>NC_088685.1:104512737-105762737 GCF_028017835.1 Emys orbicularis
TGGTTGGTTTCCTCAATGATGTACTATCTTAGAGATGAAAACAAGCATTTCATCCACAGTCACTCTCATATCCAAAAGAAAGCATGCTCCTCTATTATGTTCACTATTTTTGAGGATGTCTCCTTTCTCCTCAAGTGAACAAACAGGTCCCATTAATACTAATAGCACTTATGTCATGTATACACAAGAGGGAATGGCCCTATTGAAGGAAAATTGTAGCAAAGTGTTCATAATGTAATACCCAAGGGCCAGATTGTACCTTGAAAGTTCTGGCCTGTATAGGGCAGTGCAGAGCCATGCTGCATCAGAGAGCATGTGATGGGGTGTGTATCCCACTCAGCTCTGAAGGGGTTAATGTGGGCCCCCAAGAGGCAAATTAACACTCCTGGCAGCACCTGTGAGAGAGAGAAAGCCAGGCTTAATTGATAATGAAGCCCAGCTGAGGAGGGACTGGGTGGTGTTTATAAAGCCACTGCCAGGAAGTTTGTAAGAGAAAGGGGCTACAGGAAGAGAATTTGGGGGGATGGGGAGGGGGGAGGAAGGAGAATAGAAGGGGTTTCTAGGGAGGCAGCAAGGAGTCTGAAGGAGTATAGACCTTTGCTGCCAGCTACAGAGTCCTGGGACTGGAATTCAGAGTAGAGGGAAGGCCTGAGTTCCCCTACCAGTCACCAAGGAAGGTGGTGTGAAACCCCCTGAGGTAAGGGGTGGAAGGACCATGGAGCCCAGGGATATGCAGAGATGGAAGACCTGCTGTAAGGTCATTGGACTACAGCCTGGCTGGACTCTCTGTAACCCTGGAAGGGGTGAATTAAAGTGTGACCTGGCTGGAGGGCCAAGCTGTGGAAAGAGAGACCACTGTAGTGATGGAGTGACTGTCAGCAGCGTATGTCATGGGGGGAGGGAGCTGCTAACGCCACATCTAGCCACAAGGAAGTGCTCCTGCAGCGACTGAACCCCTTTGTAGAGTACCGCAGTTGTGCTTTAGGAGGAACAATCTGAACTCCTGAAGCTCCCTGGTCTATAGAAGAGGTGTAATTCTGCACTATCCTTTCAGCTAGTGAAGTATTCTCCCTCCTACATACCCAGCTTGTTCTGCTGGCCTGGTATGTGGGAACGGGAGTGAGGAATGGCCTGTTTTCTCCTCACTCCCCCCCTGTCAGGTGCCTTGTTTCCTCTGTGGCACTAGGAAGGAGAAATCCCTGCTCTTCATCAAGCACAGGGATAGCAATTATGCCTGGCCGTCATCCGTAGGGTGCAACGGTGGGAAAGGTTCATTCCATCCAGTCACACAAGGGCCACTCATAATCTGGCCTCAAGAGTCAAATACAATGTTGCCAACTTTCTTGATTTTTATCGTGAGTCTTGATGCATTTGAAGTGTTTCTTGAAGCCCCGGCTCCTAGAGAATCTCAGCTTTCATATTACATATTTTTTAACTTTCTGGCTCTCAGGATTACAGAGGAAATCTTGAACATGTGACCCAAGTGCGCCTTAAAGGCTTGGAAACCAAAAGCAAATAAAAAGAATCCAACATTTAGTATTTTTAAACAAATATCATTTTGTGGGGCCTGTTTCACAATTTTTCAGTGCTTGGGGTTGATCATTCTGAATACATATTTATTAAATGAGAATGTGTATGTATATTCAGAATACGAAGACAAGATTGGAGCAGTGCTTATGCCACAGAACCAGCACTGAACAACATCTAGTTACATACATGGGTGGTGAATTTATACAAAGCCCCATGCTGAGACAAAAACTCCAGATCTACCTGTCACAGCCCTATGCTCTGTCATGGCGTCTGGATGGCCAATTGTCGGTCAGAAGGTCACATCGGTGTCGTGTGCAGCACCTTGGTGCCGTGTGCAGCGCCTTGGTGTCGTGTGCAACACATTGGGGCCGTGTGACCATTCTCGAACCTTCCGCCTGGTCAATTGTGGGTCACATTGGTACCGTGTGCTACAATTCCAGCATGCCGTGTGCATAAGCTTAGCGTGCCGGGTGCAGTATCTGTTTACGTAGAGGGCACCAGCTCGGAGCCTGGTTGGTGTAGGAGCGGGGAACCAATCAGATGCTAGCACGAGCAAGGGTCTTCGAACAAAACTATGTCCCTCGCCTAAATCAGCAGGAGTGTCCGCGTGTTAGCTGGAAGGCCTGATCACCCTTTCAGCCAGGATCTCCTCCGGATTTAGCCGGCTCGTGTCATGTCATCTCGGGTTACATCTTGTCATGTCCCTGGTGTCTGTACTGCTGGTCAGCTGCGCCTGGAGTGTGGTATGTACATATTAATTTTTGTAGATATTCTGTTTGTTAGGCCTTTTTTCTTTATTACTTGGTACCAAATCTTATGTATAGTGTATAGAGGACGAATTGTTACAGTTTACTCAGTTTTGTATGTTTGTTCTGGCTTTTCAGTAAACAGTTGGTTGTAAATTATTTGATTCCTTCTTGTTAAGTGTACATAGACTGTTTTATATTACTGCTGTGGTGATATTTTTGGTTGGTTACTTGTTCCTATTTCAATTGAATTTGTACTGTTAGTTGGTAAAGGTGCTCCTCCCCAGCCCAAGTTGTGATTCATCCCCCATTAATAAATGGCCACCTGTTTTTGAATTACAATCTGCCTCTGCCTCAATTTTCCTCTTCCACTCAAATCCTCATTCGAACCTGTATTGGTCTCAGACACTACCATAGACTGAATGTACAACTTTCCTCTAGATGTGAATGCATAACAGGGAATTTTGCAGGTAACGGTTTACCTATTCCATGGCGATTAAGCCTTCTGTCCTGATCATTACATATTTTATATACCCTTCAAAGGTTGTTCACTATTATATTGTGATAGGTAAAATAAAATAAATAGAATGAAACTTTTTAAAATTTTTATTTAATTTTCTTTCCAGCCAGGTTGAGTTTTGTATAGAATAATTATGAATAGTAAATATGAAGGATGGTCTTGTAGATAAGGTACTGGTTTGGGAGGCAGGACCAAGGAGTTTAATTCCTGGCTCTGCTACAGAATTCTTCTGTGGCAATGGGTAATTGCCTATGTCTCAGTTCCCCATCTCTAAAACGGTAGGATAATGCTGTGACACTCTATACCTCGGGGGAACACCCTACACCCCCATGTTCATCTTTATAAAATGATTGTGTGGTATCCAATGCAAAGTTTGTCATGTTGGGTGTCTTCGGAAGGCTCATGATGCACTGAGCATGGTTGTTATAGTGATGTTATAGTAATTGTTAAAGTAATGTTATAGTAAGGTTATAAGTTATAATTTCATGTATATAGTTATGAGGCTGAAAATGTATCCTCATGGCTTAAAGCAAGCCCAGGCAAAAACTCTCCAAGAACAGAAAGGCAGTTCATACCTCATTAGGGCATGTATGAGAGAAACCCTCTCTTTGACGCTGGCCTAGGAAAGGATCTGTTAGACTCTCAAGTGAGTCACCCCCCTCCTTTGGTCAGTTTGGAACTGCAATGAGGTAATGCTCACCTGGCTCTGAAGGGGGGAGGGGGCAAAGCCAAGAGGGAAGAAAGGACATGATAAAAGGGAGAGACATTTGCCATGCTCTCTCTCCCTTCCACCTACATCTACAAACACCACACTAAGCGACTGAAGCGCTGATCAAAGGGGAGAGCCTGGCTGAAGAGCAACCAGCCAGCCTGTAGTGAGAAGCATCTAAGTTTGTAAGGGCACTGAAAGTGTTAAGATCAGCTTAGAATGTATTTTGCTTTTATTTCATTTGACCAAATCTGACGTGTTATGTTTTGACTTATAATCACTTAAAATTTATCTTTGTAGTTAATAAATCTGTTTGTTTATTCTACCTGACGCAGTGCATTTGGTTTGAAGCATGTCAGAGACTCCCCTTGGGACAACAAGCCTGGTACATATCAGTTTCTTTGTTAAATTGATGAACTCATATAAGCTTGTAGCATCCAGTGGGCATAACTGGACACTGCAAGACGGAGGTTCCTAGGGTTGTGTCTGGGACCAGAGATATTGGTTAGTGTCATCCAGTTGCACAATCCAAGGAGCAGCTTACATGCCAGAGGCTGTGTGTGAACAGCCCAGGAGTGGAGGTTCTTACAGCAGAGCAGGGTAAGGCTGGCTTCCAGAGTCAAGGATTGGAGTGACCTAGCAGATCACTGGTCCAGATAACACTAGAAGGGAACATCACAAATGCTCCTTGTCTCCCATTCTTTGTTTGCCTTGTTGATTTATAATGGTGTATGATGTAACTTCTATTAATTACCAGTTAATGGCACGGTCACTCTTTACAGAGCATGGTGTATGCGCCAATGAGTTCTTTGATAGCTGTTGAGTCCGATGGGCGAGTGACAGGCCCATCCACAGATAGGGCACACCCGCACACTAATAATGCTCTGAATCCAAGCAGCAGATTCTTTCCTCCTCTGATGCCAGTCATCACAAAGCTTGATCCAGTCTGCCTCTCAATGCCTTGCTCCATTACAAGCTGACTCCACCAACCACAGCAGCATTCTAGACTCCTTCTCCAATCATCCACAGAAATTCCAAAGGATACTAAGTTATCTTTGCAAGCATCCTGAAATCTGTGCAGTGGTCTGCCTCTCTTTCTAGACCAGGGGTTCTCAAACTGGGAGTCGGGACCCCTCAGGGGGTCACGAGGTTATTACATGGGGGGTCGCGAGCTGTCAACCTCCACCCCAAACCCCGCTTTGCCTCCAGCATTTATAATGGTGTTAAATGTATAAAAAAGTGTTTTAATTTATAAGGGGGTCGCACTCCGAGACTTGCTATGTGAAAGAGGTCACCAATAAAAAAGTTTGAGAGCCACTGTTCTAGACCCTTCGTGAGCTTCAAAGCACAGCACACTCCTCAGGATCCTGTAATCCGGCATTTGCTTGACATGTCTAAACCACCTGAGTCTTTTCTTGCTAATCAATGAATGACATGAATGACATACCAGCACGATTTAACACTTCCACATTTGTCACCCTTTCTTCCCATCTTATTTGAGGAATTTTACTCAAGCATCTGATATGAAAGCTGTTTAGTCTTTTGGTATGTTTGGCGTAAGTCGTCCATGTTTCTGAGCCATACAGAAGAGTGGATAAAACATATGTCTCATAAATACGGATTTTCACTTTAGATGACAATTTGTTATTGTTCTAGGCTCTATCTTGCAAAAGATCAAAGTTCCTGGCTGCTTTGCCGATTCTACTAGTGAGCTCAGCATCCAGATCTACATTGCCAGTAACAGTAGAGCCAAGGTAGAAAAATTGGTCAATGACATCCTGACGAACACCATCTAAGGTGATATCTGGAACTAGTTCTGAAGAGCCTCAGGCTTACTGCTAGCCCAAAGATTCTGCATGAATCAGAAAACTTGGTAACAAGATGCTGTAGGGCATCAACACTGTGAGCCACAGGGGCTGCATCATCTGCAAACAACAGGTCCCTTAGGATGATCTCCTTCACCTTCATCTTAGCTCTGAACCTTGCAATGTCAAATAAACCTCCATCATGTGTAATGCTAAGATAGACACCTTTTTGAACATCACGGAACACATGTTGAGGCAGGAATGAGAAGTAAATATTAAACAATGTAGGAGCCAGTATGCAGCCCTTCTATTAATTAATAACAATAATAAATGTCCCTCTCCTTGTCGGACCTGCTACACAACCTGTACTTATCTGAAAAAACTAACTGTCCCAAAGATGAAATTGGAGGAAGCAGGACTCTGGCTCAGATATTTTTACTACACTATCTAACTGTGCTCTTAGCCTTGTCTAAACTAGATATCCCACTGATACCATCACTAGTCGAACTACACTTGCTACCAATTACAGCTCCAATAAAGCCTACTGTAGACAGAGCCTGAAAGTTCTCCACATAGCTTTTCTTGAAAAATCTTGCTAGTAAGTCATCCTGCCGGTTGTAATTGTTTATTGCCTCAGTCTAAACTATATGCAGTGTACATACATGCAGTGGTGGATGGGCACCAAACAAATGCCCATAGCAATTACCTGTAGAGTTTTAAGATACTACAGTGATGGGCATTGTAGAAAACTTTAAGGTAGATAAGGAAGATATTACTCCTCCACCTTTTACCGTTACTGCAGTTACCATACAACACAAACTACATACCCCAACCTTAGCTTGTTCCACACCATTCATCCTTCTGTACACACCGCTTGATCAGGTTATTTTTCCTCCATACTAGCAGTGTTGGGAGAAGGCAGGTGGGTAAAGCTTTGTGTGCAGAAAGGCAGTTACAAGGGGTGATGCAAAGCTGGCATTGTTTGGGAGGGCAAAAAACTAACCCTGTGTGAAATTTTACACTAATTGGCCACAAACTTTAGGGGGGGAACCCCCAATATTTTATGCTTTATCATTTTAAAGGATGCAGCCCTAACTATGGTGTTGCTGTCACATGCCTCTGTAAAAAAATATGTTTGGGTTAATTTTTAAAAAATACCGTAAAATGGCTTTTTAAAAAAAATGTCTCTGATTTTAACTCTTAAAATCAAAGAATTCTGTCTTGTCAGTCCTACTCTGTATCATCAGCCTGTTAAAATACCAGCTGTTTCTATTTTCTGCTCTTTTTTATTATATTCAGGATTTATGTTAGATGAGTTTCTCTTTGTTAACATGAGTACCACAAATATTTTATTTATTTAGATTTAAATAATAAGAGATGCTCTACAAAGCTTTAGGTGTCCAAACACATATTATAACAAATATCCCAGCACCATTAAAATGATCATGCAAATAGGAATGTAACCAGCCAGTTACAAACACTCCTTTCCATTAGCTTATCATTGTGAAAATAGATTAATAGATTCATAGATGTTAAGACCAAAATGGACTGTTAGATCAGCTAATCGTATCTTCCACATTACACAGGCCACAGAATTTCACCACGTTACCCTTCACTGAGCCTAATAACTTGTCTTTGAAGCATACCTTCCCGAAAGGCAACCCGCCATGATTTGAAGACACTAGGTGCTGGAGAATAGGTGCTGGTAGTTTGTTCCAATTATTAATCACCCTTCCATTTAAAAATGTGTTCCTAAGTTCTAATTGGAGTTGGGCAGACTTGAATTTCCCAGACAGTGGTTCTTGTTATAACTTTCCCTGTTAGATTAAAGAGTCTTATACACTATAGTCATGTGATGGTATGAAGCGTCACTTCAGTTCTCTCAAAAAACTCTATCAAATGTCTCTTTCAGCATGCCTGCAATGCCAGCAAATTCAAGCTAGCTGCAGCATCATGGGGCCATCACAGAAAATGCCCTCATGGCAGTAAAGTTGGGAACTTGTAAATAGCATTTGTAAATATTTTAAAGGCAACCAATGTACTACATGTCATTAGAATTACTAGTATTAAAATGTGAATAACTTGAATAAGAAGAAATGACAAAAGGTCATGAAAATTGTAGTCAGCTAAATTCACCCCCCAGTACCACTGAAATCAGTGAGGTTGCCCTGTATAAGGCCTGGTCCACACTACCCCCCCACTTCGGACTAAGGTACGCAAATTCAGCTACGTTAATAACGTAGCTGAATTCGAAGTACCTTAGTCCGAACTTACTGCGGGTCCAGACGCGGCAGGCAGGCTCCCCCGTCGATGCCGCGTACTCCTCTCGCCGAGCTGGAGTACCGGCGTCGACGGCGAGCACTTCCGGGATCGATCCGAGATCGATTTATTGCGTCTAGACAAGACGCGATAAATCGATCCCAGAACATCGATTGCCTGCCGTCGGACCCGGAGGTAAGTGTAGACGTACCCTAAGAAAAGAAAACTTGGCCCAGTGGCTTTGAAGATTTAGAAAGGAAAAAAAGTAGTATTGTTGTAAAGTAAGTTGACAGCAAAAAGGTGTCAAACTCATTCTGTGAAGCGGGCCAAATTGCATTTTTAATGATAGTCCATAGACTGTGGTTACAAAATTTGGGTCATGTACTGCCCAAGACACATGGCAGATCTCCCATTGCTCACAATTAGAGAGTTACGTAGAGTTCAAGAGTAGAATATGTAGTAACGACACTTTCAGAGTGAGACTGTGCCAGGGAGTAAAGGGGCCACCTGAGCAAAGCCTGTACAGCTGGACCCATAAAATTCTCCTCTAATCTTCTGACTGCTGAAGTTGAATTTTTAACTCAGCAGTTCTTTTGTCTCTTTACTTATTTAGCCTTGTAAAGCTAAATTGTTTTTCTTTATCTTTCTTGATCTTTCCCTTCCAAAATATATACTTCCTTAGTTGTGCCACATAATAACTTCTACAACAGTCACTGTATTTATTTTTAGTGAAATACTATATTTGCTTGGCTGTGTTAGCAATTTAGGGAGCAAGCCATAATAAAGAAGAGTCAGTGCCATTCACAGCAGCACTCCCCCCCCCCCCCGCATTCTTTTAATTAAAACATATCAGACTCTTTTTCTAATGAAGTTCCTGAAACATGAATTGCAGATTTCATTGCTATTTGCTTATGGGCTGGAGTGAGCCTTTGGACTTGGCCTTGTGCATGGGTCAATGCATAGATGTGCTGCCCCAAAAGGAGGCTTGGGAAGGAATTGTGACTCTCCCTTGCCCCCACTTGCTCTAGGAGGGAAGTACCTTCCTACCACCCTTTATTGGGAGCAGTTTACTCCCCCTATAGTGGATGGAGGTTTCTTCTTAAACAAGAGGAGGGTGGAACCTATGATTTGTCCCATCCAGGTCCTCCATAAAATGGAAGACGTCTGAGTTTCCCAATGGAGTTCATGTCACCACCACAGAGCTCTCTGTCAGCAAGAAGAAGCTCATATTGCACACAGTATAACATTGGAGCATGACTGATAAACATCACAATGAATTGGTGGGGCCCCCTCCTCACATGACCTGGAAGTCTTTGACGCTGCAAATTTGGCAGCATTATCTGAATTGGCTTTGTACTAAAGTTCATGGATCTTGTGAGGAAATGTGGGTCCAATTCCAAGTTGGTAGTAGATGGTTGGTTCTTGCTCTGTTCTGTGCTCCTGTCACACCTGTGGGTCAGGCCAAGGAGCAATCAGTTGGCTCTATGACTAACAGAGCAGCAGAGTTTTTGAATTATATTGTTCTTGTCTGTACATTTTTAGGAAGACAGCGAACACATGGGCCTGAAGAGGTAAATGCTTTACAGCATAGTGGGCAACCTGTGGCCCACGGGTCGCACGCAGCCCGTCAGGGTAATCCGCTGGCAGGCCGCGAAACAGTTTGTTTACATTGAGCATCCACAGGCTTGGTAGCCCGCAGCTCCCAGTGGCCATGGTTCGCCATTTCCAGCCAATGGGAGCTGCAGGAAGCCGCGGCCAGCACGTCCCTGCAGCCAGCACCGCTTCCCGCAGCTCCCATTGGCCAACGGTGAACCGCGTAGGGTGACTAGATGTCCTGATTTTATAGGGACAGTCCCGATATTTGGGGCTTTGTCTTGTATAGGCATCTATTACCCCCCACCCCGTCCTGATTTTTCACACTTGCTGTCTGGTCACTCTAGACCGCGGCCACTGGGAACTACGGGTGGCCGTGCCTGCGGACGGTCAATTAAAACAAACTGTCTCGCGGCCCTCCAGCAGATTAGCCTGATGGGCGGCGTGTGGCCCCCGGGCTGCAGGTTGCCCCCACTGCTTTTCAGTTATCAGTACAGGAAATAAATATTATTGTAATAATTTAAAATGGCTAGTTTTTTTAATGAAGATTAACTCCTTCATACAGTACCATAGATAGCCCAGATCCTAGTTCTTAGAAAACAGCTCTGAATAACACATAACGTATCTCTGTTCAAACGAAGTCCACAGTTAAATTAGCAGTAGTGTTACATATCAGGACTGAGGTGCATTAGCTAAAGAGCATGGTGGGAGAACTGTGTCTATCTGTGTTTAAATAATGCTATTAACATTCTTCATTTATGAAAGTACAAAATTCACATACACATTCATATTTAAAATTAATTAATACAAAATATTCACACCACATCTGGGAAGTAGTATTCCAAGTGAGTATGTCTAGAGTGAATTTTCACAGCCTTGCTGCAAATGTCTCAAAAAAGAGTTTCTAATGGAAATGGTGATAGGCTGTCAGCTAATGTATAGTGGTGAGAACGGCACTGCTAGAGTAAGAATGACCAGGAGTCAGTTTAACAAATAATAAAATACCAGTAAATAGATGAGGCTTTAAGCCTATTCATTAGGCTCACTTTCTGATGAGTTAAAACAGACTTCTTGCTTCTGGTCCATAAACACCCCCAGGCAGTTGAAATCTGTCACGGATAAGGCTGGTGTGACAAAGTTTATTTAGTTCTAGAATACAGTAGTCAGAAAATGTAAGAAACCACATATGGTGACATGGTTCCCCTAAGTATGCTAAGTAAGAGGGAAATTTTCTGGTAAAAATTCTATGTTCAAATAATGTGTGTTATCCTACTAAAAATTAGATATCTGTGGGACCAGTTTTGAACAATGAGACTGCTAAGAATATAATTACTAAAAAGTGAAACCATCGTTTGAAATGGTCCCCGGCTGGAGGGTTGTCTGGTGGGAAAATATTTTAACAGGGTTTCTTATTAACGTGATTGTTCTCAAGATGTAACACAAATATTATATACAATGGAATGTTCACTAAGTGTGTATCTTTAGTAGATGGTAAATAGTTCATGGCAAATTTAATTTAAAAAAATCTTCATGTGAGACTTTCACTTCATACTGTTCCATATTCTAGCACAATACTTGTTCATTTAACAGAAAACTGGCAAACATATTACAGTATTTGGTAGGCAGGTTTCTGGAGGAGGCCTTTAGAGTTTATCTACAGTGTGGCCTTGTGGCTAGTATGCTGGCCTGGTACTTGGGAGACCTGCACTCTGTTCCTGGCTTGTCCACTTTGCCTGCTGGATGATCTGTGACTTTATCCTCATGCACAATTATTTCAAATTTGGTGACAATAATACCTCCAGACCAGTGGCACCGCTATGGGTGCCCGCATGGCCCCACAATATGCCAACATTTTTATGGCTGACCTGGAACAATGCTTCCTCAGCTCTCGTCCACTCACGCCCCTTCACTACCTATGCTACATTGATGACATCTTCATCATCTGGACCCATGGGAAGGAGACTCTGGAAGAATTCCACCATGATTTCAACAGCTTCCACCCCACCATCAACCTCAGCCTGGAACAATCTACACAGGAGGTCCACTTCCTAGACACCACAGTACAAATAAGTGACGGTCACATTAACACCACCCTATACCGAAAACCCACCGACCGCTATGCCTACCTTCATGCCTCCAACTTCCATCCCGGACACACCACACAATCCATCATCTACAGCCAAGCGCTGAGGTACAACCGCATTTGCTCCAACCCCTCAGACAGAGACCAACACCTACAAGATCTTCACCAAGCATACTCAAAACTACGATACCCGCATGAGGAAAAAAGGAAACAAATCAACAGAGCCAGACGTATACCCAGAAGCCTCCTGCTGCAAGACAAGCCCAAGAAAGAAACCAACAGAACTCCACTGGCCATCACCTACAGTCCTCAGCTAAAACCTCTCCAACGCATCATCAGTGATCTACAACCCATCCTGGACAACGATCTCTCGCTTTCGCAGGCCTTGGGAGGCAGGCCAATCCTCGCCCACAGACAACCCGCCAACCTTAAGCATATTCTCACCAGCAACCACACACTGCACCATAGTAACTCTAACTCAGGAACCAATCCATGCAACAAACCTCGATGCCAACCCTGCCCACATATTTACACCAGCGACACCATCACAGGACCTAACCAGATCAGCCACAACATCACCGGTTCATTCACCTGCACATCCACCAATGTAATGTACGCCATCATGTGCCAGCAATGCCCCTCTGCTATGTACATCAGCCAAACTGGACAATCCCTACGTAAAAGGATAAATGGACACAAGTCAGATATTAGGAATGGCAATATACAAAAACCTGTAGGAGAACACTTCTACCTCCCTGGACACACAATAGCAGATTTAAAGGTAGTCATCCTGCAGTAAAAAAACTTCAGGACCAGACTTCAAAGAGAAACAGCTGAACTTCAGTTCATTTGCAAATTTGACACCATCCGCTCAGGATTAAACAAAGACTGTGAATGGTTAGCCAACTACAAAAGCAGTTTCTCCTCTCTTGGTATTCACACCTCAACTGCTAGAAGAGGACCTCATCCTCCCTGATTGAACTAACCTTGTTATCTCTAGACTGATTCTTGCCTGCATATTTATACCTGCCTCTGGAAATTTCCACTACATTCATCTGACGAAGTGGGTATTCACCCATGAAAGCTTATGCTCCAATACGTCTGTTAGTCTATAAGGTGCCACAAGACTCTTTGTCGCTTTTTACTGATCTTAGGATTGTCACTTTGACCTCTCTGTGCTTCTGTTTTTTCATCTGTAAAGCGGAGATAATATCACTACCCTTCTTTGTAAAGCACTTTGAGCTGCTACTGATCAGAAGCATTATATATATGCTATGAATAGTTTTATTTTATTGTGCCAACAGTGTGCTTGGCACCTTCTAAGTGCACAACAGCAGGTCCTGGCCCCCAAGAGCTTACGAACCCGCAAAGCCTAATTCATACTGAAGATTTTCAATGGAACTACTGGCATGCGATAGTGTTTGCAGGATTTGAGTCCTAAATTGACAAAATACAGACAAAGTCTGGGAAAAGAGGGCAGTGAAGAACAACTGATTAAGCAGTAATTGACTGACAACTGACAAAAGTATGAAACTAATGGAAATGTGTCTATTACAGAATGTATAAATTCATAACAGGTTTAACTATACAGCTGTACGCTGTTGTATATTGAAATCTATTTTTATTTATAATTTTATAGCATTTTTGTGCAACATAACTGGTACATAATATGAATTAGTGGTTTGGGTGTTAATTAATGGCAACATACTTGCAGGTTACAGTTACCTTAATAGTCAGATGATGTATGATACCTAGGGTTTTATATGTTTTATGACCCTGTATTTACTTTAATTTTTTCTCCGGGTTTGGAAAAATCCCAACCCCATTGAAATCATTTGCAAACTCTTTGACTTCAAGGGATTTTACCCCTGTGTTCAGTTGGCCACTTCTTTACCACTTATTCTTCAGTAGATGAAGACAATTATTACTGTGAGTGAGATAAATACAGCTCCATGTCAAGTGGAGTGGAGATCTTCCAGCAATTGTCTCTCGCTTTTTGGAACCTAAAGGTGCCACTTCAGTGAAGTGCTCAAATTCCTCAATTCAGCCTGTAACAAAGACCATGTGTATCTGTGTCCTGCAGTCCTTACTGAAGCAAAATTTCCATTGACTTTACTGAAAGTTTTGCTTGAGTAAAGACTTACGGATGGGGGGTCCCTCAGAAACAGATGCAGGACCTACTAACTAGAAGCAGTTCATGCAGCTGTTGTGCCATAGTATTGGTCCAAGCTGCATCTATAGTTGTGGCTTCTATTAATTTTATTTTAATTGCTTTCTCTACCCACATAATGAATGAATATATCTAAAGCTATGTGTGTATATTGGCTAAGAGTGATATTAAATGCACTTTTCACAACTATTCCAGTGTCCTGGTCAAATTATCATTTGGATAATTGAATTCTGCCTACCTAATTCTCCCTTGGGTGAAAATCTGCCCCCTCCTCCCAAAACAGAGAGACAAAGCAGGCTTCTCCCTAAAACAGGGAGGCACAATTCACCCAACCTTCGGCTGTCCGTCTGCAGAACTGACTGATCACACATTTCCCAACAGAGCCCCCTTGCCTAGGGGAAAACCCTTAGGATTTAAAATGACAGCTTGTAATTTTTATAATTTTCAATACACCACAGCTGCCAGAGAAGGCTTCTATTGCTGTTCTTCACTACTTCTTTGCTGTCTTCTAGCATGGAGGCTGCCTCCCTTTCCCAGTCTGTAGCAGCTTCAGATTCCCTTAGATGCAGGGAGAGAAGAATGCTTTGGGCTTCTCCCATCAGTGGTTTGTAGTATTTGAGGGCATTTGTAGTTAGTTCATATCTGTCTGTGCAGAGGTACATCATTGGATGAAACGTCACCACCTAGAGATGTTGTGTTGTAATGTTAATACATTTAATGAGAAAGAGAATGTAGGATTCAGGTGATATTTTACTTTATTGTCCTTTTGTGGCCAGATTCTGATACCCTTATGCTAAGTAATACCTTACTCCACCACACGTAGTCCTATTGAAATCAGTGGGAGTATTCCTAGTGTAAGTTACTACTCAGTGTAAGGATATCAGAATCTGGCTCTTGCTGCGGCAGACCATTGAGAATTGCATGAAAACGGGATTAGTTCTGATGCCGATTACTAAGATATTCATATGGAAAGTAATGCAAAATTCACTAGCGGTCACAAGTCTGTATTTGCTCAGGAACCCAAACTGTCAATGTCCCCTGTAACCAGCTGGCAGTTAATTCAGCTGCCTCTGCAAATACATTTATACCTCACAGAAAAATGTAAAATTCAAGTCCTTTGTGTATGTAAGGGGACTGTTGTCCCCTTACTAAAACTCATTGGCGGTTTTTTGGTTGGCTAGCTCCCAGTACTAAAAGTAAGGGGAAGGGTGGATGGGAAATCAGGGCCCTGAGACTGACAGTCCCCAGGGGCAATGGGGAGAGGCCAATGCTCTAGGTTAGCCTGATTGACAGGGAGGGCAGGCTAACCAGGGAGTCAGGAGGCCAGGGGGGTCCCATCCTCCGTGTGAGCTGGAATTGCCTGGATCAGACAGAGTGGGGCTGAGCTAAGGAGAAAGCAGGGGCCCAAGCTGAACTGGGGAGCAGAGCTGTGCCAGATCCAGAGGGGCCAGAAAAGCAGCCCAGGAAGCAGGTCAGTGCTGGGAACAGAGTCACAGAAGCAGCCCACAGAGCAGACCTGTGTTGAGAGGAGAGCTGCAGCAACCAGAGCCAGAGGGGCCAGAGAAGCAGCCCAGGGAGCTGGAGGCAGAGCAGCAGCAGCAGCCGTGCTGAGGCAGAGTGGGGTGCGGTGAGCAGTTGGGGAGAGCGAGGGGGACCCTGGGCAGCGGGCCCAGCACAGGGAGACGCCCAGGGCCGGCTCTAACTTTTTTGCTGCCCCAAGCAGCAAAAAAAAGCGCCACACCGCCGTAACACCCCCCCCGCTGAGCGCCGCACCGCCGAAACCCCCCCGTCCCCCGCCGCGCTGCCAAACACCCCCCGCCCCCTGCCGCGCTGCCGAACACCCCCCGCCCCCCGCCGCGCTGCTGAACACCCTCCGCCCCCCCGCCGAGCTGCCGAACACCCCCGCCCCCCGTGGAGCGCTGCGCCGCCGAAACCCCCGCCGAGCGCCGCTCCACCGAACACCTCCGCCCCCCACGGAGCGCTCCACTGCTGAAGCCCCCCCGCGCGAGCACCGCCAAACACCCTCCGCTGAGCACCGCGCCGCCGAACACCCCCCGCTCCCCGCGGAGCACTGCACCGCCAAACACCCCCCGCCAAGCGCTGCACTGCCAAAACCCTCCCCGCGGAGCGCCGCGCCGCCGAACACCCTCCGCCGAGCGCTGCGCCACTGGAACACCCCTCCCCCCGCTCGCCGAGCACCGCGCCGCGTTGCCCCCCGCCACCCCAAGATTGGCCGCCCCTTACCAGGTGCCGCCCCAAGCACGTGCTTGGTTGCCTGGTGCCTGGAGCCGGCCCTGGAGACGCCCCCAGAAAAGAGGCCTGGCAGGCCAGACTCAGGTGGGGATTGTAACCCAGATGGGGCGGGGAGAACGCTGGGAAGAAGGGTCCTGCCACCTAAAACATGAGGGCGTGTGGCCACTGCCAGGAGCAAGTGTCTGACCCACAGCATCCTTGCAGCACAGCCAGGGCTTGAGAAGGAGGCCTGGGACATGTGAGGAACAGATTGAACTGCCCTGACGTTCTACAGATGCTGGTTGTGATGTCGCCGTGCCACAGAGCGGAGTGACGGGTTTTCCTTTTACATTTTTTCCTTATGTTTTTAAATTGGTTGCTGTGTAATAAATTGTATTTGCTTTGAACTGTATGTAATGATCAGTGGGTCAGGGAAGCATCCAGCGCAGAGAGAGCACCCCAGAGAGGGGACACCCTCACCCCTGCCCTAAGTGACCACAACAAGGTTGGGGGTCGAGCCCCCAGGAATCCTTGGCCCAGCCTTGTCAGGGTTACGAGGACTCTGCCACACAGGAGAGTGGAAGGGGAGCCCTTGAGGTCAGGCAGGACTATGAGTAAAGGAAGTGGGAGCGAGGACTCAGATCCTTCCGCTAGCCCATTTCACGGGGGTAGTGTATACACCAGGAAAGTTCCCCACAATAGCGGGACCATTCCCCCGCTTACATATATATTTTATAAAAACAATTCTCAAATTTTTGCTTTGTTTGGCTTTTATCAGTGTTAACCTATTACGAGAAACTTGCCTCTAATTCAACTAAATTAAGACATAAAAATAGAGTTAAAATTAAACGATTTATACTACCATTTTGTAATTTTCCTTTCAACATTGTGAAAGTGGTATGGAGCTGTGGCTAAGGCCCCAAACTGAGAGTTAGAAGAGCTGTGTTCTACTACTACCTGGATCTTCTAGGGACTTGTTTGTGACCTTGCATGGGTCATTTGATCTTTCTTTGCCTCAATATCTCCATCTGTAAAGAGGTGATTATCTATCTAGGCATTAAGAGCTTGTTCCTGCAATGTGCTGAACAGTCTGACCCTAATTCTGCAAAGCTCTTAAGCATGTGCCTAACTTTACCCCACTGAACTTGATTGAAGTAAATGGAACTATTGGTGCTTAAAGTTACTCATATGCAAATCCAGTGATAATATTGACAGATAATGTTTTCCTACCTTTGCACTTTATTTAGTATTGTAAAGCGTTCAGGGCAACAAGATAGGTGCATTATAAGTACAGAGTATTTTAAAAACCTGATGCAATTATTTTATTTTATTGAATCAATCACTGTATAATATTTGCAAAAATTGCTGCCTTTTGCATTAAAAGAGATGAAATGATGACATACCATCAGGGTAGATTTGTGTTGATAGAGGAATAAACACAACCAGAAGGCTGTTAATGAAATAGTGGCATTTTGTTAGCTCATACAGTGGAGTTTTTCTGTAGTTCTTTGCTGATTGCAAAATTGCACTTATTTACTGTTTCACATCCAAAAGTAACTGAGAAATGCTTTGAAGTTCTCAGGCCAGGTTAATCCATTAAAGGCAGCCAACCCTGCTCCCAAGAAATGTGAGCTAACTGAGCAAACATCCTAGTAAGCTTCCTTTACTTGTCTATGTTTAAACTTGTTTGATTTTACTGTTTGTATTTTTGTTATAAACTTGTAAGTGACAAATTCTCTTATTTTAAACTAAAGAAAAACACATTTTTTGGAGGGATATGAAACTTTATAAACCCCAAAATATATTCTGTCCTGACACCATGCATGGAGATTAAACATTTTTTGTTGAAAGACAAAAGCAAAGACTGTGGTGCCAAGAGGAAATGATCTCTCAGAAAGGAAATGATAGGTTGAATAGTGTTAGTTGTACTTTCACCTCTGGGATCTTGGTTTAAAGCCATCTCTGCTGTCCTTCAGAAAATGAAGTAAAGGAATTCATTGAGGCTATAAAGTACCATGGGGCCATGTTATTCATACAAATGTAAAAGGGTAACTGGCCACATCAAAAATTAGATAAAACTAGCAACTTTGACTGCATGCTTTCTAAATGTTGCTTAGTTTACAACCCTATTGTCCCTCTGCAAATTTGTATACACAGAGTCAATCCCTTACGTCTCTCTAAAAGTGCAAAGTTTCAAAAAGTTCAATGAATAGAAGACTATTGGGGGCGGAATTAGGGTGACCAGACAGCAAATGTGAAAAATTGGGACAGGAGGTGGGGAGTAATAGGAGGCTATGTAAGAAAAAGACCCAAAATTGGGACTGTCCCTATAAAATCGGGACATCTGGTCACCCTAGGTGGAATAGATCTGGACAAGGAGAGGAAGTTTGGAGATAAATGTGAGAAGGGAGGGACAGGCAGTAGAAACAGAAGTGAAACTGTTTGAGCAGCATATTCCAGAAGTCTTGAGGTCTTTCTGAGTGTAGCCTTCATTGATTTGAGATCTACTATACCATTCTCTCACTAGAAGGGAAAACCTATAATGGCAGCAGGCTGTAAAAGAGACCCAGTTTGGGAATAAGAACCATTCAAGAAATATATGTTTGCTGATGATGTTTTAAAGAAAGTCACACCAGTGAACTGGTGGAAATCACTTAAGCACTTGGATTCAGAGGTTGTTGAAGTGATAATCTCACTTTTACCAGCAGTAGCTTCTTCTGCTGTTGTAGAAAGAATATTTTCTTCCTTTGGACTAATTAATTCCAAATTGAGAAATCATTTGGGACCTGAAAAAGCAGGAAAGCTTGTTTTTCTCTTCCAGATTATGAACAAACAGGAAAATGAAGGAGAAGACGACTGAGTTAGCTGCAGAAGCCAATATTTTTAAGTTTCTCATGTTGACCTGGCTGACATAGTCGATTTAATTTTTGATTTTTTTTTAAATATTTCATTTAACTATTTTAGTTAAAAACAATTTTAACAAAAACAAACCTGATTTTAAAAAACTTGAATGTTTAACTAAATTCAAAAATTCATATGCTTGTTTTGTTAAAATATTGTATGTTTGCTGTTGAAGAAAAAAATCCAGACTACATAACATTGTTGTATTAGTTAAATAAAACAATTTAAATGTCTGTCTGGTCATGTTCTCCTCCTAACACAGCATGGCAAGAAAATCCTCCACCTCCCAATGACTTCATAAATATCTGAAATAACCAAACAATTATTCGTTTTCTGATATAGCTGTAAAACTAATCTGAAAAGTTTTCAAAATAAATCACTTTAAAAATGAATAGTGTGTACCTTCTAAAAATGAAACCTACATCTATCTCTGAGTTGTGAAGAATATGTATTAAGGTTATAACAACCAACAAGAATGCACTTGCATGTAGAAATCCATGATTAAATTGAGTCTTCCTGACTAGTGATTTAAATAATGATTTAAATCAAATCCACTCTGGTTGGCCATTTAGAAAATACAATCCATGAGGAAAAATAGAGCTCCAATCCTGATCAGGCCTTTGAATGCTCCCACAGTACAAATATATTATTATTAATAAAAAAATAAGTGTAATAATAAAAATAATACAAAGGGTCTGGGCACTTCTAAAGAGTGTAGAAGCTGTGAAATGCCATGGTATTCTGTTGATTACCGTTTTGGAATATGGTTATTACTTTGAAACAGCAATAGGACAGTTCTAGTTTTGGGCTTTGTCTGTTGTGATGGACGTTTTTAGTTTTCAAAACTTAAAGCATTATTTAATATTAAATTTGCCCTCAGAATTACGTAACTGCTTTATATAAAATACATCTATACAACTGATTTCCAAATGGCTTGAAAGTAATTTAAACAGTTAACTTCCAACTGACACCTATGATTCTCAGGTTGGAATCCTCAGAAAGGCTGACATCTGAAATGCATAGTGAAAACTATATCAGAGCAAGTACCTTTTAAACAACTAGAGGACTTTACAATAACCTCTCAAAGGGACTGATAGCTGGCCTTTATTGCCTGCACTGCTTTCTGCATATCATCAAACTGTAAATGCTGAAAATAAACTATTAGCTTTAATTCCCTTTTTTGAAGCTACAACATACAAGGTCAGAAATGATGCATCATTTAAAAAAAGTCTTTGAATAGTACACTTAAGAGGAGAAAAGGGAACTTTCACTATGAAATAAAACAGGTTTTCTGAAAACAATCATTTTGACATCATTTTTTGGAATGTCTTTATTTTTCATTTTATAGGTTTCAAATGTAGTGATTATGTTTCTGTGTTTCCTGCTTCCATTGCACACCACCTGCTAAAAATGACTGAAATTGGCTGAGCTTCATTTAAATCTTTATTCATACTAGGAGAATAGAGTTCCATCAAAATTTCTGGAAGGAAAGAACATAGTTACGCTGAGTAATAAGAGTAAGGTATACTGTCCTTTGTAACGGATATGGTTACATATTTTAAGCATTAAAAGTGTACTTGAAATTTTTACTTTTATAAAAATGTGAATAAGCTCCTGGTGGCTAGACCAATTCTTCTTTTCTGAATATAAGTTACTATATTGTAATGGAAGTCATAGAGATTACATGATATTACCTTGTAGTAAAAAGATTCTTGGCATGAATTTACATTTGTGATTATGGCGTAATGAGCTCAATCACACTAGGAATGAAATCGATGATTGTTTTGCCATTGACTTCACTGGAAGCAGCATCAGGCTTGATGATGGACTAATAAACATGAATGTAAGTTATGTAGTTCATCCCAGATAAGTGCCCATAAAACTATTATACCACACTATAATGTATTTTGTTTATGCCACATACATGACAGAAAAACTATTTTGATAATGTTAAAAATATTTATTTGTACTATGTTTCATATCCCTCAGAAGTTTGGAATGCTATAAGTAGTTTTGGTGGAGATGCCAGTAGTGGACAGAGAGCAACAGCTGATAAATTGGAGGTAAGGTTGCAAATGACTGTGAATAAGTTAAGGCAAAAAGCTTTAAAATAACATTGAACATTTTCAAAAAGAATCATTAACATTTCAAGGAACTGTTAGTTCAGGTAAAACTGCTTAAAAAATTGAACATGGGAAAGTGTGAAAAGTTGCACTGGATGTATGACATTAACAATTTAATGAAACAGATAAGGATGTTCCTAGTTTCGTAAATCAGCAAAAGTACTTATCTTTATTTTAATCTGTGTATCGTATCTACATTTATGAAATCTAAAAACATGGCATCTACTACCATACCCCACAATAAAGGCTGTCTAGCCTACCCCCAAATCTGAGGAATCCTGGAGTATCTGCAGGAAATCCTGTGCCAAAACATCAGCTCTGGCCCTGACAGCCCTTCCCAGTCCAACAACCCCACCTTTCTAGTACCAGGATTGAACTGGAACTGTATTAAGAAAGACTCGCACTGGCCACAGCTGCCCTCTGGTTCCCTGAAGGTAGTCCACGGAAAAGATAATATGACCTAGGGTGGGTTACCTTTTCTACTCCTTCCTCCCAAGACCATGCAGACCTTTGTACTGTGGAACAACCTCAGTGGGGTTTGAATGTGGCAAAACTCCCATTGACTTCAACTGGACTTTTGTCTGTGCAAGAAATACCAAACTGAACCCGCTACTGGTAAGCATAAAAGCCAATTAAGGACATCCTTGATACAGTATTTGGCACAGTACGTTGGACATGTTTTTACGATGAAGTGTTAAATCTAGTCTCTCAAAATAAACTTGCCACTTATTAGAAGTGCTCTAATATTTGCAGCCATAAAGCTTTATGTTCAAGGATGTAATATTTTTCATATTTGTTTGAATTTTTAAAAATAACATTTGACATTAAGACATACTTTAAAAGTGAAGCTAAAAACCAATGTTATGTAATGCATTCAAAGGCACAGTTAGCACTTCAAGTTTACAATGACTAGCCAGTCATAACCTGCTGCTGAACCCACAGCTGAACTCTATATGTAGAATTACTGAAGAGGGTGGGTCGCTTTCTTTTTATACCTGAAATCTGATAACCATGGTAAAGAACCCCCATTCATTCTTTCTTTGTACGACTGTAAAGCTATGAAGTACCAATAATAACCTTAAGTATACAGATCAGCAAACTCAACCTAATGAGCTTGCTTTTGGATTTGAGATTTGAACCTGAAAATGTAAGAAACTAGATTCTGATATTGTTATCATAGAGCAAATTAGGAACAGATACATAAAAATGTGTTTGTACAGTGCGTAGCACAATGGAACCATCATCTCTGTTGGGTCTCTAGGCCCAATAATAATAGTAGTAATAGTTAATAAGAATTGCCAAAATTAGTATTTTGTGTCAATTGTCAGATTTTTCCTCAGAAAACATAAATATAATCCCTTTGACTAAAAGAGCTTCTTTTACAATGATGCAGTGTAATTCAATTAATTTAACATCAGAATTGTTTACAATAATTTAAAAGTGCATATTATTTTTAATAACATATGTAAACAGGCATATTATCTGGAGCCATGCCATTTAAGGTTGTAATCTCATTAGATTTCGCAAGCTAAGTAGGGTTGGGCCTACATTACTTGCATGGAAGACCTCCAAGAAAAGTCCAAGTTATTGTATGAACTGGTATTTGTGAATCAGTAGGCAACATTCTTCCACTGACTCTGTAATGAAATGTTGCCGCAGCTTGGTGTGAATAATCATAATGCTGTCTTTCAGATAAGAGGTAAAACTAAGATTATGACCACTTGTGGTCATTAAAGAGCCTATGGCACTTTTTGCAAGTGTAGGAGTGCCTGTCCTGGCCAAATACCAACCTAGGTAATTACATCCTGCCTACTTACATTCCCCTGTTGCTTTAATTGGATACGGTATTATTTTTCTATTCTTCTGTAAAAATGGATTCCATGGCCCCTCCTTGAGCTGCCCTTGGCCTACTTCTTTCATGATCTCATGCATTAGCCTATGTTGGGCCAGCACAGGAACTCACTTGGTGTTGCATAGGCAGCCCTACATGGCCACGTAGCTCCTTTGTGGGATTTAAGTGACATGGAGGATATTGTGCTTGTTCTTTGCACTAGGTACCTGATCCAAAGCCTGTGGAAATCAAGGGGAATCTTTCCATTGATTTCAATGGGATTTGAATAAGCCCCTAGATCTGAACTGTGTCCTCCATCAATTAAAATTGTTGTTCAAAGTCATCTGTGGCACACATACATAGTTATAATAATTCATTTCATTATTCTGTCAAAGACCTCTTAATAAACAATATTTGTTTTGTTATGAAAACAATTCCCTTGGGGCTACATTTAGCACTCTTGAATGTGTCAAAACTCTCATTGTCTTTGGGTTTGTCTACATGAACATTTAGTTTGCTTCAAGCTGGGGTATAAAACTACCTTGCACTAGCATGCTGCGCACTTGTGGACCCTGTTGTTGTGCACTATCAGTTTCTCAGTGCACTTGAATCGGGATCAAAGTGCACGAAGGAACTATTAGTGAGAGTCAGCAGGGTCCACACTCCATGTGTGGCAAGCAAGTGCGAGATAGATTCATATTCCAGATTGCCGCAAACTAAATATTCATGTAGATAAGCCCACCCGCTCACATGGAAGTCAATAGCAAAACATCAATATTCTTCAGCAAGGGCAGGATTAGGCCACTCAGGGAATGTTTACACTGCAATAAAACACCTGTGGCTGGCCCAGGTCAGCTGACTCAGGCTCGTGGGTCTCGGACTGCGGGGTTATAAAACTGAAATGTAGGCGTTTGTGCTCTGGCTGGAGCCCGGGTTCTGGGACCCTCTCCCCTTGAAGGGTCTCTGAGCCCATGTTCCAGCCCAAGCCCAAACATCTACACTGCAATTTTATAGCCCCGCAGCCTGATCCCCACGAGTTCGAGTCATCTGATCCAGGCCAGCCAGGGGTGTTTTATTGCAGTGTAGACATACCCTTGGTGGGAGATTTGGCAAAGTAACGAATGAGCCAGGAATACATGATAGGGGGCAGTTTTTTTCCTCCTCAATTTGAAACCTGTGAAAAACATAATTAATGCATACTGCATTGAACAAAGAACATGCATATTCTTTTAAATCACTTACAGCATACTTTTTTTTTTATAGAGGGTGAACAGATGGTTAAAAGCTTGCTTGAAAGTGATGTGTCCATTAAAACAACCCGTGTTACTATGTGATTGTTCACTGTAACAGGGATTTGCTTCATTGAAGTAAATTGGAAGGAAACCAGACTTCAGAAAACCTTCATTACAGGGATCAACTACTTTGTAGTAAAATGTACTGCTGTTCACAAATCTAATAAAAACAAATGAGTTAGCAACACTTTTTCTTATAAAAGTAGTCTGTTAATAGGATGGGTACTGCGATCACTAATTTAATTCTGCATCAGGGTTGTCAATTTTAATTATTTTCTGCAAATCTGATTTTTCCTTTGCTCCAGTTATCCTCTAAACTTTCATGTTCAAAATTCACTTGATCTTTCTGGCTTGATTCTACGCTGTGTTGATTTCATGTGTTTTTTGGGGGTGAGGGAAGAGATTAAAATGTTTTTCTTGCTGAATTTTTGAAGGTCAAAGAGTTTTCCAAGGCTGCTTCACTCTCTGAGTGGCAAGTCTCCGAAGACATCAAATATTGAGTTTTTATAAACTTGTTTTCATGAGGAAAGAATTCCCTAAGGGAGTTACTACTAAACCTGTGCATTGCATAGCTCATATACAAACAATTGCACTAACATGGACATCTTCCTACCAAATTATTCCAGAGGTAAGATGACTTAGGTCCAAATTTTCAAAAATAGGTGCCCAAATTAGGCCCCTAAATCCACCAGGCATCAAAATAAGAGACCTGATTTTCAAAAGCACTGAACACCCCACAGCTTCCATTGAAGTCAATGAGTTACATGACATAAGGACTGAAAAACTACAAATCTGTTCAAGTTTTGTTCCCATCTACCTCCTACCTGCATTATATCCAGTGGCATCATTAATAAGCAAAATGGTTTGCTCCTTCAGCACGGCATCAATTTTCATTGAAAATATTTTCCCTTTGCAGTAAATTGGTTTTGCCATTCCCCCTTTGACATATAAATAATTGAAAAGTTTTTAAAGTAATTATCAAGGACTAGATGGTCTCAGAATTGCCAACACACATTCTTCAAAAATCGTAAGTCAAGGCCCTCAAAGTCATGAGATTGGTTTAAAAATCATGACTTTAAAATATGTTTAGGGTTCTTTATTTACCTTCTGTTTTATGAGCCTTTTTAGGTTCATGTTTTCAATATGTTCTTCACAAGGTAGGGGCTAGAACCTTTTTAAACAATGAAAATTGAGACTTGTCATGTATGAGCACTATTGTGAGTGCTGGAGCTCTGAGGAAAAACAAAAATATCATCAGACTCACTATAAAACTGCAAGAGTAGGTGAGGAAGAGGTGGGAGGGTGCAATGAGTCTTCTGCTCTTCTCTTCCTTGTGTGCAGGGAGTGGTACAGTAACTCCTCATTTAATGTCGTTGTTACGTTGCTGATCATTAGGGAACATGCTAGTTTAAAGTTGTGTAATGCTCCCTTCTAACGTCGTTTGGCAGCTGCTTGCTTTGTTTACTGCTTGCAGGAAGAGCAGCCCGTTGCAGCTAGCTGGTGGGGGCTTGGAACCAGGGTGGACCGGCAGCCCCCCTTATCAGCTCCCCGCTCTCCTAAGTTCCCTGTGCAGTAGCTGCCTGCAGTTCAGCTGTATCCCTCCCCCCACTGCCATGTGCTGCTCCTGCCCTCTGCCTTGGAGTTGCTCCCCGAGACTCCTGCTTGCTGTGCAGGGGGGGGTGGGAGGAGGGAAGGAAGAGAGGGGGTAATGTCAGGGTGTGCCCCTCCCTCCTGCTCCTGCACCCCATCTTCCATAGAGCAGGGGGGGCACACCAGGGCTCAAGAGGACTCAGCAAGCTGATCTAATTAACAAGGCAATGTACGTAAGGGAAATACGCGTATTTCCCTCCATTCCTGCTGCCTTGTGTAGAGAGAGAGTTAACCCTTGAGGGCTCAGCCAATTGCTAGTTCATCATTTAGCAGTAAGGGAAATATCCCACCCTCTGACTCCTCCACCGCAACCAAGCTTCACAATCATCACTGTGTACCAGTATTAAATTGTTTGTTTAAAACTTACACTGTGTGTGTGTGTATGTGTGTGTATATATATATATATATAGAGAGAGAGAGAGAGAGAGAGAGAGAGATAGTCTTTTGTCTGGTGAAAAAAATTTCCCTGGAACCTAACCCCCTCATTTACATTAATTCTTATGGGGAAATTGGATTTGCTTAACATCGTTTCGCTTAAAGTCACATTTTTCAGGAACATAACTACAACGTTAAGTGAGGAGTTACTGTACTAAACACAGTCCTTCAACTCCCAGCACATAAGGATTGGGTAAACTTTGCCCCACAATGCATCGGGCAAGGGCCCACTTCCACACTGGCCAGGCAGAAAGGAGACAATTGCCAACTCTAAAAGGGTATAGTGGCAGGTGCTGTTGCATGTTCCCTCAGTGTTCCAGTGTGCATCTGCACATCTCTGCTGTAGCCTCCCCAAAAATACAAAGACTGAGTTACAGCCTTCCTTTTTTAGAACAACCAGAGAAGAAAACAGATTGCAAAGCAGGGGCCAGCTTGTGGTACCTGTATTCATGTTGGGTATATTACCTTACCAGTATATTGTGCAAAGGAGTTGAGGACGTTTAAGGTGCTCCCTTATTGCCTTGCACTCTACCACTACTTCCTGTGTACGGGGGACTGCAGGCTCTGCACAGGTAGTTGGGGGGGTAGGGGGAGGAGAGAGTGTGTTGATGCTGCTTCTTCAACACACCCAGCAACGTGGGGCTCCCCCCAGTGCCTTGGGGAGCTTGTGCTGCATCCTAAAATAGTCTGTGCCCTGGGAAGAGTAGTAGGGAGACTATAACTCTGAATCAGGGGCAGTGCAACGGCTTGCTGACTGTGGGCCAGATGATCCCAAGTCACCTAGCCCCGTGTAAGTAGTGCCATTGATGTCAGGGAGCAAGGCACTATTCAACCCGAGTAAAAGTGGCATGAGGGGGAGAGAAAGAGAGAGAGGGTTTGTAAATATGAGCAAATGCAACCCCCAGGTGTGTAATTGCTCAGTAGCTAAACCCTGCAATCCTTGCTCAGACAGAGCTGCTATTGGAGTTAATGGGAGTGAGGGCTGCAGGCCTGAGCCCCGGGGAAGAGGGAAGGTCCCGCGGGGGAGGGGGGTTTGGGTTAAGCCTTGACACCTGGGAGACGGGTGCTCTCCTCTCGCTAGCCTGTGCGTGTGTAAGCAGCAGCGCTGTCCGGCGGGCACAGGGACAGCGGTGACGGCAGGAGCGGCGGAGGGTTCCGGGTTCGACCCAGTGCCCGGGGGGCGCTGCTGGGGCAGCAGCACTTGTGCGCGCCGCGCCGGGGCGAGAGCGGGTGTGAGGCGCAGGAGCAAGCCCCGCTCTGCACGCTGCCCGGTAAGCTCACCAGATACCCACGCGAGAAAACAACCAATGGCAACATGCAGCTCCCGGGGCTGCAGTAAACACGGTCACAGGCTCAGCCCCCCGGCCCCGTGCTGTTACTGCACCCTTGGCCCGGCTGCCTGCAACGGCTCCCTGCACAAGTGCAAAGCAGCGCCCGGGGCGGGGTTGTATCGCGTGCTCCCCTCCCGCTTTGGGAAACCAGCACCCCATTGGGGTTCCTCTTTGTGAAGTAGTTTTCTGTGTGTGTGTAAGGGGGCAACCAGTTGCACGCCCTAAAGTGAGAAGAGTGGTTACTTTTTCCCTTGCCAGCCCCCCTCCTCCCTCTCAATCCCGTTTGCTCTCGGTTGCGGTGTGTGGCGAAGAGGGGGAGGGAGAGCCGTGGAGGGGGATGTCCTCTTGTTTTGCCGGAGGAGCAGCGCAAAAGGGGAACCTCGACTTGAAGAAGGGGCGAGAATCAACAACCCGGGAGCAGCCCGAACAGAAAGGTAGCGGCGTGTCCCCGAACCAGGAGGTGAGTGTCGCTGCTCCGCTCCGCTCCCCTTCCCACGTCGCCCCCTGTGTGTTTGTGTGTGCGCGCCTCGGGGTTAGTACTGAGCCTTGTTTTCTTCTTTTTGAACCGGCTGCCGCGAGACGCGGCAGAGATCCCCGGGAGCAGCGGCTGATGGCTCTGAGCCCTGCTGGGCACCGAGACCGGGGCTTGTCCAAACCCAAGCGAGTAGCCCCCTTTCTCTCGGCAGGGTGAGAGATCCTCGCTGACTTCTGCTCGCGCCTTTGGCCAGGCTTTTCTGCCCCGCTCCAGGTGACCGGGGCTTGCGTTTCGCCCCCACCCTCCGATCTGCTCTCCCTGGAGCTGGCTAAGCCCCGAGCCGTGCGGGGGTTGCCCTGTTCCGATGCAGTTCGCTAGCCCTGGGCTCTGTAGCCGGAACCGCAGAGCGGTGATGCTGGAATGAGTGTATAGAAGGAAACTCACCAGCCTTTTCTTGTCACCCCCTTAGTGCCGCTTTGCAGGCGATTTTATTTTCTCTTTCAAGGAACCTCCTCCCAGCCTTGAGGAAGTTTTGTGCTTAGTAGTCAGTGAGACATACGCGGCCGAGTTTGGGTGTCATCGCTGCTAGGGCAGGAAATGTAGAAAAGGTGGTCAGAGACTGAAATTCAACGAGTTTTCTGGAGGTTTGTTGTGGTAACTTGACTAGCGAATCCTGCCAGCAACCTGAACATGCAGCATAAGTTTTGTAGGATAACAAACCTTGGGGGGAGGGGGAAGTTTCCTTAATTTATGGCAGCTTTTGTAAGAACATGCTTAGCTTTCAGCACTGTAAAAACGCAGATGGTTCAATCTGGTCTGGAAAATATGCCCTTTTGTTCAGTTGTACATCCTATGCCATGCAACTTCCAAACTCCCTCCTACCCCCAGACTCTGGCAGTATTTAAATCGACTTTCCTTTCTTAATAAAGAACGTTTACAGTTTGCAGCCATTAGAAAATATCTGCTGTGGGACCGTCTCGTTTCACACTGGCAATAAAATAAGGAAAACATCTTAATTTCTGCAGCCTCTTTCGCAGTATTTGGAGGGAGTGGGGACCCAGGGCTCTCTTGTTTTTGTTTCTCTCCCATTTTCTTTCTCTAGGGGAATATAGATATGAATGAAATATTGGTTTTCTTGTGGTTTAAAGCCAGACACAACCGTGTGTTCTTCCTCCCCCAGTTCCCGCTAACTCTCCACTGTAGACGAAGACACGGGAATCGTAGCCCTAACCTAGTGGGGTCTAGTTGTTCCGCCTAGGTGCATCAGCACCGCATGCAGGGGCTTGTGTTTTGGTTTGAAAGCACTTCCACGTGGAGGAGAGTCTGTGTGTGTTTGTACTTAATCTGAGGTGGTAACAGGATTCTCCGTGTTTAAACCCAATGGGCTGTTGGCCATTAATTTGCCTCTCTGGCTGTCATTACGGACACTTCCAAAATCTGATACCTAAGAAAAACTGCAGGTTAGATTTCACATTAAGGACTCGTAGTTAAATTTTGTTTCACCTCCCTCTGTCTTTTTTTGGCGCGGCACATAGCATCCACTTAATCAATAGAGAGGAATATTAGTGGGGTCTGGCAATTAAACCCAAAGTCGCTTTGACTTTTTATTTTTAAGCAAAGGCGACTGTTTGCAGTGCTTATGTTTGTGTCCACTGCGGTGTCATGCAGTGTAAGGGGTTAGGTGACAGCCAGTCTTAAGCATTTTTAACAGAAGTGAAAGAGATCCCAGGATAGAGTCGCTGCCAGTCAGTAATTGGCATCTAAAGTTTCATTTACATTTATGAAACTGACTACTATTAAAAACCAAGTAGATACATTGTTGTTTTTCCGTAATCCTGTGAGCAAGATTCAAAGGAAAGCACAAGGAGATACGTACATATATATATATGTACATATATATATAATAAAAAATTTATTATATATATAATATATATATATATATATATATAATTTTTTTTTGGTCTAGTAATAGGTATTTTGCATTGCATAGATCCGATTTAGGTAGGGATATCTAAAAAAACAGAGAGCATTTTAGGCCATTTGAATTTAAACATTTTAAATAATGAAATTGTTTTGCATTGAAATTCATATAGATTTTAATTTAAGGTCTGATTTGCACATATAAAATAGTAGAAGCAGTAATATATGCAGACTAATTAAAATATATTTAACAAAGTAATAGACAATTCAGAATTACATTGACATTTACTGAGAAGTATATTTTCACCATATACAGTTATAAATGAAGCATTTTTATCTGATTTCTGTTCTCAATTTGATGCTATCTTTCACTGTATTATATATATCTTTTTATGTATTAAAGATTTGGATATAGCATAATTTCAGTTTCCAAATACAAGTTAATAGTGTTTTGTTGTATGTTCAACATTTTTCTTTGATTTCTTAACACAACTCATCACTTCTTAGTGACCATGTAAATCAAAATCTTAAAATCACTGTAGACTTTCCACTTTTTTTCCATGCAGTGCACCCATACAATGCTGCAGAATGTAGATCTTTACATACCTACAACTTATGTTGTACTATAAATTATATCAAATAAGTGGAAATACAAATGGACACCTTCCACCCCTTCTTCCAGTACATTTTAACATTTAATGTTATCAGGGCTAAATCTAAAACAAACACATTTAAAAAAAAAATCTTTCCTGTTTTGTTTTCTGAATGCTGGCATTCATGTTACCACCTGTTTTTTAATTAATTGTAGTATCTTAAAAGGAAAATACAAGGTGAAAATGTCAAATAGTTACTTGTTCAAATGATATGTGCACAGTTATAAAAATAAATGTTAAAATATGTATCTTTTGGATTGTTAAATTATACTATTATATTCAGTTGAATCATATGCTTAGAGGACTCTTTTATGCAGTAATGGCTTACAGCACATTACTACTCTTCTGCAATAGAAATTTATTCTGATATTAGTGACTGAGAGATCATGGACAAAGTTATAGAACAGGTTCCCACTATCACTGAGTTCCAGTGTTACTCATACTACATAAAATGTATTGTGTATGAGCATTTGAAATACAGAAAGACAATGTCCTATTGCATATTTTCAGCCTCTGATTCAAGCTTTGAAAGCTACTGTTAAGTTGTTTGGTCTTGTGTACCTTAGTTTTACTTTACAGTATTATAATAAAGAACTTTTATGTATCAGAATTTGGTAGAGAATGGGCAAAGATAATTATGCACTTTTGACAAGAGTTGATTGTATTGAACAGTGTTCATTCTATTTTTCAGGTAATGTAAACTACTTTTTTCTGTTTAATATGAAATTCAGTCCAGGAATTCTTCCTCCCTCCCTCCCCCCCCCCAAAAATTATATCTGTCAAGTGCTGTAGAAAGAAAATACTAATTATTTATGTGTTATCTTTTTCTGTTTTGAAAGTGAGGATTTTATGAACTCTGGGTAAAACCAGTCTCCCTTTTTATAAAGGATAGTTTATTCAGTGTAGTTCTACATTGCAGCTGCTGATCATATTTCATAGAGCTGTTAAAGCACTTAAAACCTAAAATTAGGTACCGTCTGGTAGTAAATATTTCAAATCACTCCTGGAAGAAATAAATAGAAAAGTGTGCTTTCAAAATATGACATTTTTAAGTCTGTAATCGTACAAAAGCAATCATGCTTTGGTTTTATTAAAAATAATATGCTTACAACTTAAACTATACACAAAATGTGTTTTTAATTTTCTTAATCTCTTCTGAACTATCACCATATAGAAATCTTAAACTAATTGTGTATGAGACCATAATTAGGTATTTTGATACAGCAGACAATGCTTGAACAAAGTGTACCAAGAGGCATCCAAATGAATTTCTAACATACCTGTATCTCCACTTATTATTTCTTACTGGGCTTAGAAGTGAAATGTATATTCAGTTGCTTGTTGACATGAAAGTTTATGTAGGGCATTTAATAACAGAAAGTATAAAACTTACTTTTTTTTTTTATCCAGACCTGTAATCAGCTGTTTTTTATAACTGTATTCAATTCTTATATTTTGCTTTTGTTTTATAGTAGTTATTTTGTTTTCAGTTTGGAACATGGAGCCAAGCTCACCTTTCCATTCATCATAATATAGTTTGGATTTTCAAAAAGAATGTAACCCAGACAGAAGAAGTGAATGATTTGCAGATAGTTGTCAAGTGTTTTTAAAGCTTTATAAAAGCCTAGCAATAAACCAAGGTTAGTAGCAGCACCACATGTACTAAAATGCCTTATGATGATGCCCTAGGTTTTACTGCATAGTTTAATGTTCCCTGTGATTTCTGGCCATCTCAGAGTACACGTTTATTGTGACTGCAGAAACAATTTATTTCAATTAATAAATGTTTTAAAAATTGTGCAACAGAAAAACAGCTCAGATACCATGTGAATTAAAGATGATGTTTAACATTTTGGTGGTTGTTTTAAAAGTTTGTAAGTAAATGTGAAAAATGTGATATTAAAAGCAGTTTCATGATAGGCAGTTTTCTTTTTTAGTTTTAGATATTGTATAAATGTGAGTCCAACTGTAACCTTTCCTGTCATTGAAAAGCGCTAATTGATCTTGCGGACCCTGACATAATAATATAGTTTGATATTTGAAACCATTCAGCTTTGGCATGGCCCTTTAATCACCCCTGAGATTTCAGACATGGTTCTGCTGAAGACATAAAACTATTCCCCTTTTTGAAATCAAATAAAAATGGTTTTTAAAACTAAACTTTGTATGTGTTTTCTTCCTTTTGAAGTCAGTGGGCGTTTTGCCTGCCTAAACTCTGAACCTGACTGTTTAATTAGACTTTATAGTCTGCAGTTAAAAATACTGTTACTTGTATTTACATGTGTTTTATAATGGTGTCATTTTAGATATTAATATATAGAGATCGGTTGTTGGGGTTTTTTGTGCAAGAGATTTTTGGCCAAGTCCATACTTCTATCTGAATATCAAATTAAATCAGAAGTGCTTAAAGAAACCTGGGTCCATCTTACTTATAGCAATGTGAAAGCTCAAATGTGAGGAGCACATATCTGGTGAGTATAATCTTCATTTTATTTGGAAAGCAAGTTTATTTAATATTTGCATTTTGAGTCCATATTATAAATTCTTTTTGGCAATATTACTTGGGACACCCACAGGAGGGGACTCAGTCTAAAATAGCCATTAGACTCAAAACCTGAGAACTGCACTGGGCACATGTTCTACCTTTTGCTTAAATATTAAACATTTTATGTTTTTTCTTAATCCTGTATTAAAACAGACTGGACATTTCTGCACAATCTCGTCACTGAGCGTTCATGCTGACAGGTTTATATATACTACTTGTCACATTTTTTCAGCAAAATGGCCACGGCTAATGGCAAGCTCAAAATGCCAAGTATAAGCACTTCATTTTCAAACTTGTCATAGTGTTGTGTGGCAAGAAATGATTCCCATAAGAGCTTTCAGTGCTGTGCTGAGCAAGGTCAGTGCATTTTTTCCGTTTAAATTCCTACTCCTTAGAAAAAGGGGGGAAATCTTTGTGAGTCCATACTGGGCAGCTATTGCTAGAAGTACAGTAGAATGAGTAAGTTTATGGGGAAATGGTTAATTGGTGATTGTGTGTTGCTTGAACATCACTTCTTGAGCAATTTATCTGTACAACAATGGAAGAGTTCTGTAGCTCTGTTTTGATTGCCTTATACTGTGGCCAGAGTATACATTTTTGTAATTTGTCTCCTCCGTTCATTATAAAGATCTTTCATAGACAGTCTCCCACAAAATACCTGCAGATAGGAGTAATTTCATACCTTGATAGCTCTCAACTTTTTTACTTGAAGGTGAACATATTTTTAATTAATTTGACAATGTAATTTTCATAGCGTTACACTCTGATGCTAACCTGAGATGACCCACTTACGTTGACATTGTCAGCAATGTAAAGAATTACTGCTGCCTTTTTTTTAATTGGGTTGAAGCAGAGAGTAAGTATTCTGCTACTGACACATCTATAATTAAACCACAAAAATCTGCATCGACATATCAGTAGGGGTCTGACTGAAACTACAAAAGAAATACAGAGTTAAGCTTGAAACTTTGAACAGAATTCTGCTGGTTATATGCATATAACTCTATTGAAATCAATGCCTTTGCATGGATGTAACTGGAAACTTGATTTTAGTAGATCCTCAGCTGGTGTAAATCAGTATAGCTGTGTTACAATCGGTGGAGCTATTCAGTTTTATATTAGTTGAGGATCAGACCCTCTATCTTTATCTTTAACCCAGTCTCCTATGCCTCAGATATTGTTGTACACATGTGTAAGGTTACATGCACAGTTTGGAGATTTCTGCAATATCTAGACAGAACAAAGTGAGTTAAAGATAAAGTTACAGTCAAATCTTTGAATTTTCTCCTTTTTGGGCTTTTCAGACTTATGAAGGAATATTTTGTTTTAATAATTTTTTATAACCGTATTTAAAAGAGCATAAAAGGGAGAACTGTGAGCCAATTACATCTCAGGAGCATTGGCTCCATTAAACGTAGTATATCAACTGACTGTTTTCATTTGTTTTAGGTCATTTTCGTGTTCATGAAAGTGAGCAGTCATAGAACAAAGCATAGTTTAGGTGGGTTATATGCAAATTTCCTTGGCAAGTTCAGTCAGTGCATCTCAGACCCAACCTGCTATTCCAGTTCTGGTCCTCTCAAATGCAGAGAATAATAATTGTGCTAAAAAGTATATTAGTTTTGTGACCTGGATAACTTTTTTCTAGGTAATTCATTTTCAGTTTTCGCCTAAACCTACAGTAGGTCTCCATAGGTGAAATGTTAAGGTGGTAATCCATTCTACTGCCTATATTAATATTTATTCTACAATGCTGTGATATAAGGAACTGATAGTCTATCATGTTAATCTTGGTTAGTTAATATCTCTTTCACCTCTCAGCCAGATGATTATGTATTCAATTACCATACCAGGAGTTGGCCTAATAGCCGCCTCTGCCACTTTAGAGCAATAATATTGGGTGTGACTGCAATGAAAATGGTAATGCCCTTCAGATGAGTTTCCAACTGCAGACTCTCCTACTCATTTCTGGTAGCCATTTAGATGGGTATTAACAGTTAACTTGTTTTCATATCAAATATTTTATACTTAAGGTATGTACTATTCTCATTTCTCTGGGGGGTAGCTGGTACAGTAATCAAATTTTGGCTTAGGCCACAAGTGAGATTGAACTTGGAATGCTCTACATAATCCCTGATGGATATTTAAAACTACCCTGCAGTTTTGGGCTTATTTAGAAATCTATACTCAAGAAGTCACAATTAGAATAGAGCTCAGAGATGCTTCAGAATCAGGAGTAACCGGCATTGGGAGAGTTCTGTATGGCACATTTTGGAGGTAACACTTCTGGGAAGTTCTGACAGGTTTTTTTTTTTTTTTAGGTGACCTTTTAGAGGTGACAGTTCTGGGATGTATCCAATAGCTATGCAGAAATTTAGGTGTAATATGAGATGATATACATTTTCCATTTGGGTTCACTTCTGTTTCAAACTTGTTCTTATGAGGGAAAGACAAAGCATAATTTTATTGGAAGAAAACTTTGTCACCAAAACTTATAGCAACAGCTACTGATTGGGTTCTTTTACTGCTGTCCCATGAAATGAAGTTGAATCATTTCTCAAAAGTGGCTGTTACTTATCCTTCACCCTAGAAAAGTGTTTAATTTATAGCAACTATTTTTTATTAGTCTCCACTGTCACAAAGTATTAACTTGCACGATATCCTATTGCAGGTGTGTTTTGTTTGCAGATAACATGGTACATCACATCATTTGTTCATTTTTTATGAGAGCAATCAGAAACTTTCTAGTGGGAAAAAAACTGTAGTTGTCTATCAGATGTATTATTTTATACTATGCATACAGAAGGCACAAAAATGGTATAGTGCATTTTAATATCCAATGCCCAAACTGTTGCCTGACAAATCTAATATGATTATCTGTTTGTGACTTTGTATGCAAGGGTCTTTGAGGACTGACAATTTTTTTTAAACTTGTTTGATTTTTTTTTTAATACATTTACAATATATTGCATAGCAGTGTATCTAGTTTTCATAATTACAGTTGCATAGTTAGTGCCCTTCTTTATGATTTGAAATTCACCAGTGGTGTGGTACATTATCCTAAGGACGTCCATACCACTTAAGTTCTGCATAGGGACTGCTTGGAGGATCTCCTAGGATCAGAGTGTCCACTAAAGGGGTCCAGTATACTGTCTTTATGCTAAAGTAGGGTACTCTGAGCCATGGAGTCAGCATGGAAAACCTTCATTGGAGAGGGGGAAGCCAGAACAAGCCTATTGGATCCTCATTTTCATGGATTCAGTGGCCTCAACATCCCCCACAAGTGGAGCAGAGGAGTTGTAGCCACTATTTCTGTTCATGTATCAGGGGGTAGCCGTGTTAGTCTGTATCTACAAAAACAACAAGGAGTCTGGTGGCACCTTAAAGACTAACAGATTTATTTGGGCATAAGCTTTCGTGGGTAAAAACCTCACTTCTTCGGATGCACTCTATGCATCCGAAGAAGTGAGGTTTTTACCCACGAAAGCTTATGCCCAAATAAATCTGTTAGTCTTTAAGGTGCCACCAGACTCCTTGTTGTTTTTATTTCTGTTCATGTAACAACTAGGGTAAAGGTACTGGCCTTTAGGTGGTGAGTGGATTTCACCTTCATAAAACTGTTGTTCAGCTACATAGAGCCTAAATATGGTATTTCAGTTTTAAAGGGTGGAGTGGAGTTTACCCATTGAACCTAAACCAATCTTTATGGTTTTTGTTGGTTTGTTTTTTGTTCTCACAAAGTTGATCTTTGAGTACAGATTTATGCAAAAGCCACGTTACACAAATGAGAACCAGGCCCCAAATGTACACCTGTGTATGTGTGTGTGTGTGTGTGTGTGTGTGTGTGTGAGAGAGAGAGAGAGAGAGAGAGGAGAGGGGGAGAGAAACCTTTTGAAAATCTCAATGTAAATTTAAGTGAAGGCTATTATATCCTTTCTGCATCAAAGGTCAATGTGGAAAAAAAATGTTCAACATCCAACACTTACTGATATTTTTATTAAAAATTCTTACAAATTAGTTGGCACCCTAACCGTTCTGTTATTTTTATTCAGATTATTCTCCGATGCTTCCAGATTAATTGGCTATTGTAATAGAAATGATAAATAATGATTTCCCTTGTTTTTCCTCAATTTCTCTAAGAAACAGCCTCTGTTCTCCAAGAGTGGTTTCAACAAAAATTACTTATCCTGAGATTGTTTTTGTACACAGATTTTTACATTTCTGATTGTTTAATGCTTCATAGAGAATGGAGCACCTTTATTCCCAGATCTGCTATTTCAGGGATACTGTCAACTTGTACTCTAATACATTTTTTTTTTTAAGTTAGAAATAGTTTAGTACCCATAAACCTGAGCATCCCTTCCAATTTTTGTGGCTTTACAATCACATTTTCCTATATTTCAAAATATTTTCTTCTCTGCTGCTCTGTTAAAGACCCCCACAAACAACAGTGGAACCTGACTATTTAGGGGAAGAGTGAAACTGATTGTATGCAAAGTGTTGTCAAATGCTCTATGTAAAGAAACTAAAAAGGAAAGCAGAGATTTTTTTTTTCTTGAAACACTTTAATTTCTAGTGATCTTTGGTGTTACTTGTAACAGTAGTTTAAAAAATGTACATGTTCATCAAAATCAGAGGATATTACTGTTGAATACCCTATTAATATTGTAGTATACCGCTTGAAACAAATTGAATGTGTTCATAGTATAAGTAGACTTGAACATGAATATAAATGGTGATTTTTTTCCCCTTAAGTTAGCCATATAAAAGTTTGCTTTTGTTAGAGTTCATATCTATGTTTGGGTTCCACCACAGTTCCAATATGACATGCTAAGGGTTATTATCCTAGAAATAATTACATATCATTGATATTATGCAATCTGAGTTATACATCTGAAGTACTATTTGTTTTGTTTTTAAAAATTTGATTTAAAAACTTTGAAAAAAATCATAGATGTGTGATTCTTTTTTTAAAAAAAAAGTTGATTGTGTTTGTTTAAGTATACAGGGTATCCAATGGTTATAATGGTTCTTTTCTCAGGGGCCTTCTTTAAGAAGAACAAAAATGTTTACCTTATAGTTATTTGTTTTCAGTTATTTTCCACACAAAAAATAATCAAAATGCTTCAGAAAGTCACCAAAATATGTAATTTTGGAAAACAAAACCAAACCATTGACCCACAAGAACAAAAATAACATAAAATTAATATTTCAAATGGAGTTCTTAAAGTCTTCTCTTTTTGCTTCTCTGCATTACTCATTCCTGAAATTCAGCTCAGGGTTTTTCTGCATCTAGCTATAAAATAAATGTAGTAGAACATATTCATTTGTAAATTAGTTTTTTTTTTTAATTTTTCAGGGGGAGACCAATGGGATTATAGATTAGATTTGGTTACAAGGAGTCTGGAAGAACTCTAGGAAGTAGCCTAGAATTGAGGAGACCCAAGTTCAATTCCTTACTCCACCCCAGACTTATCTGTGTGACCTTGGGGAAGTCACTTAGCCTTTCTGTTCCTCACCATTTGTAAAATGGGGATAATAACACTTCCCTATCACAGGAGCTTTGTAAGGATAAACACATTAAAAGATTGTGAATCCCTTTGAGATTTACTGATTAAAAGTGCAATGTAAGAGCAAGATATTATAAGAACTAGGCACTGTACAAACAAAGAACAAAAAATGATCCCTATCCCAGAGAGCTTACATATGAAAGCACTAAGGCATTGTTTCACCAAATGTAAACATCATGCATAGTTTCAATGCTTTGGTAAGATTTCTTAAGAGATTTTTCTACCTTACCAGCATCTTTTTCACCTGTCTTCTGCTACCATAGTCATAGACAGCAAGCAAAACAATATTCTATTGGCATGCATCCGTCCAACTTTACACCTCCCCTGTGCTTGTATTACATATGCAACTGATGTATGGACCTCACTTCTTCACACTCATTGATGACATTGTTACCAATACTGAGTTCATCTGTTTGCATTCCTATTTTTGCTGCTCTACCAAGGGGCAGCAGATTTCAGAGCCTTGCAGGTCAGTTAAGGTCAGAATCAGTGATACAGAATATGGATTTTTTTTTAGCTTAATTTGTTTAGTCTCTCTCTCTCTCTCTCTCTCTCTCTCTCTAGATATATATCTATATCTACACACACACACACACACACACAGTCCTTAAACAGAGTTAGTCACAGACAGAACACAAGCAACCACTTCTTTCAGAAAACTCAGCCCAAACACCAATGCTCAGATCCTACTATGCACTGGAGCAATGGACTCTAATTAGAGAGATGAAGGCAGAGAGCAAACTCTCTTATTATTTTCAACAGCTTCCCTCCTTCCAAACAAACTGAAGTACAAAATTAACAACACAAGCATACAATAAGGCTGAATACTGCTTGCACATTAAGAAAGAACTTGTAAGACTATGTGTAACAATACCATGTAGTTACGCACCTTAACACTGCGCTAATAAATTAATTAAATTTTAATTTCTGGAGTTTGTGATGCAGAAAAACTTGGTGGCATGAACTAGATATTTACTTTTATTACCATTTTATTTTCTAGTATCAATTCACATGTCTGAAAAGGAAAGATGGAAAAATTTAAGGGGCAAGAAAAGATTCATGGGACTATTTTTGTAGGGAGAAGGCAGGGAGCATAGAATACCATACTTAAATTACGGTTGTAGCAGGTTTCTCTGTGTACTTTAACATTCCTGACAGTCTTACTGTAGGAAGTTCCTTTATTTCAAGGTGTAGGGACAACACAATTACTCGTCTGTTGGCTAGCTGCTAGACTCCTCCCATGAGAACAACTACCAGGAAGCAATAGTAGGGCAGTTCCAGACCTCCATTTACCACAGAGCCTTGAGGACACCATTTTTCTTTAAAATGCACCAGAATAATTGTAAATCTTTCCTAACTGGCTTTTTTCCTAATAACTTTTATTTTTACAGTTGGAAATGCCTAATTCTCCCTCTCAGGAGGGTCATTCCTCTGGTGTGTTAGCTAAACTTGCTACCCCATTTCAGCATATGTACATGTTCATATACACATACATACCAAATATTATGTTGTATAGGAACAGGATGGCCAAGCAGAGCCCAGGGAAGTGTTCCTTCTGCACTACCTCCCTTCAGCCACTTATCAAGGAGGATATATGCTTATATGCTCGTGTACCCAATATAAGTTATGTTACTGCCTTTTTGAAGGGGTTTATTGATGCAGGAAGGGACTGGGTTTCTCTGTCATTGTGTAGGTCCCACAATGTCTCCTACACTCCCTCCACATATATACTAACAAGATGGTATGCTTCACTCTGAGGTAGTAGGAGCCTGGGATGCACTCATTGGCAGGAGAGATTTTTTGGTGAATTCCTAGAGTGGTTGCACAAGCTCAAAATAAAGAGGGAAAAACTCCTTTTGATAAGTAATCCCGCTTGGACTGAAGGTATCCTAGATGCAGGCAGCCTTTCAAAGCTCTGCAGCACATAGTGGAGAAAACATCTTTTGTTTTATTTTTAAGAGTCACTGGACAGATTCAGGGGTTAGCAGGGCTTGCTCAGATGAAATAAGCTCTCTACTAAGTCCTTGGCATGATACCTTTTCCATTCAGTTGCAGGTCAAAGTCTAGATAGAGGGAAGAATCTCAACATTTTGCAAGTCATTAGTAGACAGAGAAGTGAGTGTTGGAATTTGTTCAAAGAGCTTCACAGAGCTTTCAAACTTTTCCAAGAGAAGATTCCCATCTCCACAAAATTCAAAATGTCTAAAATCAGAAAGATCTGAAGGATGCAATATCTCATCCTCTAGGAATAGGAGCAACAAAACAAGTCCTGTAAGAGGAAGAAAGGAAAGGAGAGTATTCTATATTAATCACAGTTCCCAGCACTTGGAAAAAAATTAGCAGACTCACTTCCATCAGCTTGAATTCAGGTGGTGAAGCCTGCTTACCCTAACTAATCCTAGGGTTCTTCTGCAAACCTGTTTTCTGCCCCCTGCAGGAATCCTTATCCTTCAAAGGAACATTGAAAATACCACATGAGGTAAATCTCACTGCATTTCCCGTGTACTTTCTCTCCATGTATTGGTTTTCCTCAAGAGAGCAGCATGTGCCTATGTTATCAGACTGTCATGACAGCAATTTTTTTCTTTATCAATTATTTATTATATTTAAAACATTGAAAGTTCTTTAGTGATTTATTCTCCTTTGCAATTAGAAATAGTATCTCATTTTGTTGTAGGGTTGTTTTTAGTAGGGTCAGCATTTCTTTCTTCAAAATACAGCATTCACACTACTCAAAGGGAAAATATAAAAGTTAAGCCTATAAAATTAAAAAATATTTAACTGCAAGCTATCCAAAACCAGCTATTCTAAGACTACATTATGAGATGCTAAGAGTCTTTATAAGAACACACTGTAGAAAAATTAACATGCTTTCCACTCTTGCTAAAAACAGGAAAGACAGACAGCAGGACACTTTGGGTGGGATTTTCAGAAGGGCTCATCTTTGGCCTAATGTTGCTCCATGGCTTCTATAGGAACAAGGTTAGGCAGTCACTGAGCACATTTGAAAATCCCATCTTTTATGCATACATTTGAAGAATCTACATGTTGTGGGTAGAAGTGCCAGAACCCCTAACAGTGTGCAAAACTTAAGTACCCAAAGTGAAATCCTGGTCACTTGAAATCAAATAGTTTTGCCATAGACTTCAATGGCACAGGATATCACTCTGAGATTTGAGAGAGGTTGGAATATTTCTGGAGAGAGAGAGAAGACATAGGGTGTAGGATGAGCAGTGCAGCAGTAGGCATGCTCTGAGAAGCCAAACCAGAAGAGAGAGCTGGAATTGAACTTTTTTTTTTTCTTATTGTTAATTTAATTATTAGTCAAATTAAAACCCAGGAACGGGGCAATTTTTTTTTACCTCCACACAGTGTGTGGACATGGTTTAAAGTGCAGGTTCGGAAAACAACTTATCATATGTACAAGCATTCCCAGGAGCACCAAGATATGAAGAGTTTAAAATAAATAAAAAGCTTCTATAGTCCTTGACTTCTAAGACATTTTAACCCGCTTTAATTATTGCACATGCTGGTCATGATCATGCAGTCATTACTGGAGACATCAGTGGGAGTTTTGGCTATAGCTTTAAAGTAGTGTTTTGTTTGTGAAACTAATCTGTTTTTACTTCCAGAATTTAGAGAAGATAGCTATTAGGTTTTTGTTTCCACAAAATCCTTTTCTCTCATGAAGTATGCCTTAAAATTGTATGGAATAAATATGACCTGTTGTATTGTGTCTTGCTAGTCGAGTTTAAAATGGGGAGTGAACAAAATAATAAGATTTATTATTGGTTGGATTTACAATAAGGGGGGAATGGTTGAAAATAACAGCTTTTTTTCTGTTGGGCAAGAACACACTTTTTTTTCTTTTATGATTGTCTTATGTAAGAAGAATTTTAGTCAATAGTAGGCAGAAAAAGATTCTATTATCACTTTTTAATCTACTACACTCAATACCAAAACTATTGTTTACATTACTTTATATTTGTCCCAGACACACCGCTTTTTTTGTCCCAGACACACACAACTCTTCCCCATACGACAGTTCTCACTCAAAATTACTCATCCTATTCTTCCTCTGAACATGATGCCATTGGAAACTCTGAGAAAGCAGCATAGTGCTTTTCTGCCCCTTCAAAAGATTCTTTTACAGTGAAATTGGTATGATGCAACAGCATTTTTTAATTTCGTTGAATAGTATTCATTGCACTGGAATACACAGCTTCAGTGTCCAATGAAAACAAAAGCTTTGAATTGCTTCATGCACTTTATTTTCATGAATATTTTCTTTTAACACCAGGGTAAGTTAACATTACAATAAGTCACATATATATCATATATAGTATACAGACAACTAGGTAAAATAATGTTGTAAAAAAAGCATTTCCAAGTTAGGACATGCCAATGTGTGATTGCCTGTGCATCTTTAATTCCACCTCCTGTGCATTCATTCTGAGCACTGAAGAAGGCAGGAGTCTTACGAAAAAAATAGTATGTGATCACGTAATTAGAGTATATCGTCATGTCTACCCACAAGGGCATTCTGCACTGAATAGGGAATTATTCATTCCTCATTATCTTCCCTAGGGCTCTCATTAATATACTATCTCAGTGTCTCACAAATATTAATGAAATTATCTCCTTATCACCCTTGTGAGATAAGAGTGGATGCTGAGGTATTCTCCTTAATTTACAGATGGGGGAGTTGAGACGAGCCTGAGGCCGCACACTGGAAGAGTGGCAGAGCCAGGATTAGAATTCGTGCCCTTCTTACTTCTGATGCTGTTAATTTCTGCAGACCAAAGTACCTTAATTCTAGCTCCCATTGACATCAGTTGCAGTTGAGTACTGTGAACTTCTGTATCTCTGTATGAAGTATCTCACGCTGGGCACCCAGAAAATGAGGAATGCACAGTTCTAGCCACCTGTCAAACTTTTGTATTAAGTGGCTTCCTCAGCATCAAATAGAAAGTCTGTGGAAGAGATAAATCTATTTGTGGCTGTCACCTGCCTTAATCATAAGACCATCCTTTCTCTTTATTTATTTCCCTGTCTTATTCTCTACTCACATTCCAATTTCTAGAGCAAATGAGGCAGTGATCCTACAAACAGACCAATTCACTACATAACCCTTATTAATTCCCAGAGCATCTCCTGTGCACTGAATGAGTCAGGGATCCCTTGGAAAAAATAGTATATGACCATATAATTAATCATTACCTTAATGCATCTGCATAATGGGGTCCGAATTAAGGTTGCATGGGCAGGTTATTATGGTAGGCCCCACAGACTTCCCTAGGCTTGAGGGCACATTCTCCTCCTAAATGATCTGTGTTAGAGGGAAATAAGGAAAGGTGACAGCTCTGTTATGGAGCTCCATTTACCTAAATTATTCTGGAGGCAGTTTGAGACCCTGTAGCAGTCTAGAAATGGAAAGGTGCAAATAGCTGAACGCTACCTTAGTTCTCCAGTCCCCATGGCTGAAAGTTTTGTGTTGCACGTCCAAGAAGTGCAGCACAAAATCTCATCCTACAGGTTTTGGATCAACTGGAACACTCCCCATCAATCCGATTATTTCCTCATAACCCTAACTTTCTGCTGAATAGAAGATTGCAAACAGTCACTGCTATTGGACAGACCACAATCTTACTATCTTCTAAACCAAAATCATTTTTAGAGCATCATATGTGTTACTTACAAGCAGCTAAAGGGACTTATAAAAATTGTTTTTCATTGCTCTTAACTTATGTTTGTATCACTAGGAAGAAACACATGTTTCTGCTCTAGATCCAGTTCTGGAAGTTGCAGCTTTAAAGCTGATGAAGTGTTTTATGCACCAAGATTAAAAAAAAAATGCATTTGTTGATCAGGAAGTCAGGAATCCTCCTAATTAAGACACTTCTTGAAAAGATAAAATTTTTATCTTGAAGCATAAAACACTTCATCAGCTTTAAAGCCACATCTGTGAGGACTGGATCAAGAACAGAAACAGATGTTTTTCTTCTTACTGGCTTCTCTGTGAGTTTAAAACCATTAACAGTTTTTTAAAAACAGTTGAATACAGTTAAAAACACTTGCAATATAATAGGGATAACAGTACTATCCTTCTCTTTTTAAATCTGGTTCTCTTGATAGGATAAACTACATGATTGAATTGGTAACTGGATTATTGGCTCATAAAACAGCATGAGGTTGCTATTATCCCTTAATTTTATATCTTTATTGGGGAGTAATGCAGGTCTTATTTGAATCACTGAGTTATCTAATAGCTTCCCCCCCCCTTACAAATTTGTAGAACTAACCCTAAAGAATATGGTCTCAATGTAATTGGTGTAGTCATTATTATAAAATTGTGTAAATAATAATGTGTTTGTGGTTACTTACGATGATAGTTTTAACTTGGTTCAAAATGTAACCTTATTTGAGCTCTCAAAATATTAAGAGTACAGTACAAGATATTTACCTAAATATTAATTCAGGAATTATTTAATCATAACAGTTCACTTGAATTTTGAGACAACATAAATATAAGCAACATAGCTCTTCTTATAGTATCATCGTACATTTGTGCAAAGTTAGAATAGGTCTAACTGAGCCAACAAAAACATTTGATTAAAAAGATCAGGCATATTCAGAGTAATACAACTTATTATACAAGTGACATCTCTAATTATACATTCCTGTGGTGGTATTTCACTTATAAATCATTCAATAAAAACCAATTAACTAATCAAATTCTTTCCAAGTTCTATGTGGTATGGGCACATATTTATTCATTTATTTGCCAGTGGTATCAGTGCAAATAGAATTCATTTATGTGTATATTTTTGGAAGTGTATACACAAACTCTCTGGGTGAAATCTTAACTGCACTTAAGTTAATGGCAATAAGGGCAGGATGTGTACATGCAAATTATTTAAAATATCAATAAGCTCTGTTTCTTTCAAGAAAAGGTGTGACAGCTGTCTGTATTGACTTCATTGGGGTTTGGATCCAGCTCTTAAAGATGTGAATATGAGACCACTAGTGCTAGGTATTATGGAAGCACCATTCATGGTTCCATAGTTAAGGTTGAGTTGAGTTTTGCACTTAAAGCAGGGATTCAACCACTTTGTTTATGTGTATGAAGCATTAGTCTTTGAGTACAGAATTAATTTTCTAAGTGTTTACAAGTAATTGATTAATTAGTGTTTGTGGGATGCAGGACAGGGGATAGATTTGGGAGGTAGGAAGGGAGGGAAGTGTAGAGAGGTGCAAGAGGCAGGTGGAATTTGAGGTTTGTGTGCACAGGAGAATGTGGAGGGCAGGAGGGAGTGGGATACAACCCCAGCTGCTTTTTTAGTGCTCTGATAGTGTAAATGCAGCTTAGCTGGCAGGTATGCTCGAGCTGCTTTGTGCTGCTCCAGAAGTAGCTGGAGCATACTGGTGAATATTGTCATAGAAGTGAAAATTTAAAATTGCTAATTCATATCTTCACATCCTTAGAAATATCACCTGGTAACTTTTTCTTTAGATTTCTTGTTTACTCTTCATGTATAAAATTTTTGATTAAACACAACCAAAAGAAAGAAAGAAACAAAGGGCAAAAAGTGCATTCAAACAAACAACGAAGTATGTATTTCCCTACTTTAACATGTTTGGATTTCTTTGCAGGTTAACCTGACTCCAAGTTTCCTACCTTTATTATGCTTGGCTTTGGGATAATTCAACATCCCCATAATGTATTTTACCCTAAATTACTGCTGTGTCCTCTCAACCTTAACTTCATGTTAACATCATTTTTGTCTGGTAAAATGGCCATGGCTCTGTAGTTAGGGTTGCAGTAGTCATTACACCACTGATCTCTTAAGTCACAAAATGTGTATACTTCAAATTACATCATTTGATGCAGTGCTATGGGTTACTCATCCTATTGGAGAAGGTATAGCGACAGAAGATAATTAGGGTAATGCCCATCATTTAACACACTGTAGGGAGCTGCCTGCTTTAAATCACTTTGTGTATTTTGTTTAATCCTAAAGGAGTTTAATGGACATTAGAAAGAAGATAACATTCTGATAATTACATAATAATCTTTTTCCGCTAGATGCGTAATGACTATCATTAATAGTTATCTTTAAATTAATATTAAGTGTTTTTGTTCTGTGTTCGATAACTACCTTACTAATATTTACATCCAAAAGTTATCTTTTGTTGTCTATTTAAACAGCTGCTTTCATTAAACATTTTTAGCTTTTCTTACTGCTTTGTTTTCAGAACTGTTTTTTTTTTTCTGGCAGGAGCTGAAGAATTATTACTTAAGTGTGTGTTTCTGTTTGTGTTTTTCGAATAGTTTCTGCTTTCCAAAATGACACTGGGCATGTTGAAACAAGAGAGTAAAATCCTGGCCCCATTGGAGTCAGTGGGAGCTTTGCCATTGACTTCAGTGGGGCCAGGATTTCACCCAGAATGTTTGTTAATACTGAACGTGCTTTAGAAGTAAAAATTAGATCACGACACTTTTTTTTTTTTTTTAAATTCAGAAACCCCAATTGTAATTTAAAGGGAAGATACTTCTATTGTTGGTGGAAAGAAAAAGAAAAGTTACCTCCATGGAAGATTCTCAGGATTTAAATGAACAATCAGTAAGTACAAATTCAGTGAAGTTTTATCAAAGAAATTGCCATAGTGTTCTGTATGCCATGTTCAAAAGGATGCCTTCAGAAATTTCTCTTTGAGAATGGATGTGAGAATTGTATCAATACTAGTTTCTTTGAACAAAAAGACCCTGGGGACCTTCTGGGAATCTAGGTCTAAATAACTTTTTAGGTCAGAGGTGAAGTGAGTATTCTGGTCTCACCTTTGTCTATTCTTGCACATTACAAAATCACCACACAGTTCAGCAGGGTTTGGCAGAACTGAAATAGTAAGCGTTGATGGACATAATTGAGGTACACTGGAAGAGCAGTATGTGGAGACCTTGCATAGCATCTGCCTGCATTGTGTCTGGCTCAAATCATTCTGTCAAAATATACTTTCATATTGTCTGTATTGTGAATTCACACACACGCTGAGCTATTTCAGTGAGGTTAAGATCTGATAAATGTTAATATTTATAGAAAATTAAGGCTACTATTCCTTGTCTTACTAGTTATGATGGAGGAAGATCTTACATACAGTGGGCCAAATTCTATAGATACGTTGGTACATTCCTATGGAAACCAGTGTATTGCACTGGTATAAATGAAAGCAAAATATACGCTACTATACATAGGCCAACAATGTGTGTTCATGAAAGAACTGGTAGCTCTAACTCTGCAACTCATTGCTTTTACTTTGCTAGATCTTTTAGAACATAAGCATATTATAAGCATAACAAAATTTTTGTGGGAGAATTTTCAAGCACAAAGCATTTCATTTAGCAACAACTGGAGCAATGTGTACAAGATTCCTTACCATAAAGATAAGAACATTTATTCCTTAGGCTGCATATTAATCTCCCTCCCTACCAAAGACCATTCACTTTATTGCTGAATAATTACCCTGCATATGTAATACCTATTCTAAATTAAATAACTTGGGGCTCTATCATGACTCAAAAACCTTCACATGAACCATACAGAGGGAGGGCTCCCTGTTCCCTGCAGAGGGTGTTCCATAGTCTGGAGACCTATTTAAGGGGGTGGGGGTGGGATAGAGCTATTGGTCAGTTGGGAGAAGTGGGCAGGTGAAGGGGGGAAAGTTGTGCATCATCTTCCCTTGGTCCTGCAGTGATCATCCCAAAAGATAATATCGTGGATCCCCTCCATAGTGCTGGAGAGAGCTGTGGCCAGGATAGTGCATGGTAGTGTAGCTACAATGGAGCTTAACTGCTAAGTACCAGGAACAAGAGGTGCAGGGTAGCTGGACTGTTGCAGAGGTGCAGAGTCACTGTATGGAAGGCTTTGTCTCATTCTGATCTTCCTGGGACTCCAAGCATCTGAGGGGACTGGGGACCGGTTCCATGTCCTGTGTTGCAGAGCGTGCAGAGAATCCCGCCTCATCCTCCTTTGACAGAAAGATTGGGAAAAAACCTTGGAGATTTCTTGTCCTTTTTCTCTAAGGAGTAATTGGGTGTCACAATATTTTTTATGTCTGATACATTCAGATACACCGTCTGCATAATGGACTAGTTGTAACATTTTATTGTAACAAAGACTTTTGTAGGTAATAGGAGTGCAGAGAAGAATTTGAGAACAGTACCTTCAGTTTTTCATTCTTAAAATTTCAGTCAGAACAAAAGGGTTTCTTCATTTTTGGATAGTGGGGAAAAATAATTCAGTCCTCGACTGACAACCTTAAGTATGAGATTTTATGCTGAAACATGTTTTCATGGATGATTTAAATATCCTTTAAAATAATTGTTGAATCATAGTGGTGGCACTGCTTGGTACAGCTGTATTTATCTAACACAGGGGTTCTCCAACTTCATTGCGCCGCAACCCACTTCTGACAACAAAAATTACTATAAGAGCCCAGGAGGGGGGACTGAAGCCTGAGCCTGGCCAAGCCCTGCCTCCCTGGGCCGGGGTCAAAGCCAAACCCCAAAGGCTTCAGCCCTGGAGAGCGGGGCTGTAACCTGAGCCCTTCTGCCCAGGGCTGAAGCCGAAGCCTGAGCCCTGCCACTCAGGGCCGAAGCCCTTGGGCTTTGGCCCTGGGCAGTGGGACTCAGTCTTCAGCCCCAGGCCTCAGCAAGTCTAACACCAGCCCTGGCAACCCCATTAAAATGGGTTGCGACCCACTTTGGGGTCCTGACCCACAGTTTGAGAACCACTGATCTAACATATTCCCAACCAGAATTCTGGAGCATGTAAGAATTAAATGGCCTCCTTATTAAATTTATATAAAGGTAATAAACGACTATAAGTAAAGATTCTTGTCTTTTCATACCTGAGGTAATTCCTCTGTGCAATTACCAAATAGAAATATTAACAGAAAATAGATCCATAAATTTAAACTTCGTACAAAAAGATGTATATGGTTGGTCAAGATGGTTAAACTGTTTTTGCAACATTGGATGTTTGATAAGTGCATATTTAACAGCCTTTTTAATATTAAGGGTAATCTAATTTCCATAATATTCTTCATAGTTAAAATGTAGCTTTCAACTATGATATGAAAAACATCTAACAAATTAGAAGGTGAGGTGAAAGTTGAGCTGTGATAATTATTGTATATGGAGGCAGCACTTGCTGTCATTACACTGTTATTAATGGTATAATGCATAATGGCACAGAGGATCATAAATTCAAGGCAGGATTTATGCTTTTTAGCCCTGCTGACATTATATGTGGTTTTGTTAGTATTACACACCAATAGGCCCCAGCAGATTTCTGGGTGCCATCATGCTAAGGCAGTAGTAAGAAACAGTCCCTGCCCTGAAGAGCTTACAGTCTAAATCAGGGGTTCTCAAACTGGGGGTCCTGACCCCTCACGGGGTCACAAGGTTCTTATGTGGGGGGTTGCAAGCTTTCAGCCTCCACCCCCAAACCCTGCTTCACCTCCAGCCTTTATAATCGTGTTAAATGTGTTTTGAATTTATAAGAGGGGTCGCACTCAGAAGCTTGCAATGTGAAAAGGATCACCAATACAAAAGTTTGAGAACCACTGGGTAGACCAGACAGACAGACAGGGTGGGAGAAAGGAAATACTGTTTCCTCTGGTGCCTAACAAAGTAGTGTCCCATTATTTCCCTATGCTGCCAATGCAATTGTTATGTGCTGGACAGTGGTCCATTTTAGTCCAGGACAGCACTATATTGGTATTCGATGGGAATGCATTCTTTTGTAACTGTTTTATTGACTGATGATGATGATGATGATGGATTGCTTTACTTTTAGAAGTTTCCAGAACTGACAGGTTGGTTGTTCAGAGTGACAGGAGGGCAAGACAAATAAATTTTAAACCTGTGAACCATTGCGTCTAAATTAACCCTATTTTTATTAAGTAACAGAGGGGTAGCCGTGTTAGTCTGAATCTGTAAAAAGCAACAGAGGGTCCTGTGGCACCTTTAAGACTAACAGAAGTATTGGAGCATAAGCTTTCATCATAAGCTTATGCTCCAATACTTCTGTTAGTCTTAAAGGTGCCACAGGACCCTCTGTTCCTATTTTTATTATGCAACAGTCTCAGCAGGAATTCAAAGTGATCACCTTTAGTCCTAAATTGCTTAGTAGTGTATTTTTGAAATGGTTGTCCCATCTTCCTGATCCAAACTTTGGAGACTGAAAAAGCAAAACAAGGTAAAGGGGAAAAACAAAGCTATATGAAATAATTCTTCCAGGTGGTGTCAGCTGCAACAAGGGCCATGTTCAATATTTAGGGGTTTCTCTAAACATTACAAAACAGAACTGGCTCGAGTCTCCATCCAGTAATCTGGGAAAACTGAACACCACCCGTAGGCACCTTGAAGGGTCTGTCTACAAAGAAAGACATACTGCTGGTCACTCAGCAAAGAAAAACCTGCGGCTGGCCCATGCCAGCCAACTCAGGCTCACGGGGCTCGGGCTGTTTCATTGCTGTGTAGACTTTCAGACTAGAGCCCGAGCTTTGGGACCATCCCACCTTGCAGGGTCTAGAGCCTGGGCTACAACCAATACCTGAACATCTACACCTCAATTAAACAGCCCCTTAGCCTGAGTCAGCTGGCACAGGCCAGCTGTAGGTTTTTAACTGCAGTGTAAACATACCCTAGGATTTCAGTCCAGCAGGTAGAAACTCTTATCCTCACCCTCTCTAATTTCTACTTGGCTTTGGCATCCCCATCCCCTCAATTAGGGCATGCTAAGTATAGTTCTGCTGCCCTTTACTCATGCAATGAGGATAAAAACATTTCATTATCCCTGCATTCAATAGTAAAGTGAATTGTTACCTAAAACAGCCAAAATTGATCACTTTGCCATAGCAAGCCTGTCTACTGGTCACTCAGGCATAGTAGTTGTGTGTATGCAAATATGGTCTGCTGCTGAGGTCTTTTCCCCCAGCTCATTACTTATGCCTGACTAAAGAACCCATGAGCCACTTATGTATTTATGGACTGAAAAAAATGATAGAACCACCAGGTTTTCTAAAGTAATTACCATAAAATAGAAAAGAATCACTCTAAAATGGACAATGCTAAGGTTTCCAGGCCTGTCATAAGTATCAGCAACTTTTGATATCAGTGACCACAATGTGCTGTTGACTCTTTAGGGAGTAGAGAGACAATGTGGGTGAGGTAATATCTGTTATTGGACCAACTTCTGTTGGTGAAGGAGACAAGTGTTTTGATTTACACAGAGCTCTCCAGCTTCTTTGGGGAGTAGATTGTGTGTGTGTGTGTGTAGCGGTCCCATCCCAGGGTTTTAGGAAGTCACTGAAGAAGATTGTGAGGTGTTTTGGGGTGCATTGTCAGCCATAGGCTGATTATACTCATTTTTGATTTTTTTTTCATCAAATCCCAAATTCTGTAATTTCAATAATGTCTGACTGTGTATCTGAATGAGAGTGAACTGGTCATAATTCAACCCAAGTAAGGCAGGTGAGATGGTGGTTGGAGGGGAAACTGAGCAATGGGTATGTGATGCTGGTTGGTTGTGATGAGTTGTTTCGGTTAAACCGCATCTAAACTGGTTTAGACGACACAAATCTGACATCAGGAATCATAACATTCAAAAACCAGTAGGAGAACACTTCAGTCTCTCTGGTCACTCAATAGCAGACCTCAAAGTGGCAAATCTTCAACAAAAAAAACTTCAAAAACAGACTCCAATGTGAACAGGAGTACTTGTGGCACCTTAGAGACTAACAAATTTATTAGAGCATAAGCTTATATGCTTTAATAAATTTGTTAGTCTCTAAGGTGCCACAAGTACTCCTGTTCTCTTTGCGGATACAGACTAACACGGCTGCTACTCTGAAAAAAGACTCCAATGTGAAGCTGCAGAACTGGAATTAATTTGCAAACTAGATACCGTCAGATTAGGCCTGAATAAAGGTTGGGAGGGGTTGGGTCATTACAAAACCTAAACTTAATTTCCCCAATACTAATTTCTCCCTACTGTTACTCACACCTTATTGTCAGCTGTCTGTAATGGGCCACTCTCTTACCACTTCAAAAGATTTTTTTTCCCCTTCCCTTGGTATCCTGCTGTTAATTGATTTATTTCGTTAGACTGACCAAACACTTGGTAAAGCACTCCCATCCTTTCATGTATTTATACCTGCTCCTGTATTTTTAACGTCGTACATCTGAAGAAGTGGGTTCTAGCCCACGAAAGCTTATGCCCAAATAAATGTGTTAGTCTCTAAGGTGCCACAAGGACTCCTCTTTTTTTTTTTTTTTTTACTATTCAGGAAAGCACTTAAATATATGTTTAAGTCCTGTTGACTTGAAATAGTTGTTCTCTGCAACCATGAAGGTTACAAACCCTTTTTTTTTTTTTTTTAAATGGAAGCTGAAATACTTGTATAATCATCTCATCTAGGAGTTGGGGCTTTAAGAAAAATACCAAATGCTGCAAGATTTGTGATAAATTCACAGCGGTTGGTGATGCTGAGTTAGAGAGAGTCAGGGAGGTGCTCCCCGTCATCCATGCAAGGGAGACCAGCACTGCTGGATGAAGTCTTTGGTTGAACTAAAAAACGTTGCTGTGTTTTAGAGACAATGGTAGTATGTCTACAGAGAAAAAGTTCTTCACAGGCTTGGAGCCTTCTAGCACAGGTAACAATAGCAGTGAAGACTGCGCAGTGGGAGCTTTACAGTGGGCCAGAGAGCCAAATACATACTTGGGGTCTGGCATGTACTACCTGCATTGAATCCTGCATTGTACTGTCTTCACTGCTCTTGTGTTACCCCCGCTCGCTGAATTGAATCTAGTGTAGCTTGACTAGCCCATGCACAGCTTTTGCTGTGTAGACATACCCAACAGCTTATTCATTCAGATACTTCTGATGCTACATTATGAAAAGAAAGCAATGGAGAAAGCTTAACGTAGGACCATTTGAAAAGTAAGGGAGGAAACCTTGATAAGAGAATTTGAGTAGCTGAGAATTGAAAAGTTTTGCAAAATAGTTTGTTCATGTTAGGAGATGGAACATTTTAAAGCCAGACCAATTAAATTAGAAATAAGGAACAAATATTTAACACTGAGGGTGTTTAACCATTGGAACAAATTATCAAGGAAAGTGGTGGATTGTCCATTCTCCATCTCTTGGAGTCTTTAAATCAAAACTGGATGCCTTTCTAGAAGAAATGCTTCAGCCACATGCAAGTTATTGGGCTCAATACAGAGGTAACTGGGGAAATGTTATGGCCTGTGCAATACTGGAAGTCAGGTACCTTCTGGCCTTAAAAATCTATGAATCTATGTTCATATAATTCTGCTGAACATTGAGGTAGGGACTGAAGATGGCCACTGGACTTGTGTACACTGCTAAAAGCCTTAAATTTTAATAAATAAATGTATGTCCTACAAATAGCTAAACAAGGATCTGGCAAACCCATTATTGTATATATTCACTCTGTGTTACCAAGCATGCATATCTGAGATAGTTCATGTTATCTCTATCTTTATAAGGGATAACTGTGTGAAGCAGGAAAATGCAAGTTACTTACTGTGCCTGGTTTTGTGCACCTTAGCACTATAGTGATGTAAACATTCTCAGGCATGCCCAAGGAAAAGCAAGTCTTATTTTTAGTTATTGATCTAGTAGCATAGGTGTTCATGGTGTTTTACAAGCAGATTAAAAGGCCAGGGGCCAAATTCTTTGTTGATTTTTATATCTCATACAGTAACCCATTGGAACTCAGTGGTGATGAAAGGGGTTTAACAAAGGACAGAATTTGGCCCAGGATCCATGTCCCCCTGAAGTTTATAGTCTATTAACTCTGTCCTGCAGAGAGCCCCGCTGACTTCAATACTGAGGCCTCAGTTCTAAATTTAGATCAATCACATTATGACAAGACTGTGGTGGCTAGTAGAGGGGGGATGAAAAACTCTAAAGGCATAATTCATCAGTGCTCTGTGCCTTATGTATTCATTTACGCTAGTGCAATGTGACTGTAAAATGCTGCCATTCTGATTTGGTAGTCTTTTACACCCCCTTCGCTCATTGTAAATGACCGAGCCATTAGTTTCTACCTTTTAGAAAAAGCTGCTAAATTGATCTGCATATGGAAGATCTCAGCTGCTATAGGATAATAGGCAGAAGAGCTCAAAAGGACACAGGTTAAATTAAAATAACTTGTACTTAATTTTGTTAATAACAATACCGTATAAACTTAAAACTACAATCTGTTTTGAAATGGAATGTTTTCCAATAATTTTGCAACTGTTTTGGGTTAATTGTTGCAAATGACTCACAGTTTGTGTATACATCCTGGTATTTGGAAACTCCTCCTTGTGATAGTATGGTCACAAACTGCTCCTGAAATCTATGTACACTCTTTCTTTCAGTCTCAGAAGGAATAGAATTTGATTGAGATGAACAGCTGTTGTTTGCTGACATGTCTGTGTGATAGCTTGTAATATATACTCTTTATTGTGTCATGTCACTAATGTATTTATTTTTCCTATTATTATTTATGCTTTAAACTATGTACCTATGGTACATTTCAAATCTTTATGCACTGCCTGAGAAGTTGCCTTCTCCTCCTACCTTGGTGCCATGGTGAAGGGGCTGGTGCTGTAGCCAAGACCTTCTATTTGTACTATCTTGGAGCGCAGTATGGAGAGACCCTGTACTGTTTGTTGCCTGGTGGGAGAAAAGGCTCCCTTTACCTTATGCTCCAATCCCGTGTGGCACAGAGTCTAGCGATATGTAAACTCATACATACATATAGACTCTCAGGCTACCAGGACGTGGGCTGTCTAGCTTAGTGATCAGTGTGGGGGTCAGGCGTAGTGATTTAGAGTAGATGTCAGGAACTGGGCATCAGAAACCAGGAGCTGGGGTCAGAGGTGGTGGCCGTAGTCAGAACCCACAGCCAAGGATCAAGCCAGGGGTCAGGACCTGGGTTCCAGAGCCAAGGGTCAATCCGGAGGCAGTAGTCAGAAGCCAGAGCCAAGGGTCAAGTTGGAATTACTTCGAGCAAGAGGATTAACAGGCAAGATGGGGGTCTCAGGCAGGGACAGGGCAGAGACGAGGCTGGGTGCAAGGCAGGGGCAGCAGGAACCGGGCAACAAAGGAGTAGTCACAGTGGTGGGCATGAGCATTGAGTAGCCAGTGAGCTGCTGCTGCTGCCTTAGGAGCCAGTTTTCTGGTTCCACCAGCCAATCAGGGAGTCTGCGTGGGTTGCCTGGGGACTAGTTCTGATTCCTGCCAGAATCTTGGGGCCTGGGTTTTTGGGTTGTGTGGTGGAAGGCATGCATGGATGGATGTGGTGTTCTTTGAGTGCTTTCACATATCCATTCCAGTGTAGGTGTGTGTGCGCCCCGAGCACAGTTGCCATAAATGTTTCCCTCAGTGGTACCTGTCAGGTCAGCTCTGGGGCCCTCTGGGACCGCGTGCTCATAGCACTGGTATAAAGGACCTGGCGCCCCCTCAGTTCCTTCTTACCGCCCGTGATGGTTGCTGGAACTGTTCTACCTTGCTGTTGAAAGTTTCTCAGTGGACTTTGTTTTTCCTGTTAATTGTATATATAGTTCCCTTTATAGTTTATGTAAATAGTTAGTATAGTTAGTTTTTCTCCATTGTTAGCGGAGCTTAATCTGTTTCCGGTGCTGAGGCATGCCTCAGTCACCAGGTTTCAAGCGTTGTGCCTCTTGCAACAAGGCTGTGCCCCTGAGTAACCCACCTTCCAGATGCTTGAAGTGTTTGGGTGAGACTCACATCAGGAACCACTTCAAAATCTGCAGGGCCTTTAAGGCCCATACCAAGAAGGACCGGGAGGCCAGGTTGAAGTCCCTGCTGATGGAGGCAGCACTGAGGCTTTCCTCAGAGCCGTGCCAGTCGGACTTGGCACCGAGCACCTTGGTGTTGGTGAGGAGCACTCCTTCCACCATACAGGAGTGTCAGAATCTTTTGCCATCCCTGGTGCCGAGGAAGAAGCAGAAGAAGCTGCTGGCCAAGAGAGATTGTTCCCCGACCCCAAGGGGGGACAGGCACGGAGAGCAGAGCAGGGTGCAACCTATGTCAGGCCACTCCTCTGCCCTAGCAGCCCAGCAGTCAGTGCTGTTGACTTTGGCTCCAGAAAATCCGTTGGCACCAGAAGGTGGGTGTGGTACCAGCGCTGTTGCGATGCCATCCACGCCAGAGGCATTCACGCCATCAGTGACCTGCTTTTGCTGTTGGTGCCAGCGTCACTGGCTGTTCAAGGGTTGGTGATGTCAAGTGCCGGTGGGCAGGAGGGACCATGCAGCCACCGGTCACGGTTCAGTACCAGGCTCCATGGTACTGTCGAAAAGCAAACCATCTATGTTGGCCCCACCGCTGTCTTCCCCGCCTCGGCACCAATCTCTGGCATTGGTGGGAACTGCTCCTCCGTGGCCACCAGGCAGAGATTCCTCATCCTTGAGGTGGAGTTGTACTCCTCCCATCCAAGAGTTGACCCCAACATGCCACCAGCCATCCCTACCCATTCGGGAATGACATTGGAGTACTTGGCCTCATGGGCAGTGGCTAGTGCCCATGCAGTGGCCTTTTTGGAGCATTTCCCCCATGCAGGGGCCCCCATTGAGGTGCTTCTATTTGGTGGCCTCTGAAAGAGGGGCACTGCCACCCCTGAGGGCAACACCTGATCTGGACTCTGGTACCGAGCTTGGCACTGAGTACCGGGAGCCAGCACCACGGGATCCAGTCAGCGTGGAAGGCGAGGAGGAACCTTCTCCTGATGAGGTCATGTTGGGAGCGGGTGTGTCACCTTCCCATGATGACTACTAGGCCCACCAGCAGTTAGTGAAAAGGGTGGCCCAAAATTTGGGCTTACAGGTGGAGGTAGTAAAAAAGTCTTCCCATAATCTGGTTGACATCCTGATTGCAGCTGGCCTGTCAAGAATTGCTTTCCCTCTCAATGAGGTCATTATGGACCCGGTGAAAGCCTTGTGGCAAACCCCCGCTTCCCTACCTCCCACAGCTTAGAAGGCTGAGAGGAAGTGCCTTATCCCTGCTCAGAGCCATGAGTTTCTATATATTCATCCCCGCTCCAGGATCTGTGGTGGTCTCCACTGCCAACAAAAGGGATCAGCAAGGTTTGCAAGGGGCGACTCCTAAGGCAAAGGACTCCAAGTAGCTGGAACTATTTGGTAGAAAGGTCTACTCCACAGGGGGCCTGCAGTTTAGGATTGCTAACCATCAGGCGCCGCTGGGCAGATATGACTTCAACATGTGGGACTCCATATTGAAGTTCAAGGATGTGCTGCCACAGGCGGCCAGGATGGAGTTCTCCTTACTGGTGGAGGAGGGGAAATCCATAGTGAGGGCTTCCCTGCAAGCGGCCTTTGATGAAGCGGATTTGGCAGCCAGGTCCGTGGCATCTACAGTAGTCATACATAGGAGTCTGTGGCTTCAGTCCTCCAGCCTCCTGCAGGAGGTTCTGCAAACCCTCCGGGACCTTCCCTCTGAGGGTACTTCGCTCTTTTCAGAGAAGACAAATGCAAAGCTTCATGGTCTGAAATACTCCAGGGTGACCCTTAAGTCCCTGGGTTTATACACCCTGGTGACTTTGGGAAGCACTTAAGACTGCAGCTGTCCTCCTGGTTCTTCGCCCCTATGGCCTGTCGACCCACAGAGGAAATGGAGCAGGGGCTTTAAGTGCAGGCAACCACCCCCCTCCACTTCAGCATCAATGCCTGCCAGACATTCAGGGGCCCTAATCCCTTGGATCCCTGGATCCAAGGGAATGGTACACTGCCCTACTTTTATATATTGATCTTCCAAGGCCAAAGAAGATTTGTCACGAACCACGCGCACTACCAATTCACAGTTCTCCTATTCGGCCTGTCAGTGTCCCCATGATTGTTTACAAAGTGCCCGGAGGAAGTCACGGCCTACCTGAGGAGACAAGGAGTGCAAGTCTACCTGTATCAGGATGACTGACTGGTCAAAGATCAGTCCAGGGCCCAGGTGGAGTCCAGCATCCACCTTATCCCGTCAACATTAAAGGCTCTAGGCCAGATAATAAATGTTCAGAAATCCACCCTCACTTTGGTGCAGAGGATAGAGTTTATTGGAGTGGTGTTCAATTCTATCCAAGCTGGAGCCTTCCTCTCAGAAGGCCAATTTCAAACGATCACGTCCCTGATTGTACAGCTCAAGGACCACCTGATTACAATAGCCCAGCATGGTTTGAGGCTTTTGGGCCACATCAATGCATGTATGTACGTAGTGCAGCATGCAAGAGTACACCTCAGGCCCCTCCAGGCATGGCTTGCCTCGGTGTACTTGCCAAACCGCCACCATCTGGACTTGGTTATCACAGTACTCTTCTGGTTTTTGCCTCCCTTGACTGGGGGCTGGATCCACTGGTGGTTTGCGCAGATGTTCCGTTTTCACGGCCCCAACCGTTGGTATCCCTAGTCTCTGATGCGTCTGCACAAGGTTGGGGGGCACACGTGGGGCCCCTCAGGACTCAAGGTCTTTTGTATTGGGCTGCTCAATCTGTCAGGTAACCATGCTATGGGTGGTCTAGCCTAGTGTTTAGTGTGGGCATCAGGCCTAGTGTTTGAAGCAAGCCTGAGGCCTAGCGGTTGGAACAGGCATCAGAAACTGAGTGTCAGAAACCAAGAACTAGGGTCAGAGCTGGAGGCAGTAGTGAGAAGCCGCAGTCAAAGGTCAGGAACTGGGTACCAGAGCCAAGGGTCAAGCTGGAATCATTGAGAGTGAGTGGGGTCTCAGGCAGGGTCAGGGCGAACAAGGATGGGTGCAAGGCAGGGTCAGCAGGAACAAGGTAACATAGGAGCAGGCACAGTGGTAGTATGAGCACTGAGCAGTCAGCAAGCTGCTGCCGGCTTAAGAGCCAATCTGCTGGGCCCTCCAGCCAATCAGGTGATGTAGCCAATCACGCAGCCAGCTGCAGGCTAGCTGTGCTAGTAGGCAAGCCTTGATTCCTGACACAGAAGGAGGGAACTTGTTATTCTCTGGCAGCAGAACAGATACTGACAGCTCTTTATCTGTAATTCCAGTTAAAAGAGAAAAAAAGAATACAAAGAAAATGGGGAAAGAAACAATTCTTTTTGCTTTTAATCTTTAAACTGATTCTTTTGGCCTTAAAATAATTCTATGCTGCTACTCTTTTGTGGGTAGCTATTTATCCAGTAAAAGAAAAGCCTCTGCCACAGTAACTTGTTTTTGTATAGACTTGGTAAAAAGGTAGTTTTAATATTGTGCTTGTAATGGGTTTTATGGACAATGTTTTAAAACTCCTATAAGGAATATAGTGACACAGACGTTTTCATCTTATTTTCAATCTTCCAAATATAGGGTTACCATATTTGAACATTAAAAAAAGAGGACACTCCATGGGGGTGGGGGGGGGTGAGTCGGCTCCGCCTACAGTCCACACCTGCTCCTCCCACACTCCGCCCCCACTCTGCCCCAGGTCCTGCCCCCTCCCTGCCCCTGGCCCGCTGCTGGCTTGCTGCGTCCCTCCTCAGTCCCCCACTCACCCCCATTCCTGCCCCGAGAATCCCCGCCTGCTGCTGGCTCGCTGCTTCTTGCCTCCTCACCCCCGCCCGCCCACCCGCCGTTGGCTCGCTCGCCTCTTCAACCCCCGCTGCCCGCCGCTGGCCTTTTCACACACCGCCCCCCCCTCAGCCTGCTGCTGGATCACCGCTTGCCTCTTCACCCTCCCCGCTCGCCACTTGCCTCCTCACCCGCCCGCCAGCCAGCCACTGGCTCCCTCGCCGCTCGCATCTTCACCACCACCCCCTGCTCGCCTACTCACTCCCCCACCTGCTGCTGGCTCACCGCATGCCTCTTCATCCCGCCCCACTCGCCTACTCACCCCTCCTGCCGCAGGTCCCTCTGTCTCCTAGGATCGGGGCAGCTGAGGGGTCTCCACGTGCTGCGCCTGCCACATGTGCGAGCTCCTTGGCTCCCATTGGCCGGGAAAAGTGCCAATGGGAGCTGCTGGAGCCGCGGAGCGCGGCTTGCATGCACCAGCAGCACACAGAGAGCCCTCCACTCCCCCAACCCGACCTGACCCTAAGAGCCAGAGGGACCTGCCGGGGGGGCGAGGTGGGGAGTCCCAGCGGTGCTTACCTGGGGCGACTCCCGGGAAGCATACAGCAGGTCCCTCCGTTTCCTAGGGTCGGGTCAGAGGCGGGGGGGCGGAGGGCTCTCTGCCCACTGCCGGCACCTGCAGGCCCTGCCCCTGCAGCTCTGATTGGGCAGGAGGGAGCCGATGCAGCATGCGGAGACCCCCTCCACCTCTGTGCCTAGGGGCTACCCACACTGCAGGCTTCTGCCGGCAGCTGCCCAGGAAGCGCCGCCAGCCTTTGGACTTAGGGTTAGCATACGTCCGTATTTTCCCGGACGTTTTTAGATATTTAAAAATTCCTCCCGGATGGCAATTTAAGAACTAAAAAGCCAGACATGTCTGGGAAAATACGGACGTATGGTAACCCTACCACATAATTATTTTTCCTCTTAAATTATGTTAATTCTTTCACAGATTAAGTATAAATAGCCTTCTTTTAAATGAAAGAATTTTTATATTGTTTTTAAATGAGAAAAAAATTATAAGCTTTAACTTAATAAACCTCATAACTACTTGCTTTTTTTTTAAAAAATGGTAAGTTTGTATTGGGAGATGTGCATGCTAATAATAAAATAATATAAAATATGTAGTAGTTATATATGACTTGTGTCCTGGGGCAACAAATAATCATAGGTTTGTAACTCCTACAAAGGTGTCAAACTCTTTATTTTGGTTTTTTTTAGTAATTATTTAGGGTTCAATCAGCATTAACAGAAGAAAAATAATTTGGCTGTTAACTTGTTAGTTTAGGATTTCAAAGGGCCTTATTAGAAGCTGATGTAATTTCATCCTCTGGCTCTTTATGTAACAGAGTGCATATTTAGATTACTTAATTTTAACCTAGAATTGAACAATAGATTGAAGTCCATAAAATGGGGGCTCTAGCAGATGTGTACAGCTATAAAGTTGGATAAAAGTCTTTCATTTTTGTGAGGTGAGGACAGCATTAGAATTGTGCATTGTGTAAGTTATTTGTTTTCCATCATACTGTATAGCTTATCGTGCATGCCACTCATATTTGTACAGTAGTTACGGCTGGACAATCCCTGGCAGCCCTTGAACCAATGTTATTTTCATGTTTTTTACGAGTGAAGGTATTGCATGTGTTCCTGTTGCAATCAGTTTTCAGTTACAATTTGCATGTTCTTGCTAATGCCCTGACCCTGCAATTTACAACAGAAATAGAGTGTTCAGTGTACACAGAGCCATATAGATAATGGGCTCCATGTAAGTTTGGCAGCCTTATCATGCATTGTAAATTGTGAGATTAGTGCCTGGGGTGACGCAGACTTCAGTAAAATTAGATTTTTAGTGTTGTTTTTGTTTTTTACTTAAATAAATCATACTCTGCAAAACTACCTTGTATTTAACCATAGCAACAGTGTAGTTCGTAGTGACAGTATTGTTATTCATAGCTACTTACTATTTTTATAGTATTTTGTCATGTAGTCAAATTTCTCTCATGCGAAACTATTTCACTTAGTAGTAGTATTATGTCACTTTGTAAAAAGAATGAAGTTTCATTTAATTAAATATCAACAATACCTTTGAAAGAACATTCTGAAGAAATGATTAACGTAGCAACAAAAAATAATGAATCCACAGGTGCTCGTTTGCTTTTAAAATTTAAAAAGATGTACCAAAGTGAAGTATTGTTACTTGAAAGGCAGTTGCAGAAATATAAATATTAGCACTTGCATAATGCTTTTCATTGGAAGATCTCAAAGCACTCTCCAAAACTGGGTAAACATTTTGTTCCCCTTTTACAGATGAAGAAACTGAGGTACAAACAGATGTTAAATGGCCTGCCTAAGGTAACAAAATGAGTTAGTAGCAGGAATAAAACCACATCTCCTGACTCCAGTTCAATGTCCAGTCCACTGAACTACAAATGTCTCCCAGATAGCAACATTGAATGGATTTTCCTAATCAGTAAAATTTCCATATTCCGCTAAGACTGAAACTGAAATTTGTTATTGTTTCTCCTCCTTTGTACTACCTTTTCATGTGGTCTGAATCATACAGATTTTTTTTCTGATTACCTTGCTCTTTGCTGTGTCAGCACTCTATGCTTTACATACCGTAATCCACCATAGACACATGTGGTGGGGGGTTTTCCCCCACCAAACTTTAGAAGTTGAGTATGTATTTTATAATTCTCATTTACTGAAATTCACATTCGTTGTGACCCTAGCTATTCCAGACATGGCAGCAAATGATGTATTTTGACATCTGTTATAATGTGAGCTCATCCTTAATTGATATGTATTGCATATGATTGGGGAAATACAAATTGGGGTTGGGCAAAAAAACAATCTTACTACTTTCCCTCTTGAAGTGTAATAGAAATGTACATTTAATAGGAATAAAAAAGAATAATTTAAATGTTGTTGTTGATTTAAAAACTCCAGTCTTACTGTTTACAAAAAATGCAGTGGGATAATTTTTGCAGTTTGTAAAGTTATATTTCTTGTTTATCTTGAAAACAACTTTAAGTTTTAGGTATCACTGAACCTTCCCTTGTGCATCCCCCAAACCATTAGCTGTAAGAAGTTATCAAGTCAGCCAGATCGGAGTTCTCATTGAAAATACATCATTTGGACTGCTTTTAATAACCAAAGAAACAAGGGAAGGGATAGCTCAGTGGTTTGAGCATTGGCCTGCTAAATCTAGGGTTGTGAGATCAATCCTTGAGGGGGCCACTTAGGGATCTGGGGCAAAATCAGTACTTGGTCCTGCTAGTGAAGGCAGGGGGCTGGACTCAATGACCTTTCAAGGTCCCTTCCAGTTCTAGGAGATAAGATATCTCCATTAATTTAATTTATAAAAGAAATGTGTTCCACTACCACACACTATCTTTGGAATGCTGACAAAAACGGACCACACAAAACAAAATTAGTCATGATTGGTAGTCTTCGTTCCACAGAGCAAGAAGACTGGAATTTCAGGTGTGTTGCTAGTTAGGGAAACTAACTAACTCGAACTAGACCTTGTATTGAGTACCCATGGACCCCCCTTCCCCATATATGGAGAATACCATCTTGGATTTACTAAGTTAAAGAATGAACATGTCACAACCCCAGTTCAAGCTTTAAAAGCTGAATTATTAATATCAAATACAAATTCAAATAAGTATATAAAATATAAAACATATAACAGTATTGCCAATTACAAGAGATCAAAAATAATGAAGTGGATCTCCAAAAAATCACGAGATTGGCCCCAAAAATCACAAGATTTTACAAAACCTCAAACTGGGTTTTTTAGTTTGTCTGTTTACTTTTTACCCCCTCTACTCTTCTGGCTATGTGTGATAAATTTCAGATTGAAAAGTCAGCTTTTAATGCACACAAAAAATACTCTTCTTGACTTCTCAGATGGAGACTCCGCTTACCCTCTCCTCATCCCTATGATGGAGACCTCACCTGCCATCCATTTCCTACGACTGTCTCACCTCTTCTCCCCCCCCCCCGGCTTGCTGCCCCCGGGGCTTCCCCCCCTTCCCTGGACCCACCAACACCACCTCATTGACTCCTTTCTCCCCTGACACACTTCTGCCCTCCCCCAGGGTTTCTCCTCTACCCAGATCCCAAGTAGAGGAGAAGTTCCAAAGCAGCGGGAGGCCCTGGAGCCAATAGCAGCTTTTGCCTGATTCCCATCTCCCTGTTCTGCCCCTGGACACACACTCTGCTGTAGGGCCATACATGAAGGCAGGGCAGGTCTGTGTCCTTAACCCCACTGGGTTGGGTTGGAGGAGTTTCTTGTGTCATCACGACAGTTCCTACTGCAGGCACCAAACTCCTGTGACTTGCAATCAATTTGCAGTTAATAACACAATCTTTCCCTGGCTACTTGGCGGGTGGTACTCCTATCCACCACTATCCCAATCAGGGAACTTGACATCCAATCCCCCCCCATTACTATCGCCTACCCTCCAGCCTCCTTCCTGGCCCCACATCTACCTGCACCCCATTACCCTGCAATACCATGCCACCCTTATTTCTTAGAAAATGACTTCTGTGAAAAGTAAATGTGGAGAATGTGGGTGATCAAGCACTGGGGGATCAAGCACCGTCGGCACTAGCAGCACAGAACTAAGGGTGGCAACACCATGCTCTCCGGCCACCCAGGCTGGGCTGCACAGGGAGGCGTTTCTGAGCCATGGGCTTCCCCCAGCCATACACTTTTGACCATCATGTCCACGGGAAGGGGGAAGCAAGGGGCTGGCTCTGCAGGGGCAAGCCCTGTGCCTCCCCCGAAGCTGGCAGCTCTGGGCGGTATTGCTGCCCCCTGCCTGGTTGGCCAGGAGCTCCAAACCTGGGCTCACCCATACTCATATCCACTCCAGCAGCCCAGACCCACCAGCTTGCGGCACTGGGACAGCGCCCCCCTGACCACGGCACCCTGGGCAGTTGCCCACATCGCACTCCCCTAAGGCCGGTGCTGCCAGTAGAAGAAAAAATCATGAGATTTGGTAGGTCGATCATGAGATCATGAGCAAGGCTTAATTTTACTTGGAATTCATGTCTCCTGTGATAAGAGTTTCGGGGGGGGGGGGGGGGAAGATCAGTGAAGTTAAACCAGATTTACCTCAGCATATTGGAGAGCAGAATTTGTCTGTCATCAAGAAACTACAGTAGAACCTCAGAGTTATGAACACCTCGGGAGTGGAGGTTGTTCGTAACTCTGAACAAAACGTTATGGTTGTTCTTTCAAAAGTTTACAACTGAACATTGACTTAATGCTGCTTTTAACCACTTTAAATTGAAACAAGCACAGAAACACTTTCCTTACCAAATCTTTTTTTAAACTTTCCCTTTTTTTAGTATAATATAATATATGGAGATATACCTATCTCATAGAGCTGGAAGGGGCCCTGAAAGGTCATTGAGTCCAGCCCCCTGCCTTCACTAGCAGGACCAAGTACTGATTTTGCCCCAGATCCCTAAGTGGCTCCCTCAAGGATTGAGCTCACAACCCTGGGTTTAGCAGGCCAATGCTCAAACCACTGAGCTATCCCTCCTCCCTGTCTTAAACATTTTAAAAACCTTATTTACTTTACATACAACAATAGTTTAGTTATATATTATAGACTTATAGAAAGAGACCTTCTAAAAACATTAAAATGTATTACTGGCACACGAAACCTTAAATCAGAGTGAATAAATGAAGACCCGGCACACCACTTCTGAAAGGTTGCCGACCCCTGATATAGGGCATATTTTCTAATCCTTCTTGTGGCTCTTCTCTGAATCCTCTCAGATATTTCAACATCCTTCTTGACTTGTGGATACCAGAACTGGACACAATATTCCAGCAGTGGTCACACCAGTGTCAGTATAGAAGTAAAATAATCCCTCTATTCCTACTCAAGATTCTTCTGTTTATGTATCCAAGGATTTCATTAGCCCTTTTGGGCACAGTGTTTCGTGGAGAGCTCATGTTCATCTGATTATCCACCATGACCACCAGAGTCTTTTTCAGAGTCACTGCTTTCCAGGATAGAGTTCCCCATACTGTAAGTAAGGCCTACACTCTTTGTTTCTAGATATACACATTTACATTTAGCTGTATTAAAAATGCATATTGTTTGCTTGTGCCCAGTTTGCCAGGTGATCCAGATTACTCTATATCAGTGACCTTTCTTCTTCATTATTACCACTTTATTTGCCCCCAATTTTTGTGTCATCTGCAAACTTTAACTGATGATTTAATGTTTTCCTCCAGGTCACTGATAAAATTATTAACTGGCGTAGGGCCAAAACCAAATCCCTGTGGAGCCTCACTAGAAATACTTCTGCTTGATGATGATTAAGGCTACGATTTAGTCACGGAGGTCACGGCAGTCACGGATTCCGTGACTTTGCTGGACATCCCTGACGTGTAGGGCTTCAGAAGGAGGAGATGGGACTGTGCGCCTCTACCCTGCAATTGGGGCTGGCTGGAACCAGGACCCTGCAGCCCCAACCCTGTGGCTTCTGCTGCAGCCCCCGGAGAGGCCGGGGGCTGCATCCAGGGCCATGCGCCGCAGTGCTGCAGGCTTGGCGGGGGATGCAGCTTGGGCCACGCACCTCAGCCCCCTGGCTTCCACCAGGGGCTGCAGCTGGGACCGTGCGCCCCTGCCCGGCATTGTCCCGGGCTTGGCGGGCCTGGGAGCTGCAGCTGGGCCGGGAGCTGCAGCCGGGATTGTGAGCCCCAGCCCCACAGCGTCCTGGACTTGGCGGGGCCATGCACTCCAGCTCCGCGGCATTCCGGCTTGGAGGAGCTGCAGCCAGGGCCGCACGCTTCAGCCCCGCGGGGTCCACGGGCCCCCTTGTCCTGTGACTTTCACTGGAAGCTGCAGCTGGGGCTGTGCGCCCCCCTTGTGGCTTCCCAGGGCCGTGTTCCCCTCCTCTCCCCCTGCTTCAGCTGGGGCTTGGCGAGGGCTGCAGTCCGACCACGTACCCCGTCTCATAGCTGGGCCAGCTCTGGAGCAAGGGCTGTGTCCCCCGTGGCTGCACCCCCCGCTTCGGCCACTGGATTCGGGGCTGTGCTCCCTGCCATGGTGGGGGGGCTTGGCCTGTCAGTCCTTGTTCCCCCCAATGGAACTCCATTCCTCCCCCCTACATAGCCCTACCCCCAGTTATTTTTAGTAAAGTAACGGACAAATCACGGGCTCTGTGAATTTTTGTTTATTGCCCATGACCTGTTTGAGACTTTTACTAAAAATAACCGTGAAAAAATCTTAGCATTAAAGATGATTCCACATTTACAGTTACATTTTGAGACCTATCAGTCCATGTCCATGTTAATTTTATATCCTCCTAGTTTTTTAATAAAAATGTTGCGCAGTACCAAGTCAAATGCCTTACACAAACCTATTACATCATTACTTTTATCTTTATCAACCAAAACTGTAATCTCATCAAAAAAAGATATCAAGTTATTTTGACAGGATCTATTTTCCATAAATGCATGTAGATATTACCCTCCTTTAATTCTTTATTAATCAAGCCTCATATTAGCCACTCTGTCATCTTGCCCAGGATTGATGTCAGACTGACAGACCTAGAATTATTCAGGTCATCCCAGTTACCCTTTATAAACATTGGCACAATAGTTGCTTTCTTCCAATCATCTGGAACGTCTCCTGTGTTCCGAGACATATTGAAAATAAACGTTAATGGTGTAGAGAGCTCTTCAGCCAGCTCTTTAGAACTCTTGGATGCAAGTTATCTGGACTGGCTGATTTAAAAAGGTCTTTAGTAGCTTCTGTTTAATATCCTCCTGAGATACTAGTGGAATGAACGGAGTGTTCCCCCCCCCCCAAATATAGAATAGAAATATTTATTGAACATTTTTTCCTTTTCTGAATTATTATTGATAATTCTACAATTTCCATGTAGTAATCGACCAATGCAATTGTTAGGATTCTTTTTGTTTCTTATATACTGAAAAAAACCCCCACCACTTTATTCTCCTTAACTTTTTTGGCCATAGAGTTCTCCATGTGTCTCTTTGCTTCCCTTATCAACTTTCTACATTTCCTAGCTTCTGATTTATATTCATTATGATAAATTTCCCATTCATTATATATTATTATTTTTTATAGCTGCCTTCACTTCCCCTCTTATCCGGGTTGGTTTTTTAACCAGTACAGCCTTCTTCCTCAATTATGGGATGTGGCTTTTTGGGATCTAGTAACGTGTTCTTAAATTAGTCCAAATTATCGTTCACATTTTTCTGATTAAATTTTTCCTCCCACCTGATTTGGCTCATAATTATTTTCAGCTTTGAAAAATGGGCCCTTTTAAAGCAGCAAGAATATATATTACTGTTTTGAACTAATTCTATTTGCATATTAGAAATCACTTGTACCTAAGCTACCATTAATTTTTAATACTCTGTTCAGTTTTTCTTTGTCAGTCAAGACAAGGTTGACTATAGAATTCCCCCACGTTGGTTGTAACGCTTTTTGAGTTAGGAAATTGTCATTATAATATTTAAAAATTCATCGGGTTTAAATCTCTTTTGTGATGACAAGCATGCATGTAATCAGGGCCGGCTTTATGAACTGTGGGGCCCGATTCGAATACCTGGCGGCGGTCCGGGGCTTTGGTGGCACTTCGGCAACGGGGGGTCTGTTCCGGGTCTTCCGCAGCACTGAAGGAACCCCCCCCTGACGAAATGCCGCCGAAGACCCGGAGTGGACCGCCGCCGGGTGAGTATAAAAAATTAAAAAGGCACCTAAGGCGTGGGGCCCGATTCCTGGGAATCGCGAGAATCGGCCTAAAGCCGGCCCTGCATGTAATGGTGAGTCTTCTGCTCCGTTTAAAACGAAGTCCTGAATTTCAGCAGGAATCCAGACATGAGGCTTATGTGTGTATGGTAACGATTGTGAAACAGCTTGAATGTTTAACAATGAAGGGCTGTTGCTTCCTCCTCCTCCCGCCCCTGTTAATCTTGCTTTATTTCAAATATGGGGTAAACCTGACAGTAGAACAATGGTGGGGAAACCTCTGTGAAGGGGTCCTCATGGGGTTTCTCCCTTTTTTATGCTCTTCTGTGGATTTGACCACTGGAGGGAGTAGTCTGGCCTAAATGTATCAGAATTAAGTATCAGAGGGGTAGCCATGTTAGTCTGGATCTGTAAAAGCAGCAAAGAGTCCTGTGGCACCTTATAGACTAACAGACGTATTGGAGCATGAGCTTTCGTGGGTGAATACCCACTTCGTCAGATGCATGTAGTGGAAATTTCCAGAGGCAGGTATAAATATGCAAGCAAGAGTGAGTCAGGCTAGAAATAACGAGGTTAGTTCAATCAGGGAGGATGAGGCCCTCTTCTAGCAGTTGAGTTGTGAACACCAAGGGAGGAGAAACTGCTTTTGTAGTTGGCTAGGCATTCACAGGGATCAGAATTAGTTATTTTAACAAATGTACCGTGTCTTTTACAAATAGAAATATACTGTAGCTTCTTTACGCATATATCTTTGTTTATCGTAAGTCAACAGGGTTAATTAACTACATTTATTTAAATATGAACTAATTTACTTTGTAGAATATATATTGTATCATTTCTTTTTACATTCTTCCCACTTGACCATTTTGGTTTCACATGAGTAAGCTTTCTGTCCAAAAACATTAAACACCTCTTAAATCTCCTTATTTGTTTAAATCACCATTTACATGAACGTTGGCAAAGCAAAGGAACACACATTTATAGAAAAAAATACTAAACAAACATCTAGAGAACTGAATTGTAAATTCCATACACAACATGGATTTATAGAGAGCAAAGCTTGCTACGCTTTAATGCTTTCTGAAAAGAATTACAACACAGTTCAAGTATGGATTTTAAAAAGCTTTGGTGTGGGATTTTCAAAGTAGCCTAAAGGAGTTAGGGTTCTCAGTGGAAGTTAGGGACATAACTCTCTTAGGCATCTTTAAATATTCCAACCTTGATCTTCATCATATTAAATTTTTTGTGTGTGAATGTTTTTGGATTTATTTATTTTTTGTATTTCCATGAGAGAGAAAACAAGTGCCAGTTCAGAGAAACCAAATAAAGCTCTGTAATTTCATTGAGGTGGTCCCATTAAATTAGTCTGATGTATGTAAATCATTTCAACTTGTACATTTTTTCAGTGTTTAAGCATATAAAATAAGAAGAAAGCTTGAAGGGAATAGAAAAGCTGTGTTCCCCTTAATAATTTTTACAACCCCTGCAATCAGTTATCCTCATCTAAATGTACTCCTATTTTATTGATTTTTTTTTTTTTGCTGACAAATGGAATTTATAGAAAGCAAATAGTCTTAAACAAATCATCAAGTGGAATATAAACAAATCCCAAATTATCAGGTGGCAGTTCAATCCCTTCTCTGCCCCTTGCTAATCAGTTGGTACACTTTAAATTTTAGTCTGTTCCAAATTATTTTGGGTTTAAGTGGCTCAAGCCTAGGGTGAGCAGATGTCCTGATTTTATAGGGACAGTCCTGATATTTGGGGCTTTTTCTTATATATGCTTCTATTACCCCCCCACCCCCTGTCCCGATTTTTCACACTTGCTGTCTGGTCACCCTACTCAAGCCACTCCCTTGCTGCTTCCCAGTATGTGAATAGGATTTACAGTAGGCATCACTTTCATCCTATAAGTGCCTGATTAACAAGAAGTGCTGCTTGCAGTGGTTTGGATTTTCTCTGCATCCTCTTTAAAATCTCTATTCCTTCTCCCTTTCTTCTCTTCCAAACACTCTTAACATTTTTCATTATTTTTATTACCTTTTCTGATTGCATAATTATTGGGAAAAAGCATTGTGTAAAATCTTGGAAAAACTCTCATTGACTTTATCGGGGCCATTGATCAGCCATTATTTTAGAACATTATTTTAGAAGACCATGAATTGCCACCCTCAGTTTGATCCTGGGCTTCTTTGAATGTTCTCTCCCTTCACAATCTTCATCAGTTGCCTAGACCCTAGTGCCCTAAGTTCTTCTTCCTTCCACTCTGTCATTTGCCATGAAATGTAGCTCAGAAAGTTAAAGATTGGGTAGTTTGCACATGTGACTACCTGGGAAATTATCTGGCTGCTATAGCCTAGATCAGTGGTTCTCAACTTTTCCAGACCCCTTTCAGGAGTTTGATTTGTCTTGTGTATCCCACGTTTCACCTCACTTAAAATCTACTTGCTTATAAAATCAGACATAACAATACAAAAGTGCCAGAGCACACTATTCATGAAAAATTGCTTACTTTCTCACTTTTACCATATAATTATAAAATAAATCAATTGGAATATAAATATTGTACAGTGTATAGTATATAGAGCAATATGAACAAGTCATTGTCTATATGAAATTTTAAGTAGTACTGACTTCGCTAGTGCTTTTTATGTAGCCAGTTGTAAAACTAGGCAACTATCTAGATGAGTTGATGTACCCCCTGAAAGACCTCTGCATACCCCCAGGGGTATGCGTACCCCTGGTTGAGAACCAGTGGCCTAGATGGAGCATGGTTTTGAAACTGATTTCTTTTTCATCCCATAACTTTCTAATTGCAAGTGGCCATCAGCTTTTAGGATTATTAACACAACAGGAACACATTTTTGCTTTTAAATAGCAAATAACAATTGAAATCATACCCTATAAAAGTCACTTGGGAGCAATCATGGGCCTGTTAAGGACCCAATGTTGAAACCATCCCTTTGAAGTCAGTGGTGGTTAGAAATGTGAATTGATCCAAGAGATTTGTTAGATTTTTCCTGCAAGAAACATAGTTTATTCCGAAGATAGTCAAAGCAATCCCAGCAGTGGAAAAAATCCTCATTGTGGGACTAGGAGTGGCTTGTGTGATCAGTCATCCATGCTTCACAAGTTGACCATTTATAAACCTTTTGCTCTTTATTGTTTTCTAGTAGTGAGAGTTAAGGATTCTGCCAAAATAAAATGCTGTTTAAAATTTTTTGAAAGTGCTCAACGCTGATTTAACTCTGCTCCCACTGAAGAAATTGGAAATTTTACTGTTAATTTCAGTGGGAAAGAATTTGACCAATGCTGAGTACTTTTGAAAATCTCATCCTAAATTCATTATCGATTCTCTACATTTGATTGGCCCATCATCTCTGTGTGTTTTCTTTTGCCCAGCAAAAAAGTGCTTGCTCCAGTTTCAGATGAATATAATTATAATCTGAGTTGGATTTTACCCTTCTTGGGTAATGCAGCTGGATCTATTCTGTTCTGGGCATTAATCTCATAGTAAGTCTCACTGAAAGACTTAGTGTTGAGCTCTGATAAGTGAAGCTGTGAATAATTGGCTAATGGGATATCCTGCAAATGCTAATCCTGCCTGAAGGAGTAATTTTCTTGTCTAGTTTCGTGTTTTGGAAAGTTTCTAACGATGTTATATTTTTGTGTGTAAATAGTTGTATATTGGTGAAAGAAGGTAAAGAATTATTTTTATCTGACATCATTGCTCCTTTGAGTGCTGCATATACATGCTTTAGGCATGCACTTGAAGATAGTGAGTTGATTTTTATGTTTACAAAAATTTCAACTTGTATATTCGCTCTGATCCAGACATTAATACTTTGCTTCATTCTCATATAACGTAAGCGTGAAATTCACCAGGTGCACAGGACCCTATCTCGGGGGTTTCAGGCAGAGCTATTATGCTGGAGGTTTATATACACATAAAAAAAAAAGAAGAAGAATGAAATATATATTTACGTTGCAGTAATTGGTGCTTTCACCTTCAATGGGCTATGGGAAGCTGTATATTTTGTCATTCAAGTAAAGTTCAAGGTAGTCTACATGCAAACATAAACAACTGATAAACATAGAAAAGCCAACTGTCAGTTTCAAATGATATATTTGAACAATGTGCATTACAGTTATATCAAATAACATCTGAACATTAGCCAAACGTTAATTTTTACGTATACAATTATGAATATTAATTGAGACATTTATAAGACACTTATTGCATGTTTAAGATTTTTTTGTATAGTATTCTAAATGCACTCTGCTCTTAAATATATTGTATTTAATATTTAGAAGTACAACCTCAAATACTACCCCCCCATTTAACTAAGCCAAGACCCTGAGTATCACCTAATTCAGTGTCTTCAATACTTGCTGCAGAATCTATCCATTAGGTCAGAATAGTTTAAATACATATAAGATTTAATCCAAAATATGTTCTAGTAAGCTAAGCTGTAAGAGAGGTCTGATCTACTCTCATTTATCTTAATGGCATGTTAATGAGTAATCCTACAGATGACATTTAAATGTCAAGTTTGATAACCATTTCACTGCTACAGAAAATATCAAACCAATCCATTATTGTAGGTTGCAGTGTCATTAATTGAGGCCAGATACAATGGGACATCTTACTGCTGTTAAGGGTTGTTGGATCGGTAAAAGCAAACAAGCCTTCTCAAAACATTGAAATCCAAGTGCCTGTGGGCAGGAAGGAGAGGAGATGCATGTACTCCTTATTGCCAAATGCCTAGGTTCCTGGGTTCCAGAACCCCATGCTGCCCGAATGCCAAAAGCCTCAACTGGCCTCTACCCCAGTATCAGAACCTTCAGCTTTTCCCCCAGCAGCTTCTCAGTATCAAAGTCTGCATCACACCGACAACTGGATGGCAGTACAATCTAAATTTAATGCAATATTGTAATAATTAACACAGACTATTATACTGATATTCATTTTCATATTTAAGTCAATAGAAACCTCCCATTTTAATTTTCCTGAATCTGCCACAGAATTTCTTGTTTGCTGCACTGGTGTATTGCTGAAACCAGACATTCTTGCTGTAGAGTTTGGGTCCAGCTTTGCCTCAGAGAATAGGGGGCTAACTAAAGATTAGTAATATCCCGGTGTAACCCTTCTGCCAGGTGGAGCCAGCAGCAACAAGGGCCGGGTTCAGTATCTAGGGGTTCCTTTTCAATACAAAACAGGCTCGAGCCCCCACCCAGTGACCTGGAACAATTGCACACCACCCCCTGGACGCCTCTAAGAGGCAGTACTTCCCATTTAGCAAGCACAGAGTCTGAGTGTAGCAAAAAAAAATTAATAAAAGGAGGGAAGTAACTCAGCATTAATTTGGGAAAACACCGCAACTAGGGTTCAGAAACAAACCATGAGCAAAAGACCCACCCCCAAGTAAGTTGGGCAGTGTCCTTTTCCTCTCAGGTTCTTAAGTCCAGCAACCCAAAAGTCCCTTTAACACACCTGTCCCTTCTCTGTACCCCACTCACAGTTGCTGTCCTTGGCCAGTGCAGCCCCAGAGTTCAGAGTTTCATCCGCAGAGTTAATTTCCCACCCTGGGTGGAAGGGGGGTAAGGAGGCACCTTACACATTCCGCTGCTCGGGCACTCGCTCGTCGCCCCACCAGCCGCACCTCTCCGCCAGCTGCCCTGCTGTCCATTTGCCATGCCTCTCCACCAGCCCCATACCAAGATGTCTTCAGGGCCTACCACTTAACACAGCTCTCAGTGATTTCAGCTGTTAGTGGGGGAGTCTCACTGCAGGTGCATATTGGACAATGTCTTGCAATAAAGACACTGTCCCCCAGTAGGTCTAATACTTAGACCTGGCTATGAGTGATGTCAGCTCTGCAGCATGTAATAAGACTTTCAATTGAGAGTAAATTAGCTCTTTTATTATATCATGGCGAGAGAAAGGGTCAAATGCTGTCTAGGACCCTTCAAAAAGGCCCACACCATTAGGTACAAGTACCTTCTCTCAACTCATTGGGTTTGGAACCCATGTCCCCTGCCTAGCGAGTGCCATTAAGTTGAGGGTGAGTCCCTCCATCAGGGTATGCCAGGTACAGTTCTGCTGCCCTCAGTTCACACAACAAGGATAACAACCCTTTATTACTCCTGCCCCAATAACAAGGAGACTGGGGATCCAAAACCAACCACAAGTGATCATTTGGGCAAGCAATCCCATCATGCTGAGCACCTAGGCAGGGTGGGTGTGTCCATGCAAATGAGATCAGCTCCTGAAGTCTTTTTCCACAGCTCACCACTAGATGTCAGGGGAGAGCTCATTCAGACTTTGCTTACATCATATTTAAGTCAATAGAAACCTCCCATTTTAATTTTTCTGAATCTGCCACAGAATTTCTTGTTTGCTGCACTGGCGTGCTGCTGAAACCAGACATTCTTGCTGTAGAGTTTGGGTCCAGCTTTGCCTCCGAGAATAAGGCGCTAACTAAAGATTAGTAACATCCCTGCATTGTGCTGTATTCTCCACTGTGCTCTGGGTTCAGCTAACCTGAAATGCAGTGAAGAGGAAGGATGCCAGCTGGCTTTAAAGAGGCTACATTAGTTGGAGTGTGGTTCCTTAAAACCAGTCATTATTCAAACCCAGCTGGAGTATTCTAAAGTAAGGAGCTGGCCTGCTGGCTGGCTCCCACTAATTTCTGACCGTCTCAGGGGACGTTGTCCAAGTCTATGGAGAATTCGGGATGTAGTATCTGGTAGGAACAACAAAGCGTTCCATAATAGTTGAGTTTTTCAGTTAATTTCTTGCCAGTGAGCTTTCCATAGAATATGGATATTTAAAAACTATACATCCAGGTAATGCATTTTCCAAAAAAATTAATAAATCACTCAACTCAATGAAAGATTTAAAAATTTTAACCCTGAAGAATAAACCATAAAACTCAGAAAGGGAAAAATTAACTACCATGTTGATAAAACCTTGTTGGAAATCTCCCCTTTATTATTCTATGGAAATACAAGTTTCCTTTCTTGGGGTTTGAAACTGCATTGCCTTTAGTAATAGCCAGTATTTTTCCTGCATACATTTTTCAAAACTAGCCATTCCCTGGATAGCGAAAGGAAGAATATATAGTGAAGTTTATTTTTCTTCATGGGTAGTATTTTAAGCTATTTTTCAAATGAAGAGACTCAGTTTGTGAGTTTTGGCTGCATGTCTTTTTGGCCTTCCTTTCTATGTCTATGCAGTGCTAGTTATCTGGCACCCTGGATTGGAAAGATTTAACTGGAGACTCTAATGCTTCAGCATTTCAATTTTAAAATTCTTTTGAGTTAAGTCTGTTATGTAACTGTTAGCTAGAATTCATAAGGGAAGACATCATCAATGCTGTTTATTTTACTGAAATAATATGGGAGCTTTGAGTCACTGACAGCCTTTTCTTTCCTTTTCAACCTTCTTTTTAGTACCAAGACTCCCAAGACAGGGATAAAATAATAATTGTTCTAAGGAGAAGAATTGAATTAAATACACAAGTCAAAAATAGCAGCTAAAGGACAGAACAATGACACCAACATTAGGAATTATTAAATTATTATTGTCTGTAGATCACTGAGAATATGCTCTCTAAAGTACAGTAGGTGAAGTAAAACAGTCCCTGGCCCAGTTTATTCATAATCTACAAATTATACAAACTTTACTGTCCACACACAATTTTGCATATACAGTATATGCATTAAATTCAGACCTAAAACATGGATAAAGTAAATAGGTGGAAGATCACTTCTTCTTTCTCTTACTTCTCATGTATAATTGTTAAGCAATTAATCTGCAATGCTTAATTATTATTGAAAGGCCTTTTGAAGGATGTGAATTTTAAGGGAGAGATTTGAATGGTCATTACTAGTGAATGGGGTCTTAGGTGATTTTTCTTGATAATTCCTTGCACTAAAATGATGAAAACATAGGAAATTATATCCATGAGGAAAAATTGCCAAATTTATAAGTGAAATGCAATCACAAGGATATGTTTTTTCTTTGAGTGCTTGCTCATGTTGATTCCATTCTAGGTGTGCGCGCGCCCACGTGCGTGGCCATCAGAGATTTTTGCCGTAGCAGTACCCATAGGGCCAGCTGTATAACCCTCTAGAGTGCCGTGCTCATGCCACAGTATGTCAGGCACTGCCGACCCACGCCCTCTCAATTCCTGCTTACCACCCATGGTGGTCAGTCGGAGCTCCTCTCTTGCTTGTCAAGAGCTAGCGGTTTTCTTCCATTGGACTTCATGCCTTCAGGCCTTTGTTCAATTGTAGTTAGTGTTAAGTAGTTGTTAAGTAGTTAAGTGCATAGTTAGCTGATAGTTAAGGTCCCAGCAGGGACTTCACCTCAAGCGGGCCATGCCCTGAGCTCCCGAGTTTAAGCCCTGCTGGATCTGTGGCAGGCCTATGCCTGTGAGTGACCCCCACGACAGCTGCCTTAAGTGCTTGGGGGAATCACACATCAAGGAGCATTGCCAGCTCTGTAAGTACTTTTGGCCTAACACCCAGAAGGAGAGGGACATTCGCCTCAGTGCCCTCCTGATAGAGTCTGCTCTCCACCCAGCTTCCGAGTCCTCTGTGCAGGCCACACTGAGTACTTTGGCCTCCGTGCGGAGTGTGCCGCCAGCGCCCAGCTCCCCTCGGCACCGTCGCCAATGCCTAAGAAGAAGGCGAAGAAGTGCTCACCGGTGCCGAGCAAGAAGGCCCAAGGGTCATCCGGTAGAAGGACCGGGCCTGTCCGCCAGCCTTTTTCGGAGAAGCTCAAGTGTGCCTCCACGGCTGGGGTTCTTAGCCCTCTTAAAGGTCCGTCACTGACTCTGGTGAGCTGTATGGGACCCACCACCCTGCCTGCACTGTCGTCATCCCCAGCCCAGGCACAGAGAGAGCACAGGTCTCCACCTGCTCATATGATGTCTCCGGTGCTGCAGGACCAGGCTAAGGCTTCCTGAGAGGGCAAGCCAGCCGTTAAGATCCTTCCGGAGGGCAGGGGAGTGCTGTAGGTCGCCAGACAAGCAATCCCATGGCTGGTCATAGCCCCCTGGACACCGAGATGTTATTCCCCAGTGTGGGGTTGATGCTTCCCTTATTATGACTGATGTTGTTTGCCCTCTCGCCGATCCAAATCTAGACGTTGGTCCCAGTCGCTCGCACTGTAGGACCACTCCCCCCCCCCCCCCCGTGTTACCGGTCTCTGCGGCACCATTTCATCCAACGCCGATTTCCCTGGTACCGGGACTGTTCTCCCCGGTATAGCCACCGGTTGCTTACGCCTGGTCAGTGCTCACCAATATCCACAACCAGCAAGCAGATGCAGGCATTGACGGCTCCTCCCTGGTTGCCGGAGAGTGGTTCCTTTGGCACGGATGCCTAGTTCAACCCATCGCCCTGGTCTCTGTGACGGGATTGTGCACTGGAAACTGCTCTGCCATCCACAGCACCGCAGTGGCAGTAAGGCCAGTGGCCAACACAGTGGCCGTATTGGGGAGCATCAGTGGCCACGTTAGAGCAAAGATCGATGGCACCAGGCCCAGTACCAGAAGCTCACTCTGAGTTGGAGTGGGGATCCGGTGCCCACCCCCAAACCTCCTTCTCCAGTCGCTGTCGAGCCCTCAGCACCCCCACTGGCAGCCAGGGCCTCCGCCTCTTCCCCAGACGAGGTGGTTCCGGGACCTTCCAAGGCCAGCCCCCCAGATGACTTTAAAGAACACCAAGCCCTTTTCAGGCAGGTGGCCAAGAACTTGGGGCTGGAAGCGCAGGAGATGGCGGAGCAGGAGAACATCCTTTTTAATGTTCTCTCGGCCTCCACGCCCTCCCAGATCACCCTACCTGTACACGATGGGGTCTCAAGATTGCTAAGACTCGGTGGCAGACCCCATCCTCTAGCCCACCAACCTCGAAATAGGCAGAGGAAAAAGTACTTTGTGCCGGCCAAAGGTTTAGAGTACAGACGCTCCCTGACTTACGCAAGCGTTCCGTTAAAGAGCGCCTTGCGTAAGTCGGGGATGTATACCCGATGATTATGCCAAAAAACAAACAAACCGCTTACGGAACTTACGGAACTTTTCCCGTAAGTGCGAGTTTGCGTAAGTCGGGTTTGCGTAACCCGGGGAGCGTCTTTACTTGTATACCCACCCTCCCCCTGGCTCGCTGGTGGTGTCAATGAGAAGGACAAGCAGGTCCCCACTGTCTGACCCAAGAACAAAGAAGCAAAGAAACTTGATTTGGCAGAAAAATGTATTCAACAGCTAACTTACAATTCTGAATGGCGAACCATCAGGCCCTGCTAGGCTGATACAATTTTAACCTCTGGGACAGCCTCCAGAAGTTCCAGGACTCCCGCCTTCAGGGCCAGGCTCAGGAGTTTGGCACCCTGGTAGAGGAAGGGACTGCGTCAGCCGGATGCTCCCTGCAAATGGCATGGGACGCGGCGGACTCGGCAGCGTGGGTGGTCACACCGGTGGTGGTCATGCGATGCAGCTCTTGGCTCCAAACGACAGGCCTCTCCCAGGAGATGCAGCCTCAATTCAGGATCTCCCCTTTGATGGAGTTGGGCTCTTCTCTGATCAAATGGACGCCAGGCTACATGGGTAGAAGGACACAAAGGCTACCCTTCGCTTGTTGCATACCTCGCAGTCTGCCAGAAAGCCATTCCGACCTCCACCACTGTTGAGGCCTTGGCAATCCCGGCTGGGATCTGCGAGGAGAAGGGACACAGGATTTAGCCATTGCTGCCCTTCTTCCTCTTGCTCGCCAGCCCAGCCTGGACCTGCTAAGCACCCGGGGGGCCAAAAGCAATTGTTTTGAGAGTGCGCTCGTGAGCGATGCCCCAGTCAGCCAGTCGCATCCTGCCCGTCCTTTCCTCAACCACCTTTCTCCCTACTGCTCGGCCTAGTTGTGGGTTGCCTTGGACTGCTGGGTCCTGGACATAATAGTTCAAGGCTATACCCTTTAGTTTGTGGACACCCCTCCTTCCCACTCCCCTACTTCCCTGTTCCTCTTCAGGGACCCCTCTCACGAGCAACTCCTGGTTCAGGAGGTCGACAAGTTCCTGCATTTGGGGGCTGTGGAGGCAGTTCCTCGGGGCATGGAAGGAAGAGGATTCTACTCCCGATACGTCCTAATCCTGAAGGCCAAGGGGGGCCTCAGACCCATCCTGGACCTGCGTGGCCTCAACAAGTCTTTCAAGAAGTTGAAGTTCCTCATGGTCTCCCTGGCCTCCATTATCTCTTCCCTGGATCCGGGGGACTGGTATGCTGCTCTTGACTTAAAGGACGCTTATGTCTATGTCTCCATATTCCTAGAGCACCGTGGGACCTGAATCTGGTGCTCTCAAAGCTCATGGCCCCTCCTTTTGAACCCCTAGCTTCCTGCTTCCTCCTGCTCCTTTCCTGGAAGGTGTCTTTCTTGGTCGCTATAACGTTGGCACAGCGGGTGTCCGAGATCAGGGCGCTCACGTCAGAGTCACCCTATACGGCCTTCTACAAGGACAAGGTCCAGCTGTGCCCACATCCGACTTTTCTGCCCAAGGTTGTTTCCCGGTTCCACGCGGGCCTGGACATTTACCTGCCAGTCCTCTGTCCAAAGCCTCACACATCAGATGAGGAGTGCAGGTTGCGTACACTGGATGTCAGAAAGGCGCTCGCCTTCTACATCAATAGAACGCAGCCGCTTTGTAAGTCAAACGCAGTTGGTTGCTGTCACAGACAGGATGAAGGATGTTAGCCCAGAGAATTTCATCTTGGATCACGGCCTGCATCCGCCACTGCTACGAGCTGGCGAAAGTGCCCCCCACTAGTGATTGTGACGGCTTGTTCCACTAGAGCGCAGGCGTCTTCGGCAGCCTTCCTGGCGCAGGTGCCGATCCAAGGCTTTGGCAGAGCTGTACTACAAGCTGCACAACAGTGAACTCCGAGCCCACGTCCATTGATACTGCTTGCGAGTCACCTAGAATGGAATCGACATGAACAAGCACTCAAAGAAGAAAAAACGGTTACCTACTTTTCAGAACTGTTGTTCTTCGAAATGTGTTGCTCATGTCCATTCTATTACCCGCCCTCCTGCCCCTCTGAGTTGTCGGCAAGAAGGAACTGAGAGGGCATAGGGCCGGTAGCGCCTGATATACCACGGCATGAGCGCGGCACTCTAAAGGGTGCTACAGCCGCTAAGGCAAAAATCTCTGACTGCTGCGCACGTGGGCACATGCACACCTAGAATGGAATGGACATGAGCAACACATCTCGAAGAACAACAGTTAGGAAAGGTAGGGAACCGTTTTTATGTCTTCACATTACATATACACAATATAGCTTAAAACAAATATCTACGGTAACTCAGAAATGTGAAAGACATAGTGTCTGCCTGGCTGCCAAGGTGAATAATATGAATAAAATGTTTAGACCTGAATATTTGGCTGCATCTCTATTCGGTAACCACCTTTTTTTTTTTTTTTTTTTTTTTTTTTTCATATGGAGTTTCTGGTGTAAATGTGCTAGAGTCTGGTAAGAAAGATGTGGAAAGAGACATTGGTGAGGTCATAGGGCAACGACTTGGTGACAAGCACAATGCCTTGCAGTCCCCAGCTGCTGAGAAGTATTTGTACTAGGGTCATCTTATTCTCGAGCACCATCTTTAATATCAGTTTCTAGCTAGTAAGTGTCTGGTAAATTCCCAGATTCCCCTCCTCACAGATACTCTGGTTGTGAGAAGAGGGGAATTTCTCTCTCTCTCTCTCTCTCTCTCTTTCACATCCTGTCTCAGAGCCACTGGTGCTGCGAGGCACAGTCGCTGACCACGCTACCGTCTTTCCCTCAGCCTCTTGACTGGATGAGAAGAGGGTCAGTCACTCTGTGCTACTCTATCCTTCCCAGTTCCAACTTTAGCATTGTTTTTTCCCCTAGGACTGTGAAATGTCTTGCAGTTAACCCACTACTGCTACCACACCACTCCCCCCCTCAAAGGAGTAACTCCTGTACCCTTCTTGTCCAACCCCTGCCCAAATTCAGATTTTTGTCCACCATGTTTACATACCACTCTGTATTAATGTGAATGAACAAGACAATTTCTGTTTTTATAAATAAATAATTTTTATTTTAAAACAAACTCTATTCAGACTATTGAACTAATATTAAAAAAACAAACAAACAAAAAAAAACCACAGCCACTCCAACTGGTGCAACTCAAAGTATCAGAGCAAAAATATCTAAAAATAGTATCTAAAAAATCACCTGTCTCTAATCTAAAGGTTTGCTGCTGCCTGCTGAGACTGGGAGCCTCTCTCTGCTCTCCACTCTTAAAGGGGGTCTTCAGCAGATCAACTCAAACTGGGCTACACTTCCTGGGATATTCCTCCTCGCCACTTTAGTTCTCAGTTTCTTTCTGATTCTGCCTCCCCTCCCAGAGGACTTCAGCCATCTTGCTGCTCCTGCTTCACTGCCTCCCCTCTGCAGGTTTCCCTATTCTGAGGGAGCAGGCAATGAGAGCCCCATCTCTACTCTCTCTGCCCTTTTCTTGACTGACTCTCAGCCTGACTCGCCCAGGCTCCTCCTCACCAAGTCCTTCTCCTTCTCTACTTCAGGTGTTGGCTGCTAAAGCTCATTTGGGTCAGCTGATGCTGCACAGGTATATTGGCCCTGCTCCGTCTTTGGGGGCCAGTGTTATCCTGTGACCCCCTGTTCTACTTTATAAAAAGAAAAGAGTAACATAATTTATGTAGAAGAAAAGGTTTATTATTTTGGCAGTTACACATTTAGTGTGTGTTTACTGCATATCTTGGATCCTTTGTTCAATAGTTACATTTTGAAAAACATCCAACATCTGAGGCTCTACCAAGAGATTTGCAGAGTATTTCAAGTAGACTATGACATTTACTCTGGCCTCATAAAGAGCCAAATCAATTAACAATGAGTTTAGATAACATTTAGGTTCTTTTAAGCCTTAGACTCTATTCAAGTGCACACAATTCCATCTTTTAAAATCACATCAGATAGAATCTTATATGTATGGTATGCCACCAGAATACCAAATTTTATTCTGTAGCAACCACATATTCAGAAGGGAGCCTACCTCCTTGTTGTTATATCAGCAGAGACGATGAACAGTCATTGGGTATAAAATGTACTGTATGGGAGATGACATAATTCACCATCTTAAGTTTATTATTCTTTAAAATGCTCAATGAGGATTTCTATATTTTAATCCATTAATCTTCAACTATTTTGACTAGTTCTTCCGCTGTTCTATATAGAGTTGTAATATTTTTATAAATGGTCATTCTGTTTAAGGGGGAAATATTACCTAAGGTGCTAAGATTTTCTTTCCCTCCAATTTTGAAAAAAAATAAAGTGGTTCTTACGATATGAGTCTCTCTTTTATAAGTAGATATCTGCTTTAGTAAGAAGTCAGTACAGAATATATTGAATAGTAACTAAGTGTATAAGATCGATATTACCTTTGGCTTAAGTGTTATTGCTGCTCTGGGATGTAAGTAATTTGCTAACCCTCTTTTTTTTAAACAAATATTTAAAATCATGCATTAAAATTAGCACTACCACCTTTTTACAACTGACTCTACCCTTTCTTGGAGCTGCCTGCTATTTTGATATGCAACTACACAGCATTTGCATGTATGCAGAGGAAAGGTGGTTTAATGAATTGCAAAAATCTCTACATCACATGGTGAAAAGCAGTTTCCACACTTGCTCTCAATGTAAACACCTTAATATGTAAAGATTCAAGTGGGGAAAAAAAGATTTTTTTGTTTTAAATGAGCCAGGTTCTGCATCTGTTAAGTATTCAGTAAAATCCCTCACTGTTTGAGGAATGATTTCATTTGAATACTGAATTACGAGACAGCGTTGAATATCCATAAAACTGTCCTTTCCTTATAAAAATCTTAGGTCTTTCAATTTAAAATGGAGCATGCCATAAGAAACAAATGAATGGATTTATGTTCTCTTCCTATTAGGAGTAGATAGATCAGTCAGTGAAGGGAAGGGGAAACATTGACAGAAGTCATGGAGATTTGGTGGTGGTTGTCTTGGTTCTAGTGTTGCATCCTATACAGAGAAATCTGCTTGGAGAGGAAATTAAAAATTGACAAGTGTGAAGGAAAATCTAACCTGAGAAGCTGGATAGAAGTTCCATAGCCTATTTCCAATTAACATGGCTTTAAGAAGTGTTGCTTTTGAAGATAGTAGGAAAGGGACAGTCCATATTCTAATAGTTGGGGCATTTTCTCACTGTTCAGAAAAGAGGGACTGTAAGTCATCCTTATTTGGCATAGTGAAAGCACAAAGTAAAAAACATATATGTGATTGCATAGCATTGTGATTTGACATTTGATGCTTGAGAGGGCCTTCCACAATTGTTGCATAGTGAAAAGTAAAGCCTTTGGTAGCAGTAAGTCAGTCTATGGTAGCAATGCTGAATCGGTATGCAGAGAGCTCAGCACCCTGCTATTTCTGTCCTATTTACTTGTCACGTTACTTTGACTTGAAAAGAATCTTGCTTCACTTTCTTAACTACATCTGCAATCATGTGTACATGTTCATATTATACACCTATTAATTAAACTGAGTTAGGTTGATTGCTAGGTTCTTAATTTCTGAGTGTAGACTCTTCTTTATGTTTAATTCTGTGAAAATCTGTTTTCATGTCAGTTCAAATCTCTTTTTAGTCAGTGTAAATTGGTAGTTTATTAGTCAGAATCCTTTAACGTTTAAACTGATTTCAGAAAAGTGGTTTTACTAGCTGCTCTATAATTTACTTGAAATGTTGAAAAGTTTTCATAAACTACTTTGTGACAGGTGATTGGGTGGTAAAACGCTTTTGGTTTATTGTAAATGTTTGTTGTAGCTTCTTGTATTGTATTACATCAGATGTATTTACTAAAGTTTCTGCTGTTTTCAGAGGCTAAAAGGAATGAAACTATCACACTATAGTTCATATTTCTATATTAAAATGTAGTTATCTTGCACTGAGAGAAATTCAGAGTTCTTTAGATTCAGAGCTTTAAACTCTTTGGCCCCCAAGTGTTGAGGCGAAGGGTATCATTAAACTTTGTGGCTTACAAGATAAAGGTTCAAATGATTCTACTGTAATATACTTTTATTCAACTTAATATTTTTAAATGATATAAAAGCAACATGAACTAGACCAAAAAAGCAATATCTTTTAGTAAAACAGTCATTTGATACTAAATAAGGGGTCTGGTATTCCCCTACATACACATAATTACCATTTTTTGACTTGGCTTGCTTCAGAACAAACCATAGGGTTTTCCAACTTGCTGATGATAACACAGAGAAATGGCAGGATAATGACATGCAGAAATCACAGCCAATCAAAACTTAGCATTTTCAGACCTTGCCAAAGTCTCCGAACATTTTTATCCCGTCTGCCCTCAGTCTGCTTGTTGCTTTGTTTAAAGCACCATCTTGACAATCCCTGTTTGCCTGCTGTTGGTCACTGCCTTTGTTTGTTTAAGATTTCTCATCACAGAATCAGCCTTGAATGTAGAGAAAAGGCAAACAACAAATAAATAAACTTTGCTTTCAGCTGCAGCTATTGGGAGAAACTGCAGGTGGAGTTGTAGCCTACTTGCATGTTAGGGTGTATGAATTTCATTCCCTCCCAACTCCCAGTTTACAGCAGCCTTATCTGACTGCTGATGGGCTTCCTCACAGCCCGGAATTTATAGAATCGTAGCAATGAAGCACTGGAAGGGATCTCAAGAGGTCATCTAGTGCATCCCTGTTCTTAAAAACCTCCAATCACAGGGATTCCCTTTGTAACCTATTTCAGTACTTAACTAGCCTTATAGTTAGAAAGTTTTTAGTAATATCTAACCTAAATCTGCCTTGCTGCAGCTTAAGCCGATTACTTATTGTCCTACCTCAGAGGATGGAACTGAATTGCTGAAATGCAAGGAGCTCTGGCCGCTCCTCACTTGTCCCCACCACATCCTTATGCCTGCAGCTGCCCATGCACTGGGGCAATTCCCCATGGTACTACTCAGCACCCTTTTTGGCACCTGTAAACTGCTGGACCAACATACTGGGGACTTAGTGGGGCCTACAATCTGGTCACAGGTTTCTAATATGGCAGGTCTCTGAATCTCCACTTAGTCACGTTGCATTTTGGGATGAATGTGCATGACTGTACTGTGTAACCAAAACATCATGCTCCCCTCCTGATAGATATCAATACATAAATGCAAGCTTACATTCTGGAACACAGTGCTTAATTCCTTTACTCAAGAATTTTGTGTCTGTTATAGCCATTTCCTATGGTACTATGGCCCCAATTCAGGAAAGCAGTTAAATATGTACTTAACTCTGAGCATGTGCTTAAGTGCCTTCCTGAAAAGGGGATGCTTTCTTGAATTTGGATCTATATGGTGTCTCAGCTGAAATCTCTCACTTCGGGCCCAATGGGGGTGGAAATTGCAAGCCAGAAGGGAAAAGATATGCTCATCTGTCGTAACTTTTTTGAGAGCTGCAGGACACTGGTAGAACAAGTTTGATACCAAAGCTTTTGGGAGCCCCATCAATGCTTTAGACTATTTCACTTTTTGATAAAAAGTGTGCATCTGGGAGAAAAATTAAGTGTATATATTTTTCTTAAAATTTTGGTGTTATTCAGTTAAATCCATTTGTTCTGAATTGATACAGTTTGTAAGTGATAGTACGTATAATTACGTCATGTTAGAAAGCTTGATGTCATGAACCCTATTAAAAAATGTAAAAAGCTTCCTTTTCCTCTTCCTCTTCCAACTGGAAAGCACTTATCTACTCTTCGTTTTTGAAATTTAGTGGTTTTACTTTTTTATTTTTACAATGAAATTAATTTAGTTAATTTGAAGATCATGTGATCAGCTGCTCAAACTGTATTCATTGGCACAAACCCAGACCTCTGTTCTCTTTTAGAAGTGTTACAGCTGCAATAAATTTGATTTCACCCTTGATAATTTGTATAATATATAGCAATCATGTATTACCGATTTAACTCTGTTGCCTTTTAGCTAGAAAAAGTCACAAATAATTTAGTTAAGATAAAATTTTATTATTTGCTGTGCATAATTATTTGCATCTACATAATTTTAAATTAAAACAGATTTGTTTGATATCTCATTTGGGAGAGGGAGGGTGAAATATACATTAGTTTGTATTTTGCATGTCATGTGCCACTTAAAGTAATTTCAGTGTGTCCCTATATTTCATTTTAGGACCCTGTTTAGCACTTTAGGAAAAAATGCATATCAGTCATGACGGCTGTCTCATTATACTCAGGTCACAGGTATATTTGGACATGTTTGTATGGTTTGGCCTGCTAAACCCAGGGTTGTGAGTTCAATCCTTGAGGGGGCCATTTTGGGATCTGGGGCAAAATCAGTACTTGGGTCTGCTAGTGAAGGCAGGGGCCTGGACTCAATGACCTTTCGGGGTCCCTTCCAGTTCTATAAGATAAGTATATCTCCATATATATAGAATATGATATACATATTCAGTATAAGAATTCAGAATTCAAATTTTGAGTTCACTAAGGTGAGGATATTGCACTGTAATTAGACTTTTATATTTTAACTTTGTGACTTTTTTTTAAAGCTTTTGTATGATTTTCTCTGGCTGCTCCCATTTCAGACACATGGATCATTTCTTCTAACGTGTAAGTCTGACATATCCAGCTGCTATTTTCAGTATTTCCTTGTTCAGACAGGGACGTCTCACGTGGCGTGTTATGTGCTCTGTTTTTTTGTTTTTGTTTTTTCCTCTCTCTTCAAGCATGCTTGGCTTAATGAGCTTTGCTGAGGAGAGTCCCCTAAGAGAAGAACTTAAACTGTTAGCAAAAAGGAAGAGGGTGCCCTGCTTGGCAGTATTGAGTCTTGTAAAATAAATATCATTCGGGGTGTGAGTGGAAATCTGTACAGCTTTTTGACTTTGTGGCAGAATTTTTCTCTGAAGATTAAACTAATACTGACTGGCTGAAATTCACCATCCCTGTGCTTAGCTTGATTAAAGTATAGGGATAATTGAGTGTTAAGGTGGAAGGTATTATCCCTTCATACTGCATACCAGCGCTAGAGCCAGTCAAAAACTGCTAAAATATGCAATGCAGCCACTGAGTCCCCTTTCCTTACCTCTGTGGGAAGGTTTGTTTAGTAGGTCAATATAATCACAGATCCATGCCATGTCCCTGCACCTCTCCCAACCCACCTTGTCTCCCATCCATCCCCCCTCCATTTTACCTTGATGAAGCCCCCATTACTAGATTCCCACACTTCCTTAGAACAAAGTATAGTGCTACAAAATACAGGGGCTAGGGACTCCTCCCCCTTCATGTCCTGCCCTCCTCTAAATGGTAGGACTGCACTGGTTTTGCTGATCTTCACACTATAAATGCTTGTGGAGAGCAGGAGCAGTAAGATACAGACCTTTGTGGGAAGGGAACTGTTAATTCTAAAGCCTGTCCCTTTCAACATCCAAAGGGATTACAATAGCATTAGAACAGGTGCCTCAATTCATTAATCTTCCCCCTGAAGTGGTAGAGTTTGAATAAAGATTATCTGGAAACAAAGGCTGATGAATGGAATCAGGAAGAGGAACACTCTCTGTACAGGAAAACTTTGAAAACAAAACGTGACGCCACTCCTAGTGTTTCATCCATTTTTTTTATTTTTCTGTTCTCTAAAGACTTAACAATAAGGCAAAACATGAAACAAAACACTCATGAGCAACCTTTTCCCTCCTCTTCTCCCCGCCCCCCCTTTCCCTTCAGATTCTGGGAACCTAGAGTCCTCACTTGCTCCATTCGCTGCAGAGGAAGAAACATCTAATCTTTGTTCTTCAGAGCACTTTAAATAATTTAATAAGTGCAAGTGATTAAGACATTAAGAATTAAAGTACCTTCAGAATCAGCCCCTGACAATGAGGAAGCATTGCCCAAGTTTCTAGGTGAACACACAAGTAAAAAGGCCTTATTTGCTTCTTCTAAACTGGTGAAGCTCTGTTGGAAGTTAACTGACTACAAAACAAATTTTTAGAGACGCCATAAAAAATAAATATTGTAAGGCAGTAATGCCTTAAAATGGTACTTTAATTAACTAAATGTGTTTTACTATTCTAAAAGTGTACCTCTCAAAAATGGCATATGTTGGAAACACATTTTATGTAAAGACTCTTTGGAATAAAAATAGGTAGGTTTCTATGCTTATAGTATTTGAATTATCAGTACCATACTAACTAAAAGGTATCCAACACATTTTTTATTTAGTAATACATACTTTAACTTCTTATCAGAATCAACTAAAAACAAACAGAAATTTTCAAAGTAGAAACTTCTGTTGAGAATGTTATCTCTAGCATCTAACAGTTAAGGGTAAGACTATCTATTATGAGGGGAATATGGGAAAATATTTACACCAATAAGTGCATATTATAATTTCATTTTTAGCTAATATATGCAGCTTTAGATTTTGCCTAAAAGATGCCAGTTAAAAAACAGACCAACTGTTAGCCACTTGAAAATGCTGCTGAAAATTATGATGGTGGGTCCAGTTATATTAGAAGATAAATTGCAAGGAGTGGAGTCTCAAGCATTTGACATGCTGACAAAATCATGGGAAATTTGATCAATGTTAGATCTGCAATGGAAAAATCTGTTTTTTACTAACATTTCTTATCAAAGGCTAGTTGAGCGACAGAGGAACATTTGATCCAGAAGGCTGGCCATTGCTACAGACCTGTAGGAAGGGATGCCAGTGGGATTTCTGGGCTGCAGACTACTAGGAGGCAGCCCTATTGGTTGACCTACTGGCCCATGAGTTTGTGTACTGTGCAAAAAAAAAAAAAAAAAAAAAAAAAATTTAGTTCTAGCAATCCACGTAGAAACAAGGCATATTATTTATGTCCTACTTAGATAAATGACTGATAAAAGCCCTTCCAAATGTATCAGTGGAATAAACTATCCATTGGGCCCAGACTTTTCTTGACCATAGGTCTAGTTATAAACTGGGGGAGGAGGGAGAGAGAGAGAACTTGTTTATGCCATTTCTAAAAGTTCAGTGTCTGGAGACACTAATAATTATTTGGAGATCTATTATGGCTTTTAAGACATATCCCTTCATATTAGGGGAGTGGACATGAGGGTGAGGGCCAAGGAACAAGGAGAAGAGGCAAACCATTCAAGTGCGAGCTCCTGGAGGAATTCTGCCTCGGTTAGGCACTAGGACATTAAAAATGAAGGGCTAGATTGTTTTTCCTGTGCTGAAATTCATTTGACATGAGATTGGAGCAGAAAGGTGTTTAAGGTAGTTGTGGCTCCCTAATTCAGCACCTGCTCAGCCTCTCTGTGAGTGAGAGCGTAGGGGCTGCTCTCTCTTCCACCACTGGTGTACAGTCCCTACCATTGACATAAGCAGGTGCAACTTGATTGAATTAATGTTGTTTTCCCTGCTTAAGTCCAAAGGTAATTTTGGCCCTGTGTCACTGCTGCAGTTTACCATGCAACATGCAGCTGTCTACACCTTTTGACTTGGAAAATGATAAGAGAATACTGAGCTTTGCAGGTGTCTAACATAGTCTTCAACACTGTATTTGTTTCATAAATTTGTGGCTTCCAGTGTTGGATAGCAATGGCTGGAATGTCTTCTCAACTTGGTGTTAAATCATTCATAACAAATATTCCAGAGTTCCTTCAGGACAGGATAGATAAGGATCTGGCACTCAGCACCCCAGCCCAGATTGAAGGCAATGGGACTACTCATGCTTACAGTTCAGCATGTGCTTAAATACTTTGCTGAAGACTAAACACAGCCATTTATAGGAATGGATAGAAAAACTGACAGAATCTCAATTTCTTGCTTTCAGGTTTCTTTCTAAGGCAGTGTTAAATATTAAACCTAGGATACAACCCAGTTCCTTTCTTTGGAGTTAAAATTTGATGCTGAAATATCTTTTCCGTCCTCCTGCACTTGAACTATGCAGTACCTCTTTTATGTATTAGCAGGCAGGATTCTGTTTTTCTGTGTCCAGGTTTGCCCTTGGTCCAAAATAATAATTTTTTTCTAGAAGTATACTTGGAAGAGAAGGATCATCTTGTGAACCCACTTTATCGTACAGATCTGACTTCATAATTCTGAGAATGAAAATTATACTGCACAACTCTGTTTAAGATTGAACATTAACTGTTTGATCTACAGCCCTTGTGTGGACAATTCTCATTGATCTTAGTGTATGTTACATGCTTGTGAAGACTACAAATTAATTGCCCAATCCTGTAATGTCTGTCAATGTTTCAATGAGAACTCTCTCTGGCAGAAAAGGTCATTTCTGTTTTTTGTTCTTTCTAATAAATATTATTACTTGGTATCCTAAGGACATGTTTTGGTTACTGAATAATATTTCTGGTGTATAAGAGGGAGAATAGGAAGTGCAAGCATAAATGTAAACAAATTAAAGTGGGTTTTCACTGTTTTGCCAAAGTGAGAGCTTAGGAGGAATGACCATCAGTCTTTGTCATACTTAAGAATATCTGGACACAGAAAACAATAGAATCCTTGAGCAAGTATTAAAAATAATGCGTGTACACAAAACCATATTAATTCTATAGGTTGAGGATGGAAGCAGAAAGGGAAGTGCTTTTCATTTGTTTAATGGTATAAGAGCCTTGCAAATGTAGATTTTTTTTTGCATAATAATTGTATGTGTTGTTTAAAGAACTGACTAGTGATGATACAGTTAAGAAATAAACTATCATAGTAACAAGTATTGTAAACTGTCATATTTTTGACAAGAGTAAAACATCCTTATTACTTCCTAAATAAAGAATTACAGCTATTCAAATTGTGTATGAGCTCATCCTTTCAGGAGTGTTATATTTAACCTAAAAGGGAGTAATCTGCCGCTCAGAGTAAATAGCCAAGGACCAGGATCAAGTCCTTGCACAAGTGACTAATGAACATTAAAACTACCTAAATCTCCTAGGCCCAGATCCACAAAGGGAATTAGGTGCCTAAACCCCAGTTTTAGGCATCCATGTGATCCACAAAACATCCCCTCTCTTGGAGTCAGACATTGGTGCCTATGCCATTCTTGGAGGCGGAGGTGGTTGTGGTACCTCCCTTATAACTTTTAGCCCAGTGGTTAGCACATTCACCTGGAATGTGGGATTGACAGTTTCAATTGCCCCCTCTGGCGGGGAGAAAAATTTGGACAGGGGTCTCCTACACCTCTTAGGAGAGTGCTCTAACCACTGGACTAAAAGTTATAAAGGAGCTTCTGGCATCACCAGCTCCTGCTTCAAGAATGGCTGAGGCACCTTTGCTGTCTGACTCCAAGAGAGGGACTTCCTTGCTTGTGTATGCATAGTTGCACTAGCTCTCATCGAGTCAGTGCCAGTATAAATAGTAGTGTAGCTGAGATAGCAATGGTAGCCACAGCGAAGGCACGGCTGAGCCAGGCCGAGTACATACTTGCCTGAAAATGATGGGTAACACTTGGCACAACTCAGTCGTGCCTCTATCAGTGCTACTGTGGCTACAATGCTATTTATAAATGTGATGACACCCCAGCACATAATGTAGATGTAGCCTACGTGACTTTTATACAACCTATAACAGTGTCTGTTGCCTACAGGAATAGAAACAATGTTGAATTCTAAGATCACAGTTCCATTGAGGGTTTTTGTTGACAAACCTACAGCAAAGCCTGAGTGGGTTTGAGTCGGTATCAGAACCCCTACTGCAGTTACAGCTTCAAAATGTTAAATTTGCCAGTTTTACTTTTACAAGAGACCTTCTGGTAACACTACAGGCCTTGAGAAGAAAGCTGCAGGTTTTTCTTCTGCAAAATGAATCTTTAAAGGAGTTATCTTGTGAGTGAATGGCTGTTGGAAGCAGAGAGCTGTAGTTTTACCTTTAACATACTTTTCTTCTTTGGTGCATTTTAGTGATCATGAACTTTAGCATAAGTGGTACCTTTCTTATATTGACTTATCCTTTAGAAAACTATTAAGCCATAGCAGGTTGTGAATTATCAGGTTATTGATGGTGCCTCAGGCAACTTTATCAATGTAAAATTAGCACCATTAGCTTATTAATGAATGCTGTTATTACAGTTGATTTCTTAATTTTTCATTTAATGACAAAAAATCTTTTAAAGAAAGTCTTGTGGGGTTCTGTGCAATGTATCCTTTGCCCATGAGATACAACACATTGGAGAAAATAGTAGAAATGCCTTTTCCCCACTGTTCTGAATATTTTTGTCATAATACTTTTTTTGGAAGATATTTTTCTTATATGATCCCTGGTTTTATGAGAGACCCTTATCACTTTCCTTTTCCTGGCCCCTATTATCATGGCTGTCTTGGCTTTCTATTCACCTGTGGTCCGTGTTTCAGTGACTACTTGATGTCTTGCTTTCCATCAAAAAAACTAAATTAGAAGCCAAATTATTTATTTATTTACTTATATTTTTTTTTAATAGAAAGGGAGAGTTAAAAGTAGGCCTTGGGCCACTGACTACTAATGCAGCCTGAAGAGTTGGAGAAGCAATTTATATCTGTCATTTTCTCCTCCTGAAGATACCTTTCCCTCTCTTCTTCCTCTTCTCTTGCCTCATCACTCTCTACCCCCTCACTTAAAACCTTAAGAAGCTGAATTTGGAGTCTTAAACTAGCTCAATTCAGGTCTCTAACCTAACCTTCAATTTTAAAACTGCCTGGCCACCTTTGGAGCAGTGGCTAGGCTTGGAGGGTAAGCAATGGTTTCCCTTTGAAGTCCTAGTACACCTTTTCCCCAGGGGCACTAATGTTAGAAGTTTTGTTTGCTTAATAAATTTGAAAACCCTTTTTTTAAAAAAAATTGCCAAGTGATACCTTTGTGTCCAGGTCTTCCTTCATGCTTGTCAGTAGCAATAGTACTGAGCAATGGCCAGTCCTGCTGGTAAAATGGCAAAATCTGTTAATTGATCCACCTGGCAAATCTGTGTCATCATCAGCATTATTTAAAAGATGGCACAAATGGTGACATCTGGGAGCCAATTCATCATTTAATTAAATTATCCTGTAATGAAATCTGCCATAATGAGATTAATTTTAATTATTAATCAGGAGCTGACATGGGCACAAGACACCATAAATAATAAATGAGAGCTGTGTCTGCTCAGTTTCTAAGAAAGGACCTACTTTACAGCAGCAGTGCTTTTTATGAAGCTGTGCTGGGTTTTTGCACTGTCAGAATTCTTGAGTTGGTTTTCATTTCAAAGTATAAAGAGACAATATTAGTCAGTATATACATACTTGATGGCAGTTTTGAGGTTTTAATTTTGTATTTGATTCAGGGATTTTATTGTTAGTCACTTCCCTTTTTCCAGAAAGTGACCTAATTTGAATGTGTGTAAATAAAAGATTTTAGAGAGAAATGTTGTAAATATTATTTTTAGTGCGGTAGTGCCCAAAGTGTGCTGTGCACTTTCCAACAGATGAAAACTCAGTCTGTGCCTCCATATATATACATACGAATAGGTATCACCAAGTTCTGCTAGAATTACCACCATGATTCAGATTGTGTCCTTATTTGCATCATAAGCACCGTTTGTTACAAGGTTTGTGACCTGGCTATAAAACATTTCTCTGGGAAGTACTTTAGCATTTAAGGGCTGATACTGAAGAAATGAGTCTTTGTGGGTACTGGCCACAGACACTGAGTTACCTTATATAGCCATGCTAAATATGGGGGTGAAGTAAGGGTGGCATGGTATGGTATTGCCACCCTTACTTCTGCGCTGCTGGTGATGGTGGTGCTGGGTGGTCAGAGAGCGGCAGCTGCCTGCTGGGCACCCAGCTCTGAAAGGGCAGGGTGGCTGGAGAAAGTAGCGCTGCTGCCAGCAACAGCGTAGAAGTAAGGGTGGCAATACCATGAATATGCTCCTATGAGTATGTACAGTAATTTCCTATCACTTTTTGGGGCGACATATAGCATGAAATATTTTCAAAGGGGGGCCCAGCAAAAAAAGTTTGAGAACCCCTGATCTAATCTATGGTGAAATAGCATGGTGAGATGCACTGAGAGAGCCTCTGAAAGACATGACAAGAAATTTGTATTTAAGACTTTGAAGTTACTAACTGGACTACCATTCTTGTGGCTTATGCTAGTTTAGGACAAAAATGGAAAATATTGCCAGGATATTGACACACAAGTGTTGGCATGAGCATTTTTGTGAATTAATGAACTGAGCGCTATATAAACTGCAACTTAATCCAGAAAATAACCAAGCAAAAAACATGCCAGCGACATTAGCATAAGTGATGCTAACAGTCAAACAGTTATGAAATGATAAAGCACCTGGTCTTGATAATGTTTCATTAGAACTGCTAGAAAGTGGAAGCCTGGATTTAGATAACCAGCTTCATAAAATTGATTTAAGTTTGGAAAACTGGTCACATTCCAGAAGATTGGATAATGGGCAGCATCAACCCTTTTTTCAAAAAAGGAGAGCCATGAGCAAACTCAAGTTATAGGGGAATAACGCTGGTGTCAGTCCCTGGGAAAGTGTTTATGATCATGCAACTGAACCTGCTGAAATGTTGTCTCAGCCCAAAAATGAGAGACAACCATTGTTGTTTCTGTACAGGTTGATCTACAATTCATGCTATATAGGCTTTGTGGAATGGTATTGTAAAACGATTAGTGCAACAATAGGAAGTTCACATCACATTTATAGATTCTGCTGCCATTTTTGACTCAGTGCACTATGGATACTGCTACCGGTATGGCGTGTCTGAGGAATTAATGTGCCTACTGGAGGAACTGTACCATGGAATATTTAGCTGTGTGAGGGTCAACAGTTGTATTACAGACTGGTTTTCAGTAGAATCAGGAGGACGCCAGGGATGTGTTCTCTCACCTATGTTAATTAATGTTCGAATAGACTATCTATTGACAAACCTTATTGAGCCAAAGTAGGAGGTGTGAAATTCAAAGATTCATCTTTAGAGGATCTCAATTATGCAGATGGTATTGCCTTACTGGGAGAGACTACTGACCAGCTACAGATAATGCTCGAAGAGCTGTGAAAAACTGCACAATCTAGGGGATGCAAGATTAGTGGTGATAAAATCAAAGCTACGTGTGTGCCTCCTATAAAACAGAAATGAGTGACCTGCTGATGCTGCATGTAGCTAGCAATTACATTGAATGGGTGAATAGTTATATCTATCTGGGTAGTTGGTTGATAGCAGGAGACTCTACAGCTGAAGAAGTCACATGTCGGATTGGTTTTGCACTAGTGATAGCATCTTCAAAGGCCTCTGTCTGGGCAGCAGAATGTCTGTGTGAGAACTGAGGCCTTGTCTACACTACGAGAGTACTTCGATTTTAGTTAATTCGACTATGTGGAATCAATATTACTAAGTCGAACGTGTGTGTCCACACTAAGGACAGTAATTCGACTTTGTGAGACTTTGTGAGTCCACACTAACGGGGCAAGCGTCGACATTGGAAGCGGTGCACTGTGGGCAGCTATCCCACAGTTCCCGCAGTCCCCCCTGCCCATTGGAATTCTGGGTCGAGCCCCAAATGCCTTCTGGGTAAAAAAATGTGTCGAGGGCGCTTTTGGGCGCCTGTCGTCATCCGTCCGTCACTCACGCCCTCCCTCCCTCCCTCCCTGAAAGCGCTGGCGGGAAATCAGTTCGCGCGCTTTTCTGATTACTGACAGCGCGGACGCCACAGCAGTGCGAGCATGGATCCCGCTGCGACCATCGCTGCAGTTGTGGCAGTTCTCAACGCCTCGCAGCTTCTCCTCCACCTGTACCAGAGGCAGCTGCAGATCAATCATGAGAGGAGGCTACGGCACCACCGTGACGGCATGAAGTCGGACACTAGCTCCGACCTCTCTGAGAACATGAGACCCAGCGCCCAGGACATCTCGCTGTCACTGGGTCTTGTTGATACTGTTGAACGGCGATTCTGGGCCCGTGAAACAAGCACGGAATGGTGGGACCGCATAGTGCTGCAGGTCTGGGATGAATCCCAGTGGCTGCGCAACTTTCGCATGCGGAAGGGGACTTTCCTCGAACTGTGTGAGTTGCTGTCCCCTGCCCTGAAGCGAAAGGACACCCGGATGCGGGCAGCCCTGACTGTCCAGAAGCGAGTGGCCATAGCCCTCTGGAAGCTCGCAACGCCAGACAGCTACCGGTCCGTCGCTAACCAGTTTGGCGTGGGCAAGTCTACCGTGGGGGTTGCTGTTATGCAAGTAGCCAGGGCAATCGTCAAGCTACTGCTATCTAAGGTAGTGACCCTGGGAAACGTGGAGCTCATCAGAGATGGCTTTGCCGAGATGGGATTCCCAAACTGCGGTGGGGCTATAGATGGGACTCACATCCCTATCCTGGCACCGGACCACCAGGCCAGCCAGTACATCAACCGGAAGGGCTACTTTTCCATGGTGCTGCAAGCACTGGTGGACCATCGGGGACGTTTTACCAATATCTACGTTGGATGGCCTGGCAAGGTTCATGACGCTAGGGTGTTCAGGAACTCTGGTCTGTGTAGACGGCTGCAGGAGGGTCTTTACTTCCCGGACCACAAAGTAACTGTTGGGGATGTGGAGATGCCTACAGTCATCCTCGGGGACCCTGCATACCCGCTAATGCCCTGGCTCATGAAGCCCTACACTGGCGCACTGGACTCAGGGAAAGAACTATTCAACTACCGGCTCAGCAAGTGCAGAATGGTGGTGGAGTGTGCTTTTGGCCGTCTCAAGGGGAGATGGAGAAGCCTACTCACTCGCTGTGATCTCAGCGAGACCAATATCCCGATTGTGATAGCTGCTTGCTGTGTGCTCCACAATTTGTGTGAGAGCAAGGGGGAGACCTATATGTCGGGGTGGGAGGTTGAGGCAAATAGCCTGGCTTCTGATTACGTCCAGCCAGACAGCAGGGCGATTAGAAGATCACAGCGGGACGCGCTGTGCATCAGGGAGGCTTTGAAAGCCAGGTTCCTGACTGAACAGGGTCTCCAGTGACTTTTTACTTTGTGGACACAGATGCTGAACCTGCCCCCGTTTCTTTACCCAGTTACTGTTGACTATCCTTCCAAGTTACATACCCCCTTCCCCACCTTCCCAACAAATAAAATCTGTTCTGTTCTGTTAATGAACAAGGTTCTCTTTTTTACTGTTTTCGCGGGAATGTTTTAAACCGGGGACGCAGACTGTGGCGGGGGGCGGGCTTAGTGTTTTGATGCAAATGATGCTTCTAAAGTCCGGGAATGACAGGCTCCGCAGTGCTTGATTGGTTGTTTCAACGCAGCCTGCCAGCAGTCCTGGGCGGGACTGCATGTATGTGTCAGCTAAGTGACTTTCTGGCAGGGGGCGGAGGGTAACAGATCCCCTGCTGCGTGGCTCTGTGATCCAGGATAAGGACCGCGGCATAGGATCTCTAACTGCCCTCCCCCGCCACGAAGTCAAAGATCAACCCCCTCGCACCCCAGAACAAGAAAACCGCCTCCCAGACTGACCAGGGTAACTGGTGACTGTGCTGTGTATGTGTCCTGATGCTGGACCTGCCCCCGCCTCTGTAGCCTGCTACAGGTGACTGTCCTGTCCAAGTAACAAACCCCTTCCCCCCCTTCAGACAGAATCCCCTCCAAAAGACACTCTCGGAAACAGTACTTAACAGAAACAGATGTTTTATTATGAACCGCACATTAAAAGGGGGGGGGAGGAAACTTGGACGTGGGCTATTGTGAGATGGGTAGGAAAGGACTTTTCAAACTTTGGAACGAGAGCCTTCCATTGCTGCAGCAGTGTGCAGGGGCCGACTGACAGTTTTAACGGCCCTTGCCGCCCCTCCTTCTTTGTACTTTTGGTGAGGGGGGTGTGGGACTTGGTGGCGGGGGAGGGCGGTTAGAGATAGACAGCAGCAGGGCTCTGTCCTCCTGCCTCCGGTCTTGCAGAACATCCACTGGGCGCCGGAGCGTCTCCGTTTGCTCCCTCATTAGTCCAACCAGGGTTTGAGTAGCCTGCTGGTCCTCCTGGCGCCACCTCTCCTCCCGTTCCATGACTGCTCTGTGCATTTGTGACAAGTTCTCCCTCCACTGTGTCGTCTGGGCTGTCTGCTCTCGTGAGCACTCCATAAGTTCATAAAACATGTCTTCCCGCGTCTTTCTCTTCCTTCTTCTAATCTGCGCTAGCCTCTGGGAGTGTGATGCCAGGCTGGGTTGGGAGACAGTCGCAGATGTGTCTGTGGGAATGGGAAAAAGGGAGTAAATTCCTGAGACAGATAAATGAAGTTGCTAACAAAGAACATAGTCTTTCTCTGTGAACAACACCATGCACTGGACCTTTCACATGCGCACTCAGGACAAGGTCGAATTTTCGGCCCTCGCCTTATGTGTCTGGGGTCCTGCAGTTGCGATCGGAGAAGCGTTGCAGGACACCTCTACTTCTGCCGCAGGAAAACATGGTAAGCCGTAGACTTGTGGCAGCTTAAAAATGTAATAGTAGCACTGGGCTCCTTTCGCACTGAATGCAAGGCCACTCTCTGCTGGCAGCAATCAGGGAAGCATGAGCTCTGCCCCTGTCCCACCACCTCGCGGCTGTCCCCGGGAAAGATCCCTGTATGCTGCCCCTCTGCCGCCTCCACCGCGTGGCTGTAAAGCAGTCCCAATACTAACATTCCCCTCCCTAATTTAAAGCAGGGCGTCATGTGTGACATTACACTCATGAGGATCTCGGAGACCGAGAGGGGAAGGATGCTGCGTGAGAGCATGCAGAGGCCTGGGCCATATGCCGCCATGCTGTGCCGCGCACTGATCCCCGACTACCTGATGGACTCATGGCGTGGGAACGTCTGTTACCACGGGGGACCGAACAAGATCGCCCTGCCATGGAACCTCATGCGCATGCTGGAGCGGTACCTCCAGGAGAGCTATGCCGAGCTATCCCAGGAGGACTGTCTGTCCATTCCCGGGCACATTGACCGCCTTTTCATTTAAGTTCAGCATAAGGGACTACAGAGTGGAGCGTCCTGTGGTGGACTAATCATGAATATCCGGACAGTACTTGATTTTCTATACATAGTTAGGAGTAAATAGTTCACTAAGCCAACTAAATCATGAACAACAAATTACTAATATAGTTAATATTCCTGTTTTGTTATAAATAAAAGTTTCTATGTTTAAATGAGTGACTGAAAAGCCCATTCTTAACAATATAAATATTCCAGTTATGTTAAAATGAAATGTTTAGATGTTTAAAGCATTCACTGCTTGATCCTTCCCCTGATTCGGTGTCCGGGGTACCGGCTGTGGACGGTTGGTAGGGGATCTCGGTAAGGGTGATGAAGAGCTCCTGGCTGTCGGGGAAATCAGCGGTGCAAGCGCTGTCGACTGCCTCGTCCTCCTCATCTCCTTCCTCATCTTCCCCGTCACCTAACATTTCCGAGGAGGAACCGGCCGTGGACAATATCCCATCCTCGGAGTCCACGGTCAGTGGTGGGGTAGTGGTGGCGGCCGCACCTAGGATGGAATGCAGTGCCTCGTAGAAACGTGATGTGTGGGGCTGGGATCCGGAGCGTCGGTTTGCCTCTTTGGTTTTTTGGTAGCCTTGTCTCAGCTCCTTGATTTTCACGCGGCACTGCGTTGCATCCCGGCTGTATCCTCTCTCTGCCATGGCTTTAGAGATCTTCTCGTAGATCTTTGCGTTCCTTCTTTTGGAGCGCAGCTCTGAAAGCACGGACTCATCGCCCCACACAGCGATGAGATCCAAGACTTCCCGATCAGTCCATGCTGGGGCCCTCTTTCTATTAGATTGCACGGCCAACTCTGCTGGAGAGCTCTGCATCGTTGCCAGTGCTGCTGAGCTCTCCACGCTGTCCAAACAGAAAATGAGATTCAAACTGGCCAGACAGGAAAAGGAATTCAAATTTTCCCGGGGCTTTTCCTGTGTGGCTGGTCAGAGCATCCGAGCTCGAAGTGCTGTCCAGAGCGTCAACAGAGTGGTGCACTGTGGGATAGCTCCCGGAGCTATTACCGTCGATTTCCATCCACACCTAGCCTAATTCGATATTGCAATTTCGAATTTAGCGCTACTCCTCTCGTTTTCGAGGAGTACAGAAGTCGAATTTAAAAGAGCTCTATATCGAACTAAGTAGCTTCCTGGTGTGGACGGGTGCAGGGTTAATTCGATGTAACGGCGCTAAATTCGATATAAGCTCCTAGTGTAGACCAGGCCTAAGATACGGGTATTCAGTGTGGTAGTGATGATGACTGTTATATGGAGCAGAAACATGGCCGCTACAACAGCAGAGGAGAGGAAATGAAACAGTTTTCAGTGTAAAATGTTACGGCATATTCTTAATATCTCTCGGTTTGATTTTGTCACAAACGAGATACTTAGCTGATCCCAGCAAGTTGGAGTCTTGCCCCAGTTGAGGACAAGATGACTGAAATGAAGGGGTCATGTCCAATATGCTGGAGTAGGTATGCTTTTAGAGAAGGTTGATAGAGCTGAGGTTGAAGGAAGTAGAGCACGAGACCAACCACAAATGAGGTTGGAAGTTGCAATTTTGAGGAAGTTAGGAAACTAAATCCTCCCATACTGAATCCTGCTGAGGGATGAAGACTTGCAATGGATCATTCAAGATGGACGTCCATTCAATGTATTATCACAGCTACATCATAGCCATGTGAATCTGGTGATGGTGGTACATGATCAGCAGGATCCAGTCCTGAAGGAGAACCAGACTGAAACAGAAAGACCTGCTCCTTCCTTATGTTTCACTGGCTTGAGAGGTGGAGTGGAAAGATGTGGAGGTGTAGCAGTAGGCACTTGAGGTGAAATCCTGGCCATACTGATGTCAATTGGAGTTTTGCCACTGACTTCAGTGGAGCCAGGGTTTCACCGTTGGTGCCCATTCACACAGTTATGTCCCGTGTCCAGCTAGATTGCCACATTATCAACATCTAATCAGGTTCTACAGTGAAACAAAGGAATTACACCACTACCTTGATATAACACGACCCGCTATAACACGAAGTGCTCCGGGGGGGGGGGGGGGCTGCGCACTCTGGTGGATCAAAGCAAGTTCAATATTATGCAGTTTCATCTATAATATGGTAAGATTTTTTTGGCTCCCGAGGACAGCGTTATATCGAGGTAGAGGTGTACCTACCTACCATTCCAAAGCTTAACCTGGGATAAGTTGTATCATGTAGCGTGAAGTGGATCCACATTTGCCCCCACTGCCTAACAAAAAAACACAAACAAACAGAAACCACAAAGGTGATTAGGAGAAAGTGGAAGACTCTAGCACTACCTTCCTGTGGCAGATTTGTTTCCTTCCCTCCAACCCATCTATTAGACTGGCAAATAATGAAACCACATTCCCAGCAAAAGAATGGTGATAGGAGGAAAAGTATTAGAAATGATGCACTAAAATTACTTACAATGAACAATTTTTGTGGTGTTGGAAATTGTGTGTAGACGGGGATGTTAATTCTTTAATCTGTGTTAAGATCATCGAGAACTTACTACCTGGAGCAAGGGACTTTGGCGGTGGTGGTGACTATTTAGTTTGTGTGTTCTTCATAGCAGGGTCTGTCACTCATTATTTGCTTGTACAACACCTCACACACTGGAACCCAGATCTTGGTTGGGGGTTCTAGGTGCTACTATAATATAAATAAAAAATAACAGTGAATGATATAATTAGAGGAAAACTAGTTTTTAAAATACTGATTAAAAAGTTCCTAAAAGGAGCTATAGTTTGCCTAAAAGTAAACATTGAAGACATGGAGGAAAAGAAATCAAAAACCTAAGAATGTCATATTAAACAGTCCTCTGAATTCTAGATTTCCTTGCTGTATGACCATTTAAATCATAACTCTGAAATTCATTTTGCCATGATTTCTTTGAACTTTTATATGTGTATGGTATAGTACATACAATGGTATATAAAATATAATAGATACTTTACCCTAATAAATTAGTCCTGTTTGCCGCCCCCCCACCAAAAAAAAAGTTAGAAAAGACTTGCACAAGCCCGTGATCATAATCAACTGTAATATCAAAGTCAAAACGACTGTTGCTACCCTTAGGTCTTACACAGAAATAAATATCAATCAGTACCTTGCCTCCTGGTTGGTTTATTAGCAAAGTAACTTGAGTATATTATTGAACTTTAGCATCAGTGGTGGTTTTTTGTTTGTTTGTTTTTTTGTCTGATGGGTTGTTAGTTAAATCAGAAGTAAAAGGAAATGGTGTGTAGAGGAGCAGTTCAGTGGGGAGAAACCTGTATTAACATGGACTTGTTTCAGACCCATGTGGAGCACACTCAGGGTTTTTGATGGAACCTTTCAAGCACATTCTAGGACATATTCAACAATCTAAAAGTGTTATCCACAGAAAAATATCTCCTCATGAATAATATTAAGTAGAAAGTCCTCCCCTTTTTCTCCCCCATTACTACAAATAGACTCTCCTAGGTGCTATAGCTTTTCTAATGCTAATGAGAAGGCCCCACAATAGCATTCCAGTAAGGAAACCATATTCTGCTCAACTGCAGGATGGTTATGGTGGTGCAGAATTGTTCTGCTCCAGATTGTATTAATAATTAGGCTTAGGGTACATCTACACAGCAAAGAAAGACCCATGGCAGAGCTGGCATCAATTGACTCGGGCTTGTGTAGCTCATGCTGTGCACTAAAAATAGACATGTAGACTGGAGCCTGGGCTCTGAAACCCAGACTTCAGTCAGGTTGAATGTCTTAATACATACTGCAAATGTTTAAAGAAGAGTTACTTTATTTTAAATTTATTTATTTATTTGGAATTTAGACAAGTTCAAAGCATTTACTGACCAAATTCTATATAGAATATTTTGTTCAATAGTTTTCAGTAAAAATGTTTATGTTCCTCCTCCTCCTTACTCGGTCAAAAAATAAAATAAAGAGCCCTGGTGTGAATGTAGTTCTGCTTCTCTATCACTCCCCCCTCCCAAGGTAGCCCATTGATCCAGTTCATTTCTAGATTTTTGGGAGGGTTACTGAAAAGACTCCATGTTCAGTGGATTTTTTTAAAGCTTTTGCTTTTCTATCCAGCTCATCCCAGATGCATTCAATAGATGACAGTATGAGGTACATAGTGGCTAGTCTTTACATTTTTAACAGGCTGTCCCTTTTTTCTATAAATACATGTTAAGGTCTGGACAAATGTTTAATATCATTGTTAAGTTGCAAAATTAAACCTTGGCCAGTTGGACACAATCTATCTGGAAGAACATACCTCTGAAGCATACTGTGATAGTCCTCTTTGCACAGGACAGCTGTAATTTTGTACAGATTCCTAATTGCATTGGCTCAAAGTCAAAACAACTCCCAGACCATTAGGTTAACCTCTGTTTAACTGCCAGGAAGTGTCTGTTCCCCAAAATTTGTAGGCTGAGATAAACTGGGCATTTGGACTGACACCTTTGTAACTTTTTCAAGGTTAAAAGGTCTAGAGCGGCTCTCTTTAGGGGTTTAAAGTAGTTGCTATTTTTTGAAGCTGCCTTTAAAGTAGGTTTATCACCGTAGCACCTGGATCTTCTGCTTTTGATTTGATTAGGTGTCTGGTTATTTCATTTTTGGTTTGTCAATATTTGCTTCATTTGCAGGAGGATATAAGTGGGCATAAGGAAGTCCGAGTTGGTGTCACTAACATGCAAAGAAGCTGTAACGTGTAAATGTGACCAATCTAGACTTCCTTAGATGTGTATGTATTAATATAAGGGGGTTAGGTTGGTTTAATTTACACACCTAAGAGACAGAAGAAGGTGTAAGTTAATATAGGAGATGGACTATTTATTAATGTATGTTCCTGTTAGATGCATTTTTCTTGTTATACCCTGTCTTCCAGCCCTTCAGCATGTCAGCAGCACCATCTTAGACTCAGACTCGGTGAAACTGGATGAGCCAAATTCAGAGGCAGTACGAAAAAGGGTTTACACAGGTAAAGGGGTGTATCCAAGTCTAAGTCACAACATTAGACTCACCCCTGGAAGATTCTAGAGGGAAGTTTTGACATCACAGGACTCAAGAGACTAAAACTGAGCAATTGAGCGGAAAAGGTATTTTAATCAGACTGCTTAAAGCTCTTTTTGGGTCTGATCCAATCCTCTCTGAAATCAATGGGAAGGCTCCCATTGACTTTAATGACGTAGGACCAGACATGTTGTTTTTAACACCTATTTTACTTAAACAATAAATGAACATTTTGGAGAAAGTGCATCATTGTACCCCAAGATTCAGTACCCCACCTCTTTCGTTTAAAGTGTGAAAGCTTATAATATACTTGCTCTAAGATTCCCAGGAGTTTCTCCATGGAGGCCAGGGAAGGCCAGGCTTAACATTCCTGATAGCTCTAGGGTTTAAAAAAGTTAAATTCAAACAAACAAACAAAAACCCCACCACACACAAAAGCACCTGAAACAGTGTTCCCCAATATCCAGTTCTCCAACTTTTTTTTTTTTTTTAAACAACCCTTTGCAGGTCACTTTTAGGGTAACCATTGTTAAAGGTGCCTAGAGTAGTTGTTCTAAAAAGAAAACTGCTTCCTAAAACAGACCTGAGCTTGAGGAAAGTATGTGAAGCTCTGTAGGACAGACTCATCTGATCCCAAGATATCAGACCTCAAAACAGACTAATAAAACTGAATCATGAATATAGTAAGTTTCCTCATTCATTGAATTTTACATTAACAGAATGAAATACAGTGAGGAGGTAAAAGCAAATAAAATGCTAGCAAACAGTCTTAAATGAATAAATAACTTCACTACTGTCACCTTGGACTCCAAGTCTGTTTCTAAACTATCTGTGAAAGCTTGTACAAATTTGAAGTAGTTGAAGGAATCAAATTCGTCGGAGAACTTCCTCCCCTCCCCCCCATCTCTGCTTCCTTATCCCAATAGGCATTCCTTGATCATGAGTTCTCGGGAGAATTAATTCAAATAATCATATAAATATCCTCAAGCAAATCCAAGGCTTGATCACATTTCCATCAGAATTTTATGAAACTTTTAATAATTTGTGCTTGTTCTTCAAGACTCTCTGCTAAAATTTTTAAAGAAATTTGACATCTTTGGATCAACATGAAGACAGATGTAATCATAGTCACTTTAAATGGCAAGGATGTCTTTACATGGATGAACTTTAGGTCTATATCCTTCCTCAATACAGATTTCAAAATTGTGCCTGAGCACTTTCAAGTAGTCTCAAAAAAGGCCTGCCTGCACTAAACCACCTTGAAAAAAGCACGGGAGTACTTGTGGCACCTTAGAGACTAACAAATTTATTAGAGCATAAGCTTTCGTGGGCTACAACCCACTTCTTCGGATGCATATAGAGTGAAACATATATTGAGGAGATATATATACACACATACAGAGAGCATGAACAGGTGGGAGTTGTCTTACCAACTCTGAGAGGCCAATTAAGTAAGAGAAAAAAAACTTTTGAAGTGATAATCAAGATAGCTCAGTACAGACAGTTTGATAAGAAGCAAGTGTGAAAATACTTACAATACTTACTAAACCACCTTGGTAACATTCAAAAATACATACAACTGAGAAACCAGAATAAATTCTCAAAGATGCTTCCTTGCTACCAATTTCTGCTTAGTTAGCATTTGACATAATTGATTATCCTTGTTTTTTTTAGCTTTAGGAAATTTAGATTTGGCTAATCTTCCGTTAATTAATATAAATGTTATAGTTTTTACAATCCTGTTGTTTCAGTTACTATGAGCAACCCCTACCTCCTTTACACTGGAGAAAAGAACTAATCAGAATTGTGCCTTATTTTCCTTTCTGTTCAATGTAGCTTTGGAATCAATGGCCATGAAAACCCAGTTTTTCAGGCAGCAAGGTCAGGATATTTCCCCCTCAAAAATCTACAAAATTTCATTCCTAAATTCCTGCACAATCCTTAGTCTTCACAGATTAAAAAACAATTTGTGAAAAACCTACTTTTAAAGCAATTTTTAACTTCACCTTCTATTCAATCCCAGTTTTAAATTGCCAATGAACTGAATTAATTGTACCTAAATCTCCCCTCTGACTTTAAGAAAATGGCTTCTATTAACACTGATTTATCTTCAAAACCAGTCCCCAATCTCCTAGAATGTGGGAATCTTTGTAGCTTTCTTTTATGGTCTACGTAGTAATTTAATGAAGATTGAGCCCTACATTCCTACTCTGAAAGTATGACTTTAGGAAGAATTTTCTGTAATATCAATCTTTGCTTCATTTTTATTTGCCTTGATAAACCTACAAGATTTACTCACAAAATTCTTGAAAGCCGTGCCAAATGTTTGGCTCAACTTACCTGATAGAAGTCTTTATCATCTTTCATATAATGTCATATGAAGAGACATCAGTCGTTGTTCAAATATTCAAAGTCACAGTAGTCTTTTATAACTCTTCTAAAAGAATGTGGCTGCTTCATTTTATGTACTACCTGCTATTCCATATGCTGTTCTACTGCTCCCTCCAAAAATCCTATTTTTCATTTGCTTCTGGGTCATTCTTAAAAGAATCGTGGTTCATCTCTGGATCATGTCTGTGTTCTTCTCTCAAGAACTTACTCCGAAAGAATGTATCCCTTCTGATTTTGAAAACCAAGCTAGTCATCTGTGGTGTAACTTTTTCTTCTCTGTATGATACAATTTATAGAATCCATAAATTTAGATTGCTCCGAATTAAAGGACAAATATCAACTTCAAGAATCTCTGAGTTTTTACAATCCGTTACGGGACAGAATTCTTCATCTATTGAAGCTGTGATTGAGATGGAGGGTCAAACCTGATGTGCCACCTTTGCTGGGGCTTGCAGTGGGACCCTTGTAGGGCAGCATGAACTGCCTTGCACAAAACCTGGCCAGTAACGAGGCTCTGCTACAACAGTGTACAAGTGTAGCAGAGGGGAAAATCCCTACCACAGGGTAAACAGAGCGGAACACAATCTTCGAACAGCTATAGAAGCAATAGAAAGAAGCTATAAAAGGTAATATATGCGTGAAAAGACTTCCCTGTAAGGAGAGATTGAAAAGTTTGTGACTTTTAGTTCTGAGAGGACACAAATGAGGAGTGGGTACAGTAGAGTTATACACAGCAATGTATGGGTGTAGAGAAGGTAAATTGAATGCTCCTATTTACCCTTTCTCATAATAAAAGAATTAAGGGAAATTCAATGAGATTGAAAAGTAGCAAAATTGAAACGGATAAAAGGAAATATTTTTCTACACCGTGCATAATTAACTTTTAGAATTCATTGCTGTTAGATATAATTGAGGCTGAGATTTTGGTGGAATTGGATAGACAGATTGGACATTTGTATGGATAATGAGAAGATCTGCAGTGATATTAGATAGACTTGAATATTTTAGATGAGATGTAAACATTTGTGCTTCAAGGTATAAATAAACCAGTAGCTGACGGGATCAACCTGCGGGTCAGTGATTCCATAATTTGACTGAACAGCAGAGATTCTTGTACCTTCTTCTGCACCATATGTTACCACTTTCAGAAATAGATCACTAGGCTACACAGACCAAAATTCTGATCCAGTATGGCAGTTCCTATTTGGTGATCTAGGAATAACAAAGACAGTGATCTCCTGGCTGACATCTTCAAAACTGAGCTGTCAGCCAGCACTAGAATGCATAGCTCATTGGACCAGAGAATTTTTCTTTCTCCCACTGTCCACCGCCCCTGCTTTGCTCTTATATAGAAATTTATAGCAGCACTGCCTACCAAGTCTGGTTTTGGGCTAGCCACAGTCTCAGTTTTTCCCTCTTAGGTTCCCCACTAACTTTGACAGAAGTTTTCACATATCGTATAATACCCCTTCTTGGGGTCCAAGTTTGTTAAAAAACTTCAAAAGGAAACAAGAACTAATTAACGGTCTCAGAACTGTTGGTGCAGGGTCCTGTCCTTCTAGAGGCTTTCATCTAGTAGACTTGCTCTCCAAACTCTAGCCTTCCTAGTTGTCTCCTGATTCCTAAAGGCTTACACTCCCCAGACCCTCTGCCTGTCAGCTAGGGAGCATTTCTTTGTGTAGAGCACCTCATGCAGCCCTCCTGTTCCTTTGAGTCTCTCCCTGCTCTTTCTCAAGCACAAACTCCCAAAGCTGCCTACCCAGAGTCCCCTGCTCCCCGCAGGCTTCTGTCTTATGTATACCCCAGAAAGCCTGATTTAGCCATGTGACTCCCTGTCATGTGACATTATTCATATTCTCCACCTGGGAAGCTGAATTAAGGGTGTCACAGGCGGGGCTGGACCCATCTCCCCTTAAAGGACCAGTCACCCTGTGACAATATTGTTGTAAGAGGAAACAATCTTTTCCAGTGACACTCTCCTCCCATCCCACCCACCTTCTCATACCTAAACCCCTTAACCTCACAAAGATATTTAAGTTTTCGAAATACATTTTTGGGGCCCATTCCAGACTCCCTCTTCTCTCTCAGCTATTCCATGGCAGCTCTCAGAGGGTGGGTACCGTGGGAATCTATGTAGAGCTAGATTTGCTCAAGCTCTCTGCCTTCATGAGCAGTTCTGTAGGCTGTGAACAGACATAGAATCCCTCTCAACACCTTGCATGCGGTGCCCAGCTCTGCTGAGTTTTGGCTGCATTGGTGTGGAGCCTGTATGTGTGGCTTCAGTGCCCATTATTTACACATACACTGTATACGTGGCAGGATTCGTCCCATAGTAAAAGATAACGTGTTATTGTTTTACTGTTGATTTCAGTCAATAATGGCAACTTGCCCTTTCTCTCCCCTTCTACACACCTCAGAATATCTCAGCTATTACTTAATATTTCCAAACACTTCCTTGAGCTCTTGTTTGGTGTGCTGTTGTCTTTGTTGTAGTATCTATTAGTGCATTTATTTATTTTCTTTATTTATTTCCTTTTTCTGCTTTTTCATCTTTTCCTTCTTCTTTAAAAGTTTTCCCTCATCAGATTGTGTTAAATTCCTGAAAAAATTGAATCTGGTGTTGTGGTTCAGGCTCGTCTCTAGCTGAAAGTACTTTGAATTAATATACTTGTATTAGAATGGTTACAAAACCACTGGAACAGTATTTTGATACACGTGTTTTGTATGTTTTTTTCAAGAATATCAAGGTGCATTTTGTATATTTCTAGATTGGTCTTCACCATACATTATTTGCTTTTCTGTTTTGAGAACATAAAGTTTTGCAAATTTGAAAAACAGAATATAACTGATTGGAAATCTGAGGAAGGAGCCTACAGTCGTGTTTCAAATTAAGGCCATATTCCTGCAAAGAATTACCCAAATGTCTAACCCTGTGTACTGTGAGTAATCCCATTAAAGGCAATGTGACTATTCATGAGCAAAAAAATGAGTACATGCATAAGTCTTTGCATAAGGTATATAGTATATACTTATTTGTACATAATTTTATTTTAAAAAACATAGTTTAATTAAATGTGAATCTCTAAACTTTTTTGAGGTTCACTAAAAAGTTATGAAAAATATAGTTACATATGTATGTATGTGTGTGAGAGAGAAAGCAGGAGGGAGAGAGAATATCTGTACTCATTTTGTGTGACCAATGACCGGTATCAAAATACTACCTTCAAAGCTGAGAAAAATCTCTTGGTTTACTACAAGGAAATACCATTAATGTTTTTTGTCTGTATTCCATTAGGGCTTGGCAGTTGGTTTCTAGTTTGGATAAATACTTTGTTCACCTGAAAAAGTAACTAGTTTTCCCTCAAATTCTTTTATTTTATGTATATTTCCCACTCCAATACCAAAACGAACAACAACAAAACCCTAAGAACAGCCTTGTACATTTTGTGTTCCATATTGAAAATGTTCACTGTTTGCTTGTTAGCAATGATTAAAAAGCCTGTGGAATAGAAACCTATTCAGCACCAGGAAGCTGGTGCCCAGAAAACACTTTGTGGGAAATGTTCTACTTACAGCTATGTAGATAGGAGAAAAACATATTACAGATTTTTAAAAGTGATGCTATTTTTATATTTCCCATTTTGAAACAGTATTCCTAATGCGTGTTATAACCAAGCAGTAGTGTATTATACACCACCTCAATTAAAACCTCTTAATTATTTTATTAAATGTTATGATATATGACTCTTTATTCTTCAGTGACAGTATACAAATCCAAATGCCCTTTTAATGGTTAATCTGCATTTGTACACTTTTATTTCCACCTACCATATCCAGGACTAGATCTTATATACCTTATTAAAACTAAATAGTAATTCCAAATGTATGTGCTGATGCTGAGAAATTGGTAATGATGATGAAGAATGTTTGCTCTCCAGTGATAGTTGCTTGTAAGATAACTTACCTTTAAATTTGTGGTGAAACTTCTGAAATCATACATTTTTGAGTAGGGTGGTGTTGAAATCCATATCCTGCTCCATATTCTGCTCTCAGTTACAGCAGTACATACCTATTGACAGTATCCTTATATGACTTCAGTAGGATTGCACCATGTAACTGAGAAGAGAATTTGGCTCACTGTATTGTAACTTTTTTATACATAGAAATACCATGTAAAGTATGTAATAAGGGCCAAATTTTGCTGGTACATTGGGTATCAGTGTGGATTAACACCACTGTAACTTAGAGAATTTAGAGAACTATTTGAACATAAATGGACTTTAACAGTATTGTCCCTCAGTGCTAATTTTAGGCTAGAATGCTTATAAAGTGCTATAGGATTCTTGCATATAGAAGAGTTCAGAAATATAAAATTTGTTGTTTGATGTGTTCAAGGGCCATTGTCATTTTTACTTCTTACCTAGGTAGTTTTATGAGGGATAGGTTTAGTACAGTACTTTCTGTTGATAAAGCTGTTCTTCGAAGCCACATTCTGCTCTGTTATGACTTTGCATCCCAAATGAAATCAATGAGTTTGCATGGGTATAACAGAGAACAGAATGTGTCTTGCAAAGGATTTTTAATAGGCCTGTCGATTTAATTGCAGTTAACTTACACGATTAACTCAAAAGAAATTAATCGCAGTTTTAATTGCACTGTTAAACAATAGAATACCAATAGAAATTTTCTTCATTTTCATATATATTGTATTCTGTGCTGTAATTGAAATCAAAGTGTATATTATTTTTTATTACAAATATTTGCACTGTAAAAATGATAAACAAAAGAAATAGTAGTTTTCAGTTCTCCTCATACAAATAACGTAGTGCAATCTTTGTTGTCAAAGTGCAACTTACAAATGTAGATTTTTTTTTTGTTACATAACTGCACTCTAAAACAAAACAATGTAAAACTTCAGAGCCTACAAGTCCACTCAGTCCTACTTCTCGTTCAGACAATCGTTAAGACAAACAAGTTTGTTTACATTTACAGGAACTAATGCTGTCCTCTTCTTATTAACAATGTCACCAGAAAGTGAGAACAGGCATTTGCATGGCACTTTTGCAGCCAGCATTGCAATGTATTTACGTGCCAGATACGCTAAACATTCATATGCCCCTTCATGCTTCGGTCACCATTCCAGAGGACATGCTTCCATGCTGATGATGCTCGTTTAAAAAAAAATATGTTCATTACATTTGTGACTGAACTCTTTGGGGGAGAATTGTATGTCCCTTGCTCTGTTTTACCCACGTTCTGCCATATATTTCATGTTATAGCTGTCTCGGCTGATGACCTAGCACATGTTGTTAATTTTAAGAACGCTTTCACTGCAGATCTGACAAAACACAAAGGGAGGGATAGCTCAGTGGCTTGAGCATTGGCCTGCTAAACTCAGGGTTGTGAGTTCAGTCCTTGAGGGGGCCACTTAGGGATCTGGGGCAAAATCAGTACTTGGTCCTGCTAGCGAAGGCAGGGGGCTGGACTTGATGACCTTTCAGGGTCCCTTCCAGTTCTATGAGATAGGTATATCTCCATATATAAGGTACCAATGAGAGATTTCTAAAGATAGCTACAGCACTCGACCCAAGGTTTAAGAATCTGAAGTGCCTTCCAAAATCTGAGAGGGATGAGGTGTAGAGCATGCTTTCAGAAGTTTTAAAAGAGCAACACTCAGATGCAGAAACTACAGAACCCGAACCACCAAAAAAGAAAATCAACCACCTGCTGGTGGCATCTGACTCAGGAACATTCATTAGTCCGCAATGCTTTGGATTGTTATCGAGCAGAACCCATCATCAGCATGGAAGCATGAAGGGACATATGAATCTTTAGCACATTTGGCACATAAATATCTTGTAACGCCAGCTACAACAGTGCCATGAAAATGCCTGTTCTCACTTTCAGGTGACATTGTAAACAAGAAGTGGGCAGCGTTATCTCCTGCAAATGTAAACAAACTTGTTTGTCTGAGCAATTGGCTGAACAAGAACAAGACTGAGTGGACTTGTAGGCTCTAAAGTTTTACATTGTTTTATTTTTGAATGCATTTTTTGTACATAATTCTGCATTTGTAAGTTCAACTTTCATGATAAAGAGATTGCACTACAGTACTTGTATTAGGTGAATTGAAAAATACTCTTTATTTTTTTTACAGTGCAAATACTTGTAATCAAAAATAAATATAAAGTGAGAACTGTACACTTTGTATTCTGTGTTGTAATTGAAATCAATATATTTGAAAATGTAGAAAACATCCAAAAATATTTAAATAAATGGTATTCTATTATTGTTTAACAGTGCGATTAATCGCGATTAATTTTTTTAATTGCTTGACAGCCCTAATTTTTAACATGGTTAGAAACCAGAATACAGTAGCCTTAAATTAGAGGTTGCTTTTAAAATGTTACAAAGAGGGAGGCTTTTATTTTAGTTGAGCATTAAGCTGTTGCTAGATTTTCCTGATTGGAAAAAAGTAATAAAGGACTGTAGTGAAACAGTGCAGAAAAAGGAGCAAGTTGCTGAAAGCTGGATAATTTGGGGATATAGAGATGTCACTTCCTCCCTTTGCTAGGCTGTGAAATTCTTTGTAATTCCCAATGGTAAAGCTGCCAACACAAACAAAAAAACCCTGAAACTTCCCCTAAGTCCTTTGATAAAGTAGAAAAACATATAATTGGAGGAATGCCTTTATCAGTGTAATGCTTGATATCTTCTCTTAGAAGCATCATGGATACAGTAGAAAGGCGTTATGAGGATCCAGAAGGAATATAAAAACCTAAGCAGTAGTGAGAAAAGGTTGATAAAATATGTTCCGAAGCAAACATTTTTTACTAAGTGACTTTAACAGAAAAATCAGCCTTAAAAAATGCAGAGCATTAACTTGTCTCACAATTGCAGTATTTGGAGTCCAAATGACTACAAATATATATTTCTGTGTGATATCTTAAGCTTTTTGTTAGCTACTTAGTTTTAAGTGAAGTATCTTTAAAAGAAAAAGGTTGAGAGATCAGTATTTAGTTTAAACTCTCAGCAGTAACTGTTTTATGATCTGATTTATCTGTTAACACATGGTCAACCTTAAACATAAACGTAATTCTGTGGAAAAAGCTGTAAAAAATTCCCTTTATGAAAAAGCAATGGTCTATTAACCTATCCTTTCCCCTAATTTTTAACAGAATTTTATGAGAAGGTTTCACTGTATGCCCCACATAACAGCATAAAAAATCAGAAACAAGAAAAAGGCTATTCAGTACAAGAAGCTGTTTCCAATCAAGGGCCAGTTAACGGGCCCAGCTTAGCTAGAGAGAAAGGGTATCATTCTCAAGTACCCACCACAGCTCAAAGAGGAGCCAGACTATTTTCACTGTACTGTGCTGTGTGACTGAGGCGTGACATTATTTTTTAGTTAAAGTTCCATTGCAATGCTTGTATGCAGCACCGTCTGTCTGCTTAAATGATGAAATAGGCAAAGCATATACCATTTGGAAGCATTGCTTTTTCTATAAGGTTGTTTAAGGGCCCTTTTGTAGTACTTCCAAAAATTAGTGTTCCTATTATAACCCCTATTTTTAGTGACTTTTATATGGGTGTAAAATATTGTGTAGTGCTGAAACTTTGCGTATGAAAAAGAGACCAAGTAAACTTTCCTACTATATGTTTTGGACATGGAATTTCACCTGAAAGAGAGACACATCTAAATGGAAAAACAAATATAGTGAAACCTGTACAAGGGACCACTGTCATTAGGTAAACTCTTAAAAGTTTGCCCCCAAATATCATTTAATTAATTTAAAATACTGAGTGCAATTCTCTGCCATCTTTCATAGGAAGACCACCTTAGTTAAGCAATTGGTTTTTTGTTAGTCCCTTGAGATGGCCACCTAATTCAGGTTTCACCGTAAATGAAGCTATACATAGGATAGGGTTTAAGGGCTAGTTGAGATGAAGGTCTCTTAAATATTAATTCACACGCTTCTTAAAAATAGAGATTAAATGCCACTGAAGAAATCAAAATCTTATTTCAAGCTGTTCTAAAAGTGAACGGACTCCTTTGCACTGCTCAGGTGACACAAAGGAACCTAAAACTGGCCGTAGCTAACCAGCTGAGAATTCTCCTGGTGTGTGGTGTAAGGAGCTCTCCATTGGTATAAAGATGGCATAGGCAGCTCCTACACCAACTGGCCTTCAGCCCCGGGATTAGGGGTGTGTCAGGAGTGGGAATGTTGGGCATGGGGATAGAGTGCCTCTGAACTCTGCCAATTCTCAGATGCCTTGTGGTCCTTTAGGCACCATAATGAGTGGGTGTAAATTGCTTTAACTCATGCTGGGCCCAGGGACAGCGCAGTTTGGCCCTCAGTAACAGGGAGCTGTAGCTAGCTCCCTGATGGCCACCCCATCTGTGCCACGCAGAAGAGCATCTGGTCCTGTAAATTCAGCAATTGTGTAGTGAGTATCTGAGTATGCTCAGGCTTCCATTGGGTATTTTAATTGTAAATTATGGAGATGCCAGATCCAGCTTCATATATAAGTTTGAGTTTTGCACTTAAAGCAGGAGTGCAGCCTCTCTATGGTGTATGAAAAATACAGCATATTCTCCCACAAAATAACACTAACTCTTTTGAGAATCTAATAAGTTTTCTGAGAATATAATACGGCTTGCATGTATTTCTTTTCAGAGGAATAGGATAGTTTAATCTAATTGATCAGAACAACACTACAGAAAAGTGTTCAACACAAGAAATAAAGTATCTTGCATCCAGTTGAAAAAATGGAGAAACTTGAGGTGGGCAGAATGTAAATTACTCAGATTTAAACTTGTGCAGGACACTAACACTAACCCCCTATTCTTACTAAAGACTCTTTGGCCCTTCAGTAATCTCACCAAAAGACTTAAAGCAAAAGCTCTGTACATTCTATCTTCTCCTTCCCAGCCCCTTCCAAATATTTTGAAAAATAAAATAGTTCTCCAGCTTTCAGATATATGCAAAAATAAAGCTGGAAAATTTATCTTCACTCTGATAGCACTTTTAAATATTTGTTTCAGTTCTCACTGGTGGGCAAGCAAAAATGTGTTTTTTAGGATGTTCAGTTAAATTAGCATCAGCAGGCATAAAACATCATGCTGTGATCTTACTAGATTTCACATGCTAAACTGAGTCAAGATGGGCCATTACTTGAAAGTGAGTTCATCAGTGGAAGCCGAGGATGTTGCAGGAAGTGATGTTTGTGGCTGGGTAGGTGAAACTATCTTTTGAATCAGACTGAATCAGTGGTCAGCATACGAACAGGCGCTATGCTGCTGGAGGCATTAACTTTCAGAAGCAATCCAGGAGAAGTTGCAGAAATATTGTACTAAATGAACTAAGTAAAAACAACAGATGGCAAAGTCTTCAGTGCAGAGATCATGTCTTCATACACCTAGTACAATAGGGCCCTGATTATGATTGGGGCTTTTGGGCACTATAGTAACATAAACATCTAGTAATAACTAGCTATATTTAGTGGGTTGGAATTAAATTTTTTTTGCAGCTTTACCTTCAGTGTCTCCTAAATCTGAACCCAACATTCTAACCTAATTTTTAGAAGAAATAATCTGTAAAGTGTTTTCACAAAACAAGTTCTTGAAACTGGATACCTATTTCCAAATGCTAGTATTTTTTTAAGGCATCTGGATTAATTTCAGTAGAATAAACCCAGGTTAGATGCAGCACTGCATTGTAAAATGCAATGTGGAAATCTAATGTAAATTTGCAAATTCTGGGGATAGTCATTTTACTGAAGCCAATGAAAAAAACTGTCATTAAGTTTTCAAGGGCTGGAAAGATTGCAGCATTGTCAGCTCTCACAATTTTATCATAAATCTTCTGATAGTTTTTTTTTTTTTTTAAACAGCTCATGAAGTTGTGTAGTTACATTAGAATCTTAGTTTTCATTTTTTAAAAGTAAGTTTCTAGCCCTCATGGTTGTGGAAAAAAGTTGGAATGTGTGACACCTAAAGGCTCACCAGAAAGCAAATGAAAAGACACAATATTTATTATATTTTATAATCTCAGGAATTTAAAGTCAATTTCATTATTTTTGGGGGATGTAATGGTTTTTGAATGCTTGGTGTTGGCAATATTGGGATTGGGGTTTCTGTCATATTAATTTGCATTTACAATGAATAATGCATGTGTAAGTGTATGTATAGACCTAACATTTTGGGCAGTTTAAATGTTTGTAAATTTTGATATATTAAAGTGTCTTTTCCCACGAGTTCAGTAATTTACCCAGTTTGCTTCAGTTTTTTGAAGCATTAGTTTGCGTTAAAGAGAACTTTTAAAAATAAGATAAATATTTTGAAAATAATAAGAAAAAAAACTGTTTGGAAGTCCACTGAAGACCACTGGAAGTCAGTGGTACTTGTGCTTCTCAGTCACTTAGGTGCTTTTGAAAATCCCACCTGTAATAATTAAGTGCACTATGGGGTGCTCTTTATCAGGGAAGGAGGCAAAAGTGCACAGTAGTGGTAAAGGGTTTGGAAGAAGACAGCATTGGCTCTGCTGCCAGCTCTCCTTTTTTCTGTATAGCTCACAAAACCACCCTCTGTGATCTCTGTATGGTGTTGCAGTTGTGAGAGAATTAGGGAGTGGAGCAAAGTGTGGGAGGTGACAGAGATCGTGGGCAGACTCAGTGTGGTCTGTTCATCTTCTGACTGCAGTGATGTCCAAGCAAATCTCCAGGCAGAAGCGAATGCTTAGAGTAGCAGCACAATGGGGCCAGGGGTCCATGACTGGGGCTCCCTCATGCTGCAGTAACCCACGTATTATATTAACAATAACAATAAAGATATTTATTTAACTCACCCTCTGCATTTGCAAGCAAGACCCTGCAGAAAAAAGTTAGGATGTAACTGTTAGGAGGCAAATCTAGAAGCAGCATGGGTTCCCCAAGATCATGAAGACCAGCCAGGTTTGCGGGCAATACCTCTTCCATAACTGTGTAAAAGCAGAACAAAATCACAGGAGAGAAATCACATCTGTGGCAAATGATTCCTTCTTAGAAATTTCAGTTTGCAGGTGCAGTAGTTTGCCAGTCATGGAGATGCTGAGGTGGTGGTTTTCTTAGCTTGTAGGGAGGAGGAAGCTTCTTCTGGATAACCTCTGATAGAGGCACGATTGACATTATTAATGATGATGATTACTTTGTCTGCAACTTTCTCATTTTTTTATACATTTAAAAATATTACCTTTAAAATTTTATTGGGTCAAATATTGCCCCCATCATTCAAGGCCCAAAAAAACAATGGAACCATCTTGATTCTGCTGTGCCGGGAGGAGGCCAAATGCCCATGCGCTGTAGTAGTGGGTTGTGTGAGCAATTGCACTGTTGCTCTGTGCAAAATGTCAGGTGGAAGGGGAACCTGATTCTGTCGCTCACCAACTCCCATGGGGTTTCCCCTGTGCAAAGTCCTTTAGCTGGCTTTTTCATCAAGCACCAGGATTTGATCCTTAATTCACATTGTCTATATATTTTCTCTGGACTTCAGTCTTTACTTTCACAGTATTTTCCATGGTAGCTTTCCTTTGTATTTTATTCTAATGGTGAAATAAACCGCAAGTGCTTACTCATGCTATAACTTCAACATCTGACATTTTGATTATTATAGCAGTTAAGAACAGGGATAGGTCTAATACTAATGTCGAACACAATATTTGACAGCCGATTATACTCTCCCCAAAACTTTACATATGCTTCAGTGGATTTTCATTGTCAGAGAGGCAGGCCTGTATTATACCACATAATACAATAAAATGAGGATTAGTTGGTCTTTTAATACTTGAGATAATTACAGCTGACAAGCACCTGTTTAAGGAAATGCACGAGTAAAAAAATCTAAACAATATTTCCATGAAGTTTTCAGTAGGAGTTTTAAGTACACAAAACAGGTATCTGAATATAAGTATTTATTGCAGTCCTGGCAATCCTTTCTAATAATAAAGAGTTGGGGCTGTCAAATGATGGCACAAATATCCAAATCTGAAGTGACATAGCTTTCTAGCCCAGTTCATCAATCATGTTTTATTAGCTTTAACAGAGCCAGGCTGCTATCTGTCATTTAAATGTTGTAGTGGTGACAAAAACTGGTGCCGAAAATGTGCTGCAGGTGTAACTTTCACTCAAAGACTATTTCTAAGCAGCAAGTTGGTTTATACTCATGTGGGGAGAGAGTGCCATCTTCAGTTTCATTAGTCCATGTAAAATAGCACTGAACTTTTTGATTTTGCCTGCTGGCAGAAGGTGAAAACACATATAGCTGTAGAACTCTGGGGAAAAAGTCCCTTAATTAAAACACACACACACACACACACACACACACACACACACACACACACACACACACACACACACACACACACACACACACACAACCTCACCAATAAAAGGTTTAAACATGGCACTCTTCCGTACATTTTAAAATACAGTTTATTTAGACATGTCGGTTGAGACACACAACTTGCAATACAGTAAAAGTCTGCATTGTGTGGGCCAAGAAGTAGGCTTTGTTTCCATCTTTAGGTCTGTGAGGACATGTGCTGTAAAGAATAATAAAAATGCGGGGGGGAGGGTGCTAGTGTATACACAGAATGGTAGCAACCAAATTCTCATTTATTGTGTGTAGAAGACATGAAAATTATTTTTATTTACCCTGTTGTATTTTTATTATACCTTTTAAAGTGCAATCAATTCTGTGTATTCTTTAAGAATAGAATTGACTTCATGGTGTTTGTGTTGAGGTTCTGGCATTTGACCCTTGTTTTTCTTGGCACTTTTTCATTTTACAGTGGAGCTTGAGGATACTCCCTGTCTCTTGTTTCCAGCATGTTAACATAGTCAAGTAAATATTATCTAGTGCAGTCACATACATTATTCTTGGGAGGAGTATTTTTAAAAAGTTTTAAAGTCCAGATCAAACAATGGAATTCATTACCCTTGTGCCTGAATTTCTTTTATTTATAAGATGAATATTTTCTTGGCAAACTTACGTTCTTTGCCTAATATAAATCTTATAACCTTTACAATATGTTTTGCTATATTCAAATGCAAGTATAACAACCTTAATATATCTAAATTGCTTGCAGTTGGTAGGCTGAATTATTTCATTTCTATATTTTAACACTTAGTTTCTTCATATATTAAGGAACAGATGTGTCGCAGCGACAGCAGGCAAGCAGAGACTAGGAAGGTGATTTCATTAAAAGAGCCTTGGGATAAATGCAGCACATTAGATACCCACTGAAAGACAGGAGCTGTTGATGGGGGTGACCTCTGAATGCAAGTCATCTTACTATAAACAGAAGGGTGTGGAAAGCCATTGGTCAGAGCCAAGCTTGTTTACTATCCAGATCTCCTCTTAGTTAACTTAAATAACTGAACTGAGCTAGGCACAGTGACAGTTCAAGGGAGAACAAAGTGTCTTTACGAAGAACAAAGTGTCTTCAGTAGGTCCTGAATCTAAATACAATACTGCTGACTTACAGAGTTTCCTGGTCCTGGAACTGGCTGCTCACCTTAGATGCTGTACAGTGGAATTAAATTGGTGCTAAACATAACACAAGTATATTTTTCTGGAGACTAAGTTTACACAGTTGGGGAATTTGTTTCAGTTCTTCCAAGGCAAATGAGGTAAGCTTATGATGGATTTTAATGTGAGAGATTGATATGCATGTAGTTTAGTGATAAACTGAGAGATACTAGGGGGTACTATATATGCACAATCAGGTCTCATTACAAAAAGGACATACTTTCTTCTCTGTAATTAGTTGTTTTGAACTTGGTTTTAACACATACATTTGAGAATAGTGACTCTTGAGTACAGTAGTTGAGCATGTAGCTCATGAGTATGAGTTCCTCAAACCCTCTAATTTTTTGTATTTTCTCAAAAAGCTTCGTTTTCATTTTTCCCATTATACTTTAAATTCTGTAGGAAATAAAATGCATTTTAGATAACATGCAACACAAGTCTCATACTTTATATAATCTGTAAACAGTTTATTGATTTTTTTGGATAAATTTAATATAGGAAATCCTTAATGGTTAAAACATTATAAGTGTCTTGATGGGAAATTATCATTTTTCAGAGCCTTAGCAATAAAATTCATTAGTTGTATTTGGCAAAAAATATTTGTTGTCAAAACTAATTAAGTATATATATGACGTGAATTTATTTTATTCGTATTACATAAAATTTTTCGTTATTTCTAACACGATTTGTCATTTGTTTAGAACAGAAGATGATGAAGTGTAATCATACTAATGTGTCAATGCTAATTTTTCTTCAAAAGGCTACCTTTTACCTTTCCTGGTAAACTTTTCTGAAGTGTTATATGACGTTTGGGAGTAAAAGTGTGGAGTTCACATTTGATTGTAATTTTACTGCTTTGCAAAATCTTTGAGAACTTTTTGATGTGGTTTGTAATAACGTACATAGTTTCTGGAAAATGAATTCTGACTGTAAAATGTTTTTTTTTACATAGGTTCCTGCGTAGACTGTTGCTGTACAGCATGTTCAAATGCATTTTTCTACCTTTGAGTCAGAGTAGTAGGCGAGTACAGCAAAGCTGTTGCTCTGCTGCATTCAGGGGCCATGATGTGAGTTGGCATAATGATTACTGCTTCTTAAATGTCTGTTTCATTCAAGAGAATCAGACAGGGTTTGCTCTAGGAGTACTGTTTTATTATCCTAGTAAAGGAAATAAAGTTCAGGGGGGAAAATTACTTCTGTCCATCTGTGAAAATTGATTTACTGCTACAGGGAGCTTTATTGTTTAGGGAACCTGTTTTGAAGAAAGGTATGATAAATTATTACAGCCAATAAGTTCTTCAATTTAGTTTCTAGGGTCTGCTTAACAGCAAGCAGCAGTATCCAATTACATGTTTCTTTTCTTAGATTGCTCACTATTTTCTGAAATACATTTGAGTTGAATGACTTTTAACTGTCTCGCCACTTATTTGTGACCATGATTTTTGTCTTCTAAACTAAAATAAATGAAAATGCTAAAAAGATATATAAACAACATATCTTTTTTAATTCCTTGTTTAAAAATATTGGTTTTTCCAAGCATTTTTCTAAGAAAAGTTTTCTTTAAGGCAAGAATTATTTGTTTGCAATTGTTCGAATGCTTAGAATTACATAACATATTAAATGATTTAATGAATTAAGTAGCATCACCACTGTAGGTTGTGGCCTGCAAGTGATCTCAAATTTAGCTTTGGGGAAATAATGTGTGTATATAGAGAAAGTAATTGCAGCTGTTAAAGAAATACAAAAGCCAGATGACTTTGTAAGTGTATGTTGAGCAAGATTTAATAACTTGTCCATGCATTCTGTAAAATGGAGCAGGCAAATAAGAGAATGCTGTATATATCCTAATTATCACTTATAGGTATGCTAAAATAGCCTGTTCCTCCTTTATCTTCTGCTGCTTTCTTTCCTTCCTCAGCACATAAATATATGTAAATTTTTTAAGTATTAATATGGACTTTGGGTTGCTTGAAAATGGCAAGCTGAAAAAAATTAGCATTGTTTAAAATATGCAGTTTTCAACTTCAGAATAAATGCTAATTTATTTGACATAATTATACTATAATGTTATATTTTTAAATGAAACAATCGTATGGTTATGTTACATTTGTATATAAAATGCATGTATATGGTGTGTGGAATTTTTATATCAATGATAGTTACATTTCCAACTAACAAAACAATATAGGAGAAAACCAAATCCAAAAATACATTCCCATAGAACCTTAACAGGAAGTTTTATATTCATTTATCACCACCAGTGTTCCATATGTTCTCTCACTTAATGCAATATTTAAGAATTAGCTTAAAGTAGTAACTAAAAGAAATACAGTACAGTTTGTAAGAAAACTGTAGCACAGTGTCTTGAAACATAATACGGATTTTAAAAACCCTATTATATAATCATTCTTTCAAAAAGGATGCATTTAATTCTTTAAGAAGTTATTGATTTTAAAAGTACAATATTCATATTGTTTGTATAGAATTGAAAGCAAAATGTCAATAAAATCTTAAAATGGTGGAATTCAGAAAGATCTAGTGTTTAAGCTAAAGCAAACTTGCGAGTTCCCTAATATTCAGGTAAAAATAAGCCTCTGTGTGACTGATCATATGAATAAATCTCTGAATCATCAAAATTAAGATACTTTAGGAATATCTATAACCTGGCTACTTATCCTTGAAATAGATAACTATGGCTGGTAATTAAATATATTTAGCAATAAAAAGTTTGGAATGCAAAAATAATTTGAAAATGTCTTTTATGACGTATGGCAATATATTAATATCTGTATTAATGTATACATTTGAATTATTTGTATGCACATATAATTTTGATATACAAAAGTTTTCTTTTTAATCAAATAAAAAAAGGTAAAAGGTTTTGTTACATCTTTAAAAATCAGTCAGTCCGATTTTTGTTGTACTTACTTTTGCTTTAAGAAAGTTACAGAAGTAGTTATATTGATATACCAGGTAAGCTCTGCATTCAATTAGAGTCAGGACTGGGGAGCAAAGATATACATTATTCGGAATGTTCAAAATATTAGCTCCACTAAAGCACAATTTAACTTGATTGATACTTGAGTTTTAAAGCAAATAAGAACTAATTTGTGCCTGTGGCAAAAAATCTTTGAAGTTTCATGCTTGTGATGAAGCTGGATTAGTTAAGTGGTAGAATTCTGGCTTGGTGTGACCCTGTTGTGCTTGGCAGGTTGTGATAAATGGAAGAATCTTTCTTAACCTTGTGGCCAAAACATTCCAACATCTCATGTAGAAAAAAAGGATGTGGATGACTTTTCAAGTTAAGTGTGAGAAGAAGGAGACTCTTTTCTCTGTTTAAGGGATGAGCATGAGTGCATACTGTGTTTATTTTCTGAAGTACTCAGATACGCTTGAGAACACCATGGAAAAAACTAATGCATATGAGTGGCCAGATACGTTATCATTGTTACATATTCAGCGGTCTAGCTGTCAGAAACACGTCCTTCAATATTAAACTGTATATTTTTTGTTGGTTTGCACATTTTCATGTTCATAATCCTAGTTGTTCTCTGACTTTCTAACTGCAATAGTTTTCTTTAAGTAATGCTAATTATTTGTATAAAATAGTCCGAACCAAAGTAGAAGGATTCCTGATTCAAAATAAATGCCTTTTCATTAAAGAATCTACAGTAGGATTGAAAATATGAACAAAATAGAAAAAATTTGATACAGAACATAAAATAATTGCTGTTGGAAAATTTGTTTGACTGTCAGAGCACTTTTGAAAGAGAAATACTTTCAACATGAAAATATATCTGTCCAGAGTGTTAAACCTGGACATATTAGTGTAAAACAACAAACCAGTCAAATTTCCAAATCTAAAAAAAAAAGAGAGCAAGAGAAATACTTACATATGAGCTGAAACAAGATCTATCAAAGCAACTTGTGGTTCTTTCTGTGGTATTTTAAGTGCTATATTACCTCAGATGTAGTCCCTATTGACTAATAATGAAAAATGTACCATTAGTTGATGGTCTGAGATTTACTTACATATTTCATACTGTAAATACGGATATTAGTGCAGGTGTCAGAGCTATCCCACAGTTAAAAGGAAACAGGGCACTAATATTTCAATATGTTTCTTAACTGGGACTTTATGTTGCTATATTGCTTTAATGTACATGCACATAAAAAGTAAATAATAAAATAAGTACATAATCTACCATATTTTGGGGTGTTTTATGTTAGCAACAGTTGGTTGTGTATCCCACCATGAATAAGTAAGATGAATAACAATATATTATATTACTATATGATATTTATATTTTTGATATGAATGTAAATTATAAATGGTGTAAATGTTCCCAGAGCATGAGATTGGTGCCTATTGACTGAAGGAGTAATATCTTAACAAGTCAAATTACAAAATACAAATATAATATATCATAGCTATGTTATATACATACCTTATAGCATTTAATATCTACAACATATAGTAGGCTTATGTATGTATTTAATTTTGATCTCCTATGTATTTATTGGAGAGTACTTTTTAACCTGCATTCCAGTGTGTCCTCGGGCACTGTAGTTAATGTGAAAATTATTCAGACTGGTATGATTAATTAAGCACTCTCAATAAATATTTTTTTCAAAAATAATTCTTTCCCAGCATCTGTTGTACGACAGTACAAATGCACACTATTAGTCCTTGCACTGGGATCCATTTCTTTTGAGGTTTTATTTGTTAAAGTTCAGTGTGACTATTAATGAATCCAGTTTTTGATAAGTAAGGATATGTATATTACTTAAGAAAGTAGTTATATTATCTTATTTAACTAGCAGTTTATTCAGCAGTGGATTTTTAATGTATTTAACGTAAGTAGTTTGTTGAAATTTTCAGTTATCTGACATAGTTTATTAATGTGACAACAGCTGTTAGAAATTATTTTTATAATACTAAACAAATTAGTGTCACCAGTGAGCAAGAACAGAAATATATCAAACTGAAGAAAAGGGACAGCTGTATATTGCTTTTGCACTGTCAATTTACTTGGTAATTTTCAAGGTGGAATATAATGCCTGAATATTTATTACTTTCTCCCACCATGTCCATATTTCCCCCTCCATTGATTTTTAATATAGCATTTGTATAAAATGTGAGTGCTTTTTACTGGAATGTTTTTGTTGTGTTGTCCAAATATGTAAATATTGTACAGCACCCCGAGTGTTGCAGTGCAATCATGAAAAAGTAAAATTATTTATTGGTATTTTAAATCCCCAAAATTACACTCTGGCTATGTTATATTTCAGACAGTAAGCATGAAAAAGACAGGAAATTCCAAAGTTACAATTTTAAAAACAATGTTATCTCCTCCACATTGCCTATTATCAGAGGTGCTGAGTGCCCACAATTCCCATTAAGTGGTGTCTGAAAATTAAGTCTAGGCCAATAGTGTATAAAGTAGTGGACCCTAATGGGCCAATACCTCCAATTCTCCAGCAGGTGCAAGCCTGATGCGGGTACAGGGGACTGTTCTGTTGTTCTACTTTGTCCTCCTTCAAATCTGTCCTTAAGATTCACTTCTGCCAGGATGCCTACAGAACTCTGCCAGCTGATAATGGGTAGGCAGGTGTTGAACCAAACTGTGTCCATATTACATGGTCCTGTTACTGTTACCTCATCCCCATTCTCCCCAGCCTGTTTGTTTTGTCCACCTGTTGCACCTTGGCATTAACCAAGGCCCTGGTCCTGCAAAGACTCATGTACATGCTTACTGTGATGGGTTGGATCACAGAACCCCCCCTGGGAGCTGCCACCCGATGTGCCAAGACTACCCCTGCTCCTGTTTTCCCTGCCAGCTCAGGACTCCAGCACACTGTCTTGCTGAGCCAGACACTCCCGTCTGCTCCAATGCAGACCCAGGGTCTGAATTACTTGCCCCAAAGCTGCAGGTTTACCTGAAAACAGCTCACAGAAGTGTGCTTGTCTTTAGCACTCAGATGCCCAACTCCCAATGGGGTCTAAACCCAAATAAATCCGTTTTACCCTGTATAAAGCTTATGCAGGGCAAACTCATAAATTGTTCGCCCTCTATAACACTGATAGAGAGATATGCACGGCTGTTTGCTCCCCCAGGTATTAATACATATCTGAGTTAATTAATAAGGAAAAAGTGATTTTATTAAATACAGAAAGTAGGATTTAAGTGGTTTCAAGTAGTAACAGACAGAACAAAGTAAGTCACCAAGCAAAATAAAATAAAATGCGCAAATCTATGTCTAATCAAACTAAATACAGATAAGAGCCTCACCAGTTCCAAAATGCTCCCTTTTACAGGCTAATCTCCTTTTAGCCTGGGTCCAGCAATCACTCACACCCCCTGTAGTTACTGTTCTTTGTTCCAGTTTCCTTTAAGTATCCTAGGGGGTGGGGTGGGGTGGAGAGCCTCCTTCTTTAGCCAGCTGAAAACCAAATGGAGGGGGTCTCCCAGGGGTTTAAATAAACTTTCTCTTGTGGGTGGAGACCCCCTCCTCACCCTATGTAAAATCCAGTCACAAAATGGAGATTCGGAATCACATGGGCAAGTCACATGCCCGTGCATGACTCAGGACTTGCAGGTAGTAGCCATTATCCACATGCTACCTTGAACATCCTCAGGTAGCCTTCTTATGTGGATTGGAGTCTTCCAAGCTCTTTTGTCTGTTAAGTGCTTCCTGATTGAGCACCTAATTTGCACATTCCTTTCCCAAGAAGTGACCAAATGTTCTAACTAAGGCTACTTAGAAATCTAAGGCTACTTAGCAATTATACCGCCAATGTTCATAACTTTGAACACACAAATGGTGCCTGCATATAACTAGGATGAACATAACCAGTAGATCATAACCTTTGCATAGATATGTTACATGGCATATGTAGCAAAAACCTATTCCAGTTATATCATACATACATTTATAAGCACCCACCCCCCATAAAGCCTTATGGGGTACACTGTCACACTTTCACACTTACCTTTGCACACTGTGAGTTGTCCCAATGAAGACCATGGGACTACTTACAGTGCATATAGTTGCGCAAGTTCAGATTTTTGCAGGATTGTGTCCCAAGATTGAATGTTCTCTGGGGTAGAGACTGTCTTTTTAGTCTGTGTGTGTGTGTGTACAGCACCTAACACAATGTGGCCCCAATCATGCACTACTATAATTCTACAGCTACCCTTACTGTTACTAAGTTGCACAGCTGAGTGTATCCATGAACTAGCCAAACAAAATTTGAATGGGATGGGATAACTTCCTGCCCAGGCAATGAATAAGGCTAGAGGAGTAAATAATCAAAGGACTCAGATTCACAAGGGGACTAGTTGCCTAAATCCCAGATTTAGTTGCTAGTGTGATCCACAACCCTCCCTCTCCTGGCCTCCGTCCCTCAGCTGCTTCCTAGGTGTAGGTGTCTAAACTCACTAGGTGCCTAAGTTTCTGCTTCTCGGCATGCACACTGCTGTCTCAGGCAGGTGTCTGGGCACCCATCTCATGCCTAAGCCTCAGTGCAATCCTCAAACCAGGTGAAGATGGGCGAGACAACACCTGTCTTGCTTTAGGGGCCCGATCCGTTAGTTGTGCTCAGAGCACGCCTACTCCACACAAAATGGCCAGAGAGGAGTGGGAGGCGGGGGAGGAGGGGGAGTTTCCTAAGCACTTGGCTAAAGATTATAAGGAGTTATGAGTGCGCTGCTGCTGTTTTTGCAAGAAATAGCTTGGGTGCTTAAGCACCACACTCCAGGACATGGGCTCCTGGCTGTCGATCAAAAACAGAAATAAGAACCTCCCACCAGCCTGGACTTCGTGCCTAACATTGTGAGAGGGATGGGGCATAGAGAACACCCTAATCTGAATCTCACATTGGCTAATTTAGGCAGCTTTCTGCCTCAAATGCTGGCTTTTCTGGAACCCATTCTCAGGGGCCTACCTCTTCCCATTCCGTGTATAGGAAGTCTAGGTACCTAAACCAGAATTTGCAGATTCCAGTGATTTTCAAGGCGCCTACATGTTAAATGTTGAGGATCTGGACCAGGGGCTTTGCTGTGTTTCATTTGGAGGTGGGAAGGAGAGGCTGTGTTATATCTCTGTTCCAGAGGGTAAAAGGGGATTCTCAAGAGGCTTAGTAATCAAGGCTCTTCAATGCAATGTCTGAATTAAGTAGAGTAACTCCTCACTTAAAGTCATCCCGGTTAACGTTGTTTCGTTGTTACGTTGCTGATCAATTAGACAACATACTCATTTAAAGTTGCGCAATGCTCCCTTATAACGTTGTTTGGCAGCCGCCTGCTTTGTCCACTGCTTGCAGAAAGAGCAAACTATTGGGGCTAGCTGGTGGGCGCTTGGAACCTGAGTGGAACCGCAGTCCCCCGTCAGCTCCCCGCTCCCCTAAGTTCCCTGTGTGGCAGCCACCCAGCAGGCTATCAATTGCCGGCTATTCAGCTGTCCCTTCCCCCACTGCCATGTGCTGCTCCTGCCCTCTGCCTTGGAGCTGTTCCTGGGAGCCTCCTGCTTGCTGTGCGGGGGTGGGGAGGGGAAGAGGGGGCTAATGTCAGGGTGTCCCCCTCCCCCCGTTCTTGCCCCATGCTTACCCCATCTCCACAGAGCAAGGGGGAGACACGACAGGGCTCAGAATGGAGGGAGCTTGCTCACAGCAGCTGCTGCTGTCTCAACTTGATGATCCTCTTAAAAGGGCAGTGTACTTAGAGTGGGGTCAGCGTACTTAAAGGGGCAATGCGTGTCTCTCTCTCTCTCTCTCTCACACACACACACACACACACACACACACATGGTGTGTCTCTCTGTCTCTGCCATGCTGTCTCCCCTCCCTCCATTCCTGCTGCCTTGTAGAGTGTGAGGCTACATTAACAACAGTGTGTTAACCCTTAAGGGCTCAGCCGAGTGCCAGTTCATCATTTAGCAGTAAGGCATTCCCTGGGAAATATCCCACCCTCTTCCACCCTCGGACTTCACCACCTCAACCAAGCTTCACAATCATCATTGCTGTGTATAATATTAAATTGTTTGTTTAAAACTTATACTGTGTGTGTGTGTGTGTGTGTGTGTATATATATATATATATATATATATATATAATAGTGTTTGTCTGGTGAAAAAAATTGCCCTGGAACCTGACACCCATTATTTACATTAATTCTTATGGGGAAATTGGATTCGCTTAACATCGTTTTGCTTAAAGTCGCATTTTTCAGGAACATAACTACAGTGTTAAGCGAGGAGTTACTGTAGGCAAAAATTGGCTGTTTTCAGTGACAGGGAGGATTCAGCATGGTCTTAATTTTATACGAACCATGTGCATTTGTCATTCTTGGGTGAACTCACAGATTGTTCGATACCAAATGAACATAGTATATTTTATGGTACCATAATGCATGAATTTAACAAAATACACAGAAGTATACTAAAATATACCCTTGAAAGCAAAAGTAGGAATAGGAAGCACTTTGCATTAGCATTGCTGTGGAAACATTAACTTTTGAACTTCTCTTTGCTTAAATTTTCAACTTGAAAGTTTCATTATTATTTTTTCTTTTCATTGAATTGCCTTGGTTTGTTTTGAAAGAAAGGAAGAAAGAAAAGGAGACGAGAAATGAAAAAGAACCTGGAGGGTCCAATGGTGGTCCCTGGGTTTCTTACATAGCATTGAAGGATTTACTCTGTCAGTATCTTCTTATTAAATTATTAACTGCAGCAAAGAGATGCCCTAACTCATTATTACATCTTTGGATTACCACCCCTCATGGTCTCTCGGTTACGCCTAGTTTGCTAGCCCTGTGATCTTTCTATGGAGCCAGAGTAGGATCTGTGAGAGAATGGGACTATGGGATTGTTTCCCTGGGTCCTGAGAGTATTTATTCAATACCTGGAGAAAGGTTAGATGTCTGGAAAAATCTTTGCTATCAACCCTAGAAAGAGATTCGGGAGCTACTGAGGCATAAAACAGCATATGCACAAAATTAATGCATCAAGGATGTGCCCAGGTGCATTAGCTGTTTCTCAGCAGACCCTAGACTCCTATAAAAGTCCAGAGAAAGACTTGAGCAGCTCCCTGACTTCTCTTTGCTTAAATTTTCAACTTTGTTTTCAAAGAAAGGAAGAAAGAAAACTTTCATGCTGAAAGTGGAAAAGGGGATATAATGCTCTGGTGCTGGCATCCCCTAGCCCCATCCTTTCCTCCCCTCCAACCCCACTCTCAGACACAAATATCATGTTCCTACAACCTGATCTGCAGTTTTCTTGTTCCTTGTATCCATACGGCCTCTGATGTCTTCATAACTTTTGAAGTGTTTCAGGTGAGATTTCATATGTAATAGTCGATTTCTGAAATCCACTTTCATACTTGTATTTGAAGTCAATGGGGCATGATTTCACCCAAAAGTTTGACAAGGTTCTTCAGCATTTGGTTTATTCAAAATGGGATATGTTTATTTTTTAATTATAGTAATTAACAATTATCAACTTTTACTTGCCAAAACAATATTTTCTTCCATAAGAAACTGGGATGGACTGTATATGGTAGGTGTGCAGCAGGAAAGATTAGCTGATCTGAAATAGTTAATTAGCAGGAAAGATTCATATAACCTACAGTATTGCATAATATTTCCTTTAGGTTCAGGCTTCTCTGACTTTTCAGCATAACTAATTCCCTCCTCCTTTATAATCATTTTGGTTGCTAGCAGTAAATATAAATCCTATGGCTAGTCCCCAAATCCATTTTTTAGTCATCAATTCTGCCAGTATTTTGCAGTATAAAATTGCATAATCATCTACATTAGAATCTGGCCTTGTAATTATAAGTTGATGAATCAGTGAATGACATATTTATGACAGTGGATGAATTGATGTCATTATTTTAATAATTGATAAATATCTCTTCACAGAATACTTGGTATCAGCTCTCAAAGTTAATCTCATTTAGAGCAAATTTACACTGGAGCTTCCATTTTGTTAAAGAATAAAACTTACTTTTTAAGAATTGATGAGATACGATAAAGCTAATTTTAGGGCCTGATTCAATAAATCAAAGTATGTCCAGTCTTTGCATTCTGGAAAATTGTGAAAAATCAATTTTCTGCTTCTTCTGCGATCTTGAACACAACAGTATCATCAAGATTTTTTTTTTTTAACTGAATTGGGCTCTTGGTCATTGCCTAGTCAAAAGTAAACTCTAAATAATTTTGTATAATCAGCTAAGTAATTGCACCCATTATAAGAAGTTGGAAGTACATTATACCAATGATTTATTGTGACATATTTAAATAAGAGTTTGGTATTGTTAAGGACTTTTTTCGGGGGGTTTCATGTGTGCAACATGTATTTTTGTTTCTTCCTACGCAAGCTTCATTCATTTTTGCTTTTAAGGCCTAAGTAGATGAAACAGTATTTCTACCATAGCCCACCAGAAAACTAGTACATAAGAATGGCCATACTGGGTCAGACCAGTGGTCCATCTAGCCCAATATGCTATCTTCTGACAGTGGACAGTGCCAGATGCTTCAGAGGAAATTAATAGAACAGGGTAATTGTTGAGTGACTGTCCCCTGTCATCCAGTCCCAGCTTCTGGCAGTCAGAGGTTTAGGGACACCCAGAGCATGGAGTTGCGTCCCTAACTATCTTGGCTAATAACCATTGATGGACCTATCCTCCATGAACTTATCTAATTCTTTTTTAAATGCAGTTATACTTTTGCCTTCACAACATCCCCTCGCAATGAATTCCACAGGTTGACAGTACGTTGTGTGAAGAAGTACTTCCTTATGTTTGTTTTAAACCTGCTGCCTATAATTTCATCAGGTGACCTCTGGTTCTTGTGTTATGTGAAGAGGTAAATAACACTTCTCTATTCAATTTCTCCACACCATTTATGATTTTATAGACCTGTGTCATATTCCCTTTTACTCGTCTCTTTTCTGAGCTGAACAGGCCCAGTTTTTTTAATCTCTCCTCATATAGAAGCTGTTCTAGATCCCTAATCATATTACTTGCCCTTACCTGTACCTTTTCCAATTCTAATATACCTTTTTTGAGATGGGGCGACCAGAACTGCACACAGTATTCATGGTATGCCCACAGATTTATGGATTTATGTAGTGGCATTGTGATATTTTCTGTTTTATTGTCTATCCCTTCCCTAATGGTTCCTAACGTTGTTAGATTTTTTGAGTGCTGCTGCACATTGAGCAGATATTTTAGAGGACTGTCTAAGATCTCTTTGTTGAGTGGTAACAGCTATCTTAACACCCATAATATTTTTATGTAGCGTTGGGATTACGTTTTCCAAATTGCATTACTTTGCATTTATCTACATTGAATTTCATCTTCCATTTTGTTGCCCAGTCACCCAATTTTGTGAGATCCCTTTGTAACTCTTTGCAGTCCACTTTGGACTTAATTATCTTGAGTAATTCTGTATCATCTGCAAACTTTGCCACCTCACTGTTTACCCTCCTTTCCAGATCATTTTATGAGTATGTTGAACAGCAGACTTCCCAATTCAGACTCTTGGGAGACTCCATTATTTATCTTTTTCCATTGCGACAATTGACCATTTATTTCTACCCCTTGTTTTCTGTCCTTTAACCGGTTACTGATCCATGAGAGAACCTTCCCTCTTATCCCATCCCAACAAAGAGCGTTTGGTGTGGGACCTCGTCAAAGGCTTTCTGAAAGTACAAGTACACTGTATCCACTGGATCATCCTTGTCCACATGTTTATTGATCCCCTTGAAGAATTCTAATAAATTACCAAGGCATGATTTCCCTTTACAGAAGCCATGTTGACTCTTCCCCAACATGTTGTGTTCACCTATGTGTCTGATAATTCTGTTGTTTACTATAGTTTCAACCAATTTGCCTGGCACTGAAGTTAGGCTTACTGGCCTGTAATTGCAAGGATCACCTCTGAGACTTGTAAAAAAATCGGTGTTACATTAGCTGTCCTCCAGTCATCTGGTATAAAGGGTGATTTTAGTGATAGGTTACATACCATAGTTAGTAGTTCTGCAATTTCATATTTGAGTTCCTCAGGACTCTTGGGTGAATACCATCTGGTCCTGGTGACTTATTACTGTTTAATTTATCAATTTGTTCCAAAACCTCCTCTATTGATGCCTCAATCTGGGACAGTTCCTCAAATTTGTCACCTAAAAAGAATGGCTCAAGTGTGGGACTTTAGTCAGTTAGGGTCCCAGCAGGGACTTTCCCTGGGTAGGGCATGCCCCGGTCTCCAGGTTTAAAGCCTTGCTCTGACTGCAACAGGCCTATGCCTATTAGTGACCTGCATGGTAGCTGTTTGAAGTGCCTGGGGAAATCCCACATTAAAGAGAAGTGTTGCATTTGTAAGAACTTTCATCCCAGGACGTTCACTTGAGAGCCCTCCTCATGGAGGTTGGAGCCGGCCTGGCCAGGTGCAACGCCCAGCACTTCGGCCTCGGTGCGCAGCACACCCACGGCACTGGGCTTGCCCCTGCTCCGGGCTCATCCCGGCACTGGTCCCCTTCACCGGTAACTAAGAAGAAGTCTAAGAAGAGGGACCCGACACAGAGCAAGCCAGATCAAGGGGCATTGAGAAAAGGATTCTGCTTGGGCCGCCCGCCTACGTCGGAGCCGCAAGGAGGCTCGCCCCTGGGGAGTGCTACCCCCCGTAAGGGATCCGCCACCGACTCCGGGGAGCGGTAGGGGACCCAGGCTGACAGCACAGTCAACACCCTCTCAGTTCCTGGAGCCCAGAGAGCAACGGACTCTTCTGCCACAGCTGGCACCACGTGTGGCGATGGACCCGGCTAAGGCTCCCTACGAGGGCAAGCCAGATGTCAAAGCCTCCCAGAAGGCGAGTGGATGCTGCTGGTCTCCGGAGCCAAGGCAGAGCCCTATGTCACTGCGCCCTCAGTGTCCACGTCAGTCCAGATCACCGGTTCACTGCTACAGGTCGTTGGCACCGTGTTCCCGGTCTCTGCCCTCTCACCTGGCCTCACCTAGAGTGAGGCAGCGGTCGCCTTACAGCCGGCAACGGTCAACTTCGCACAGACGGTCACCGTCACCAAAACTTTGGGGACACTCCCCAACTCGGCACTCTTCCCCCTACAGTAACTCCTCACTTAAAGTCATCCCGGTTAACATTGTTTCATTGTTACGTTGCTGAGCAATTAGGGAACATGCTCATTTAAAGTTGTGCAATGCTCCACTCTTACGTTGTTTGGCTGCCTGCTTTCTCCACAGCTGGCAGCCTCCCTATGCCCCCCCGTCCCCACAGTGCCTCCCGCCCACTGGCAGACCCTGGGGATCAGCGCCTTCCCCCTCCTGCCCGGAGCAATCAGCTGGCTTGCGGCATTCGAGGCAGGGGAGGGAGGGGGAGCCTGCGCTCCAAGTCCTCCCTCCTCCCCCTCCCTCCTGCCTTCAAAACGCCGCAAGCCAGCTGATTGCCGCCAGCAGGAGGGAGGAGGGAGGACTTGGTGTGCAGGCTCCCCCTCCCTCCCCTGCCTCCAACGCCGCAAGCCAGCTGATTGCCCCGGGCGGGGGAACCTGCGCACCAAGTCCTCCCCCCTCCCTCCTGCCCGGAGCAATCAGCTGGCTTGCGGCGTTTAGAAAGGAGGGGAGGGAGGGGGGAGGAGCGAGGAGGCAGGGTCCGAAATAAAGGGGGAGGAGGTGGGGGGGAGAAGAGGCAGGTCAAAGATGGGGGCTTGGGGAAGGGGGGGAGTGGGCGGGCTGAGGGTTGAGCCCCCTCCTCCCCCCGCCCGTGGTGCTTGCAGAGTAGGGGAAGCTGCCGCTGCTGCACAACCTGCTTCTCCTAGCCTACAGCACCTTCAGCCTCCTTGCCTGCCTCATCTCCAGTGCCAGTGGGCTGCACCTGTGTAGGGTAAGGCAGTAAACACACAGCACGTACACATGACACCCCCGCCCCCAGCGATTCACTGTTGCTTTATGGCCCAACGGCCCTGCTCGGGAATAGGGCTCTACACCAAGTGCTTGCGAGGCACAGCAGAGGCCCTGCCTTGTTGTTTTGCTACAGAATAAATAATGTTTTATCTGCTCCCCTCCCTTCGCTGGAGGCAGGTAAGAACACAGGGGCCGGCAGTCCGCCCAAAGCAAGTTACAGGAATAGCGTTCCAGCACCTGCTTCACTGTAACAAGGGGGAGAAGCGGGGTAGAGATGCACAGAACCTGACCCTGCTCCCATGAAAGTCTGTGAAATGCACATGAGCTTTGCCATTCACTTTAATGCCAGCTGCATCTCTCTGCCCCTGCATGCACATAGCAGGGAGGGGCGCAGCCCTGCAGCAAATGTTATTTTCCTCCTCTTACTACATTGGCTGCAATGCTGCCCGGGTGCTGAGTGCATGGTTACTAGGGGAGATACAGCAGGGCCATTTTTCCAGGGCACCCTGGAAGAGAGGTCTTTGGTCCTCCAGCAGGGCTCCTGTGAAAGTCAGAACCTGCAAGAAAGTGCTCATACTGCTGCAGCTAAAAAATTCCCCGACTATCGCAAGAAAATAATTGAGGAAGGTGGCTATTCCCCTAAACAAGTCATCAATGTAGATGAAACGGGACTGTACTGGAAAAGGATGCCTGAGTGGACTTACATTTCCCGAGAGGAGAAGACAGCACCCGGATTTAAAGCAGCTAAAGACCATCTAACCTTGCTTTTAGGTGGTAATGCTGCCGGAGACAGGAAGATGAAACCACTGACTGTGTACCAATCTGAAACACCACGCGCTGTCAAGGGATTTTCAAAGGAACACCTTCCAGTCATTTGGAGATCCAATAAGAAGGCATGGATAACTGGAGCTATTTTTTCAGAATGGCTGACTCTCTATGCCGTCCCTGCATGGAAGGAATACTGTGCCAAGGAAAATCTTGATTTCAAAATGTTATTGCTTATTGATAATGTACCGGCTCATCCAATCAACCTGGACGACCTGTGCGAAAACGTCAAAGTTGTCTTTCTGCCACCTAACACCACATCACTCATCCAACCCATGGACCAAGGAGCCATCGCTGCATTTAAGGCGTATTATTTACGCCGTACTTTCGACCAGCTCATCAGACGCACTGATGGGGAAGGCAAACCTACGATTCGGCAATTTTGGCATGACTTCAACATCCTGAAGTGCATCAATAACATCAGTGAGTCCTGGGCTGAAGTTACTCAGGCATGTATGAATGGTGTGTGGGGGAAGTTGTGGCCAGAACGTGTCAATGACTTAAAAGGATTTAAAGATGTTGTCCCCGCTATGAAGAAAGATATCCTCAGCTTGGCCAAGAAAGCAGGTTTTGATGAGGTGGAAGAAGCCGACGTTACACAACTTCTGCAATCACACGGAGAAGAGCTAACCAATGAAGATCTGATGCAACTAGAGGTGATGAGAGCAATGGAAGAAGAGGGCCAAGAAGTAGAAGAACCAACCCATCGAAATTTGACTGCCAAACGTCTTTCTGAAGCTTTCCAAATGATTGAAGCTGGCTTGCAAATCCTGAGTGATGACGATCCTGACAGGGAACGCAGCTCCAAAGTGATTAGGGAAGTTGGTCATCTAATGACTTGCTATAAAGAAATTTACCAAGAAAAAAAAAAGGAAAGCAAAACAACAATCTCTAGATGTGTTTTTTCGAGTTCAGGAAGTTCAGCAAGAGGAGCAGCCGGACAATCCACCCTCTTCCACTCTGACTTCACCACCTCAACCAAGCTTCATACTCAGCAATGATGATTGTAGTATTAAATTGCTTTTTCAAAATTGTTTAAAACTTATACCTGTATTAAATTGCTTGTTTAAAATTGTTTAAAATGTATATAATGCCTTTTGTCTGGCAAAAAAAAATTTCCCTGGAACCTAACCCCCCCTGTTTATATTAATTCTTATGGGGAAATTGGATTTGCTTAACATCGTTTCACTTAAAGTCGCATTTTTCAGGAACATAACTACAAATGTTAAGTGAGGAGTTACTCCTGGTCACCCAAGGAAGGAGACGTCTCCAGCACTGAGAGGGAGTTCAGCTCCTCGCCGAGACAGCACTGTCACGACTGGACTCTGGAGGGTGCAGCTGCCATGGCAATACTGACCTAGCAGCAGGGCCAGTGGCCAGCACAATGCCCTTATTGGAATGCCTGGAGCATACCCGTTATGCTGGTCTCACCAGTCCTCGGTCGCTGCACCAGAGAAGCCCCAGTTGGCACCGGCTATTTCCTGATTCCAAAGGCAAAATGGGGCCTACGTTCCATTCTGGACCTGTGACAACTCAACAAGTACCTCAAAAAGTTGAAGTTTCGCATGGTATCCCTGGCCTCCATCATTCCCTCCCTGGATTCGGGAGACTGGAATGCCGCTCTTGACTTGAAAGATGCTTATTTTCATATCTCTATCTTCCAAGGACACAGACTGTTCCTCTGCTTTATGGTGGGCCAGCGCCATTTCCAGTTCACAGTGCTTTTCTTTGGCCTCTCCTTGGCCCCGTGGGTCTCTACAAAATGCATGGCCCCAGTAGCCACTTACTTGAGACATCGGGGGTCCAAGTCTATCCTTATCTTGATGATTGGCTCATCAAGGGCAGATCGCAGTATCACATGCCGAGCAGCCTCGATCTGGTGTGGTCCACATGCCGTGACCTGGGCCTGTTAGTGAGCGAGCATAAGTCAACCCTCGTACCAGTGCAATGGATAGAGTTTATCGGGGCAGTTCTCGATTCCACACGGGCCAGGGCATTCCTTTCGGAGTCCTATTTCCAAGCCATGTTGGATGTAATCTCCCGTGTGAAGGGTCATCCACTCACCACTGCCTGCACTTGTCTAAGGCTGCTAGACCACATGGCTGCTTGTACTTATGTGGTCCATCATGCCCGGCTCCACCTCTAGCTGCTGCAGGCATGGTTGGGGTCGGTCTGCATCCCCAACAGGCACGACCTGGACCTGGTAATCAAGGTGCCAGACCACATCCGGGTGTCACTGGCATGGTGTCCAGACCTTGCATTGCTGGTGCAGGGAGTCCCCTTCGCGGCCCTGTCCCCGTCGCTGATTCTGGTGTCCGAACCCTCGGACCTAGGCTGGGGAGCCCACCTGGGCGAGCTCGGTACACAGGGCCGCTGGTCAGGGATTGACCGCTCCCTCCACATAAATGTCAGGGAGTTCAGGGTGGTCTGCCTGGCCTGCCAGGCTTTTTGGCCCCAGTTGCAAGGCAAAGTGATTTAAGTCCTGAAGGACATCACCGTGATGTTTTATATCAACAAGCAGGGCAGAGCCAGGTCATCAGCCCTTTGCCAGGAAGTGCTCAGTCTATTGGACTTCTGCATGCAGCATGCCATTCATCTCCGTGGCAGCCTATTTCCCCAGAACCAGGAACCTACTGGTGGATCACCTCAGCAGACCCTTCTCGTCTCGCCACAAGTGGTCTCTCCACTCGATGTGGTCAACCAGGTCTTCCGAAGGTGGGGGTTTCCCCAGGTTGGCTTGTTCACAACTCGCCAGAACAGGAAGTGCCACCGGTTCTGCTCATTTCGGGGGTTGACAGGGGCTCCCTGTTGGACGCCTTTCTGCTTCCTTGGTAGGGGGCTCTGGTGTACGCTTTCCTGCCAGTACCATTGCTTTTCAGAGTTCTCATGAAGATTAGGCAGGACAAGGTCACGGTCATCCTGATAGCCCCAGCTTGGCCGCACCAGCACTGATTCAGCACGCTCATGGATCTGTCAGTGGCAACCCCAATGCCACTGCCCTCTGGCCAGATCTCCTTTCACAGAACCATGGCCGGTTGCTGCACCCAAATTTGGTGGTGCTGCACCTCACAGCTTGGTTGCTTCGTGCTGAGGAATAGGAATGTTCGGCCCAAGTTCAACAGGTCCTACTGGGAAGTAGGAAGCCCTCCATGAGAGCAACCGATGTGGCCACTGGAAATGTTTTATGTGCTAGGACTCAGCCCACGAAGTTAGGCCTGAGCAGGCCTCGCTGCAGCTGATCCTGGACTACCTTATGCATCTCAACCTCCAAGGTTTGTCCCTTTCCTCAATTAAGGTCCACTGGGCCGCTATATCAGCCTTTCACCCTCCATTCCAGGGCAGGTTGGTCTTTGCACATAGCATGATGGTCCGATTCTTGAAAGGCCTGGAGTGGCTCTGCCCTCAAGTACAGGATCCTGTCCCCCTGTGGGACCTGAATCTGGTGCTTGTGCGACTCATGAGGGCCCCATTCAGGCCCTTGGAATCCTGTTCCCTTCTGCTCTCCTGGAAGGTGGTGTTCCTGGTAGCAATAACTTCTGCCCAAAGGCTCTCCAAGATAAGGGTGCTTACATCGGAGCCGCCCTATACGGTGTTCTTCAAGGACAAGGTCCAATTGCGACCACATCTGGCTTTCCTGCCCAAAGCGGTTTTGCAGTTTCACAGGAGCCAGGACATATTTCTGCCAGTCTTCTTCCCAAAGCCTCATAAGTCAGAGGAGGAGCATAGGCTGCACTCTCTGGATGTCAGGAGGGCGCTAGCCTTCTACACCGAGAGGACCAAACTGTTTTGCAAGAACATAAGAGCAGCCATACTGGGTCAGACCAAAGGTCCATCTAGCCCAGTATTCTGTCTTCTGACAGTGACCAATGCCAGATGCCACAGAGGCAATGAACAGAACAGGCAATCATCAAGTGATCCATCCCCTGTCACCCATTCCCAGCTTCTGGCAAACAGAGGCTAGAGACACAATCCCTGCCCATTCTGACTATTAGCCGTTCCTGGACCTATCCTCTATTGAACTTATCTAGTTCTTTTTTGAACACTGTTATAATCTTGGCCTTCACAACATCCTCTGGAATTGGCAAAGAGTTACACAGATTGACGGTGCGTTGTGTGAAAAAAATACTTCCTTTTGTTTGTTTTGAACCTGTTCTGTATTAATTTCATTTGGTGACCACTAGTTCTTGTGTTCTGTGAAGGGGTAAATAACACTTCCTTATTTACTTTCTCCATACCAGTCATGATTTTATTAGACCTCTATCATATCCCCCCATTAGTCGTCTCTTTTCCAAGCTGAAATGTCCCAGTTTTATTAATCTCTCCTCATACGAAGCCATTCCATAGTTGACTCAGTTGTTTGTCAAGGTGTCAGATAGGTCATCCAGTGTCCGCCCAGAGAATTTCTTCCTGGATCACAGTCTGCATCCGTTTCTGCTATGATCAGGCAAGGTGCCTTCACTGGCAGTTGTAACCGCCCACCTGACTAGAACTCAAGCCTCGGCGGTGGCCTTCCTGGCCCATGTGCCAATTTCTGACATCTTCAGGGCCACCACCTGGTTGTCGATGCATACGTTCACGTCTCACTATGCACTTACCCAGCAAGCCTGAGATGATGCTGGCTTCAGTAGAGCGGTGTTGGAAGCCATTCATCTGTGAACTCCGAGCCCACCTCCAGGGATTCTGCTTGTGAGTCATGTAGAATGGAATTAACATGAGCAAGCACTTGAAGAAGAAAAAACGGTTACTTATCTTTCATAACTGTTCTTCGAGATGTGTTGCTCATGTCCATTTCATTACCCACCCTCCTGCCCCTCTTTTGGAGTTGCCAGCAAGAAGGAACTGAGAGGGCGTGGGGCCAGCAGTACCTGATATACTGACACATGAGCGCGACACTGAAGGGAACGCTGCAGCTGACCCTACAGATACCGCTAAGGCAAAAGTCTCCAACAACTGTGCACGTGAGCGTGCACACACCTAGAATGGAATGGACATGAGCAACACATCTCAAAAAACAACAGTTACGAAAGGTAGTTAACCATTTTTGTGGGTTTCTTTGGTATTCTCCCTCCCCTTCCCCCAAGGAGGATACATTTAATTTTATTGTGGTCACTATTACCGAGAGGTTCTGCTATGTTCACCTCTTGGGCCAGATCCTGTGCTCCACAGAGGACTAAATCAAGAATTGCCTCTCCCCTTGTGGGCTCTACAGCACTAGCTGCTCCATGAGGTATTAATGGTGACTAGAAGTTTTATCTCTGCATCCCATTCTGAGGTGACAATATGGGGATAGTTGAAATCCCCCATTGTTATTGGGTTTTCTGTTTTTGTAGCTTCTCTAATCTCCCTGAGGATTTCACAGTCACTGTCACCATTCTGGTCAGATGGTCAGTAGTATATTCCTATTGCTATACTCTTATTATTCAAGCATGGAATTTCTATCCATAGAGATTTTATGGTACAGATTCATTTAAGATTTCCACTACACAGTATTTGACTCTATGCTTTCCTTCACATATAGTGCCACTCCCCCACCAGTGCGACCTACTTTGTTGTTCCTATATTTTTTGTACCCTGGTATTGCCATATCCTATTGAGTGCCATCTTTCACCCAAGTTAATTGTAGCAATATCCTCATTTAATACCAGGAACTCAAGTTCACCCATCTGAGTATTTATACTTCTAGCATTTGTATACAATTATAACATTTGCAAAATTTAATTGTCTGCAGAATAGGACTCTTTTTTTGTTTGACTGTTTCTGTTCAGTTCCTACCTGTACTTTATCAACTTCTGTCCTCTCTTCTTTACTAGAATCTAGAGTATCCCCTTTAATAAATCCTCCTTTAAGGGATGTCTCCTTCTGAAACGTGTGTTTCTCCACACCTGTTGTCTTTCCCCAACCCTTTGTTTAAAAACTCCTCTAACGACCTTTTTTAATTTTACATGCCAGCAATCTGGTTCCATTTTGGTTTATGTGGAGCCCATTCTTTCTTTCTGTATATGTCCCTCCTTTCCCAAAAGATTCCCCAGTGCCTAACAAACTTAAATCAGGGGTCGGTAACCTTCGGCACGCAGCCCATCAGGGTAATCCACTGGCGGGTCACAAGACATTTTGTTTACGTTGACTGTCCACGGCTCCCAGTGGTGACGATTCACCATTTCCAGCCAATGGGAGCTGCGTGAAGCAGTGTGGGCCACAGGGACTTGTTGGCTGCCGCTTATGTAAATCCCTGTCGACCCCTGACCTAAATCCTTCTTCCCAGTACTATCATCTCATTCACACATCGAAACCCTGCAGTTCTGCCTTTCTAACTGGCCCTAATTGTAGAACTAGAAGCACTTCACAGAATGCTACCTTGAAGGTATTGCACTTTAATCTCTTACCTAACAGCCTAAACTTGGCCTCCAGGACCTCTTTCCTATGTATACCACGACAACCAGCACTTCACGTAAATCTATCTAGATGTCTTGAGAGGTCTGAAACCTTCACACTCAGCAGCCAGTTCATCATGCAGCTCTTCTGGCCATCACAAACCCAACTATATATTTCTAATAATCAAATCCCCCATTACTATTACCTGTCTCTTCCTAATAATGGGTCCCCTCCCCTGGAGGGGTAACTTCTGTGTGAGAGGATACCATGACATCATCTGGAAGAAAGGTCCCAACTATGGGATCACTTTCCTCCTGCTTCATATCTTAATGAAACATTTATGTTCCTAATCTAAATTTGAAAAGCATATTCTAAACTGCAAAACATTTTCAGTGTGCTGTTAGCCTTATGAATTATGCATTCAAATTAGCTCTAGTGTGTTTTTTGTAGGTCAAGAAGTTATTAATATTTTGATTACCGGTAATTGGTTTATAATATGGTAGTGCATAGAGGCCCCTACCAAAATTAAGGCCCCATTTTGGGTATCCGACTTGAAACACCTAAGCCCTCATTTTCCAGAGTACTTAGCATTGTTATACCACTTCATATGTTTGAAATACAGCCCCCAATTGACTTTCAGTTGTGGCTGTGAGTACTCCGTGCTTCTGCAAATCTAGCTCCAGGGGCCTCTCTTTGAGCATTCAGAAAATGAGGTACACAACAATTAGTGGCCAACTGTTAACATTTTGCTTTAAGTGAATTGCTCAGTATCCCATAGAAACTCTGTGACAGAGACGAGGATAAAATGAAATTATCCTGGGTAGCTTTCATCTGCAAAGGCCATTCTTTCTGTTCCTGCAGTCCCCCGCTCCATTCTTTACATACCTTCCTAGTTATGCAAGAAATGAGCTTACCAGTAATTTATTATACAACCTTTATTCTTTCCCATAATTTGGTTCATCCTGTGCACTGAATGAGACAGCAATTCTCTGGAAAAAAATAGTATGTGATCATATATTTAAAGACTGTATGATACAGGCAATCTTAATTCTGGTATTTCCAACAGTTTGAGTGTTTGACTTTGCAACCTTAAATGTTGTTTTAAGATAGTTTTTTTAATGTAATTTCCTAATTGAAATGAAAAACTCACCAAAAAAAATAAAAAAAAAAACCTTGAGAAAACAGATATTCTGTCATGTATTGACCCCCAACTTGAGGCATCAACAGGATTGGGGGATTTAGATCTACAGCAAACACCACTACCAGTTGATGTAACAAAATAACTGATAGCAATAGTAGCCCGTGACCAGCCACTTGTGGGAACCATCCACTGGGGGGAGCATGAGACACATACTTTGCAAGTCTCAGGCTAGGTCTACACTACAGCGGGGGGTCGACCTAAGATACGCAACTTCAGCTACGTGAATAGCGTAGCTGAAGTGGCGTATTTTAGGTCGACTTACCTGGCTGTGAGGACGGCGGCAAGTCGACCGCTGCCGCGCCGCCGTCGACTCCGCTACCGCCTCTTGCCACGGTGGATTTCCGGAGTCGACGGTAGAGCCATCAGGGATTGATTTTATCGCGTCTTCACTAGACGCGGTAAGTCGATCCCCGATAGACCGATTGCTACCCGCCGATCCGGCGGGTAGTGAAGACGTGCCGTAAGATACTGCAGGCAGCAGAGAAGTATAGAGACTCAGGACTCCTGGGTTCAGTTCCAGGTTTTGAAGAAGAGTGTTCGCTAGTGGTTGTGTCCCAGCCTACTCCCATCCCCCTCTCCTCCTATCTACTCCCACCCCGATCAGGTGTAGGAAAAAAATCAAATAAATCAGATATTTTAAAATTTAACTATAAAGTTCATCTTAAAAAATAAACTTATATAAAATTAAATTTGAAATTGACAACCTATGTTAGGGCCTACATTTATAATCTATTAAAAATATTTACATTAAATGCAAAAAAAAATTAAGTTTTATATATTTGCTGCCAAGTTTTAAAGAAAGTCAAACCACTGACCTGGCGGAAATCGCTGGCTAATAATCTGAAACCAGAATTTATTACAGTGCTAAACCCGCTGTTCTGAGCAGTAGCCTGTTCTCCAGTTACAGAGAGAGTATGTTCTTCATTTTAGTTTATTCTGTTAATTCAGTTCAAAGACTAGTTCGTTCAAAGTTTAAGAAGCCAATTGGGAGTCAAAAAAAGCAGGAAAGCTTGTTTTCTTCTTTCAGTCTATGAATAAAAATTGGGTGTGAGAGGATGAGCTCTACTAGGTCTAAAACCTTGAAGAACATGGTGACTAGAAAAACTCACTTCAGTTCAGTAACTACAGATAATATTTCTTTTGTTTAATAAATCAGTTAGTTTTGATAAACTTTTTTCCTTATGCATCCAGCACATTTAAGTAGTTTTATTTATTAAAAAATAATTGAATGCCGTTTTGTGCATTTTTAATTAAATTTCCATCCAAATAGAGCTTGATATAAATCACAAATTAATTAATTGCCATCTAGTAAATAAATGCATCAGTCACCATTTTCTACCATAATAAAAATGTAAAAATTAAGAATCTGAATAAATGTAAGTTAAGCTATACAGTTGCTCAAATAAATATGTATAGATAGTGTATCCTCAGGTTAGCAAAAAGAAGCACCAAATTCAGTGTAAATACTATATTTAGTTGTAAATCAACATGTTTTAATGGTTACTAGCCACTGAGAATCATCTTTTTATATGAAAATAACTAAGGAGTACAAATGCAAAACGAGATTAAAATTGATTATTTAAATCAAGGTTTCCTGCTTGCTGTGTTAAATGATGATGAAAATACTGGGATTTAAGTCAATCCACCCTGCCCCCCTTTTCCTGCCACCACCACCCTTCTGCTCCTTCCCACCCACCAAGCTCCTGTCCCCTCCTCCTCTGCTCCTATCCAAACCCATACCCCATCTTCCCAGCTCCTGTCCCCCTCCCTATTCCCCTATCCATTTGCCAGCCCCTGACTACTGCTCCTTCCCCTTCTGCTCCTATCTTCCTCCATTCCCCCACCTACTGGCTCCCTCTCGGTCTGCACCTATATACCCCTGCCCTCTAGCGCCTGCAACCCTCTCTTCCTCTCTGTTCCTATTTTCCCTGTTTCCCCTTCCCCCCAATTCCTCAGCTCCCTCCATCTGAGTCAAGCTGATTTCTCCTCTTCTTCCATGCCTCCTGAATTCATATAAGGGAAGATTTGAGAGAGAGAGAGTGTGTGTCTCCCTGCTTTCAGTCCCTGTGCTTGGCATCACCAGGAGGAGGAATTATAGGGAAAGTTCTGCTCAGCCCCTGCCACTTTGGGGTGGAACATGATCAGTGCAGGTGGAATCTTCAGAGAATTTAGCTGCCAGACTCTAATAAGTCTCTGCTGACCATATGCAAAGTGAATTTTTTCAGAGGCTTATAACTTGAGCAATTTTGCACAGGTTTTCACAGGAATGGCAAAAGGCCCAGCCCATCACTGGCACCAGAGCAAGCCCCCTGCCAAATTTCATGTACCTGCTCCAAAGCATGGAGACTCTATAGCAGTGGTGGGCAACCTGTGGCCCACGGGCCACACGCGCCCGTCAGGGTAATCCACTGGCAGGCCGCAAGACAGTTTGTTTATATTGACCATCCGCAGGCAACGATATTTTCCCAAATCTCATGTTTAAAACTAGCTGGACCATTTTAATTCAGACTTTCTAAAAAGTCAGCCTGAAGCGGACACACAGCATGGAAACATTTATCGCAAATAGTTAAAGTTTGGCAAAGGTATAACAGCTAAAAACAGTCTTTTTCTGTCACTCTTTTTATGGTAAACTAGTGTTTTATAATTTTTAACGTACACTGCAAAGGAATATCACAATATTTTAATGCTTTGAGTTACTCTGTAATATGTGTTTATTGTCTATATCCACAGCACTGAATTCAGATAGTCTTAGAGCATAAGTTATTTATCCTTTCACTCCTGTGCAAGTAGTAGTTCTGCCCACCAAAGGACATGATATTGCGTTTACTAGTACTATTGATCCATTGATGATAACCATTTAAAGACTTAGGAATGGAAAAATACTGTATAAGTGATAGTTAATACAAATGATAAGGAGATCTCAGCAGATGGCTTGCAACTGAGTACAAGTTTAGGAATGCCAGTGTGAGTAGTTTAATTGGGAATTTTTTTACCAATAAGTTACTAAACTAAGTAAATTTAATATTTTGAAATATGCATTCATTTTATATGCAAAGTGGAGGGATCCTTTTCCTACCAAGAAAATTTTATACCTGTTTAGTGAGATACTCTGTTTATGAAAGAAAAGTCTTCCTATCAAGAAAAAAGATTAGTGACATTTCAGTTTTTTAACTATTTTGAATTTATCTCTGAAAAAATCTCCTGTAATTTGGATATTTCATGAAATGTATTTGTACATGTACATTGTGGACTTCTACTGCTATCTAGGATAGCTAGGCGTCCAGTTTTCAACTGGAATTGAAAACAGCACCACTGACTGGACTGTTAAGAGTCCGGTTAGCGGTGCAGCGGGGCTAAGGCAGCCAGCATTTCCCTCCGGCTCCTAAGTGCAGGGGTGCCATGGGGGATCCACACACTGCCCCTGCCCTGAGCGCTGGCTCCGCAGCTCCCATTGGCCATGAATGGGAGCTGTGGGGGCGGCGCCTGTGGGCGAGGGCAGTGTGCAGAGCCCCGTGGCCATCCCTGTGCCTAGGAGCCGGAGAGGGGACATGCTGGCTGCTTCTGGGAGCTGGCTGAGGTAAGCACCGCCCAGAGCCCACACCCCTCATCCCCCCTCCCACACTCCGTACCCCTCATTTATGGCCCCACCCCGGAGCCCGCACTCCTAGCCAGAACCCTCACCCTCTCCCACACCCCAACCCCCTGCCCCAGCCCAGAGCCCCCTCCCACACTCCTAACCCCTCAGCCCCACCCCTCCCAGTCCTTGCTCACATTCCTTATCTAATGTTTCTTTAATAAAGAAACAGGCCTTTGCAGTGGTATCTTTATCTGAATGTTTCCAAAGCCCTAACCATCTCATTTTGCTATGCAAGAACTTTCTTCACTTTTTAAGCTGCACAACTACTCTTATTGCAGATTTTCATTGCATTACCTTATTACAAAACCTGTTGTTCTTTTTGCAGTTTGAAAAAAATCCCACATTGAGAATTAAGCAAGATGACTAAGCAGATATTCATGTTTGCTGGAGTGAGATTTATGGCAAAAATAAAACAAAACACATATTGAATCAGATTTTTTTTTAATTTGGTTTTATTTTGTTTTTATGATTATTTGTAGCTGTCATCTATTACGGTAAATGTGCTGTTAAAATTAGCACCGAAAGAAAATTTCCATTATTGCTACTGAACAGTACTCTATACAATTTACATTGTAGGTAGCATGATTATTCTTTAAGATCCAGAAATTACACAAGAGTAAAAATGGCTCTCTAGAGTCATTCTTGTACTTACCCATCTTTGAGTAGTGTTGCTAGGTATCCATTCAAAGTCTTGAAAGTTGGCATTTTTAAAAGTGCTCAATATTGGCCTACCTCTACTCCCATTGAATTCTGTTGGAGTTTTGCTGTTGACTTTGACGGGAAAAGTTCGGCAGTGTTGAATAGTTTTGAAAATCCCACCCTAACTGTCACAGACATTCTTTTTAAGACAGTATAACAAAAGGAGGATTTGACAATAGAAGAACCCTTTGATCAAGGTACTGTAATTGTAAATGCTCAGAATTTGAATATTTATTGGTAACAGGGGGAGTGTGCAGTAAGTAGAAGTGATACTAAGTAAGCCTGAGTGTCTGTAAATGAATTTAGCTGGTCTTAATGGAAGGAATTTTGATATCGCAACCAAGTCATTAGCTTGAACGTTCAACAAAATGTTTGTCTTACTGAAAGTGCCTGAAATTTAAATTACCAAAAGGTGCAAATTGCACCACTCCAGAGGACCCCAACACCATAAAGGGCCTGGAAAAGAGTAGTTTATATTTTTAGTTGGAGGTGGGGTTTTTTCTCCTTTCGCTGGCTAACAGCAGTATATCACAAAGATGGATCTGAAGGTTGAACTAGAGTATATATAATTGTATATTGTGGATATGTGTGAAAAATGTGTACATGATATGTAAACTTCATTGGCACATTATGAAAATACATTCAACATATAGTTACCGGGTTCAGAAAATGAAAATTAATGTATGAATTATTTAGCTAACACTGCACTTTGCCCCAGAATCTGGTGTTTATTATTGTGAGCTTTAGCAGGAAACAGAAGCAATATCAATTGGGAAAACATTTCTTTACTGAACTGAGAACAGTATGGCTTTCTAGTTTCTAAGTGGGAAACCTGGTTCTTTGGTTTCTTTGTTCCTAGTTAGACTACTCCCAAGCTATTTTAGTTGAACATTTTACATACTAATGGAGTCTAGGGAAGTGCAGTTGGCAGCTGTTCATGGGATAATAATGAAACACACTGTTTAGTACTGCATACTGCTGCTGTAAAATGCGGGAAGTATTTTATAGATATCATGGTGAGCAGAGCTGTATCCACTTTAAGCGATATAAGTGCGTGAACTATGAGTGAGGAAGTTGTGTTTTCATATGAGAGTAACTGGCAATCATTTTGCTTTTGCAGGTAAAGAAAACGTGCACAGAATCAGATGTTTCAGAGGCTCAGAATTCCAGGTACAGTAACTAAAGTAAATACTTAATGAGAAGAACATGGTGATATGAAGCAATACTGAAGCTATATAGCAAAAGGCATGAGAGATTAGTATTGCAAAGAGTTAATAAGTCTGGCTAGATTACTTTTAAATGTATTTCATCCCAGAGGTGGTATTGTTTTTTGCAGTTGCTGATAAGAATTGAGATTGGGAATGGACAGGGGGTGGAGAGAGTTTTGATAGTGTATTAATAGTGATTTATCACCTTCAATTTAGAAGAGAATCACATTTAAAACAATAAATATTGTAGTAAAGTCTCTAGATCAATTATTTTTTCTTTTTTCATCCCTTTCTGCACCTATGATTGTTGCCATTCATTTAGTATTGCCATTTACTTTCAGTGCCAGCAGATCAGTTTTTATTTGGGTAAAAATTCTTTTACCGTGATTTTTTTTTAAATGTTTACTTGTGCAAAATGTGCTAATGTTCATATATTGGGAAAATCCCATACACTCCTCAAAAAGTATGTATTAAAATGCATTGTTTCCTAATTTTATATGTAAGTAGAAAAGGAAATCAATGTAACTTAAATGGGGTCACTATCCCTGCCTATATTTTGGACAAGTGATGCAATAATTACTGCAAATGTGCCATCCAGCATGTACATTATTGGTGGTTATTAAATTCTTAAGACACAGGGCATTGTTTTGTCTAAGATTTGTGGAGTGAAACATTTTATAGGCTGTCATTGTGTCTTATTTCTGTTTACAAGAGCTATATTTCAATTTCACAGGGAAAAAGAAAGTTTAATCACGAAAAGAAAAACACAGTATAAACCTAAAGAAACACAAAAAAGCTAAGAAATTAAAAATGACTGAAACTTTACTATGCTTATGTCTGGGTATTGCAGCTTTAATGTATGCAAGACCTCTGACTGGTTGGGACACAGTAATACTTATGGACAATAGAATAGTTGTGAATAGTCCTGTACAGTATGTCAGAATTTCTTTGATTTGCTTTTCACATTATTCAGTTGCACATGCACAGCTTTCATTGGGTTCAGTAGGAGTTGTACTCATAATTGAGCACAGACTATGAGGCCTGATCTTACTTCCATTGAAGTCCATGGGAATTTTGCTATGGACTTCAATGGGAGCTGGTTTGAACCTTTGATCCTTATTTAATAATAATCTAATATAAATGTTGTCCTCCCCTTCACACCCTGGCCTGGTATTTTTGATTGAAAATTAAGTTTCAGTTTTAAAAACCTCACAGCTCTTTACAAGTACTTTCAGTAGCATTAGGGTCCTGATTCAGCAAAGCACTTGAGCATGAGCGTAACTTTAAGCATGTGAGTCGTCCCCTGTGGGACTCTAAACGTGTGAAAAGTTATGCACATGCTCAAGTGCTTTGCTGGATCAGGGCCTTGTATTGTAACAAGTCTAAGGGCACTTCATGACCCAGTATGCTTTCATAATACTTACTCCATTGTGAACTTTCTGTTGAATGGTTGTTACGATGATTGTTATACTAAATAAAATAAATCTATAGAATATTTTTTTCTCCCAACTGCAAAAGTGACCCACACTGTGAACGATCAAACTGTAAATCTGGTAAGATTTCATTTACTGAAAAAAGGAAAATTTTGAACAAAAAGTATATATTTTTTGTCCCCCCCCCTTATTTAAGGAAATGTATTTTAAACCAGATCTAGTTTAAATAAAAGGAAATGCTCCTGGCCCGAGAGTTTGTAATGCTGTGTATATAGCTAGAAGCAAGTTTTTATGCCAGAGTTTGATATACGATGCAACTGTGATCTTAGAATGGAATCACTGACAGACCTTTGACAAGAGTGGCGCTAGAGGGCACTGCTATAGCCCACAAAGTTTTTAAGCCTGGAGTAAGGTAATTCTTCTCAAATAAGTCTTAAGTGAAAACATTGCACATAAAATGAAACATCAGCATAAAAATGAATGCTGGAGACACATTGCCTTACCGAATGGCTGCTGGCTTGGGACTTAAGGCCAATATCATTCATTTATTTAGCTAGCTTTATAGTGTGTTGGTTTTGGATTTGAAACTATTACAATAAATGCAGATGGAAAGTGTTTTTACAGTAGGGAAGTAATTAAATTGGGTGTGGGAACTTTGTCAGGAGAATTCTTGGAGTGACGTGTGTATCAGCAAATTCTTTGTCTTGCTTGGCGTTGGTTCCTCTTTTAGTAAGAAACTTTCAAGATACAGATGTGACTGGTAAATTTGGGCAGAGGGAATCTACTAGCTTATGCAATATATCAGGGCAAAGAATGCCTTACAGAAGTATCCTGCCATATGTGTGATAAAGCTCAATCATCAACAGCAGTCATTTCTCATTTATACAAAATGGTTGTCAAGTTGACAGATGTTTAACAACACACATGTGCAGGAAACTACAGTTAGAAGATTTGCAAGCATGATACATGGAATGATTTTCTCTGAACACATAAATGTGCAAGAAAATGTGCATTAATCTTTAATATCTCAATCACCACACAAACTTTGATCCATCTATTTTCAAGCAGGACATGAGAATTTAGACATGCAAATTCTATGAGAGTTTCCTGGGAGTGAGTGGCTAAATCTCCTATGTCCTGTTCTGAAAGTGCTTTCCTTTATCTCTCTCTCTCTAGATATTTATGTTGCATCCATTGCTGTGGTATCTGGGGATATCCATATTATGAAATTCTTTCCTTTTGTTTTAAAAATTAAATTATCTGTTAGAAGGTTTAATAGCTTCCCAACATAATAAATTCCTATCATTTAATTTTGGATCCACTGTTGTTAAATTGAGAGAGGGTATGACTTGACAAGAGTCATACTGCCAATCAGCGGCAGAGTCAGAAATAGTACATATTAGCACTGATTCCCAGGCCACTGTTCTAAACTCCAGATAACATGAACACATAATCAGATTCATCAGTCAGTAACTTTGGAGATGTAGTTCATGGGTGCAGCGTATGTAACATGCATCTGCACAATGTACATTGCACTGCATTTTCTCATGTTCTCAGTTTAATTTACTAAGGGTGTGATATTGAGAGGTGCTAACTACCTTTTCCCCATGTTGAATTTAATATAATTTAAGTAAATGCTGAGTTACTGTGCTATACATGAGATGCTTAACTTCATTGTTACCAATGAGAATTTGTAGAAAAAAGCTTGAGCCACATTTTGTTGATACTGTATATCAAAGCACAAATCTAATCTCCTTACATATAATATTTATGTAGCGCTATGTGCTGCGGCACTTTTGTCTTCAGTGTTTTACAAACATGAGTTAATATTCATCATTTTCAAAGTTATGACATGTTGTTTTTAACCAAACTGGATGCCTGCTAGATCTAGTTATTCCCTCCCTCATCCAAAACCAAACCTCGCAGGCAGAAACTTAGTTACTGGATGAACTATAAGAAATGAGTAAAATATTAGACTATTTCAGATTCTGAAAACTGGTAGATTGGTAAATATCAAAAATGTAGAGCCCCGTGCTCCCATCTGCGTTCACACCTGTGCTTATGAAAGGGAAACCAAGGCGAAGATGCCTGCCCGTTCCGAAGGGCCTTCCCGTAGCCCGTTGGCCGGGTCGCCTGGGAGCGACTCTCTGGAGGCCTCCACTGCCCGGAGGGGCCACAGGCACCGTGATAGAAGGCGTCGACGCTCCTCTTCCAGTCGGAGTGATAGGCGTAGCTCTCGACGGCGTCGGCACCGCCACTCATATTCGAGTGTTCACCGAGACAGATGCCATACTCGGAGTGCATCCCGAATGGCACCGGCACCGAGGCGTCGTAGCCACGATCGCCGGAGGGATTCCAGAGACAGTACCTCTGACATATACATGTCGTCATCGTCGAGGTCCAAATCCCGAGGTCGGCGCCGACATGGCCAGGACCGGTCCAGCCGCTCGTACGACACCATACGTTCATCGATGACCTCAGCCTCGGCTCCCAGCCGTCCCTCCCCGGGCCGCATTGCCCCTCAAGAGCCAGTGGATCTGCTAGGACCCCATACAGGCCAGTGGCAAGGGGCGCCATTGCAAGGACAGTGGTGCCAATGGGCACCGTGGCCCCAAGCGCCCGCACCTGCGAGACCCCGTTCTGTAGCAGGGGCATCCCAAGTCCACTCGGCATCCCCGCCTCGGCACCAAGATCAGTCCTCGGGCACCGAGCCACCGGCACCGCACCAGGGCCCGGACACGGGGTTTGAGCCGATGGTACCGCCCGACGCCCTGAAGGCAGTACCGGTTGCCTCGTCAGCACCGGATGAATCTGTAGCGGCGCTGCCCTCTGTCTCTCAGGAGGACTTTAAGGATCATCAAGAGCTTCTTAGACGGGTGGCCTTGAATCTCCAGCTCCAGGCTGAGGAGATGGAGGAGCCATCTGACACTTTGTTTAATGTCTTGTCCTCCTCAACACTGGGCCGTGTGGCCTTCCCTCTTCACCAGGGGGTAGCCAATATTTCTACCGGACTTTGGCAGACCCCTGCTTCCCTGGCGCCCATTTCTAAGAAGGCGGAGCAGAAGTACTTCGTGCCAGCAAAAGGACATGAGTACTTGTACACTCACCCAACCCCAAACTCGCTGGTGGTGGAATCCGTTAACCACCGTGAGAGACATGGCCAGCCCGCACCCACCCACAAGGATAAAGAAACCAGAAGACTAGACACTTTTGGGAAAAAGGTTTATTCGTCGGCGAGCTTCCAGCTCAGGGTGGCGAACCACCAAGCGCTGCTGAGCCGGTATGATTTTAACTTGTGGGGGTCTCTGCCAAAATTCAAACCTCTTCTCCAAGACAAGGACAAGACGGAATTTAAAGTCTTGGTCGACAAGGGAGCGGCGGTGGCGGCGAAAGCAGCTCTTCAAGCGGCTTCGGATGCGGCGGACACAGCGGCCCGTTCAATGGCCTTGGCTATTTCCATGTGAAGGGCATCGTGGCTCTCGCTGTCCGGGCTGTCCGCGGAATCCCAGTCCCTCATGCAGGACCTGCCCTTCGATGGGAAAGTCCTGTTTGCGGATCAAACAGACACTCGTCTGCATGGGATGAAAGACGCCCGCACCACCCTGCAGACACTAGGCCTCTATGTCCCGCCACCCAAGGATAAACCCAGGCCTCAGACCTCAGCTCCCCCAGTTAGGGGCAGATATGAGCCCCCACCTAAGAGGCCGAGGGAGCAGAGGCGTCGATCCCAGCACCAGTCCCGTTCGGCCCCACGACCGGGCCCCTTGAAGGGCAAGAGGCAGGGGAAGAGGCGTTTTTGATTCTTTGCGGGGGACCACCGGGCCTGTTGCCTGGGAAGCCCCCCAGTTAATAAAGTTGGTGTTTGGCAACCGTTTACCTGCCTTCAGAGTGCAATGGTCCCATATAACGTCGGACTGGTGGGTCCTCAGTACCATCACCAAGGGGTACATGTTGCAATTCGCCTCGCCCCCTCCCCACCATCCTCCGTCCAGGGAGGTCCCCGGAGACCCGGAGCACGCCCTCCTTCTAAACCAGGAGGTGGCGCGCCTCCTCACCCTGGGCGCGGTGGAGAAGGTACCTTGGGAATTCCAGGGCAAGGGGTTTTACTCCCGGTATTTCCTGATCCCGAAGGCAAAAGGCGGGCTCAGGCCCATCCTCGACCTGCGGTATCTCAACCAGTTTCTGGTCCATTGCAAGTTCCGTATGGTGTCCCTGTCCTCTATTATTCCGTCCCTAGACCCGGGGGATTGGTTCGCGGCCCTGGACCTCCAGGATGCGTATTTTCACATCCATATTTTCGAGGGTCACAGGCGCTTCCTCTGTTTCCTGGTGGGGCAGGACCACTACCAGTTTACAGTCCTTCCCTTTGGCCTCTCTACAGCCCCCAGGGTTTTTACCAAATGCATGGCGGTGGTGGCGGCCCATCTCAGGCGGAACGGGCTGCAAATCTTTCCCTACCTGGATGACTGGTTGCTCAAGGGCAAGTCTCGATCCCAGATTCAGGCCCAGGTGAAATTCCTCCTGGCCACTTGCAACAGTCTAGGCCTAGTGGTAAACAAGGACAAGTCCATGTTAGTCCCAGCTCAGTGCATACACTTCATAGGGGCGCTGTTAGACTCGGTAGTGGCCATGGCCTCTCTCCCCCGAGACAGGTTCGAGATGCTCAAAGGTCTCATAGCTTCAGTCACGGCCTTCCCCGTGAGGACAGCAAGAGTGTGCCTCCAACTGTTAGGCCATATGGCAGCATGCACCTCGGTGGTGCGGCATGCCAAACTCAGGATGAGGCCCCTTCAACTTTGGTTGGCCTCCCAATACTCCCAACCCAGGGACGGCCTGGGCAAGGTCGTCACGCTTCCACCCGCGGTGGTGGCGAACCTGCAGTGGTGGTCCCTCCCAAGCAACATGTTGCAAGGGATTCCCTTCCAAGCGGCCCCTCCCTCGATACATCTGGTGTCGGACGCCTCGGACCTGGGGTGGGGAGCCCATGTGGGGAGCTTCCAGACCCAGGGCAGATGGTCGGCCTCAGACTTGCTCCTACATATAAATGTCAGGGAACTCAGGGCGGTGCGCCTAGCCTGTATAGCCTTCCACCGGTATCTGCAGGGGAAGATGGTCAGAGTCTTCACGGACAATATGACCGCGATGTATTACATCAACAGGCAAGGGGGCACGAGGTCCTCGGCCTTGTGCCACGAAACCCTAGACCTGTGGGAGTTTTGTATAGCCCACAACATCTCCTTGAGGGCCTTTCACCTACCCGGCATGCGCAATACGCGAGCCAATCATCTGAGCAGGGTTTTCTCCCAACAGCACGAGTGGTCACTCCACAGGGAGGTTGCCAGGCAACTCTTCCTAGAGTGGGGTACTCCCCAGGTGGATCTTTTCGCCACCAACCAGAATCGCCTCTGCCCTCAGTTCTGTTCCAGGGCAGGAGGGGTCGAAGGAGCGATAACGGATGCGTTCCTGGTTCCATGGTTGGGCTGCCTGTTCTACGCCTTCCCGCCCTTCCCCCTGATAGGCAAGCTCCTACAGAAAGTAAAGACAGACGGGTCCAGGGTTATCCTGATAGCGCCGGATTGGGCCCGTCAACATTGGTATGGAACCCTCCTACAACTTCTAGTGGCCCCTCCGCACAGACTGCTGTTCCGACCGGATCTCCTCTCCCAGGAGGGAGGATCCCTCCTCCACCCTGACCTGGCCGCACTTCACTTGACAGCGTGGCTGCTCCATGGTTAGACGAGGAAGAGAGGAGGTGCTCTGAGGATGTTAGGCGAGTCCTGCTGGAGAGCAGGAAGCCCTCCACACGACAAACCTACCTGGCCAAATGGTATTGGTTCTCCACATGGACGAGGGAAAGGGGCTCCTCCCCCTCATCCGCGTTGCTCCAGCTCATCCTCGATTACCTACTGTTCCTTAGGACCCAAGGGCTGGCGCCCGCCTTGGTCAGGGTACACTTAACAGCAATTTCGGCTTTCCACCCTCCGGTGTCTGGTCAGTCGGTATTCTCCCACCACATGACTTCCCGTTTTTTGAAAGGTCTGGATCGGGCATTCCCTTACGCCAGACCCCCGTGCTCTCCCACCTCATGGTCCCCGCTTTGAACCCTTGGCCACGTGTTCCTAGTGGCTATCACCTCAGCCCGCCGGGTCTCGGAGCTTAGGGCCCTGACCTCTGACCCCCCGTATACGGTCTTCCATAGGGACAAGGTACAGCTCCGCCCGCACCCGGCCTTTCTGCCGAAGGTAGTTTCGGCTTTTCACATGGATCAGGACATCTTCCTACCAGTTCTCTGTCCTAAGCCCCATTCCTCCAATGAGGAACGACGCCTACACATGCTAGATGTGTGTAGAGCGCTGGCTTTTTACCTAGACCGGACCAGGCCATTTCGGAAATCCCCTCAGCTTTTCATTGCATCGGCCGAGCGCATGAGGGGGCAACAGGTTTCCACCCAGCGGCTCTCCCGCTGGATCACCTCGTGCATACGTACGTGTTACAACCTGGCAGGGGTCCCCCCGCCTCTTCTAGTGAAGGCTCATTTAATGAGAGCTCAGGCCTCGTCGGCTGCCTATGTGGCTCATGTCCCTATCCAAGACATCTGTAGGGCTGCTACGTGGTCCTGTGTCCATACCTTTTCATCGCACTATGAGATAGTCTCCAAAACGCAGGATGACGCCGGGTTTGGTAGGGCGGTACTCTGCCCTGGTAACCCTTAAACTCCTACCCACCTCCATCAGGTATAGCTTGGAGTCACCTACTGTGGAATACACATGAGCAATCACTCGAAGAAGAAAGGACAGTTACCTGTTCCGTAACTGGCGTTCTTCGAAATGTGTTGCTCAGGTGTATTCCACATCCCGCCCTCCTTCCCCTCTGTCGGAGTTGTCTGGCAAGAAGGAACTGAGGGTGGGGGGAGCGCAGCGCCCCTAATAGCGCGATTTATCGGCGCCACTTCAGGGGTCGCAGCGGGGCTCCCCCACTACGGGTACTGCTAAGGGAAAAACATCCGGCACCGGTGCACGTGGCGAGCACGCACACCTACTGTGGAATACACCTGAGCAACACATCTTGAAGAACGCCAGTTATGGAACAGGTAACTGTCCTTTTCATTCCTTCTGCCTAGCCCAGGGAAGCTCCGCAGCAAAGGCTTTTTAGTGTTCTAGCCCCAGTCAGCGTGGGCTTCTCTGAATTCTCCTCCCCCACTCTGCAGAAGCCTTTCCTCCCCACCTGCTCTGCTCAGTTTAATGGGGTTCTAGAGAGAATTGTAGTGGTGGAGGCCCTAGAACAGGGGTGGGCTAACCCGTGGGCTGGATCCGGCCCGCCAGCCGTTTTAATCCGGCCCTCGAACTCCCACTGGGGAGCGGGGTCTGGGCTTGCCCCGCTCCGGCGCTCCAGCCGGGGAGCAGGGTTGGGGGCCGCTCCACACAGCCCCCCTCCAGCTTCTATGTGTAGCGGCAGCCAGGGGGCTCTGCTCTGCACACTGCCCCCACCCCAAGTGCCGCCCCCACCCCAAGTGCCGCCCCGCAGATCCCATTGGCCGGGAACCGCAGGGGCAGTGCCTGCGGGTGGGGCAGTGTGCAGAGCTGTCCGGCCGCGCCTCCGCGTAGGAGCCGGAGAAGGGACATGCCACTGCTTCCGGGAGCAGCTTGAGGTAAGTGCTGCCCGGAACCTGCACCCCTGAGCCTCTCCCCGTGCCCCAACCCCCTGCCCTGATCCCCCTCCCACTCTCCAAACCCCTTGATCCCAGCCTGAAGCACCCTCCTACACTCCAAATGCCTCATCCCTAGCCCCATCCCAGAGCCCTCACCCCCAGCCAGAGCCCTCACCCCCTACACCCGACTCCTGAGCCTGGAGTCCCCTCCCGCACCCTGAACTCCTCATTTCTGGCCCCACCCTGGAGCTTGCACCTCCAACCAGAGCCCTCCCGCACCCCAACCTCAATTTTGTGAGTATTCATGGCCCGCCATACAATTTCTATTCCCAGATGTGGCCCTTGGGCCAAAAAGTTTGCCCACCCTTGCCCTAGAAGCATGACTTCTGCAGGAGCTGACCTGTGCCATCTGGACTTGTGCCACCAGCTGAGCCCTTGTAATCCACGGGTCAAGGGAACAGAACTCCTGTTTTTTTCCCTCTGGTGGAGAGAGGTGACAAATCATAGCCCACTAACGGAAAAATGAGTAGAACATTCAGTGAGCTGAGTGTCAGAGAGTTTCTTCTGCCCTGCAAGGGGTAATACCACTCCAGGTAAGAATGAAGGCAGAGAGAAAATATGTAATGTGTCAGGATGGTATCTATGAATAAAAAGAACACTTGAAGATCTTAGGAAATCATTTTGTGGCCTGTGGATGGAGGTTAGCTGACCTTAAATTACTTCTAAAAATACATAGAGGTGGTAAAAAAAAAACAAAAAAAAAACTGGCTTCTATTACTCACAAAAGCATGCATCTTTGTGTTGGCAAGGTGCAAGGAGGCACTTTACTTCACAAAATAAAATAAATATTTTATGCATATCTTTAATATCAATCTGACAGATCAGTTGTCTAATGATATACACTTTCTCCCCATTTATCCTTTTCCTGTTTTTTTTTAATTCAAAAAGTAAAAGAACAGGAAAGAGAAATTGCTCATAAGAAAATTCCAGTGAAAACTTCTACCAGACACTAGTGCAACACGGTCACAGGCACACTAGCAATTACATTACATACTCTCACAGTTAGACAAAGCTCATCCCTGAGCAAGTGGTTACTTCAAGAATACATGTCCAACAAAAACAGCTGCCAATCTCCAGGGAAAAAATATGATGAAGAAACACATTTGCCAGCTAAACCACTTGTGAAGTTCTGAATAGAATTGAGGATTTTTTATATCACAAACATAGGTCTCCAATATTTCACCAAAATGAGAGCCTCATTAGCTAACACAGCAGTAGTTTGTGTGTAGGCTGCACCATCTATTACATGGTGTGTGTGTGTGTGTGTCTCACACACACACACACACCCTTTATTACAAAAGGTTTGTTTGAAAATCTAAATTACTTCTAATTCTTTGCCCATAAAGTTTTTTGAGTATCTGCCATGAGAGAAATATGCATCTGTTTATTTTGTTATTTGTCTCAATTTCCTGCCAGCTGTTGTTACTCTCTGGGTGTGGTATGCATAGTTTTCTCCAAAGCCAGTATTTACACTGCTTTGTTAATTAGCTAATTGGTTTGGTTATGGTGTTGAATAGTAGTAAGAGCTGCACCTTTTAGGATCCTTCCTTTAGACCTAAGCACATTGCATCTATACCTTGGAGCCAGTATTATCAATATAAGTTAAGCTATATTTATGATTTTATGAGATGTATTGATACAGTATGAGCCTATTACCTATCAGTGTTTGTATCTGCATAAAAATAGCAGCAGCTCCTTTTGAGACCAGTGAAAGAACAATGGATGCTTTTTGGTCCTGAGCACTTTTGAAAATCTGGTCACTAAATGGGAGCTTTAAGAAACCAAGATCTTTGGGAAATCTGGCCCTAAATGTCCAAAGCAAAAAAGCATAGGGTTATTATAGGGGAAAGTACCGTGACTAACCATAGAATTATCATTTGATATAATTATTATATATTAGATATCACCTTCAAATGGAGGATTTACTCTGACAGATAGGCACAACAGATCTGACTTAAGTTTCCTGAAACAGCCTTAACCAAGAATTGCAATGAGCTTTAGGTTTCTGTCATGAGAGTCTTTATCTTATTGTAATATTCTGTAGTGTAGTACACTGCACCTATTTACCAGACTGAGACCTCACCTTGCAATTTATGAGTCTCCGTCCAAGCAGATCTCTCCAATCCCTTTCCCTGCAGCTATTGACTTCCACCACTAAATATCAGAGTGCTGGGATCCAGTTGCTACCTTCAAATTTTCTATTGTGATCTAATCTGCATTGCATTATGGGGCACACCAAAACTCTGAGCATGCCAGTTTGCATGACCTTGGGGCTTGGAGCAGCCCACTCTCTCTTGCAATTGAACACAAAGCAGGTAGCTCATGAGTCTATATTTACAAGATGAAGAAGAGGGTTCTGAGATTAACCACCAAGAAAGGGGTGGGGAGTTATTTGAGTGCCAATGGTAGTCTCCAGAAATACAGATATTGGTGGTGATCCCAGCTGTTGGAAATAACAGATGTAACAGATTACATAAACAATATTGGTTTGTAGTTAGTATGTGCATACTCATACTTTAAATTCCAGGTGTGATATCATATATAAACAAGTTAGTTCACTTTCTCTCTTTCCTATTTGAAAAGCTAGCACTAGTTAGAACGTATTGTTCTGTGTGCTATGTTTAGTCTTACTGAGGCTAGATTGGCTCATCTAGGGCTAGTCCACATGACAAAGGCTGTGGAGACTCAAAGCTCTCTACTGGAGACTCAGCATATACCAGGAAAAGGAGTTTGACTGGTGTACTTAACCCACCTCCCTGAACAACATATGCTATACCAGCAAAAGGACTCCTTTGCTAATATAAGGAGTGTGGGGCTTTTTCACACCTGTACCCTGGCACAGTTTTGTAGTGTAGACCTGGCCTCAGACACTGTCCTGAGTTGGGGATGGTGCAGAGCTGCACCGTCCATGGAGAACTTAGGGAAGCTCATTGAGGCATAGTCCCTCCCTTTGTTTCCCAATGCACTACTCATGGCCCCACTTCCTGTCAGGAATAAGGCACTGCAGTTGTGCCTGCCCAATCTTCTGACAACCTATTGAGCACAGCTGGGCTGCATCAGCTAGGTCGCCTGACAGAATGCCTGCCTGTGATTGGCTGAGGAAGCTAGCAGGCTTGTTCTTGAGCCCAGCAGCAGTAGCAGTTCCCCTGGCTGCTTAAAGCGTTTGCCCACAGCTGTGAAAACTCCTTTGTCTGCTTGTTCTCAGCCTTGCTCTAGTCCCGCTCTTGCCTTATTTAAGCCCTGCTGCTGTCTGGGACCCAGCCCTACCTCTGCCTCACCTCACCTCACCTCCATTCTTCTAGGTATCCATGAAAAAGCCTGTGACAGTATAACTGTTGTGGAGCTGATTCACTGCAAGGAGAATGAATATATATACCAGCATAAGCAATGGCAGTGAAAGGGTTGGTTTTATTTTTAGATGTGTCTCCTTTTTTCTCCAATGCTATTTAATTCCAGGAGGGAATAAATGCACCGTAAAAATATTTAGTTGCCAGGAAAATAGTTTAGTAACAGTCAGTTGGTACATAATGTTTTTGTAAAGAAATGTATAAGCAACAGATACACCAGCACAGATGTTTTGTATGAAAAGTTGGTAATAGAATTAAGTAAGTTGAAACTGAAAGGTTGATATAAGTGGTTGTGAAAAGTATGAACTAATGTTTTCAGTCAGCCATAGGGCCTGATTCTGCAAATACTTCGCAACGTAGTGTTTACTTCAATGGGAATACACACAGTTGAAAACACTACTCCCAGCAGTAAATATTGGCAGAACTGGGCCCAGATTTCTCAGTCAAGATAATGGCTCACACAAAAGTATCACAATTTTCCTATTTTAAATTACTATGTTATGGAATAAGGTTTCTATTAAATGAGTACATTGTGGAATTTGTTCATTTTAATTGTAGTTCATTTCTATTTATTATTTACAGAAAGGTCAGTGTAAGTATTTAGTCCATCATATTTATAAAGTGTGAGTCCATCAAAATAATTTAATTTGTGAGATGGATATGCACATGTATGTAGTGCAGCAAAGCCTAAAATTTGTGACAACTGTATTACAAAAAAAACTCTAAAATTTTTGTTACCTTACCATGAAAATGTCAATATCTGATTGTATCTAAGAAATGTATAGAGAACCAATTTGTGTGCTACCTATCTTACCTGTTGGCTATCCTCTGACATACTAAGAAGTTAACTTTAGAATTTTATTCTTACTATTATTATAGAAGAGACCTGATCCAAAGGCCACTGCGGTCAGTTGGTGTCTTTCCACTGATTTAAATTGGCTTTGGATCAGGCCCCAAAAGAGCTCTATAAATATATATGGGATAATTACATAAATTACTATAATCTATTTAGAGTACAAACAAACGGGTATGGATGAATCATGGAGAGAAGTTTGAGTGGCTTGTGTTCACAGATTCTTGAAATATGTGTGTCCTTATTCACAATTTTTTTATGCAGCCATATACATTTGTGGTTCGTAACAAAAGTAAACATAATTTTTATTAAAATCCTGCACAAAAACTCTGTTTCTGTACCTTTGTTAATAATTTGTGGGCATGATTCCAAGGCCATTAAAGTCAGCCTGGTAAAAGTTTGTAAGAAACAAGAAAAACGGGACAAAGTTTGAAAAGATGCTTTTTAAACATAGAAAGTTATCTTTCAAACAATTTATTTAGATATTTATGTACAATGGGATGGTAAAAAACATATCATATCAAAAATAAATGAGCCATTCCTCAAACACTTGCCTGAAGTTCAAGTGCATAAATACTGGATAATAACATATGATGTAAAAGCTGTGCGGGTTTTACACCGAAATTGTATTAAACTAATTACTATAATACAAAAACAAACCAATCACCAATAACTAAAGTTATATTTGGAGATGGTAGAGTTCTCTGACAAAAAAAAATGTTATACAAGTTCTTAGTTTTTCTTTAACTATTGGTGAGATTTTACCATTCTATTTGTGAACTGTGGTAGGTACCATAATATAATGCACACAGTGCATGCTGCAGTTTTTAATATGAAGTGTTTATTATGCTGCACAAAATATTTTCCCCTTACAATATGCAGTCAGCCTTCCTCTCACCCGTGTATGTGAAATCTGTTTGACTCCATGGAATATTGGTTTGAATGATTGCTCTGATTTTTTTATACTGTACTTTTCCAAATGAAAGCACGAAAAGCAAACATAGTTATCATTTGCCACATAGGCGCTTACTCCATGAGTGAGCACCCACGGAAAAAAATTAGTGGGTGCTTAGCACTCACCGGCATCCAGCTCCCGCCCCCAGCGCCCACCGCAATCAGCTGTTCCGCGGCATGCAGGAAGCACTGGGGGGGAGAGGGAGGAGCAGGGATGGGGCATGATCAGGGAAGGGGGTGTAACTGGGTGGGAAGAGGGATGAGCAGGAGGAGCAGGGGTGGGAAGAGGCAGGATGGAGTGCTGTATTGGGAGAAGGGATGGGGGTGGGCCCTGGGGCGGAGCGGGGGCAGGAAGAGGCGGGGCAGGGTGGGGGCTTGGGGAAAGGGGGTGGGGCCAGGGGCGGAGCGGAGGTTTGAGCACCCCCAGGGCCCTGACAAAGCCGATGCCTGTGATTTGCCATTTCTTATTTATTCACACACAAGTAAGCATCTCTCCTTAAAAACAATGAAATTGAAAAGCTATTTAATGGCTTATAAATAGGCCATTCTTTAGCTTGACAGGAGAATGCATCCCCTATCAGTTTTATAAAAGCCACAATTAAACAGCCTCTTAGCCCAAGCCCAAGAGCCCGAGTAAGCTGGCACGGGCCAACTGTGGATTTTTAATTGCACTGTAAACATACCCTTACTGCAGTAGTTCTCAACCAGCCGTCCGGGGCCCTCTGGCGGGCTGCGACCAGGTTTTAGGGGGGCTGCCAAGCAGGGCCAACATTAGACTTGCTGGGGCCCAGGGCAGTAAGCCGAAACCCCACCGCATGGGGCTGAAGCCTGGGGCCTTGCGCCCCCGAAAGCCAGCCCTGCCTTTTATGTGCAAAAAAACATTTTTACTCTTGGGGGAGGGGGCAGTTGTCTGGTCTGGGGGGCCCTGCGGCTGGGCTCCTGGGGGGAGGGGATTTGGGTGTATTGGCTGGGGGGGGGGTTTGTGGGTGTCAGGTCCTCCAGCTGGGCTCTGGGGGGAGAGGGAGGGGGAGGGGACAGACAAACAGGAACTGGATTGTCATAGGGGTTTCTTTAGTTAAAGTTACTCCTGGGGGAATTTTTGTGTGTGTCTTTATTGTTACAGACATACTTGTTGACAGGTTTTTTTTAAATAAATTGCCAAAATAACCTGTGATTATGTAGTGTTATTTTAGTACAGTAGTTCTCAAACTTTTGTGTTGGTGACCCCTTTCACATAGCAAGCCTCTGAGTGTGACCCCCCTTATAAATTAAAAACTCTTTTTTATATATTTAACACCATTATAAAGGCTGGATGCAAAGTGGAGTTTGGGGTGGAGGCTGACAACTCGTGCCCCCCCCCATGTAATAACCTCGCGACCCCATGAGGGTCCTGACCCCCAGTTTGAGAACCCCTGGTCTAGTAGCCCCAAGTATGTACCCGTCTGAGACCACAGGTGTGTACTAAGGGTGGCTAATCCCTCCCTTCACTTGCACTGCTGTGCCTACGCTTTATTTTTAGTATGCGAGCCTGATCAGAGCAAGCTGCAAGTATGTCTCCTCGAACTGAGAACCGCGCCCCCAGCTACAAGTATATCCTTAGTCGTGACACAGAGGTGAAAGGCATATTAATCTATTACAGTTCTTGAGTCATGCACTATATTCACATACTCCTCTTTAGGAGGAAGATCTGTGGGTAAAACGTTTTACTAAATAAAATTTAAAATCCCCTTCATTCAATTAAAATATAAAGTATCTTATAAAGGGCTCAGGTGTTTCAGCCTCTTGCAGCCACAGCTTTATCTTATTTCCTTTCATTGTCTTTCAACCCTTCACTCTTGGAGTTGCACATTTTATAAACTATGCTCTCTTGTTGGTTGGTCTGCTTGGCTCTCCTACAGAGGGAGCAAACACTGTTTGTTGTGCTGGGCAACACCACTGCCACGTTTATAATTACAACTTTTCTTTTACTTAGTGAACTGTTCTGTCGGAAAATACAGTCTGCAACAGATGGCCCTTTTTGGTTTTCTGGTTTTGCTTTTTAAGTTTTCCGTGAAGAACAATTTAGGAACAGAAACAGAACAGCGTAGTTCGAGATTCTTATAATGTGGGTTAAATCTTAATAGAGAGATTGCTTTGTCGACGCCTTCTGTGCACAATGGCATAACATAACTTGGACAATTATAGCAACAGTTTGTGAACCAGTAAACTTTGTTGAAATTGACTTCTGCTTAAAGAAAGAAAATGTCTCTGTGGTGATGGTGCCACTCTGGAGAGCTGTTTACTGACCATTAAAGGTTTTACTTTCTGATTGATCATTCTTTATGTCTGCCCTCTTCCATACTTTTAAAAAAATCAAATTGTACCAAAGCTGTTGATTTGATTATTCATAACTCTTTTCATTTCACCTGGCCTGTTTGAATTTCAAAATCTTAAAAGGGAAATACACCTTATTTAGTGTTTAGTATAAAATACCATACTTTTAATTAATAGTTTAGTGTTGTGAAGCTTTTGAAAATTTGTTAGGACGAGAGTAGGTACTATCTTTTGAGCAGAGGAATAAATCCTAAAATTATATTTTAAGTCATCATATTTATTCCTAGGGCAGTAAGAGAGTCAACAATTTTTATCATAAAGTTGAACGGATTTTGAGCCAAGAAATGGCGATGTTGGTTCATGGAGCCCAGCAAATGTAATCACAGTGACAAGGAGTTCTCTCTCTTCCCTGTGCTTTTCTCCCTTCCCTCACAGTCTATTTTTTGCCCTTGTGGCATCACATTACAGCAAAGCATAGGAGAAGTAATTCAGACTCCATGCCAGCTTCTCTGACCTTCTTGGATAATCCAAATACACTTGTGCCATAGACAACTTTAAATAATAAATGTGTTCAGTTTCAATTACTTTCTACTCCAAGTCCAATAAGTGGATTCTTAGTGGAATTTGTGTATGAAACAGGGGTTAGCCCTTTTATGTATATTTACACGAAAGTACAGATTTGGATTTGGATTTTTCTTCAAAGTTTGGTTTGGATTTCCAGTTAAGAAAAACATTCTCTGCTGGTTCCCAATTTTTCTGTGTGCAGGTTTCTGGATGATATTTCACATTATACTCAGACACATTTCAGCTACTATATTTGCCAATCTACTCTAGGTACTAAACTAACATTTAATATCCCAACATTTTTTCAAATCTCCTGTTTACCACCTTGCTATATCCTGATCAGACATCATAAAATGGAGTCAATGGGCAACAGATAATAAAAGAAAAGAGTAGAGTGATCCCAAAATGTCTTTGATCTAAAGAGAAACCATTCAGGAATATAGAAATCAGATGTAACAGCATTTTCTTTTTATTATTTTAACATCTTTGGCCCCCAGCTTGTTTAATGAATATGTATTTTAAATAGATTTTTTTAAATTTCTGGGTTCAATTTTCTTTATATTTTTTTATTTTTCTTAGAAAGTAGGCAGTGAACGGTTGCATTAAGTCAAGGTAATGTATTGTATACTTGGGCTTTTTTTACATACTACTTAATCAGATCACCATTCTTCATTGTCCTCCACTTCGGATGGCAGTCAGGGGATCCAGATGACAATCTGTGGAAGATATTCTTCCAGAGGCAGCATCTGGCTCCTTGGCAGATTCCTCAAGCACTTCTACTAATGGGTTTGGATTTGCCCAGGGGTCTTTTATGTGGTTACACTGCAGATGGGCTGTCTGCACAGCTTTGTCCTTTTGAATGCATTTTTAAAAAATACTTCCATCCCATTCTTAGATATTTACACACTCTTTTCCAATTGATAAGATTCTTTATGAGTCTCGTAAGATCCCCGTGCTTGATTCTTTATGTAAGAAATCCCAAAGCTTTCCATACATCTAAATGTGCACCTTGAGTTGTGTTTGCGATTCTGGATTAACTTCTCCAGTCTCATTGCCAAGTGATATAATTCAGCATGATCTGAGTCTTTATTATTGTCAGATTTCTTTGGGAATGACCCTACACTATCACTTTTAGAGCAGAGTAACTTTACCTCCCCTTGAAGCATGAAATATACTTGCCTTCCATTAGCCTTCCCCCTTTGAAAGCCTATGTTCAAATCTGGATTTGGTTATAAGTAAAAATGAGTATGGTGGGCTCAACCTACCCCTTAGGGGATCCTTGTCTGCTGCTTAGCAGAGTCCTGGACTAGAGTAGCAAAGTTGTTGCAAGTCATGACTTCCTCCAGGGTTCAAAGTGGCATTAGTTGTGTCTGTGTCTGTCACCTTATCATCATGACTGTTCTCATTATCTTTGCTACCTGGGCTCACAATCCAGTAGAAAAAATTCAAATAGATGGAAATAAAATGCCAAATAAGCATCCCACCACTATCCTTTGACATTTATGTAGCAGTTCCTGCAAATGGCTCAGCAGTTATTTTCTGGATTGATATAAACAAATTGCTAGACTGATGGTGACCTCACAACAGCAATTACTGCTTGGAGTGAGTGATGTTACCCTTCAAAAGCCCACCCTCGAAGACTGGGACTGGATCTTTAATATCTTTTACTCTTTTTCTGCCTTGGTTCCTCCAAGATTCTCTATTCTTCCCAACAGTGGTGCATTTGGTGGCCGAAATGAAAAAAAAAATCTGAGGGGGGAAAAATTGTTTCAGGTTGAATGAAACTTTTTTTTTTTTACCCAAAATATTTTTCTTTGTTTTTGTTGTTGTTGTTGCATTTTGGGTGTGTTTTACCCTTTAAAACAAAATTTAAAACAAATCTAGCTAAATTTCTAAACAAAATATTTTGAAATGAAAAGTCAAAATATTTTGTTTAGAAAATATCTCAGCAACTATTTTGACTTTTTTTTTTAACATTTTACATTCGTCTGAAACTATTAGACACATCCATAGATAGCTGCAGTCTCCCTGAAACTGCATTGTTGGGCGAATAAACTGTTTGACAGAAAAAATTCTCCCAGCTCTACTGGTATACTCTTTGACAGCGTTAGATAATTTTGACATTGTAGTGCTCGGTGTTCCCATGTATTATTATTATTATTATTAATTTGTATTACCATAGCATGACTATAAATTCTTGAGTGCTTCTTACGGCAAACCAGGTGCTAGTCCTGACACAGTTTAAGAGATAATATCTGAAGGAGAATGAAGAGTTGGGCCCTTGTTAGCGTTCAGTATTGCTTGTTTTTTCCTCTCAGGAGGACAGCCAGAACTGACACTCTGCTGTCAGTGGGTGTGCTTTTGGTGTATAGTGCCTGGGTGACAGTAAACAGAACAGCAGTTGAGTTGGTATTATGCCCTTCTGTTTTGATTTGAGAAATGATGAAGAAGAAGAAACTGTGCTGAGCCTGGAAGAGAAAAGCCCAAGTCATTTCAATGGAGAAAACTTAGTGTTCTCAGTTTTACTGTTCCTTCGCTGGATTTTGCAGTAGCTTGAGGCTTGATTGGTTAAAGACTTAAACTAGAGTTGTATCAGTATCTTTAGGACTTGCTGCTCATAACAGTATACTAAAACAAAAGAGAAATCCATTTCCTGTTATTCATAGGTTGTTCTAACTGATATATTCTGTACCAAGTCACCCTTGTAAAAAATCAGAGACAGCCACCCAGGAAAGCAAAGCACCTGCAAAAGCAAATGTTCCTGTTATTCTAGCAATAATATAATGACTGGGAATGTAATACATTAAAGTATCATTTTTAGGCCGCATCGTCATAACTTACTCTACTTTTGGCAACCTATGATATAATAAATATATATTATTATTTATTCCCACACAAAAATCTTTTTTATTTTTGAGTAAAGGCTGCTAAATAGCACATCCTACCAGCATAAACAATAAAAACAAGGAAATAAATGTTAAGTCCCACAATACCCCATCTTCACTCAGTGGGTCAATTTTCCTTTATCAGCTTCAACTTTCTCCCTTCCACCCCCCAGAGTCCACATATATCCACCCTCCCTCACTTAGACCATGTTTATTGCCTGGAATGTTCATGTGCTTTGATTCATAAAGGGCTGGTGTGTCTTTCATAAATTACATTGTACGTGGGTTGTATGCAAATGTGTAAGTGAGGTTTGGTGTGAGATAAGTTTTTCCATAACGTTTAGGTAAAGTTATATGAATGCGTCGTCTGTATCGTTAATGATCGTTAGACGTTTAGGTAGAAGTTACAGAACTGAAATCTGCGTGTGTGTGTGTGCATATTGATACGTTGTATTTTTTTTCAGAGTGAAGGCTGTGTGTTGGTTGTTCAGAATAAAGATTAAGAGATATAATTTGTTGTCTTTGCTCACCAGGAGCATACTCAGAAAACAGCTGGAAAATTTTGACAAAAAAATGAAAGTTTGATGAAAAACAGAAACAAAAAATATTGTTTCTGTTTTTCATCTAAATTGAGCCTCTGGTTAGAGAGCTGGGCTGGCAGCATTAGGAAACGGAAGTAGTTGACAGATCTGAGCAATTCTATCAGCTAGCCTTCGTGTAGCTCTAAATGATAATTTAGGGAAGCTCTTTGTTTAATTTTAGAAGTTCAAAAGCAGACTGTCTGAAATGTTATAAGATTGTGATTTTGTGGGAGAGAAGTTTGGAATTTGAGGGAACTCTGGTTGTAGCTAGAGGAATATAAGAAACATAAAAAAAACTTTAAAAATTGAGCATTTTAAAATGTTTCTTTAGCAAAAGTTAGTAAAGATTTTTATTAAAAAATATGTAGAGAATTCAGTTGTCTTCTAAGGAGTTATTGTGACAAATTTAGAGAATAAAGTAAATTATTTAAGTGTGAAACAGAGTCCTTCTTTAAGTTCACTTAACTTGGGAATTGCTACCAGTGTTACCTGGTATAGAGTTTGGGCTTGCAGAGCATTTTATTTGGAGAAAGTTTTTATTTAAAATACTTTAAAATTAAAGCTAAATATTTAGGAAATAATGTGGTTTGTTTTTTGTTTTCCTGTATAGTTTCATGGTTGATCTGTGTGTGCTTCAGAACTTGCTGATAGAAAGTAGGTTTATGTACAGTAAAAATGTATTCTGTTTCAAAACAGGTATGTTTAAAAAAGTTTTAGCCATTTAAATGATCAAGTTAAAGAAGACACAATTAGGGTTAATGTGGTGTTCTCTGGAAGTCATGAACACCACTTGAGTGTCCTGAGTTGGAGAAGGGCCCAAAGCTTGCTCTAGTTCTACCCTATTTAACTTGTCAATTTACATAGGTAACACTTTTCTAAAATGGCTAATATATGTATTCCTTCTGTCTGAATTATTCTATTTTTAGCTCATTTAAAAATTTGCAAATGGATGTTTGTTTTTGCTGTAGAAAAAAGTGGCAAGAATGAACTTATAGTTGTACCGAGAGAGGAAAAAATGGGAATTTTAACAAAAGGATATGCCAAAGAAGGTTTGAACTTACTATTTATAATATATTAAATGCAGAAAACCCCTGTATTTAAATAAATTCTACCATTTCAAAGTGAAGCATTCAGAAGTTAAGAAATGCTACAGGTAAGGGTTCCCATACAGTATTATTTTGGCCTCCTTGTGGATATATGTTGTGATAGTTTTGCTTAAAATCATATAGAAGGTCTGTGGCAGAGTCAGGAATACAACCCTGTGCCACTGCTTTAAAACCGTAAGAGAATAGCCTGTGCACTGAATGAGGCATGAGTCCTATAGAATAGTGTTTGGTCACATAATTAAACCTGTGCCATATTGTACGTGCACAAGAGGACCAAATTAAAATTTCATGGTCATCCTTAATGCTGGCATTTTCTAACTTTTGGGTGTTCAATTTTGCAACATTCTCGTCCTTTAAATGTAATTGCCTTGGTTTTTAAAAAAGCAGACTGTAGTAACAGAAATTTCTAATGCTGGCTTCAGAAGGGAGTGTGGTCTAGTGGGTACAGGCAACATAGTCACAGACATAGTTTTGTCACATTCATTTGTTTTGCAAAGGCTGCCATCTCTGGATGAGTCTTGGGTCTGCCATACTAGTGACAGAGTTCTATTCCCAGCTCTGCCTGAAGTGACCTTGTGCAACCTCTCAGTTACCCTAACTGTAAAATGGGAGGAATGATAATTGCTTGCATCTTAAGTTAGGAGCATGAGTACTTGCTCATTGTAAGGGTTGTGAAATGCACAGAATGGTGGAAGAGCTAAGATTAGGAATCATAGTTCTTTCTAAAGGCTGCTGCTGCTGGGTTCCATCTAGAGCTCAAGCTCACTGTGGACTGGGAGCATGCTCAGTGCAGATGCAATGTTTAGAGATTTTAGCAACAAGCCTCTAAAAACCTCTGCTGAGCATATGCAAATGCCAGTTTTCATAGGCTTAGAGCTAGCCAAACCTGGGGTTTTTATGGGGCAGCAAAAGATGCCTCTAACCCCTTCCTATATTTCAAGTTTCTGGTCCAAACTATGGAGAGGCTAATACTCTTAAAAAAAAAAAAAAAACGGGGGGGGGGGGGTCGGGCAGAAAAGTTATAATAGTAAAACTATCTATTCATTCCTCACACTTATTCTCTGAAAACAGCTAATCCATTTTTTCTGGGCTGGTACAAAAAAAATTCAGGCAGAGTCCAAGCATGGAAAATGTCAGCTCAAATGGTTAAAAGTGTGGCAAAGTTATAAGCAATTGAAAATAAGTGTTTATTATGAAAAATGTTAGGCATCTTTAACAATAGACATCACTCTGCCTATAATGAACACTTTATCCACTAGAAAGCAGGCTATAGTAAACAACCATGTATGTTTAGAAGCACTAATTTGCACTTCAGACTTCACTCAGCTTTTTCTGTTAGTGCAAGAAAAACATATTGAGCCCAACCCTGCTCCTGCTGAAGTCAATGCAGAAATCTACAAAGCATTTAATTTGGGGAAAAAATTAATCAAGATGTTGGAATAATTTCATCTTTTTTTAGAAAATTTGTTTAGAACCACTTACCTGTTTTCATTACCTAATATGCAGTAGGTTTCTTGTACCTTAGCTGAGATTTTTTTAGGTTAACGGTGAGCAGGATATCTTGAGAAAGGTGAATTAAAATCCATCACACAAGAAGTAAAATCTAAATTTAAGGTACCGTACCTTGGAAGTATTTAAAGGTGCTGCTTGCTTGTTCATTGGGGGCAAAGCCATTGTGGATAAATCCAAATATATGTAAATGGTTTTATGAAATAATTTTAAACCTTATTGGGACTCCACAAGCACAGTGGCTCCAAACTAGAGTACTTCTTTTTTTCATCCAAACATAATTCCTATTCATGCATTGATCTTTTTAACACACTACTTTTAAAGCATATTAGTAAAATATGGAACAACATACTCTTCTATACAATAGATAACATACATATATGGAATCACAACCGTCCCTTGTATAAAAGAGGGATGATCCGTTTATATTCTCTGGTAAACAAAAAAGCTGATAGGATAATTGTTTTCTGTTTAAATAACCCTGATTCATATCAGAAGTAAAAGGTGTTTGGAACCTTTAAACTATGATATTTGGGGAAGTTTATTATTTTGCATTCTGGAATATTACTGAAGTGTATTCTTGTGTAGACATTGTGTGTGAATGTGGAAGAGAAAAGAGTAGAGTTTTTACCCTGACTAGAAAGAGGGAACAACTTCTATTTGTTTCTAATCTGGAAGTATCCATCAAGTATCTCCAAGCTGGTCATTTTTGAGCAGGAAATCATGACATTGCTTTAGTGAACACATGGGGAGAATTAAACTGTATATGCAATGAAATACCAGTTGTTTATCTTGGGTACCCTCTTGCTTTCTTAAACACATACAAGATGGAAACACAGACTTTCTTTAACCTTTAGCTGCATAGCTTCACTGTACAGAAAACTGCTAAACAAAACCTGACAGAACAGTAAATCATTTGTGTTCATTTTATTTCATCACTGATCACATTTCCCGTAGACAATAAATGTAATGCTCTGTTGACAGATGTATGGAAATGGATATGCAGTTGGATGATGAAATCTGGGTCAAGACCGTTTAAATCTCAGTTTATGCCTTTGCATTATTGAATATTAGTTATAAAATTTGTACATGCTGGTGCGTGACCTCTTCCCTACACTTATAAGATTCCCACTACTCATCCAGACCATTGCTGGGGAGAGCATCCTGCTGAAAGAACTCTGATGCATAGAGGGCCCATCTCAAATACTCATTGGAGTCAATGAGATTCTTTGTATTGGCTTTAAGGGGCTTCGGAGAAGGACCTTAATACATTGTTCCAGTTGTGATGTGATGTTTCCCAACATGGGAAAATGAAGGGCTTTCAGGTCTTGTATATAACCGTATATCTTGGTACAAATGTATCTGAAGTAATTAGAATGTTCATCAAGTTATTTATACTATTAGGAGCACAAAATGAGGCTTCCCTTTGAGAGACAAGACAGGTTCAAACAGCAGGAGGTAGAAATTATGCAGGTATTTTTCCCCAGAGCATGCAGGAGATTAGCATGGGGGACAGAAAGCTACAAAGGGAAATTTTCAATGATTACATTAGGGACTAGACAAAAAGTGCCCACAGTATTGACACACCTGTCCCCTGCTCCTCCTGCCCTAAATAACCATTTAAATAGGAACAGGAGTTCCTATTAAATTGCCCCTTATACTCCATCTTCCTCACAGCCATCCTCACTCCTTTCAAAACAGGAAAATTGGAATCCCAATGAGATGCAAAATAATCTCTCTATTGGCCTTGGTAGAATACACATGGTAAATTATTTTTCTCTTGTTGCTGGCCTTGCAACTTTGTGGACAGTAAAGGTGTTTTAGGGGCAGGGGGGAAGATCCATGTAATTAATTTGCAAATCGAGCAAGGAAAAGCAGCGCACACATTGCAAAGTGGATTGCAGTTGCCAATCTAGTATGGACTCACTCCCCGCACACCTGGAGGCATACTGTTTGTGTTGTGAGTGAGGCAGCATGTCTCTTAGACCTATCACTGGTGGAGAACTGTGTACATCCCCTTGACATGGCTGTGATATTAAAAGTCGTGGTGGGGCTCTAAATTTGAATGAAAAATCTAAATCAGTGATACCATGTTTTGGAAATCATGACTTTCTAGGCTATATGGAAATAACATGGAATGAAAAAAATACATAAAACTTAACCAAACAAAAATGCATAAAATAATTGGATTAAATAAGCTTCCTATAGTACATAACAAATTCATTTGTTCTGTCATCTTTCTGTTCTCATTTATTAGGCACACAGTTATGACTAGTGGTTAGAATAAAGAATGAGGAGTTGGGGGGCTTTGGAGATTATTTTCTTAGCTCTGCCGTGACGTGCTGTGTGACTATGGCCTATTCCTTTAACTTCTCCATGTTTCAAAAGAAGGATGACAATATATGTACCTAACTTATAGGTGTATTATGTGTGTTAATTGTATTGTGATACTTGTTTAAAAAGTAGAGAATATATTATTGTCTACATCTAATTATAAATAACTTATTCTTAAGTGTGGTGTAAAAATGATGCCAAAGACTTCAAAGAAACATACCTAGGTTATTAATCTAAGTATATCTAATTGACTTCTAAAATGGAGTTATAGTTTTGTTATCATATTGTTTTTAAAAATTCCTGAACTTTGTGTGCTGCAATACATTTGCTGCTCGCTGTCAACATGTGTTCGATTTTTTTGAGTATAGCTTTCAAGTAAGAGTGGCTGATGTTTCATAAAAGTAATAATTTAAAAGTAAAAAATATGTTTTCTATGGGTATTTAACATTGAATAAGTAATTGTTGTGGCTCACAAAAATAACAAATGAATAAAGTTAAACATCATTTCTGATGTCATCATGGAAACTTCAAACTTTGGTAACAGTATTTTTGCTAATAAAGAATAGCTACAGGTTTGTTTTCCAATAAAATAATATTTTTGTCCTTTTTAAGGTGCAAATGCTGATATTTAGTTTGTAAACTCTTTAGGGATGGAATCATATTTGGTTGGGGGGGTACAGTGCTTTACACAGTGAGAGCTCAAACCTTGATTGGCGCTTCTAGGTATTATTGCAATACAAATATTAAATGTTGTTGTTTTATTTTATTTTATTGCGTCCCTGTGTTGCTTCCTTTTCTAACAGGTCTATGGAAATGCAGGATCTAACAAGTCCTCATAATCTTGTTGGAAGCAGTGATAATCCGAGTAGTTCCAAACTGGATAAATCTAATCTCAGCAGCACGTCCATCACAACAAATGGAACAGGAGGTAAGTGTAAGACATCATCAATGCACAGAAAGTTGCTATATGTCCTTTTTCTATTTTTAATAAACTTTTTAAGTTTAGCATTTCAATTTAATGATGAGCATAAGGCTGATTGATAGATAGACAGACAGTTATCAGCCCTCAGCAAAAAAAGATGAACAATAGAACATTTCAAATTTGTACAGTTGTTTCCATTTAATTCTGTTCAACAACTTGAAACTGAATGAGGAAAGACATTAGGTCCGGAGACTCAGTTGTCGGCAAGTATTGAAAGTATAACATAAATAATGGTTGTAACATACCAGTCTTTTTCAAATCTTCATTGTATATTGCTCAAACCATAGAAATCCTAGAAAGGAACCTTGTCAGGTCATCTAGTCCAGCCCCGTGCACTGAAGCAGGACCAAGTATACGAAGACCATCTCTGACAGCTATTTGTCTAACCTGTTCTTTAATGACTACTACTATTACTTAAATGATTACTGCTCCGTGTACCTCTATAAAGACATTGCTGAAATTTAGGTTAATCACAGTTCTGTTTTCTATGCTAATAATGGATTTTGCTGCCCTTGGTCTGGTGAGTAGTCTGAATGCGACACTGCACAGTGTGAGCAAGGGTATCAGACTACGAGGTGAAATCCTGGCCCCTATTGTGTCAATGAGTGTTGTGCCATTGATTTCAACAGAGCCAGGATTTCACCCATGGTTCTTAGATGTTGTACATTAGTGTGCACTACACTTGTATTTTAGCATTTTACACCAAAATCTTGGTCATTCAGTTCTTTCTTCCCACAATATAAAGTTTTATTCACTTCTCTGTATGCAAAAATTCCATTAATGTCTCTAAAAATTTACATGTGAGCATGGAGGGAATAGACCCCTCTAGTGATATCTTTAAGATTCAGTCTATTCACATTTAAAAACCAAATACCAATATTCCAGAATAAGGAGGGGCTGAAACTAGACCGTTAAGAGCACTAATAATTATATGTGTATATTTTATTTAAATAAACCAGCTAGAATAATATTCACAAAAGCAATACCGTGCAGCTAAAGACTAGGCTCAAAGGGCAAAAACACCTACTGGCATTAAAGAATATTCATGTATATTGAGCAGACATTCAGACAATGAACCATTATACCATTCCCATTCTCAGGAGACAACATGACTGTTTTAAATACTGCAGACTGGTTGCTGAGTTGCAGCACTCCCTCTTCTGCAACAAGTATGAGAGATCATGGTATAGTGCATGTGTGTGACTTTGTGGCTCCATGACTGCTGTGTTACATTTCTCCTGTTTTGTTTCGTTCTTTTGTTCTGTGGTTTAGAACATTTTTATGTGATTTCCTACTTCTCAGAGTCCTTTTGCAGAGCTGGAAAACCAGAAAGAAGCAGTAACAAACATTTATTTTACCGTACTTGTTAAGCCATTTCACAAGTAACAAGAATTTTAATTGTCCTAGAATGAGGTTAACTGTATACATCCTCATAATCTGATGGCATTGTTTTCAGAGAGGCTGAGCACCCACAACTCTGATTGACATCATTGGGAGCAATGGATGCTCAGCTTCCCTTGAAGCCAGATTAATGTTTTTTTCCACTGAATGTCCATTTATCTTTTTTTTTATTTTTAGGTACTATATTACATGCTTACCTGAGCACAAATCAAGGTTGTAAATGTATTGGGCACTTTACAAACATTTTTCTGATCCTACAACCAGTTACTACCACTCGTTCCTTTCCTCCCATATGCATTATTATTGTTTTCTTTGTATTTTGGTAACATCTAGGGGCCCAATCGTAGAACATGGCTCTACTGTGATAGGTACTATACAAACACATAAGAAAATGATGGTCTCTGCCTCAAAGAGGTTACAATCTAAATTTAGTTTAAATGTGGATATGCATGGTAGTAACTGTTTACAGGATTGGGTTGAGAGGCACATACATGTTTTCAAAGGGGCATCAACCTAGACTCTTAAATTTGCAATTACAATTTTGTGCACACAAAACCGTGCAACTAGATTTATACACAAATTAGTCATACTTCTGCTCAAACAAAAATACAGGCTTTTACACTTACTCTGTATTTCCACATGTAATTGTATGTCATTATCACAGAGTTAACTCAGGCTCTTACTTACGACTGTTACCCCAACACCCCCGCCTGACCACACACAAAGCTGTCTTTCAACCCGATGCTTTCATCCCGGGCTAACTGGCTTGTCTGCGGTATTGGCTAAATCATGGATGTTGCTTTCACTCAGGTTGGTAATCTATCCACATTGCAGTGAGGGCTCAGTATAAATCACTGGAGTGCTGGTAGTTCTCCAGTGCCTTCCCACATTTCCTGCCATGTGCACAGAAGGACAGATGAGTTCTCTCATAATTCACTGTGAAAGAATCATAGAGTGGCTCATCTTACAGCAGGACAAATCACCATGGGATATGCCCCCAGAAATCCTCCTCATACCTGAATGAGTGCAGCACCAGCGAGGACACAGGAACGTGTTGGTCTTTGCAGTGTGGCTGTTCACACCCAAGTAAAGCTAATGCAGGTGCTCAGACCCAGGTGCCGATCACCTAGGGTGGCCACTCTCACATTCCTGGAATACTGGACATTCTGGCAATTCCTGCCAGAGTGACTCTGCCCCAACCGTGTTAGTCTGTATCAGCAAAAACAACGAGGAGTCCTTGTAGCACCTTAGAGACTAACAAATTTATTTGGGCATAAGCTTTCATGGGCTACAACCCACTTCATCAGATGCATGGAGTGAAAAATACAGTAGGCAGGTATAAATATACAGCACATGAAAAGATGGGAGTTGCCTTATCAAGTGGGGGCTCAGTGCTAACGAGGCCAATTCAGTCAGGGTGGATGTGGCCCATTCCCAACAGTTGACAAGAAAGGATGGGAAAATTAATTTTTGTAGTGACCCAGCCATTCCCAGTCTTTATTCAGGCCTACTTTGATGGTGTCAAGTTTGCAAATTAATTCCAGCTCTGCAGTTTCTTGTTGAAGTCTGTTTTTGAAGTTTTTTTTGCTGAAGAATTGCCACTTTTAAGTCTGTTGTTGAGTGTCCAGGGAGATTGAAGTGCTCTCCTACTGGTTTTTGAATGTCACAATTCTTGATGTCTGATTTGTGTCCATTTATTCTTTTGTGTGGAGACTGTCCAGTTTGGCCAGTGTACATGGCAGAGGGGCATTGCTGACACATGATGGCATATATCACATTGGTAGATGTGCAGGTGAACGAGCCCCTGATGGCGTGGCTGATGTGGTTAGGTCCTATGATGGTGTCCCTTGAATAGATATGCAGACAGAGTTGGTAACGGGGTTTGTTGCAGAGATTGGTTCCTGGGTTAGTGTTTCTGTTGTGTGGTGTGTGGTTGCTGGTGAGTATTTGCTTCAGGTTTGGGGGCTGTCTGTAAGCGAGGACTGGCCTGTCTCCCAAGGTCTGTGAGAGTGAGGGATCGTCCTCCAGGATAGGTTGTAGATCCTTGATGTTGCGCTGGAGAGGTTTTAGTTGGGGGCTGTAGGTGATGGCTAGTGGCGTTCTGTTACGTTCTTTGTTGTGCCTGTCCTGTAGTAGGTGACTTCTGAGTACCCTTCTGGCTCTATCAATCTGTTTCTTCACTTCCCCAGATGGGTATTGTAGTTTTAAGAACACTTGATAGAGATCCTGTAGGTGTTTGTCTCTGTCTGAGGGATTGGAGCAAATGCGGTTGTATCTTAGGGCTTGGCTGTAGACAATGGATCGTGTGATGTGGACTGGATGAAAGCTGGAGGTATGTAGGTAAGAATAACGGTCAGTAGGTTTCCAGTATAGGATGGTGTTTATGTGACCATCGCTTATTTGCACTGTAGTGTCCAGGAAGTGGATCTCTTGTCTGGACTGGTCCAGGCTGAGGTTGATGGTGGGGTGGAAATTGTTGAAATCCTGGTGTAATTCCTCAAGGCCCTCCTTCCCATGGGTCCAGATGATGAAGATGTCATCAATGTAGCAAAAGTAGAGTAGGAGTACTAGGGGACGAGAGCTGAGGAAGCGTTGTTCTAAGTCAGCCATAAAAATGTTGGCATACTGTGGGGCCGTGCGGGTACCCATAGCAGTGCTGCTGACTTGAAGGTATAAATCATCCCCATATCTGAAATAGTTGTGGGTGAGGATAAAGTCACAAAGCTCAGCCACCAGGTCTGCCATGATATTATTGGGGATACTGTTCCTGACGGCTTGTAGTCCATCTTTGTGTGGAATATTGGTGTAGAGGGCTTCAACATCCATAGTGGCTAGGATGGTGTTTTCTGGAAGATCACCAATGGATTGTAGTTTCCTCAGGAAGTCAGTGGTGTCTCGAAGATAGCTGGGAGTGCTGGTAGCATATGGCCTGAGCAGAGAGTCCACATAGTCAGACAGTCCTGCTGTCAGGGTGCCAATGCCTGAGATGATGGGGTGTCCAGGATTCCCAGGTTTATAGATCTTGGGTATCAGATAGAATACCCCTGGTTGGGGCATTAGGGTTGTATCTGTGTAGATTTGTTCCTGTGCTGCTTCAGGGAGTTTCTTGAGCAGACTGTGCAGTTTGTTTGGTACCCCTCAGTGGGATCAGATGACCCAAATGGGTGATCTTGTATGCATGGTGCATTCCGTTTTCAAGAGCACCCATCCCGCACCAGCTGCACGTGCGGTCATGCCGGCAGGGGTGGAGCAATATGCTGTTCAAAATGGTAACTCCTGTCCAATAATGCAGAAAACCACTTCTGTTTTTGTCCCACTACCAGACGGGACAAATCTCTCAAAAAGAAGACCGTCCTGTATAAAACCGGACAAGTGGCGTCCCTGTGATCTTCTGACTTAACTCTGTAATGAAGACATACCCTTAGAGGCTGATTTTGGAAGTTTGCCTGAGCCAAATTTTCAAACCCTTTCTATGAAGTTGGATTTTCATGCTTTGGTCACTCGGAGTTCTTTGCAGATATAGGGTTTGGAAATGCAAAATCCTGCATGCACAGTTTTGGAGGTCAGTGTTGAGGCCCACTGAAAACACGGTCCCATATGGTATCCATTTTAAGTAATGAAACCCATTTTTGTATTGTATAATTTAAATATCTCAAGATAACGTGTAGAATTGTTCTTAGTACACACACAAATTCCAACCATAATCTATTATTCTGAAAGGCCCCATCTTGCAGAATGTGACACACATGCTTAACTTTGCAGTTTGGGACCAAAGTTAATAAGGTTTCAGAAAGCTGACTTTTAAAAAAAAGAAGTTTGAAATGACTTTGTATATGCAAGTCAGCCACTTTAAGGTATTACAAAAATATCTTATATGCATTCCACAAAGGAAGTGCTGTGCCAGAATAAATGGCTTACTATGGGGGCTAGAATATCTCCTCTATTCTAATCTGTTATTTTAGTAGGTACAGGTGAAGGAAAAAGTACATTGCCACATACAGCTTAATTCCTAACTAAGCAGCAAGGGGGAAATCCAGTGGGCAGGTACATGCTATCCTGGGAGGTGCTCAGCCTAGTACATAGGGTTCTCCTTTGAATCCCACTCTCTCAGAGGGCAGTTGGATCACTAGTCCTATGCCTTTTAGATCTTTGTGTCTTGTTGGTGGGGCCTCTCTATGTGGTGTTCCCACTGCCTCGCTGCATCTGTGGTTGCATAGTATTTGCTTGGCAAACTGTGTGTGATAGTGTATTTGCCACACCTATTGAATTATGACATCGGATGTGCATGGCTGCTCTTGGTCTGTTCCCTTCATGTGTTTTTCTCACTCCCATCAACCTCAAATGTTCTGTAACTGTCTTTCTCTGCCAGCCCAGTTAGCACTCGATCAGGTCCCAGCTAATGATAACCCAGCCCAGCATGTACCCTTCCTTGGTTGCTCCTGGCCTCTGTAGTGAGATGTCTTGCACTGGTGTCACAGGCTGCTTCTCCCATTGCAGTCAGTGTATAGCATCCCACCCTAACTGGAAAGGCTGCTTGGCTATCCTGACTTTTTTCCAACCCCCTGCTGCTGGTTTCGGGAGATACTTTGTGTATCCTGTCATTTTCCATTGGTCTTTGAGTGACATCCTCACTGCCTGTCAGCTACTTCTCTCCATTATCATTGGGATCCCCCACAGCAATTTAAGGATTTCTAGGAAAGTCCTAGGGCTTGGATGTTAAGTGAAAGGAGAGCATCAGACATCTGATTAACTGTCTTGGACATCTCTCTGAACTGATCCTTTAAAGGATCCATACTCACCTGTTCTCGTTGGCCCCTCCTTTCCCTGATCTGTGGTCGCTTTCAAGTGCAGTAGAACCTCAGAGTTACAAACACCTCGGGAATGGAGGTTGTTCATAACTCTGAACAAAATGTATGATTGTTCTTTCAAAAGTTTACAATTGAACATTGACTTAATACAGCTTTACTATGCAGAAGAAAAATGCTGCCTTTTAACCATCTTAATTTAAATGAAACAAGCACAGAAACAATTTCCTTACATTGACATCTTTTTTTAAACTTTCCCTTTATTTATTTTAGTAGTTTACGTTCAACACAGAACTGTACTATGTAGTAATTTCTTTTTTTCCCTCTCCGCTCCCTACTTACATGCTTCCAGTTCCAAATGAGGTGGGTGGTTGACCAGTCAATTTGTAACTCTGAAGTTCTACTGTATAGGGGAGGAGAACAGTAGTAGAATCTGCAGCCCATCTGATTATACCATTTTGCATTCTCAGTCATTAAAATATAGCTTCGTTGTTAAAAAATGAAACTTTGCAGCTCATTAGTTCTTCTTGGAGTGCTTAGTCATGTCGATTCCATTTTAGGTGTGTATGTACCCATGTGCACAGTTGTTGAAGACTTTTGCCTTAGTGGATCCATAGGGTCAGCTGTGTCACCCCCTTGAGTGCTGCACTCATGCATCGGTATATCAGGCGCTAACGACGCTACACCCTCCAAGTTTCTTCTTACCGCCCATGACAGTTGGTCGGAGCGCCTTGTCTTGCATTTCGAGAGCGTTAGCGGTTCTTTCAGCCCATTGTTCTGTCTCCTTTATAGTCAGTTCTTAGGTATTTAGTTTGACCATTAAGTTAAGTATTAGATAATAGTTTTAGTAGTTAGAGTCCCAGCTGGGACTTCGCCACAGAGCAGGGCATGCCCTGTTCCCCAGGCTTCAAGCCATGTTCATCATGTACCCAACCGATGCCCATTACTGACCCCCATGATAGCTGTTTGAAGTGTTTGGGGGAATCACACAGAAAAGACAAGTTCAGGATCTGCAAAAACTTTCGTCCTTGAACTCAAAATGAGCGGGATATCTGCTTAAGGGCCATCCTCCTGGAGGCTGCGCTTCGTCCTGCCTTGGACCCCTTCCGATCGGACTCCACGCCTAGCACTTTGGCGTTGGTGCGCAGTGCAATGCTGGCACCGGAACTTGCCCAGCACCGTTTCCCCTCGCCGGGGCCTAAGAAGCAGCTGAAGCCCAAGGGCCCGTCAGCACCGCAGGACAGGGGGGAGTTGGGCAAAGTACCTGTGTTAAGCTACATGCCTGCCCTGGAGCTACACAGGGGTACCGCTGTGGTCAGACCCCCTAGTCCAGCCAGGCATCTGACTCCCAGGAGCGGCAGGGGATCCTGGCCCCTAGTAGGGCCTCCTGTGCCTGAGGTGGCCCCGGCAGCCAAGGACCAAGTAGGCCAGCCAGCATCACAGAGGTCAAACCAGTCGATGGACCACGTTAAGGCCCAGACCTCTAAGGGCAAGCCGGTTATGGGACCTCCCACTAGAGCAACGGAGCGTCCCCGAACTGCAGGTGTCGATCCCCATCACCACGGCCTAGTATCCCGGCGCCACAGCCTCAGTCTCTGGGTAGAAGACTCAGGTCTCTAACACCAAGGTCGCCACCTACGAAGCACAGGACACCCGAGTCATGACGCCTATCCCTGCAGTACCGCCGGGCCTCCGACCAGAGATCACCACAGTACAGATCCCCATCGCCTAGGCAGTCCCCCCCCCACAACAGCATCAATCCCCCTCAGTGCGGGATTGTTCCTGGTCATGCAGGCACCGTTCCTCGCCCTTTCCTTACTGTTTGCTGACAAGGGTCAGATGACAGACTCCAGCATCTACAGTGGTCCGAGCTGGAGGGAGAGTTCAGCCCCTCACCTAGGAGAGCCAAATCACCGACGACGTGCGAGACGGCCCTGTCAGCATGGCAGCAGGGGCAGTGGCCCACCCAGTGGCAGTACTGGAGCCTATAGGGTGTACCCATCATACCTGTCCTGTACTCCCACCATTCCTCTCAGGTCGCATCGGACAAACTCCCTCCAGCCCAGCCAGCACCAGCATCGGAGCACGCTGCTGAGTCCGACACAGGAGCGTTGCAGTGGGCCCCGACACCCAAAGAGCCATCCCCAGACAAGCAAGGGGAAGCTGCCCTTCCCCCTGTGGTACAGTCATCTTCGTCATCCCCAGACGAGGCGGTGGCAGGCCCCTCGCAAGCGAGCAGTCCCCCCTAATGATTTCAAGGAGCACCAGGCCCTGCTCTAAAGGGTGGCTGCTAACCTGAACTTTGAGGTCGAGGAGCTAGAGGAGTAGTCCGACGACCTCTTCAATGTCATACTCTCTTCCACCCCAGCCTGGGTCGCATTGCCCGTCCACCCAGGGGTCCTTAAAATTGCCGAGTCTGTGTGTCAGACCCGCTCCTCCATTCCGCCTGCCTCCAAGAAAGCGGAAAATAAATATTATGTCCCAGCAAAGCGATTTGAATATCTGTACACCCACCTTCCTGCAGGGTCTCTGGTAGTGTCTGTCGTCAACGAAAGGGACAGGCAAGGCCAGGCCAGTGGCAAACCCAAAAATAAAGACACCAAGAGACTGGACTTATATGGCAGAAAAATTTATTCAACAGCTAGCTGCAGTTTTGGGTGTCTAATCATCAGGCCCTGCTAGGCAGGTACAACTTCAACCTGTGGGACTCCATCAGCAAGTTCAAGCAGGGCCTTCCACAGGACCAAGCCCAGGAGTTTGCTATTAGTGGATGAGGGCAAAGCGGTGGCGAGAAGTGGCCTTCAGATGGCCTGAGACGTTACAGACTCGGTGGCCAGGGTGGTCTCCTCTGCGGTGGTCATGAGGCACAGCTCCTGGTTACAGTCCTCCGGGCTGACCCAAGAGATGCAGACTGCCCTGCAGGATCTCCCGTTTGAGGGAGCAGGGCTCTTCTCAGACCAATGCACAGCTTCACAGTCTTAATGACTCCCGTGCCACCCTCCGGTCCTTGGGCCTGCACACTCCTCAACAGGGTAGAAAGCCATTCCGGCCTCCGCTTTCTCTGCCTCCATCAAGATCATGGGGTGTCCCCCAGTCCAACTCCTACAGAGAGAAGGAGAATAACAAGGGGTTTAAGCGATGCCACCCTTCATCTTCCCGCTCTTCGGCCCAGCCTGGCCCCTCCAGAGACCAGGGCAGCCAGAAATGGGCATTTTGAGGATGTGCCCAAGGACGGTGCCCCAGCCACTGCCCAGGATCCACACCCCTGCTTTTTCCTTGACCATTTACGTCCCAACTGGTCGTGGCTGACCTCGGACCATTTGGTGCTTGACACAATTTCTTTGGGCTACACACTGTAATTCAAATTTTTAAGTCACCCTGCTCCCCTTACTAGGATAGATATTGTAGCAGTGTCAGAACATTACGTGATGCCACACACTGTGTTATATGTGCTACAAAACCTAGGCAAAACAGTGTGTGTTTAAATGGTGTGAGCTTATATTTTGATCTCAACTTTAAATTTTATTGCTTTTTTTTTCTTTTGAAGTTAAACTGGTTTTTGGTTAGTTTAATGCTGTTTTTTCATGGTTTAATTATGTGCAACATGAAAAATAAGGGCAGTATTCCAAAAGTCTAGCCATGCAAATGACTTCCTTACTCTGATAAAATCTGAATGTAATAGACTAGAGCTGTTTAAAATCAAGGATATCTCAAAAGATATTTTCCATATGTTTTGTTGACAAAATGTAATTCTAACTCGGTGTTTTCTATCAAATTAAATTAATTTGAGAGTTGGGGGCGAGTGATTGTTTGACAAGGAGAGGAAAACTTGGTGAATATTTGTGCCCAGGAAAGTGTGCTGCACATCACAATGATTGGAGGTAGGGATAGTTCAGTACAATACTTTTCAACTCAGTATTTAGGCCCCAATTCAGTAAAGCAATTAAGCACATACTAAAGTGCTTTCCTGAATATCTATCAATCTAGCTACAAGAGAAGAATGATAGTCCATTGGCTAGGGCATTAACCTAGGACTTGGGAGACGTGGGTTGAATTCCCTGCTCCACTACTGAGTCTGTGTGTGACCTTGGCAAAGAACTTAGGATCTCTGTGCCTCAGTTTTCCATCTGTAGAGCTGGGTTAATAGCACTTCCCTACTTTGCAGGGGTGTTGTGAGAATAAATACATTAAAGAATTTGAGGTAGTCATAGACTACTGTGATGGAGAAGAGGAGATTGTGGCAGTCATAAAGGGAACAGAGACTGCAAAGAAGACCAAATTAGCAAGCTGCATACTTTCTGATATATGTAGAGACAGAGGTGCAAGGCCTGAGCCTCTTCACAATCAAGTCAGTAAAAAGTGTTCCCTTTGACAGCACAACTGTCATTTATGCAGCAGATAGCCCTAGGTTTCATTAGCAGCAATGCAGGACAATCTTTGTCTTATGGAGAAAAGCTTTCCTTAATTTCTCATGTGTATTGTATTTAGTATAAAAACACATTCCCCAAATTTTGGCATACATCTCTTTTTGTTCCAACTGCTTTCTCATTGCAAAAGCTATTTATTATCAGTGCAAAGAAAAGTCAGTCCATTTCCACATTTATATTTTAACCCTCCATCTCTTGGAAATTATCTTAGGACAGAGATGTGGTGAAACATAGGATTTGGTTTAAAAATACGTTGCTGCTGTTGATTTTTTTTTCTGGTGCTGTGGAACAATTTCAGTGGCCTTCTGAAGAAGTAATTCTTTCTTTTGGGCACTTAAATGGATATCCCTAACCTTGACATGTGCAGAGCAATCTCCATGACCCTGTTTTCCAGGAGCGTGCAGTGGAGAATAGGAGGACCATTGATAGGAGTAAACTATTTTGACCTATCTCTCCCATCCTACACTGTGAAGCCACACTGCATTTGTTCAGGCTGCCCATTTGTTGGCATCCTGTAAAATTCACATTTTACATATTAAGATTTACATAATTCCCATAAATAATCAAAAAGTTAATTTCCACAGTCCTTGTTTGAAATTTGCATGTATACACAATGCCCCAAATTCCACCCATATTTCATGTGCGGTCATGTATTGTCTGTAGTGTTACTGTTAAGTATCAATCACCCAACTCACCCATTTGCCTATGAAAGATCCATTATGGATGGGGGACAAAGGCAGGTGTGTGTAATTTCAAATAGCTATAATAGACCTCATAGCTTGTTCAGGTAAAAACCACCAAAGAATTTGGCTGAGATTTTGAAAGGGGCCTAAGGGTATGTCTACACTACCCGCTGGATCGGCGGGTGGCGATCGATCTATCGGGGATCGATTTATTGCGTGTAGTGTAGACGCGATAAATCGATCCCCGATCACTCTCCTGTCGACTGCTGAACTCCAGCTTGACGAGAGGCAGAAGCAAAGTCGATGGGGGAGCGGCAGCCCTCGATCCCACGCCACGAGAACGCGAAGTAAGTGATTCTAAGTTGATCTAAGATACATCAACTTCAGCTACGCTATTCTTGTAGCTGAAGTTGCGTATCTTAGATCGATTCCCCCTCTCCCTCCCCCCCCCCCAGTGTAGACCAGGCTTAAGAGAGTTAATTCCCCAATTCACTTAGGACTTGTAAATATGGCGAAATTGATCAGCCGAACAATACATGGTATAATTATAACGCTATTGTTCTGCTGGTAAATTTCCCAGTGTAAGCCTTTAATCTTCTTTGAAAATTCCAGACTTTTTTGTTCTTAGAATTAAAATGCATGATATACCACATGTGTAGTAAAACATACAAGGCCTGATTCTCATTTGTACTTAGCCCCTTTATACTGTTCTGGCTGTGTAAAAGAGCCTTCACGTAAATGAAAATCAGGCCCCCAGTATTTATCAACTGGCAACTAATATATGCTGTAAATATGCACATCTACCTAACAGTACGAGTGTTCTGAATGTAATTGTGGTGCAGCTATAATTTTTTATTTTCCTAGTGCAGCTTAGCCTCTAATAAAAGCGGAAGTCTATGTTGTATAATTATTTCTTAGTACATTAATTAGAAGCTGGATTTTCATGGCTATCATTTGTGCACTGCCTATAGTTCTTTTCTTTTCTTTTCTTTTTTCCTTTGGGGAGAATAAGTCACCAATTTCAGTGTGGGTTAGCTTTGAGGTAGAAAAACACACTGGTTTGGGGGTGGCAGAAAGCTTGCACTGTGAAAGCAATATGCTGCTGGAAGAGAACAAAAACATATTGTATTGGTTCTCAAGCATAACTATTTTTTATGTGCTATATACTCTCCTCTCCTTCCTGTCCACTAGTTTTGGGGAATTGCTAGAATCAATTAGATTTAGATTGATATTAATCCAGATAATTATAGCAGTCTTTCAAATAGAGACATAAATAGATGCATGTGTGGCCATTTCAGAAAGTGCAGTAGCAGACTGTTCTCATAAAATTCTAAACTTTTCAATCGCATGTCTGTTCTAGCTGGACTGCCACTCGTGACACTGGCATGAGGTCTCTGATGTAAATTTAGAAGTAAAATCTCATGTCTACTTATTCTTCTATGTGTAGTGTCTCTTCTTGCAGTCAAAACAGAGCCCATGAACAGCAGTGAAACAACCACCACCACCACAACTGGAGATGGATCGCTTGACACTTTTACTGGGTCAGGTAAAGCCATAATAAGATCACATGTTATGAGATACACACTAATGTAGCATTGGTAACTTTCACTAATGAACATGTCAGTGCATGGAGGACACCTCTTAAACTGTGAAAGTTATAAAGTTATAAATTAGGCTTTAATACCAAAAAGTAATAATACCTTTTTTGAAAACACCTTAACTTGCAGTTCTCATCAGCTGTGTTCTTAAGAAACATATTTACTACAACTATTCTTGTGTGCAAGAATATTTAACAATGGTCACATACTGTAGCATTTTTTTAGTTTGTAGGCTCATATAATATCAGCAGGAATGAGATAAAATTAGATTGTATTAGTATTAGCAATTAGAATTTATAAAATGTAAATCTGAAGGCTGTATTGCTTTAAGTATCGGGGGGGGGGGGTTGTATTGCTTTAGTAATCCTAAACTTCACTCCAATAGTGCACATTAGCTGATGAGGCTGCCCTAAACTATCTTATCCATGGGTCTAAATATAAAGTATCTGTTTGATTCAATATAAATAATCTTATCTTCCCAGTTGACTTTTGAAAAAAAACACAAAACATTATTGTAAGTAGCTGCCTGAAAAGTATTAAAGGTTACTGAAGTACAAGAAAGTACATATTGCTTGCATTATAACACAACATTGGATCTTGGTCATATTAATGCAGAGAAGAGAATAATAATGTACCTATAAACATCTTTGGGCCTAATCCAAAGCACACAGAAGCCAGTAGAAGTCAACGAAAACTCCCCATTGACTTCAGTAGGCTTTGGATCATGCCCATTATGTCTGAGTTATCATGGTGCTTACAGCAGGCTGAGAATAAGTTAACTTTGTTACTGAATGTAATATGTCCCCAGGGCTGTTTCCAAAAGATATGTGGATACAATATGAAGGTTCAGGTCAGCTGAAACTTTTTGTTAAATAATTCCAAAATGTTTAGTTTTTCTTTTTTTAGCCTTGTCTTTGTCTAATTAGCTTAAATTTTGAAACAAAAAGTCATTTCACTCAGGAAAACTGAATTTTTTTTGTCTAAAAGAGGTTAAAACATACCATTTAGACAACTTAAAAACTTTTTTCAACTTTTTTTTTAGAGATTGTCAAAATGGACTCTGTTTCATGGACAGTTTTGGTTTTGCCAAATCAGAATTTTTTTAGACAAAAAAAGCAATTAGTTGAAAAATTTACCACCAGCAGAAATAATTGTGATTTTGTATTGGTAGTGTACCTTTGTTGACCCATACTGTATATTTAAGAAATCTGGGCTTTACTCTGTGTATTGAAAAGTCTCGGGCAAGAATTTCAGGAAGGGATGGTTAGAGTTATATTACTAAATCCATATTTAGGCACCTAAATAAGGGCCTGATTTTCCAGTGTTGAGCACCCAGCAGCTACCATGAACTTCAAGAGGGTGAAGGGTGTTCTGCATTTTTGAAAATCAGACCACTTACTTAGGTGGCTGCAATGAACCTGGGAATCTACATGTAGGCACTCATTTTAAAAAATCTTAGTGCCTATGTATTAAAGTAAAACATGAGTCTACTTCCCCATCTTGGGTCACAGAGTCAGATACAAAATGATTGAGGGGAAAGCACTATCAGGAGGGAAGAAATGCAGCCCCTCTGACCATGGTACAGACTTCGTCAGTCACCAGCTAGAGGTGTGGGGCCAATTATGAGGGAGTAGTATGTGCACATAGCTGCTTATCGGGGCGGGGGGGAGTGAAAGCAGAGCTTTTAATGTGTTGTTTTATTATGTTTTAGTTTGAATTGTAGCTATTTTATCTGAGGTGCTACCTTGCCACTATTTCAGGATGTGTGCATGTGTTTTGTTTTGTTTTTTTATGGCAGCTGCAGGTAACTTTCCAAATATACCAGCTGAAACAATCAGAGAGATACTTTTTTCCATATGTTTTTTTTTGTTTAGCATCTATGCCACAAAGCTGGTCAAACCAGGCTGCCAAATTTGCAGTCATGGGGGATCCTGGCTTAAGGGGAAGGTGAATACAGTGGATCTAATTGTTGTTAAAGCAGCAAGATGTTCCTGTGACAAGTACCAGCCATTCTGAACACCCCACCACCTGAGAAGGTCATAATGTCAGTGTTACCCTATAGTTTTTAAAACAATTAAATCCATCATGAGGCATCCCCTCTTCTGGAGCAAAGGTTCCCTATGGATGCAGACTTGGCAGCCAGAGATAGCCAGCTCCAGCAAGGGGATATGTGTGGGAGGGTGAAGAGGAAGTGGAAAAAATTCTGTGGATTGATAAAATGCTCAGGTCTGTGAGTTGAAACCATCTAATCTGTTAAATTTACATGAATAGATATAAGTAGGTGACATCAGACCACAGTGAGGAGTATATCCTACTCTTGGGAACCCTGATTCAGCACTTAAACATACACTTAAGCCCCATTAAAGGGACTTAATCAATGCTTAAACTTATGTGTGCTGTTAAATGCTTTGTTGAGTAAGGATGGACTTAAGCATGTGTTTAAAAGCTTTCCTGAACTGAGGCCAGAGTGAAGTGACTGATGAACTCCCAGTGCTGAGACCAGTCTGAGTCTCCACCATTGTGTACTGTCTTTGCTTGGGGTATTCAACTGTGTTACATCCTATTTTCCTGACTTACAGACAGTAGACAATAGGCAGTTCATTGGAGCTGAGAAGGAGGCTGAACAAGCCCTGCAGAATGTAGTGTATCCACCACTGCTTAGTGACCTTATTGAACACTGGAAGTGATGAACAGACAGACTGCTCGGTGGTATATACCAGGGCAGGATTGGGTTTATAGTGTAATGACAGTTGAGATTGTATAGATGATTCTATAATAAATCCTCATTTTCAAAGGTTAACATTTTGACTCTTTGAAATCACACTGGGACGAAACTTGCCAGCAAGCATGCATGCTAGTTACTTTTAAGAACTATTTTATAATCAGAAGTACCTGTGAACTTGACTTCAGTCATTAATTTTTTGATCTCATAATATAATTGCAAACTTATATATGCTACATTAGAGCCAAGTAAAGGTTAAATAGCATAAAGGCCACATATTAAAATAAATAGGAAATGTCACATCTCAGACTCAATAAACTAATGTTCATGGTGAAAGAAAAGCCGCTCAGTTCTAGTAAATTTAGAGTTAAACTCTCACAGACCCCTTAATTCAGCCTTTGGTATTACAATACGTACCATGTAATCTCTCTGAGGATTCCCCAATGCTCTATGAAGTTACCACTGAGAAAATATTTCTCTCCCCGGCATGGCTTAACTAAGTAGACAAATCATTTTGTGTACCACTTCTACTACAATAGGATGGTGTATATGTAAAAAATTGGTTTTGGTATTTAATATTTTATACAATCCAGGAAACTCTGTGATACTGTAGAGGACTGTATTGTGAAATATCAATGTACTGTACATGGGGCTGCAGGACTCTGAGAAAGTTTAACTCCGAATTTTCTTGCTTTGACAAATTTGCCTTGACTGCCGTGTTAGTTCAGCATACAGTTTTGTGTTTAAGTTGCTTAGAAAGTTAGGTGAATTTGAGAATTATTAACAATTTTAATGGAGTAGCAAGCAACTTCTAGGCTTTCCATCTTCATCCCTTTTCAGTAAATATTTATTATACACACAAAAAACTGGGTTTGAAGAACATTATTATGGTTACAAAATCAAGCATTCAAAAGTTAGGAAATGGAGAATTAAGTTTGCCTGCACAATCTCAGTTTGTCCCCCTTGTGCATATGCATTATGGTACAGTCTTTCATTAGAAGATCACATACTACTTTTTCCCACTGGATCCCTGCCTCATTCAGTGCACTGAATGGATAGTGCTCACTTAATGAGCAGCGTTTCAATGTTTTGTATTTTCCTCATTGTTCAATGTGTGGCCCCAGGCCTTTTTTTCTGCACACTATTCAAACCCTGCCCTGCATCACAAGAACTCTGTGGTGGAGGCAGTAGAATCTAGTTCTCCAGAGCAGCATTCAGCTGTCTTAACCCAGAGATCTTCCTGCAATCCCCTGCCTCACTCACTCCATACTTTCCAACTTCTGCAACAAAAAAATCAGGGGGTTCTATACATAACAGTCTCCATCACTACACATCCCTGGTTCATCCCCCAGTTAGTCGATCCTGTGCACTAAATGAGGCAGGGGTCCTGTGGAAAAAATATTGTATCACGTAAGTAAACACTGTATCAGAATGTACATAAACAAGGAGGCTGAATTACAGTTGCACTGGCAACTTCAACTCTGGAATATCCTATTTTTTGAGTGTTTGGATTTGAAATCATAATAATGTTCTTAACTTATTTTTTTGTGTGTAATTTCCTTGGTTTTTAACAAGTAAACTGAAAAATCAGAAATTGCATCATATGGCATCATATTTACACCTACATGGGTCATGAGCAAGGTGGAACCCTTAGATCCACCACACAGATCTCTGCCACTTGAGCTACCGGAATAACTGATAGCAGTAGTAGGTTGTCATTTTCTGTGTGGATCAACACTAGAGGGGGATGGGACACACTGCCAGTGGGTTTCTCAAATATTTGCTGACAGCAGAGGAAGGTTGAGACTCAAGAATCTTGGGTTCCATTCAAGGCTCTGAAGGAGAGTATGCTGTAATGGGCACAGACTCGTCTGCCTGGGCCCCCCAAGGATAACCCTCTTTTGCCCCATCCCCTCCAACCTGTCCCTCTCCTGTCTGTTACCCTCCCCTGGGTCCTTGTCCCAGTCCTATTCCTCTCATCTAGTCAGTCCCAGGCTCCATTCCTCAGGCTACTCATCCCAGCCCCAGATTCCTTGCCCCGCAAATCCTAGTCTTACCCCTCCAGTTTGTCATCCCAGTCTCCCCTGACTCCCAGTACTATTCTCCTTGCCCAGCAAGTACTAATCTCACCCCTCCACACTACTCGTCCCAGTCACCCTGACTCCCAGTTCCAGTCTCCTTGCCCAGCCATTCTCAATTTCCCCCGTCTGACTTCTGAACTCATCTGTCTCCCCAACCCTGGGATCCAAACATTATTTCACACTCATTCCCCATCCCCACTGACACTGTCCCAATTTTTCCTCCTTGCCCCAGTCTCTTTGCCCAGTCAGTTCCAGTTCTCCCCCCCACCCCTTAGCTCCTTCTCAGATTTGCCTCCCCTCTACACTCTCCCTACTTATCTCTGCCTCCTGCCACACTGGCTCTTGGTCCCAGTCTCCCCCCACCCCAACTCCGAGCCCCAGTTTCCCTTTCTCCCTCCCCACCCCCCAAACTACTCCCCTTCTCCCCTCCCGCTCTTGTCCCCTCTGTCCTTGAAGCAGGCAGCTTCCTCCACCATGCTGTCTGGGCCCATGAGGGGGTCATTGTGAGCACAGGAGAGAGAGTCTCTCTGCCCTCATTTCAGGTGTCCCAACCCAGCTCTGCAGCAGTCCAGACCTACAGTTGGACTGGATCATTCTCATTGCAGAGTAATGGTCAGGGAATTTAGCTACTAACATTTAAAAGGTCACTATTGCATCTGTGTGCACTGTGATTTTTCAAAGGCTTATAACTTGGCAAAATTTTGGTGGATTTTCACAGGGACAGCAAAACCACATCCCTCACACAAAAGTCACATTTCTAGTCCCTGCTCCAAAACATGGGGGCACTAAGACAAGGTCCCCAGAATGTTTTAACATGGGCAAAATAACTCTTTTTCCCTCGCCTCATTCTTGGATCATTTTGGCTGACCTTTTTCAAAAAAAAATAATAATAATAATCAGCCTGAGATAGATATCAAGCATAGAAATTTTCAGCCCAAGCAGTTAAAGTTTGGCAAAGTTATAAGCAGCTGAAAACAGGTTTTTATAACCGAAAATGTCAGGCAACCTTGATAGCACCCAGAGGACTTGGTCAGGGTCAGAGTCCCTTTGTGCTAGGTGATATACAGATATATAAAATATGTTCCCCAAAGTTCTTACAATCTAATTCAACATATACAAATTGGTGTAACAAACTATCAGAAGGGTTTGAGAAGGGAGAATGAGAGTAATAGTGAATAGAACATGGGTTACATAGCCTAGCTACATGCATGATTCAATGTCTTCAGAATATTCAGTGATGTGTTGAGGTTTCTAATATTATAAACTATATGCAAATAAAAGACTCTGGGCATCTATATTTTTTCTATCCCAATATAGATCAATTTAGGTCCATGAAAGAAGGAAAACTACTAGTACAATACTATTTGTACAGTCATTAAGGTGAAATGAAAATATGAAAACAAGACACATTCAAGAATATTTTCTTAAGTCTTTCTGAATGCACAAAATAGAGAGATGGGTGTGCAGAGTTGTTTAATTACATCATGCGTTTTTTCTGTAAAAATGCTAATTTTACTATGAATGATTTGATAAGAAAAACAGTTCATCCACTGTAGCTGTTGTAAAGTTTACTTTGTACCAGTTACAGTAGTACGATAACCTGTTTTGTTTTTCAAAGTTGGTCAATTAGCTGGATCTCCCGCTTCTCAAAATACCGTTCAGTAAATAAGAGGGGGGGGAAATGGCCTGATATTTAATCTAATTACATTACTGGTCAAAAAACTGCAGAGATGCAATTAGTGGATCATTGAAGTTCATTGACCTGAGAATCTGCAAGATCATCTTGTTTAACTGTTTCATCTTCATAAAGAGCATTGAGGTGTTGTGAGGAAGAGTAATTATCTTCCAGGAGTTTAGCAGATAAGAGAGAGAACCCTTTATAGTTTTATAAGTAGTTTGCTTTGATATATATGCTGTGCAAGTTTCAAATTGAAACTGATTGCACAGGGTCTAGAAATTATTGTCCAATATTTCCTAGTTTTCAAGCTAACCTAATGTGCATTTAAGAGGAATTAATTCTTTTCCTTCTACTGCATTTTCCTAAATGTTCTAAATATCTTTAAAATAGCTTAAAAACTATGAAGTTCTGCATGTGTTCAAAGCAGTAGATCTTAAAGGCATTCATTAGACTTGGATATAGAAATATATCATATTTCATAAAATATATAGGAACCCAAACCTATTTGTCATTTATACAATTCTAAAAGTTGGTTTGCAGTACCATTATGAACAACTCAGGAAGTGTATACTTTGAAGTACAGCTATGATTGATTAGACTACAGAAATTCCAGTGCTTCGTTGTGTACTACTTTAATCTTTTGAACAGTGAATGAACAGCAGATGGCCTAATAAAGACACTCTGTATATTTGCTCAATATGGATTTGCTCTGAAGGGATTGGTTCAACACTTTAGAGTACATATATTTGGAATACATCTGTCTTAGTCAAGACAGATGGTTAAAGGAAAGTGAAACGTCCAAATTCTTGGAATTAGTCCAATTTGTGTGCTGCTTTTGATTGGAAATTTTAATAGGATATGACTATCATTCTGTAAGCTTTTTCGGAAGAATACAGCTGCTAATAGTATAGGCATATAAAAGGTTGATGGCGACTGAACTGGGATTTGTTTTACTTATATTTCAAATAAAAATATCGCCAGTGTCTTGCTCTAACTGATCTGAGGATAAATAGGTGAATTTGTTTTCCCGGGCTATCAATTTGATCTTTCATGATTGAATTTTGTAGTGAATTTTGCAAACTTGAAAGAAAAAATATTTTGAAAATTGTATTTAAACTTGCAAGTGTCAGGTTTTTAAAGGAGATTTTATAATTTTTTCAATCCTATATAATACTATACATTAGATCACAAGCTTTTTTTAAATGGCAATTAAGTTTCCATTAGTGACAGCTTCCTGGCTTGTGGATCAAATATTATGTGTGAATTGTATGCCTCTAAAATGTATGCAGAAATATATAAATCAAATTTAAAAGGTGCTGCATGCTGATACTGGGAGACAATTATTTTTACAACCTGGGTTACTTGGGAGTTTACTGTATGTTTTCAGTTTGCATATTTAAAATGTAGTAGTTTAGCCTTGATGAAAGGTTGTCCCATTTTAGTTAAATACTCTTCAAATGTAATATTTTAGCATTCATTATCTCTGCAAAGTTTTGGTATGTGAATTAAATCCATTTTTGTTTTTGTTAAGTGTTGCACTCTTGTTTTCTGTTTTGCAGTAATAACAAGTAGTGGCTACAGTCCAAGATCAGCACATCAGTACTCGCCGCAGATATATCCCTCCAAGTTAGTGACCACATCTTTTCTAGCCTATCATAGCGAATGACCAAGACTTCAGGCAATTCTGTTGTTCAAAGTTTTCAACAAGTGTTACTACTTTTATTTATTTATTGTGTATTAACAAATGGGTACATAGTTAAGAATTTAAGACTTGATACTGATCCCCATTAGCATCATTTCTCTATTTTTTTTCTCTCTCACAGTTGGTGAAGATCTTGGTCTGTCTCTTAGATGTGCAGTTATGTATTGTTGCACAACGTATATAATTGATTTTGTGTACACATGTAAGGGCAAGATTGAGCCCCAGTGGTCAAGTTCTCAAACGTGGGCACCTAAGTTGTGCTGACAGAATATGCTCAAACCCATGGAAACAGGCACTTGATTGGGGAAAAAACACAATTCCATGTGCAAAATGAGTACTTGAATGCATAAGTACTAGTGCATTAAACAAGGAGAACTCTCTATACATACACATTCCATAGTCAGTATTGCCAAGCATTCAAAAAATCATGAATCTGGCACTGCAAAAGTATGTTGGATTCTTTTTATTTACCTCCTGGTTCTTAAACCAGTAGGAGTCACGTTTCAAGCTTTTCTCTGCAACTATAAGGACTAGATACTTACTCCCTTCCCCCACTTAAAATTGAGAGTCTCATGTAGTCAATTGACTTCAAAGAGCTGGGACTTTAACAAAACACCAAATATTGTGAGATTTGAGATAAAATCACTAGACTTGGTAGCGTGCTCATTTGCATGTGGCACTACCAGTTTTGTGCACACATGTTCCTGATTGCAGTGTGAAGTTTGTTTGCTTCTGCATACTTGACAGGGCCAGGTAGGAGGCTATGTTTGAAAATTTGGCATTATGCTTCTAAAATTAAAATGTTGACACATTAGTGGGTTATGCTTTCTTAAGCTACTTTGTTTTGGTAAATTTATATTCACATCATGATATAACAAATATGTAATAAGATGACAAGTAAATGTCTAAACTATGCATATTAGAGAGAGACTTTAATATCCTGGGACCAACACGGCTGCACAACACTGCATATTAGCGAGACAAGGTGAATGAGGTAATATCTTTTATTGGACAAACTTGTGTTGGTGAAAGAGACACACTTTCGAGCTACACAGAGCTCTTGTTCAGGCAACTACAACAACACTGCAAACAACAATGAACTAAGCGTAGTCTTTCTAATTTCACTTACAAGGGGATTTGGCTAACAGTGCATCAGATATTCTTGTCCAAATATATTACAAGGTCTTATTGAATTTTTAATTTACTGTAATAATTTTTGGCATCTAAATTAAAGTGTAATCTTTTTCGGATAGCAACTGCTGCCAACTATGCTGAAGTAGTTAGGAAAAAAAGCAAAAGAAATTAGTATTTGATATTTAGTCATGGCTTTTAATGGCTAGGTTTCAGTTACGATAATTCTTCAGAGTGTGTTTGATCACTCTTGGTCCATAAAATCTTATTTGACTTTCCAAGACAAATATTTCTGAATACATTTTTGCAACTCTGGAGGGTAACATTTTTAAACTTGATTTTATTCACTCTTCCTATAAAACTTCAGTATTCATAAACAAAAGATCACTTTTATTTCCATTCTTTTTTCTGTAACCCAAATTTTCCAAATGTTGAAAGCCCATCTTGTTGTTAAAGTATTACTGTAGGCATTTTTAATGCCCCGCTATGGGCTCGATCCATCTCCCATTGAAGTCAGAGGGCCAGATCCTCAGCTACAGCTGAACTGCACACACTACAAGTTTGTGTATATTGGTGCTCACTTTTATACGTCCCTGATCCTGCTGCCACTGTGTCTAGGACAGTTCTTCTTCACTGGGTTAGAGCAGCCTGAGGACATCTCTGATTGACTTATGCCAGATGCTCATTGCTCCAAGGGGGGCGGGACGCAAAACCCTATAGAGCTATGTTAACAGTGGGATGATCCACCTGGAGTTGGATACAGCAGCTTTAAGGTTATATCGTGCTGGTGGTATGGTACAAAACATCCACGCTGCACCAGAGAATGTGACCCAGAGAGTCTCTCCATTTACTTCAGTAAGGTTAGATTGGGTTCCAGAAGAGTAATTGTTGACAAAGAAAACTGTTTATCGACTTCTTGAAACCTTTTTCTTTTATTGCTTGAATCAACATGCAAAGTATTTGTTGCCACAGTAATGCTATTTTTCCTAATATTTAGGCCCTATCCACACATTCTTTCTACACCAGCAGCTCAAACAATGTCTGCCTATTCCGGACAGACCCAGTATTCAGGAATGCAACAGCCTGCAGTCTATACAGCCTACTCACAGACTGGACAGCCTTACAGCTTACCTACTTACGGTATTTTACCTCTCATTGTTGTTCCTTCTTAACTAGAAGTAAAATTGTCAACTTGAACATTCTTTACTTTTCTCCCCATCTGCAAGAAAATATTTTAAAGAATCGGTTGAAAATTAATTTCTCACACAGATTTGGGTGTAATGTTGCCAGGCATCAAGACGGAAAGCGGGCTTTCGCAAACACAGTCACCACTGCAGAGTGGGTGCCTTAGTTACAGTCCAGGGTTTTCCACACCACAGCCCGGCCAAACACCGTATTCGTATCAAATGCCAGGTCAGTAACCACCACCATCATTTTCTGTCTTTCATTTCAGAGGCACTACTCATGAGTGAGGTGTTGCTCAATGTGAGTAGGAATATCTGAAGTAGACCTTTAGGTTCAGATTTTCAAAGGTTTTTAGGTGCCTATGTCGCATTAAAATAAGAGAAACGTATATGCAGGCTGATATGTGACTTCATGCAAGGTATTATCTTTTAATGTAGCGTTATGATGTGCATTTCTTCATAAGAAACAGTTATCAAAAGACCCAGGGCCAGTATTTAAGGGCTTAAAGTTGCAGATAGGCACCTAGTCGGATTTTCAAAAGAGCCCAAGCAGGTTAGTCACTTAATTCCCATTGAAATCAATAGGAACTAGGGGCTAGATTTACAAAAGGACTTAGGCACCTGACTGCCACTTGAGGTGCCTAAATCCCAGAATCAGGTCCCACTAGGCTTCACAAAATCCCCGCTCAGCTGCCACTATGCTCTGTAGGTGCCTAAACTCACTTTTTATTGCAGTAAAAGTTCCTTTGGCATCTAGGTTTCTGCCTTTCAGCATGTGCACTGCAGCGCCATTCCAAGCTGCAGCTGCCTAAGCCCCAGAGTGATGCAAAAACCGGGGAAGGTAGATGTTCCTCCTCCTAACTAGCTTGCCTGCCTATAGGCGAGCTTACACAAAACAATGGGGAAAGGAGGCCTGCTTCCTTCAGTTCTTAACCCAGTGGATAGGGTATTCATCTAGGATGTGAAAAATCCTTGGTTCAAGCCCCCCTTTTACCTGAGAGGGCGACGGGATTTGAACTGTTTTATGCTGAGACTGGATGGTTGCAAGTGAAGGTGAACTAAGCAATGAATATACATAACGAGAGAAAGAACAAGAGGAAAGAAACAAGGGAGTGGTTGAGGCACTGTAGTAAGTGTGAAAAGGTTTTCTTGAACAAAACCACATATTTTCCAAGTTTTCTTGAACAATATGAAAAGGGAAAAATAAATCTGGAAGCAGTTTTTCATTTCTGTTGAGCATTCATTAGAATTTTTTATATTTTAAAGTCAGAATCTCAGTTATTTGTGCTTCTGATTTGTCTGTGTTGTAATATGAAAAACGTTTTCAATACACAAATAGGTTCTTTATAACAAATTATTTCCTTTAACTTTAGGTTCTAGTTTTACACCCTCATCTACTATTTATGCAAATAATTCAGTCTCGAATTCTACAAACTTCAGTAGTTCACAACAGGTATGAATATTGATACTTTTATATGTGCAACAGAATAAGAAAATATTTTAAGTGATCAGGCAATTGCATAATTTGACCAATTTAGGTTAAAACAGGACTATTGTGATTCAATGTTTGATAGGACAGCAGTGTACTTTAATATCTAACCAAATATTGCAAGCTTCATGAGAAAATTTGATCAACCTTTTCATTTAAAATACACGATAAAGAAATGGGTTCACTTAATAAATTGCCTTTACTTTTTTCCAGGATTATCCATCCTACACAGCTTTTGGCCAAAACCAATATGCACAGTATTACTCAGCATCAACATATGGAGCATATATGACCTCAAACAACACAGCTGATGGCACGTCTTCATCATCATCAACCTATCAGCTACAGGAATCTCTCCCTGGCCTGAATAGTCAACCAGGTACAGACCTTCATCCAGGTGAAAAACTTTTGTGTATTTCATCCCATCAGTTTAGATGCATGAAAGCAGAATTGGGTAATTTTTCAACATAGGTAATTTTTGAACCAAATTGGGATGAGCATAAACTTTTATACTCATCTTAGTGTCTCTAGAAGAAAAAAAATTATTATGGAAACAATCATGAGATGTTAAAAAAAATGTATATTCAGGTTATATATTAAACCACAACCAAGTAATTTTGGCAAACTGATATATGTATCATTGTGGGAATGAGAAAAGACACAACAATCAAGTATGCACCTTTGAGTGTCCAAAACTACTGTGTTGTAGCAGGACCTCTCTAATTCACACTCAAAAAGGCAATCCCTCTTCAGCTCTCAGCAAAGATTTAATAACAGAATGGGGCTGAGATCTTGTTTTACTGACACCTAATAATAATAGTATCTAGCTCTTCATCCATAGATCTCAGTGTTTTACAAAGGAGGCTAGTCTCAGAATCCCTATTTTACAGATGGGGAAACTCAGGGCATGTCTACACTATAGACTTAAGTTGTCCTAGGTTAGGGCAACTTACAGCCACCACAGTAATTACTGGGGTGATTCATGTCCACTCTGCCCTTCTTCTGTCTGTGATGCGTGTGCTCACCAGGAACACTTCCACCAACTTCAGAGGGGCAGTGCAGGGGGCTGGCAGAGCCAGGGCTGTCAGCTCCACACAGCTCCTTGCTAGTAGCCTGACATCCCACCAGGCTGCCCCTCCCCTCTTGGCTCCCTGTTCCCCACCGGGAATGGGGCAGCTGACCAGACACTGGGTACAGTCTCCCCACCAGGAGTCCTGCTCTCCTCCATCAGGAGTGCCGCAGCCAACTGGAGTCTGGGCATGGAGCTCCACGCTGAGCGCAGCTGTGCTCCCAGTGGGGAGCCGAGACCCCAGGGGGCAGCCCGGTTCCTGGTGGGGAGCTCCACACCCAGAGTCCAGTCGGCTGCCATGCTTCCAGCGGGGAGCCGAGAGCCCGGGGACCCTGGGTGGCAGCTGGGCTGGAGTGGGAAACCAGGACCTTGGGGAGCAGCAGGGCTTACTGCAGGGAGCCAGGAGCCTGAGTGGCTCAGCTGGGGAGTCGGAAGCTCACTTTCTTGTCAATTTCACAGCTCCGTGAAATTGACGAGAATGATAGCCAATAGATGTAAGTAATGCAGTGTCTACAGGGACACTGCGTTGCCCTAAATACACCAACATAAGCCCTATGCCTCTGGTGGAGGTGGAGTTATGATGGTGTAGTAGGGCACTTACATCGGCAGGAACAAGGCTGTAGTGTGTTCACTGATGTAATTAAGGCAGCTTGTATTGACCTAACACTGTAGTGTAGACCAGGCCCTAGGCACAGAGAAGTGAAGTGACTGGTCAACCCAGGAGGCCAGTGGCAGAGCCAGGAATAGAATCTACATTTCCAGAGCCAGTCCAGTACTCTATCCACTAGGTCACACTGCCTCCCTTATTACAGCATATTTACAAGTACAGTATATTGTGAAGTGTTATCATAAATAATTAAAACCAAACTACAGTCGTTTATTTATTTAGACAAGCACTTTTTAATGTGCATGCCATATTGCTAATTCACAAAATTCAGCAAGTCACAATACAGCTATCAGGTATTAGTATCAATCTATTTAAATTATATTAAAAGAGTTACAGTTGCAAAGTAAAGCACTCAGAAGCCAGGACAAGACAAAGTTAAGTTTGCCCGACCAATTATGTGCCCTTGGGCATAAAGCATTACAGTATTTTATTATATAATCACACTAAACTTTTTTACAGGACCCCAGCTCATTCAATGCATGAGGTGGACATTGCTCTGTGAATGAGGCAGCTGTTCAGTTTTTCTTTTTATCCCCATCATCTGCCTTATAGCTCCACGCCTGTTTCATATACTGCACATCATCCAAACACTGCTGCCCATAAGGATTGCTTTTCCTTCTTTGTAGACTTTTCTGTGGTGCTCATTACATTAGTAGGTGAGCATCTCACAGAGGTTAATGAATTGATCCTTGCAACACCCCTGCAAAGTCAAGCAGTATTATCCTCATTTTACAAATGTGAGACTGTGGTACAGAGAGATTAAGTGTGGCTTGCTCAAGGTCACATACAAAGTCTGTGAGAGAGACAGTAAAAGACTCCAAATCTCCAAGGTCTCTGTCTAGTGCCACATGAGCTTTATTTGTCTTCCAGGGGACCCTGCTTCATTCATCATACACTATACAGTGTCTGCAGTGTGGACCTGATCCAAAACCTGTTGAAGTCCTGGGAAGACTGTCATTGCCTTTAATGAGTTCTGGATCAGTCCCTGAATGCAGAAGGGGTGCACTAGACCCCAGACCAATTCACTACACAAAGCTGCCTCATTCTCTTTCTAGTGAGTGAACTGAATGACACAGGTGTCCTTCAAAAATATGCAGTACTATATTAATAATAATGAATAAGCCAAAGGGGAGGAGTTAAGGTTGTGCAAAAAGTTATACACAGATCTGGCAGCATTACCTACCGTTGAGATTGCCTGACTTTTCCCATTACAAGACCCTGTTTTCAGTTACTTATAACTTTGCCAAACTTTAATTGTATGGGCTAAAATTTCCCATGCCAGGTGTCTGCCTCAGGCTGAATTTTTTTGGAAAGTGTGTATTTATATAAAATAGGAAAGTATATTTTGTTCACTCCCTTGGTTGTAGGGAGTAGCTGAACCATTTGGCACAAGCTTAAAAAAATATTAACTCCTGGACTCAGAACAAACCTGCCAAATTTAAGACAGAAAGGTAAAAGATTATGTTATAAACAACTGAAATTAGAACACTTGAGGAATGAACATTCACTGTAGATGTTGCTCCACATATCATTTAAAAGATTCTGGTGTATGCTGAAAGAATGTGGTGAATACTCCTAAAATTATGTTTTGAGAACTCTGCATGCTTCAGGACACTTTATATTTCCTGCAAACTTAACAATATTTTGTAGTGAGTAGGTTTGCACATTATCTCATCTTGTAGCTTTGCTGCTTAGAAGTGATCTGTTAGCATACTATATGTACAGACTCTCTTATGACAGTGTTTTATAATCTGCATTCAATGTACTATAGAAGGGAACTTTATACAAGCTAAATAACTGAAAACCATAAAGAGTGCGTAAGTATAGTGAAATAGTAAGAAAGGTTTATGTTTAAACACATGAACATGTCTCCCTTTTAAATAGCTTATGCATCTGAACTTGTAAATCTGCCCAGGCACTTCCCATTTCTGTGAAGTGCTGAATGAGTCATGCGACACTGTGTGCACAGTGCAACACCCATTTTGAAAATACATCGCATGCCTGTGTTCTTGTGTGTTACTTTAAAAATACACTTGCGTAAATGGAGTGCAGCATTCTGAATGCTTAGCCATAGTTTAGAACTTGTGAACACTACTGATACACTAGGTCACATCTTAGCACTACAGTAGCCTGGATCAGCACATTCTATCTAAAGAGATTTGTTGGCTGAAGAACCATGGGCTGTGTCATTTAAAATCTATGATAGATACATCCAGGTGCTTCACTCTCCAATACTGTCTGACCAGGAGGACCAGGTTTCTTTTCCTGCCCAGAGGGCAGAGGATCCTTAATCTAGTCAAACAGCTGTGACTCCAAACTCAACAATCAAATCCTAATTATGACAGTATTTATTGAATAAAGAGAGATGATAACCAGATGAAAAACATAAAAACAGACACTTACTCTTACCGTTGATTGATACAAGCTAGAAGAAGCTGCGTGACTGCAGGTCAGGAAAACAGTTACCACGGTAAAGGATTGGTAGTAGTGTCCTGTGTGCTGATAGCAGGGTTGCAATTTATGGTTTCTTTCTTGAAGCTGTCCGCTTCTCTTGGCTTTTCTCCCACCAGTCTGTGCACCTTCACCTTCCAGTCAAGGACTGACCCTTACTTAGGGCTATACTTTTAAGTCACAGCCCTGTCTTGGGGGCAGTATGGTAGCCCAATCTTTTCTCTCCAAGCTCTCTAGCATGAGTGAGGGGTGTGCTGGCTGCACCTTCCTATGGGATGATTCAGCCTGCTCCCTCTGGTGCACTTCACCTGCTCTGATGTGCCCAGGCCATGGCCCTGCCTCCTATTTGCCTTCTTTGGGGTATTGTGCATCCATAGACAGATATAAAGGGACTAGGGAACAATTATAGCTATCCGATAGATTCGCAGGGTGCAGGAATACTCCTGGTAACCTAGCCACCACACACCAGTGTACGGGCAAGATTCTTTATTTCACAGACCCTTCTCTGTGTGACAGTACATCAATATATGTTCATTGGGACGTATCAGAACTTGTTCTGTCTGGCCTCTCACGCTTTGGGGGTACAGGAAACCTGTACAGAAAACCTGTAGTTTCTTCTAAAAGTGGCATTATAACAAAATTCCTGCGGAGAGTGCACAAACAATGTTAACTTAATGTGTTCAGGCACAGACATCCATCCCAGCAAGCACAGAGAGAGCCCAGAGACCTGCTAACAAGGCTGCTGTTCCCTAATGCTATTATGAGCATGGTTTTAATTTATAATGCTGACTGGACCTTCACCATGTTCCATAAGCAGCTTAAAGCCAGGCCCAGTCACGTACTGTGTTTGAAGTTATTGATGGTGTGATGTCACGTTGGCTTGAGGGATGTTGCCAGTAACGGCCTAGTGGAAAGTGGCATGTGGATCTTAGCAACTTCTTCCCTTTAGCAGGGAAGGGAACCCAGCTGCTTCTGGAGCTTGGGGGATGGCACTAGGACATCATGGCTCAGAGGTAGCAATTGCAAAGAGCTTCTGGTTACTGCTTCACCTGGTAGGTGGGGAAAGGGCATAGTGAGCCCTGCTGCTGGAATACTGGGATAATGGTGCTAGGGCCAGCATGTGCATGAATCAGTCTGCGTTGACTTTCCTTGTGCACACTAGCCTATTCAGAAGCAGCCCACATTGAAATTTTCACTGGGTTTGTGTGTATGCCTGGGTCTTCCCTCCTGGAAGGCCCTTTTGCAACAACTGTGCTCTTACTCTTCTTGCTCAGTTCGGTCATGGCAGGTTCAGTGGCAAGGAATGTTTTGTGCTGGTCCTGCACCAGTACCGGAGTATCACTGTGTCTGTAATAACAGGCCATATCATGTTCCTGCTTAACACTTTCCTTTCACTTTATTGTAGCCATACTCTCACTTGCCAGTGAATGAAGTTTTCCAAACAGGATCTTTAGCTATGTGTTGAATATAGAAAAAAGGAAAGAATTTCAAGCATTGCAATTAATATTTCTAACTTCGGTGAACTGCACTAGGACTTCCCTATCTCTAAATAAGTACACACATTTTTGGGTCCTTCTGTGTATGAACAGTTTGCATTTCTATCAGATTTGACACACATTCTTACTACACCATAGATCTGTATTTTGGTCAGGTTTTTTTAAGTTTAAATTTTCTGAAGCTGTTTAAGGATAAAAAAAATAAGTTTCCCCTTTAATATGGATGAGCCTGCTGTTTGTAAAAAGCAAATCCAGCAATTAAGCCTACAGTTGTTCAAAAACCCAAGCACTACTGACTTCTGCAGTTCTAAAATAGAAGCATGCCTTGCATTCAAGTAAGAGACAGCTGGTAATTCTGATTTAGAGATTAGTTTAATGAAATAAAGTTGGCTCTAAATACCCAGAACTTACAAGGTACAGTGATTAGTTACAGTACTGATTAATGGATAATTATGCAATCATGTACAGTGTTGGTCCAAGGAGAAGCCTGGGGCAACTGGTAATGATTAATGTTAAATGGAAATTGTAAATAGCATTCAGTTGTTTACTTCAGCTTTTAGGAACTTTCATAGACGATTTAGAAAGATTTTTTTATTTTTTTGGAAGAATTAAGTAAATTGAATAATTGGGAACAAATGCTTTAATATGTTACTTTGTAATTGAATCTTGATTTTATAAAACATTACATTTTTCACATATATTAAATTTTCTCATGTGTTAAAAATAATTAAAAGGTTCAGGCCAGACATTAGGATTTTTTTCTTTTAGTCTGTTTTTTGTGTAGTCTTGGAAGAGCTAGTAAATAACATTTCCCTTTATAAGGGTCCCCTCCTATAAGACACTTATTCAGAACTCTTGTTGAAGTCAATGGAAGTTCTGGTTGTGCAAGGAATCCAATTTGGAGTTGTCATTTTGTACTTCATTTAACCAAACATATTTTCTTCTCTCTCTTATGGAGGACAAGCCAATACTCCTTGGCCTTACTTACTTCCCCATTACCTTTAGTGCCTTTCCTGATACTGGCATCACTCAGGGAACAGAGTTGGTTAATTAATCAGAACTCCCTCTCCTGCCTAATTCTGCAACAGCAAAGCAAGATTACTATGGAGTTGTGATTAAATAGAAGTGATTTATTTCTGTTTAATTTCCCTATCATTCCTCAGCAAATTATAATAATTTTAGATTAGGAGTAAAATTTTCAAAAGTGCCTAAGGACCAGATTTTTAAAGGTATCAGTTTAGGTGCTGGTATTTATAGAAATGCAAATAGGTGCCTAAATGCCTTTAAAATCTGGCCCTCAATAACTTAGGGGAATCTAAGAGCCGTTTTCAAAAGTGATTTATGCATTTGGAAACATAAGCCTCATTGAAAGCCAGTTGGATTTAGACTCTTAAGTGCCTAAGTCACCTTTGAAAATGGATATTAGACTCCTAACTCATTTAGGCACTTTTGAAAGTTTATACTAGGTCAAATTTTAGCTTTGTTTTCTTGCCTCTATCAGTTTGTCCCTGCACCCCGCCCACCCCAATCTTCCTGAGAGTACGTATGCAGCTTTGTCATTTGTGTGTAATGCAGCCCTACTAGTGAATGTAGTAGACATGACTTTTCTATACAGTTTCATAGGATGGTTTTAAAGCTTATAGAAAGTATTTTTGTATTAATTAGGTATTTAGAATAATTGCTATATAGCCCTATTTAATTTCTATAGACCTCTCCTGGTTACACCTCTATAGAAATTTTCTCTGAGGACATTCTCATGGGTAGTATGTATGCATGTAGAATAAAATATTAAACTAAATACAGAGACATGGATTACTGAATGGTATAAAGAAACACTTTGAATAAAACTTATTTTGTAGGGCTTTCAAAAGTTATCAGTATTGTACTTTGATTTTTGTTTGATTTGTTTTTGGTAAGAATCAATGTTTACAAACTACTTGCTACTTAGTTCACCCGTTGGGCTATTTTGCTGGGGAAGCAATAAAACAAAAAAAGCTAGACTTGGATGTAATTTTGTTTTTATCTTACGTGGGGCAAAGAAAGAAATGTGAATGTGCGTTATGTTGGAATAGTTCTGCTTTGCATGAAATGATTGTGCAGCCACTACAGCAAATGATTGGAAAATAGGTAAATACATAATTACTTTTCATTAGAAACTCATGCCATATATATATATATATAGAATATATATACACAGATAGATTTCCATCTCTTCAGTTGTGTATAATTGAATATCTGTATCAGATCATAATTGTGCATTTATCATTTGTGTGGGCTTTAAGTGGTTTCATAGATTTTAAGAAAGTTTGGAATTCTTTTAATTCCCTCACATGACAAACAGGGTTTTAATCTAATCAGGACATAATAAAAACTTTGAAGACACTCCTCATTGTTCCATTTTACTTATTTAACAACCTTTGGCACATTGTTCACTAAGAGGAACAATGAACTAAATGGTTTACTTAATGGCAATACAAAGAATTATTTTTTACTAGAAATCTGTAAATTCACTCAACCAAGTGTCTGTAATTCCCTGGGTCCTCTCTGTTCCCCCTTTTTAAAGATAGGTGCTCTGTTTGCCCTTCTCTAGACCTTTGGGACCTCATCTATCCTCCATGAGTTCTCAAAGATAATCACTAATGGTTCAGAAATTGCTTCAGCTAGTTCCTTAAGTACCTTAAGGTGAATTGTGGCAGCCCTTGCTAACCTGAATACATCTAATTTATCTACTAGGGCTGTCGATTAATTGCAGTGAACTCACACAATTAACTCAGATTAATTGCAGTTTTAATCGCACTGTTAAACAATAGAATACCAATAGAAATGTATTAAATATTTTTGGATGTTTTTCTACATTTTCAAATATATTGATTTCAATTACAACACAGAATACAAAGTGTACACTTCTCACTTTATATTATTTTTATTACAAAAATTTGCACTGTAAAAATCATTAAAGAAATAGTATTTTTCAATTCACCTCATACAAGTAGCGTAGTGCAATCTCTTTATCATGAAAGCACAGCTTACAAATGTAGAATTTTTTTGTTACATAACTGCACTCAAAAACAAAACAATGTAAAACTTTAGAGCCTACAAGCCACTCAGTCCTACTTTTTGTGAAGCCAGTCGCTAAGGGTATGTCTTCACTACCAGCCGGATCAGCAGGCAGTGATCAATCCAGCGGGGATCGATTTATTGTGTCTAGTCTAGACGCGATAAATCGATTCCCGAGCGCTCTCCCGTCGACTCCTGTACTCCAGCTCGGCGAGAGGCGCAGGTAGAGTCGACGGGGGAGTGTCAGCAGTCGACTCACCATAGTGAAGACACCGCAGTAAGTAGATCTAAGTACGTCGACTTCAGCTATGTGAATAATGTAGCTGAAGTTGCGTAACTTAGATTGATCCCTCCCCCCATTGTAGACCAGGCCTAAGACAAACAAGTTTGTTTACATTTACAGGAGATAATGCTGCCCACATATTTACAATGTCATGTGAAAGTGAGAACAGACGTTCGCATGACACATTTGTAGCCGGCATTGCAAGGTATTTATGTGCCAGATATGCTAAACATTCATGCTTTGACCACCAGTCCAAAGGACATGCTTCCATACTGATGACGCTCTGCCATATATTCCATGTTATAGCAGTCTCGGATGATGACCCAGCATGTTGTTCGTTTTAAGAACACTTTCACTGCAGATTTGACAAAACTCAAAGAAGGTGCCAATGTGAGATTTCTAAAGATAGCTACAGCACTTGACCCAAGATTTAAGAATCTGAAGTGCCTTCCAAAATCTGAGAGGGACGAGGTGTGGAGCATGCTTTCAGAAGTTTTAAAAGAGCAACACTCTAATGCGGAAACTACAGAACCTGAACCACCAAAAAAGAAAAATCAACCTTCTGCTGGTGACATCTGACTCAGATGATGAAAATGAACATACGTTGTTCTGCACTGTTTTGGATCGTTATCAAGCAGAACCCATCATCAGCATGGACGCATGTCCTATGGAATGGTGGTTGAAACATGAAGGGACATATGAATCTTTAGCGCATCTGGCACGTAAATATCTTGCGATGCTGGCTACAACAGTGCCATGAGAATGCCTGTTCTCACTTTCGGGTGACATTGTAAACAAGAAGCAGGCCGCATTATCTCCTGCAAATGTAAACAGACTTGTTTGAGTGATTGGCTGAACAAGAAGTGGGCTTGTAGGCTCTAAAGTTTTACATTGTTTTATTTTTGAATGCAGTTATTTTTTGTACATAACTCTACATTTGTAAGTTCAAGTTTCATGATAAAGAGATTTCACTACAGTTCTTGTATTAAGTGAATTGAAAAATTATTTCTTTTATTTTTACAGTGCAAATATTTATAATAAAAATAAATATAAAGTGAGCACATTACACTTTTTATTCTGTGTTGTAATTGAAATCAATATATTTGAAAATGTGGAAAACATCCAAAAATATTTATATAAATTGTATTCTATTGTTTAACAGTGCAATTAATCGTGATTAATTTTTTTAATCACTTGACAGCCCTACTATCTACATATTTTTAATCTGTTCCCCCTTGTTGTTAATATTGTCTTAAGCATTTGGTCACAAACAACTTTTTTAGTGAAGACTGCAGCAAAATAGGTTTTTCACGCCTCAGCCTTCTTGATGTCATCAATTACTAGCTCTCCTTCCCTGCTGCTAAATAATGGACTTAAATTTCCCTTTGTCTTTCTCTTGTCCTTAATTTACTTATAGAACCTCTTCTTAACTGTTATGTCCCTTGCTAGGTGTAACTCATTTTGTGCTTTAGCCTTTCTGATTTTGTCCCTACATGCCTTTACTATTCTTTTGTATTCATCCTTAGCAATTTATTCACGTTTCCACTCTTTGTAGGATTCCTTTTTGATTTTCACATTATTAAAGAGCTCCTGATAAAGGCATATTGGCCTCTTACTGGTTTTCCTATCTTTCCTTATCATTGTGAGAGTTTGCTCTTGTGCCTTTAATATTGTCTCTCTGAGGCTTGGTCTACACTAAACCCCCAAATCGAACTAAGGTACGCAACTTCAGCTACGTGAATAACGTAGCTGAAGTTCGAAGTACCTTAGTTCGAACTTACCTTGGTCCACACGCGGCAGGCAGGCTCCCCCGTCGACTCCGCGGTACTCCTCTCGTCTAGCTGGAGTACCACAGTCGACGGCGAGCACTTCCTGGTTCGACTTATCGCGTCCAGACAAGACGCGATAAGTCGAACCCAGAACTTCGATTGCCAGCCGCCGAACTAGCGGCTGGGTGTAGACATACCCTGAGAATCTGCCAAGTCTCCCAAACTCCTTTTTCCATTAGATTTTCTTTTCATGGGACCTACTAGTGCTCTCAGTTTGTTAAAGTCTGCTTTTTTGAAGTCCATTGTCCTTATTGTGGTGCTTTTACTTCCTTCTTTCCTTAGAATCATGAACTCTATCATTTCAGGATCACTTTCACCCAAATTGTCTTCTACCTATCTTTTACCTTCAGATTAATAACCACAAAAAATAACTGTTTGTCAGAATCAAGCCTAGACTGGCTGCCACTGGATACCTCATTCACCTTTTTAATAGTCTATAAAGATATTAATATCTCAGTATGTAAGTTATGACTATACAGTGTAGGGTCATTGACTGGCCAATTTTGAGACAAAGTTTTTTCTGATTTTGATTGCTGTGTGGACAGTGATGGGGGCAGAGTTCAGGTTGCGTGTTTAACCGCAATATGTACATGTTATTGAGTTACTGTGGTTTGATTACAGCTTTTTAAATGGTTTGCCTTTGTGTATGTAAACTTTAAAATGTTCTTAGTTTGACATGTGTGACCTGTTCTTTCTCTTGGCATATAATATATGTAGGTTCAAACAGCCTATATTATTCACTTGTGACCCTAATAAAAATGTTCTTAGAAAAGAAAGTCAGGAAGAAAAAGGAAAGAATTGCCAATTGAACTTATACATTCCTTAATATTGAGTGATTTGGCTTGATTATAAACTCTGTGGGGGGAGGGACCATCTTTTTGTTCTGTGTTTGTACAACATTTAAAGTACAGTGGGGTCCAGGTCCATGATTAGGCCTCCTAAGTGCTATGGTAATATTAATACTAATAATTAATAAAGAATTGATGCTGCCCACACTAAGTCACCCTTAATTTAGGCCTCCCAAAGCCAGCTGTCTCTTTGTTTCAATCATCCTAATTGAAAAGTGTTTCATACTGCCCCCACAGTACCTGGCTTCAAGACTGAGCTTGATAAGTTTATGGAAGGGATGGTATGATGGGAAAGCCTAATTTTGGCAATTAATTGATCTTTAACTATTAGCGGTAAATATGCCCAATGGCATGTGATGGGACACTAGAGAGGGTGGGATCTGAGTTACTACAGAGAATTCTTTCCTGGGTGTCTGGCTGGTGAGTCTTGCCCTCATGCTCAAGGTTTAGCTGATCGCCATATTTGGGGTCGGGAAGGAATTTTCCTCCAGGGCAGATTGGCAGAGGCCCTGGGGGTTTTTCGCCTTCCTCTACAGCATGGAGCACGGGTCACTTGCTGGAGGATTCTCTGCACCTTGAAGTCTTTAAACCACAAGTTGAGGACTTCAGTAGCTCAGACATAGGTCAGAGGTTTGTTACAGGAGTGGATGGGTGAGATTCTGTGGCCTGCGCTGTGCAGGAGGTCAGACTAGAAGATCATGATGGTCCCTTCTGACCTTAAAGTCTGAGTCTATGAGGTAATAGCGCTTATTGGACCAGCTTCTGTTGATGAAAGAGACAAGCTTTCGAGGTCCACAGAGCTCTTCTTCAGCTCTGGGAAAGGTACTCAGAGTGTCACAGCTAAATACAAGGTGGAACAGATAGTTATGTCTGGGCATCATCCTTCAATATATTTTAAAGAACCATCTCGCACAGCAGCATAGAACCCAACAGATTAGAAAAATTAAATGGCACCCTTGAATCAGTTCATTGAACACTTTGGAAGATGTCAGGTATAGCTGTACTCCATTGCTATTGTGAAATAGCCATGAAATCATTATTAAGGCAGACAAAGGGGGAGGATTCATGTCTTTTCACACTTAGGAAACTGGCTATATTAGCCAGTCCCTAGATATGTCACCAGAAGTTTCTGGAGGTGCACTAGTACTGATAAGCTTGGAGGGAAGGAGGATTTCTGGTTACTGGAAGATGGGGTGGAGCAAGTCTCAAACAATCCCTCCTAGGTAGCTCCATTCTCTTTCTCCATCCAACCTTCCCAATGTGACCTGCCTTATCCTGCTCACAGCTCTCGGTTGACCACCGCCCATGTTTGTGACCAGCAGCGGTAAAGTGGATTACAATGGGGAAATCAGGATTAGAAGATAGAGGGATGACCTGGCATAGTGCTGGTAGCAGTAGGAGGAGAGTGGGGAGGCGGATGAGGAGATTAGGCTGTTAGTCTGTCAGACAGGAGGAGGTGGTTGGGGATTTCTGATGTCTGCAGGAGTATTTAGGATGTCCTCCATATTTAGGGAAAAGGATGGTGAGTCTCCTGCTGGTGCAGGGAGGAGTTGAAGTTGAGACTTCACAGCAATAAAGGATGTTGAAATCTATCTAGCTGACTTCCTAACATAGGAAACGAGATATACGCACCTTAAATTTTTAAAAAAGCATGATGTGACCATTAGTATGGTATTTCAGAAAGCTTACTTTGATGCCTCACTATTTTATATCTGTGTGAATATTAGTGCATTTAAACCATCTCTCCATTTCTAAGGAGATTTATTGAAGTTTGTCTTTGGTAAAGTCAGAATGTATTTGTGGCATCTGCAATTTCCTGTTATGTAAAACTGAAATTGAGAACTGCTCTTCTGCATTTTATGTTTATAGCATGTGTGTATCTTGTGTTTGGGTTGGCATATAATCTGTATAAAGAGACATTTTTAAAGCTTTTATACCTTCTGTAAAAATTAAACACTGACTATTTTTTCCATGGATTTTTGTATTTACAGGGGAGTTTGACACAGTACAGAGCCCCTCAACACCGATCAAAGATCTTGATGAGAGAACGTGTCGGAGTTCTGGGTCAAAGTCTCGGGGTAGAGGGCGGAAGAATAATCCATCACCCCCTCCGGACAGTGACTTGGAGGTATGTCCTCTGGTAACTGATGAATGGTAAACTGAAGGTAGATTCAGCATATTAAAGCAGCGGAAACAGTTTAAAGCTTTAAAAATATGGCATGAATCATTAATTGAAAGTACTATATTTCTAGCAGTTACTTTACATTTATACAATATGGGGCAGATACAGTGTATACATGAATACACTGAAAGTAAGATCATGTCAACATGATACATGCATATTGTCTCTTCCAATTTAATGTGGAATAGATCTACAAAATAATTTAAGGTTTCTTTGTTCATATTTTTTCTGATTAACTTCTATTTTGTGTATTGTTTAACTTTCTTTTCTAAAATAAGAAAATTCAAATGTATCAATCCAATTATCTACATATTCAGTGTAAAAATATGCATTACAAAAAGGAATGCATAAATATGAGACATCCGTATTTGGCCCTAATCCTGCAAACACTTAAGGACTACTTTAACTTTACCCCTGTAAGTAGTGTCATTGACTTCAGTAGTTATGCACCACTATTTGAGAGATCAAGGCCGTAGCAAAGAAATATATCTGCGTAAGGTACAAGATGAAGTTTTAAAACACAAGTGTCCTAGCAGTGGAGTGATTATATTCTTGTTACCCCTGTGTTAGCAGTGTTCTGATATAGTGTGACAGAAGGAGAACAACACTCATTGTATGCATGGTATATTCCAGCACTGGGATCAGAGAAATGTTCTGCACATTTGTGTGATGTGCCTCCTCCCACTGTGATACTGGCACTCAATGCTAATATCATTGGACTGCTCCATCCCCTGTTTATGTAGTACATATCTCCACATATATCACCAGAAGTCAACTTCGTTATCACTTGGCTATTCCAGCCCCTGCATCTCTACTGGAGGGACAGGGTTGACCGTAGCACTTAGCATCAATCTCAGATGCCATAGCTTTTTGTACAGAGGGCAAGGAATTTTATCCCGATTTTGGGCGAACAGTCTGATTTTTTTTGTAGTTTTCCACAAACTATTTTTTTAAATTAACCAGTTGTAATTTTTTACATTTCTGGGAAGATTTCCATTTTCTTTTCCTTAGTTTCATTTTCAGAAAAAAACAGCCTCTTACCAACACTAAGAAATTTCCCTTAAAAACTAAAACAAAATAAAAAGTTAAAATAAGACATTTTGTCCAAAAATATTATTTAAATTCCTTATTCCTTGTGAATTACTGTGGCATAATAGTACTTGGGGCATGTAGAACTAGCACCAAGAGTTGATATTATCTCTGTTGGAGGAACACATTGAAATCAGTGTGAGTTGCACATAAGAATCTGAGAGTGGAATTTATCCTTAAATTAATAGCTCTTTACAACAAAGTAATTGACCCAAAGTATACTGACATCTGTAGTATGTTAGAGAGACAAAGTGGATGAGATAATATCTTTTATTGGACCAGTAAAATATTCTATAGTATGTGACGTGACATTTGAAACCTTGTAAAGGTTGTAGAGTAATTAAAAGATTGGCAAGTATTGAAAAGCTTAATGTCCTCCATGTTTTTTATAGATTATTTTAAGATATACTGTCAATGCTGATTTTCAGAACAAACCTACTCACTTAAGGGCTTATTTAAAGCACAGGACATGACTGATTTGATTTTGGATCATAAATCTTATTTCCTGATTACATTACTGATTTTGTCTCCATTTCTGTTTTCAGCGTGTATTTGTTTGGGATTTGGATGAAACTATCATCGTTTTTCATTCGCTGCTTACAGGATCCTATGCACAAAAATATGGCAAAGTATGTGACTCATGAATTCAACAATAGATTCAGGCTATCGATACACTTGGCATTTTTACTGTGCTTTTCATTTTCAGTGTGCCTTACAAAACTTAATTAACATTCATATGCCCTTGTGAGGGAGGGAGGTGAATAGTATTAACTCCATTTTACAGACTGGGAAACTGAGGTACAGAACTTGAGATTTGCCCAAATGGAGCAGCCAAGGGGACAGATGAGGTGCCTACCCTTAGGTAAGATGTGAGGTCCAATACAGGTAGAGTTGCTGAGGTAGGTGCTATAGCTGTAAGGAGGAGGCTTCATTGAGTGAGAGGTGCTGAGGTTTCTGGTGCAGCTTTGAAAAGCTGTTGCAAATGGGTACTAGATTTGGTGGGAAAGGGGAAATAACTGATAAATTTGGAAACAGGGCAGGGAAAGGGAATGAGTAAACTGGATGATGAAAAAGGAAATGGAACTGATGAATTTGCAGGGAAAGGAAAATGTTAAGTCAGAGTAAATGGGTGGGAGGCAGACCTGTCTAACCTTCAGCTTTAGGGTGGAGGCTCTGGGTTTATGATGTACTCTCTGACACCTCAGCCTTCCTGGTGAGTCGCTGGTGTTCTTGGATGGCTGTTGGGTTGGGCAGAGCCGCTGGCTGACACACTCTCTGCTGCGAATCAGTTATTTCAATGTACACAGCTACTCCCCTCTCTGCCACTGAGAAATCCAAAGATGGCTGGAGAAGAAGCCCAGAACAGGGAGCAATGAGCAGCCAGCAGTGAAAGGAGGGAGAAGCAACCCAGAAGTAGTAGCAACAGGAATTTCCTTACCTACTGAGCAAGGAACATTTTATACAGATTTTCTTCAGGGTTTTTGCTGCATTGACATTGGCAGGGCTGATGGCAGAATGAATGCTGATGATTTGGGTGCGGGTGGCAGCTTAGAAGATAGAGAAGTCCATGAATTGCAGGGTGGCATGGTTATGTGAAACAGGTGTGGGGCTGTGTGAGAGAGGGAGAGAGAAAAAGCGACAGGTGTGAAGCATGTTTCTGTTAATAAAAAAAAAAGGAGGGAAGAGAGTTTGGTGTTAATGCACATGTGGAGGTGTTTGCAGGAGTATGTGCATGAATGTGTGTATTTGGAGACACAGGTAGTTGTTTCTCCTGGTGTTTATGAAAAAGGTGGGCTAGTAAATTTTTGTCTGTCATGGAAACTCATCAGCTCAGTTCTGGAATGCTAAAATAAGATTAGCTATTCGGCTCTGGTACGAATAACACTTGTTTTACACCTTCACAGTGCCAAATCAGTGCATGTTATACTGTTTTGCCACTTATATTACCGTACATCCTACACACTCTTCTAATGCTATTTTTACAAAAAATATAATTCTGTTCACTTTGACAAAATTACTCCTTTTTTTATATCTCTGTGAGAGAAGAATCAGACCAAACATGCAACTTACATCATTTATATCACCATTGAATGTGGAGTTGCTATACTTGACCCAATGATTCAGTTACTTGTAATTTTAATCCAAGTGTGCTTGCAGCCTTTTGGATGGTATAACTATTCTGATGCAATATTTTTCTCCATCACAGATATTAACAATTAAGAAATTATTTATCATTATTGGTGCAAAGCTTTTTAAATTGAAATATGTTACAGAGCTATCAATCCTTTCTGGATAACTTTGAAAACTATTCTAGACAGAGATATCTTCTTGGTTTCCTTCTCTTGGGGTTGTTATTTTTTTTCTTCCTCTCTCTTTCCCCCCCCCCCCCATATCTGTAGGGACATTTAGATGAAAACAGCATTACTGCTTTGTAAAAACTCATCTGCTCCTGCAATTTATTCCCCATCGAAAGCCAGAATATGTGGTAATGACTATTTACAGCAACCCGTTGTGATATCAGATAGAGATTATGAATTTATTTCCATGGGTCCGGAGTAACTCAAGTGAAAGTGAAATTAATTGATTTATGCTACTGAGATTAGAATCAGGATCCAAGACTTCAAGTGACGATGACCCACGACAGAGGATTTCTTAAATAAAAAAGCTCCTGTTTTCATACTGCTAGACATAGTAAAATAAAAATCATAGGGATACAGAGTCATTCCCAGAGTAAATTAAGAAATGGCAGATATTTTCTTTTCTAGAGCAGTTATCTTCCTAGTATTGTGGTAAACATATTTAGGATGATGTATCATTGAGCCTCAAATATGTAGTAAATTCTTGTCTAATATTTTATATGTTACTTCATATATTCTTTTTTTATATGGAGGAAGGATGGTTCATTGGTTAGGGCACTAGACTGAGGCTTGGGAGACTGTGTTTCAAGTCCTTGCCCAAATCACTTAGCCTCTCTGTGCCTCAGATCACCATCTGTAAAATGGGGATAATCATCCCTACCTTGAAGTGGTGGTGTAAGGGTGAATACATTAAAGATAATGAGGCACTTGTATATTATGGTAATAGAGGCCATATAAGTACCTAAAATCTAGTTATACTTCATTGTTTCAAAAAACATCTTGGGCATTGATCCTTTCTTGTGATTGTGCTCCTCCAGTGGCACAAAGTTGGTTTAAGGCCAGTTTAAACAGCCAGTGGTATAGAATTAAAGCAGTGAGTCCTACACCTTCCCCTGTATTGTCTCCTAGTATTGGAGGCAGCACAGCTCCCAACCTGTACCTTGATGTCTGGCTTTAAACTGTCAGAGTACTTTACCCTGTGTCCCCTGATTCTCAGCTCTTTTTGTAAATATGTTTTTAATGTATATTGTGTTGTCTCGTATTGTTTAATAAAACAAATTTTCTCCCAAAAGAGAAAATACAAGATAAAATGAGACAGAAGGACAAGGGTCTCTCAGTACGTTTTTCAAAGTTTTCTAGTGAGTGATTAGAATGGTGCTACTATAAATAGGGAGAAAGCATTTTATGGTGAACAGAGTGGTCAAATTGCATTTTCAAGGTGTGAAATTCTGGGATTATACTGGTACTTAGATGGACCATTTTCCAGGGTTTCACCTTTGTTCTACTATTCTAACATTTATACAGACCCTCTGAATGTACAGATGGATATATATATACACACCCTCAACTATTCCCCATCTAAACACATCTGCCATCTCTTGTCCTTCTCTTTGCCCTATTTCTTGCTGTGACCAGGGGGAAACAAAATATATATCTTTTAGGCCTTACTGCTCTACTGTCATCATAGCTGTGCATGGAAATGCACAGAGTAGAGTGCCAACTTAGCTCAGTGTCACAGTCAGACTGGCAAACTGTGTGTATGCAAGGCCAGTACAGAGCCATAGAGGGGCCAGCAGATTAAAAATTCTTCTTTTAAATCTCACCCTCCTTCTCCACAGGCAGTAGCCTAAGGGAGAAGAGAACGGTGATCCTGATTTCATTTTGGACTTCTATAGGGGACTGCAATCAGAAAATCATAGAAATCTAGAACTGGAAGGGGTCATCTAGCCCAGTCTCCGGAACTGAGGCAGGACTAAGTAGTATCTAGACTGTCCCTGACTGGTGTAATATCAATAATAGTAGTAGTAGTAGTAGTATTAACAAACTGTGACAGATTGAATGAAGATTTTTTTTAACATTATGAGCAGATTGTAAATGTCTCATTAAAATATATGGCAAATTGCTTCTTCATGGGAGGGAGCCAATTGAAAGACTAGCTTGCAGTTTTCCCTTAAAGCGAGAGAGGCTTTGCATGTTTGAGTTTGGTCAGTGCAGAGCTACAAGAGATTAATTAAAAAGTCACAATTAAGTGACTGTCTGATTTTTTTTTTATTGGACTTTCCAGAGTTAATTATTTTATGTTATCTAAATATGTCTGTCTTTCAGCTTGTAAGGTAAGGTTACTTTGCTCATCTCATTTGTTGATGCTCTTCATGCACCATAAAATTAGTACACTTCTATTTTTAATTATTTACTGCAGTAGCAAATTATGATCATTGGTATCTGAGCTGTTCGGTTATGACCTGTGTGGCTGATGATGGTTTTTGCAGCTGAGCACCAGTTGGCACATATAGTTTTCTACAATGCTAAACTCTTAAATAAGGATTTGTTGATGTGACAGGACATGTGTTAGGAGACTGTCATCATCTGTTAAATTTTATGAAGTACATTCCTGTTCTCTTATTAACAATATGTATTCTTCTCTCTATTATGTCCCAGTGATTTCTCACTGTTTTGGAGCTGAATAAGCTGTACTTAGTGTTAGCATTTCCAACGTGGTAAAATCATTTATTTCTTTAAGGTCAATCCAAAGGGCAAAGTCAAAGTTCAGGCTGGTAAAAAAGAATGACTGCCTTTCATGGCACTGCAGAAGAAAAAGGCTTAGTTCTCCAAACTTGAACGTGTGTTACAGAGAATTCAGGATGATGTTTTAGACAGCCTTAAAAAAAGTGCAAAATGTGACAGTACAATTCAACAGACCAAACCCTACAGTACATTTTAAGAGAAAAGTCAAAATTCTACTCTACGGTGAAAGTGTATGGAACCTGCCAACTTTTTTATCAAGTAGATAAGCACTGTTACAATTTGAGTCAGATGTAAGCTAGTGCCAAAATGTATTAGGCTTTTTTCGACAATTTTCTGATTTTTCTGGTCCACCTACATCTTTTAGTTGTTTCCAGTTAATACCTCTTTTATTATTATTTATTATTATTATTATTCAGTGTACAAGGGGCTCAGGGGATTGATGATTGCTGGGGCCCTACCAAATTCACAGTCCATTTTGGTCAATTTCACAGTCTTGGGATTTTTTAAATAATCAGTCACACTGTTTCAGATGTTTACATCTGAAGTTTCATGGTATTGTAACCGTGGGGGTCCTGACCCAAAAGGGGTCGTGGGATTGCACCCTTACTTTTGCACTGCTGCTGGCGGGCGGCGCTGCCTTCAGAGCTGGGTGACCAGAGAGCAGTGGGGTCGCAGGGCATGGGGAGGTTGTTACTTGGGGTAGGAGGCAGGGCCAACCTTACAGCTGGGCGACTGCCCAGGGCCCCATGGTCAGGCGGGTGCTGTGGTTCCCTCCCCACCCCAAGGCCCCTTTAACACCTGAACGCTGGGCCCGGAGCCAGGGAAGGGCAAAGCTGAGGATGTCCCAGCTGGGGGCTCCTACCACAGCAGGTGACCATTGCATTAGTCCCTGCCGAGCTGGGGAGGGACATGACTTCCTGCAGGGACCACTCCCAGGGCCAGGTCAGACCCACCTCTGGGAACCTCCCCTGGCTGCAGGAAGCTCTGTGGGTGTGCTGCCTTCAGAGCTTCCTGCAGGTGGGGGAGGTTCCCAGAGGTGGGTCCCATCCCTCCCCAGCCCAGCTGGGACAAGCAGCTGGAGCCCGGCCCATGGTAGGAGCCCCCCTCCCCTACAATAGTCAGATTTTATGGGGGCAATCAGATTTCACAGTCCGTAATGCGTTTTTCACAGCCGTGAATTTGGTTGGGCCCTATTGTTAACTGGTTCAAATTTGTCCAGCCTTGTTTGTGATTGAAACATGGCACCTGTTTTGATGGCATATGATAACAAGTTGGTGGTATCTCATAGGACAAATGCTCACACCACAAAAAATCACCACCGTATTAACACTTCATGATCACCCTTTGATGACAGTCTCTGAAGAGAGCCCAAAAATAGAGACTGGCTCATGAAGACCACGCTATCCTCTCACTCTAGTGATTGTCGCTCCAGGTCAGAGTTGAGTCACATTAGCTAGAGGTACTTGTTACTACCCATGCTATACCATCTCCCAGCTGCCACCGTTCACCAGCACTAGTATACTTTAAAAAAAAAAATCATTCAGCTGCATTGATTGTTTCCTGTATTTCGGTCAGATGCCGCAGGACCTCTCATTTTGCTCTTAAATTCTCTTGTTGTCAACCCCCTACTTTCATCCCAGGAGTGATAGATAGGAACTCCCTGTGGAGTCCATCAACAGCGCACTCTCTTCCTCTTCTCCAGCCTCCATAACACCCTCCCAGAATGAGTCTCCCCAAAGAGAGAGAGTTGGACTTAAACCTGAGGCTCCCACCTGACACTAGAAGTGCCATTAGGCCAGCAACATTAACATTTAACTCTAACATTTCCACTTGTGAGGCAAAGTTTTTCCAAGGGACAGTGCTATTCCTATTAAGTTCAGCAATATGCCCTTTTATAGGTGTGTTCCCACACCACTGTTCAAGTTTTTTATGTTGATTTATACATAACTAGCGACAATAATATAAAAATAGCTTGTTTTCATTGTATTTGAATACAATAAGTAAAAGGATTCTGTGAGCATTTCTTGCCAACACCTGCTCTTCCTGGTGGTATTGAACAGTATGCTGCCACTAATGAAACTAAGAAGTTAGGACTTTATCTGGGACCCTATCATGATTCTCTCCTCCTCAAAACATAAATATTGGTTCTGCTGAGATATTTTTACTTAGTCTCCTAGGAGGCATTCCAGTGATGGCTCAATCTAGCACAGAAGTCCAGACACTCTGGCTCCAATTTATACCCTCTACTAACGTAACTAAAAGCATTGGTATTTTTGCTATAGAGAAGAGCTGTAGCTGATCCCGACTCCATTGAATACTAGTAATATCTGGCTACAGAGCATGCCTGTAAAGGCCAAAGGGCTGCTGCTGTTGTTTTTTTAATTCATCTATTATTTTTTTATATGTGGAGTAACGCAGCATATATTAGCAAAAGTTCAGTCTGCCTCATTACATTTATTTTATAGCTACGTTATGTATAACTATGGTGGGTGTCTCTTTGCTTCTTCCCTCCTTAAATTTCTTGCTTTCTTTTCTATATTTTTCTCTTGTCCTGTTTTAGTTTGTATTCTAGCATCTAAGTCTGTGTCCTCAGATACAAGTTAAGTGAACATTAGGCTATTCCTCCACATTTTGAAACTCTGGTTAAGCTGACCAAAGTACGTGAGAGTGCTTCTTACCCCTTCCTTCCTCCCGTTTGTGTGGGAAGTACTGGAATTTGGACTCTACTGTTTGTTAAAAAGTTGCATTATGGAATTTGGCAAATTTGCTTAAGGAGGCCAGGTTTTCTCCTCAAGAACTCAGTAAATCTACCTTGACAGAATTGTATTATTCTGAGATCAAAAACTGAATATATGTGAGAAGCTGAAATGAAGTATCTTAATTTTGTTTTTACTTTTTATTATATATACCAAAATGCTACATATTGTTTTATGCAGTGGGGTGTAGCCATGTCGGTCCCAGGATAGTAGAGAGTGGGTTATAGATTGTTGTAATAAGCCATAAATTTGATGTCTGTATTCAGTCCATGATTTTTTAGTGTCTAGCAATGTTATGAATTTAAGATCCCAGGCTTGTCCTTTGAAAGTGTTGTGCAGGTTTCCTTTGAGGATGAGGACTGAGAGGTCAGAAATAGTGATCACTTTGTGAAAAGTGTTCACCTACAGATGATAGAATGTTTTTGTATGTTATTTTCCAGTGTGAGTTCATTTGAGAGCATAGTTATTTTCTGGTTTCACCCACATAGTTGCTATTGGGGCATTTAGGTCATTGGATGAGGTACACCACATGTTGTGACAGGCATGTGTCTCATTTATATCTTTCAATTACAGTAAAATATAACTGGAATATTGTGTTAAAAACAACTGGATCATGATGCAGTCATTTGCAATCTACTTCCACAATTAAGTCCAGTTCCACGTAGAAAGGAGAAAACAAGTGAAAAGGGCTAAGATCCCCAGCTTGCAAGCAATGTTCCTAACCTTACGTGCATGAGTAGGCCCATTGACAGACTACATATGTGAGTAAAATTATGCATGGGCATAAACATCTGCAGGATTGGGGTCAATCAGCATACTGCAGAAATAAGAGTTGTGAATTTCATATTTAAGGGGGGAAATTCTCTTAACATTCACTGAAAAGTATTTCAAGTGGTTAGAGAAGAAAACTAGATGTTTGTTTCATGCATCTAGCCAGTTTGTTCGTTTCTAAAATTACTAGTCTATTTCATGATAATGGTTAACATCCAGTGGTTTATTCCTTGAAGGCAGTGTGGCCTAGTGAGGAAGACACAGATCTATCATTTCTCAGCTCAGGATTCTGTCCCCAGCTCTCCTACAAACATCTCATGTTACCTTTGGCAAATGACTGAACCCATGTTTCTCTGTCCCCTCCTCTGGAAAATATATTCCTGCACTTTTCACCCAAGTACTCTTGATGCCAAATGGGCATTTTAGTGGAGAATTTAGGAAGAAGCCATTTTACAAGGTCCTGGAGTTTCCTTTTCTTTTAGAAAAATAGGTTGGACCAGTTCAGAAGTCAACATGAAAATACTGAAGTTGAATAGTGAAGCTGACAGAGAATTGGGTCTCATTTCTAACTAATGACAGTTTCTTAAACACTTCACTCTTCTTGCCCTTGAAATCTGCTTCTTGCCTGGGCCAGTGCCAAAATATGTCTGTTTCAAATTTTGCCATTCTGTTTTAAGTGCGTCAGAGCAGGAACCAGTTTTTACTCTTTGTTTGCAAAGTGCCTACCGCAATGGAGGCCTGGTCCTGATTGGCAAAATCTTTGTTCATAACACAAATAAATGATGATTTGTGGTTTAGAGTGATTCTGCTGACAGAGGGATACAAAATGTTACATTATTTCTAAAGACAGCAATTTTAAGTCGTTTAACCTCAAAGTACTTAATTTACTAAAAGATTTCAGAAACCTCTGTAGCTGTCAGCAAGTGAAATGTGACTTTTTTTTCTTTTTTTAATTACAAGAGGATCATATCAGCCTTATAATGGGAGTGTGGTGGCAGCCTAAACTATGGAGAGTCTAACTCCTGTCTATAATAAACCCAAACAGCTGCAGACCTTGTCCAGCAGCAGGCCTTTACAACTTGAATTAAAAGAAGAACTCTGTTAGCTGTGAGTTACAGAAAGACCTTTTCTGTGTTTTCCCAGTACTGTGGGTCTCCCAATCAGTAGTGCCACGGAATACATGAGATTGTCTAAGAGCCTACAGTGAAAGGGCACTAGAGATCAGCATTTGTTGGGAGCATGAATTACAAATATAGAGGGAGAGTTTGTAATTTGGTCAGGTGAGTGCCTGCAATGAAAGGAGGATAGATAATGGGGTCGTGTGGGAGCAAGGACAGGTGTTCAGTTGGAGTACTAGTTGTGAATTGAGCCAGGAAATGTTTTTGGAGTAGCAGAAGGTGTGGGAAGAGAACTGGTATTAGAAAGATGCATAGGTGGGATGGAGGCTATTTCTCTAAAGTGAACTTGTTTGGGGGATGGGTGAAGATTCAGACTTTGTTTTCTCATAAAGCATAGATATTAGAAGTCAAAAAGACCTTTTAAGTCATCTCTCCCTTGTACCATATGGCATTATTCCATACAATACAATATCTAATGAGTTTTTTCTAGTCCAGTTTTACATGTCCTCACTGAAGAGGTTTCCGACACTTAATTTAAGAGACTATTATGTGGCCAAATGTTGGGAAGATTTTTCTGATTCAAAATGAAGTACTATGGTGTAATGGATGGTGTAGCAGACTGGATGTCACAGGATGTTTTCTCTGTTCCTGGCTATGTCACTGACTCACTGTGAATGTGGACAAGTCACTTAACTTCTCTGTGCCTTAGTTTCTCTGTCTGTAAAAGGGGAATAAAGATATGACCACACCTTTATAAAATGCTTTCGGGTCCTTGGATGAAAAATGTAAACTATTCTTATTAAAATAAATATTCCCTTTCCTAAATTCATCTTATGACTTCTAATGAGCAGTTCCCCTCCTTGGTACAGCTATAAATTATGTAGTTAACTATTTACATATTTGCAGAAGGTGAAATATTAAAGTCTATGTTTCTCCTCAGCCATAGGTTAACCAATCATAAAATAATCCTTTCAGCACCCCAAGCATTTTGCTGTTAGTTTGTGAACTCCCTTCAACACATCAATCCCTAATCGAAACTTTATGGTAAAAAAGGTTCATACCCAGAGAATTTTAGAGAAATCACTGCAAAATGTTGGCATACAGCAACTTTTGAATAACTGCTACCTGAATGAATTGTAATTAAATATCTAACCTAATTTTTCATTTTCTAAGGATCCACCAATGGCAGTGACCCTGGGCCTGCGAATGGAAGAAATGATTTTTAATCTTGCTGATACGCATTTATTTTTTAATGATTTGGAGGTAAGAATCTACAGTCTGTAACATTAACTGTTTCATCTCAGAACATGATAATACTAATACTACCTATTAGTATTTCTCACATATAGCAATACGGACATTACTCTGGGGTTGGTCCTACTCACTGGACAGTCACAGGCAGTCATACTGCAATAATTTCTACAGCATCAGGGTACTTACATGAAGAGTGAGGACATCCTCAATATGTCATCTCTGTCCCCTGCAACAGTTCTTTGCGCTGTAGCTGTTTGTGTTTAAGTCTGCAGATTTTGCTGTGTCTGCAATGTTCTCCTGAGAAGGGATCCATTTGCCTCCCACCTCTTCTTTCTCAGCTCAAGTTGTCCCCTTTTGCCTCTAAAATACTTTGTCTGAACAGAAGAGTTTGAAGTCTTCTCCTCGAACTCCTCCTTTGTTGCCTACCTCTTGGCTTTCCCATGTTCTCAGGGTAAAAAGAGCACCCTTCCTTTTCAAGGGAAGGAGAGTTCTCATTATTCTTCTCAAGAACTCTCATCAGCGAGTTTTGATAATAACAACAACAGACTTTTAGTCATGAACAGACAATTTGGACATAATCATCATTCATGTGTCTAAAAAAATAGAAATTGAGAACAAACCCTAACGTGCCTCCAGATCTCCAATTTCAAAACCTTACCCTTAAAATAAGAAAACTCGGGTGCAAATTTTCTTTTCCCATTCTCAACTCTCTGAAGAGCATTGTGGGTTTAGGGTTGAACACTCCAGACAAGAAAGGCATGTCAGTAAAATACCCCACAGTTGTACATAGTATAAAAAGAAAAAATCTCTACATCAGTTTCATTAAAAAAAATATTCTATTTCCTTCCCCTCCGCCAATACAACAGATAGACTTTGCTAAACCCTGTTCAGAAGCTTCTGGATTCCCTTCAGATTTATTTTTGGTCTAAAAGAAAACTGGGAGTTTTCAGACTGTCCTTTACCATTTTTTGTATGTCATCTGTTTAGTCAGACAAGCTATAATCAGGATAATGAACCTCAGTCTCCTAATTCAGGTCTCTCTCAAGGAGGTCCAAATCCTTATTCGCCCATCCATTTCGAATTCTTCCACTTATGAGTTGGCCTTCAACATGTTTAATTCATAGCCCTTAACCCTGCATGTATTCTCCCCACAAAACATGGTCAACAGATCAAAGTATCTGCACCTGGAGGCAAGTGCCCATCTCATGCTTTTCATCTGGTTGGCTCTCCACTTCCCAGTCTCTTTGTGCCATGCACAGACATGGTTCAGCGAATCATCACGTAGTCCAAGTGTGCTTCCTCATGGTCTGAGATCACAAAGAAGTGTTGATACAATCAGTCACGCTATTACTCAAGTCATGCTCTCCTCCCTCTGATTATAGCTGGCAGACCACTGGAACTCACTGACCTGTTAGGGTCACCACAGATCCCCTGCCAGAGTATCAACTATTTCATAAGCAGGGCCATCAGCAACACTGTTTAAGCATTATGCTCCACTCATGGAGTCTAGTTCTGTTGTTATGGATTGTGACAACCTGCTTATTTTTCTGAATAGGCAGACAAGACTTTTCAGATCCACTTCTAATTTGGATCAGAGTACCTTCCCCAGGTAGACATTTTTACCACCAGTTGCAATCAAAATTGACAAGGTTTTGCTTCAAATTCTGGGAGAAAGGAACCTGATGGATGGAAGTATTTTCCTTCCATTGGGGTGGGGGGCTCTCCTAGTAGGCACTTCCCTCTGTTCCACAGCCAATAGGGAAATCAAGAAGTACCAAGCTGCTGTTGTCTTCATTGCCCTTCGCAGACCTCATTGTCTCTGGTTCTTCCAAAGTCACAAAATAACTGTCCCAAGCTCAGATCATTCCCCTTACCTTCAACCTTTTTTCCCAAGACGTATCCTTCACCTGAGCTTTACCTCCCTTCTCCAGCATCTGAGAACTGAAACCCTGGCTGTCCCTCAGCCAGTGCGTGTTTTATTGCAGTCTAAGTGAGATATCACTTGACCATGCAAAAGCATTTGGTGAATATTCTCTTTCTGGTGCCCCACAGCAAGGGATAGATTCTAAATCAATTTTGCAAAGCATTGCTTAGTTTTCCTTGTAATGAACCTTTGCCCTGGTATGCTCACATTTCAAGTGGCAGCCGTAAGAACCCTAAGTTCCTCATTAGCATGTGCCCAGGTTTTCTACAAGCTTGTGCTGAGTTCAAGGCACCAGTAAGCTCCCTCTTCCAAAGTGGAACTTCTCCTTGATTCTGTATTGGCTTTGTTGTTTTCTCTTTGAGCCATTTGCTGAAGCTTCACTTTGTTTTCATTCTCACTATTAAAGTTATCTTCTTTGTAGATATCATGTCAGTTTATAGGTTTAGCAAACAGGGCAATTTCCATGCAGGAACACCAACTACTGTTTTTTCCTGATATGGTTCTTTTAACACCTTGCCCTAAAAGTTATTCTCAAGCTCCTTTTGGAGTCTGGCCTGAATCAAAACATTTTCCCATTTTAGATAGCTTGCAAAGTTTCTTTTGGGATGTAGATGAAACTTTTTGTCCAAGAATCTAGCATTCCAATGAGATTAGTTTAAGCCAAATTTCTTGAATGTCTGTACACAATTAAGTATTTTTTAGCCTCAACACTATTGCAGAATCAACTGTTTGTATTACAAGGTAGGGTCAAAAAAAGTTTCCAAGACCTCTGTGTTTTGAAATATATCAGAAGGCCAACAGGACTCTCCGCCTTTCCTGAAGTCACAACTCCGGAAAATCAGTAGCCACCTCAGAGTTAGTAAGGGTCCGGACAACATACGCAAACATCTGCAGGATGGCCTCTTTGGGATCCCTTTACCTATAAAGGGAATCTCTCAGCTCACTAAGATTTTTAATAGTGCTCCTTGATTAGGTAATTTAGATCTTCGCGATGATTGGCCAATCTGCTGTTCCTCCTTTCTAAAAGCTCTACTGGGTTCTGTTTTATTTTTTTATTCTCTCCCCACCCTTTCTTTTCCCCTTCCCTCTGGAGTACAGTTGTGGTTGGATACATTGGGTTAAGCAGGATGTTCTAAAATCAGTCACTCTTGGTTTTGCCCAGTCTCCTTTAGTCGTTCCTTCCACGAGCTCCGCTGTCCAACATCTCTGACTCTCAACATGCGTTGTGTCCTAGGTTTTATGCCCTGGGCAGCATTGGCCAAGAAGAGTACTTCTGTCTCGGATGGGGAGATATTCTCAGATAAAACTGGGTTCTGAGTTGTTGATGGTCTTAAACATCAAGACCAAGGCCTTCAATTGGCATTGAAATGAGAGGCAGGGGAGGGGCAGAGCACCAGTTCTCACATCAGCCACCATGTTATGCATGAGCTGGAGCCTCTTTATTCCTGTCATCTTCATCCCCAAATATAGCGCATGACAGTAATACAGTCTGGAGGTGACCAATGTGTGGATTACGTGCCCATCTACTTGCGATGCTACCTTTAGTCACAAGGTCCTCCAAGATGTTCTCTTCTTAACCATTTTTATCCTTTTCCCTCTCGTTTGATGCAGCCACTACTTGCCAACTGCTAGTAATAACATCCAGATTATTGGATATTACCACCTGCAAAACCTGCTCCCTATTTGTCGGCTTGTAATTTCCAGAAGTTCCCGTGTGTTGAGGTATTCCTCTGGAACCTAGTAACCAATGTTCTAGTCAGTAAAGCTTCTGCTATTATTTGAGGCTGGGTTTTACTTTTTCTCTAGCAGTTTCATTCTTGAAGTATAAATTTTAGGTAGCTTGAAAAGTATCATTTGGGACCATAGTTGGTGGCCTTGCCTTATATACAGTGGCTGCATGCTCTAGAAAATTCTTGCAGCAGAGCCATTTTAGACTGCTTAGAGGGTGGGGCCAGCCCATTAGTAATGTCTGGATTAGTGGCAATTACATTCATTAGAAGATTGTTGTACAGGTAAGGAATAAAATTCTATATCGTCCTACACAAATAGTAAGTCTAAGGATGACTGAGAAATTTTGGTAGAAAGTAATTCAGTTCTAGTGCTTTCCCCAGCACCGCCGCCACAAACACATGCACAAAAATCAGTGTCTACAACTAGTAGTAATAGTAATTGGGACTTGGCCCTGTCTGTGTGCAGCAGTAAAATAGTCTATTGCTATTTATTGTAGTTTTATCATAAGTGGTGGGAAAAACAAATTCATACAGTTTAAGGGAATATACATATGTAATATTGGTTTAGAGAGCAAGGAGGGTAATGAGGTATGAAGAATCTATAAATTTACTTCTTTCTCATGTTGAAATGAAAAAAAAATCAACCTATGCTATTTTTTCTTTCATATAAAAGAGGGGAAAAGTTCAGGTAGCAGTTTAAATAAGCCTCAAAATTTGGCAGGCAATTCAGTTCAGTTTTAATAGACTGAGGCATGTACATGAAATGGGTGGTTCTGTACATCCTGAAAATGTGTAGTGCTGAATATCTGCAGTATAATAGCATTTTTGTTTTCAGTGCAGTGAGTCACTGTTTTTACTGGATAATGAAATTACTATCCATTCCAAGAGGATAATTTTTTATGGACAATTTGTAGGCTCTGCACTTTCAGTAACATTTTCAAGCTCTAAACATTCCTACAGGTAATTAACTGCATCGAGGTGTTATTTAAATAAATATTACTGCAAACAAAACGTCAGTTATTGTACCTGGACTAATTCTGTACACACACAGTAATAGAAAATATATTTTATCTTTCTTAGTTTTGAACTTGCACAGCCAGTGACCCACTGTGACTTGAGTGTAGCCAGTACTGTAGCTGTTATGAAAGGTATTTTACCTTAACATTCAAATTAACAGACAGCTTTCCCCCTCCCCCCCATTTCTATCCCATCTTTCCTATAAACAAGTTACAATCTCCTAATGTTGTGCAACAAGCTCATTGTTTCCACTGGGAATAGGAGGGAACTAACTAAAATCTGTACAAAATTTCTGGACTTGGCTTTATGATGAACTTGAACATTTTTGGTATGAAAGTTTATCCAAATTTTACAAATACATTGGTCTAGTGTGACTTTTTAAAAATCAAGAAGAAAGGAGTACTCCAATAGCATAGAAAGAGCACATGAGTCAGTTCTAAGGTCTCCCTTGTGAGTATTCAGTAATGCACCAAAGAACGAAGCAAGTAACAATGCTCCCATAGCTCTGAAACAATTGGTTAAGAGGGTGAGCCATAGACTCAGTGAGGAGGGGGAACTGGAAAACCACATGTATTTAGATCCTATGGAAACTGAAAAACCCTCCTGCAGAGACCAGCAGCAAGGAAGTCAGGAAACTGCATGCTCTTGAACCCTCTTTCTTTCCTCCCCGTAAATTGATGGATTTGGATCTGGCTTTCAAGATGTGAGACAAAAATTCAAAGTAGAAGAAAAAGGCTGAGCCTTTGCCACCCACTCATATTCAATTTTGCTGATAATTTCATTAAATAAGTCTCTGGAATTTTAGATGTTGGTTGTGTGCCAATTATTGGGTCCATTCCAAACAAAACTATTTTCTAGTACTAAAATGTACTCTAACTCCAGTACTCATTATAAAATAGCTGAACAGTTTAACAAAATCCAAACAGCTATACACACTCCTTTTTATTCATGCATGCTTTGTGCATTTCCTCGCCACACACAAACTCACAGGGTCAGATACCTTTACACCCTTGACTAATATGTTACTCTGTGAGCAATCCCACTGAAATCAGTGGAGTTGCTCTGGAGTGTGATGCCTGCTTAACATGAGTAAAGATATCAGAATCTGTCCCAATGTAATATGGAGTCTGATTTTAGTATGCCCACGATCAACTGTGCGGTATTTCCACCACTGGCACTTCTCCATAGGCACAAACAATAGTGAGGGCAAGAGAGCAAGAAAACTGCTCCTTTATTTGCAGCTGGCACTCCTTTTTCCCCCCTCTCTTCCCCCCTCCACCTCTATTTTCATAGAAAAACTTTGTTTAAGGCTCTGAATTCCAATAGTGTTTTGCTAGTTCCTGTCAGAACCAGGAAGTCCAGAGGTCCACACAAAAATAAACTGAAAGTTGTGCGTTATCTGAACTTTTTAAAATGCCAAAAAAATGTTCTGTTTAGAGTGGGTTGCTTTTTATTTTACCAGCATCAGTTTGTGCAAACCCACTATTTTCCCCAGTGTCCATATTTATATTCTATAATATTCTGCACCCTGCGATAATCCCATCCCATTTAGAGAGAGAAAATGCATTTTATTACTCCCGAGGAGAGAACAGCCCTTGAACCCTAGGAGCTCTTACACTCCTATGGCAATTACATGATTGGGTTAAGCCAAACAAGTAGAATTTGGCTGCTAGTTCTTTTGGGTATATTACAGAATGATAAATCATAAATATGACTATTAAATGATGTTGTCAGCACTAATTTTGTCCACAAATTGGTTCTAAAGTCTAATCTGACTTTAACACGCTTACTTTGCGTGGGGAAAAAATCATTAACTGTTGATATTAAGGCAATAAAGTGTTGGACAAAAAATTATGAAAATTCCAAAAATAACCTCTCTAATTTAGATGTCCTGCCTTCCCAGTTTAAATTCTAAATTTTCAGTGTGTATATTCTGAAATTTCTCCTTTCTTTAGATTTTAAATTTTCTTAACAGTTGTACTAGACTGAGCTTTGAGACTTCTAAAATGTGCACATCTTGACTGATTATTTTGTTTGACGATGACTGAGTTCATTATTTAAGGGTATGCAGTTCTGTAAGTGGAAAGCTCAGCCTAAGTGATTACATTAATGTGTGAGTTAAAGCAGTAGAATGGGTGAATCAGTTTTCAAAACCATTCCTCAACCTTTTTTTTAAAAGTAGAAAAAGTTTGATTGTTTTTCAATGTAATCTTTTAATCCAAATGTTCACAATTGTGATTATTTTCACTTGTGACAGCATCACTTAAATACATGCAGGTAAAATCTCCAAACTAGTGAATCCATACATGTCCTTCAGATGATATACTATAACTGTGGTACAGAAAACAAATGTAAAACTATCCATGCAGGACTTGTGTACACGTACACCGAGAGTATTTTCTTGTGATCCCACATTCACCTCTTTTTCTCCACAACAATTGTGAACAATGGAACACCCTTAATAAAAAAAAAACAGTGCCCGAATAAAGAAAGTTCTTTTAAAATTATACATTTTCTCTGTATGTTCCATACTTCCTGTTTTTTTTCTGGGACTGGACGTAGTCAAATACTACAGGACAGGCTGTTTCTGTGGGTTTTTTCAGCCCAGCTGAAACCAGGAAGTAGTGGAGGCCTCAAGAGCTTGATTTTGTGAGGTTTCCAAACCAAAGAGGTTTGAGTAAGTTCAGATAAGACTTGGATAAGCATCCAGCCTTTTGGAGGCTTAACAGAAATGACAGATCTTTGAGGTTCATCCATTACTAGTTTTTATATAGAATGGAGAACAGTGGTCTGAACTGATTTTGAAATGCTGGGTTAACACACATCTTACCAACCCATCAGAGAGAGACTAGGAAAGGGTTTTTAAAAAGAATTGCTGTCTAAAATCACATTGAAGTAACAAGTACCTTATAACTTTCTTTGTTGACTCCATTTTAACTCTTAATTTGAATAGTGTCGGAGGAGTTGAAAATTCTTTTGTTTCAAAAGAAAAGTTTGTCATGATAATGAGTGTGTAGACACTGCCATCTTCTGGCACAATCGATGATACACAGAGGTTGTTTTATTAATGCCTGTATTAAAGACAGATTGGGAAGTATTAACATATACATGAACCTTTAAAACAAGTTATCTTTTTAATTTAAATTTTCAATAGGAATGTGATCAAGTTCATATAGATGATGTTTCTTCTGATGACAATGGGCAAGACCTAAGGTAAGATATACTCTTTCAAAATTTTATTTTTTGCAAAGATTAAAAAAGTTCATTTTACAGGAATAAATTGTATTTATTTTTAATATATTTTGGGTGTTTGCAGTACCTACAGTTTTGCAACTGATGGCTTCCATGCAGCTGCAAGTAGTGCAAACCTTTGTCTGCCAACAGGTGTAAGAGGAGGGGTTGACTGGATGAGGAAGCTGGCTTTCCGTTACAGAAGAGTAAAAGAATTGTATAATACTTACAAGAACAACATAGGAGGTAAGGTTAGGATAAGTTAAAATATTATCAAGTTACATTTGAAGAAGTTACTGTATGGTTATGGTAATTAAGTAATGCTACCTTACAATACCCTTGGAAACTCCACAGTGGAATTAGTGCTATTAAAATTTAATATAAATGACCAGTCCAGAGTTGTGAAAGATACCCTGCCATTAAGAGTGACTGCTAGAATTTTGCTTCTAGAGGACGAAGGGGGGAGACCCTGGAGAATTGTGGTAGCAGCACACTTAGAGTGAAATTCTGGCCCAATTGATGTCAATGGCAAAATTCCAGTTGAGTTCATTGGGACCAGAATTTCATCCTTCAGACACAATTACACAATTCCCACTGATTTACTGGCTGTTCCAACTACTTACAATGTTTTTTAGGAGAGAGGTCAGGTGTCCTGCTTTCTCCCCTCTGGTGCCTTCATGCTGAGTCTGACTGGCCTATTCCCCCATCCTGCTCTTTTGGTGGGCTGGGTGGTAGCCACACTCTCTTCCAAATCCCATTGGAGAAGTCCACTGGCAGCCAGCCAGGTCAGTCCACTGCATGCTGCAGCTTTGAGGCTAGAAAAGCTCTTATAGTCCTGCTGCTGTGCCCTTTCATAAACTCTGTAGCAGACCCCCCAGACTCCCACCACCACCGGAGGTAACGGTCTTAGTAGGAAACCTCTGATTTCTCACAAGATGATGGCTTCGCTACTATCATTTACACTCTTGGGCATCCAAGTGCCAGTAATAGCAGCAGTGTTGAAAGAGTTTTTGAGTTCTACTGCTGCAAAAGAAGGCTGAATGAACCCAGAAGATTCCTCCTGTAAGATTTAGAGGGCCAGCCAGTCCCACTCTGAAGAGCCCAGAGGGATACAGATCAATCATCCACCCCAAGAAGACATGGTCTTCTCTCCCTTCCCCTGTTCCAAACACGAATGGGAGAGCCCAGGCCTGTGTGATGTTGAGGGTCCCAATGAAGCTCTCGACTATTGTAACAAGACTGACTTCATTTGAGGCTCATTTAGAGAGGAACCTAAACTCAAAACTCACCTGTGAACAAAAATATGTAGGTTTGGCACTGCTTTAGAACCAAGTCCCACTGTCAGAAATGGGAATCATGAGTTAGGATGATGTGGACAGTGAGTTTTAGTCACCATAGTAAACGTTTCACTGAGAATTGGACTGACTTGTATCTTTGCATTTTTATTAGCGAAGAGTATTTACTTACAGGAAAATGAAGCAGTAAGAGCATTGTAGGTGGTGATTGTTGCATGTCTTAAGACCAAGCCACTTAAAATACCTGAGAAGTTAATGATACCTCAAGAAATTGTGCTGTCCAGAGTGTCATATTACCATTATGAAATAGAATTTTTATACATTAAAAATACAGGAAACAAACTGACCTACAAATTTACTGGACATTCATACAAAAGCTCCTAATGTGTCGAGAATTCTCAAGGTGCTGTATTCCATTAAAAAAAAAAGTTTGGGTTACTGAGCCACTGTGCAAGAACCTAAAGTAAACAGGTTGGTTGTAATAGAAGGTATCAGTATGAGGGCGGAGTCCATATACCTAGTATGTATTTTTCTTTTCCCACCACAAACATAATTTATGCTTTATTGATTATTTAATGTATTCCACCATTTGTGGCCAATTCACACATGCATCCTGCTCCCTCCAACTTTTATAACATTATTTTTGTAACATTGTGGTCTTGTTGACAGAAAAACAAAACTTGACTAAGTTATGATCAGATTTTCAAAAGTGTTCTGCCCGTCACATCTAAGGGGGTCTACAAAAAGGTTGGAGGGAGGCTTTTATAGTTTATGTGAGACATGATTAAAGGAAGGATGACATAAAATCTACAAATACTTCAAGGCTGCAACAGCTTCAGATACCAAGGTTGGATAGAAATTATTTAGGGTCCATAACTAGAAGTAATGAGATAATTGGGGCTGCATTTCAGTAGGATGTATGATATTAGGCTGTGGATAGTCTTGCAACAGAAGTGGAGGTAGTCTAATTGCTTTGGGGAAAGCACTAGAAAATGTACCATAGGGAAGAAACGCACACACACACACACACACACACACAACTGGGTATCTAAGCTGGTTATTAATGAGAGCTCAGGTGTCTTTCAAACAAAATTATTTAAGTCCTAGAATCTTAAACATCCACATTACAATAGTGTGGAGAAGTAAAACCCCAATCCAGTCATCACTGAAGTCAATGGGAGTCTATCCATTGACTTCAGTGGATGTATTTTATCAAGCCTTAAAAGCAGAATTCAAAATAGAATAAATTACTGCAAAATCTGCATGTTCCAGCTAAAGCACAGTTTAATTTGTTTGTTTTTCCTTACTCATTTATATACAAGGTCTCCTTGGCCCTGCTAAAAGAGATGCGTGGCTGCAGTTAAGAGCAGAGATTGAAGCTCTGACCGACTCCTGGTTGACAAATGCACTTAAATCATTATCAATTATTAGCACTAGGTATGTACTTGCGTATATTGTAAAAACATTAATATTAATTCATTTTATATTAAAAATACAAGTACCACAGCAGAATAGCCTTCATAAGTAACAAACTAGTGAATCTGTGAAGTGGAGGGGTGAAACTGCTAAGTTAACAGATTTCAGTTCTTTAAATGTACATTAAAGGGATACTTACAGTTAATGCAAGCCTAAAATGGACACTTCACCTTTAAATTATGTCCTCTAAATTCAAAATCTCTCTATCTTGTGTTTCTGCATAGTGTCTGCTTGTAGAGGTATCTGAGCACTGCACTACATTAGAGCACAAAAGCCCAGAACTCAAAGGTCTCTGTCCATTCCTGCAGACATAATAATTATGACTCTGGGGGTATGTCTACACTGCAGTGTGAGCCCAGGGTTCAAACTCGGGCTCATACCTAAACCCCCTTCCAGCAACACACAAATTGCTCTGACCCAGGAGCTTAGGGCACCATAGGGGTAGAAGGTCCAAGCCTGCATCAAGCCAGGACCGAGTGTTCAAGCCCTATTGCTTGCAGTGTAGACACAGCCACTAGACTCATGCTCTGGGAGTTCGCCCATAATGTCCCACAGGCTGACTTTCTGTGTTCTGTAGACAGTCAAGTTTGGGGGACAGTCAAGTTTTCACTCCCTACACAATGAACAAAAGGCTAAAGCAGCCACATTTTGGGAGAGCTCTAGGAAGTCTGGGATATGGGTGGTTGTACTCAGGCTGCATAATGTGGTGTAGACACATAGATTGGGACCGAAGGTTCAACAGTTCCTAATCTGGGGTTACAAATGAGTGTAGACGCTCAAGCCCTAGGTTAACAAATCCAGGATCTGCTAATGCACGTGCTATTAACCCTGGGTTTACATTGAAATATAAACATACCCTGAGTGGATGTGCAGGTTTTTTAGAGCAACTATCTGTTTAACCAAAGTAATTAAAACCCAGCACTCCCATCCCTAAGAAATAAAAATAACCTTCATTGCTGGTTCTTCAACAATAATATTCACAGAGCAGTACCTGTTCCCTCTGAGCTAATCAATACTGCAAGTGCAAAACCATAGTAATGAACAACATGGAGCCACATTGTCTTCTATTTCAAGAGTAACATGGGTGAGAGATGAATCAGTGTTAAGGGAAAAGAACAAAACGAACAACTATTTTAAACATCTACATGTTTTTAATAAACAGCAGCTAAACTGGAAATCTATTTTAGCAGTATCTAATGCAAAAAAATAAAAGTACAAATAATTTATGCATGTGTGTTTGATATACTTATTTCTAAAAATATTATCCACACAGTATTCAAAAAATTGCATTTTCATTTAAGCAATAATGGATTGTTGGAAAATTGTTACCGATTAAATAAAGGCCAATCAGATGTTTAAATAATTGTCAAGTACACCTCTAACTCGATATAATGCTGTCCTCGGGAGCCAAAAAAATCTTACCACGTTGTAGGTGAAACTGCGTTATATCAAACTTGCTTCGATCCGCCAGAGTGCGCAGCCCCGTCCCCCGGAGCGCTGCTTTACCGCGTTATATCTGGGTAGAGGTGTATTTCATGAGTACTGTACATTTATCAATCCTCACAATATCTCTGAGGTAGATGTGTATTAGCTCCATTTTACTGAGGCGGAAGCTGAGACATAATGAGATTACTTCACTTGCCAAAGGTCACATGTTAAAACTGAAGAAGAGCCAGGATTAGAACCCACAAATTCCTGGTCCTAGCCCCATGTTAACACCAATCGGCTGCACTAGTGTTCAAGCCCTTCCTTATCTGACCTTGTAATAGCGTTAAATTCCATTTCTGGTTATATAGTTGCTGCCATCTGAACTCCTCAAAGCCCCAGACTGAAGTGACATAAAAACCTAATCAGTGATGAAACTGGGAAGTTTTTACTCTCCCCTCCCCTTGAAAAGATTGCTCTTTCTACCCTTGAAATACTAGGAAGGTGATGTTCAGTTCTGAGGCCACCATTAATTTATAATTCTTGGGTGAGAAAATATGTATTTCTCTATTGTCCCAGTCCTTCCCTTTAAGGCAGTAATGACCAGTCATTTTTCCCCTCCTAACTCTTTTTCATCTGATTGTTCATTAGTCACCAGTAATTGCCAATTTGAGAATGCTGTTTTGGCAACATTTTTAAAAGCAACTAGTGATTTGAGGTGTCTCAGTTTTTGAGCATTTATTTTGACATCTTAAAGGGAGCCCAGTTTTCACAGCACTGCAGGCCTATGCACTTGCCCAAAACAGAAAAACCTTCCGCCAAAGGATAAGATTTTTAATAAAACGGTTCTCAAGGCTGGTTAAGTGATAGTAATGCATTTGGATTGACAGTTAATGTCAGGAAATCCTGAATGCCATCCTCAGCGGCCAATTTTATTTAGCAAAATATTAACTGTATAATTTTTTGAACGATGTACCATTATTCAGATTCAACAACTATTTCTCTCCCTTTAGGAGTAACTGTGTAAATGTTTTGGTAACAACCACCCAACTTATCCCAGCACTTGCAAAAGTCCTGTTGTATAGTTTAGGAGGTGCTTTTCCTATTGAAAATATTTACAGTGCAACCAAAATAGGTAAGAAAATTACTCTTTGAGGACTAAAGACTGCATTTGCTTTATCATATGAAAATATTTTTTTCCTTTTATTAGTTATGGATGGATTCAAAACCACTTCTCTGATAGTATGAATATTTAGGTAGAAAATGAACTGTACATTGCCTCAGTTTTTAAGACTTATTGACTGTTTAAAAATTTAAACGTTTATGTTTGCTATGAGTACTTCTAATCCCAGTACTTGTCACATTTATATATAGACTATGTACCATCTAAATATATAACTCTGTCACAGGGTGACACTGGCACTTATACAGGGAGCAGGGCAAGTGCACCTGATCAGTATGATCCAATTAAGAGGGCACCTGGGTGTAGAGCAGAAAAGAGAGCCAGTGAGAGAGAGAGACTGGTGAATCAGAGCAGCCTGTGTGGGAATCAGGAACAGGTGAGAGCTACCAGGGACCATGGGACTGTGGAAGGTTCCTAGAAAGAAGCAGAAGGTGGTTCCTGGGGGGAAGGCTGAAGGCAAGAAGAGTGCCTAGAGAGGTTTGTTGGCTGACTTCCCCAAGCTTGGGGAAGCTTGGGTCAGAGGGTAGGAAGAGCCTGAGGGACACAGCCAGGGCTGAAGACAGGGGAGCAATGGAGGGGCTTACCTGCTGACATCTCTAATGCTGGAGGGCTGGATGCAGGGGAACTGAGAGAGGGCATCTCGGGGGGTTCCCATTGGGAAGAGCAGGATTATTCTTCAGGTGGAAGGGCTGTGGGTCCTGGTACAAGGACAAGGGATGACCAAGAGTCCAGGCAAGGTTGAAGAAGCCAGTACGTTATGTGTTTCATCAAACAACAAGATGTCTTGAGTTTTCATGACTGCTTGCACTTGGGTGAGAAATGGACTACATGTTCGGGACTTCTGTTTTGGACCATTTGCACAAGGTTTTATAATAAACCAGCCCCAAGGAGGATATTTATTATAGCAAGAGAACCTGAAGAGGAGTTACTGGGGACTTTGGAAGGGGAAACTGAGGCAGACATGCCTGTCATGCCATGGCCTGCCACAAGAGGGAACTCCAGGAGAGTCGTCCCTCTTACATTCTCCCTACTGCATTTCATCTTTTATATGTTAGATGTACATTATATAATTCCAGTGAATTCTATGAACCAGCATTATATGAGAGGCCCAGCTAATTTGTATTATAAACTAAGATCTTCATTTCATACACAGCAATTTCAGGCATCCAATACCCTTCAGGTCTGTTAAGTAATTTATAAATAACTTCTTGTAATATATAGTGACAAATTATACTCTTGAAAATGGCAATCTACAAAATAAAATTTAGGCTTGGATTTTCAAAGGTACCTCTAAGACTCCTTTGAAAATGTGAACTAGTGCATACAGAGTGATTCTAGAATATGGGGAAAGAGTGAAGGTTTCCAGCTGATGAAAGGTTGTATTAAGAATTCTTAAATGATTGTGACATTTAGGTCACAGGACAACCCAAGTTTCTATTGAAAATCTAGGGAGAATTTCCTTTAGAATATAATATGGCCTCACTTTTGACTCCTGATGGTTTCAGAAGAACTTGCATCTGAACATTGGAAATCATAGATCAAATCCAATTGTGAATTGGGGGAAATCACCATTCTGGTGACTTTTAAACAGCTAATAATTTGGAAGAGTTCATATCTGACCATTCATCCATTCCAAATTTTAACAAAGATTGATTGTTAAATTCTATCAGACTTCATTGGCAAAGCGTCCTGAATATATTTGTTTTTAGAGTACCATTTTTTAAATGTGCCTTTCAGCAACACAAAGAAAAACTGATATTTTGATAACTTAATTAGCTACATCATTCCATAATGAGGGGATGCATGAAATCATTTAAAACTTTCTCAAAGAATTAAGTATATCAAATAGCCTAAATTCCATTAAACTGCCAATTTAATAGATATATTTATAGCAACCTGCACATTTTAGACTAGTGTGCAAATTGCACTCAGACTACAGTAAGGTGTAGCACCATTTGCCGCAGGAAAATAGAATTCTTGCCTGGCATGCAGGGAAATTGTGCCCACTGCTCCATCCCTTCTGGGGATGCAATGCACACCACTCCCCTCTCCCCACATCCTTTCAGGTGGGTTGTGCTGCCAGGGTTGTACAAAAGGAGTGGTCCCTGCACTCTGAGCATAGTGTCTGTACTTGGAGCTGGCCCTTAAACTCACTACAATCTGGTCCTCATTCAGCAGTTCCAAAACACAATATTTTCCTAATTAGAAGCCTCCTTTCTTGTCATTGGCTGAGCTGGCTTAATCCAGTCTTGCAAAATGGCACGTTTCTGCCTCATTTCATTCTTCTCCCTAGCTTTGAGTGCCCATCATCCCATAATGACAGCTCTTCCCCCTGCAGTAAATGCATTTTAAATGAAACTGCTACTGTCCTTGGGGGGCGGGGGGGAATTAAAATAATCTGCAAGTATTGACATTCAATTTTATGTTTTTACAATAGAAGTAATACCATCCTTCTGTTACAGCCAAAATCTCTACCTAAGGTTACGAATGAGATCTAATATCAGATAAATCTGCTTAGTCTGACCAAAGGAATTCAACTGCTTTTTGGCTGGTTGCATCTGTGAAACAAGCCAAAAGCTGGGAGCTATGAAAAAATGCACACTTTTTAATAGGATTCACTTAACCCTTTGTAAAGCTTCAAGATAACTCACATGATGGCTTGAATAAGTAGTGCGTTGTTTTTCAGGCAAAGAAAGCTGTTTTGAGCGTATAGTGTCCAGATTTGGCACTAACATAACTTATGTTGTGATTGGAGATGGACGAGATGAGGAGCATGCAGCTAACCAGGTAACTTCACTCTGAACTCTTATCTCATTTATCTTCCAGGAAAAGAAAGTTGCTTTGAACGAATAATGCAAAGGTTTGGCAGAAAAGTAGTATATGTTGTAATTGGGGATGGTGTAGAAGAAGAACAGGCAGCAAAAAAGGTAACCTGTCTCATGAAATGTTGGTGTGATACATAGATACTAATGCAAGCCTTTCTGTTTCATTTCTGCTAGTGTTGCACAATGGCAGATTGGCAAATAAGTTGAATATTCAGAGGCACCAAGAGCATGATAAGGCCTACACTTACATTAAAATAAACCATTTGGATTCTAGCATTTGCTTTATGACAATCTGGGTAAGAAATGTACCCCCAAAAATTAAATGAATGTTAATGGGGAGAAAAAAAGCAAATGAACCCAGAAGTAATAAAGCAAGAGGGGTTTTGGTTAAAACAACACGTGGAAATTAGAGCAAGAGCTATTGGAGAGAATGCAGAAAACCAGCAAAAATATTGTGCCAAAGTTCTTCTATTGTGAAGAGGAAAAAAACGCCTTTAGAATATACTAGGAGAAACAGGATTGATTTTTTCAAGAAACACTTCTGCAAAAGGAAGCCACACAAATGTGCAGTTTCTTCAAAGTAAAAAATGTTTATTTTCTGCACAGTTTTCTCAGTCAAAATTTGTAAGTGTGACGTATAAGCAAATAAATTGTCAATATTTGAAAACAGAACAAGTTGGAAATCTTTCAGAAGTCAAACGCATTCCACTGTAACTCCCAGTAATGTAGAAAATGTAATGTACTCTGAATGTTGTGCTCTTTGCCTCCTGAGTTATGACCAGAAATACCAAGAATTAGCACTAAGGATAGCAAAACTTAAATCTTTCTAGTATTTTGATGGGTCCTATGTGTTGTTTTGACATTTACGCTGTAGTGGAAACAAAATCAAAATGCTCATTCCAAATGGTTGCTTATAGAGGTGCAGTACTGGTGATGGGTCTGTGCTGAACACAGGTGGTTGGTTTTGGCAGTTTCCAGTTGGCATGCTTCTCTCTAACTGTAGCTGTACTTGCATGAATAGATATGGTTTTCAGAGGAATAGATGATGAACACAGCAGTTTACAAATAGATCTGAACTGAGCAAAATAAAGGTTCTTACCTAGTTCCAGGGAGCTAGTCAGCTAGAAGAGTGTCCAGCAGCAGCCTTCGAAGAGTGATCTGGCATGGGTAGATCTGTCATTCACTGTACTGCATCTACCAGCAGACATTGATGTTTCCTGCAGCATCAGTCATCTTTATTTAAACCAGTGTTTTGAAAGTTTCTCTCCAGAAGAGTTTTCCCCCCAGCTGGACCAAAAAAAAGATACTTGTCTGTGTCGCAAAATGTTATATATGAGCCTTTCCTTAATGACTGTCCTATAACCCTTTAAATGAGAATTGAACCTTTTTAATGGTAATAAATGAGTATAAATAAATAGTGATCATCCTTTTTCTAATAAATTTCATAGTAGCAAATGAGCAAGCTCCCCTGGCCAAATGAAGGGAGTTGCATTCAGTGAGTTTTGGGCTATTTCCAGTGTGAACAGTGAAACAGACTATCTGATTATTTCCTCCTAGTTCTAAGAATTAAGCTCAGATCTATTTTGGTCTGATTTTTGTCAGTATTTTACTAACAAACATCAGGCCGCAAACATAACATTACAAATATATTGTTGTGAGCTTAACTGTACTTATTTGCTGTGTGCCTTCTGCTGTAGACAAGGCGTTCATTTTTCCTCACTTTTTCCCCCTAACAAATGCAGCACAACATGCCTTTCTGGAGGATATCAAGTCATTCGGACCTCTTGGCTCTACATCAAGCACTGGAACTAGAGTATTTGTAACTGTGTTCTATAGTTGGCGATCCTTTTTTATATTTCAAGTACACTGAATTTTTATGTGTAATTCGATGCCTCTGGCTTAACACATATGAATTGTCTTAAGAAGGGAAGAAATATTTGGAATGAAAATTCCACAATGAAGAATTCAGATTGCTGAATGGAGTTAAAATGTTAGTGCTACATAAGGAAGCTCTATGGTCTTATATATGCAACATTTCTAACGAATAAAAACCTATGGAGGTTGCTGGTACACACCAAATGAGCCCTAACAGGAGCGAACAAAGGACTCATGATGGCAAAGCACCAACATGCGTTTTCTGACCGACAAGGTGGTGGTCAACAACATTCCTCAATATGGGGTATACTCTCAGCACTGAGGTTTGAACCAGACTTTAGCCTACCTAACCCAGAAAATCTGAATTGGAATGCACTCAGACTGTATAATGACAATCCTGTCTAGACCTGTAATTTGTGTAAATTATTGATGAAAATAATTTACTGTGACTTTATTAGCAGCTGATTTTTGGAAGTGGATGCAATTTTTCTTTTTTTGGAGGGGGTGGGGAAGGGTTATATAATATTGTCTCTTTTATAAGTTTGGCAAACAGAATGTGCATAATGATGTGTTGTGCCTTAAAGACAAGACCGTGTTTGTGTGTTACAATGTAATTTTGGTTAAAAACTATGTAGATAAACAAAAAAAAGTTGTGACATTTTTTGACATGACCAAATTTCAAATTCAAGTAATCAAAGAGCAGGGCTGCATCAAAAGCATTTAAGTATTTGTTTCAGTAAAAGAAAATAAAGGAAAGTTTGTGGTTTTTATTTGGTTTCTGAATAGTTCCACTGAGGCAAGTTAAGAGGCTTTTGGGAGGCTGAAATGATATTGGGGACCGTTACCTTCAAAGCTAAAGCAATTGCTTAACATCTTGAACATCCTTTCTTCATTCTCACATGAGAAAACTAAGAGCCATATTCATTAATTACTTACAGGCTACAGAAAAACCTGCATAGGGAGCATCTACCATTTACACAAAACCAAATTAAGTCTCTTCCATTTCCCTCTTTCCCTGGTTAGGAATGGCATTGGGGGGTGGGGGGGTCATATTCCACACTGTAGTTCTACCACCCCACATCTGATTTCAGTGTTATGAAGCAACTGGAAGTGTTAATAACTTTAGTTTATTGTGGAGGATGGAAATTTCTCTTCCTTGATACTGTATGTGGCAGCACATGTGCATCCACTTGTTCTGACTGTGTAGAGAACTTGTCATGATAGGATGTGAAATGCAGATGCCAGGGACACCTATGTAAGGACAGTACTCAATAATGATATGCAGTCCTCCTGTTCTTTACTGTGAAACTAACCTATTTCTATTGAGGAGATGCTTATAGGGAAATTACTTGTTGCTTATTTAAACTACATTGACCACGTCAAAGTCAGGTCTTTGGGTGAAATCCTGGCCCCATTGAAGTCAATGGCAAAACTCTTTTATAACTAAGTAAAAAGAAATTCCTTTGCCTCCATTGGAATTTTGTACGCAAGTCATTCAGACAACAGGCTGGTATGCTACTGCCACTAGTTTTAAATGTGCAGCCATCACACTGGTCTTGCCACATATTAAATCATTATATACCTCCAATTACAGAAGAAATGTGTGTGTGGGGATTCCTTTTTCCCCTCTCTTGAAAGAGGCCTATGGTTGGGAATTATTTACAGGTAGTTTATTCTTACAGTACGGTACCTGATCAAATTTGGCCTAAAAATAAAATTTGATGTAAAGAGGGTAAAATTTTAAGTTTCCATTTTTTTTATTGCAGTGAAAATTTTAAGTGAAGCAATTTTAAATATACTGAAAGACTTAAATATACTAATGTCTTCAAAATCATTTTAATATTTGCTTTTAAAAGGAACATGGCAGCTCTAGTAACATGTAGTCCACAGCCTGCCATCTATTTAAAAAAAAATTCATGTCATGGAAGTTATGCATGTGCTCCTATGGGAGGGTATGGCTCAGAGTGATATAAAATTTTGTCAAGTATCAGAGGGGTAGCCGTGTTAGTCTGAATCTGTAAAAAGCAACAGAGGGTCCTGTGGCACCTTTAAGACTAACATAATTTTGGTATGTTTTTGTACAGCATCTAGCACAGTGAAGCCATGATAATATTGGGACCTCTATGCATTAGCTTCATACCATTAATAATAATAATTCACAAAACCTTACAGCACCTCACCACTTAAGGGTTTATCCCTAAGCCCTTTACACTTCACACACAATACCAAAGCTCTTTCCAGAATTCCAGATGCACAGATATACTCTACTTAAGGAAAAAGTAACACATGTGGTATCTTTAAATACAGTCTCATAGCATATTCTTACTTCGATAAGGCTGCCTGCATGACAACTACAGGCATGAATAACCAAGGCAGATATTTTACTCAAATTGGACAGTTCCAAATCGATATGGTTGGACCTAAGTAAGCGTTAGTCATTTGGACTTTGAGTGCATTTTAATTCAATGTATATAATACAATAATAACTGCCTCCCTTCAACCGTACCCCCAAAATGAATACAATGTTATGTTTGCAAATACTATGTGCAATTAAAATATAGACTATTGTGCCTTTTGCAGTTACTGTAGCAATCTAAAGTGAGTACAGTACTTGAACATTAGGCACTTTTAATACTGCACTTGCAAGATATAAATACAGTGCAATTTCAATCACAGAGTAAGCAATATCTTAAATATGATAAGGGGTAAGTTAGTACAGTTCAGTATAAAAAAGTAAAGTGAAATCTAGAAGCAAAGCTCTGTCTTAGAAACATTTGTTGATTGTGCACAAAGATATAGGTGATGGCTGACTCCCAGAATTGGATTTTATTAGTATCCAGTATAAGCAGCAATATATGCACCAAAAACAGGTGTAAAAACATGTTCCAGTCTAAGCACTGACACAGGAGATCTGCCCATATCAAAATCCTGGATCCAAACACACCTGAACATTGGGGGGGGGAGGCGGGGTTTGAAATCCAAATCCCAAATTTAAGTGTGTGTGGATTTGACCCTTGCCAGGAAGGCTACATTTTAGCGGTGAACTTGGATCCAGCTCCAGGGTTTTAGTTCAGGAGCCAGCTCTACCTTATCCCAAGCACATGCTTTAAATGAATATGGTATTTAGTATCTCTAAAGAGAAAATTTTTAAGTGGCATGAGCCAAAATTGCGTTATGACTCCCAGCAATAGCAGCATTTTGGAAATTTAATTGAGGCCAAGTGTCTCTGTCATGTATTAGCAAGTTCTAGTTTATTGGAGCCTACCTAATTTAAGATAATGTAAATTAATAGTAAAAGCTTGTAAAATATATGTACATCTTTACTACTTCTCAATAAATACATTTGGAACCGTTGTCATTTTCTGCACTATACTGCCCTGCAAGATTTCTGGTTTTGTGTTTGAAACCCTCATTACACAGAAGTCTCTTCTAAGGGCAGGGTCTCAAATCACTACAGCTTATTTGTTTTCTTAATATGAATTCCTGATTCATTTATTTATTACCTGTAACATTTTTATGCTCATGTCTTTTCTACATGCAAATGCATCAAAACTTGGGTTGTTTTACACAGGAGACAGTTTGAACTACTGAAGAATTAACAGGTAATCTGGTCAACAGTTCAGCCCTCATGTGAGTTCCCATTATGGCAGTATCTTTGTTGCTATTGCTTCGTGGCCCCCTGTAGCTCAGAAGTAGTGATCCTGAGCTGGAGGAGGGAGTCACTCTGCAGAAGTTTCCCATCATTTGATTTATAGACTGTCATTGGTACTTAACCGCTCACTCATGCTCCTGCATGAAGCAAGGGAACAGCAATGACAGATATTTTCTAATGGGAAATGGGCTCAGGGAGATAATTTATTAAGGACTGACCATGACATAAGGCCCTGATCCTGCAAAGAATTAAGCATATACATAACTTTATGCAGGTAGACCAGTCCCATTGACATCAAAGTCATGAACATGCTTAAGTTTTTGTAGGGTTTCAGACCTAAGCCTCCTTAGAAACCAGTCTTCTCTTTGGTGTCTAGAAGTGATAAGGGCCAGATCCTCAGCACATAAAAATCTGCTTTTATTGAAGTCAGTTGTCAATGGAGCTACACCAGTTGAAGACCTGGCCCTAGGTAAACAACAAGGGTGGGGGAGGGGGAATAATTAACAGAAGGTGCACATCCTTCTATCCTATAAAAAACCCTGAAAGAGTGCTAATCAAAAGACTAAAAATTGCTTGTATTAGTTTGTGCTGGATTAAGGATGTGGGGGGACAGAATATTTGTCTTCCTCCACCTCCTCCTGCAGAAGTCAACAGGTGGTAAACGGCACTAGACCTCTACAGATTATATAAGCACCACTCTGCCACAGCACTTTCTGTCCATGATTTTTAATAGTGAAGCACACGTAGGGTAAGTAGCTTTATCAATGGTTGTTACAAAGAGCTCCAGCTTATGCACAAAGCACATGTCACCAAGCAAAAGCCTTCTAAAAAGTTCACATCCTTTGAAGCATATGAAAATATATACTTTTAGTTGCTTGTTGGAGACCTATGGATGTAATTTACAATGTGGGTAGGATGGACAGTAAACTTAGTAAATTGAACCATTACTGACAGTCTTCAGAAACTAGTCTCCCAGAGCTCGTTTATGGCTTAGCATAAATCAGAGAAAACCATTTTAGTACCATTTCAGAAAACCCAAAGGAGCCAACCTGCTCCTATTCACTAGTCATTAATAGAGATTAAGAACATAAGAGCGGCCATACTGGGTCAGACCAAAGGTTCATCTAGCCCAGTATCCTGTATTCCAACAGTGGCAAATGGCAGGTGCCCCAGAGGGAATGAACAGAACAGGTAATCATCAAGTGATCCATTCCCTGTCACCCATTCCCAGCTTCTGGCAAACGGATGCTAGGGACACCAATCCTGCCCATCCTGGCTAATAGCCATTGATGGACCTATCCTCCATGAATTTATCTAGTTCTTTTTTGAATCCTGTTACAGTCTTGGCCTTCACAACATCCTCTGGCAAGGAGTTCCATAGGTTGACTGTGCGTTGTGTGGGGGAAAAAAATACTTCCCTTTTGTTTGTTTTAAACCTGCTGCCTATTCATTTCATTTGGTGACCCCTAGTTGTTGTGTTATGAGAAGGAGTAAACAACACTTCCTTATTCACTTTCTCCACACCTGTCATGATTTTATAGACCTCTATCATATCTCCCCCCTCCCCTCCATCGTCTCTTTTCCAAGCTGAAAAGTCCCAGTCTTATTAATCTCTCCTCATATGGCAGCCATTCCATACCCCTAATCATTTTTGTTGCCCTTTTCTGAACTTTTTTCAATTCCAATGTATCTTTTTTGAGATTGGGTGACCACATCTGCATGCAGTATTCAAGATGTGGGCATACTATGGATTTATATAGAGGCAATATGATATTTTCTGTCTTATCATCTATCCCCTTCTTAATGATTCCCAACATTCTGAGTGGATGTTTCAGAGAACTATCCACAATGACACCAGGATCTCTTTCTTGAGTGGTGCCAGCTAATTTAGACCCCATCATTTTATATGTACAGTTGGGATTATGTTTTCCAATGTGCATTATTTTGCATTTATTGACATTGAATTTCATCTGCCATTTTGTTGCCCAGTAACCCAGTTTTGAGAGATCCTTTTATAGCTCTTCACAGTCTGCCTGGGACTTAACTATCTTGAGTAGTTTTGTATCATCTGCAAATTTTGCCACCTCACTGTTTACCCCTTTTTCCAGAGCATTTATGAATAGTCCAAGTACAGACGCCTGGGGGACACCACTATTTACCTCTCTCCATTCTGAAAACTGACCATTTATTCCTACCCTTTGTTTCCTATCTTTTAGCCAGTTACCAATCCATGAGAGGACCTTCTCTCTTATCCTATGACAGCTTACTTTGCGTAAGAGCCTTTGGTGAGGGATCTTGTCAAAGGCTTTTTGAAAATCTAAATACACTGTATCCACTGGATCCCCCTTGTCCACATGCTTGTTGACCTCCTCAAAAAATTGTAATAGATTGGTGATACATGATTTCCCTTTACAAAACCATGTTGACTCTTCCACAACAAATTATGTTCATGTGTGTCTGACAATTTTGTTCTTTGCTATAGTTTCAACCAGTTTACTTGGTACTGAAGTCAGGCTTATGGCCTGTAATTGCCTCTGGAGCCCTTTTTAAAAACTAGCATCACATTAGCTATCCTTCAGTCATTTGGTACAGAAGCTGATTTAAATGATAGGTTACAGACTACAGTTAGTAGTTCTGCAATTTCACATTTGAGTACCTTCAGAACTCTTGGGTGAATACCATCTGGTCCTGGTGACTTATTACTGTTTAGTTTATCAATTTGTTCCGAAACCTCCTCTAATGACACCTCAATCTGGGACAGTTCCTCAGATTTGTCACCTAAAAAGAATGGCTCAGGTTTGGGAATCTCCTTCACATCCTCAACCGTGAAGACCAATGCAAAGAATTCATTTAGTTTTGCCGCAATGGGCTTATCATCCTGGAGTGCTCCTGTAGCATCTTGATGGTCTCAAAGTTCCCACTGGTTGTTTAGCAGACTTCTTGCATCTGATGTACTTAAAAAAATTTTTGCTATTACTTTGAGTCTTTGGCTAGCTGTTCTTCAAACTTTTTTTTTGGCCTTCCTAATTATGTTTTTACACTTCATTTGGCAGAGTTTATGCTCCCTTCTATTTTCCTCATGAGGATTTAATTTCCACTTTTTAAAGGATGCCTTTTTACCTCTCACTGTTTCTCTTACTTTGTTATTTAGCCACAGTGGCACTTTTTTGGTTCTCTTACTCTGTTTTTTAATTTGGGGTATACATTTAAGTTGAGCCTCTATTATGGTGTCTTTAAAAAGTTTCCATGCAGTTTGCAGGGATTTCACTTTTGGTGCAGTACCTTTTAATTTGTTTAACTAACCCCATTTTTGTGTAGTTCCGCTTTCTGAAATTAAATGCTACAGTGTTTTATTTAGACTTCTAGCATTGGTATATAAGCACTTTAAAATCTTGTCACTTTTTAGCAGTCTCCTATTACATGATGTAATAGAATGAGACTTTTTTTCATTTAACTGTTTCTCATCAGATCCTACCTGTATTTTATCATCTTCTATTCTCTCCTCCTGATTCATAGATTCTAGGACTGGAAGCGACCTCGAGAGGTCATCAAGTCCAGTCCCCTGCCCGCATGGCAGGACCAAATACTGTCTAGACCATCCCTGATAGACATTTATCTAACCTACTCTTAAATATCTCCAGAGATGGAGATTCCACAACCTCCCTAGGCAATTTATTCCAGTGTTTAGGAAAAAGTTCCTAACTGTCAGGGTGGTTAATGTCCAACCTAGACCTCCCTTGCTGCAGTTTAAGCCCATTGCTTCTTGTTCTATCCTCAGAGGCTAAGGTGAACAAGTTTTCTCCCTCCTCCTTATGACACCTTTTAAATACCTGAAAACTGCTATCATGTTCCCTCTCAGTCTTCTCTTTTCCAAACTAAACAAACCCAATTCTTTCAGCCTTCCTTCATAGGTCATGTTCTCAAGACCTTTAATCATTCTTGTTGCTCTTCCCTGGACCCTTTCCAATTTCTCCACATCTTTCTTGAAATGTGGTGCCCAGAACTGGACACAATACTCCAGCTGAGGCCTAACCAGAGCAGAGTAGAGCGGAAGAATGACTTCTCGTGTCTTGCTCACAACACACCTGTTAATACATCCCAGAATCATGTTTGCTTTTTTTGCAACAGCATCACACTGTTGACTCATATTTAGCTTGTGGTCCACTATAACCCCTAGATCCCTTTCTGCCGTACTCCTTCCTAGACAGTCTCTTCCCATTCTGTATGTGTGAAACTGATTTTTTCTTCCTAAGTGGAGCACTTTGCATTTGTCTTTGTTAAACTTCATCCTGTTTAACTCAGACCATTTCTCCAATTTGTCCCGATCATTTTGAATTATGACCCTGTCCTCCAAAGCAGTTGCAATCCCTCCCAGTTTGGTATCATCCGCAAACTTAATAAGCGTACTTTCTATGCCAATATCTAAGTCGTTAATGAAGATATTGAACAGAGCCGGTCCCAAAACAGACCCCTGCGGAACCCCACTCGTTATGCCTTTCCAGCAGGATTGGGAACCATTAATAACAACTCTCTGAGTACGGTTATCCAGCCAGTTATGCACCCACCTTATAGTAGCCCCATCTAAATTGTATTTGCCTAGTTTGTCGATAAGAATATCATGCGAGACCGTATCAAATGCCTTACTAAAGTCTAGGTATACCACATCCACAGCTTCTCCCTTATCCACAACACTCGTTATCCTATCGAAGAAAGCTATCAGATTGGTTTGACATGATTTGTTCTTTACAAATCCATGCTGGCTGTTCCCTATCATCTTACCACCTTCCAAGTGTTTGCAGATGATTTCCTTAATTACTTGCTCCATTATCTTCCCTGGCACAGAAGTTAAACTAACTGGTCTCTAGTTTCCTGGGTTGTTTTTATTTCCCTTTTTATAGATGGGCACTATATTTGCCCTTTTCCAGTCTTCTGGAATCTCTCCCGTCTCCCATGATTTTCCAAAGATAATAGCTAGAGGCTCAGATACCTCCTCTATTAACTCCTTGAGTATTCTAGGATGCATTTCATCAGGCCCTGGTGACTTGCAGGCATCTAACTTTTCTAAGTGATTTTTAACTTGTTCTTTTTTTATTTTATCTGCTAAACCTACCCCCTTCCCATTAGCATTCACTATGTTAGGCATTCCTTCAGACTTCTCGGTGAAGACCGAAACAAAGAAGTCATTAAGCATCTCTGCCATTTCCAAGTTTCCTGTTACTGTTTCTCCCTCTTCACTAAGCAGTGGGCCTACCCTGTCTTTGGTCTTCCTCTTGCTTCTAATGTATTGATAAAAAGTCTTCTTGTTCCCCTTTATTCCCGTAGCTAGTTTGAGCTCATTTTGTGCCTTTGCCTTTCTAATCTTGCCCCTGCATTCCTGTGTTGTTTGCCTATATTCATCCTTTGTAATCTGTCCTAGTTTCCATTTTTTAGATCATGCAAGATCTCGTGATTAAGCCAAGGTGGTCTTTTGCCACATTTTCTATCTTTCCTAACCAGCGGAATAGCTTGCTTTTGGGCCCTTAATAGTGTCCCTTTGAAAAACTGCCAACTCTCCTCAGTTGTTTTTCCCCTCAGTCTTGATTCCCATGGGACCTTACCTATCAGCTCTCTGAGCTTACCAAAATCTGCCTTCCTGAAATCCATTGTCTCTATTTTGCTGTTCTCCCTTCTACCCTTCCTTAGAATTGCAAACTCTATGATTTCATGATCACTTTCACCCAAGCTGCCTTCTACTTTCAAATTCTCAACGAGTTCCTCCCTATTTGTTAAAATCAAGTCTAGAACAGCTTCCCCCCTAGTAGCTTTTTCAACCTTCTGAAATAAAAAGTTGTCTGCAATGCAGTCCAAGAATTTGTTGGATAGTCTGTGCCCCGCTGTGTTATTTTCCCAACATATATCTGGATAGTTGAAGTCCCCCATCACCACCAAATCTTGGGCTTTGGATGATTTTGTTAGTTGTTTAAAAAAAGCCTCATCCACCTCTTCCACCTGGTTAGGTGGCCTATAGTAGACTCCTAGCATGACATCACCCTTGTTTTTTACCCCTTTTAGCCTAACCCAGAGACTCTCAACACTTCCATCTCCTATGTCCATCTCTACCTCAGTCCAAGTGTGTACATTTTTAATATATAAGGCAACACCTCCTCCCTTTTTCCCCTGTCTATCCTTCCTGAGCAAGCTGTATCCATCCACACCAACATTCCAATCATGTGTATTATCCCACCAAGTTTCAGTGATGCCAACAATGTCATAGTTGTATTTATTTATTAGCACTTCCAGTTCTTCCTGCTTATTACCCATACTTCTCACATTTGTATATAGGCATCTAAGATACTGGTTTGATCTTTCCTCCCAGTTTTGTCCTGACCCTCCTTTCTCTCTGCCAATATAGCCCACACTCCCTCTCGTTTCCGACCCATCTCCCAGGTCTCCATGTTCCCCACTTACCTGCGGGCTTTGCTCACCTGTCCCCGTCGAACCTAGTTTAAAGCCCTCCTCACTAGGTTAGCCAGTCTGTGTCCAAATAGGGTCTTTCGCCTCCTCGAAAGGTGAACGCCATCTCTGCCTAGCAGTCCTTCCTCAAATAGCATCCCGTGGTCTAGGAAGCCAAAGCCCTCCTGGCGACACCATCTTCGCAGCCAGGCATTCACCTCCATGATGCATCTGTCTCGGCCCGGGCCCCTACCTTTGACAGGAAGAATCGAAGAGAATACCACCTGCGCTCCAAACTCCTTCACCCGTACTCCCAGAGCCCTGTAGTCACTCTTGATCCGCTCAGTGTCACACCGCGCAGTATCATTTGTGCCCACATGGATGAGTAGCATGGGGTAGTAGTCAGGGGGCTGGATAATCCTCGACAATGCCTCCGTAACATCTCGGATACGGGCTCCCGGCAGGCAGCATACCTCCAGAGATGAAATGTCAGGGCGACAGATGGGCGCCTCCGTCCCCCTCAGCAGAGAGTCTCCGACCACCACTATCCTACGTTTCCTATTTGCAGTGGTGGCAGCAGACCTCCCAGCCTTAGGGGTACGAGGCTTCTCCTCCTTTATTGTAGGGGGTGATGCCTTCTTTCCTGTATCAAGAAGAGCATAACAGTTACCTATTACCACAGCGGGAGGGTTCAGAGCACGGGTGGAGCACTGCCTGCTGCCAGAAGTAACCAGCTGCCAGTGTCCACCCTGAGCCATCTCCTCCTCCACCAGTGGTGTATCAGCAGTCCTGTGTACTGGGACAGCTACCTCAGCTGTCTCCACATGGACACTGTCCAGGAATTGCTCGTGGATTTGGATGCTTCTCAACCTAGCCACCTCCTCCTCTAGTTCTCCCACCTGCTGCCTGAGAGATTCCTTACTAGGACATAGAGAATCTCCATTAGTAGATGCTCCTCCAAGGGATGTCTCTGTCTGAACCACGTGCTCCTCCACACCTATTAGCTTTCCCCAAAAACCAGAGGAAACATCATGCACTCCGAAAGTGTTTTGTTTGGTCTACAGCCTAGCACACCATTTCACAACAAATTCGTGTTGAGAACCTCTTCGCTTCTATCACAGAGCTGCTAACAAAAAATACCCCCGTCTCACTAGGTATGATGCAAGCAGGAATGCCTGCTGCTTCCCATTCAAAGAAAATCTAACTGTAAATTACCAACAGAATCATATTACTTGCTACTTCCAGCAATTGCAACTGCATTATAGACCCACGTCTGCAATATGGCCCCATGTGAGGCATTCGCATTAAGGGGTTAATCTGATTCTCCAATTTCCATCCTCCCTGACCAAATAATTGAGTCAAATCAAAATCAGAACTTCATTAGTGTAACTATGGTGCTCTGAGTTGATAACTGGATTTTGGCCAAGAGCCCAGGAGGCTCTGAAATAAGGCCATGTAAGGGAGCTAGTGTAAAGTTGCTGGTATTCCGTCTTTTTTGCCTCTTGCCTAGTAATGTTTTTGCATAAAGTACATGTTTGTACAAAACGTGAATAACTGTACCACTAACATTTTGACTTCTGAATTTCAGAGGTCTTTTACCAATCTCATTTGTTTTCTAAACGCTTTTTACCATACACACATTTATCTTTTTCAGTGCATTTAATTAGATAGTAACATATTGGCAACAATAGAAATAGTATTACTATCGCACCCACAACATGGTAAGTGCTGTCCAAACATATAATAAGATGCCCTTTGAGTCAAGGATAGGATGTCTACACTGCAAAAGACCCAAGGCAGTGAGTCGCAGAACATGAGTCACCTGACTTGGGCTTGCAGGGCTCACGCTAGGGGGGCTGAAAATAGCAGTGTAGATGTTCCGGTTTGATCTGGAGCCTGGGCTCTGAAACCCCATGAGGGGAATGGGTCTCAAAGCTGGTGCTCCAGCCTGAGCCCAAATGTGAAGTACAGACATACTCAAAGAGTTCACAGTCTGAGCCACATGACTAACATTGGACCGGGGGCAGAGGGGGCACGGCGGGAGGGGGGACACATAGTCAAGTTAATTATTTATCAACAATCTCCAAATGATCCCCTCAACTGAGCCCTTGTTAGCTGGCCAATTTCATGTAGGTATCACAATATGGTTATATCTTAAGAAGGAATTTCAAAGAGGAGACGGTAGCAACTTTCCAGTCTAGCTCAGAGGGGGGAATTTTACCTTAGCAAATGGGGTTTTTAACCGCTACAAAAAGTTTTCTGGTTTTCATTTAAATAAAAAACAAAAAAGGACATTTTTGTTGTTTTTGGCAACCAAAAACTGAAAATCTGTAGAAAATGTTTGAAAACCTCCCAAAATTTGCTTTTACAGCAAAAAAGCTGAAAAATGTTGTTGAAAATGGACATTTCTTCTTCAAGATGTGTTGCTCATATCGATTCCAATTAGGTGTGTGCGCGCCACATGCAAAGTCATCGGGAAGTTTTTCCCTTAGCAGCCCCTGTTGGGTCGGCTGTGGAGCCCCCTCGGGTGGTGCCTCCACGGCGCTCACTATATGACCCTGCCAACCCGGCACCTCCTCAGTTCCTTCTTACCACCAATAATGGTCGTTGGAACTGTGGCATCTTCCTTCGCAAGCTCTCCACGTTTTCCCTAGCTTCTACTTTGTACTGTTTGTATTCCATAGTTGATTAGTTCATAGTTCATAAGTTCATAGCCAGTGTAGTTCTAGTTAGTTGGTGGGGGGGGAGGTTAACCTCCACCCCAACTGCATTCTCCCTTGGGGACTTACATGCCTGAGTCCAAGGGGTTCAAGCCCTGCAAGTCCGGCAACAAGCCCATGCCAACAGGCGACCCCCATGACACTTGCTTAAAGTGTCTGGGAGAAACGCATCAGTCCAAAAAGTGCAGGATTTGTAAGGGCTTTTGACCTGAATCAAAAAGAAGCAGGACTTTAGACTGAAGCAGCTCTTCATGGAGGCTGCACTTAGACCACAACCAGCATCGGCACGACAGGACCTGGCACTGAGTTAATCGGTGAGTAGTGCCCCGGCTGCAGTTGCAGAAGGGGCACCGTGGAAGGACTCTGGTCAAGACCCACAGCACCGTTGCTCCCCGGCACCGAAGCTGGCGGGAATGGCCTGGCACAGATCCCATTCACCAGTGCAGAAGCAACACTGGAAGCAGGGGAGGAGTAGTTCCTGGACTTCGGGACCCACCCCCTCGGAGCCGGCCAATGGGGTGCATCCCACGGAGGAGCCCCCAGCGTCGAAACTTTGGAGCTTGCACCATCTACTTTGGCCCCTCAGGGGGACCATTGAGTGGTGCAGTTGGACTCCCCGTGTCAGGTGGTGGAGGAGGTAGAACTGCCTTCCACCCCAAACACCTTTGAGGCTGCAAGAGAACTCGTGATTACGGCACCGAGTTCCCCAGCCCTTCATGCTAAGCCTCCAATTCCACAACGGGCGGCACCATCCCAAGGAAAACTGGCGAATATCCACCCCTCAACTCAGCCTGCAGAAGCAAGGTGCCGCTCGGACTTGTGGTGCCGCTCGGACTCGTGGCACTAGTCCAGATCCCACCAGCACTCCCGCTCACAACACCGATCACCCTCGTGCAGTAGGTCCTGATTTTGGCACCATTCGTATCAGCACCGATCCAGCTCTCTGCGCAGACCCCACTCGCAGCACCGCTCCCCAGCCTCAAAGCACCACCATGGCCATCGCGGTCTCAGTTCCAATCTTGGGCTTGGAGATAGCAGCCCGGGCCCTAGTCAGCGCAGGACAGACCTGACATGGCCTGCAGGGCCATGGCCTGCACACTGGCACAGACCAGTGCAGTGGCCATTTTGGACCTCATGGGCGTACTACCAGGCCCAGGGCACACAGTCCAAGGCTTTACACTCAGTGGCATCTGAACCTAGGGTGCCAGAGGCAGTGGCCAGTTGTCCTACCCCAGGGATACAGAGGACTTGGCGGTTGCACCACCTCCTCTGGAACCCACCCCTGTTCCTAAGCCAGACACTGGAGTGACTGGCACAGAACTAGAGGCAGGGCAGGAGGTCCCTGAGGCCCAAAAGGTCCTCGTCATCTAGTATCCTCATCATCCTCCCTGAACAAGGCTGTGGTGGGCACCTCTGCCTCGGGGCCACCCCCTATAGATAGCCGTGCTCACCAGGAACTCCTACACAGGGTGGCATGGAATATGAACCTGCAGGCCAAGGAGGTGGTAGAGTCAGGGGACCCTATGATGGCTATCTTGGCACCAGAATGACCATCCAGGGTCACTCTACCCCTCATCAAAACTATACAAGCCAATGCAAGGACCATTTGCCAGACCCTGGCGTCCATCCCTCCCACCGCTAAGGGTGTGGAGAAGAAGTACTTTGTACCCTCCAAAGGGTAGGAGTACCTGTTCACACGCCCGGAGCCTTGCTCATTAGTAGTGGCTGCGGTGAATGAGAAGGAAAGGCAGGGATAGCAAGCCCCAGCACCTAAGTCCAAGGACGCCAAGCACCTGGATTTATTCGGATGCAAAGTATACTCCACGGAAGGCTTACAACTCAGGATTGCCAACCAGCAGGCAATCCTGAGCAGATACAGTTTCAACTCCTGGAACTCAATGCTGAAGTTTAGGGAGCTGGTACCAGCAGGGTCCAGGGAGGAGTTTGGGGCAATTGTTGAGGAGGGCAAGGCAGTGGCATGGACCTCTTTACAGGCCTCACTGGACACTGCAGACTTGGCAGCATGCACCTTTTCCTCAGGGATAGCTAGGAGATGTAGCTCATGGCTGCAGGCCTGGGGGCTCCTGCTCAAGGTTCAACAAACTATGCAGGACCTACCCTTTGACTGGCTGGGTCTGTTTGCTGAACAGAATGACCCCAGGCTGCATAGCCTCAAGGACTCCAGTGCGACAACGAAATCTTTGGGTATGCACACCCCGGCAACCCAGCGAAAGCCCTTTAAGCCCCAACCTCCGCAACATCCCCGTATCCTCCATGGCTTAAGCAGGATTTTTACAGGCACAGGTAGGAATGGCAGGCGTAAGCCTTCCCATCCCCCATCTGGACAGGGACAGGGCCCGATTAAGCCTTCGTCAGTCTCAAAACAGACATTTTGAAGGTGCATCCGAGGACGGAGCACCTGTCTCAACGCCAGATCCTTCCCTGTGTTTTTTGAACCGTCTATCCCACTTCTACTGTGCCTGGTCCCAAATAACATCAGACCTTTGGGTTCTTCGCATGGTAGAAGTGGGATATTCTCTCCAATTCTGCTCCCACCCTCCCCATCCCTCTTCAGGGACCCTTCTCATGAGCAACTCCTTATCCAGGAGGTGCAGGCGCTCCTCGCCATGGGAGTGGTGAAGGAGGTTCCTCAGGAGCTCAGGGGCAGGGGATTCTATTCCCACTATTTCCTAATCCCCAAAGCCAAGTGGGGTCTCAGACCCATTCTAGACCTGCGAGGACTCAACAAGTTCATGGTAAATTTGAAGTTCTGCATGGTCTCCCACAGTACAATTATCCCTTCTTTGGATCCGGGAGACTGGTTCACCAACCTTGACATGAAATATGCGTACTTTCACATAGCGATTCGGCCTGCACACAGAAGCTTTTTAAGGTTCTTGATCGACCAAAAACATTATCAGTTCACAGTCCTCCCCTTCGGCCTGTCGACAGTCCCACGAGTGTTCACCAAGTGGATGGCGGTGGTAGCAGCCTTCCTCCAAAAGAGGCAGATGCAGGAATACCCTTACCTCGATGACTGGCTGCTCAGGGGGTGCACCAGAGAGCAGGCGAAGCCACAAGTCCGTTTGGTCAGATCCACATTTAAAAGACGGTCTCCTTCTCAACGTGAACAAGTCAACCTTGTCACCGACCCAGGGGATAGAGTTTATTGGGAGCAGTGTTGGACTCGGTCTAGGCAAGAGCAAGTCTGCCAGAGTCCCGATTCCAAGCCATGAAGGCATCATTCGAGCCCTGAGAAAATACCCGACCACTACAGCGAGGAGTTGTCGGAGTCTCCTCGGTCACATGGCGGCCTGCACATACGTGATCCGGCATGCCAGGCGAAGGCTCAGGCCTCTGCCGATGTGGCTCGCTTCGACATACTGCCTGGGGCAGGACAGCCTGGGACTAGTGGTCACGGTGCCACAGCAGGTGCTACAGTCACTCCAGTGGAGGCTTGATGCTCAAATAGTCTGGAAAGGAGTCCCCTTCAACAGCCCTCAGCTTTCCTTGTCTCTAGTTACGGATGAGTCAGGCTTAGGTTGGGGTGGGGTGCACATCTGGGAGATCTCCAAATGCAGGACCTCTGGTCATAGGGCAAGCTCTCTCTCCATATCAATATCAAGGAGCTGAGAGCTGTGTGACTCGCATGCCAGGCCTTTCAGACTCAACTGCAAGGCCAGTACGTGGCAGTCATGATGGACAACACCACTGCAATGTTTTACATTAACTAGTAGGGTGGAACCCGGTCCTCATCCCTCTGTCAGGAGGCTCTCAGACTCTGGGAATTCTGTATAGGCCACTCCATTTACCTGGAAGCATCATATCTACCAGGAGTCCAGAACATACTGGTGGACCACCTCAGCAGGTCCTTCCACAACCACAAGTGGTCCATCCGGCCGGATGTCATTCACTCCATCTTCCAGAGGTGGGGGTTTCCCCAGGTTGACCTGTTTGCCACCCGGAGCAACAGGAAATGCCCAGTGTTTTGCTCCTTCCAGAAAAGCAGCCTGGGCTCAATCACAGATGCATTCCTGCTACCCTAGGGAGGCCGTCTGCTCTACGCTTTCCCGCCGATCCCTCTTGCGCACAAGGTCCTACTCAAAGTTCCCAGGGATGGGGGCGGAGATAATTATGGTGGCACCAGCGTGGCCTAGGCAACACTTGTACACCACGCTCCTGGATCTGTTGATCGACATGCCGATCATGTCGCCACTCCTCCCTGAGCTGATCACCCAGACCTCCGGTCCCTCCACCTCACGGCCTGGAAGCTTCATGGCTGAATCCCATGGAACTACTGTGTTTGGAGCAAGTGAGGGAGGTCTTACTCAGCAGCAGAAAGCCCTCCATGAGGGCCATATATCTGGCGAAGTGGAAGAGGTTCACCTGCTGGTGTGTCCAGCGTCATACACCCCTACTTCACATTACATTACCTCTTATTCTTGAGTACCTTCTACACCTTAAACAGCAAGGCCTGGCAGTGTCGTCCATAAAGGTACACCTAGCGGCTATCTCAGCTTCCCACCCCAGAGTCTCGGAATGCTCCGTTTTCACCAACCCCATGGTTGGCTCATTTCTCAAGGGCCTAGACCAGCTACATCCCCAGATTAGACAGCCTGTTCCTGCATGGGACCTTACTTTGGTCCTCTCCAAATTAATGGGGCCCCCATTCGAACTGCTGGTGACTTGCGCCCTCCTCTATCTGTCATGGAAGGTAGCCTTCTTAGTGGCCATTACAACAGCAAGAAGAGTGTCTGAATTGAAGGCTTTTACCTCAGACCCACCTTATACAGTTTTCCACAAAGACAAGGTACTGCTGACACCTCACCCAGCTTTTCTGCCTAAAGTGGTGTCTCATTTCCATACCAGCCAAGACATATTCCTGCCTGTTTTTTATCCAAAGCTGCCTATCCGTAGCCATGAGCAGAGGCTGCACTCCTTGGATGTTCGGTGAGCGTTGGCCTTCTATATCGAATGCACCAAGCCATTCAGGAAATCGAACGGTTCGTTGTGGTGGCGAACCGGATGAAAGGACTGTCAGTCTCGTCTCAAAGAATATTTTCCTGAATCACATCCTGTATCCGCAGGTGCTATGAGCTGGCCAAGACACCAGCCCCGGCACTTATGGCACACTCTGCAAGGGCACAGGCCTCATTGGCGACATTCCTGGCCCAGGTCCATATCTAAGAAATCTGCAGGGCAGCAACTTGCTCCTCAGTGCATACATTCACCTCTCATTACACCATCTTCCAGCATGCCAGAGACGATGCAGCCTTTGGCAGAGTGGTGCCTCCAATCTGCGATTCCATAACTCCAACCCCACTGCCTAGGTAAGGCTTGGGAGTCACCTAATTGGAATTGATATGAGCAATCACTTGAAGAAAAAACGGTTACTCACCTTCTCGTAACTGTTGTTCTTCGAGATGTGTTGCTCATATCCATTCCAAACCCACCCACCTTCCCCTCTGTCAGAATAACTGGCAAGAAGGAACTGAGGTGGCGCCGGGTTGGCAGGGTCATATATTGAGCGCCATGGAGGTGCCACTCCAGGGTGTTCCACAGCCAACCCAACAGATGCTGCTAAGGGAAAAAACTTTCCGATGACTGCACACGGTGCACACACACCTAATTGGAATGGATAGGAGCAACACATATTGAAGAACAGTTACGAGAGGGTGGGTAACCGTTTTTTCCCCTCATAAGTTGTGAATAAAAAGCCATTTTTGTCTAAAAATACATTTTGAATGAAATTTTTCACTAGTGCTACTTTTCACATATAGGGAGTAGCATGGAAGAGTGATAAGAGACTGGGAAAGGGGGCCACCCAGTGGGGTTCGGTTGGTCTTTGTGGCAGCACAGAAGACTCGGGACTGGTGATGGGCTAACACTACTATCCTATAAAAAACTGAAGACTATTAAACATCTAGTGAAATTTTTGTAATTGTACAGTGTTATAAAATTAGATCAAACAAATGTAAACAATAAAAAGCTTGTTCCTTGAACCTTTCATTCTAATACTCTTCTATTTAAGTTCTTATACTAGTCCTGTAGCATCTGAAAGCTTCCTGTGAGTGAGACCAATAACAATACCCATCTCTTCCTTCTCTGAACTTATGAATGAATAAGTTGATGTGTGATTAGCATGGGAAAGCTTAGGTGAAACTGCTCACTTCAATTGTGTGCTGCAGAAATATCACCTTTAAATATACCAATAAAATCATGAAGAGTGTGTGGCAGGAAGAAGTGCTGAGTGTATCATCTGATGCTTAGACGAAAAGTCACACCAGTCAAAGCAAGTGCGGGTGTTTTTGTTTATCTGTGGTTTAGTTTGTTTTTATGAGTGATGTGTAGTGCAATGGCCAGGGCCAGCTCCAGGCACCAGCTGAACAAGCAGGTGCTTGGGGCAGCCAAGGGGAAGGGGCGGCACGTTGGGCTCTTCGGCGGCAATTCGGTGGAGGGTCCCTGTCCCTCTTGGAGGGAAGGACCTGCCGCTGAATTGCCGCTGAAGAAGAAAGCGGCGCAGTGGAGCTGCCGCCGATCGCGGCTTTTTTTTTCACCGCTTGGGGCAGCAAAAACCCTGGAGCCGGCCCTGGCAATGGCACACTCCAAAGCCCATTCATTGACTGCACTCAAAAGACTCACATTGACTTCAGTGTGCTTGGGCTCAGATTCTAACAGAACTAGTGATGTGACGTCCCAGAGACTTTAATAGATGGAAGCCACAAAATGATAGTTGATCAAGATGAACAAAAACAAATACTCTATCCTTAGTAGCTACAACCTGCCATTTTTGTATCTATTTCAATCTAGAATTGCACAGGTCTACATTTTAAATAGTCCTAGAACAAACTAATAGACATGTAGTTACCATGGAGTCAAGTGAATGAGGGAATGACTAATGACTTTGATGTTACCAACATTTCAACTATGACAGGAGCAACCCAATTCATTAGATCAGGGGCAATGCCTCTTATCAAGACAGATAGCTGTATCTCAGCAGGTGTAAACAGGCATGAGGATCTGGAGGAGCCTGCTGAACTGGAGAATTTGTGCAATTAGGCCTAATCCAAAAGACCATTCAATGGAAAGAAGGAGATCAGGTTGGTCTGGCATGATCTACCTTTTGTAAAACCATGTTGTATTTTATCCCAACTACTGTTAGCCTCTATGTCCTTAACTATTTTCTCTTTCAAAATTTGTTCCAAGACCTATTGCTGATGGTGCATTTTATAATGAGTCAATAAGATGTGTATGTAAAAAAGACATCTCATCTTGTACTGTGATTGGTTTCCCCACATTTTGTCTGTCACCTTCAGATATTCGTAAAGTGTTACTAGATAATCCCTGCTCCTATCCTGCTGGGCCACATTCAGATGCTACCTTTAGTAATGCCTGCAGTTTTAAAACATTTATTTTTATTTGTGTTTACGTTACAACTGACCATTAGAGTGTATGTTACACTTCTTCTTGAGCCAATGCTAGTTGGTAATTAACATAAAACCTCAGGGGCAGCTGAGCCTTACTGTGCACTCATTTGAAAGAAAAAAGGGGGAAAAAAAAAAAAATAGTCCACAGCTGTAATGCAGGAACTGATAAGTTTTACTCAGAGTTTGCAAGCCACCGATTTGTCAAAAACGATCCCATTTTCAATAGCCGCTACAGGTCCCTAATATGTGAAATGCTCATCACATAAAGCAGATGGCTTTGGGGGACAATGGCTCTAAAGTAATGCATTAAGGAGGGCTAAACTCTGCAATCTTTACATACTTTGAGCTGAACTGTGACTTTGTCACAAGCCCCAAGTATCATTACTCATTCCTTATTATTTAACATTTATATTGCAGTCGTGCCTGAAGGCCAAGTAAAGGAAAGTGCACTGTTGCACGGCAATAGGAGCAGACAGGGAACCAGATTCCAGCCTCCCAGTTTCCCTCTGCTCCAGGGAAGAAGCAACTTGCCCCAACCTCATTCTTGGTGCAGATTACTTCCCCCACCACACTGGCACAGCTGCACTTGCCAGCATGTGGCAGGTGAGGGGGGAACAGAGCCAAGGTTCCTACCCTACCCTTGCCCAACCACTTGCATTAAGAGGGGGAAGAGGAGCTTGGTGCAGGTTTGACAATGTGGGTACCACACCCAGAGGAGTAAGTGAAGCTCTTTGCACCCCTCTTGTTTTACTGAGCAAGAGTGCAGTTAATTAAGCCCACCCCCTATTGCAGGGGTTCTCAAACTGGGGGTCGGGACCCCTCAGGGGGTCAGGAGGTTATTATATGGGGGGGTCGCGAGCGGTCAGCCTCCACCCCAAACCCCGCTTTGCCTCCAGCATTTATAATAGTGTTAAATATATTAAAAAAGAGTTCTTAATTTATAAGGGGGGGTTGCACTCAGAGGCTTGCTATGTGAAAGGGGTCACCAGTACAAAACTTTGAGACCCACTGCCCTATTGGCTTCAATGGGTGACGGTGCTACTCAACAATAAAATGGGAGATATGAGCTCTTGAAAAGCCAGGCATTTGTCAATCCCAGAAGTGCCTTAAAACATTTCTAAAAATCCCATCTCTTGTTTTGATCCTTGCATTTAGCCTGAGAACACAATTCCTCATTTCAGCCCAGAGCAAGGTTTTTTTTTTTTTTTTTTTTTTTTTAAAACAGCTGAGCCATGTCACCCTAAAACTAGGAGTGTATTTATAATGGAAAGGCTGACTCAACCTTAACTCTAATAACAAGGAAAACACATTATAATGAAACAACAAATCACAGCTTTGACAGTAATGAGGCGCTTGCTTAGACATTTATCTGTCCTTTTCCAGGGCAGTAATTTTATGGTTGAAAAAGCTTGTTTTTAAAGTTTATGTCCAGGAAGAGGTTGCCAAGGCCTGGCCGAAATTACCTTGTTTAGCAGATGGTAAAAATGTACATAATTAATGCATTCATTTTCCTTTCTCAAAAACTGGTAAATGAACCCTATAAGAATTTCCTCCTGAAAGCTGAATTTATTAGCTACAAAACACAGCTCCTTTGCCAACTCTGTTTCAGGAAGATTATATCCTATGTTCCCTCCACTTTTAAATTGTTTTCCACTAAGACAGAGTATTGAAAAGTCTTGGGTGGCTCCTTACACATCCATGGAAAGCTTCAGAGTGGAGGCCACTTCCCTCCCATCTCTTTCACTCCTCAGTAGGTTTTCATGATAAAGATTCCTTCTTCTTGCTGCTGTTTGACATACAGAAAAGCTGACAAGTCTGTCACTTGTTCTCTGAAAATGACTTTAAATCCATCAGCTCTCTAGTACCTAATAAAATCACATGTTTACAATGTTAAAGGAAATCAGGTGTTTTAATATTAAAGGGAAAAAAACATATTTATGTACTGTTATAATAATGCCCTTTGCCTGGCCTTTCTCAGGCTATCCATCATTGCAGAAACCTCCTTATGAGATACTGTGGGGTCCACACGCTGGAATGTTGTGCAATAAGCCAGAATTAACCATAAATAATGCATCTGAACTGGCAGATATGGCACTAGGGCACAGGCAGAGAAATAGCCCTTCCCCAACCACCTGCTGTCAGGGAGTAGAGGAGACTCACTGATTGAGGAGTACAGCAGAGTACACTGCACAGAGTAAGGCCCTATCTATCCTGAGAAAGGAGCCCAGGTTTCCAAGCAGCCTCGGCTCTGTCCACTCACTGGTCAAATGTGTGAGAACATGAATCTGCAGGATCCTTGGGCGAGACTTTCAAAGCCACCTAAGAGATTTAGATGCTTAACTCCCATTAAAGGTTCAGAGTTTCAAAGGAGCCTAAGGGAGTTAGATGCCTGACTCCTATTGACTGTTAATGGGAGTTGGGCACCTCACACCATTAGGTCCCTTTGAAAATCACAACTGGAATCAAGGGCAACTGTGGGTAAAATCATGTCCTGAGTGAAGTCAGTGGGTGTCTGGCCATTCACTTCAACTGTGTCAAGGTTTCATCTGATGTGTCTAAATCCCCCAGATGACTCTTAACATATCAACGCATGTTTTTAACACAACTCCTTTCTCAGCGTAGCTGTGGCCTAGCAGTGCCCTGTTAAACACTGAAGTGGGATATGTTTCTACATTAGCCATCACTCCTTGTTTAATTCCTTAACCTAACCCCCACCCAAACATATGACTATACATTATTCACTTCAAACTCAGGGAGATGGCCTCTCAACAGGCTACCAGCTGTGACACACTACAAGAAAGCCTTCTGATGGCATGTTTACTAAACATTTGGTCTCTCCCAACCTTAGGCCTGGAAGGTGAATTCTCATCATGGTTATTCTCAAAAATCCCGTTAACATGCAGCCAAAGATTGAATGGTAAACATTTAACAAGGAGAATTGCCACTCTCTTCTGTGCTCATTCTTTCCCTCTCTGTTAAATAATCTTACATAGAACTGAAATCCCTCAGCTGCCCTGGTAATTTAAGCCTGCCGTGTAATTCCCTGAACATGATGCTCTTAATTCTGTGATGCTTCCATATTCCACTGGCCAAGGAAACAGTGGTGGAAGGGAAGGAGTTTTTCCACTGTCTATCTTAGGCACTTACATGGCTCTATTATCAGAGGAGTTGAGGATATAAATTCTTTAACTTCAGATATGTTACAGGGATGTTGTGAGGATAGAGATGTGCTTTTATCCTCATTTTACAGATGGGGAACTGAGGCAGAGAGAGACTCAGGGCTGGATTTACAGAAGCACTTAGGTGCCTGACCGACACTTTAGACACTTAAATCCCAGAATCAGGCCCCATTGGGATTCAGCTATCCCTGAACACTGTAGGCACCTAAACTCACTAGGGATCTGCAAAAAATGAAGGGACCAAAAGTCCTATATTTCTGACTCTGAGCATGTGCCCTGCAGCCCACTCCTGGTGTCCGGACACCTAAGCCCCTGAGCTCCTGCACAAACCAGAAAAAGTTAGGTGTTCCTCTGTCTATCTTGCCTGTGGGGCCTGATCCAGTAAACATGCTCAGTCCTCACCTATTAGATTGGGCCCCTATAGATAAGTTTACACTGAATGGCCAGGCAGGGAGGAGCTATTCCTTTGTAATCTTTAAACCAGTGGCTAAGGTACCCACCTGGTATGTGGGAGACCCCCGTTCGAATGCCTTCTCAGGTGGAGGTGAGACTTGAACAGGGAGTTGAAACCGCCTAGGTACATGCCCTACTCACTGAACTATGGGATTGTCTGAGTTGGGGCTCCCTCAGTATCTCCTGTTGAAGGTGCTCCACTGTGGATAAATAATTTAAAAATTCACTGGAACAGGGGGAACATAAGAACAGCCATACTGGGTCAGACCAATGGTTCATCTAGCCCAGTATCCTGTTTTCTGACTGTGGCCAGTGCCAGGCAGTTCAGAGGAAATGAACAGAACAGGGCAATTTATCAAATGATCCATCCCCCATCATCCAGTCTCAGTTTCTGGCATCCAGTGCTTTAGGGACATCCAGTTATACTTTTGGCCTTCACAACATCCCCTGGCAATGAGTTCCCCAGGTTGACTGGATCCTGGGCCTCCCATATGAATGCTCTAACAAGCCAGCTACAGAATCATTGGCATACAGTCACTCTCTTTCCCTGTTTGGCCCTATGATTGTTTCATTACTTATCCACAGTACATCAATATTGGGCCAGAGAGAGAAGGCAAGAAATGAAGTGGTTTTGCTCAAGTCCTTTTTGCATATCTGTAGGCAATAGGAGCCACAACTTGGCTTGGGATCTTCCTGTTGCAATCCATGGGGGAGAGAGAAGTATGTTAGCAGGGAAAGGCTCACATGGTATAAGAGCCTAAACAAAATTAAATAGAAAAAAAATGGCCCTTTTTGTTAGAGGGGTTTGTAGAGAAGACCCTCCTCTCTCCTACATGGATGCCTCTAACACCATCCTTCCCGCTCCAGACCCCACAGAGCTCCACATAAGGGCAGAGAGGAACACTAGATTGGCCCATCCACTCTTGCTCCCAGCCTCAGAGATGCATGCATTGTACATATTCCAGGCTTGTGGATCTTGGACAACAGAACTTCATGTGATTCTTTCCCCTTCCATCCTCCTGCCCCTTGGAGATGATCCAGCTTGCTGCCAGGTGCTCTCTGCCTATGTTGATATTTCAAATCTAACCTGAGGAGTCTTTCAGCAGATCTGTCAGTCTCTGCTGGGTCTGAGCTGGTGTCTTCATATCCTGTATCCTTAGTAGCTTCTATACGTGAAAGATGCTCCAGCCTGCATTGCATGACTGAGATGCTGGGAAAGCACCATGGGTGTAAGATTTGAAGAAACAGAAAATGTCAGATAAGAGCCTATCATGGATTTGTGAAGATATCAGCAAAGACCTTAGTTCAATTCTACCTGCCAACTTAGCCAAAGCTTCAAAAAAATCAGACCTACTGTATACCTCCTTGGAGACAGCATTGATATTTTACTTCCTTGTGTTGGCCAAATGTGTCTTATTTTAAGGTCGTAGCCCTCTGTCCTTGATTGTTTCGGCAACACAGCAGTTAGGGCCTGAGCTGGACCTGCTAACTGTGAATTATACAGAACTTTCTTTCAGCATCCTTAACTCTTTTGAGGAAGCTAAGACAATTATTTTTAATGACACTCCCATGTCCTGGGAATCTCTGGCCAATATTTTCAAAATGTGATACCTAAGGATAGCTTCCCAAATCCTTATTTAGCCACCTACATAAAAGTGACCTGAGTTTCAAAAGTGCTGATCATTCACAAATCCCACCAAATGCAGTGGGAGCTTAGCACTTTTGAAAATCAGGCTACTTTATTCAGGTGCTTAAATATAGATTTAGGAGCCTAACTTCAGACTCCCAGGTTTGAAAATTTTGGACATTGTTTATAAGCAGAGATGTAGAAAACAATTTACTTCCACTGATGTTTTATGTGAAATTATTTTCTGATGTGAGAAACCCACATTACCTGCAATTTGTTTGACATTCAAAAATGTTAGGTGGGCTGGAGACATAGCAATTTTTAACATCCCTCAAACTCCAGTCTTCCACCTTTGGTTTTACTACATAAAATCAGAGAATCCTCTGCAAGGGGATGTCTATCAATCATGGAGAGGCACCTAGTGAGAGCTTCAAAAATCAGGTTACCTGATGTAACAGAGCAAACTGCCCCTGAAGAAATAAAAAGGCTCTCTCACCATGTAATTTTTTTGTTTGCTGATGTAGATAGCAGCTCTGCAAACAAAAAATTAGTTTTAGTCAGATGGAAGCTTAGGTGGGTAACCATTTTTACTAATAGCTTAAAAGAATTGCACCACAATTAACAATAAGTGTTTTTCCAAAACCTAATTATCTATACACTTAAACAGAACTTGTAAGGCTCTCTATTTGCACCACCAGGTGGCTCCCAATAATATTACAGGCTTGAGAGAGGCATACTGAAGAGGTTAACTCAGAAGGAAACCTATTCCTAAAAGAAGTCTAATTTGGAGACCTAAGGAAGACACAGGGATAGAGAAACCAACTACAGACTTGTTCTTCCAATGCTCCTACTCACTGCATTAAAATAACTAATATTCTTGTATTAAGCAATTGTTCCTCTAAAGGTGGCATCACCTCCAAAGTTCTAGAGCCATAGGCAAAGAAAAGGCCAGCAATGTCCACTTTGGGCTGGGAGACACCATTTTTCCCTGTGTGAATGAGCTGAGTACAACAGCATTTTTACAGCCTCACATAGCACCGCATGTGGCAGTGATACAGTACTGCATCTTCCCATAGAGAGGAACAGGAAACCACCAGTACTAACTTGCTTGTTTTTCTATACCTTCTTCTTCTGGGCTGCCTCCTTATGTTCATGTAGTGGTGCTATCCCCTTGCCTTCTGATGGCCAAAGCAAGCTAAGGAGGGAAGAATTATTGTTTTAATGCATAAACAGAAAATGGGAACAAAAAATCTATGCGGAAAACGAATAGAAAAGTAGAGGGGACTGGCTGAAGCCAAAAAGGAGGCTTATAAAACTGGTCTCCTGTCCCAAGACAGGGGCTACAGCTCACAAACAAAAATTGGGCTCTTAGCATAGGGTAACTGCTGGTATTAGTGGCACAAATAGGAAGCTTACAAAAAGTGGAAACTTGGACAGATGACTAGGGAGGAGTATAAAAATATTTATCGAGCATGCAGGGGTGTAATCAGGACGGTCAAAGCACAATTGGAGTTGCAGCTAGCAAGGGATGTGAAGGGTAACAAGAAGGGTTTCTGTGGGTATGTTAGCAACAAGAAGGTGGTCAGGGAAAGTGTGGGACCCTTACTGACTGGGGGAGGCAACCTAGTGACAGATGTGGAAAAAGCTGAAGTACTCAATGCTTTTTTTTGCACCTCGGTGGGTCTTCACAGACAATGTCAGCTCCCAGACTGCTGCACTGGGCAATACAGTATGGGGAGGAGTTGAGCAGCCCTCAGTGGTGAAAGAACAGGTTAAGGACTATTTAGAAAAGCTGGACATGCACAAGTCCATGGGGCTGGATTTAATGCATTAGAGGGTGCTGAGGCAGTTGACTGATGTGATTGCAGAGCCATTGGCCATTATCTTTGAAAATGCGTGGTGATCAGGGGAGGTCCCAGATGATTGGAAAAAGGCAAATATAGTGCCCATCTTTAAAAAGGGGAAGAAGGAGAATCCGGGGACCTATAGACCAGTCAGCCTCACCTCAGTCCCTGGAAAAATCATAGAGCAGGTCCTCAAGGAATCCATTTTGAAGCACTTAGAGGAGAGGAAGGTGATCAGGAATAGTCAACATGGATTCACCAAGAGCAAGTCATGCCTGACCAACCTGATTGCCTTCTATGATGAGATAACGGGCTCTGTGGAATGGGGAAAGCAGTGGACGTGATATATCTTGACTTTAGCATAGTTTTTGATACGGTCTCCCACAGTATTCTTTCCAGCAAATTAAAGTATGGATTGGATGAATGGACTATAAGGTGGATAGAAAGCTGGCTAGATTGTCAGGCTCAATGGGTAGTGATCAATGGCTCGATGTCTAATTGGCAGCCAGTATGAAGTGGAGTGCCCTAGGGATCTGTCCTGGGGCAGATTTTGTTCAACATCTTCATTAATGATCTGGATGATGGGATGAGTTGCACCCTCAGCAAGTTTGCAGATGATACTAAGATGGGGTGGGGGGAAGAGGTAGATACGCTGGAGGGTAGGGATAGGGTCCAGAGTGACCTAGACAAATTGGAGAATTGGGCCAAAAGAAATGTGACGAGGTTCAACAAGGACAAGAGCAGAGTCCTGTACTTGGGACGGAAGAATCCCATGCACCGCTACAGGCTGGGGACCAACTGGCTATGCACAGTTCTGCAGAAAAGGACCTGGGGATTACAGTGGACAAGAAGCTGGATGAGAGTCAACAGTGTGCCCTTGTTGCCAAGAAGGCTAACAGCATATTGTGCTGCATTAGTAGGAGCATTGCCAGCAGATCGAGGAAAGTGATTATTCCCCTCTATTTGGCACTGGTGAGGCCACATCTGGAGTATTGCATCCAGTTTTGGGCCCCCACTACAGAAGGGATGTGGAAAAATTGGAGAGAGTTCTGCAGAGGGCAACGAAAACGATTAGGAGGCTGGAGTACTTGACTTACAAGGAGAGGCTGAGGGAACTGGGCTTGTTTAGTCTGCAGAAGAGAAGAGTGAGGGGGGATTTGATAGCAGCCTTCAACTACCCGAAGGTTCCAAAGAGGATGGAGCTAGGCTGTTCTCAGTGGTGGAAGATGACAGAACAAGGAGCAATGGTCTCAAGTTACGGCGGGGGAGGTCTAAATTGGATATTAGGAAAAACTATTTCACTAGGAGGGTGGTGAAGCACTGGAATGCTTTACTTAGGGAGGTGGTGGAATCGTCATCCTTAGAGGTTTTTATGGCCCGGCTTGACAACGCCCTGGCTGGGATGATTTAGTTGGGGTTAGTCCTGCTTTGAGCAGGGGGTTGGACTAGATGACCTCCTGAGGTCTCTTCCAACCCTAATCTTCTATGATTCTATAATCCTAACTTGTATATGGTGAGTCAACTCATTTTGATAGAACCTTATTTTTTTTATACAAAACAGCCTCCTGATTGCACTCCCTCCTTCCTCCTCACACACTAAACCAACAGGATACTTTAACCCACAGTTTTATGTGACAACATCTTCACCAGGCAGCCGGTCACCAGGACTATGTTCATCCCTCTTCAGCATTCCACATTTGTACTGAGTCATGAGTCCTGCATGTATTCTTGAGCCCACAGATCTCTCAGCTAGTGGCACTTAGATACAGAGATGCCAAACTACTGAACACTCGATGCTCAGACTGACAAATGCAGTACCAAAACTGCTATATGGTGATGCAACGAAGCTACAGATCAAATAATCTGAATATAGGGTAAGGCCACAGGAAACTTCAGCAATAGTCTCTGTTAGGCTGTTTTATCACAAAGAATGGTTTGTAACTGTAAATATTTTCCATATTCTCAAAGCACTTGAGCTGAAAACTCAAAGTAGCAAATTTGGTAGCAAATTCAATTTCAATGAGGCTTTTGACTACTGGAGCACATTTCTTCAGAGGTATTCCCACTGTTGATTTTAGGATGACAAAGAATAGAATATGCCTGGCTAGATCATTACTACTTCTTTCACCACCAGGAATGGTTAGAACGGAGTGTGAGAAATAAAATCAACATGTTGACATTTGCTCTGTCAATAATGGCAAACTGAGTAATGGAATGTACAGACTATGGAAGCTGATGATGGTTTATATAATTCTTTCCTGATTTTTGCATCTAATCCAGGTATTCTCATTCCCCCCCCCCCATGAATGAACTACACCTTAACACGGATTATCTCATTGACCAGCTCGCCTCCCTTCTGTGAGCACAGACTGTATCCCATTCCATTTCTAATCCCACAATATCCTCGTGTTATGTAACAGCAGTTGCTTACTTGGAAAAGTAACGTTGGGGAAGCATTTAGTATATTTTTAGCTTCTCTTAATGCAATCAAGCAGCTTGAAACAAAGATGAGAGCTAGAATTGTGTGACCAACCTGCTCTCTACAGACCTATCAGCAAGGGCGCAGAGGGTCATCAATGAGACCTGCTGATCTAAATCTGTTGCCCGTTTAATTACAATGTGTTTTCTTATAGTAATTCAAACTGTCTCTTCAGGTGGAATATGGACTATTCATATTTCCTTTTTCTCTCCAAAATACTCTTTTTGTTATCATTCTTAAAAACCCAGGAACTGCTATATCAATTGTCCATCTAGGCAGATATCCAATTTCTGAGGAGGGACAAAGTCAGACACTTCAGGGGGAAAAGGATAGTCTTGTGGTTAAAGCTCAGAGCTAGGAGTCCTGAGAACTAGGTTGCACTGTCAGCTCTGATACAGTCAAGTTACCTTGGTTCAAAATTAACAACTAATTTGGGGTTCCTCTGTTTTTAGCCATTCACCATTAGAACAAAAGAGTCTGGTATTTTATATTTGATTACAATAAAAGAAGTCTTTGTTGGCCTTTGTGCAGAGAAATATTTACTAACTAATAGGGCAGATAGGAAAACACAAAATTTACCAAAGCCAAAAACCATGTTCATGATGAGCATGTTATATTCCTATATACAAATTATGCCTTAGTTAAACCCATGTAAACACACTGCAGTCAGTGGGCTTACATGAATGTAACAGAGGACAGAATTTGATCTACTAAAGATGAAATCCTGGCCTCTCTCATGTAGGAGCGCCAGGTAGGGAAAAAGGACAGAAGAGCTCCTTCACTTCTGAGGGCTTACACAGATACAAGGATATGGACTGTTGTGAACCCAGCTAACATGTCTACAGATGTTCTATGGTCCAAAGGAGCCATAGAACATCTTGCATGGACTGGAGGCCCCAGCCCACCTACATAGCAGCAGGTGCCAGAAGAACTTTATGCTACTTCCTCCTGGAGCAACAGTAGGGTATTATGCAGAATTCGTAACCATGGCTTCCCTCCCCTGTACTGCCAGGAAGGCTTGGAGATCCTCCACTCAGTGTGGTACATACTCTTAAAGGCAGGATTTTGTGCTAACATCTAATCATTTACAGGGTTCTCTTGGGGATTTTACTCACTGGTTAATGTTCATAATCTCATATGTTATTGCTCTGTCATCCATGGATTTTGTCTGTCTGTAACTATTGAATGCATGGCTGTTAGCACATTTCTTTTCTTTCCTCCAAAAGCTATTGCTTTTAGTGGAAATGGGTACCATATGTTTTATAAGAACACAGAAATTGCCATACCAGATCAGATAAATTGTCAATCCAGTCCAGTACCCTGTCTCTGATTATGGCCAGCACCAACTGCTTTAGATGAAGGTGAAGAATCTCCATAAAAACTATGCAATGCCACATCTATGGGAAAATTTTCTTCCTATACTGAGGCAGTCAGTGGTTGGCATATGTCCTGAAGCATAAGGTTGCCAACCCCTATAAATTACTATCTGAGCCAGTGTAACTGATGATATTTTTATTATACATATAAAACATAATCCTTTTTCAAATCCTACTGAGCTCTTTGCCTGAATAATATCATGTGGCTCTTAGAGCCAAAGGTTAATTACTCATTGGCTGCAAATGTATTCCTTTTTATCAGTTATAAATTTGTTCTCTTTTAATTTCCTTTGGTGTCCACTTGCTTTTGCACAATATTATGGGAAAGGACAGGGTAAATAGGAGCGCTTAATTGACCTTTTATCATTCATTTTATCTACCTCTATCGTGCCCCTCTTGGTCAACTGTGAACTAAACAGTCCCAGGGACAGATCATCAGCTGCTGTGATTGGTCATAGCTCCATTGATTTCAATAGCTCTATGACAATTTACCCCAGTTGAGGATCTGCCCCCTAAACTTTTTAGGTTCTGCTCACATAGAAGATTCTCTGCCTTTCTAATCATTTCCATTGTCCTTCACATTATCCATTTGTACTATATCCTCTGAGATGGTGTGACCAAACACACATACATCCTCTCATGATGCAAAGCACCACAGAGTCACATTACAATACACAGTAAAACACAACACACAAGAGTCATTGGCCAGCAATCTTCCTCCGAGTTTTGCAGTTGTCACAGAGCCTTTAGAAGCATGCCATACCACCCCTCACCCAGACACATCATTGAACTACACTCGCGGTGGGTGCTTCCTGCCCCCGGGACCAGTCCCTGAAAGCCTTGCTTCAACAATCTTTCTCCACTCATTCTACCCACATGTCCCACGAACTCAGGTTTTCTTCATCTGATCTCGATATCAGGTATCACTTTGGTCATGCTGTAAATTTGGGCAATTACCTCCTCCTAAGTCATGTGAGAAGTACAACAATTGTCTATAGCATTTCTGTTCGAAGGCAGGAAGCCTCAATATCCTGTTTCCTTAAAGTCCATGTTTCACATGCACATCGCAAGATGCTAAAGACAAGAGACTGCAGCAATTTCATTTTACACTTCATGGTAACACCTTTGCTTCTCCAAATGGGGCTGAGTGTCGCTAGAGCAGCAGTCATGAGTCCAGTGCTGTGTCAGATCTCTATGTGATGTTTAGAGTCCTTTGTAGTCATACAACCAGGTATTTGAAATGCTCAATGCACTCCAGTGCCACCTCAGATTGGAAAGAAATATTTCAACACACTTCATTGTCACCATTGTCTGTGTGTCAGATATCTTTCAATCTAACTGCTTACCCTGCTTCTCTTTCTAGCAATTTTTGCACCTTTTTTTGGTACAATCCAGTCAGGTTATCATTGATGAAGCACCGATGACTAATTTTTCCATCCACTGACAGGCAGACCCTCTTGTAAGTTTCCACCAGTGTCTCCTTAAGATTTCTTCAAGAGAACAGTTGGGGATACCAAATAACCCTGTCTGACACCTATCCTGAAGTCAAACCAACTATTTTGCTCATGCCTCACAAACACCTAAGCCATCACACACCCATAGATTTTGAATCAGTGTTACTGCATTTTCACCAACTCTGGTCAGCCATAGGATTTCCCAAAGAGGTTTCTGCCATATGCTTTCAAACGCCTTAGCAAAATCCACTAAAAACCCATCAGGAACCACCTTTCAATCATTCTCCAGCACTTTTTCACATAGCACATGCAGTTTGAATATTTGCTCCACTGTACCTTTTTTGGGACTAAATACAGCTTGTTCTTCAGACAGATAGATCTCTATCTTGGGTGCAATTCTTTTCAGGATAATGTGGAGCAGTAATTTGCTAATGTGTTTCAATAATGCAATTGTGCACTAATTTCCACAAACAGCCAGGTCCCCATTTTTATGAATGGGAACCATTGAGGCGATTAGTGGGAGGGACACACCAGTCAGTGTGGCCGGAAGAGGAGGCAGGAAGAGGCGAGGCTCTGGCCCCGCCTCTTCCCTTCCAGCTCTGGCCCTGCCCCTTCATCTCCCCGGCTGCCGGCCTTGCCCCCCGGCATTTTGGGGAGGGTCATGTGACCCTTCGGGCCCCCTCCCATGGGTTGCCATTGGACTGTATCCAAGTCTTGGGCCATCTTTCAGACGCTCAAATCACATTGACAGGCTTATGGTACACCCAGATGAGTGCCTCTGCTTGCATGTTATCGACTCTAGGGGCTTTACTGCATTTTAGTGTCCACTCCGCATCTCAACTTCAATCATCGGAGGAGGTTCATTGAGATAAGTTGAGCTTCTTTCATAGATCTCCTCTCCCTTTTTCACTTCCAACTTAGAATTTGTTTCACTAACATTATACAGCTCTTGGCAATACCTACCCCATGTGTTGGGTGAAATGATGTTTCTCCTGCCAAAGAAACTTTTTGAAAAAGAGTCTTGATGGTGTGGTAGAACTTCCTGTTGGCATTTGCTGATGCATTATTCTTCAAGCCAATCTACTTTTGCCACTTTAATCGGATCATCTATTTCTTGTGTCATATTGGAATACTGGTCTATTGCTCTCTGGCAGTTTCATCAGTGTTCCTTTGTGTGATCAGCAAAGAAAGCTAAGAGCACAACTTGATAATCTGCTCTATGATCAAAGGTTTCTTGTTTAGAATCTGTTTCCCAGGAGTTCATCTGTGGTCTCTGTAATGTAGCAGGAGATGTTGTACCCTATCTGATCTATGCTACTAATGAAGAGGTCAGCAACTTGCAGCTTTTGTTAGACAGTCTTCTTGAATTCCATTTGTGTTTCACAGACTTTCAGTTTGTCATTATAACAAACTCTGAAGGTACTTGCTGGTCATTTCTTGATTCGCAGTTTGAGCTTTATGTTGGCTACTACTAAGTTGTCATTGAATCTCTTGTTGGCCTCCTCATCCTGCCAGAATGCCACCTTTGAGATCATGATGAAGTCAATCTAGTTCTGAGTCCACAAGTCCAGTGATGTCCAAGTCCGTCACCTTGACAGTCTGTGCTTGAACAAGGTATTTGTTAATACTAAAGGCTTGTCTACATGAACATTTAGTTCATGCCAAGCTGGGGTGTGAATCTACCCTGCACTCTGCTGATGTGCATTAACAGTTCATCAATGCACTTTGACTAGTCCTCTTTGAAATGGGACTAATCAAAACTCAATGAACTGTTAATACATATCAGCAGAGTCCGCATGGACAGTTACTCCACGGCAGACTAGTGCAGGGTAGCATCACACTCCAGCTTGCTGCAAACTAATTGTTTGTGTAGACAAGCCCCAAGTCATTTTCAGTCACAACCTGCAAGAGTTGCAGTCCTCTGCCATTTGCCTCACCATACCCAAACTTCCCAACACAGCTGCGCCATTCTGGGTAACTCTCAGGACCAATGCGTGTGTCCCAGTCACCTTGTACAAATAAGATGTCTGTACAGTGAACAACTGCTAGCTTCTCAGTGTCTCTAAAGAATTTCTCAACCTCTTCACAGTTACTAGTAGGGGCATAGCACTGGAAAACAGTTACCTGATAGGAATGGGCTACCAATCTGAGGGTCATCAACCTGCTGCTGACTGTTTTTTAGGCCATCATGTAGGGGCTAATCTGCTTCCTGATCAGTGGTGCAACCCCATGTGGTCTTATTCGGTTGTCACAACTCCAGATCAGTGTGTTTCCTTCTACAGTAGTCATTCTATTCCCAGTCCATATGGACTCTCTCTCAGACCGATCACATTCCACTTATATAATGAGACCTCATTTTGCATTAGCTGGAGATAACCTGCTTTCATGGTATGAACTTTCCATGTGCCTGGGGAGAACACATGCTTGGCTAATTTAATTCACTCAAAATCTAGTTGCCCCTTCCTGAATGCACCGCTGGAATTATCCAGAGCAAATACATCATTTCTCCCAAATGCAGTCTTTGGAAACTAAATATAGGTGAGAAGCCATCTTGAACGAAGCCTGTACCTTGCTAGATTAAGCTTTATACTTTTAGATGAGTGTTTTCACTTTTGTTTTATCAGTAACCCTTTGTAACTTTATCCCTTTTCCCTGGCATCACTTACCCTATGTCCTATTAATAAATTTGTTTTATATTTACTATAAACCAACTCAGTGCTGTGTTTAAAGAGAAGATTGAATTTACCCCAGTTAAGTTAATAAACTGTGATGTGCTTTTGTGTCTTTAGAGGAACAAATGAACCATATTTCTCTGAACTGTCCAGGAGGGGACATGGCAGACCACAGGGCTTTGGGGAAATTCAGGACTAGGAGTGCGGTGGGGTCACCTTGCTGGTTGTAGTGAAGGCTGGTGGAAGCCAGAGTGAGGTCAGAGCTGCTATACCAGTGCTGTCTAGAATGCAGGCACTTCAGGGTGTGAGACCTATATGCTTGTAGACTGGTTGTGAGTGTCCCAGGCTGGGGGCTACAGAAGCAAAGCATTGTAAGGCATGCAGGATTGCAGGGCAAATGGTGACAACCCCTCACAGGTCTGGATTGCACCCCAAACCCTGTGACAATCTCCAAAAGGGATTTCACCATGACAATAAGAAACTCTGGATTATATTACTGCCAAACCGACTACCCCAGTCTAACTTTGAGGGCTACTTGGAAATCTCATTCTGCATTAGCCAGTACTATCCATCTTCTGGGTGGGGCAAACTAAGACAAGAACCTGTTACTAGAAGTGGTCAGAAAATGCCAATTATTTTTCATGGGAAATTTAGAACATTTCTGGGATTTTTTTTTTAAGTTTTCCTGTGAACTTTCTTTTTAAATAGAAACCAAAAAAATAGTTCTGTTTTTTAAATGACTTAAGGGGGGTGGGGGAAAATCACTTTTCAGTAACAAATTTCAATAAATTATATTTATTTATTTCTAGTCAAATTTCAGTTTTTGATATCTGTTTATATTTTCCAGCTTTCCATTGAAAAACTGGGAAACTGACCAAAATGAAAAATTTCCACCAAGAATAATAATAAAAAAAAATAAAGGACAAAATTTCAACAAATTCTAGATTTATTTTTTTTTAAAAAACACCTTTGATCCACAACGTGCACTGGCTATTGATCCACTTCCAGGTGAAATTCAAGATGCTCAATGCTCTTTACAGAGCCATGAGCTACAAGAGAGGCCATTTTGCCCTTTTTGACTGCTGTTTTCTCATCAGGATCACATCATCTGTTTCTCCCAAAGATGAAGCATATGGGTATCAGAGTTTGCAACAAATAATGCCCTGCCTATCACATATGGAATTTTTGCCAGCTAGAAGTGAGAAAACTTCTGGTTAAGTGAGAGAACCTTTCATTCTGGGTAGGGGAATGGGTCCATACATTCAGCAGTAATGGATTTTTCAGTCACCTACACGGTAGGTGGCGGAGGCAGAGAGATGTTTTTGACAGGCTGGGCTGACTATCCATATTACTCCTCTCACTGAAAAGCTCCTCCAGAGAGTTTCATTCACACATGACAGTTATCAGCTTTGAAAGCAAGTCTTTCAAAAACATTAGCAATAGCTCAAATCTGCCCAACAACTAGGAAATAGAAGTGTTCAACTTGAAAGTGATGTTTTGGGGTCCACCCAGACCAGTAAGGGGTTCTGTCACCACCTGGCATGTAACTTTGGGGCCTTTTTTGGTTCAATTCCCTGACATCTATAGTCTTCCCACAAGCATAAGATCTCACCAGCCTCGTTACTCCAACACCACTTCCAGTACTCAAATAAAAACTCGGGGAGGATGTAATTACCAAACATTTAGACTGTTCCCCAAAGGTGTGAAACCCTTCCCTCATATACCAGCTCACTTTGGCACACACACTTTGCACACCAGACAACTACTAGGGATAAAAATAAACCAGAAGTCTATGTAATAGGAAAAAAAAAAAAGTCACAGATTCAAAGATAAATCAGTAAGGGTAAGCAAACACATACAAGTTATACAGAAAACAGACAACCTCAGGCTTTATACTTTCATATTAGATAAAATCCTTTTTCTAATAAGAATTACCTATTGCTTTAAAACAGTTTATCAGTGTACCCCCTGGCTATAGGAGGGAATCCAGCATTCACAGACTGCATCCTGCCTTGAGACTGTTCCCCAGGGACTGGATGGTCTTCAGTTCAAACCCCTTCCATTTTAATAAGATTTGCAGTTTTTTTCCTTCAGTCCCAGATATTCAAAGTGGGGAAAACTCCCTCCCTTCTTAGGGCTTGTCTACACTTACCGGGGGATCCACGAGTGGCGATTGATGCATTGGCGGTCGATTTAGCGGGTCTAGTGAAGACCCACTAAATCAACTGGAGATCGCTCTCCCATCGACTCCTGTACTCCACCGGATCGAGAAGAGTAGGGGGAGCCCACGGGAGATCATCTCCCATTGACATAGCGTAGTGTGGACCCCGCAGCAAGTAGATCTAAGCTACGTCGATTTGAGTTACGCTATTCATGTAACTCAAATTGCGTAACTTAGATCGATTTTCCCCTGTAGTATAGACGAGGCCTATGTTTCTTAACACTAGGGTTTTCTTTTCAGTTTCAAGCTGTTCCTATTTGCTTTGATGATTCCTCATTGTTTTTTTCCCTTGCCTAGCCTAGACAATGGCTGGGTGCTTGAAGCCAGTCTTGTCTTATTGGGGAGGTAGCCCTTCCCTGCCTGATTGTGTATATATACAGAAAATTGTCATTGTAACTGTGATGCAACTTCAGCATCACCTCACAACCAGGCCGTGAAACACCTTCCTCTCCACAGCCTGTGTATGCGTGTATCATAATGGATTATTAAGTTCAGTGCATTACAAGCTTTCATAAAAGATCTTTATATTATTTTATCATAAGGTTATATAATATGCCATCAGTTGGTTTAACTGTTTTTTTTTGGGGGGGGGGGAGAGCTTAAACCTTCTGTTCTCCCTTTGGGGTGTCTGGACTTTGATTGTCACACTGACAAAGACATATAAACTGGGATAACCCAGTTAGCAGTTAAATGTAAGAACACAGTTATCTACCAGGTCTCCCTAAAAGAAGATGGGGGGATAAATACAATTGAAAACACAACTCCCAGTAAGAGGAGATGAAAAAGTACAGGTGGGATGAATTTATGGACTCATCCCCCCACACAGAAACTTGGGGATGCATGAAGGGTCTGTCCAAAACACTACCCTGTCATTGTGGAGGGGAAAACACACAAATTTTGAGGGAGGATAGAAAGGGTGCCCAATTTTGATCTCCTTTGAGCTGGTTTTAGGACCACTAGAAAAGTGACTTTAATTGTTAGGAAATATTAGTGACACTTCAGACAGGAGTTCGAAAAGTGGAGCCAGGAGCGTATTTAATATTAGGAAACAATCCCATGGAGCTACCCCATGAATAGGAAGAAGCCTGATTGGGCGGGTACCTTGGAGGAATTTTAACATGTGGGCAAATGGACAGGGAGGTTGACCCTTGGCTGCCAGAACTGAGGATATAAATGACAGTTGAGTTTTGACTGACTTGTATTGTAGCCCCAGAGACAGTCCAGCTTGCAGAAATTCTAGGAGCAATTTGACCAGTGGTGATCCTGCTCTGTATCCTTTTGATGTGCACCAGGAATATATCTTCTTCATAGTACTGTATACTGAGAAATGGTGGGAAGCTTTCTGGACTGCAGTGGGATACAGAACATCTCACTGGAAAGTCCTATTTTTTTAAATCTGACAGCTCATTTACCAGGCAGTCAGCTTCAGAGATGCTGGGTCACGGTAGAACAGACAGCCCTGAGATAGTAGACTGAGAGTAGAGTTTACAGAGGCCACAGCTATCTTCACGAGACCTGAAAACTAGGGCTATCTGGGGCAGTGTGGTGTGATCAGAATCACTGTAGCCTGTTATCTCAAAAAACATTGACTCTGTCTCCTTCGCTGTGGGGGACTGAAGAACCCATCATTATTGAATTTATGGATCCATCCCGCAAAGGGAAAATACCTGTAAGCCAAAACCTGGCCATATTTGCAATACTTCACAAACCCCAAACACAGAAGTACCCCTCTATGACAAAGTCATTTAAAGGGATGTGCCCCTGCTAAACGCCTGGGTCTAAACATGCCCAAACTATGGGAAAATGTGGAACCAGATTTGAACTTTGCAGCTCAATACCTAGTTGTAGGTCATGGTACCTGCAATACTCCCTCTGCTGCAAGAAAACTAAAGGTCTTGCCTGTTCACATGACCCACTGGTTTGAGCTGGAGTCAGCGTCCCACCCTGGCTGTGCCATGAACAGCAGTCACAATCTTTAGATGACTTACCAGCCTGGAGGAATAAAATGTCATAAGAACATAAGAAAGGCCGTACCGGGTCAGACCAAAGGTCCATCTAGCCCAGTATCCTGTCTACCGACAGTGGCCAATGCCAGGTGCCCCAGAGGGAGTGGACCAACAGGCAATGATCAAGTGATCTCTCTCCTGCCATCCATCTCCACCCTCTGACAAACAGAGGCTAGGGACACCATTCCTTACCCATCTTGGCTAATAGCCATTAATGGACTTAACCACCATGAATTTATCCAGTTCTCTTTTAAACTCTGTTATAGTCCTAGCCTTCACAACCGCCTCAGGTAAGGAGTTCCACAAGTTGACTGTGCGCTGCGTGAAGAAGAACTTCCTTGTATTTGTTTTAAACCTGCTGGCTATTAATTTCATTTGGTAACCCCTAGTTCTTGTATTATGGGAATAAGTAAATAACTTTTCCTTATCCACTTTCTCCACATCACTCATGATTTTATATACCTCTATCATATCCCCCCTTAGTCTCCTCTTTTCCAAGCTGAAGAGTCCTAGCCTCTTTAATCTCTCCTCATATGGGACCTGTTCCAAACCCCTAATCATTTTAGTTGCCCTTTTCTGAACCTTTTCTAATGCCAGTATATCTTTTTTTAGATGAGGAGACCACATCTGTACACAGTATTCGAGATGTGAGCGTACCATCGATTTATATAAGGGCAAGTTTTCAACTAGCAATAATCACGCCTCGGATTAACCTCATTGGCTATGATATATTCTCAGTCTTATTCTCTATCCCCTTTTTAATGATTCCTAACATCCTGTTTGCTTTTTTGACCGCCTCTGCACACTTCGCAGACATCTTCAGAGAACTATCCACGATGACTCCAGGATCTTTTTCCTGACTTGTTGTAGCTAAATTAGCCCCCATCATATTGTATGTATAGTTGGGGTTATTTTTTCCAATGTGCATTACTTTACATTTATCCACATTAAATTTCATTTGCCATTTTGTTGCCCAATCACTTAGTTTTGTGAGATCTTTTTGAAGTTCATCACAGTCTGCTTTGGTCTTAACTATCTTGAGCAGTTTAGTATCATCTGCAAACTTTGCCACCTCACTGTTTACCCCTTTCTCCAGATCATTTATAAATAAGTTGAATAGGATTGGTCCGAGGACTGACCCTTGGGGAACACCACTAGTTACCCCTCTCCATTCTGAGAATTTACCATTAATTCCTACCCTTTGTTCCCTGTCTTTTAACCAGTTCTCAATCCATGAAAGGACCTTCCCTTTTATCCCATGACAAATTAATTTACGTAAGAGCCTTTGGTGAGGGACCTTGTCAAAGGCTTTCTGGAAATCTAAGTACACTATGTCCACTGGATCCCCCTCCTTGTCCACATGTTTGTTGACCCCTTCAAAGAACTCTAATAGATTAGTAAGACACGATTTCCCTTTACAGAAACCATGCTGACTATTGCTCAGCAGTTTATGTTTTTCTATGTGTCTGACAATTTTATTCTTAACTATTGTTTCGACTAATTTGCCCGGTAGCAACGTTAGACTTACCGGTCTGTAATTGCCGGGATCACCTCTAGAGCCCTTTTTAAATATTGGCGTTACATTAGCTAACTTCCAGTCATTGGGTACAGAAGCCGATTTAAAGGACAGGTTACAAACCTTAGTTAATAGTTCCGCAACTTCACATTTGAGTTCTTTCAGAACTCTTGGGTGAATGCCATCTGGTCCCGGTGACTTGTTAATGTTAAGTTTAACAATTAATTCCAAAACCTCCTCTAATGACACTTCAATCTGTGACAGTTCCTTAGATTTGTCACCTACAAAAGCCAGCTCAGGTTTGGGAATCTCCCTAACATCCTCAGCCGTGAAGACTGAAGCAAAGAATCCATTTAGTTTCTCCGCAATGACTTTATCGTCTTTAAGCGCTCCTTTTGTATCTTGATCATCAAGGGGCCCCACACTAAAGACACTAAAGGTGGGATTTTCAAAGGCATTCAGCATTGGTCCAATTCTGCAACATTGGAGGTCAATAAGTTGAGCCAATGTTGAACAACTTTCAAATCCCACTTTAAAAGCCTGATACCATGAGATACCGTCTCTCTCATCTGTGGTTCTGAGAAGTAAGCTATTTCACCCCCCTCATCTGGAGCCATTTAGTCCCCCTGTGCACCTGAACAGCTACTTTGGTCAGAGAGAGAAACCCTGGTTCCATGCCTTTACTCACTGCCAAGCCCTTTCCCACCCAGCTTCTTGCAGCAAGGAGTATAGGGAGAGTAGCCACCACAGCTGGAGTCATAATTTGAATAAGGGGAACTTTATTCCCCTCTGTAGCCAAGCAAAGACTGATGATCAGTCTAGCCCTGAACAGGGGGGAGAAGCTATCCATTGGGGTAACCAAGGCTGAAGATTCTATTACTCACACATTAGAATCACAAATGTTTTCAACTAGCACAACACTAATAATTTATCAAGTGTATCATACAAACATGCTTTTTTATAGAAAAAAAGAAGACTAGAGAACGTTAGCTATGGTTGTAGTTTTTAATTTTATGGAAATTAATGTTTACTCTTGCTAAAACTTTCATATGCCCTACAATTTCATTTCCAATAGGAAAAAAATGTGCAAGTGAAAGACATATGTAGTAAAATACTGCCATCTCCTGGCCACATTTCCGTTTTGCGCTTCGTATCATTTGCAGGCATGGCAAAAAAAAGTTGTAAGGTTCCTTCAATATTCACATTAGGGCCAATATCCCATGGTGATGACACATTAGAAACAGATATAAAAATGTTTGTGGCTCCATATTCTTACACACCCTTTTTGTAGCACTGTAGCATCCTCTTATCTTGGGTGCACCCGTCTGGAAATAGAGACATGGGAATTAAGCCACAAATGATGCATCAGCAGCTCTCAAAAATCTCATTGTGCTGGGAGATACTCCCTTTCAGGGCTGATTAAAAAAATTAGCTTAGTACAAATCTCTCAAAGATTAAGGGAAAAAATGTATTAGAGCATTTTGGAATGAATAAAAGGCCACACAATAGGAGGTTTACGCTGGCAAACAGCAATCCATATTTGTTAGCAGGTGTTGTTGGCCAATTCACAGCACACATGCTATCTAAAATGAAGTGTGAGTTAGCAATAGGCTGGAGTCCGTGCAATGAATTTGATTTGTTCCCCAATCACTTGTCCAAAATAAGTAGGCATTTAAAGAGGCCAGTTAAATGGATTCCAAAGAACTTTCCTTCCTTTCATAGAATCATAGAATTTCAGGGTTGGAAGGGACCTCAGGAGATCATCTAGTCCAACCCCCTGCTCAAAGCAGGACCAATTCCCAACTAAATCATCCCAGCCAGGGCTTTGTCAAGCCGGGCCTTAAAAACCTACAAGGAAGGAGACTCCACCACCTCCCTAGGTAACGCGTTCCAGTGTTTCACCACCCTCCTAGTGAAATAGTGTTTCCTAATATCCAACCTAGACCTCCCCCACTGCAACTTGAGACCATTGCTCCTTGTTCTGTCATCTGCCACCATTGAGAACAGCAGAGTTCCATCCTCTTTGGAACCCCCCTTCAGGTAGTTGAAGGCTGCTATCAAATCCCCCCTCATTCTTCTCTTCTGGAGACTAAACAATCCCAGTTCCCTCAGCCTCTCCTCATAAGTCATGCGCTCCAGACCCCTAATCATTTTTGTTGCCCTCCGCTGGACTCTTTCCAATTTTTCCACATCCTTCTTGTAGTGTGGGGCCCAAAACTGGACACAGTACTCCAGATGAGGCCTCACCAATGTCGAATAAAGGGGAACGATCACGTCCCTCGATCTGCTGGCAATGCCCCTACTTATACAGCCCAAAATGCCGTTAGCCTTCTTGGCAACAAGAGCACACTGTTGACTCATATCCAGCTTCTCGTCCACTGTGACCCCTAGGTCCTTTTCTGCAGAACTGCTACCTAGCCATTCGGTCCCTAGTCTGTAGCTGTGCATGGGATTCTTCCGTCCTACGTGCAGGACTCTCCACTTGTCCTTGTTGAACCTCATCAGGTTTCTTTTGGCCCAATCCTCTAATTTGTCTAGGTCCCTCTGTATCCGATCCCTACCCTCTAGTGTATTTACCACACCTCCTAGTTTAGTGTCATCGGCAAACTTGCTGAGAGTGCAGTCCACACCATCCTCCAGATCATTAATAAAGATATTAAACAAAACCGGCCCCAGGACCGACCCTTGGGGCACTCCGCTTGAAACTGGCTGCCAACTAGACATGGAGCCATTGATCACTACCCGTTGAGCCCGACGATCTAGCCAGCTTTCTATCCACCTTACAGTCCATTCATCCAGCCCATACTTCTTTAACTTGGCAGCAAGAATACTGTGGGAGACCGTATCAAAAGCTTTCCATCATCATAGTAATACATAGAGAAAAACAAATTCACAAACACCCCAAACTACATGAAAAAGTACAATGCATGTGAATACACAGATCGAACGAAGTGGGTATTCACTCACGAAAGCTTATGCTCCAATACGTCTGTTAGTCTATAAGGTGCCACAGCACTCTGTTGCTTTTTACAGACTAATAGGGCTACCCCTCTGATACTTGAGATTGAACAGTGTCACCCAGTAGTAGAGTACTACATCTATATCTATTTTTTGTGTGTTGATGTGATGAGACAGACATCCCAGAACATTTTATCTGCAAGCTCATTGTCTCTCACCCTATAGTAAAACGTGTTCAAGATGTAAGTTTGGGGGAAGCTGGGTAGAATGTGTTAGTTTTAACCATATTATCAATGCTAGTAATACCCCATAAAAGCACTAGGGGGCACTCCACTCTTTAGCTTCACCATAAACCAGCTTCTTAACCAAAGAAAACCCCCAAACCCTCATTTATTTTACTTGCCCATTTCAACTGCCCTACTATGGAGAAAATTGAACTGTCAGTGGGAGTTTTGTCTGAGTAAAGGCTGAGAATCTGTCCCAACATTTGCACTGGTGAGGCAGTTGAATGGTTTATGGTATACATGTATAATTTTACACATTCCAAAACACACTCGTTTTGTTACTCACATTAAACAATGCAGTAGGTCTAGTTCACAAGAGGCTGATGTGTCACCATTATTAACGCTAGGAAAAATTGCAATTTACTTGGCAATGGAATGGCAGTTTTCCCCACAGAGATTAGTCATGTTAATTGTTTTTTGTTTTTTTAAAGAGGTGACCTATTAGGGACCGTCTGAGAGTAGCAATGCAGAATAAAGAACAGAATAAATTACACTGAACAGGTGTGCACTTTCCCCCACAATAGGTATTAAAAAGTACAGACTTAAATCTTAAATGAAGGGCTTCTGATAGCCAAACACACAGCATAAAACTATCCTTTAACTAACTATGGACTGATCCAAAACCCCTGGAACTGTTGTATTGGCTCACACTGTTGCCATATGGCTTTATCCATCAGTGGAATAGCAATAATGTCAGGGGGTGGAGTTTGTGAGACTGGGATATTTAGGACCTGACCCTTGATTAAGTCAGGTTAAAGTCAATATTGGTTACTCTTATAGATTTCTGCATCTTAATCATTGCACTTAGGGTTTGCCTTATTTTTGTAATGGCCTTAGAATTATGTGCTAGAGACTGAGCTCTAAAGTCTTTTGTTTATCCACAGAACAGGTACAGCATGGGCAAGGGCAGTTCATGCTGCCTCAAACTGATTTGCCAGGATAACTTTTAACACCTCTGGGCCTCAGGGAAGAGTAAAGCTAGTAGTTCAGTACTATGGAGTGGAGTGGACATAGGACTGACAGCCAGGTACTTCTGGGGTCCAGCTCTCTGCCACTGATATATGTGGCCCTAGGTGCTTAACTGGGCTATATCTCAGTTTTCCTCCACTTGTAAAATGGGCATATGAATACTTACATACCTCATGGGGATGTTATGAAGTATAATTAGTATTTAGACAACGGCTTGTGAAGTTACAAAGTGGATAACAAACCAAGCAGAAGCTTCGCCCCAAACTCCTATCAAACATAATTCCCAACCAAACCCTCGGGAAGGTTTGAAAGACTTTGAACCCCTGCAATCTCTCTACTACTCCTTACATGGGAAAGCAGGTCCTACAGGGAGGGTGATATTCCACTCTTCCCTCTGGGGTGATGTTTTTTTTGGGGGGGAGGGCAGCAGCCAGTAGGTTAGCTTTTCTATCCCACAGAATGTATGTTTTTAAACGGGAAGCCTGACCTCAAAGTGCAAAGACTCAGAATCCTCCATTAGTCTCTGTAATTCTTACTGCTTTAAAATTTATTTGCTTTAAATAGCCTTCTCTCCCTGATGCCTCAACCTGTGTCTGTACAGCACTTAACATTGATAATGTAGCCTGAAACCATTAATGGATACCTAAGATTATACCACATCATCGCTAACTCTCTGGCTTGTCTTAAAGTTTTTAAATAAACATGGCCAAAATTTTCCATTCTATTCAGCCTTTACAAACTTTAACCTTTATAGAATTTATTGCAGTTTATACTTTCTCCGCATGGATGTCATTTCCAAAATATTCGTTAGAAAAATTAGTCATTTCCGATGTTTTTTACAAGAAAATGCAGTGATTATTTGTTAACATCTGGATTTTTTCAGCACCACTTCATAATAGAGATGACCCTGAATTGTAACACCTGATCTAAGCCCTCGGACTTTGGGGGAACTTCAGGTCCAAGTTCTTTAGGGTTGGGACTGTTTTCATTCTGTGCCTTCTACAGCACTGAACACATTGTTGGCACTTCACAAATAAACACTAATCATCCAGAAATGAATGGCTTGGGTAAATCTGTACTTAACAAATCACGTATCGGGGGTAGCTGTGTTAGTCTGTATCTACAAAAACAACAAGGAGTCTGGTGGCACCTTAAAGACTAACAGATTTATTTGGGCATAAGCTTTCATGGGTAAAAACCTCACTTCTTCAGATGCATAGAGTGAAAGTTACAGATGCAGGCATTATATACTGACACATGGAGAGCAGGGAGTTACTTCGCAAGTGGAGAACCAGTGTTGACAGGGCCAATTCAATCAGAGTGGATGTAGTCCACTCCCAATAATAGATGAGGAGGTGTCAATTCCAGGAGAGACAAAGCTGCTTCTGTAATGAGCCAGCCATTACCAGTCCCTATTCAAGCCCAGATTAATGGTGTTAAATTTGCAAATGAATTTTAGTTCTGCTGTTTCTCTTTGAAGTCTGTTTCTGAAGTTTTTTTTTTGGTCAGTGATAGTGACTTAAATCTGTAATAGAATGACCAGGGAGATTGAAGTGTTCACTTACTGGCTTATGTATGTTACCATTCCTGATGTCCGATTTGTGTCCATTTATTCTTTTGCAGAGGGACTGTCCGGTTTGGCCAATGTACATGGCAGAGGGGCATTGCTGGCACATGATGGCATATATAACATTAGTGGATGTGCAGGTGAATGAGCCCTTGATGGTGTGGCTGAAGTGGTTGGGTCCTCTGATGGTGTTGCCAGAGTAGATTATGGGGACAGAGTAGGCAACGAGGTTTGCTACAGGGATTGGTTCCTGGGTTGGTGTTTCTGTGGTGTGCTGGTGAGTATTTGCTTCAGGTTGGGGGGTTGTCTGTAAGTGAGGACTGGCCTGCCTCCCAAGGTCTGTGAGAGTGAGGGATCATTTTCCAGGATAGGTTGTAGATTGTAGATAATGCGCTGGAGAGGTTTTAGCTGGGGGCTGTATGTGATGGCCAGTGGTGTTCTGTTATTGTCCTTGTTGGGCCTGTCCTGTAGTAGGTGATTTCTGGGTACCCGTCTTGCTCTGTCAATCTTTTTCCTCACTTCCCCAGGTGGGTATTGTAGTTTTACGAATGCTTGATAAAGATCTTGTAGGTGTTTGTCTCTGTCTGAGGGGTTGGAGCAAATTCGGTTGTATCTTAGGGCTTGGCTGTAGACAATGGATCGTGTGATGTGTCTTGGATGGAAGCTGGAGGCATGTAGGTATGTATAGCGGTCAGTAGGTTTCCGGTATAGGGTGGTGTTTATGTGACCATCACTTATTTGCACTGTAGTGTCCAGGAAGTGGATCTCTTGTGTGGACTGGTCCAGGCTGAGGTTGATGGTGGGGTGTTACCCGACCTAGGTCCTGGCCTCAAACAAAGCCACTTTTCCCATTTATAAATGGGATACTTCTCTGAAGTAAGTAAGTTATAGGCAGGGTTAGAACACAAGCCCATCAGCACCATAGAAAAAGTGTCCCTAACCTCTGTTTGCCAGAAGCTGGGAATGGGTGACAGGGGATGGCTCACTTGATGATTACCTGTTCTGTTCATTCCCTCTGAAGCACGTGGCATTGGCCACTGTTGGAAGATGGGATACTGGCAAGATGGACCATTGGTCTGATCCAGTATGGCCGTTCTTATGTTCTTAGAAAGTGCTACCACCTGAGCTAGAGGACTAATGCCATCACAGACTGGTAGAAGGGGAATGTAAGATTGTCCCAGCAGAGCAGCCGAGGCTTCACCTTGTTTAGGGTACTCTCTGGCTGGTGTAGAGCAAGCCTAGCTGTATGATGTGGTGTAGGGGTTGTGGCCAGAGCACCTTGCTTTCCAGCAATCCCCAAAATATGTTAGAGCAGCACTGAGGTTGCTGTATCTTACATCAGGGACTGAACCAATTCTCCTAGCTGCTCCCAGTATTGTGGGAGCACAAAGGTAATACTGAGCATGGCTCAGCTAGACCCAGGGGTCTAGGTTATCAGATTTGGAGAACAAACACTTACAGAACAGTATGTCACAGCGTTAACCCTCTTACAAAAATGACAATAATTTGCCATAATAGCCCCAAATACAGTAGCACTACCATCATCTGTAGTGTATTGGAGCGAGTGCTATAGTAGATTTTCTTCAGCATCTGCTTTTGAAAATTTGGCCTTCTACATGCTTAGCAGTGGAAATAAAGAAAAGGAGAAAAATCCTGGCAGTTGGTAGAGAACAGAAGGAGAGCATAGATTGAAAAGCACTGCAGCAGAGGCGAAGTAATGGCAATTGATATGCAGGGGAAGTCATAGGAAACAATGCAAGCTAACTTGTTCCAGCTGCGTGAAGAAGAGCAGGGACAATGCCAGATGTACTCTAGCTCTGGTTAGCATGAGCAGAAGTGTGGGATGGAGGCCAAAAACAATGGGGAAAAAAAAGAAGCTTGTTTGTGAACAAAAGACTAAACTAAACAATTTCGTTGCTAAAATACACGCAAGAGATCTCCCCTCCTTTTGTCCCCTTGTGCAAATCATATCTAATCTGGTAAAACACAGTTCTGCTCAATTCATATGATAAACATTGGAGGTCATGCTGAATGGAGAGAGAACTTGGAGTGTTTTGGTTGTGCAGTAGTTGAGTCCAACATTTTAACAAACTACTGCTGGTGTGTTTGAGAAACTGCATTTTTTAAAGTGTGGATCAGTATGTGATTCACAAAGGGAAAAAAGGCTCTGAGTCCCTTAGGTCTGCATGTGAGACAGAACCGTAGAAGCTTTTTTCCTGGGATTTACCCTTCTCAGGAAACATTTCAGAGAAATTAGATAGGCAGAAGAGCTGAACATATTAGCTTATCCAGTCTATCCATCTGTCTGGCCAGGATTGTTCTACCCAAAGCAAAAGTGCTCAGATACCACAGTGGCGTGTGCATTGTAAGAACCTCAACAGATTAGGAGGGGATAGTTTCTAGCACTTCTCCAAAGCTACTTTGCTACTGAATGTCCTAAGACAGGATGCATTTTGACTGTGCTTCATTAGCTCGTGTAAACCACCGTGTAGTGGTCTTTCCATTGTTGGCATCCACAACCCCTGGCTTATATTGTTCTTGTCATTAACTGAGGATAGGGTACTGTTTTACAATCTGCTTGAAATGGCACGACAGTGCACCCCAGATCTCAGGGAGCAAAGAGGCGGTTTTGGCTTTGCCACTTTTATTGTTGTCTGGACTATAAAAAAATATTAATTTATATTTGCACGTAAAGGATTCAGCCAACATCAGGGCCTATTGTACTACAGACATACAAACACATAACAATCCTTGCCCTGAAGAGCTTACAGACAAAACAGGATACAGCAAGTATTATCCCTGTGGGTAATGAAAGTATGGAAAGAGTGAGTTGCCTGTGATTATGCAAGAAGTCTGTGACAGAACTAGGAACAGAAACCCAATTCTCACATCCCATTCTAAAGCCTTACCCACAAGACCATCATTCCTCACAAACCTGGGGCCCCTACAGCTGTGAACTGCTAAAGAATTTTTGAAAAAGTTGCTGTTTTTCCTACTGGGCTCCAAAGCTCAGCCTAGATAGATGTGAGAGGATTGAGGATAATTTGTGATCTATATGAAAAGTCAGTTAAACTTCCAACATTAGTTATTGGTTTGCATTAGTTAGGTTTCATGCATGGGTGATGGAACTAGGGGTGCAGCAGCATCCCCTGACTGGAAGTGGTTTCTATCATATACAGGGTTAACGGTTTTGTTCAATGGCTCTCAGCACCCCCACTATAAAAACTCTTCCATCTCCATATGGAAAATGGAAAGAAACCTACTTTAAAAAAAAAAAAAAAAAAGGCCGAGAGATTCTCCATTACATTTCTGTCCCTTAAAGTAGGGGGACCCAAAGTTGTGGGTTTTGCAGATCCAAAAGGCCAGCTTTTCCTGAACCCAAAACCCAGATCAAGGTTCCAATCGAAGTTCACATCTTAACCCTATCAAATCTGAACACTCAGAACTCTGGAAAAATTTGGATCCACATCTATAATTCAGCTTTCAGATTTTGGTTCAGATCCATCACTCCACTTAAGTGATGCACCGCCACAGTTTTGATGGTGGTGGCAGATGCTTTGCTAACTTGTGACCTGGCATTTATTGCATTTCTTGAAGATCTGTCCTTCAGTTTACAAGGATAGGACAAAGCAATTCAGTTCTTCTGATGGAAAAAAAGAAAAGAAGTAGAGGCAGCTCCACAACTTTGAACACAGCAACAGAATGGCGGCAATAGCAGAATCTGCTCTCTGTCCACTATCTCTGAACATTGTTGCATTTGTCCTTCCTGCAAGTATGATCTGTTGGCACACACTTGCTAACATGTACAGATGAAGATGTTGCATCATAATGTGAATGTGCCATTTTATAGTCATCGGGGATGTTTTCCCCCATACACAACCCCTTTGAATGATAAAGGCCTCTACTTTTTGAGTCAAAATGCCATCATTCTTAAGTAAGTATCTGTTTTGTGTTGTTACATAAGAGATCTAATTTTAATAACCTGGCATGAGTCATCTTTGTGTCCATTTTCCCAGGAGCACAATTGAAAGATTTTGTGACTATATTAAAAAACAAAAAACAAAAACAAACAAAAAACAAAAAACAAAAAACAAAAAAGACAAATTGCATGTGTCTAATCTTGTGCAATGTTTTGACTACTAAAGTTGTTCCATAGCAGTTCATTAAAGGACACATAAAATATTTAAGTTTACATTTTATAAAAAGATCAGGAATGCTTTGGCTGATAGCTCTCTTTCTATCAAGCATCTGTTTCCTATTTTTTTTAACGGCTTACAGCAGTGGTTGGCCAGTTATATACTAATAGTTGATCTTAACTGGATCAAAACATTGTAATTTCTTACCAAAGGTTAGAGTGTCTCTCCAATGCAGCTTCCTATGGCTGCAACCAGCAATGTCTGTGCACCAACATCTGGTTTCAAAATATTAAAAGCGATAAACATTTCCAGATACAGTCCATCTGGCCTTCCAATATTCTCCCTCTGCATAATTTTGCTTTCCTTTTAAAACTATAACACAGACTTTGGACCTATTTTATTAAGGAAGAATCATCACCCTTATAAATGCAGGGCAAAGCTAAGGGTTGAGTTGTTTTGTAATGTAATGTAATGTACATGGCTGGTTGTTGTGTCTAACGGGCTTTTATAATAACTTTAGATTGAAATTCCTTGTTTAGTTAGCAGAAGGTATCTGCATTGGAGAGGAGGTTGCACTGAAGAAACTAATGTTCAGAATGCAGTAGTCAAGTTTTCAGAGTTTAATTGCAATAAGAGCATAACAGTTAATTGATTGATAGCAATCTGTACTTTGTCAGCCAACTCAGATTCCATACTGCTTCTGCACAGTGCCTGAATACTGCCTATGTGGTCATAATGCATAATTTATCTTTTACCTAATGTCTGATGCACTGCTGAGTTCCATATTCGTTTTTAGATTCCTGTTTGAGAACCCTCACAATACTGTAAGAGTGAGGGGAAGGGAACTAAGATCACCACTCTACGTTGTCAAAGCATGGAGTGGAGTCACTTCCTGTGAGATGACTGCTGCCTGGGAGACTGAGCAACAACAACAAAAGCGGACTTCTTTCTCTACTTTCTTCCTCCGACCTCTTCTTTGTTCCCTAGCTGATGTAGGAAGCTGTATATAGCAGATTTATTGGCTGCTTTACCAGATGGAAAGGATAGGTGTTTCATATTCATAAATAGCATGCTGTTTTCAATATAGACGTTCAAAAGGTATTTGGACTATAATTCATCACCAACTTGATTAGTTTTAGATTAATGATGCTACTTAGCATTAAAAATTAAGTTATGTATACCAAGGAATGATAACATTAAAAAAATACAAAACAAAACAAACAGAAAACTTGAACTTGTTAATTTCCATACCTAATTCCACAGCAGGGGAGGGTAGATAAGTATTCAAATATCCTCAGAGTTAATGATAGTCAGAAGATAATTACAGTTTTCCAAGCCTTCAGTGGAGTAGTCTATTGGTGAAACAGAAGTTTCCCTCAGAGACTCCTGAAACTGAGCAGGTTCCATTAAGCTCCAAAAGGTAGACCATTAAAATACTGCACTGACAAGTAATCCCCTTGTCATGGTATGGTCAGTGCAGTGAGAGCCCCTGAAAAGTTCCACCACTCTGAAAGCCTCTACTGGTTCCAACAGGATTATCTTATTGGAAAGATAGGGAATATGCCTGGATCCAGTAGAATCTTTACAATTGGAAGAACTTTTTAAGGGCACTCATTGCACTGACCATACCATGACAAAGGGATTGCTTACAGTGAGGTGGAAACTAATATTGCATCTCCTTGGGTTTGGGCTGGTCATTCCTTGACAAGAGTGTTACTTGCAACCCCCAATGCCCTCCCTTACAAAACAAGCCAAAAACCAAAACACAGAGTATGCCGAGATGCACACCAGAGTTTCTCCTATAGTTGTTACAGCTGCCATGACATCCTGAGTCTGTCTGAAGGAGTCATCATCCATATGGACAATGAAGTCATCTATCTATTCATTTGCAAATTTAACACCATTAATTTGGGCTTGAATAGGGACTGGGAGTGGCTGGCTCATTACAGAAGCAGCTTTTCCTCTCCTGGAATTGACACCTCCTCATCTATTATTGGGAGTGGAGTACATCCACCCTGATTGAATTGGCCCTGTCAACACTGGTTCTCCACTTGCGAAGTAACTCCCTGCTCTCCATGTGTCAGTATATAATGCCTGCATCTGTAACTTTCACTCTATGCATCTGAAGAAGTGAGGTTTTTACCCATGAAAGCTTATGCCCAAATAAATCTGTTAGTCTCTAAGGTGCCACCAGACTCCTTGTTGTTTTCATCTATCAGAAAAAGTCTTGGAGACTCCAACATCACCCTCAAGAAACTCAAATACCTACACAAACTCAAGATTCACTATAACTATGCACAGGCATACTGTACTCTTGTTCTAATCCCATTTTAATTCCATCTTGGGAGTCAGACATTAGATGGATCCACTCTATTAAACTCAATTTTGGAGTGGGAGACCTACATATGAGGCCAGATGCAGCAAGTACAGGCAGGGCCGTCCTTAGGATTTATGGTGCCCTACGCAGTATTATTAAACTGGTGCCCCTATGCCTGACAGCAGCCCAGGCTCACAGCTCAGGGTGGGAGGGACGAGGCAGCAAAAGATACTGAGCCGCCCAGCCTGCCTCACGGCAGCGGAGAGTCACAGTTCCCCACAGAGAACCCCATCCCCTCTCCCTCACACAGAGTGTACGGCGTCGAAACTCACTGAAACAAAGACATTATTTTAAATTAAACAGTCACAGAGGTTTAGTGTGTTCATAACAATGTTCATTTCTTTTAGAAAAAGGGAACACTTGTTTACTTTGTGTGATCCCCATAACAATAGACATGTTTATGAAATTTTACCAACTTTAAAAATATATATGTTTCCAAAGATTTTAGGCATAACAAAGGATTTTATATCTTACTAAGGTACTGATTTTGCTAGAGGGTTCTCTTAAAACTAGTTCATCAAATAGTCAGAAGTAAAGAAAGGCAAACTCATTTGTACAGATATCTGGCAGGAAAGGGGTATTGTCCCTTTAAGGGCTCTCCAAGGATTTTTTTAGAGATGTGATTTTATCATCTTCAGCAACACACTAATGAAATATTTTTAAAGCAAATTTTAAACTAAGGTCCTGTAGACTAACATGTTTTGAGTAAATATTACAGTAATGCACAACTGGTTTTGTCAGTAAATTCAGAAACTGACAGTATATATCTGGGGGTTGGCAAATGCCTCTTAAATGGCTTCATTACCACTTGCATGGCTCTTTAACAGTTTCAATGTTGTGCTAATAGGTCTGGCAGGCTGGAGGCTTTTTCACTTTTAAGTTACTAGATCCCCTCTGGAGTAAGAGTCACCAGGCTGCAGCAGCCAGCCGTGGGAGCATGCAGGAAGGGTCAGAACAGAGATAGGAAGAGGCGGGTGGGTGGACACTAAGACCCAGGGGTGCCCCAAATTTTCAGGTGCCCTATGCAGCCGTGTATGCCTAAGGATGGCCCGGAGTACAGGTCACCCCACCATTCCAAACCTTCTTCAACTCCTGTTAATAATTATTATTTCTTTCTGGTAGTCCCTAAAAATGTGCTACTTGCTGGGGGGGAGGGGGGGGAAGACGCTATCAGAGAATCAGGGAGAACTGGGAGTTTCATTGCATACAGTATATGGAGTAAAACAAAGTATAAACTCCTGTCATTATTCATTTACATCCACATTTATAAAATGTGAGTCCAGCACACAAGCCTTTGGGTGCCTTTACAGCTTTAAAAATAAATAAATAAATGCATACCAAAGGTCATATCAAACTATCAGCAATTGCATCATACAGGCAATCCAGATTACCAGAAACAGCCACCATACAGTAAAACAACTTTTGACCACCACCTACCACCCATGTTTTAGGTGTTAGCATCCCCAATTCCCTAACTACTGGATCATCCTTTCTTCTCTTCATGCTCTGAGAGAAACATGAGTGAGGCCTAGAAGGAGATGGTCTAACCATGGTGATCATTCCCAATCCATTTCCAAAAAATAAGATCTATAGAGTTTGCTTATTGGTGTATCTCAGGCAAGAATCCTCCTGGGAAAGTCCCATGGGTGCCCTGAGATTTTTAGTAAGTGCACAAGAGTTATCATTGGCAGAGATGTTCAAGCCACCAAGGAAAATAATCTTAGGTGACTCCAACCCTAGGTGAGACAGGAGCTTAAATCAAGTTGCACAAGTAATTTTACATCACCCATCAAGCTGGAAATATGCTCAAGTCATTACAAGTGGAATATGCCTTTCCTTCTCCCATTCATGATTCTCACCTCCCACAGTAAGTTATATTTTAAAGGCTCCCTTTCTCTATGTTTTCCCAGTCTTATCTTCCTCCTTTCTCCCTTCCTGCCTCATAAAAGCATTTTCTTCCTATTCAGAATCATTGAATAATCCTACTGAGGAGGGGAGACAGACAGAGATACTGGGGTGCGCTACTTGTTTCCCACCAGCAATGCTGCTGTAGCTGAGAAGGACAGGGAGTGGAGCTCTTAAAATAGAAAAGAAAAATTAAAGAGAAATTAGGGCCAAATTATCCTCTCTGCCTCCATGGGCCAAGGGAGTGGATACCAGGCATGCTCTGAAGTGAGGACTTCTGCTTTCATCACATCCTTTCACTTGACTCCTCTCTGGGTGCTCTTTGATGCGTGGGGTCCGTCTATGAGGAAACTGTTGGATGGCCTTTTTAAATTAGGAGGAATTGCCCCTCCTGAGAGGGGTTTTGGAGGCAGTGACCAACTGGTGTGCCCATAGAACCATAAATATGTGGGATTAATGCATCTCCGGGAGGGGCATTTAGCATTGGTCAGGAGAGAGCACCTGTGAGCTGAAAGTTGGAGGAGAGTGTAAGAGGAGCTGGGCTACAGGATGGGGAGGAAGTAAGATGCTGAGGCAGCCAAGTTTGTTGTGGGCATATAGGAGGTGGAGATCTAAAAGCAGTAGATGAACCTGGATTTTCCTACTGGAGTCAGTGAGAAATAACTTTACTATCATTGTGCAAAGTCCTGCACTTTGGCTAAGTTTCCTCAACTGAGAGAAGAGCCATTCATATCAGAAGTGAGGTGCATGGATTGAGCTTCCTGGGGAAATTAGCCCAAATATACACAGTGCTCTCAAGAACTAACCAAATATTTTCCTTGAGTTGTCACTCAAATAAAACTGAAATCACTTCAGCTAGGTCTGGCCCCTTTTCTTTTAGATTTTCACAATTATTCTAGTAAACAAGTTTGTTAGCCCGAATGTTAGGGGAGACCGCGATTTACAGTGAATAGTACAGCACAATGTAATGTTAGATAATAATCAAAAGTAAGATCATTAATACTCAAAAGTGGATTCTAAGAAATATATTCACCCAAGCAGGGCACAGCAACACTATCACATGACCTATGTGACCCACACAGCTTAAATTGAATATTTGCAAAAAAAACTGTTCGTGAACAATCTACAGATCAAGCATAATTCCGCTAAATGATTTGTCAAATAATTTTGTATAACAAACTTGAGAAAATAATCCCCTCTTCCCCCCAGGTAACTCATGAAACAGAGTACTAGAGCTAAATTTGCAAGTATTTAAAAAGTTATATATAATCCAGGCGTTTTATTTTATAAACAACAAAATGTGCTTTTAAGATCAGATTCTGCCGCCATTAAAATAAATAGCAAAACTCCCATTGACTTCGGTGGCAAAGGATCATGACCATTTTCCCCAAGAAGTGCTGGGAAAAAAACAAAAAAGTGTCCTTACTCTTCTTTGACATGTAGTTCACATGACCCTTTACATATCTGACAGCATTATTTTAGTACAATTCCCCATTGCTTTGGAAGCAGTTTTAAAATTAACCTCAATATTCCTGAAGAGTGACGGACAAGAGCTGTTTTGAATAAGGCTGACTGAAAATGTGTCCAGTCAGGAGAAAACTAAGCCTGTTTGAAGTTCAGCTGTGCAAGTTTCTAGGGTACTAGAAATCAATTTTAAGTGGCACAGAAACTTTAACAAAAATGAATTTATTCATTTGGTTATTACTTCTATATTCTGTTTCCTTTATATTCCAGTCACATGTTATAAATGCACTAAGGATTGAAAGGGGTGATAACATTAATACATACCAGAAAATATATTTCCAGGGGCGGGGGGGGGGGAGGGGGGGAATATGTTTTCACAACTCCAATTCCCAGGAGATTTAATGGGAGCCCTGTATATTGTATATGCACTTGAATCCCAAATTTAGCACTTTGGGTGAAATTTACTCACTGCACAAGGTCTCTATATACTACTCAAACCAGTGTTAAGAGATTAAGGCCCTGATTCAGTGCTTAAGTCTCATTGCTTTCAATCAGATGGTTTTAGTAACAAGATTTCTGTACATTCCATGTTTCTTATGCTGTATGAGTTGAACCTTGTAAATAATTATAAGTTTAATGCACCTTTTCCTTAGTGATATGTAGTATTGAGGCATGTTGCCTAGAAGAGGAGCAGGACATTAAGGACAAAGTGGCTTTGACAACAAGACAGAAGAGCATTAGTGCCTAAGGCAAAATGGGACTTGTTATCCTAACCTTCTGCTGATGTGAATTTCACTCTTCAGGTCAGATTTGCCACTCAGCCAGTGTCAGAGCCGAGACTAGAACTCAGGATTCCAAGAACTCAGCCCTATTCTCAATCCAATAGATGTGCTGCCCTGGTAGATTAACTACTAGAAAGTTTTAACTTGGCATCCGGTATTCCATAGGGGAGTGTGTGTTACAAGATGGATTACTCATTTGCAGCACTTCTAAAATGTTAATAACAATGTAAGGACCAATCTTGCAAGTTCTCGGTGTACAGACTTCTAGTCAGCTGCAGTAGGGCTCAGCACATGGAAGGTTTGCAGGATTGGGACCATAATGCAATGCAATAAAATAAAATTACTGCATAGGTACTTGAGTGTGTCCCAAGTCCACTGTGTAATTAGCAGCAGTAATGGCTAACACAGCTCTTCATTGGCTGCATATACATACCCTTTCGCTGCCCATTTCTAAACAGGAAAGGTATCAGAAGGACTGATGTGTTCACTTGAATGAGAACAAAAATCTCATTGTAAAAATATAAAATCTGGAAATATGCTGAATGGTGGTATGTTAACATACTGGCTGAGAATCAAACACTAGAAAGGTATTTGCTGAAGTCTGTGTCAGACTGAAAAGAGTAGTAATATTTCAGCCATTGAACCTTCTTTAGATCGGGGAAAGAATTAAGTATGATTTAATCAAAATACCTTGTCACCTAGACGATGTTCTGCTTTGGTTTTTAAATATAATCACAGGATATAAATAGCTAAGTGAATTTCTACCTTTATTTTCTGCAGAAAGTAACTATATTTTTCTATGACCCAATTGTCTCTCAGAAGGTTACCCTTTAGTAGTAGTATTTCTCCTTTTAAAAAGTGATCCTCTAATATTCATATAGTAGTTACTGCTAGAGATACTGCCTAGCCATAGGAAGAGCAAAGCTATAGTCTTCTAAACATATGAGTAAGATAGGAAATTAGCCATGCCGACTGAAGAGCAAGTTCAGAAGTAACTTAACTTCAAGATAAAATACTCACAGCAAGACATTTCAGTTTTGTTTTTCTTGCGCAGTTCTGGGCTAGGGTGAAATTATGTCAAATCCTTAACTCTCCAGGAGGTGACTCAGATTATCATGTAGGCAAATACATGCCTTCTTTACTGTCCAGTAAGAGTTAAACAAAATGTTTTAATGGAACATTTAATAACAAAAGACATTTATGATGTTTACTTAAATTTTCTGGACCATTAAGTATAAATGACATGAGTTATTGGATGCAATATCTAGCCAAAAAATCTTTTTGACCAGTCTGAGTTTTACTACGCTCTGAGCTGCCAGCATCCCTATTGGAAAAAAATCTGGTCAAATCTTAGTTCTCAGTGGACTCTGGATTCAGAAATAGCCATTCTTGCCAGAAAGTACCTTTTGAAGTTTACATTAACATGGATATTTATTTATTTTCCCTCTGTAACAATGACAGTGGTTGAGATAAACTGTTTAATTCTAAATAGAAAACACATCTGCTGTTTCTGCATTGTTTGTGGTTGCTGGAGGGGCGACAATTTAAACCAAGTAGCACACATGACATTTTAAGTGAGATGTTGTATGAGGATTTGCAGCTGCTGATTTCTCCCCCCACCTCCCCACTTACAGCAGCATCTGGCGGCATCATTTCATTTTAAGGGACTGTAAACCTTTCCATTCTGACCACCACACTGAATGGAAACAATTTTTTTAATGCAGTCATTTTAGTTTTCATTGGGCTGAAATGCATTTTCTAAAATTCAGTGGGCCAGATCCTCAAATCAACATAGCTCTTTTGACTGAGGATCAGATATTCAAAGGTTTTTAGGTGCCTAAAGATACAATTAGGTGCCTCGTGGGATTTTCAAAAGCTCCTACCTAGGCAAGCTAAACTATTGAAACCAATGGGAGTTATCTGGAGATTCCAAAGCCAGAAGGTACCACTGTGACCATCTGAAATGTTCAGGCACTTTTGAAAATTTCATTAGGAGTTTATCTGCATCATTAAGCATTGAAATACCACTGAGAAATCTGATCCTCATTGACCAGCTGAGAATCTGGCTCATTTTAAGTAGCTCAAACTTATGATTAGTAAGGAACTTTTTTTCAAGGAGCTCTGCTGAATTAGGAGCTAAGGAAGTTCTTGGGGGCTCATAGGAATCCCTTAGTAAAAAAAAAAAATCTCCTGTGAAGTTGAATGGAATGTTTGGATGATTTCCCTCCCTCTCTGGATGCTTGCTGGATAGTACAACAACATCTCTCCTAGATCATCCCTGCAGCAAGGGGATGTACCCCTGGTGCTCATAAAGTTACTTGTGAAGAGCATGTTATTTCCCTTGGGCTGGACCAGATCATAACAAATGGCAAGTATTTTTAAAAAATCCCCAGGGACGATACTCTGCCCTGACCCCAAGGTCTTCATCCCCCACAACTCTCTTTACAGAGTACGAACTAAACTCTGTCCTACACTATTAATGTGGCCAGAATAATTTTCATGAACAAGGCATAAACATTTCCCATTAAGTGCAGCTTTTATGTAAGCGTGCTGCCTCCTTTCCTAGTTATAGTTGTGAGAAGTCATTTTTGTTCCAAAAGGAGAACAAGAGAATCAGTCCCTCAGCCCTCCTCTCCACCAGCACATGCAGCCCAGGTTGGGGCACAGATTCATCACAAGCTATAGCCCATAGTTACAATACATGCATCAGTAATGTGCTGTCAATGAGTGAATATAGCTCCAATCCAGTATAGCATGTATGTCCATGTGTAAAGCATCCTACTGACTACTCATGTGCTTTATTTAAACAGGTGTATGTGCTTTTGCTGAGTGAAGTTATATGGGGGAAGATTTCTAGTTTGATCCTGTTTTATAGATGGAACCTTGGAAGACATGGTGATGAAAGCAGGGCCCATAATTTTCTGCCAGATCATGGAATTGCTGGCTGCCAAAGAAACTATCCAACAGCAAGCCAGAAAATGAACTCCGAAGATGGCACAATACTTGAGTGGCCATGTTTATACTGGAATAGCAAGGGATGTCAGGATTTCACCATTAAACGAACAATGCATTTCTGGCAAGGTCCATCTTCATCATTTTAGCCACATTCCTCAGTCACAAATGAGCCACACTTTTAGAAGAATTCCAGCATTTGGATTTAAATGTATTCCTCCCACACACACACACACATCCCCAATACGTTATAGGTGTAAGGACCCTAATTTCCATGAAATCCTGTTTCTTAGGAATTCTGTAACTACTGTTTACACTGGACATAAAATGGAATAGACAAAACATTTGAAATGAAATAATCAGCTGCACCATTGCAATCCACCAGTCCTTGCTTTCTCTACTCAGATCACCCCATGTGTAGACACATGTACATATTTTGATTGTCTGCAGATCACGTTAGCAAGTGAGCGTGTTAAGAAATCTGAGTAGGACAGGGAGCCTTTGACAAATTAGCCTTGTTCTTGTTTCCCCTCCCCCACCCACTCATTTATTCTTACTGAGCTTTTGAAATAATTACAAATACTCCACTGAAGTGAATGCAAAGACTTCTGATCCAAAGCCTACATGCAGAATCATATCAAACAGATTAAAATGTATGCAGGGTGTGGGAGGGCAGCACAAGGCCCACTCTACCACTGAAAGCTTGAATGGCGGAGCTTGCCTGTACAGTGGTTGAAGTGGCCATGTAAGGATGTCTGTGTACATTGGAAAGAGTCTCTGCATCATCCCTGCATAAGCCAGTTCAGAACTCTGCTGTTGGGCAGTCTGGGGATCTGTGTTCACATGGATCCAGCAGCCTCCACATCTTGGGGGTGCTGTGACAGCTATTGCAGCCCTAGCCCTGGGTTGGTGTGCTAGATTTCACTTCCCCGTGTCCTCCACACACCGCCAGCATAGAACCCAAATAACCAACTCACACATGGATGGAGCAGATTTGTAAGAGGGAAAAAAATTAAATGTATAAAATCCTGCTAAAGTTGTCCCCTAAATCTGAACAAAGCAACTAAGTGCAGGAACAACCACCCAACCATCCACCATCATAACCCCCCACACACACAAATCTTTAGCTAGAGTTCATAAAAAAGAAGTATAATTTAGATATTCTTTGCAAATGATGTAGGAAGTTCTACTGTAAAATAATAGCCTTACATATTATTGTTGTTGCTCCCTTCCCTTCTTTCTAGCCACACTTTGTTTACCTTTAGAAACTACACACTAGAACAATTTTCAAAATACTGTATGACTTGGTACAATATTTCACTGTGCATGATCAATGGACAGCTAGCAGAGCTAGTGCTGACACTGCCATGTTCTGAAACCTGAGTTTGTTCCTAATGTATATGTCCCAAGGCCCTGATTCCGAAAAACATCCATATTCATGGAGAGCACTAAAGCCTGTACTTACACTTCCTGAACTGTGACCTACGATAAGTAAAAATGTGCAGTGTTTAGATCTCCTCGCAGAGCTTTTTCCCTGCAACTTAATAAAGTGCTGGTGAGAGGCTTATGCAACTTTTAATGAGGGGGTTTTTTGGGGGGAAGAAAATTAAAGACTACTTCTTGAACAGCTCACCATAGATTGGTGCAAAAGATAAAACAAAGCCAAGACATTATGCTCTATTCACATATTAAATAATAGTTACTGCATGTACTTTGAACAGTACATTATACAAAACTAAGGCATGATCCAGTTTATAGAAGTCTATGGAAAGATTCCTAGGCCTACAGAGAGTTACTAATAGGCAGGCTAACACTAGAATACAAACTTTTCCACACTACTCTATCCTTACTTGCATCACTCCGGGCTAGATTTGCCATTTGCAGATGTGTGCTTAGCAGCAAAAGTTTCAAACTCTGGCACCTAATCTGTAACTGTTGCATTTTGTAATAAGTTTTGAGATGCTCTTATTTAACTCAATAATATTCTAAAGAGGAGACACATGGATTCTAAGACACAGCATTGGAAAAAATAATTGTGAAAGATCTCTCAGTGCAGGAAGGGTTTCAAAGAAACAAACCTCATGAGCATGCTAAGGCATAAGAGGCTATATAGCCCATCTAGTTTTGGTTTCTGGCTCAAAGTTGACAAATTGGAATGTTTTTGATGCTTGTAGTAGTAAATGTCAATTATGTTGTGTACAAAGTTAGAAAATCTTACAATCTAAGTACAGTAAGATATTTCATGCTGGTTGAAAGAGCTGTGAGTGGGGATAGTATTTTTGTGTGTTTCTTTAGTACCTAGCATAATGGGGTTCCTGGTCCATGATCGGAGCTCCCAGACAACAATAAAAACTACTACTACTAATAATAATAATAATGGCTAACACACTGCTGACAACCCAGATAAGATCAGTCAGAAAACACTGATTATACAAATCCCTCTTCACATGTATGTGGATTATAAATATGGACTAGACTGTAAGTATACAACCTGCTCTGAGCCAGAGGCAACAACAAAGGAGCGCTGCGCCAGTAATGGGTCAAGGAGGGAACTGTGTCTCTGCAATGCACAATTCTCTCCCTGCTTCCCCATTTAGTTCAGGGAGGTTCTAGTCAGCTTCTGATATAAACCAGAAGCCGATGACTTCCCCCTCTGCCCTGGATCAGATGTGCTGGCTGGCATGATGGTGGCTCGACCCATGCTCCACCCCACCCACCTATGAGAGGTGCTGCTCTCCTGCTGCAGTTACCCATGGTGCAGGTAGGCCACACAGGAAGGAAAGGGGGCACCTTGCTTTGCACCCCCTAGCTTTACTGTGATATTGTAAGGGTGGGTCACAATCTTGCCCTATGGCTGGAATTATAACTCCTTTTATCTAGTGCCTTCTAATACTGGTGGCCCATGCGTGTTTTCAGATGAAGCAGATGCGGGAACCATTCACAGAGTTCCACATTTGGGCTCAGCAGAAATGAGGGAGCTCATGGAAGGTCAGGGGGCCTTCAGCCTATTCAGCAGAAATTTGGTAGTCCCTAAAAATCATTTTAAGCCTTTCGTAAACCCAAATAAAAAGCAGGCTTCATTCTAATACCCCTTTTAGCCCTGTCCCCAAGAAAACCCTCATCCTGATTTACTACCAAAATGGAAATATTCCTCTAATGGTTATGAAAACTTAAACAGCTGGTCTAATGTGATTACAATTTTTATAACTTTCAATTACTAGTTACTTGATTATTTTTTAACCAATTAAGGAGCTGGTTTTGACTGGCTATATGTGACAGAATAAGTCTTGGGTCACCTCAGGTGATGCATCCCCACGACTGTTCCATGTCTCAGCTACTTCAGAGCAGCGCAACTACTTGACAAAATTTTCTTGCAAAAACTTTTGGCCTGTATCTCCAGCCCTCCTCCCTCAAACACACATTTTAGCAGGAGAAAAGAAATAGCAAAACGGGAAGTTTCAGAGAGTGGAGCTGTGGATCCTATGCTTGCAGGTACAGGGACTTGGTGAGTATTGTGTTTGTTCCATCTATGTTTGTTCTCTGTGAGGGTTGTGTGGCTGGACTGTGGGTCCCCTGAATGTATAGGTGAGACAGTTCTGTGTTTCAGTGAGGGCCTTGTTGCTGGGAGAGAGCAGAGCAATGAGGCTTAGTATATAAAATCAGTTGCCAGGTGAACAGGAGAAGCAAACTCGATGAGTTTCAGTGGGACTTTAGAGAGGAAGTGTGATTCCTGTTTTAGATACGGACCTCAGCAGGTAGCAGACATGGATGAGGAAACAATTACCGTCCCCTGCCTTGGATGTGCTCTGTTTTTCTTTCTGCTGGGAGAGAGAATAGATTTCTTGTGTATGAAATGCAATTTGGTGGCCATATAGGAGGAGAAGATACATGGTCTGGAAGCATAAGTTGCAACATCATGCAGAATTTGAGAGAACAAAGACTTCTTGGTCAACAAGATTTGGAAATCGTTGTCAAACACCAGAGGAAGGATGGGTGATGAGGAAATTGGACAGAGTTGGAAAAAAGACAAGACAGTGACTAAGAAGGTAAGAGCCAGGACGCATTCAACAACAAGAATTATCAAATCATTTTCAGATACTCAACAAGTCAGCTACAGAAGAACCTGTCTCTGGAGGAATGGAATAAAGAACTACATGAGACATACTTGGTGTCCTTATGGTATGAAATAAGCAACCAAGAGAGGTTCTACAGCCATCCAAGGAATGTCAATATGCAATGCATCATTGGCAACTCCCTATTAAGAAGAGCAGACAGAATTTGGCAAGATACACACAAGGACAATTGTCTTCTTTGAGTGAAGATAGGAGATGTAACTGCAGGATTTGACATGATTATGAAGTTGTTGGGCAAGAGTCCACTGACAGTGACACACATTGGAACCAGTGGCATGGTATCTCATGGAATTACACAGATTATAGAAGACTTCAGGCAACTTGAAAGGGAGTGGAGGAAAAGGAAAGTCCAAGTGGTCTTCTCAAAGATCTTATCAGCCCAATGAGCGAGATAAGGCAGAAGATATTGCAGGTGCACAATGGGCTGCATGACTGGTGAGAGGCTGAATGTTTTGGTTTAACATTGGACCACATTCTAGTGGGAGAGGGTAATGCATGAAAAGAACAGCCTCCATCTCATAGGTAGCAGACTTCTTGGTTGGAGACTAGCTGGAACAGCTAGGAGAGCATGAAACTACCAAAACAAGGGGAGGGTAATAAGGGAGCAAATGCAGTACAAAACTCAAGATGTCATGAACAAATTGAACTGATGTGGCAAAGAACACAAAAAGAAAAGTTTTCAGTTGCTTATACACCAATGCTAGGAGTCTGGGTAACAGATATAAGGAATTAAAAAAAAAAAAAAAAACTTGATGAGAGAAGTATATAATGGGCATTACAGAAACCAGGTGGAACAATTCATTCATCTGGTTACAAGCTGCTCAGGAGGGATCAATTGGGTAAAAGGTGTAGGGGGAGTCACTCTACATTAAAGACACCATTACCTGTTTTAGAATTATCAATAACTCAGAAACACAGCATCTCAAATACACATAGATCAATGTGCTAACAAAGCCAAAGAGGGTCTACTGTTGGGGGGGGGGGGGGGGGAGGGCAGGGGGGTCTCTTACAGGCCACCAAATCCAAACAGAGAACAGGATGAGTTAGTCCTTACAGATAGGTGCTTAACAGATTGACAAAAAATGATGGTGTTTTAGGAGGGAGTTCAGTTTTGGAGAAATATACTGGATGCTCATGCAGTCAGTAATAAGTCATTCCAGGTATTAAAATTTATAGATTTTTCTAACACAAAGTACTGCACTTGATATGAGATAACTATTTTGGTCCTCATTATTCAGGGATCAAGACAAATTAGTCACTGGAATGGATGTTGGTGGTTGTCTAGGGACTAATAATTGTGTTCTGATTGCATTCAATATAGGTAAACACAACATTCCCAACCAGTAAAATAAATAAATAAATAAATATACACACATACACACACACACACTGCTTCAAAGAGGGCTAATCTCTCAATGCTGAGAGAAACGACGAGTGAAATTGACTGTGGGGAAAAAATTTAGACAGAAAAATGAGAATAAAAATTGGGAGTTCTTTAAGAAGAGCTTATTAGACGAACAAAAAGCCATGCAATCAAGAAAGTGGTCAACTTTGATTAAAGTCCATCCTGGTCCAGTGTCAAAGTGGAGGCAGCAATTTAAATTTTTTTTTTAAATTATATCCAAAAAGGGAACATAGCAATCAATTTAAAGTTAGAAGTTTTGAGGTATAGAAAATTTATAAGGAAAGCTAAAGACATTGGAGGGCGGGGGGGGGGGGAAGAAATCTACAGCTGGCAGGGCTAAGGACAGTAAGAGTTTTTAAAGAATATTAGGAACTAAAAAAAAAAATATCCAAGCAATAGTAGGGTTATGGGTACATCATTAGATGAAGCTGGCAAAATTAATGATGCAGTAAAAGTTCAATAAATATTTGTTCTGTATTGGGAAAGAAGCAGGATCATGTACAGTATTTGTATCACATGAGGCTAATGAACTACTTTCCAACCCATCATCAGGCCCTAGTAACTTACACCCAAGAGTCCCAAAAGAGATCTCTGGCCAACCAATGTTAATCTTTAAATAAATATTGGAATACCAGGGAAATTTCAGAAAGCTAGATGAATACTAATGCTGTGTCAGTATTCCAAAAAGGGCAAACAGTATGACCTGGGTAATTATAAGTCAGTTAGTCTGACATCAATCCTGGGAAAAATAATGGAAAAGTTGATATGGGATTCAACTGCTAAAGAACAGGAATATAATTAATTCCAGTCAATACGGTTTTGTAGAAAATAGGGCTTGTCCGGCAAACCCGATTTCTTTCTTTGATGACATTACAAGTTTGATAAAGTTAGCATTTGTAGCCGCAGTGGATAGTCTCCGTTGGTTGAAGGTACACATCCACAGTTAATTAGGTCTGTGGTTTAGCAATACTCTTGGATTCCTCATTGATATAGGTTACTCACAGCTACTGGTATGTGAGAACTTATTCTTCCATCTCTGGTTGACTAGGAGACTCCATCCCATCCTAGGGTGACCAGATGTCCCGATTTTAGGGGACTTGTCCCGCGTCCCGACCTTACATCAGTTGGGATGCCCTTTGTCCCGATATCAGGGACCGTCCATCCAACCACAGCCACGGCGCCGCTGCTCACCGCTTCTTGGGGCAGCTCCCGGCGCCCGCCTGCCGGCAGGAGCGCCACATGCTGCAGGGGTGCAGCTTGCAGGCACCGGGAGTGGGCCGCGGCTCCGGCAGCTCCCACTGTTGCTTTTCCCGGCCAATGGGAGCCACGGAGCTCGCGCTTGTGGAGGGCACAGCCCGTGGAGAGTCTGGAGACTCCCCTCGCCGCTCTCACCCTAGGAGCCAGAGACCTCCCAGCAGGGCTGGTGAGTGCGGCCAGGGAAGGGGGCAGGGTGTGATGGAGGGAGTGTCTGGGAGGTGTGTGTGGGGCGCTGGGCTGTGAGGGAGATTTGTGTGTTTTGGGGTGCTAGACAGTGGGGAGATCTGTGTGTGTCAAGGCAGTGGGCAGTGCGGATCTGTGTGGGGCATTGTGTAGTTGTGGTGGTGGGGCTGTGGGGAAGGGCACTGGGAGGGAGGGGAAATCTGTGTGTATTGGGAAACTAGCAAGTGGGGGGTTGTGTGGGGTGCTCGGCAGCTGTGGTGGGGCTGTGGGCAGGAGGGCTCTGGGTGGGGTGTGTGTGTGCACAACACTGTGCATTTGTGGTGGAAGGGTTGTAGGGGGAATCTGGGCATAGTGGATCCAGGGGGCGCTGGGCAGGGGAGCTATATGGCGCAGCATGGGCCCACCCACAACAGGAAGGGGCATGCTGGTAGCACAGAACCAGGCGGACAAGTGTGCCTCTGGCTCCGGTCGGGGCTATGCACCTGTGTCTATCGTCGTCGCCCACCCCCCGCTCGCCCAATGTGTCCGGATATTTCACTCTTGCGATCTGGTCACCTTATCCCATCCTAATGGACAATGACCAGACCTCAGTTATAAACACCTTTGTCACCTCCTACTTGGACTATACCAATGTGATATACCTGGGCAGGAAGCCTTCAGCATTCAGGAAATTCCAACTCATACAGAATACTGCAGCACATCTCCTGAGCAACACAGGCTACCATGAACACTACACACCTGTCCTTTCTTGACACGGTCTTACCACAGAATTAATCAAGTTCAGGGTCTCAGTGCTTATCTTCAAGGTGATCAGTGGCCTGGGCCCAGGATATCTAAAAGATTCCCTAAGCTCCAGAATAAAAATCTTTGACAACTCTGCTGATCAGGCACAATGGTATTTTCTACAACAAGGGAAAGCTCATCTGTGTGGGAGACGGACCTTTTCGTTCTTCCAGAAACTAAACACCATCACAAACCTCACCACCTTCTGCTTCAAATGCAAGGCTCATTTCTTTGACCTTGCCTTCTCCAACACATAGCAACATGTATGTTTAAATAAAACAAACCAAAAATCCTGCCAAAACAATATACTCCACTGCACACACCTCTATCCCAGGAGAGAAGATGAGAGAACAAACACTATGACAGATTTCTATTGCACTGTTTGAAGGCACTCAGATACTGCAGTGATGAGCATCATAAGAACCTCTATAGAATATACTCCACCTATTGTTAAGCATTTGATTTAAATACTGCACAACATTCTGTTTAAAAGGTGAACACTCTGCTATATCAATAAAGCACATTTTGAATTGATTAAGACATGGCTAATTGACAGGTCTCAAAGTAGTTGCCAATAAGGGAGAGAGTCATTGAATTTCACCCACATTCAGTGATGACTCCCCATTGGCAACTAGTGAGTTCTGCGGGTATCAGCAGTATTAGGCCCAACACTATTCAACATTTTCACCAGTGAATTATATTTACTTCCACAGACTTTATCAGTAGTGACTTTGGGATGACTCGAAGATTGGCAGAATGGTAAATAATGATGAGGACAACAGTCCTATGGAGCAATCTGGATTCAAACATAAATTGTTATATATCTAGGAACAAGGAATGCAGGCCATACTTACTGAATGGGGGACTATGTAGAATCTTGAGAGGTCATCTAGGTCTTGCCTCACAGTGGGAGGGAGTGGACAAGTATACACACCCCATTCCTGAGCCATGTTCATCCAACCTGTTCTTAGAAACCTCCAGTGATGGTGATTCCACAACCTCTCTTGGTAACCTATTCTATGAACTCCTTTTACTGGCCCTTCTTGCACACACACCTTTACCAAAAAGTTTCCCCCTCCATGTGGATATTTGGTGTAGTAGTTGGTTGTGTTAGCATTACAGACCAGTCAAATCTCCAAAGAGGCAGACATTCTATGCAGAAATTCATGAAGCAACTTCTCTTTTGTGCAGAATAGGGTCTTATCATACAAATCCTTAGGAATGCTTAAATATAGGTGTCACCAATTATCACTAACTGCAAAAATTGCTCAGATAATTACAATATTTTTATGACAATAGCAACTTTGTCACTTATTTTACAACTTCAGAGTCAAAGTGAACAAGTGCAATGGATTACATCAATTGAGTATGTCATTTAGCTATTGGTGAACCTTGCATCTTACTCATGATATGAAGTCTGATCACAGAAAGATTCAAAAATGTGACCCTCGACTACTTCCCAAAGAGATTTCTGTGCATGACAGTATGTAAGTTGGAAGAAAAACAAGATGCATTTTGGTGGCTGCATCTCAAAGTATTGACCTGCATCTTTTTAAATACCATTCTCTGACTATTAGGACAAAAATTAAATGCTCCTATTCCAGAAAAATCCTTCACCTGCCCTCACTGTAGCTCTTTTCCATGTAACTTCAATATAGCATTAATATTGAAACAATGTTTCAAATATTGATTAGTTCAATAGAAATCAAAATTTGCATGAGCAGGAAAGTTTATTAAAAGCAAAGGTGTTGCCTTTAAAGTTACAACATTTTTGGGACAACATACAAAACTGGGAACCATTTTGTATGTTTCCACAAGCTAGATCAAACTTATGGTTTGTATTTCTATGATCCAATTAAAAAGTAATGAGGTGGAGATATTCTAGCCACAGATACAGAGTTATCCAAATTCGACTGAAGTATACAGCAGTGAGGCTTGGTATGAGTCTCACAGCAAAACTAAAGACATTAGCTGGCTCAGCTAAACGTAGGAATAAGGTAGTATTTCTTTAAAACACTTTGCGAACACTCTAGTGGTCTTCACTGTTTTTTGTTTTCGAAGCCATCAGAAACCACTCAGAGCAGCAGTATACATTAAGATAGGCCTTGTATGTCTGTATATAGTTAATAAATGTGATAATTTGGGAGCCAGCTGTGACCAAGCAATGTCTTCATATTATTTTTGCTGTACAAGCAAAAGTAACACTATTCATAAGTGTTTCTAATATCTGTTACACAATTAATTTAATCAGCTTAAGTCATTTTTCCTGTTCTTAATTCAAACAAACCAACGTTCCTATAGACATCTTCATTTGTAGCCATCATAATTTCTGTAAAAACATTGCAGCTGGATTTGCAGCAGATTGGCTGAATATTGTTTTTTGCTGATTTGTACACACATATTGCATGTTTACTAACAAAAACACAACACAATAAAAACTGTGGTAATATATGTTTGTCAGACCTGAAATAAAGGCTCGCCTCTGGGAGTGGCATATTCATAGAAAAGGAACAGTCACAGGGCTGTGCATGTGGGGTTACTCAATATGTATTTTGTCATACAGACAGTCTGAGTCTAGCTCCTTATTCAAATGCCAAGCATAGTATGGAAGTGGGGTGGAGGCATAGTGTGGGGAGGCATACCGCACAAGAATGAAGCTTTGGGTCAGAGTGACTCATCCCAGTGCATTCAGAACAATCTGATGTTCATGGGGACATGTCACTTTGGGTGACCTGAGATGCATTATGATGAACAGCCAGTCAAAATCTAGCTCCTTGGTAATTATAACAAATAAGTAATTCATAATTTAAATATATCGCACTGTGGAAATTTCTAAAAAGTTAATCTTACTGATATATTTAAATAATTTTGGCCTTTGAATAAAGAGCTGGGAACCAGGAACTAACTTCAGTCTCTCGCTTTTCAGACTTATCTATGAGAACCCATATCACACAGTTTCCTTCAGAGCCCTCTAGCCCACAAGAAGGACCCTTAAAATTACAAGATACCACTATAAATTAGAAGAGTTTTCAATGTACTGTAGTTACTCCTGTACTGAGCTCAACAACTTGTGTTGACGTCAGCATATTTACCAGAAAGGCTTCTGTTATGTTCACAGCGTACACACCAAAATTAGATAAAAAACAAATACTTCGGCTGGGAGGTTCTAGTGTACACTACTTTATTTCTTAGTATTAATAAGACACAAGAATCCCAAACCAGACAAAACAGGCTGTTCCCTAAGAGAACTCACCCATTGCTTTAAACTGTCTCTTTCCAGACTGACTCAGATTAGTTTGCACACTTCACTACACAGCCCCTAGCCTACAAACCAAACCAGGAAACCTCAACTCCCCTACTCCAAGACCTAGCTTGCAAGTCTAACAGAGTCCTCAATACACAACAGCTGCCATTTACACCCTATCAAATGTTGTGTCTTCAGGTAACCCCCTTCAGATGAAGGCAGGCACCTCACTTACCTCATTTATCATTCCCTGAGCAGTGACAGTCCTGTGGTCTGGTTGCAAGGTATGGGGTGCAGTCCTCTTGCTGTCCCTTTTAGAAAGCCCACCCTATTTCAGGGGTTATAAAACAGTCCAAACAATCAAACAAGGTATTTCCACAGCTCACCAGTCTCTATGCCCCCTCCCACATGCAGAGAAGGGGAAGCAGTCTTTCAGACTAAGGAAATCTCAGCTCCTTAACCTTTTGCATGGCTAATGGCCAAGGCTTAATTCTGGGGTTTCATCTGAAGAAACAAACTGGCCCTTCTTTTCTCAGAAGACACATGCTGGCAGTGCTCTCAAACTATTCTTCAATACATAACCCAAACCCCTAACCTAGGAGCTCTAGCTCAGTTTGTTTTAGAATACCATTCCTAGGCCTGAGAAGCTGCACAGGTGCAGTAGGTTGGGGCTGATTGTCACCACAGACATTCTTTAACCCCTTTTTGACTGGTGTATATGGTGGAGGGGAGTAATCTGTTCCACCACACACCCATACAAAGTGGATGTGAAATACTACTATTATTTGCACAAATGTAAGTGGCTTCATAAGGCAGTGGAGAATCAGACCCAAAGTGGTCAATTCTTGGTAATTTTTTCTCATGTTTCATATACTCAAACACCTACATTGATTTAATTCTTATTTTTCAGTCTATATGTATGATGTTTTTAATATAAAAATAGATAAATGTATTATGTCATGAGTAGAAGGTCTAACAATTTTTCCACCAAACCTTTTATTGGATAGAAAATGGCAAAGGAAAATTTTGCAAAACACATTCAATTTTCTTAGAAAATTGTGTGTGTGGTTTTTTTTTTTCATTTTTAAGATGTAAATATTCAGTGTTTGGTTGTAAACACCAGGAAAAAAATCTTTTAAAAAAAAGTTTTTTGATGAAAACCCAAACAACTTCAAAGAAAAATTTCAACAAGTAAACAATTACATTTTTTTCTGAAATGTGTGGAAGGAGGGAATAGTTTCCTGAGCAGCTGTAATTGTGAGCAGTATTCACAATATAAAGTGTTCAAAGTCAATATTGAAAATCACCATCTTCATTAGAAGTCAAAGAAGGAGGAAATGTGTCAAAATTAAGCCTTGCTTAAAGTCAGAGAAAGTTTATCAGAGCTGGAATTAGATTTTAAGAAATATGACTCCCAGTCCTGTACTCAGACCACACTTCTGCAGCAAGTATTTGAAGTGAACCAAAGAAATTAGGGTTTTTATTTTTCCCTTCTAACCAAGGCACATTCTTGAACATGTGCACAGCTCATTGCAGAATGAGGCCCTAAAAGACTCTTTACCACCAGCTCGCTTACACACGTATATGTTATTTAGTGACATCTGGAGTTAAAACAGTAAATGGTCAGATTTTTGTTGATGTTTTGGTTGCATTTTAAAAGCTATTTAATTTTTTATTCCTATAAATCATTGGAATTCAGTGGTATGAAAAAGCAGAAATGTTTGGGATTGTGATGATTTGATTAATAGAACTATACCCCCCAAAAAGATACAGTTCAATTTAGGGAGCCAGGAGGATCATCCACCAGTATATAGCACACACTGAATTTCTAGCAATTGCAGGAGAGGGCAAGGGGATGGGGATAGGTAGACCCGGTCCTTCTTTTCTTTTCTGAAGAATCAGGTTTGACATCTGAGCCATGGAAATCTATACTCTTTCATTTTAGAGTCTTAAAAATCCCACCCACATGTAGTTTAGTTGCCTATTGTTGGAAACATTTTCTTCTCCAGGAAAAACATCAAACTTCTCATAAAGTTTCTATAAGACAAATATGTGCAGCCCCTGTGATTTTTCTTATTATTTAATTCTATTGCTATTGAACTGGGTCCAAATGTTTGCAATATGATTAGTTAAGAAATGTAAAAATTATAAATTATTAGCTGTTTATAGGCTGAGCTCTTACCCCACAGCCTACTTCTTGTTGTAAGCCCTGTTATGCAATAGAGCAGTGGTTCCCAAACTGGGGTTCATGAAATGTTACAGGGGGTTCTCGGGAAAAAAATTCCCTAATGGCGGACAGAGCTGTCCCTAGGGACCCCGAGCAGCATGGGGCCAGCAACCTGGAGCCCCTGGACTTCCAAGAGCTAAGCAGATCAAAGCAAGCATATCTATCACACTGAGGAGATTTAAACTTCAAGAATCCTTATAAGAAATGGAAAGGGAGGTGGATATTTTTTGCTGTTTTTAAAATTATTATGAAGAACAAGTTTAAGCTTTGTTGTAATGTGCGTTGTTTGCCTGGACTGCTCAAGACCTGAATGCTTGTGTAGGAGGAACTCTTTGAGTTGGCTTCTTAAATACCTTCATGCTGTTTCACATCTGCTACTCCTTGATGAAACATAGGAGCCTTGTCTTATAACAGGCTTATTCAAAGTGATACAAGCTACGAAAGTGAGATCTTGGAAGAGTGTTGCCATTTTCATAATGTAATAAAAATACTGTAATGATAAATAATTAATAATAAATAGTGTGTAATAAGCATGTCATAAAAAAAATTTTTATATTTCCAAGATCACTGCTTTTATAATTTAAACTCAGGTAAAGGAGAAAATCCCTGGATATATTCATTTTTAGGAGGGGGTTCGTGAGACTTGACATTTTAGTGAAAGGGGTTCACAGGTTGTTAAAGTTTGGGAACCACTGCAACAGAGCGTATTGCCATAAATAGGACTTAGGCCTTCACTATCTTTTTGGAAGAAGCTGTAGCATATTTCAAGTGATTTTTTGGTATGTGTGCTACTTTATCTTCATTATAAAAAACAACTTGGATATGGGCTCTGAGGAAAATTTATAGTCTCCCCCTGACACAATTAAGTTACAAATGTCTCATTAGAGACTGCCAGTTTACCTCAGATAATGACTCTTAAGCATTTATTTCAAAGCTTGTTTCCAGACTGTTTTTCTTTTTAACTTGCTGTACTTTAGTGTTGTACTGATTTTTATGAATGTTTTTAAAGGGGCACTATCTTCAAGGGCATGCCATAAATATTAGTGTGTTTGGAATAAGAGTTAAGATTCCAGAGGCAAAAAAAAAAAAAAATCTAAGTTCATGAAGATCTAAATTCAAGCATGTGATGGAGAGAAAGAATCGTGACTAAATTCAGGCTCCACAGAAACTCCAGCCATCAGAAACCCTGAACCCAAGGTGTCAGAGGACAAGCTTTTATACTATCAGAACAAATTCTCAGTTACTGACATCCAACTGCTTTGAGACCTTTTTGTTCATGTCATATGCCACAAATACAGTATCTATGTATATTTGTTTTTAGGTGTTCTGTGTCTATGGTACTAACACTTCAAATGATTAAAAATGAAAGTAGATATTCTAATTCAATGTACTTGCCCCAACTCAGATATTATGGTGATGATTATAAACACCTAGTTGGACAGACTTCAACTACTTGTTTACTTTTTTGCACTTAAACTCTGCTTGGGAAAAAAATTAGGCAAGTTTGTTTCCAGTCTGTTTTACTTTATGGTTCTCATACAATATCACAATGCTCTTTCATTACAGTTTTCAGTAAATCAAATCAATTAATTCTTGGTTTGCAAATTCACATATATTTTCTACTCGTTCATATAAAACCTTGTTTTTTATAAAACCTGTCCTAGACTTTTGGGAGTAAAATCCCTGATGTCATGACTGTAAATGAGCATCTTTTAAATTTTATTCTATTAGTTATGCTTGGTGAATCATTTGCCAAAGATATTTGGCTCGCCAAAGCTTCATACTCTGCTTTCTGGGCCTGGATTCACACTAATGGATTTTTCTTTCTCCTTCAAGGCACACAGATGTGTGCTCATCTTTCCCTCTGTTGTGTTCACTGAACTTTACTGACCCAGGTTCAATCTCCTATTTTATTTTCAGGTATTTGTCACACTATAAATGGAAAAAAAAAACCCAAGCATCACAATCTATCATATCAATATATTACATGCCAGTAACAAGGAAATTTGATTATATTAAAACTTCCTTTAAAAAAACAAAGTAGAATCCCTGACCTAAATTAACCCTTATTTTCTGCATAAAAGTCTCTGGGCTAAGTGTTCTTATCCTGAGTTTCCTCTTAGATGTTGCAGAAGTGATCTAGTTAGAGTTAGTTTCCTCCCCTTTCCTTAATGTCTGCACAGGTACCTAAGGAATGCTGGGGCTGGAGCTTCCTTTTCACATCTGCACCTGGAGGAGACCCTAAGTGTTTTGATCTATTGCTAGTGTAGAAAGGCTAGAGGGAGTGCTGCCTCTCTACCACTGTCCCTCACATTTATACCCTGCAGCTGGTCCATGTGGGTTGCTCCACAAAGAAGGGTGTTTGGGAGAGTGGCACAGAAGACTTTATGACACAGCTTCCATCAGAAACCCTTTAGGTCAGCAGAAGATAACACAGTCCCCCTGCAGCAGCTGGACTGTCTGATGCCAGGGGATGGGGGACCAGAAGACCCAAGTGCATAGGGGTAGCTTCTTCTTTCATGGGGCTGAGAGGCTTTGGTCCCTTGTGTCTCCCTGACTTCCCATACCCCTTCTACTGAGAGGAATAAGCCAACATTTTCAAACTTGGGTACCTAAAGTTAATCACCTAAATAAGTAGCCTAATTTTCAGAAGCACCAAGGACCTGTTATTTCCACTGGATTCAGGGCTTGATCTTACACTCATTGAAATCAATGGACTTTAGTGGTCCAGGAGGGTGTCATATCTAACATGAGGAATCTGCTTTTGAAAATGTTGGTCACAATGAGTCCATTTTGCCCGCTCTCTCCAATGTAAAAAGATTTGACGCAGAAGTTAACCTGACATGGGACAAGAAATTAACAGCCTTTCAAGTCCCCTTTGATTGGCTACCTTCCCCACCTCCCTGTCTGCTGAGAACAGCCAATCACAGCTGCCATAGGAAGTAGGCTGAGTTCTATCCCCTCCCTCAGGGGACCAGTGTTTGGGTCAGGGAGTGGGAGTAGCGGATACTTTTATCGAAGGCATAAAGGGAGGTGGGGGCAGAATGAACCCGGCAACTCAGAGCAGCTCTGCTCCTTCTTCCTCCCCAGCTCTGTCACACAGGCCATAGAAGCGGGAGAAGAGGATACCTGCTGGAGCTGCTCCCCTACCCCAGGCTTAGTAGAGGAGGTGAAGAGCCAGCCCCTGAAGCTGCCCACTCAGTCCAGAGGGGTGAAGAACCTACACAGCTGCAGGATGAAGGCACACAAACCTTGGGAGCAAGGGGCAGCTGTGGGACTGGAGGAACACAGGATGAATTTGATGTGTAAGGACCATAAGCAGCAGAAACGCAACATTCCCACTACGCTCTTTGCCAAAGTGGCAGATAAAGGGAGATTCATGACCAAATTAATGTACAGGAAACTGAAGCACCTCAGTGTTTCCCTGCCCAGGTGGCACCCTCTCAAAGGTTTCTCTGTGAGAAGGGAGTGAGCTGGGCCCAGGTAGTGTAGAAAAGAAGTGTACATTTATTTACAAGTTCTGATTTAACAAATTATTTTTAATTAATTACAGGCATAAACATGGGGGTGGAGAAGAATTTACCATGCATTCAAGAGTAATTACCAATATACAAGAAGGAAGCAACATTTTAACAACTACATGCAGGGATAGTAAAAGCAATTAACTTACCAATAATAAATGACTAACTGGATTCCTGTGCTATCAGATATTCGAGCTACAGCCTCTTTCATTAGGAGCTAGGAGTGAAAACATGTAGCCACTGACTGCTGTCTGGTTAGGATAACCAGCATCATTCACCCAACTACAGTATTCAGTTAACAGATAAAATATTTGACAGAGAACAATGCAAACTCGAGCCCTGATCTGGCAATGCACTCTTTGCAGGCAGAGTCCCACAGACTTCAACAGAGCTCTGGGGGGTACAGGGGGACACGCATGGGTGTCTGCCCATTGCAGGATCTGGCCTGAAAAGCACCACTGTATGTTCACATAATAGATAAGTAGAATCCTAACTATCCAAACTGCTTCTGAGACTCCAAATATGTTTGGATAGTCAGGAGTCAATAGAACAGAGATGCCATTAGGAGCTCATTGGAAGGGTAGTAGGTACAATAGTCTATTCACCCCCAAGGCACTTCCTCCTGGCTACTCTAGGGATTAGCAACTGCCATGTCTGCCACCCCCTTTTGTTGCTCATCTCTCTCTTTCTTTCTCTCTCTAATTCAGGGTGCTGTCTCTTCATGGCTTGGCCCTCTTGCTGAGTCACTATAATCCTCCACATCTGGTGTTTCAAAGTCTCTCTAAAGTGGCAGTTTTCCCTTCACTACCCAAACTGTGCCACTTATCCAGTATCTAGTAGGGGAAACCACATTCACCCTCTGCTCCACGTTCTAGTCCAGTGACTATGTCTAGCAACTGTGGTATGCTCACTCCCAGATTCCATTACTACTTCCCTAGACTCCTTCCTACAGCATAGCTAGCCCCTGGGTTTACCAATCCAAGGGAGTGATTGCAAACAATTTCCTCTACAGCCCTTTTGTACCACTAACTTCTTGACTTTATACCAGCCCTACCTGTTCCTTCTCAGATGGGTTCCATCATCAATCAGGCTTTCAATCCCCAGCTCTCCCCCAGGTGCAGCCTATCAGGTTAATTAACCTTATTTAACTTGTTCTGTGTTGCTTTGGGGGTGAACACTCTAGCAGGGTAGGGGGCTGAATATATGGGATCTATTATAGTTAAAGGTATACTAGTGGGTACCTATTGAAACAGTGGCATATATACATACAGATCTCAATGGCTGAAACAATCACAATAGAGTTAAATAGAAGACATGCAAAACTGTGGTTTTGCAAGATTTCAAGCTGAAACCAGGTGATGTTAAGCATTTTTGATTGAGTTTTATTTTGACTACAGGGTTTATTCAAACTTGAAACTCAAGTCTAAGTGGACAGTTTTAGTTGACTCTCCCACCATTGCAGCTCTCATCTGTGCTAGCAATTATGAGAGTGCTAGTGTATGCTGGCCACTACAGTTTTTACCATCATGTCATCCAGACCTGCTCTGAGCAAAGGACTGATTATGCTGAACCCTGCTTTTAGGTACACATACTACTTGTCCAGCATGGAAAGTGACCCTCAATCCGGTATTGAGGTTACCTTGCTTTCAGGGAAGTCTCCCTGAAGTCTTGCTGCTGCTTTAGAGCCCCCTGCTGGAATGTTTGCCACACAGTTTGGAATGCTAGGGTATGTCTACACTACAGGATTAATTCGAATTTATATAATTCGAATTTAGGAAACCGATTTTATAAATTCGAATGTATTCGGCCACACTAGGCACCATTAATTCGGTGGTTTGCGTCCAAGCTACCATAGTAGCATCGATTTCCAGAGCGTTGCATTGTGGGTAGCTTTTACATAGCTATCCCATAGTTCCCGCAGTCTCCACCCCCCTTGGAATTCTGGGTTGAGACCCCAGTGCATGATGGGGCAAAAAACATTGTCGCAGGTAGTTCTGGGTACAGCCTCCCCCTCCCTCCCTGAAAGCAACGGCAGACAACCATTTCGCGCCTTTTTTCCTGAGTGAACTCTGCAGACTCCATTCTGCATCAAGCATGGATCCCGTTGTGCTCCAGAACGCAGTCTTGAACATTATAAACACCTCGCGCTTTCTCGTGGAGTTTATGCTTACACAGGACCAGAAAAAAGAGGCGAGGAGGAGGAGGCGGCGATTGCAGCGCAGCGACCAGCGTGATGAGGACATGGACACGGACACAGAATTCTCTGAGACCGCGGGCCCCGGTGCTTTGGAGATTATGATGTTAATGGGCCAGGTTATAGGCTTGGAACGCCGATTCTGGGCCCGGGAAACAAGCACAGACTGGTGGGACCGCATAGTGTTGCAGGTGTGGGACGATTCCCAGTGGCTGAGAAACTTTCGCATGCGTAAGGGCACTTTCATGGAACTTTGTGACTTGCTTTCCCCTGCCCTGAAGCGCCAGAATACCAAGATGAGAGCAGCCCTCACAGTTGAGAAGCGAGTGGCGATAGCCCTGTGGAAGCTTGCAACGCCAGACAGCTACCGGTCAGTCGGGAATCAATTTGGAGTGGGCAAATCTACTGTGGGGGCTGCTGTGATGCAAGTAGCCAAAGCAATCACGGAGGTGCTGCTACGAAAGGTAGTGACTCTGGGAAATGTGCAGGTCATAGTGGATGGCTTTGCTGCAATGGGATTCCCTAACTATGGTGGGGCAATAGATGGAACCCATATTCCTATCTTGGCACCGGAGCACCAGGGTACCCAGTACATAAACCGCAAGGGGTACTTCTCAATGGTGCTGCAAGCACTTGTGGATCACAAGGGACGTTTCACCAACATCCATGTGGGCTGGCCGGGAAGGGTTCATGACGCTCGTGTCTTCAGGAACACCAATCTGTTTAAACGGCTGCAGCAAGGGACTTACTTTCTGGACCAGAAAATAACCGTGGGGGATGTTGAAATGCCAATTGTTATTCTTGGGGACCCAGCCTACCCCTTAATGCCATGGCTCATGAAGCCATACACAGGCAGCCTGGACAGGAGTCAGGAGTTGTTCAACTACAGGCTGAGCAAGTGCAGAATGGTGGTAGAATGTGCATTTGGCCGTTTAAAAGGTCGCTGGCGATCCTTATTGACTCGCTCAGACCTCAGCCAAACCAATATCCCCATTGTTATTACTGCTTGCTGTGTGCTTCACAATCTCTGTGAGAGCAAGGGGGAGACCTTTATGGCAGGGTGGGAGGCTGAGGCAAATCGCCTGGCTGCTGATTACTCGCAGCCAGACACCAGGGCGATTAGAAGAGCACACGATGAAGCGCTGCGCATTAGGGAAGCTTTGAAAACCAGTTTCATGACTGGCCAGGCTACAGTGTGAAATTTATGTTTGTTTATCCTTCCTGAAAACCCGCCCCCTTTATTGACTCATTCTCTGTAAGGAACCCACCCTCCCCCTTCCCCCAGCTTGCTTTCAAAGGAAATAAAGTCACCATTGTTTAAAAATCATTTATTCTTTATTAATTGATTATAAAAAGAGGGAGAGAACCTGAGTGGGGTTTGGGAGGAGGATCAGCGGGAAGGAAAAGCCCAGTAAAAAAAGGTTAAGAAAATGGCAGCCTTTTGCTTGGGCTGTCCACTGGGGTGGAATGGGAGGGTGTACGGAGCCTCCCCCCCGTGTTCTTACACATCTGGGTGTGGAGGCTATGGAACATGGTGAGGAGGTAGGGGGGTTATACAGGGGCTGTAGCGGCACAGAACCTGAGTGGGGTTTGGGAGGAGGATCTGCGGGAAGGAAAAGCCCAGTAAAAAAAGGTTAAAAAAATGGCAGCCTTTTGCTTGGGCTGTCCACTGGGGTGGAATGGGAGGGTGTACGGAGCCTCCCCCCCGTGTTCTTACACATCTGGGTGTGGAGGCTATGGAACATGGTGAGGAGGTAGGGGGGTTATACAGGGGCTGTAGCGGCACAGAACCTGAGTGGGGTTTGGGAGGAGGATCTGCGGGAAGGAAAAGCCCAGTAAAAAAAGGTTAAAAAAATGGCAGCCTTTTGCTTGGGCTGTCCACTGGGGTGGAATGGGAGGGTGTACGGAGCCTCCCCCCCCGTGTTCTTACACGTCTGGGTGTGGAGGCTATGGGACATGGTGAGGAGGTAGGGGGGTTATACAGGGGCTGTAGCGGCACTCTGTTCTCCAGCAGCCGTTCCTGAAGCTCCACCAGACGCCGGAGCATGTCTGTTTGCTCACGCAGCAGCCCCAGCGTTGCTTCCCGACTCCTCTGATCTTCCTGCCGCCACCTCTCATCTCGAGCGTCTCTCCTCTCCTCACGTTGGTCCCTTCTGTCCTCACGTTGGTCCCTCATGTCCTCACGTTGGTCCCTCCTGTCCTCACGGTCACTGGCTTCTTTCCTATACTTGCAAACCGTCTCCTTCCACTCATTCAGATGAGCTCTTTCATTCCTGGTGGATTGCATGATTTCGGAAAACATCTCTTCTCTCGTCTTTTTTTTACGACGCCTTATCTGGGATAGCCTTCGGGAAGGAGGAGGGAGGCTTGAAACATTTGCACCTGCTGGAGGGAGTGAAAAAAGGAGAGAATTTTTTTAAAAGATACATTTTTCAGAACAATGCTTATACTCTTTCACGGTGTATACTATTCACATTACATAGCACATGTGATTTCTGTGCAAGGTCGCATTTTGCCTCTTAATATTGAGTGCCTGTGGCTTTGCTGCTAGAGATCACAGACGCAGGTCGGGGCAACAGAATTCACCTTGCATGCTGCCATGGTAAGCCACTGTCTTTAGGCTTCTGCGCCCTGCTTTCCCACATACCAAGCAAAGCCCGTTGTGCTGCAGTTTTCCTGTTAGCTTGTTTTCTGCTGCTGAAGGTTAACACCCCCCCCCCCATCCAATTCTCTGGGATGAGTGCTTTCTCCCTCCCCCCACCGCGTGGCTGGTATCAGGGAAGATCCCTGCAGGAACCAAACTAACAACACCCCCCCCAAACCCGCCATGAATTCTCTGGGATGAGTGCTTTCTCCCTCCCCCCACCGCCTGGCTGGTATCAGGGAAGATCCCTGCAGGAACCAAACTAACACCCCCCCCCCCCACCCGCCATGAATTCTCTGGGATGAGTGCTTTCTCCCTCCCCCCACCGCGTGGCTGGTATCAGGGAAGATCCCTGCAGGAACCAAACTAACAACCCCCCCCCCCACCCGCCATGAATTCTCTGGGATGAGTGCTTTCTCCCTCCCCCCACCGCCTGGCTGGTATCAGGGAAGATCCCTGCAGGAACCAAACTAACAACCCCCCCCCCCCACCCGCCATGAATTCTCTGGGATGAGTGCTTTCTCCCTCCCCCCACCGCGTGGCTGGTATCAGGGAAGATCCCTGCTAGCAAAACGCGAAAAGCTCTGGGCCAATCCTCCCCCCCCCTTTGCACTTGGCTAAATGCAGGGAAGGATTTCTTTTCAGCCACAGGCAAACAGCCCAGTAGGAACGGCCACCTCAGTCCCCTTAATTAAATTCCCTTATTTCAACCAGGTTACCCTAAGCGATATCACTCTCCTGAGGATTACACAGCAAGATAAAGAACGGATGTTGCTTGAATGCCAGCAAACACCGGGACCATACGCTGCCAGGCTCTGTCAGGCAATGATACCAGATTACTTGCTACTAGCATGGCGTGGTCAAGTGTCCTACCATGGAGGACGGAATAAGGCTGCACTGCCCAGAAACCTTGTGGCAAGGCTTTTGGAGTACCTCCAGGAGAGCTTCATGGAGATGTCCCTGGAGGATTTCCGCTCCATCCCCAGACATGTTAACAGACTTTTCCAGTAGCTGTACTGGCTGCGAATGCATCCCAAGTGCTCAGGGCAAATTAATCATTAAAAATGCTTGCTTTTAAACCATGTTTTCTATTTTAAAAGGTAAACTCACCTGAGGTCCCTTCCATGGGGTCATGGTCTTGGGTGCTGGCTTGGGAGGCTTGGGAGGGTACTTCAGTCAGGGTGAGAAACAGTTCCTGGCTGTTGGGGAGAACGGAGAGCTGGGTGCTCTCTGCCAGCTCGTCCTCCTCCTCCTCCTCTTCCCCTTCCACGGAATCATCAGGTGTACCTGATGAGATTATCCCCAGCTCGGAATCCACAGTCAGAGGTGGGGTAGTGGTGGCGGCCCCCCCTAGAAATGCATTTAGCTCAGCGTAGAAGCGGCATGTCCGCGGCTCTGACCCGGAGTGACCGTTTGCCTCCTTTGCTTTTTGATAGGCTTGTCTGAGCTCCTTGACTTTCACGCGGCACTGATCTGTGTCCCTATTGTGGCCTCTCTCCATCATGCCCTTGGAAATTTTTTCATAAGTTTTGGCATTTCGTCTTTTCGAACGCAGTTCAGCTAGCACTGAATCCTCTCCCCATATAGAGATCAAATCCAGTACCTCCTGTACGGTCCATGCTGGTGCTCTTTTTCGATTATCAGCCTGCATGGTTACCTGTGCTGATGAGCTCTCTGTGGTCACCTGTGCTCTCCACGCTGTGCAAACAGGAAATGAAATTCAAATGTTCCCGGGGCTTTTCCTGTCCACCTGGCCAGTGCATGCGAGTTCAGATTGCTGGCCAGAGCGGTCACAATGGTGCACTGTGGGATAGCTCCTGGAGGCCAATAACATCGAATTGCGGCCACACTAACGCTAATTCGAATTGACAAATTCGATTTTGGCGCTACTCCGCTCGTCGGGGTGGAGTACAGAAATCGAATTAAAGGGCCCTTTAATTCGAATTAAATGGCTTCGTTGTGTGGACGGGTCAAGCGTTAATTCGAATTAAGGCAGCTAAATCCGAATTAAAGTCGTAGTGTAGACCAGGCCCTAGAGTACCTGAAGCACTGTGGGGCTACTTTTTTATTCCTGCTGTCACCCTGCCCCACAATACCCACTCCCACTGCTCCCACATTGTTTCTTGCATTTTTATCCTGCTCCCACCCACAAAAACCTTAGATCCTGCAAATCCCACATTAAAAATGTGAGAAATTTTTAGGCGAAACAGTGTGTAACTTGTATGAATAAGATTCCAGCTAATAATGACATCTGTGATATGGGGAGGAACTTTATTAAACAACAACTTAAAAAATGTCAAGGTGGCAAGTATGCCTGTAAAGTTTTAAAAAAATATCAAACAGGAAAGTTGAAAGAGGGGGCCACCGTGGACACTTTAGGTCAGATTTTCAAAGGAGCTCACTACCAACAGCTCCCATGGAGGCACCTAAATATAAGGTCAGATTTTCAAAAGTGCTCATCAGCACCCAGCAGCTCCCAACTTTAGCCATTTCAATTTGGCACCTAAAAGGGAGCTCTGCTCTTTTGAAAACGTGACTTCAATCCTCAGCACTATGCACTTTTGAAAATCTGGCCTTGCACTCCTGTAGAAACCTTCTTATTGTTTCATAATAAGAACCGCACGAGTCTGCTGAGAGTCACACTACAGCACTGGACTATAAAACATTGTCAACCCATTTCTTGCATGGTTTAACAGCCACCTTCAAAGGAATTTAGTTAATGGAGAATATGAGAGTCATCTATACTATACATTGAAGTACAATCACCTGCAATTTCTCTGTTAGCATTCTGGTGCACCCAACTGTTGGTAATTTAAGTAAAGCAAAGATTTATGTGACCATAAGTTAAACTATTCTTCTGGAATGAATAAGATCTTAAAGTTTAGAAATCCTCAGACTATTTTCTAAACAAAGATGTGGGAAACTATTAATGTTTATATTAAAGATTCCCATGAGGATTTATTTGGTCCTTGTGGAATATGAGCAGCAATGTCTTGTAAAATCCTACTGTAATTGTCAACATTTTTACATGAGGCATCCTAGATATATAGAAGAGTGGAACAACTACATGCTGTGGGGAATGTCTTACCTGTTCATTAGCTACACAGGTTTCGGATGTCAGAAAGCTTGTCCAAAGCTAACCAGATGTCCGAACAGCTGTGTTTCGAAAGCTATCAGTGTCGTAGAAGGAAGTGTGATAGTAGCATAGAGGAATAATAATACAGATCTGATTCGCCTCTGGCATCGGCTTTGTGTGAATGTAGCTCCATTGACTTCAATAGAAGCTACTCCTGATTTACATCAGTGTGAGAGATGAATCAGGCCCAGAGTGCTTGCAAAAACAAAATGAAAACAAACAAAACCTGAACACTTCACGTCACTGCTGAGTTTCACACATCTCTTGTAGAAATCTGTGGGTCAGTGGAACTACGTTATGCCTATAGGGGTTGATCCAAAGCCCAGTGAGGTCAATGGAAATATTCCTATTGACTTTCATATGCTTTGGATCAGGCACATAGCGAGGATGTTAGGTGTCTATTTATTACTCACTGAATAACTTTTCACACAGGTATCTGCTGTGTACAGTGTATAATGCAAATCTGGGCACTGGAACTGAAAAATTCATCCTTTGTATCATACTCACAGAGAGAGAAATGATTATATTAAGTCCTGAAGTGAAATCCTGGCTCCTTTGAAGTCAATAGCAAAACTCCCATTGACTTCAATGGGGTCAAGATTTCAACCCGAGGGTCTGATTCTCCACTCCATCACATCAATGTTATGCCAGTGTAACTCTACTAAAATTACTGGGGTTACCTTGACATGAAACTGGTGAAACCCAAAAGAAAATCTGAATACAAAGTGTCTTCATAATGTCTGTTAAAAGAAAAAGAATTACTGCAGTTGGGGAATAACTGCTTTTGTAAAGTGTAAATTAACGTAGACATTCGTGACTAACATTTTAGACACATACACAGCACTTAATACCTATTGCTATAAAATCCAGATGCAAATACACATCAGTATAATACAGAATCTTCCATGAAAAAGCATATAGAAAATGCAGAGGTTTGCATGACTGCTGGATAAGTTTCTTTTTAAGAAGGTGCTCAGTATATTTTAGACTAGGAGCCAAATTCTGATATTGCCACACAATACCCATTGGAGGTGTACATTCATATCTTAGGGAAGGATTTGGCTGGAAGGTGGCAGATTCTGGAAGGACCCACTATTCCTAGGTACAGCTACACAGCATCTAACAATCCTAACAACATATTTTTACTTTGAAAATGTATCTATGTTTTTGTTGCTTTTTGTTGACATCTTTGTTAAATGTGTTCCTCACTTGAAATATTTGAGAAACAAAACTTATTATTTATTGAATCATTCAGCAAATTTTCCAAGCCTCTCAAAAGCACACTACAGAATTATAAGCAAAGAGGCAAACCATGGCCCCTATCACACAGATGTGTAAGGGCCATAAGCAGCAGAAACGCAACGTTCCCACTACGCTCTTTGCCAAAGTGGCAGATAACAAAGGGAGATTCATGACCAAGGAAGACTTCTGTGGTTGGCCAATGTCAATGCCTACTTAAGCCCTATTTTGAAAACTTAAGTGGGACTTAACTGGTGCATGGGCTTTGGGCTTACCTTAGGCTGGGGGTGGATTACACTACTGTGTGAATCCACCTGGCCCCAAAAGTGGAATAGGAACTGATCAGAATATAAAGAGCAATTATCCTCCTACCACATTGCCAGCATTAACTGAATGTGGCCCAGCAGTGCAGGTGTTATTGGCCTTATTTCTCCTTTGAGGATTCTGTCCCCCAGCTCCACCGAGTTAGTTTGGAGTTACTCACAAGAACACAACTTTAATTTGGGTTTTGCTGACTTTTTAGGATTGAACCCTATATATGGATCACTTCACCCACAATAGAAATACAGCCATCACTCTTGTAAAATGTAATGGCTATTGTAACAGCTTATGCATCTGTGGTTTGATAAATTGCAACTCAGTTCAACCAGTCACAGAACTTGAATGTGTCAGCACCTGAAAATGGAATATTCTCATTCATTAGCTAACATAAACTGAACATGGAGGGTGAAATAGGGTTGAAGTGGGGCATAGGACTAGTGCTGCTACTTTGCCCAGGGATGAATTTCATTCCATGCCATTAAATATAGCTCTTCTGACACTTCACCAATAGGAAGTTAATCATCAACTCTGTAATTTTGACGAACCTCTATGGTTTTCATATTGAGACCAAATTCAACATTTCTCCTGTTCTTCTTGCTATTTTTTTCTGAACTTTTTTTCTTGTTCCTGGAAAGTTGGAGCTGTTTGAGCTTGAGAGGCTCTTCTTTCAATTTCTTTTTACAGTTTCATTTCTAACTCAAGTCTGGAGCCTACATGGCAATGCCTTCACTTCAGCTGGGCCTCCTCCTATCTTATCAAATAATATTCGCCTACATTACATTGCTACAACATAAAACCTTTGGAGACTCCCATAGCTTTTAACCTGTCATGTAAATTAAGGCCTCATTAAATTTCTATACTACAATTTTATTATCTCATGTTAAAGATGTTGGAGAAAGCTAATCAGCATTACGTTACAGAATGAACCTGGAGCAATTTTTCATCGAACAACTACCTTCTGACACAGCTTGCTAGAACAATCTTGTGATTTACTAATGGTTCACATTTACCTACAGTACTGCATGTGCTGAATTTGGTTAAAGTTGTTTTCACTTGTGCATTGATTTGTCCTTCACTAATTGACATTGTGATCTGTGTTATAGCACTCTTCTTATTTAAACATACACACCCAGAGATCAAAAATGGATACTTGAGATTCAGTAAAGTTTCATTAACTTCCTCCCTGCCCCACCCTTTTCCAGTTGAACGCACCTCTGGAGGATATTGGAAGTGAATTCCTGAAATGCTATTAAAGGGGGCAACTGGAAGATGGATTTATCCATCTTCTAGAGGACATTGGCTTCTAAAAGACATTGGCAGTGAAGTACTGATATGCTACAAAAGAGGGCGATCAGGAGAAGGAATTATCAAATTATTGAAACCTCATGTGATAGCACATTCTTCTTCTTAACTATTGTTGTATACAGTAACTTCCAGAGGCCCCAGTTGAGATTAGGGGTCCACTGGACTAGACATTCCTTGCCCCAAAGATCTTACAATCAAAACAGACTAGATAGAAAAATATTATTATTCTTATTTTATAGATTAAGTGACTTGTGTAAGATCACACAAGAAGTCCTTGGCAGAGCAAGGAATTAAAACCAGATCTCCCATGGCCCAGGCTAACACTCTAAAAAAAGCACTGTCCTTCCTCTTCTAGTAGCTGAAAAAGGCACCTATACTTTAGCGTACTTATCACAACGTGGCCAACTCTCCAAAGCTGGGTGAGGAGCCCCCATCACTGGTTTATATACATTTCTTTACTTATTTTTTCCCTTCCTTTTGAGAATTATTAAAACTGTGTGAGATTTCTTACTGTTACAAAGAGTCAGGGAAAATACCATGGTAATCCCCTTTCCTTTGGATACTGCATGTTTATTTACAGAGGTATCTAAAGCACTTAAAGCGAGCACCAGATCTCTCTAACGGCCTATTCCAATTCACTTACTATCCCTGGTCTAAAAGCCTCATTCCATTCTCCTATATTTTGCTAGTCTCTAAAGCCCAAGCCAGATCCTGTTCTCCCATTCTCTACAGCCTAACTGTCCAGCCCAGATGTCAATAAGAAGTGAAAGTTTTTAGCACCTTGCAGGATCGGGCCCTAACTTTGCAAAGCCCAGGACTTCCCAGTGTCATGTCTTTTGTAAACTCCACCATGCTTTTCCTGTGTCTGTACAACATCTCAGTTCATTAGGAAGACATGAGATAGCGAAAGGCATGATAGTGTGTGTTTTGGAACCCTGAAGCCCGAGAGATTCTCCTTCCTGTACCATGCATGGAGCCTTTAACTTTAACCCAGCAGTGCCTTTTGTCTGATGGGGAGAGACTATTTATGAGGAGTCATACAAAATAAACATGAAAAGTTCACCATAAAATATGACAACCACTTTAAATAATGTTGACTTAATTAAACTTTAAACTTTATTTATATATTTTATGGCCATAGTGTGAGCTCTTCTCGGATGTTTACTTCAGTGAAAAATCCATCATGTGAGGACCTTGAAAGGAATTAATCCCCCTACCCCTGGCACAGAACTCAGCTCCAACAATTCAGATCTAAATATTTAGTGATGGATGATACATGTTTATAGAACAGAGGGCAGCATGACATTTAAATGGGATCCGGGGTTGCTATAGTGAGCATATATTGTTGAAAAGAAACTGGAAGCTGAAGCCATGCCAACTATCGGAAGCTGATAAGTCAGTCCTTTTCTGCTTGTTTTTTCCTTCCATCTATTCCTTCTGGGTTTTCGAACACTTCTTTATGAAAGGTTATGAACAACTTTCAGAAGGAGAGGTTCTGCTGACTCTAGTACATCCCATGGTTAAACTAATAGCCTCACTGGGTGTCAGCCAAAGGTCACAGGCCTCTCAAAATATTCTTGGGGGAAAAAAAAGTTTATCACTGAACTGAAGTTTCTCATTAGTAACCCTGTGTTGTCTAATCTGTGAAATTACATGATTAACTCTTTTGCAGAGACAGCTTCGGCCAGCATTTGCAATCCCACAGGAAGTTATTAAAAAGTATCACTAAGATAATTTCCTTGCTTTGTACTTGGCCCTTGGGGTAAAGGAAATACATCATTAGATGAGTACTTAATAATAAAGCTATAGATCACTAACAATTATTAAACGACTGTCAAGGCCAATTATTATTTTAAAAGTTGAGTACTGTGCAATTTGAAAAACAAATAAAAAACCTTGAAAGAAATTCTTCCGTTCTTTGTTTTTGTATAGAAATTAGAAACATGCTTCCTCCCCCACTTCCTTTGAAGTGATTATTTGAATATAATCTTTCCCTATACACAGATATCTTACCTTAAACATTTCTCTTTGTAGCTCCAATAGTGCTCTTAAGTCAAACAGTCACTCACTATTGAAAGAAAGCTTCTCTCTGACCCAGGGAATAGCAAGAAGGTCTTTTCATCTGTGCCTAGGGAGGTGACTTCGTGAGTGAGATGTGAACCAGTGAATGATGTGTTGCTTCTATTCACTGAGACTGAAGTGGTTTTCTTTCTCCCACAAAGGACTTCTTGCTTTTGGTCAACATTGAACCCGGATACTCAGGATAGAAGAAAGCAGACATATTGCATATATTTTAGTATAAGTAAATTGCAGATGTTTTCCATGATTTCTTGCATCAGTCTCTGGCTTCTTAAGGAGTACCTCCCAGTTCTACATTTTTTTCTGGCCTAGATCTTAACTAGCTCTTTCGAATGTGTCTCATTTTCCTTCTCAGAAAAGTTCATGCAACTTATTTTTTCTTTTGTTTTTGTCTTTTAATAATTGTGAAAGAATTTAGGGTTCATGAAAGTGAGAGCCTAACAGCACCAGCTCCAGCCAAGCATGGTTTTCTCACTCAGCTGTCAATTTATTTCAGCCTTCACCTGTAGCACTACCGCTCTTGGTCTGACTGGATAATTGCTGGGAATTGTTGTGTGGTGGGCAAATGTTCACAAGGGACTAGGTATGGGTGAACTGGCGGAGATTTATTAAGAACCAAACCAAGACATTACCTAGTTGTCTAATTCAAACCAAACATTTTTGAAGTTTGATAAAAATTGATGACCTCTTATTTTTAATTTTGCATTGTTTGTGGTTTCTGGGTTTTGCAATAATCAGAAGTGAAAGTATCAAAATATCATAAGATATTCTTCCATCTTGTCGAGGAAGTGGAACACCAGTACCAGAGATCTTGTGAAAAGCCTTCTCTTGTTCATCTCTCAACGAACAAAGTTGGCTTATGGATTTTGATGGTAACAAAAGAGGTTAGCCTTGGAAAACCCATCTCTAAATTGTGTTGTAAGACTGACCTAGCAATGCAGCATTTGCATCTTCACCTCATGAGGTAATCCCAGTATAACTAAATAAATGCATTTAGTATTATCTAATGGTTAAAACACAGAGTTTGGAATTTGGGGAGCTAGGATCTATTTTCAGCTGTGCAACTGTATGAGCAAATCAAGTCACTTGCTCTCTGTAAGCCTCACTTTTGTTTTCTGCACAAAGGGGATAATAACACCTACCTGACTTTATAATGCCTTAGGAACTCCTAAGACAAAACACACCCCGTTGTATGAGCATGACGTATTGCTTTTACAAATACAATTTGCCGAGGACTAGGAATTTGGGGCTAATCCCTTGCCTACTTCATTTGCTTGTCTGTGGCTGTTGCTATGATTAAACCTGGTATCCTTTTGGAGCGTTTAGGAAAAAATTCTCTCCAATCTGTTCATTCTTATTTCTGAAAAGTGACCTGAGGATGATATAGGCTAATATGCTCTCCTGGATTAATCTCTAATCCTCTTAATGCTTAACTTGGGAGCCATATGTCTAGCACAATTCCAAAAGCTTGAAAAAGGAAGGGAGGGGTTTGTCAAAATCAGAGCATACATATGATAACAGCCCACTCATTCCACTTCTGAAAATGGTTTAACTGAAGGGCACATCTGAAGCGAAAGCTTTTTCACAATCTAAGTGGAATAACTGAATCTCCACAATCTTCTGTGATGGACGATGGTCAGAGAACCATCTCGTTATGTGTTTCATACTGGTCAGAAAACATAAGGCTGGTGAAGGCTGAAAAAAACTGAAAAAAAGAAACCCTGGTCTTTCCAGCCCAAAAGATTCAGATAGTTCAGAGAAGTATTCATCCTTTTTGATGCTTAAATAAACCAAACCCAAACTTTTAACCTTTTGAGATTTGCCATTCATTAGCCTATAATATACACTCTATTCTTCTCAATAGAGAAGCATTATAAAAACAATCAAAATCCCTATGTTACATGATATCTCTGTGTTCTGATCCCCCAGGAAGTCAGTATAAAGATTCCCATTTACTTCAATGGGGTTTGGATCAGGTGCTTAGAATGTAAGATCTCTGAACTCTCAGAAGATAACTAATACCAGTCAACAGAAACTCCCAACTATTTAAAAAAAAATCAATGGAGCATCAACATTTCAAAATGTCTGACTTTTGGGGTGAGTGAAATGAATATAACTTTCTTCCAATTTTTCTGATATCTTGGCATAGCTCCATTGAAGCCAAAGGTGATCCTCCTCAGGTGTAAATCAGTGTATCTGCCACTATATGTGAGAGAACAAAACAGAAAAGAACAGCTTATCGATATGGAAACAGATTCTGCCACCGTTACAATGCTTCCCCATTGGATCCTGGTGTGGTGCATGTAGAAGGTATGTAACTGGTTTAATTTTATTTTCTGTGTACTGCGCCTTTACATTTCTAGGACTCTTCCAGGGTAGCTGCCATTTTGTGTTCACGTCAGATGCAGCCTGTCACAGAGGACACGCACACATTGTTCTCCCTTTATGGAGTCTCTATGGCTGTTCAGTTTTGTTTTATTAATCTTCCTTGATCTTTTTATTCAGCCTTAGGAACAGTCAGCATGGATTCACCAAGGGGAAGTCGTGCCTGATTAACCTAATTGCCTTCTATGATGAGATAACTGGCTCTGTGGATGAGGGGAAAGCAGTGGATGTGTTATTCCTTGACTTTAGCAAAGCTTTTGATACGGTCTCCCACAGTATTCTTGCCGCCAAGTTAAAGAAGTATGGGCTGGATGAATGGACTGTAAGGTGGATAGAAAGCTGGCTAGATTGTCGGGCTCAACGGGTAGTGATCAATGGCTCCAGGTCTAGTTGGCAGCCGGTTTCAAGCGGAGTGCCCCAAGGGTCGGTCCTGGGGCCGGTTTTGTTTAATATCTTTATTAATGATCTGGAGGATGGTGTGGACTGCACTCTCAGCAAGTTTGCAGATGACACTAAACTGGGAGGCATGGTAGATACACTGGAGGGTAGGGATTGGATACAGAGGGACCTAGACAAATTAGAGGATTGGGCCAAAAAAAACCTGATGAGGTTCAACAAGGACAAGTGCAGAGTCCTGCACTTAGGACGGAAGAATCCTATGCACTGCTACAGACTAGGGACCAAATGGCTAGGTAGCAGTTCTGCAGAAAAGGTCCTAGGGGTCACAGTGGACAAGAAGCTGGATATGAGTCAACAGTGTGCTCTTGTTGCCAAGAAGACTAACGGCATTTTGGGCTGTATAAGTAGGGGCATTGCCAGCAGATCGAGGAACGTGATCGTTCCCCTTTATTCGACATTGGTGAGGCCTCATCTGGAGTACTGTGTCCAGTTTTGGGCCCCACACTACAAGGAGGATGTGGAAAAATTGGAAAGAGTCCAGCGGAGGGCAACAAAAATGATTGGGGTCTGGAGCACATGACTTATGAGGACAGGCTGAGGGAACTGGGATTGTTTAGTCTCCAGAAGAGAAGAATGAGGGGGGGGATTTGATAGCTGCTTTCAGCTACCTGAAGGGGGGTTCCAAAGAGGATGGAGCTCGGCTATTCTCAGTGGTGGCAGATGACAGAACAAGGAGCAATGGTCTCAAGTTGCAGTGGGGGAGGTCTAGGTTGGATATTAGGAAACACTATTTCACTAGGAGGGTGGTGAAGCACTGGAATGTGTTACCTAGGGACGTGGTGGAATCTCCTTCGTGGAGGTTTTTAAGGCCCGGCTTGACAAAGCCCTGGCTGGGATGATTTAGTTGGGAATTGGTCCTGCTTTGAGCAGGGGGTTGGACTAGATGACCTCCTGAGGTTCCTTCCAACCCTGATATTCTATGATTCTATACTTTGGTATAGACTAGGGAGTAATTTCCAGCTCGAAGAGACATACCTGCCCTACCTCTGACTGCGCTAGCATGCTAAAATTAGAGTGTAGCCAGGGCAGTGCAAGAGGCAGGCGGGACAAGCCCCCTCAACTCCAGACCTGTCCAAGATGCGAGGTAATATTCATGGCAGCTAATCCCTCCTGCCACTCGTACAAAACATAACACCGGAGGCAGCTCAACAATGTGGGCAGTTAAACAATACCTGTTAGTTGTTCCCATGCAAGACTGGGAGAAGTCTTGCATTACTCTCCTGCAGCAACAAAAGCATCTGAGTGTATGAACTTTAAAATGCTCTTGTTGGTCCCCATCACTCCCTTTTGGAGAGGCTGGACTGACACTGGCTTCCCTTGCTCCTAACTCTGCTGTAGAACTTTTATCTGACAGGAAAGGGCCATGCTTTGTCTGTACACATGGCATTAGCAAAAGGTGCTGAAATCTCACTGTTGTTTCTCTTAGAAAAGGTGGGGAAGGCTCCCCTCTGACAGGGATGGACTTTTTAAAGGGTATCTCCTCTATCTGTCACCGAGTGGCTGTTTTACATCCTCTGAGGGCAGCAAGTATGCAGCTGAACTCTGCTAGTGAGGAATCTCCTGTCTCCTAATCCTGCTACTTCAGGTGGGGGTAAATTTGGAAATACTGTAAGCACATTTATGGCCCCATTCTTGAAGGTGCTGAGCATTCTCAACCCCCAGTCATATGGGAGTTGAGGGCATCCAGCATCTCTCAGCAGAGGCTCAGCACCTTCCAATATCATGATCTGAAAGAGGCCCCAAAGCCCAAGGGCAATGGAGGAGAAAGGATCAAAGAAATAACAGCTAGGACACATGCAAAATAAAACCTTTCACTGAGTTCACTTTGTACACTTGTTAATTTTATGGGCTATCCATTATTTAAAGCAAAAGATCAGTCTAATTCTGAACATCATTGCCTAGTCAGAAAGTGAAATCCTGAAACACATTATCATAGCTTGTCTTCATATTTGTAATTCTCATTACACTTCAAATGTGGATAAAATCTATTATTCATAGTGTCGTGTTTTATTTGGTAGAACACCAGACTCGTAGATGATTAGTGATAGCTGATGAAATGAACTTTCATAAAAGTTCGGGGCCTTGCATTATATAAAATTTAATTTCTAAAATCAGTGCCTTTGATGTCTTCCCAGTATAAATATTTTACTCACAATTAAGCACTCGGGACAAAAAGGAGAAAAAATGTGGTTAAAAAGCAATCTTCCATAGAATAACTTTTTTAAAAGCTAAGATTTTTCAATAGCTGCTACTGATTTCCCAGTTAACATGAATTTGCAACATTTATTTTCTTTGGGTCAAATCCTACTTGCCTTGCTCATGCAAGTAGACCTATTGTTCTCAATGGGACGACTCACAAGAGTAAAACAAGCAGAACTTTGCTTACTCTTTTAATTTATCTACATCTCTGAGGAGTCGTTTAAATAAATTAGCTTCCTAATTTAGCTGTATTCCTTAACAGGCTCTTTAATTAGGGATTCTACTCTAATGTTCACATTGTTCAAATCCTTTCAGGGGAAATGTTTGTCTTATATTCCTTGATTAACATAAGAACATAAGAACGGCCGTACTGAGTCAGACCAAAGGTCCATCTAGCCCAGTATCCTGTCTACCGACAGTGGCCAATGCCAGGTGCCCCAGAGGGAGTGAACCTAACAGGTAATGATCAAGTGATCTCTCTCCTGCCATCCATCTCCACCCTCTGACAAACAGAGTCTAGGGACACCATTCCTTACCCATCCTGGCTAATAGCCATTAATGGACTTAACCTCCATGAATTTATCCAGTTCTCTTTTAAACGCTGTTACAGTCCTAGCCTTCACAACCTCCTCAGGTAAGGAGTTCCACAAGTTGACTGTGCACTGTGTGAAGAAGAACTTCTTTTTATTTGTTTTAAACCTGCTGCCTATTAATTTCATTTGGTGACCCCTAGTTCTTGTATTATGGGAATAAGTAAATAACTTTTCCTTATCTACTTTCTCCACATCACTCATAATTTTATATACCTCTATCATATCCAGTGATGTCCTGCCAAAAAATTAACAACCGGTTCCCTCCTCCTCACCCCAGGAGGGGGTCATGTCCCCCCCGCCCCCCAGAACTCCTGCCCCATTCAACCCCCACATTCCTTGACACACACACACACATGGGACCCTGCCCCATCCAACCCCTCCTCTCATTCCTGATGGCCCCCCAGGACCCCTGCCCCATCCAACCACCCCTTCTCTCTGTCCCCGACTGCCCCTGGAACCCCTGCCCCTGACTGCCCCCCACGGCCCCATCCAACCCCTGCTCCTTCCTGACTGCCCCCCCTCGGGACCCTTGCCCCCATTCAATCCCCCTGTTCCCTGCCCTCTGACCGCCCTGACCCCTATCCACCCTCCCCCCCGAACTCCCCTGCCCTCTTCCAACACCCCCTCCCTACTCCCTGTCCCCTTACCGCATTGGAGGCCGGAGCCGGGGCGCTCGGCCAGGGCCGGGCCGAAGCCGCTCGGCCGGGGCTGGGGCCGGGCCGAAGTCGCTCGGCCAGGCCCAGGCTAAAGTCTCTTGGCCGGAGCCGGGGCGCTCGGCCGGGCCCGGGCAGGAGCCGCTCGGCCAGAGCCAGTGCCGGGCCAAAGTCTCTCCGCCGGGGCCAGAGCCGGGGCCGGAGCCGCTTGGCCAGAGCAGGACTGGGCTGGGCTGCGCCGTGCTGCGCCTCCCTGGAGCCCTCCTCGCGTTCCCCCGCCCCAGCTTACCTTGTGAAGCCGCCGCTTGTTTCTGAACCCTCCCAGGCTTCCCGTGCGAACATCTGATTCGTGGGAAGCAGAGGAGGGAGAGGAGAAGGGGGGCAGAGCGTTCAGGGGAGGAGCCGAGGAAGCACAGGTGAACTGGGGCCGGGGCCGGGGGCTGGAGCTTTACAAGTTGTTAAATTTAAAAGCCCTTTTAGAACTGGTTGTCCCACGCGGGACAACCGGTTCTAAAAGGGCTTCTAAATTTAACAACCGGTTCCTGCGAACCGGTGTGAACTGGCTCCAGCTCACCACTGATCATATCCCCCCTTAGTCTCCTCTTTTCCAAGCTGAAAAGTCCTAGCCCCTTTAATCTCTCCTCCTATGGGACCCTCTCCAAACCCCTAATCATTTTAGTTGCCCTTCTCTGAACCTTTTCTAGTGCCAGTATATCTTTTTTGAGATGAGGAGACCTCATCTGTATGCAGTATTCAAGATGTGGGCGTACCATCGATTTATATAAGGACAATAATATATTCTCCGTCTTATTCTCTATCCCCTTTTTAATGATTCCTAACATCCTGTTGGCTTTTTTGACTGCCTCTGCACACTGCGTGGACATCTTTAGAGAACTATCCACGATGACGCCAAGATCTTTTTCCTGATTTGTTGTAGCTAAATTAGCCCCCATCATATTGTATGTATAGTTGGGGTTATTTTTTCCAATGTGCATTACTTTACATTTATCCACATTAAATTTCATTTGCCATTTTGTTGCCCAGTCACTTAGTTTTGTGAGATCTTTTTGAAGTTCTTCACAGTCTGCTTTGGTCTTAACTATCTTAAGCAGTTTAGTATCATCTGCAAACTTTGCCACCTCACTTTTTACCCCTTTCTCCAGATCATTTATGAATAAGTTGAATAGGATTGGTCCGAGGACTGACCCTTGGGGAACACCACTAGTTACCCCTCTCTGTTCTGAGAATTTACCATTAATTCCTACCCTTTGTTCCGTCTTTTAACCAGTTCTCAATCCATGAAAGGACCTTCCCTTTTATCCCATGACAACTTAATTTACATAAGAGCCTTTGGTGAGGGACCTTGTCAAAGGCTTTCTGGAAATCTAAGTACACTATGTCCACTGGATCCCCTTTGTCCACATGTTTGTTAACCCCTTCAAAGAACTCTAATAGATTAGTATCAGAGGGGTAGCCGTGTTAGTCTGAATCTGTAAAAAGCAACAGAGGGTCCTGTGGCACCTTTAAGACTAACAGAAGTATTGGGAGCATAAGCTTTCGTGGGTAAGAACCTCACTTCTTGCCCACGAAAGCTTATGCTCCCAATACTTCTGTTAGTCTTAAAGGTGCCACAGGACCCTCTGTTGCTTTCTAATAGATTAGTAAGACATGATTTCCCTTTAGAGAAACCATGTTGACTTTTGCCCAACAATTTATGTTCTTCTATGTGTCTGACAATTTTATTCTTTACTATTGTTTCGACTAATTTGCCCAGTACTGACGTTAGACTTACCGGTCTGTAATTGCCGGGATCACTTCTAGAGCCCTTTTTAAATATTGGCGTTATATTAGCTATCTTCCAGTCATTGGGTACAGAAGCCGATTTAAAGGACAGGTTACAAACCCTAGTTAATAGTTCCGCAATTTCACATTTGAGTTCTTTCAGAACTCTTGGGTGAATGCCATCTGGTCCCGGTGATTTGTTAATGTTAAGTTTATCAATTAATTCCAAAACCTCCTCTCGTGACACTTCAATCTGTGACAGTTCCTCAGATTCTTTCAAAGATAAAAAGGAAAAAGAAGGTCCATATTTATTTTGGCTTTCTATATCTGTGTATGCTCTATTCATCAAACAACCCCCATCCTCCACCTCCCATCATTTCCAAACCCCCCACCTCCCTCAAAAAAAAAATTGTAAGGTGTTATTACGCACTGAAAACCAAAGAATGAGCAATATGACTATAAATAGATACGCTCAATTGTGAGTGAAATGAGCTTGACTTTAACCAGGAGGTGAGGTTGTCTAGTTGATGGGGAACTGGGTTGAAATTCAGGAGACTTCAGTTCTATTCCTAGCTCTGCCACTTATCTGCTGGGTGAGTTACTTCACCATTCTGCTACCCCTGGCTAATTAGGCCCTAAGCTATTCAGAGAAGAGAGTATGTCTTACTATGTGTGCCTTGCACAATTTCTAGACTCTAGGTTCTACTGTAATATAAATTACTCTCTCAACCTATTAGCTTTTTTGCACACATTACACTGTATTTGTAGTCCTTAAACAAGTTGCCTCCTACAGTATTTGTTTTTTAAAAGTTTAATCAATTGTTTTTCAAGGAATAGAGAACTAAATATACAATGTATACACTAATTAGCAAATACAGTAGAACTTCAGAGTTACGAACACCTTGGGAATTGTAACTCTGAAGTGTTCATAACTCTGAACAAAACATTATGGTTGTTCTTTCAAAAGTTTACAACTGAACATTGACTTAATACAGCTTTGAAACTTTACTATGAAGAAGAAAAATGCTGCTTTCCCTTTATTTTTTAGTGACTTACATTTAACACAGTACTGTACTGTATTTGCTTTTTTTTTTTTTTTTTTTTTTTGGTCTCTGCTGCTGCCTGATTGTATACTTCTGGTCCCAAATGAAGTGTGTGGTTGATGGGTCAGTTTGTAACTCTGGTATCCATAACTCTGAGGTTCTACTGTACTTTCCATCTTCTGAGGTGTAATGCCAGGAATTATGTTGAACCAGGAGAGATATCTATTTGTAACCAAGACTATTCATCATGACCTTGGACAGGATCAGACAAATCACTGAGAACCATTAGTTAAAAATATCATCAGCACTATCTCCCCCGCTCCCTGCTCCACAACTACCCAGGGGTGCTGCCACAGACAGTTTTATATTCTGAGGAATGCATGTTTTCTTGTCTGGTGGGATATTATTTTGCCAGTTCACATGGACCTTGTCAGATTCCTGCAAAGAAAATGACTTCTGTTCTGCCCTAAACGTTTGGCTGGGGAGCTGATATTTAGCTGAGACAAAATAGTTTTAACTCGACAAACAGAGAGCTTGACCTGTTCATCTTAGATGCCTTGTCTAAACACATCAACTTCAGCAGACAAGTCATACAGGTTTCAGTAGGAAAGGGGCACACTTACACACACGTGTGCAAGAGATTCTGGCACCCTGCCCCCCACAGAGCAAATTACAAGCATCTGCTGTGACTTCTCCTTTCGGGTCACCCAGTGTATAATGGGTGGGGGCGGGGAGGATTCACTCCAAAAGGTCTCAGGATTAGTAGGCACCAACTGACTAATGTCGGAGGGGGGGAGAGGGGCTGGAAATAACCCCAGGGTACTTGGCTTTCAGCAGACTCAGAGGGAAATGGTCACAGAAGATGCAAAGGGGGGAGTACCTGTTGCCAAATGGCTATGATTACAGTGGTGGCAAATTTCCAGGGAAACAGAGCCTCAGCTCTGTTTTATCAGGATCCTTTGTAAGTTGCTATTAAGAAGTATTTTTCAACAATCTCATTTTTATTAGCCGTTTGTGCCCATTATAGTTTTCTAGTTGCTAGTTTGTTATGGCTGTAACATAAATAAGGTTCTAAAAATGTCTCATTTGAGGAGTTGCAGGGCTGGGCATGCCATTTAGACACAGATAAAAGCAGATGTAAAGGGTTTTCTTTGTAATGGGTCTATTATATATTTAATAGAACTGTCATATAAACCTATACTAGCATTTAAAATGCAGTTTCTAGGCTATAAAATAAACACCATTTCTAATATTGCTGTTGGCTTTCACCTATAGGACTCAGTTCATTAAAAGCTCTGTACAGCATTTATATAAGATTGTCATGTGATTTACTACACAAAAAAACAGGCAATGAATGTCTTCTCCCCCACCCCCAAAACCAGCTATTACAAAACCAATACTTCAAGATTATTAACAATACACGAATGGTAGTATCCTGGCAGGAAGGTGAGGTCAGAGACAGCAGAGGTGCTGGCTGGCACATCCTTTGATGTAGGAGCTCTGCTAGCTACAGCAGGATTCCTCCAGGCAGAATGAGCTTGAGAAATACACGAGCTTTTCAATTCAGTTCTGCTCAATAAGACTTTATGGGCATGACAAGCAATGTGAATGTTGCCATAGTGCATAAAAACATAGACCACTCCAGTCTCTATGGGAGGGAGGGATGATCTGCTTGCATAAGGTTATGCAGTGGGTTTGAAGTTTGTCCATTTCTGTGGCCAGTTGTTACATAGCACAACGCCAGCTCATTTTCTCCCAGGTTTAGGCATAATTTTCTCTCATCACTTTTCGTTGAGAAACTTTTTATGATTCCTCATCATGTGAGGAAATATCTTTTTCACTCTCCCTTATCCAGGGGTGTGTGCGGGGGGAGGGGCAAATAGGGGCACAGCCCCCGCCCCCAATCAGTGGGGGCACAGAACTCCTCCAGGGCCAGGCGGAGAGAGCGAGTTCCTCCAGCCCTGGAACTGGGGGTGCGGGAGATCCAGATCCTCTGGTTGCTGAGGGATAGTGAGCTCCACTGGCCCTGGTGGGAAGAACCAGCTCCTCCGGCCGAGGGGGAGAGAGAACCAGCTCCTCTGGCCACAGCGGGCACAGAAAGTGCCCCTCAAAAAGCAGCCAAATTTTTATTCTGGTGCATGCCCCGGCCCTTATCACCGCTGCCTCTCTGAACAGGAGCTGGGTGCACAGTCACTTCCTGCTGACAGCACTGGAGCTGGTAAAAAAGGAGGGAAATACTTTCAGCAAAAATCTGAATCTACATTTTATTTCCCCCAAAAATATTTCCACATCATCCTTGGTGGCCAAAGTCCTTCAGGAACAGGGGAAGGAACTGTCCACCATCCCCAATTTGGAAGGTGCCCCTAACTTGGGTTGACCCAGCCTACGATGTTGAATCAAGAAGTGTACTGATTCAATGCAACTCCCAGGCAGTCTCAACCAGCTGGGGATATCAAACCCAAGAGACACTGGAAGCTGTTAGGTCCTTGTGAAGCTCCTAAGGGAAAGCAGTGGTCGTTGCTGCCTGCTGTCCTAAGACAAATCTTCCTATTATTATAGGTGGGGCTTTCCATTATAAGACCCTGTTGCAGTTGTGTATAAAACTTTGCCAGACGTTAACTGGGATGAAATTTTTCATGTTGGGTGTCTGCCTCAGGCTGGGGTTTTTCTTGGGAAATTTCAGCCAGAACAGTTCAACTGTTTCTAAGTATGAAACTAGGGGAAAATACATCATGTTGTGGCCTTTACTCTGAGAAGCTCTAGCTCCTCAGTTTGGAATTTGGGTCAGGGATGCACCTTTTGCTGTTCCTGTAAAAATCCACCCAAATTTGGCACAGGGACAGCTTGGAGGGGAAGGGGCAGATGGGGTCACTGTTGGGAGCAAAGGGCAGAAGGATCTGTGACCAAACGAGCACACTTGCCTTTAGAGCCTTGAGGATGGAACTCAATATTCCAGAGTCTCACCGTTCCTCTGGTATCAGCAAAAAAAAAAAAAATGAAGCAGACGTCCTGTGGAATAAATACGTGTTATCGTGTAAGTAAAGACAGTATCATAATGCATCTGCACCTGGGGGATAAACTGAGATTGCACCAGCAACCTTAATTCTGGAATTTCCTAACTTCTGAATGCTTGACTTTCCAACCTTAACAATGTTCTTTTAACATATTTCTGTGTGTAATTTAACATTGACATTACAGTAGTTCCCAGAAGCCTCAATCAGAATCAGGATACTGTTGCGCTGAGCCCTGTACAAACATACAGACATGGCACCTACCCCTAAAGAACTTACATCCTGCAGTCAAAACATGGGTGCATATAATTAGGCAACTACATTTGTATTTAGGTTCCTAATTCAACTGGCTTCATTTTTAAGGTGCTGAGCACCCACATCCCTCAGTCACTTGAATGGCAGCTACAAGTGCTCAGTACCTGTGAAAATCAGGCCACTTTTATTGAGGACTCCAATTCAGTAAATCACTTAAGCATGTTCCCAGTCCCAAGTCACAGCTGATGGACCATTAAGGACCCTATCCCAGTGCCATAACTTAGAGCTGCCTAGTAGCAGCAATAAGTGATGATGAGGCAGGAACTGGGTCACAGAATCAGGGAGCCTTGATGACCCCCCCTCTTTCTTGTCCTGAGACACAGAAGAGAATCTGGTCTGTAATATATAAATAAATAACAAATGAACAGGTCAAAGTTAAGGTTGAGATAAATGAAGCTGGTCACGCAACACAGCTATATTTTTAGGCTGTCTTGAGGCTAAGGAAGACGACCAATCATACTTGGTTCATGTTCTCAAGGTTATCTTCAGCACCATGAGGCATAGAAACATATTTTTAAATGAAATCTTATATGCTGGAGAATTCATTTGAAGACAAATATGTCCTATGATGATAAAATTCAACAAAAATATTCATCAATGATTATCACTAAGTAAATGGAAATAGTTATGAATTAATTTAAAAATACCACATTAATACATTTTAAAAATAGCCTATGCCTTAAACTTTACTAAGAAGTGAGTAAATTTTCTTATCTCAAAAATCAGGAAGTTATTTGCTAAAGTGAGCAAATCAAAATTTCAAGAAGGGCCTGTTTTCATATGATTATTACTCATAAAATAATGAAGAGATTTAATTCTAAATTCTCAGAAAAAGTATTCTGTACTCACTGATTGAGTGCTCAAAATATGGGGAAAATACTATTCACATACAGCAAAGAGGCTTAATCCTTGCATTAAATGCAAATCTCAACACAGATTTAACTATGGAACTCAAGTATCAGAAGGGTAGCCGTGTTAGTCTGGATCTGTAAAAGCAGCAGAGAGTCCTGTGGCACCTTATAGACTAACAGACGTATTGGAGCATGAGCTTTCGTGGGTGAATACCCACTTCATCGGATGCATGCATGGTATTCACCCACGAAAGCTCATGCTCCAATACGTCTGTTAGTCTATAAGGTGCCACAGGACTCTTTGCAACTATGGAACTGTTATGCTGCCGCCGTAATGCACACACAGACACATCAGACATATTTGGATACTGGAAGAAAAGCTGAGTTGGCACTTAAAAGATTGTAAGGTCAAAATTAGTTTTGTCAGCTTTACTAATTGTTCTCAAAGTGATGTCTTTCATTTGAGCTGATTTAACTGTAAACTCTGACTTACTGTGATTTGGTTTTAAATACTTTTTGGTAACAGTCATTCTGAATTATAAATAGCTTCATCCTTCTTCCTCCTTATCAAACTTTGACGTATGGAAGATAATAAAAAGGATTTTAGGCATACTGATGCAAAACAGCCACCCCTTTAATCATGTTAAGTCAATAGTCCCCATGAGTTAATGTCCATATCACAGACGGAGTGGGTAGTAAGAGGGGGAGAGGAGAGAGAGAGAAACTTCTATTGCTTTTGATCCAAAACCGATTCATTATTCAGTACAGTTAAAATTGTCAAAGATAATTTTTGTAGCCATGCATTTCTCTTCTGTTTATAGGGATATATAGCTATGTGAACAGAAGTGAGCACAGTTAGAAGAGGCTATTCAGGGTTCGATGCATATTGCAAGTGGATTGCTGTCATCACCCAAGTTAACTAGGAAGAAGATGGGATGTCATACCAGAGTGTACTGTCTACACTTCTATTCCTATGGGTATTACTATGTGCTGCCTTGCTTGATGAGATAATGTTTTCATTTTTTAAGTAAAGATTTGTTAAATTTGTTTTTTTGGCACAAGTATTTCAGGGATTGAATCACGGGTCCTTCCGTTCACTCCCTTCCATGGCCTTGTAGACATTAGACAGTTTTAGCAGAAAAGGGACCGCACAGAAGGCTGAAGAATTCCAAACTCTTTTTCAGTTGGAATTCTTCCTTTTCCTATCTGTAAGATGCTGTTATAGCAAATATTCACATATGCTAATGACTTTATGCATAGCATAGAAATGTAGGGCTGAAAGGGACCTCAAGAGGTCATCAAGTCCAGTCCTCCTATGCTGAGGCACGACCAAGTAAGCCTAGACCATCATGGACAGATGCTTGTCCAACCTGTTCTTAAAAGCTACCATTGATGGGGATTTCATAACCTCCTTTGGAAGCCTATTCCAGAATTTAACTCCCCAATAGTTAATTTTTTCCTAAAATCTAATCTAAATCTCCCTTGTTGCAGATTAAGCCCATTACTTCTTGTCCTACCTACAGTGGATGTGGAGAAAAACTGATCATCTCTTTATAACATATTTGAAGACAGTTATCAGGTCCTCCCTCAGTCTTTTCTCAAGTCTATATATGCCCAGTTTTTTAAAACTTTTCTTCACAGGTCAGGTTTTCTAAAACTGTTATCATTTTTGCTGCTCTTGTCTGGACTCTCCAATTTATGCACATCCTTCTTAAAATGCAATGCCCAGAACTGAACACAGTGCTTCAGCTGAGGCCTCATCAGTGCCAAGGAAAGAGTTCAATTACTTCCTGTGTCCTACATATGACACTCCAGAATTATTTGCCTTTTTCACAACTGCATCACATTGTTGATTCATATTCAGTTTGGAATCACCATAATCCCCAGATCCTTTTCAGCAGTACTACTGCCTAACTAGTTATTTCCCATTTTGTAGTTGTGCATTTGATTTTTCCTTCTCTTTCTTGAATTTCATCTTGTTGATTTCAGACCAATTCGCTAATTTGTCAAGGTTGTTTTGAATTCTAATCCTGTCCTCCAAAGTGCTTGCAACCCTTCTCACGTTGGTGTCATCTGCAAATTTTATAAGCATACTCTCCACTCGCTGTCTCCCTAGTTACTTCCTCCACATTCTGAAACAAAAGTTGCCCCCAATACATTCCAAGAACGTACTGGAAATTTTGTGTTTTGCTGTATTACTTTTTCAGCAGATGTCTGGGAGTTAAAGTCCCCCAGTCTTACCAGTTCCTGTATTTCTGTTATTTGCTCTAGAAATGTCTCCTTCACCTCCCCTTCCTGATTTGGCAGCCTATAGTAGACCCCCTACCATATCACCCCTATTTTTTACCTCCTTACCCAGAGACTTTCAACTGGTCTGCCTCTCACCTCCTCTGGCCCTCAGAACAAGTGAATATATTCTTGATGTATAATACAATACCTCCTCCCTATTTTTCCCAGCCTGTCCTTCCTGAACAAGTGATACCTCTCTATACCAATATTCTGGTCATGAGATTTATCCCACCAAGTGTCTGTGATGCCAATTAAGTCACAATTTAACTTGTTTAGCTTATGTATGAGCAGATCGGTTGACTTCTATGGGGATACTCCCATGAATACAGACATGCACGTATTTAAGTGTTGGAAGGATCAAGCCCAGTGTAAAATGGCACCTTCTTATGCAACATATCTATCCTCTGTAGTCTTTAAATCATAGCTATTTACTTTATTGACACAATCAAGTTTTTACTATTGTTGCATTTGGTATTGTAGGACCAGCACAGATAAAGGACAGCAAGTTGTTTCTTCTGCCTTGTGCATCATTAACAAAATTCTCAGCTAAGTTTTGAAATGGAATCTTTATTACTAGCGATGATATAAGAGGCAGAACGAACCCTGGTTGATTTTCAGATCCCTAATGCAGTTTGCATAGTGCTAGCAATTAGAAAAGTTCTCTTTTGACTAGCAAACTGAGTAAAGGAAATGACTAAGCGAATAACTATAAAAAAAAAGCAACATGTCCCACACAGTAACTTTCCTCCATGGTATAATTGTCCTTTAATCATTTTTCCTTTCAGCTTACAGTCATGGGACTTGTCTTGAGCTGAGATGGTAAAAAGGGCACTGCCAGCATGGCATTAAAACTACTCCTTATTGGTGCCCAGAGGGTATTTCAAGAGTTATGCTTACCAGGGATGAGGTTTATCATCTTTGTCATGCTCTAGAACTCAACTAGCAACCCTGAGAGAAAGAGTTTCAGGTCCATCCTATACATTGGTTTCATGGGGGGAAATCCTTGCAAAAACTGGTGGTGGTCCTTTGGACAGCAAATGGATTAATTAATCCTACATAAATTATCTATTCAGGTAATTATGTTGGGCTAGAAAAAAAGTAGGTGTAAAATGATGGAACTATACTGCTTTGAATGCTGGGCTTTTTGATGGTGAAAATGATGTTTTATTTATTTTGTCATAGAACAAAGGGATGATATGGCAGCAAAAAACATGTGCCTAAGTAAATCAAAAATATGGACATAAATTAATGTAAAAGAGAATAAAGAAATACAGTTCTCTCTCTCCTACAAAGAAGGCTTGACATGGATCCATAGTGAAACTTCTCTTGTGTGACATTTTTATTAAGGTTATGTATGACTGTTCATCTTCATTCTGCTGGTGCTAATTGCTGTCTATTGGATCCTTCGCTACTGTGTACAGAGAACACATGCTTCCTCCAGACGCTGCCATTGCCACGGGTGCATTGGATTGTTCTCCTGTCCTCAGATAGGAACCTGCTGCTGTCTGACCACAACAGCTGGGAATATTCTGCTTTTAAAAGCTTATCTTGTTGATACTCGAGTTGAGCTATTACACAGTGGAACAAGCAAACAGAATGAACGGACCCTCTGTGGGCAACTTATAGTAACAAAAAAAAACCTCGATGTGCTTTTGAATGTGTCTCTTGTCTTGGATTTGACAGTGATGTTTAACATAGATTTTTCCTGTGAAGAAAATGTGGTGATACAAAGCCAGGAATAAACTAAAGGAAAACATGCATGGAAGACATGTTCAGAGTTTGGGATTCACTCCAAGCTGTTAACTACATTTAGGGCCTGATCCTGAAAAGCTTTACTCATATGAAGCGTCCCACTGAAGTGAAAAGGACTACTTGTGTGGGTTAGGATTATTCATGTGAGTAAGAATTACTCCTATGCATGGAATGTGCTCCCTGAACAGCTACATAAGGCCACTATCTTCCCCTTCAAATCCACCTCTGCCGTGATGCCTGTAAGAAATCAGCTACTTAACAATGGCTGTAGGGGTAAATGGAGTTAGCTGGAACCTATGTTACCTACATAATAATAATTAAATTGTATATATGTGCATATATTACACATATTAATAGTTTTAAGGCCCAAAAGGACCATTGTGGTAATTTAGTCTGACTTGTGAAACACAGGCCATGGAATTTCCCCCAGTGATTTCTGCTTAGAATCACAGAAATGTAGGGTTGGAAGGGACCTCAAAAGGTCATCTAGACCAGCCCCCTGCACTGAGGCAGGACCTAGTAAACCTAGGCCATCCCTGACAAGTGTTTGTCCAACCTGTTCTTAAAAACCTCCAATGATGCCTATTCCAGAGCTTAACTATCCTTATAGTTGGAAAGTTTTTCCTAATATCTAACCTCAATGTAACATACGACACTTCTGTTAATATACCCCAGAACAATATTAGCTTTGTTTTGCAACTACATCACATTATTGGCTCATTCAATTTGTGATCCACTATAATCCCCAGATCCTTTTCAGAAGCACTACCACCCAGTTATTTCCCATTCTGTAGCTGTGCATTTGATTTGTCCTTCCTAAGTGTAATACTTTGCACTTATCCTTGTTGATTTCAGACCAATTCTCCAATTTGTCAAGGTAATGTTCTAATCCCATCCCAAAAGTGCTTGCAACCCCAACCAGCTTTGTGTCATCTGTGAATTTTATAAGCACACCCTCCACTACATTATCCATGTCACATTAAGGAAAATATTGAATAGTCTCAGTCCCTGGTCTTCCAACCAGTTGTGCACTCAACTTATAGTAATTTCATCTAGATTAGTTTCCTTAGTTTGCTTATGAGAAGGTCCTGTGGGACTGGGTCAAAAGCCATACTAAAATTAAGATGTATCAAGTCTACTGCTTCCCCCATCCACTAGGCCAGTAACTCTGTCAAAGAGGGAAATTAGATTGGTTTGGAATGATTTGTTCTTGACAAATTCATGTTGGCTATTACTTATACATGCTACAGTATAATAGGGTGACAGGGCCTTCTAGTTCAAGAAGAACACAGGTAAGTTAAAAACATGGAGACCAAGGAGAAGGGTTGGAATCTGGGAGGAGCATGGGCTGTTATAGCAGGGATTGGAGAGACAAGAGAGAACAGAGGGGAAAATCAAATAAGTATCTTAAATATCTATATACTAATGTGAGAAGTATGGGGAATAAGCAGGAAGCACTTGAAATGCTAGTTAATAAACACAACTATGACAATTGGCATCACAGAGACTTGGTGGGATCATACACATGACTAGAATATTGCTATAGACGGGTATAGCTTGCTCAGAAAGGACAGGCAAGGGAGAAAGGGAGGGGGTGTTGCCTTATATGAAAAATGTATACACATGAACTGAGGTTGAGATGGAAATAGGAGACAGACTTGTTGAAAGTCTCTGGGTAAGGATAAAAGGGGTAAAAAAAAACAAGGATGATATTATAGTAGGGATCTACTACAGACCACCTAACCAGGAAGAAGAGGTAGATGAGGCTTTTTAAAAAAAAAACTAACAAAATCATCCAAAGCACAGGATTTGGGGGTTGATGGGGGACTTCAGCTACCCAGACATCTGTTGGGAAAATAATACAGCAGGGCACAGATTATCCAACAAGTTATTGGAATGTATTGGAGACAATTTTTTATTTGAGAAGGTGGAGAAAGCTACTAGGGGAGAGGCTGTTCTAGATTTGATTTTGACAAATAGGGAGGAACTGGTTGAGAATGTGAAAGTCGAAGGCAGCTTATGTGAAAGTGATCATGAAATGATTGAGTTCATGATTATAAGGAATGGTAGAAAGGAAAATAGCACAATAAAGATAATGGATTTCAAGAAGGGAGACTTTAGCAAAGTCAGGGATTTGGTAGGTAAGATCCCATGGGAAAGAAGTCTAAGGGAAAAAACAGTTCAAGAGACTTGGCTGTTTTTTCAAAGTTTTTCAAAGAGACATTAAGGGCACAAGAGCAAACTCACTGTGTAGGAAAGATAGGAAGTATGGCAAGAGAATCACCCTGGCTTAACCAGGAGATCTTTAATGACCTAAAAATCAAAAAAGAGTCCTACAAAAAGTGGAAACTAGGTCAAGTTACAAAGGATGAATATAAACAAATAACACAAGTATGTAGGGACAAAATTAGAAAGGCCAAGGCACAAAACGAGATCAAACTAGCTAGAGACATAAAGGGTAACAAGAAAACAGTCTACAAATATATTAGAAGCAAGAGGAAGACCCAGGACAGGGTAGGCCTGTTACTCAATGGGGGAGTTGGGAACAACAACAGAAAACGTGGAAATGGCAGAAGTGCTAGATGACTTTTGTGTTTCAGCTTTCACCAAAAAACGTTAGTAGCAATTGGAAGTCTGACATAGTGAATGCCAGTGAAAGTGAAATCAGAGGCTAGAATAGGGAAACAAGTTAAAAATTACCTAGACAAGGTAGATGTCTTCAAGTCTTCAAGTCACCTGGTATATCTTGACTTTAGTAAGGCTTTTGTTACTGTCTCGCATGACCTTCTCATAAACAAACTAGGGAAATACAACCTAGATGGAGCTACTATAGGGTGGGTGCATAACTGGTTGGAAAACCGTTCCCAAAGAGTAGTTATCAGTGGTTCACAGTCAAGCTGGAAGGGCATATCAAGTGGGGTCCCGCAGGTTCCACTATAAGTCAATGGGAGCACTGTACACAGGCTTGCATGATCTTTAATTCGTAGGACTTATACTGTAAATATAACACCATATTGATGACAATGTGTAGTTCATGTGTAACTATTCAATACATTTTTTGCTTTCTTCACTTAATTTTGCAGAGTTTATAATTGCAATAACAATGTTTGGAATGGGCGTCGCCTAGTAATTAATCACTAACTTAGTTAAAAACCTGTTCTAGCCAGTCATTAACTTCCAGGAAATGCCATCTGTTTAGTCATTATTATTTAAATACACATCTTTTCTTAAATCTCAAACAATGTCTATATATCTTGATAAGGCTCTTACATAATGTACTCCATGCAGGTAAATTGTGACTAGAGGTACCAGTATATACTAAGTATAAGGTGCTCATGGAGTATTTGATAAATTCACAATACTACTTCAAAATATTACATTTTAGCTTCAGGAGAAAATGATGGGCAGTTAATAGAACAGACCCAGACAGAGGCCAAAAGATGCTGCTGAGGGATCATGTGAGGTAGCTTAGGGAGGGGAGAGAACCCAGAGCATTGCGAGGAGCTGCCAAGAGCAGGAAGCTAGGAAGGAACTAAAACAAAGATGGTGGGACTATCCCAAAGGCTGTAAGTAGGAGCCAGGAACTGTGAAGGAGCAGCTGGCTACTACAGCAGGGCAGGGGAATTCAGATCATGGGTTTTGCAGGCTAGTCTCTGATGCAGGCTAGTCTCTCTAGAGCTGGTTGGAAAATGGGAACTTTTTTTATGAAAATTTCTCAGGTAAAATTTGTCCCTGATTTTCACAAAAACCAACCAACCAACTACACATTGTAAAGTTTTCAGCCAGCTCCATAAGTCACAGATGTGGCCAAAATTCCAGCTCCGTTGCTGACTGAGTGGTTTAAAACTGCAATGTCAGTGTGTGACCAGTAGGGCAAGAAGCCAACAGGTTCTCTTTGCTGAGCCACCTACAGCGAGTACAGAGCAGAGCAGAGCTGAAAAACATCAGTCACCCTGCCCAGAGCTGAACTGACTGATTGGGGTGAGCAACAAAGACAAGGGAAGACATATCCCTGCCCCATGTATTTTCAGCACCAGGGGCAGGGAATGAATTAGGGGGATAGAAAATATTGGGTGGAAGAAGCAGACAACCCCCTTCCACATGCCTTCCTTTTGGGTAAGTGGAGGCTGCACCGTGATGGTGTCAGAAGGGTGGGGAACATACCCATCATCCCTCTAGGAACATATGTGGAGGGAGGGATAGTTGGCCAGTGAGCCTCCACCAGAGAGACAGATCCAAGTGGGGGGGGGAGGGGTAGGCTGTCTGAAGAGGGTGATGAAGAAATCTCAGGGAAATCTCCACTGGTTCAGATAAGTATCTGGATCAGGCTTATCTCAACTGCAAACGCTTTGGGGTTTTCCATCACTTATTTTTAGATATCTTTACGGTCATGTCAAAAGAAGTTGCTGTGAGGAGGTATCAGGGGGTATCCCTTGCCAATTAGGAAACTTATTAAACCAAAATTTCAGCTGAATACACACAGCTGAGTACAGCCCTAGAGGCTGGGGACCTGGCAGCACCTGGGCTCATTTGGGGAATTGTCCCTCAAATAATTTTTACACGTTGGCTACTATGAATGGGACAAGGAGCTGCAGGAGCAACTGAGTAGCTGCTACAGAGCTGCAGACAAGAGTGCAGCTAAATTGGGGCCTCAGAGGAGAAGTGGCAAACATAAAAGGACCAAATCCAGGCAGGGTGCCTGATCCCAAAAAGGAACAGGCTCTCTGATTTAAGCCCAAATCAGCAAAGAAGCAGCCTGAAACAGTAGGGAGTAGGGTTATAGGTGGGTTTGAATAGCTAGTCAGTGGGTCTAGCTACCAGTGAGGATCACACTGGGAGCAGATATACTCAGATGTTGTTACCTTTGGGCTTGAAATGCCCTAGCCAGTAACTGAGGAGAGGCCAATGTTTACTGATCACTTTAGGTGTCTTTGAAGCAAAACAAACCAAATACCCCCCCATAAAATCAATTTTTAATGAGCTGTGAAACAGCCTCTGATCATTAAGAATCCCAGGGTACTTTCCACAAGAGCAGGAGCATTAACTCTGGTGTCCTGAGCAAATTCCAAGTGGGATAATTACATTTTGTGTACAAAAATTCCCTCTGGCATTTCAGATGCAGCATCCTTCACTTTTTGTCCTAAACCATTGGGCAATGTTTCTCTCTGTTTCACTTAAGTGTTACACCCCAGAGACGGCTGCATCTCAGTTGTAGGTGAAGTGATCCCTGCATTTAATTTATATTTCAATTTAACTGCAAAATTCTTTGGGACCTCTTAAGACAAAGGCACTATAATTATGCAAGGTGTTACATTTATTATTACCACAAATACACCTGAAAAATTAAACTCAAGCAGTACCTCATCATTCCTATCATCCTTTCAACCTTCCTGTGTTTGTTCCTATCTCCATTATGTATGTCTCTTGTTCTACCTGTGTCCACACTACTGTAATTATTACCACCTTTCTTCCTTGTGGCTCCACAGACTTAAGGCATGACAGGTCAAATGACTATCCTCCTTCATGTCCTTGTTCAAGCAAATAAGGATGCAGCTCTTATGTGGCACAAGAAATTGCCGACAGTGCAATTGTACAAAACCATTGTCCGCTTTGAAATGTCTTATAAATTTCTCTTAATGTTTCTCTGCCATGCATCAGGCTTGCATCAAGTGTCTTTTTCAACAGTATTATTGTAGATGGCCATTTATCAGGTGTATATTGTACTGCAGGGTAGTGTTTAGAAATTCCATTTGCCATATGTTATTTGTGATCCTTGCACAGGGCCTTCATTTGTCAAAGGATTTAGATCTCAGCTGTGTTTAGTTTTGGGGGCTTGAGAACAAGTCGACCCATAGGCAGACACCTAATGATATAATTTGTGCAGTGCTAAAGGTTTGACTGCCCTCTATCAACCTTTATGCAGACAACTCCTTTGAATACAGTAATGGATGACAATATCAAAAGCATAAATCACAGCAAACTTCAAGGTTTCCTGGAAAACATGACTCTTAAGCTTTAGGCACATGGACATTTGGCACAACGTCAGAAACTTTTTGGACTATTCATTTATCCAACACTAGCCAAAAATAACCGAAGACTATGTGTCTGTTGATTTGTTTTGAAATCCATTCAAAATGGCAAAGAAGTTAAAAAGTCAGAGGCTGGGGTGGCAACTCAGAAATGAGACTTCTGAAATAAGAAAGATTCTTTTCTTTATCTCAGAACATGTGGTGCTAATAACCAAGGTTGTGTCCCTCAGACAAAACTCCTTCCTTGAGCTTAATGTTACTAGACAAATAGTTAAAGTAGCAAATAGAAATGATGTAGTTCAGGTTCCTTATTTATGCTTTAGAAAGTAGTAAGTAGAGCCACACAGGAGGGATCTCTGCTCTGGGGAGGCAAATACACTACGGATCTTCTCACTTCATTTTCCTGGGAATATTCTGTTGGTGCGGCAGCGGGAGGGGAGAGAGAATGTTGTCACCACACCATGGGATGGCCAGTGGTTCTGTCTCCAATCCCCACTGACTCTAGAGGGTCCATTGGAAGCCCTTCTCTCCTTCACTCTGGTTCAATCCCTCACTCTGTACCTCATTTGCCCTCCCCCTACGTTTTTATTCTTCCTTTTCGAGGTCTTTTTATATTCTCAGAGTTTCTTCTGCCCGCCTCAATCTTTTCAACTCCTGCTTCCCAAAAGTTCTTCTAGTGGAGGAGCAGCCTGAGAGCAATGAAACTGGTCTCCTCTCTGTAACCATGCTACTTACCCACTCCTCACATCTCACAACTTCTGCAGGCAAGGAAAGGAAATCACCTGACTTCTGATCCTGCTGAGCATCCAGAGAGACACTGTAGCTTTGTCCTGTTGTCTCTGTCCTCCAGAGAGATCAGGGAGGTTCAGTCTTTATGTTGCCTCCCCTCCGCCAGAAAGCCAGGTGCTTATCATGGTGCCTGTGAACATACCTGGTTATGTCCTTGAGCTGTGCCACTATTGCTGTGACTCTTCCTTTCCAATACATACTATAGAAAATGCCTTGAACACTATAAATACTGAGGTAAAGTTATTTAGTTAACTCAGGTATCATAAAGGAAGTAACACATTTTTAAAGATAACTATTCTATCTGCATAGAAGCAATAGCAAGACTAGGTGGCTGTGAAGCATGCCTAGGGCAGAAGGAAGGATAGAAAAAGAACAGAGGAGGCAGAGATGCAGTGAAAGGGGAAAGTAGGCAGTATGCTTAACTTTTTTAAAAACCAACAAAACAGTTTTGCACTAACAGATAAATATACATTACATACTTTCCTAATATCTTTACAAGCAATCAGCTGTAGTTACCATGGAGATGTTCAAAGATCACAAAGGGGAGTAGGAATTGTCCATGGAACAGTTTCCCTATTCTACTATAATGTGGTTCTCGCTATGGGCCTTTCTTCACTGAGATGTTAGCTGGAACTATAATTTGGGTTTTGCACTAATCCAACTCCTGTCCACATATTAACATCTCTAGGTTGAGTTAAGCAGTGCTTTAAGATTGAGCTAGCTGGCCTGTTAGTGGGCATGCACTGAGCTACTAATGCAGTGAGGGATGCAGCAGCTCAGTTTACTCATCAATTGCCAATCCCATTACTTTGCTAATCTAATCACTCTGTGGTGCTAATCTATCTAATCACTGTGTGGACTGAGTGCTCTCACTAAAGCTATGCTAGCTCAAGTGGAATAACTAGAGCAGTGAGTCTCAACCTATTTTGGGCCACATCCACACAATATATATACTACCTGTATGGCCCCGAGTATGTCAAATGGCCTGCAGCTGTGTGTTGATTCAGCCAAAGCAGCCCACGGATTGAGAACCACTGAATTAGAGTGTAAAAAGCAACAGAGGGTCAGTAACTCAAGCTAATGGTTGCCGTGAAGATAAGCCCTGAGGAAGAGTTTGGGAGCCCCTTGCCTAAAAGAATGAGAACCAGATTGGGAGTCAAGAATTTCTGGCTTGCTGTGTGACCTCAAGCAACTCATTAATTTCTCTGCCTATAGATTCCTTGTCTATAGGATGGTATGATAATTCGTTATCTATCACACATGGCTACTGTGACAATTGGTCAGTGGTTAAATACTTTAAACATGTAATGTGCAACGCAAGTACTAACTATCATTGCTCCATTTTAACATTTGCAAATGCAAATTTAAATCAGAGTCCCATGATTCCTCATATAAGCAGTCTGATGTTGTAGAACACGGGTAATTTGGCACTCATCAGTTCATAGTAATCACAAGCTTCTTCCATGAGTTGTCTGGCAGACCCTTTAATTTCACAATGTCCACTTCCCACTGTCAGTTTTTGATAGCTAATCACCACACAATTTTCCACCATAATTATGCATCCAGGGCTGTGTCCCGAGCTGGAGTAAATCAGTTATTTCCATTGACTTCAATGGACCTATACTGATTTATGCCACCTAAGGGTCTAGCCCTGAGTATTTATACATATGCATTGTTTACAGTAGTTGTCACATCCTTATTTCCTTTTTCATTTAGCAGAATGATATGCTGTAACATGTGTGCCCAGATTTTTCTTATCATGAGGGAGACTTCTGTTCTTCTCAGATTCACTCATCAGTCTGGCAGAAACAACCTGGCCTCACTTGTACAGAACTCCCATTGACTTATAATGGAAACTAGTTACAGCGTTAACTAATTTGAGAGGTGCTCCAGCCAGGCCTGTTGATGTAAAGGATTGAACATGGTTTTGAATTAAGAGTGTATGGGAGCCTAATATATTTTTATCTGTGTTCTGCTTTGGGTTGCATAACTTCCATGTACACACAGTTTAATTAATTTTAGAAAATTAAACAGGCTGTTACATTTTTAATTAATTAATTTATTTTTTTTAATCAATGGAGATATCCCATCTCCTAGAACTGGAAGGGACCTTGAAAGGTCATTGAGTCCAGCACCCTGCCTTCACTAGCAGGACCAAGTACTGATTTTGCCCCAGATCCCTAAGTGGTCCCCTCAAGGATTGAACTCACAACCCTGGGTTTAGCAGGCCAATGCTCAAACCACTGAGCTATCCCTCTCCCCCAATACATAGGACATGCCCACCATTGGATCTACACATACACTTCGAGTGTGCTGTACTGAGGACTCTTCTTGAAGATAAAATCAATGAAGTTAGAGATGGAGAAGCCTTGTTTGGCCATCTAATCCATCCCCCTTCCAATGCATGATTGTTCCTTATAGTATGTGTGCTAATGCTATATCCACTGTAGTTTAAATATTTCAAAGATGACAGAACAAGGAGTAATGGTCTCAAGTTGCAGTGGGGGAGGTTTAGGTTGGATATTAGGAAAAACTTTTTCACTAGGAGGGTGGTGAAGCACTGGAATGGGTTACCTAAGGAGGTGGTAGAATCTCCTTCCTTAGAAGTTTTTAAGGTCAGGCTTGACAAAGCCCTGGCTGGGATGAATTAGTTGGGAATTGGTCCTGCTTTGAGCAGGGGGTTGGACTAGATGACCTCCTGAGGTCTCTTCCAACCCTGATATTCTAGGATATTCTATGTAGCTTTTATCATTGCCAGTGTTGCCAACTCTCTCAAATTTATCACCAGTAATGCAATTTTGGCTTTAGTGTCTTGGAATAGATCCTCATTTTTACACTAAAAGTCTGATAAAAGGACTATCTGAACCAATGACTTTATAAACAATTCCCTTTCTGTAAAAGGATGAGCATCCTGGAAGATCACTGAAAACCATGGGAGTTACAGGAGGGCCACATGTAGCAGGAGCCCAGCAGCACAATGCAAGATTAGGTTTACAGGATTTTATATTAGAAATAATCTGTCTCTTTATGTGTGTGTGTGTGTGTTTGTACACTGTGGCAAGATGGCCGATGTTAGTATGGTGGGTCCTGCGCTTTTCTTGGCGGAGGTGCCTAAGACTAAGAGGATGGATAAGGAATGGTGTCCCTAGCCTCTGTTTGTCAGAGGGTGGAGACAGATGGCAAGAGAGATCACTTGATCATTATCTGTTAGGTTCACTCCCTCTGGGGCACCTGGCATTGGCCACTGTTGGTATACAGGATACTGGGCTGGATGGACCTTTGGTCTGACTCAGTATGGCCATTCTTATGACACTACCCCTTGCCCCTGCTCTTGGGCACCAAGTTCCCCACTAGTGGCCCAGGAAGGTGGTAGAGGAGGGAAGCAGGGGAGGGGGCCTGGGTTTGCTCCTCACTCTGAACCCCAGCCCCTCTCAACCCCTGTAGATTCTTACCATCAGTCCTTAGACACTAGGAAAGGAAGTCTCCCTTACTTCAGTTCTCTGGACTCTCACAGCACATCTCCAAGCTCCAGTCCTTTCTCCTCCTCCCTTGACTGTCTGAAGCAGGGGGTTTTATTAGGTTCCTGACAGGGCCTTAATTGACTACAGGTGCTTCAATTAACTTGTAACAACCCTCCCTAGTCTACAGGGAACCATGCCTTAATTAGCCTAGGGCTTATATATTTTCCCTCTCCCACTGCTCCTTAACCCTCCTGAAATTTGATTAAGGTCTATATAGAGGGTATGTGTGGTGGGATGACATGAAGGAAGAAAAGGTTCAGGTCCTCTATAATTCTTTAGATGTTGGAGGTGGGACATAATCAACATGGACACTACTGCAGTGTCTTGGAGAATGAGAATTCCTCACTCATGGGCCTCCATGGTGTTCCACTACTTACCCCTTCTATGCCTAGGCAGGGTTTTCCCCTAAGAAAGTGTTGTCACTGTTCCCTCTTAATGCTGTAGTTAGACTAAAAAGAAAAACGTAAACATATAATTCAACCTTTTCCACATAGTCTGTGAAAGGGAATGAGCCAGCGTGACAAGGAAGAAATGCTGAGAGACAAAGGGAGCAGAGAACAGAGAAATGTGAAACACTACCCAACTAATAACACTGAGTTTAACAGAGATTTTCCACTCTGTCTGGTAGGTCAAATGATCTTCTAATACAGCACTAGACAGAAGGAAAATGGAAATATTTTCATCTTCTCTAGGAAGCAATATTTCCCTAGCTGGAAATTAGTCGCTGGAAAAGAAGTTTAAAGGGAGTCTGTCAAGGTTTATTTAAACTTCAAAAATAACTTTCTGAAAAGTTGGCCTTTTTGTTGTTGCAGGTTTAGAGGTCAGAGTTCTCCCCATGACATTCCTCTCTTTACAAGTGATCTTTGCAGCAGCAGCCAGACAGGTATTTTTATTTTAAAGTGACTGTGTGTCTTACAGTAAACAAAGCTGGACATGTGCACTAGGATAGATAGAGCTTCCTTGGTTGGCTTTGTTTACTTCTGGTGAGTCAAACAAGATGTGGTCTTTTTTTCAATACCGAGAAGCTCCAAAAATCATTTCTCAAAGGATCGTCTAAGGGGATCCTGATCTCTCAACTTGTAGCCAAAATCTTGTTTTTAAAGTAACTAATTTTTGAAACCAGAAATCCTAGGTGATGTCTCCTGAAATCATTACCACATTATTTCAAGGAAGCATGTAGTAGAGCATCTTGACTGTTCAATGGAGACCCTATATGTTGGCAGACAGGTTAAAGTTTGCAGCCTGGAAAGTGATTTTGATTGTGAGCGGAACATGAAAGAACATACCTCAGCAGTGGTTAAGAATGGCTTTTCCATCTCTGAAAATATTTAGAATCTGTAACCTTTTCCCCAGATTTGGACCTTGCCCTATTAAGCCATAAAAACATGAAAATTCAAGATGGAAAAGATCTGTTAGGTCAGCTAGTCCATCTTCAGCCAATACCTTTGTGACATCTAGGCTAGGTTAAACACTTTGGGCTCCATGCTACACTCTGCCTCTAAAAGCAAATAGGAGCCAAAAATGGAAGATCTGGCACGAAAGGGGGAGGGTTAGAAAGAGTTGCTCCCCCTTCTTTGTGTCGCAGTGAAGATGATTGGCTGAGCTCTACCATAGATTCTGCCCCCACAGAAAATAAATATGAGTATTCATAACCTTAAATAATATAGCACTGATCTACTGGAGGGATTTCTGATTTCCTGTGACTCAGAAGGGCAGTTAAGATCAACAGGGTTGGAAATGTTGACTGTATCTTTGTGTAATCTCAAAAGGATTGGGGAACGGAGCTTCTTTGTAGAGGGTCCATGACATGCTATTTCTACTTATCTTACATGGGCACATGCACATCTGTGGAACCTTTCTGGGAGAAATTCAAGATGTTTTTGTTTCCTTGTTGTTTCCTTTATCCTATATTGATTGTTTTATTTCTTGTTTGTTATGAGGATGGGCTATTTGTGGGTTTATGTTTTGTTTCAGCTGCGTCAACTTTAATTACTGGATAGTATTGCTAGGTGTTTGTAAACCCGTGTCCTCACCTCAAGGGCACCCCCCGCCACCTAGACACACCATATAGGGACTTTGCATCTCATACCCTCCCTTGCGGCCACTTTCTCAGCCACCATGACCACTCCCAGCCAGCCTCTTCCCCAGACTCACTCACTGGATCTTCTGTGACGCTTCCTTCTGGCCAACTCACACAATGGTTCATTCCCTTTTTGGGGTAAGTAAAGGTCCAACTCAAATACCCAAACTAATTGCCCATCTGCCCCGCTCAGGCTCCACTAAAGTCCTCTGATTCTTGACCCCGTATCCTGGCCACTGCAGGGCTTCTATCACCTTGCTTCTTCTCCAGAAGGAGTCCCCTACTGCCTCCCTTTCCCAAAGATTCCTACAGCTTTCCTAAGGGATCTGCCTGCTGCAAAATTTCTCTTATAATTAATAGCCTTTGGGCATCTCCTGGGCTTCTCTTTTATTTCCTTATCTTTGTAGGCCTACCTCAGGGCTCCTCCCTCTGTTTCCTGTGGATCTCTCAACCTGACTTCCTCAGGCTTTTCCCAGAGTGGGACTCCCCTTGTTCCTCCTCCCAGGGTTTTCCACCCTACTGACTTCCCAGCTCCATCAAAGTACTACTCTCCCTGCTTCACCACCACAACTGGGGGGGTCAGTCTTTCTAATTAAGCCCCATTACACCCAGCTGGGGGTCACTAATTAGCCCTTATGTTGTTAATTAGCCCTCATCAGTGAGGCTGAGGGATAGCTGCTAAGTCATGGGCAAAGGTGAGACCAGCTTGCCTTAAAAGGTCAGCCAGCCTGTTACAGTTTTTCACTAGTTGCTGTTAGCAGGCTTCTGGTAAGCACATGGAATTCCTTTGGACAAAGGGTATCTTGCAGATTAAAATGCAGTTTTAAGTTTATTATTGCAAAACATGCAGCTGTTTGTCATTCCTTTTCCAAGCACAACTGCCATTGGTTTCAATGGGAGTTTTGCCTGAGTAAAGATTGCAGAGTTTGGCCTGTTTTTGCTAACGGCTGGATCCATTGTGTAAAAAAAAAAAAAAAAAAAAAAAAAAAAAAAAAAAGGGCATCCATCCACACTACATCCTGTAGATCTTTCCTCAACAAATGCAACTGAGCAAGTCACCAGAAGCTGTGGAAGATTTTATTGTATTCCCCATAGATCTGGGGTCTCAGAGATCAAAGTGATGAGACAAGGCTCACAGTTTGTGAGATGTCATTTTTCAACATGCTAGTTATCACATAGCAACAGACTGATTGATACAAATTCTGATTTCTGTAACTGGCAGCCATTGATTTATACTGAGTAGCTAAAGGCAAGCTACAATTTCTTTAAAAACTGTACATAGTCTTTTACTGGCTTTATTTTGTTCTATTTTTTCCTCTTTTTTGTCTTTCTTTTTGGTGTGTTAACATTTTGTTTCTTTTTTTAAAGGCTCTTCTATCAGGGAGTTATTTAAATCAGCCTGGGAGAGAGCTCTATATCTCAGACTACAGTATTCATTGATCATGCTCAGTACAGTTCACCGATGTATGAATTGACCATTTTCCATATATGGCCATTGTTTTTAGCTTCTTCACAATTGGGCGTGGGTGTGTGTGGGGAGGGGTGATAATGGGAAGGAGGGAAAGGGCTGAAATGGAGGGCCAAACGTTGACTTCTTTGGAAATTAGGGATCACAAACCATGATTCATACAGTACATACAGAGCCAAAGTTTTAGATGACCAAATCCCTTAACAATTAATTAACTGTTGACTTTTACTGCCTGTGCCACAGATGTGCTCTCATTTGTACAGAGCAGTCCCTTGCAAACTATTTTTTTGTTAAATTGTTTACAAAGAAACTGGTAAGTGCAAAAAAAAATCTCATCTGCAAAAGATGCTTCCATGAATGCATGGATGTGTGGGTGTATTCACAACTAAAATATGCAAAAAGTTGAAAACTGCATAATACTTGATTTTGTAAGAGTTGATGGGAGTCCTTTTCAGAAGGGTTTCATGCCTCATTCTCCCATGCTCTCTGGAGTTTGATGTTTCCCATCAAAAAACAGAATCTATTTCATTTACAAAACAAGTTGGATTTAACTCTATAATTTGTAAATATTTATACATAGTTCCAGAGAATACATGGGCTAAACTGCATTTTTTCCTGATTACTTATATGCCTTAATACATCATCTTAGATCTCACATTTTGTACTTGCAAAATTAAACTTTCAGATGAATAGGCATTGCACAAAGAAGATGACAAATCAGCAGACTCGTGAGAAACAAAATCTAAAGTGGCAAGTAATTCACAAGTGGGACAAGTTTTGTCTGAAGATTATTTTCTATTTTCCATTTTTAATTGACTGGTTATGAAAGGAGTTTTGGATATTTGTGACTTGGGCCTAATCCTGCAAACGCTTATGCATATGCTAAACTTTACACACACAAGAAGTCCCCTCAGTGGGACTACTCATCTACAAATCTAATATGTTCAGAAGTGTTTGCAGGATTGGGGCCTTGGTAATGTCGGGTTGATATCATATATAGAATATATGATGGTGATTATATTTTATTGTGTATTGTAACATGGGAAGACAAGTGCTGACACAAACACCATGCTTCCTCTGGCACCTGCTTTGGTATTGCAGGCACAGTAGCATCATTTACTTGAATAGTGTGTTAATGCAAATTAAAAGCAAAAACCCAAATTAACCCAAAAAACATCAGATACTTATACTGAGGGCTTGTCTTTACTACGGGGGTAGGTCGACCTAAGTTATGCTACTCCAGTTACGTTATTCACATAGCTGGAGTCGACATAGCTTAGGTCGACTTACCCCACTGTCTTCACTGTGCTGCATCAACAGGAGACGCTCTCCGGTCAACTTCCCTTACTCTTCTCAGAGAGCTGGAGTACCAGGGTCGACAGGACAGCACTCTGCCGTCAATTTAGCAGGCCTTCACTAGACCTGCTAAATTGATCCCTGCTGCATCGATTGCAGTAGTGTCGATCTTGTAGTGAAGACCAGTGCTTAGAAATGGGGCTGAGCCAAAAATTTAGATCCAAACCCACCTTAACTTTTAGAAAGTTTGGTTCTGGATTCGCATTCCAAATTTGTGGCTCAGGCCATTTTTTCTTAAAGTCCTGGTTAACCTCTAACCTTAAGACTATATTAGAATGATAGCCTTAAACAATTATGGCATTTGGTTCCTTCCTCCTTGAATCTCTCTCTCAGGATCTGGTGAAACAACATTAGTCCTACTGTGTCACAGCATTTATTGAAATGCAAAATAATGTCACTTTACATTTTATATCTTTGATCTGTGACTATTCTTTTCAGGCTAGATTTTCTATTTCCTTGTTTTTCCTTCTTTTCTCAGATTTTTCTCTCATTCGTAATTTATTTACACATATTAATATATGTATATCTATATGGTCAAGATATTCAAAAGTGACTAGTAATTTAGGGTGTTTCAGGTTTTTGCGTTCCCAACGTAAGACACCTTAAAGGGGCCTGATTTTCAGAGGGTGGATACTCAGCACATTTTGAAAATCAGCTCACTTTAAGATGTCAACTAGGGTACTTTAAAAGTGGAAGCACCCAAAGTTACTTGTAACTTTTGAAAGTCCATGTATACATCTATATTACTCTCACACACACATTTCATGACTCATCACACTGGTTACTCCACTTCTCGACTGCAGAAAAGTTCTCTAGTGCTGATAGGATGTTGTGGAGACCTTAGAGACATCCTCCTAGTAATCAGTTGCAGACAATCTAATCCATCCAAGTCTTTGACTATCTCTCCAATCTCACTAAATTCTTAACCTCATGCTTCCTATTTCCTCTTTTTCTAGTCCTTCTGGGAGATACTGGATACTTGGGATGAAACATTTTAATCCCTGTGCCTACAATTTTGTCAGTATGTAGGACACAAGGGCTTGTTTCATTGTTTGCTTTAGCACTAGTCTCTGCTCTCTCTGCTTGTTCATAGGAAGGTTTTTTTCTGTGGACTGTATCACTACAAACGTCACAGAAATCTTTTTTCCTGTCTCCACTGGCCTATAAAATTGGGAATACCATGCTCTGAACAGTTTCCACTAGGACATCAGGACAAATATATTTCCATCCTTTTATCTTTATCTCAGGGCAAAGGCTTCAACATTTAAAGCATAAATAAATCCCACTATCCCTGTTTGTTCAGGAAATGTATCTTTCTGAAAGCCTCTTTGCTTTTCAATTCAGCAGAAACCAGCAGCACTAACTAACCCCTTGGCTGATTCATGATTTATCTGTGCCAGGGTGAAGTGGCCCATGTATTAGTTAGAGGAAATACACTTCTAGTTTGTAATTTTGATGAATGGTTACTGTTTTTTTTAAACGATTGTTTATTTGTCATTATTTTGAAGACCTTCTGCAAATATTGCTTTTAATAGTTTAGTGAGTGATGTATTTGTAAAGGGAAAACTACACAAATGAATAAAATTAGAGCAAAAACTCCCACAAAAGAACAAAACTGGCACTGTACTCCCAGACAAATCATGCCTTTGAAATGCTTCACAGGATGAACTACAGATAAAATGTACTGGCATTGCAGTTGAGGGTTTTTTGGTCATACTTTATATTGAGGTTTCATGTATAGATGGTTTACAAAGGGTTTATAAAATGATTATATGTTATAGGCATGTCACAGACACAAGTAGCATATGTATCAGTGGCTATAAATGCATCAGTAGAAGGATTTATAAGACATTGTTATTAGCAACCAGTTTATCTGTTGGACTTTATACCAATCTATAGCAATTGATTAACTGTATAGTAAAACAACTATTAATAATTGATTAACCCTTTATACATGGAACCTCAATATAATGTTTTAGGAAAACAAAACAGTCCTCTTCTTTGATTATTTTTAAGAACTGAATATTATGTATTATAGTACTGTTTATAGTGGAACTACCAGCCAAATTAGAAGCAATCATTTAGGGTGAAATGCTGGCTTTGTTGCAGTCAATGGGTGTTCGGCAATTGACCTCTCTGGGTTCAGGATTTCAACCTTAGCTATCTTCTATCAATTTTGACACTGGCTACTACTTGAAATCCAAGTTAAAGAGTCACTTGTTTGAAAATCTTGTGCATCAAACAACCTCTGTTTTCTCCTCCAAATCTCTTCTCAAAACACATTTCCTCGAGGATGCCTTTCAAAATGGAGTCACTCCAAATTTATCTAGGTATATTTCAGAGTTGAATTTGGCTCTTTATTAGCAGCTTCAGTTTCTGCAACCAGAACAATTAATTAAACATCTGCAGTTAAAGTTTCAAATTACCTAAACCATAGGGTCTAATCCTATGCCCCTTGAATTCAGTGGGAGTCTTTCCTTTTATTTCAGTGGGCATTGGATTAGACCCCTACTGAGGAAACTCAGCCAAGGAACACTGTTAAGGACCAATTCTGTCCTGATTTACAGGGTACATGTGTGAACAAAATTTGTCCATACATTTTTGAACTTAAATAGGCTCTTAATTAAAAGAAACAGCATTTTTGTTCTTGTTTTCCTACAAAGATCACACAGTTTAAGATAGCTTCTACCTTGCCATAATTTTTTGAAGGCAGATTTTTATGTTGGAGTAGTCATTCATTGGAAAACCACATTTGGCAATGAGGAGAATACATGACAATCTAGTACGGGATTTAATTTGCCATTAAAGAGCCAGTTGTAACCTTTTCTGGTTCTGAAAATTAACATACCTCTGTGTTTGTTTTTTAAATCACTGTTTTAATAAAAGCTTTGCCACCGGATATTTGTTAGAAGATGGTCATTAGCTATGAATCACTCCCTTTTAATCAATTGAGCAGTAACAGGAACAGAAGCTTCTACATTAGGAAGCCCTCTCTTCTCTCTTTAAGAATAATGGATTGGTGAAATGACCTCTGGGGCAAAGTTGTTGGGACAAGGCAGAAGGTCAGTCAAGGAGCAATTAGATGTTGTCCTGTGGGAGATGGGTAAGTGTAACCCAAAAGAGTGAGGGTGGAAAAAGCTAAAGATAATAGAGTTGTAGAAAAATATTTTACCACTAGTAATATTAAACAATGTGATAATTTTCAGTAAGAAAACATTAAACTGTTAAGATTTAATATCTTTGTATCAGAAGGTCTAATACAATTGAAATAAATATTGAGCAAATCAAGTAAGAGGTAATTTGGCTTCTGGTGGATTTGAGATTTGAGCTATAGATTTGCTACTGACATCTATTGCAAAATATGAAACAAACTGGCACACATGTATATAGGATGGTATTTCAGCAGTGAGAAAAATAGTCTTCTAGCTTCAATACCTGTATGTCACAAACAGAAAATAGACTATGAAGCTGAATCTCTCTGCACCTTTCAGATTGTGATACCAGTGGCATTTGTTTATGTAAGCCCCCCAGAGCTAGAAGGCTTAGAGGGTGGAACTTTCTGCTCCCGCTATAGGTGACAAGCCAGATTGAGAGAGCCTCATTTACGTTACTTATTCATAGTTACGAATGCTGCATTTTGTTGCTTTTGTTCTGACTATATAAATGCTAACAGATTGTTAACGTAACTGTACTCATGAAAGGGCATAGGAATTGTGCAGGATATGCCCTGGAGTAAGTGGGTCATCCTAACTTCACAGGTAGTGAACTCTAGTTCAGGAATGGAATTAAAACTAAAAGGTAGACAGCTGTGTCTTAAAGCCCAGGAGCAGTAACCTAGGGACTCTGTCCAAAGATCCTTCTTTTACTTTTTCTCTGGGTTCCCTACATGGAGATTCTGAACCCTGTGTGATTCTGTGGGGTGGGCTCAGGCTAAATTGGCAGTAGCTGTGCAGAGCTACTTCAAAGCAGGGCCTATCTGGACCACCAGCAGCATAAAGCTAATTTCACAGTGAAGGCCTGACAGGATCCTTGTTGGTGACTCAGAGCTGACTTTGCATCAAGGCCTGACCAGATCAGTGTTGGCAGAGCTGACATCACAGAATGGGTTCAGGAAACTACACAGAGGAGTGAGATGTGGTGATTCAGACTTTTCATAGTTTCATTAGCCCAGATCCTCAAAGGTATTTAGGCTCCTAACTTCCATTGCAGCCAATGAAAGTTAGGAACCTAAATACCTTTGTGGCTCTGAGCTATAGAGTTTAAGGCCAGAAGGAACCATCGGATCATCTAGTCTGATCTCCAGTGTAAAACAGGCCATGAAATTTCACTCAGAATACCTTTATATTAAGCCAAAGGCAGATGTAGCCTCCCAATTCAATGGCTGCACTACACTAAACTGACAAGGGAGCACCGACCATCTGCAGCAGTACCCTCAGCCCTGGCACTGCAACCCTAATCCTGGCCTGGTGTGGCAGGGAGGCCCTGGCGGGGGAGTGAGGAACTAGAGAGCAAACCGGCCCTGTGATCACCTCGCAGTGGAAGGGCCTGTCCTGTAGGGCTGGGCCCAGCTCCCTACTCCAGGCGTTGCAACCTGGAACACAGGTTTGCAGTGCCACTCTGTCATGACAGAAGGGATGGCCAGGCCAAACCTGAGTGGTGCTCAACCCCAGGCACCAGGGAGCAATGCCTGGAGAAAAACTGCAACCCCAGGCACCATTCAAATTTGGCATGGATGCCCCCAGTCATGACAGAGTCGTAGCTGGGCCACATCCCTGAGTGGTGTTCTGACCCTGTGCACCAGGTCACAACGTCTGGAATAGGGAGCTCGGCCCAGCCAAGTGGGACAGAAGACACCTCTGCAGGGTGAGTGCAGAGTGGGCAGGCTCAGGCTCCAACATCACCATCCCTCGCCGTAGCTTCCCTCCACACTGGGCCAGAAGAAGTGTTTGTTTACCTGTTTTTGCACCCTTGGTTTCATGATTTCTGTGGATGAAGGTGAGCCCATGCTAAAGCCACCCCTGTATTAAGCTCTAAGACATTGGCTAGACCAAAATATTTCAGTCCTAAGAAAACTAAACTGTGTGTCACAGGCAGAGAACAGGAGAGACCAAGGTGGCACCAATGCCCAGATAACAGGGAATTTATTAGCCGTGGTATACCCAGTTGATCCTAGCAAGCAAACCGTGCTACAGAGGAAAGCAAAAAAAATAAAAAAAAACCCTACCAAACCCTGAGGTCTGTGGGCTGGTGTGGACCATGAAGGAGAGCCAGCCCCAGACTACCACAGGCCCCGTGAATGGAATTTTAGGTAGGTGGAGATTTTAGGTAGGTGACTAAGAGTTTTGGATTTCAGCAAGCTGGACATCTAATACTTGGAACTGCTTGGCTGGCCATCCTACCCTGATGGGATTTTGCTCGTTTTGCTGTATATAAATATATATGCCATTATTGTGCCTCATTTGTTTGTTTTTTCTCTCCCCTCCCCCCAAACAACAGGTATTTGTGGTTCCATATTGCCAAGGATTTCTGCGTGCCTGTGAGTGGGGAAGAAACACCTGAAAATGTGACCAGGGAAGTTTTATTTTAATTTCCCAGAGCCAGAAACTTAAGTCAATGGGACTTAGGGCCAGATTTGTAAAGGTTTTTAGGTGCCTAAAGATACAGAGAGATGCCTAATGAGATTTTCAAAAGTGCCCAGTACCAATCCACTTCTGAAAACCCCCACTGGGCACCTGTCTTTGGGTGCCGAAACACCTCTGAAAACCTGACACTTGGGCACTTTTGAAAATGTTACTCTGAGTCATAAGCTCATCTGGCCAGTCCATACAACTGAGCTCTCTGCCCTTTCTGGGGTACATGCAGGGTCCCAAATAAGCATCCTTCCCTTTCTAAGAAGTAAGAGGGCAACAGAGTCTATGTCAGGATTGAATCCAACCTTGTTCATTTTCCTTCCCTCTTCCTAATTTACCTTTATGTCCATCAGCTGGACCTCTTCCCAGATGCCTCCCAAGACCAGAAAAGGCAGCATACACCACCATGGTCTGTTAGATAGCAAGACAAATAGCAAGAAAAAAAAAGCTGTAATATATGTGTTCAGTGTATAATGAGTATAAGAGGGGTAGCCATGTTAGTCTGGATTTGTAAAAAGCAACAGAGAGTCCTGTGGCACCTTTAAGACTAACAGATGTATTGGAGCATAAGCTTTCGTGGGTGTATGCCCACTTCGTCAGACGTATATACACTTCTCAAGTGTATAATGAGATTACTTTGAGATCAGGAGTCTCTACCAAAATACACCTGTATGTGTGTGGGAGCTGAATGTCCTACTATAAAGCATTCATTGAAAGGCTTTGCACTGTTTCCAAAAATCGATAATACCGTAAGGATCAGCCGTTTAATCTGTGCAAACCAACACAGGCTTAGTTTATTTCATTGCTCTATTTATGTATTCATTTATTTTTGTTGCTGCTGATTTCCCATTCCTTCTCCATCCTGCAGATTTAACAGATATAAGATAAATTCACTTCCATTATAATATACTCAAATAATTTAATGTACTTCTTATAGTCTTTTCTCCCTTCTCCCTTGTGTGTGTTTGCTAGGAAACTTGCATTCATCAGCTTTACTTGGGCAGAAACAAGCCTGGTAAACAATGATCCATGAATATTTTAATTGTAATGAACTTTGTTTTAACTATCAGAGGGGTAGCTGTGTTAGCCTGGATCTGTAAAAAGCGACAGAGAGTCCTGTGGCACCTTATAGACTAACCGACGTATTGGAGCATAAGCTTTCGTGGGTGAATACCCACTTCGTCCAAATGTTAGATTGCTCTGTTGTATTTTAGCTCCTATTTTTTCCCTAACAATTGTATTAAGTAACCTGGGATAGATTCACAAAAGGAACTCAGGCATTGCAATGGCTAACTCCTAGGCACCCTGCCACCCTGTGGAATTCAAAGCTGGAGTTAGGTGTGCAGGCTCCCCATGCATTGTCTGGGGCCACCTAAGGAAGAGATTCACAGATGTCAGCAAGCTGCTCAGGGAGCTTGCTGCCCAGTAGGAAAATGCCAAAGGCTGTACAGTCATTCCCTTGCTCAGTGAATATTTATTTATTTATACAAAGTGGAACAGTTTGAGAACAAGAGAGATGGAGACAAACTCTCCCCCCACAAGCCCAGTGGTTAGGGCACTCATCTGGGAGGTGGGTAAGTCCCTGCTCCAAAGCAGGCAAAGTGGGGATTTAAATCTGGATATCCCATAGGCTATTGGGTAGAGTAGGACACATGCCAGCCTGCCAGTCCCATAAATTCCCAACCTGTTCATCCCCAGCTGTCTTTTGCTTGGGTTAGGCATGCTCAGAGCATACCTACCAGATTGGGCCGTGCAGGAGAGACAGGTGGGGAAATGCCCAGTTTGAGAATCCTGCCAGTGCTTAGGCATGAGCTAGGGCTCTGAGCATCTCATTAGCTGTGGAGTGGCGTCCGGACTTAGGCAGCTTCATACATGTCCACCAGTGGAAACTTAGGCACTAATTGAGTTTTGTGAATGTCAGTGTAGCTAAATGTTGGGTTTAGGAGCCTAAAGAGGCAGTTAGGTGCTTAAGTCCCCATTGTGCTAGTCATTGTACAAAGGGCTGGGGTTTCTAGTCCATAGTCTGTAGCAGCCTCAGCCCCATTGTGCTAGGCATTGTATAAACCTATGAGAGAGAGAGAGAGTCCCTTCCCTGAAAGTTTACAATTTAAATCCCTAATCCTGCAAAGACTTATGCACCTGCTTAACATTACATGCTGTGAGTGGTCCCCTTTGACTTCAGTGAGGCTTCTCACAGTGTGTGAAGTAAGCTCATCTCTAAGTATTTGCAGGAGCAGGTCCTAAGTAAGATTGCGGGAGTTACTGACTAGGCCAGGCAGCTAATCAACACTTGCTATTTTGGTATGTGTTTGTAATGGGAAGGTCTGATGACGAGCTTGCCTAATGGTCAAGTCATGGCCTTACAGGTTCTGATAGACTAGTTGTCCCAGAGGGGGCCCTGACTGCAGTCTCAGTAACCCCCATGTGCTCAGATTGCACCCACAGAAGTTCAGTCACTACAGAGGAGCGGGGGTAGGTGGATGGGGGAGGAAGGGCAAGGTAGGAAGACCTGGAGCTACCCACTCCAGCCCAGTTACAGAGCTATCCCAAATTATGTTTTCCCCGGATCATTTCCTACTAGTCTGGAGCTCCTCAGTGAGCTTAGCAAATTCTCCACTGTTGTCTCTTAGTGTCCTGTTCAATCAATCAATTCCTTTAGAGTTTTCAGCTCCCAAAGGGGGGGGGGAGGGAATCCAACTCCCTGCTGCTAGACTAGCCTTCACAAAGCTGTTGCCACTCCTGACATAGTATCAGCCTTGCTTCCTGATGCCACATGCAGCCCCATCCCCCTTTTCCTCCGCTTACCAGTGCATCCTTTTAAACTGTTCCTCCACTGAGAATGTGCCCTGCACTGGTTGAGAGGCAGGGCCTCCCTAGCCTAGTATTGCTTTTCTCCCAGCTCTGGTTGTAGACCCCATCACAGTGTTCTTTAAGATGTGACTGGGATGATCTTTTCACTATATATAGCAATACTGATCTGGAACATCCTTTGATGTCACTTGTTATTTTACCAACTGTTCTGGGTATCTCATTAAATTTAGTTTAAAGGGACACCATCAATCTGAAAACTAGTCAATTTAAAACATAACTTTTTTAAGGTACAGCTCCTGCCTCTGATGCCTCTTGTCATTTTTTGTGGTTTTAAAATCACATTTTTGTTTTTCTTTTCTTTTCTTTAAATTTTCTCTCCTCTGTTGCTATGTGAAAGACCTGGGGAAATCTGACTCAGTAGACAGGCAGAACAATGAAATTGGCTATACACAAAATGCTGTTAAATGCACAAAGCAAACAAATTAACAAAAAACAAAATATTTTTCTCTTATCTAATAATAGAAATGTTAGGGGTTATTTGTTAGACAGATATATGTGGGTTTGAGCTCCAGAGAACTAAGGAGGTGTACTGAAACCTTCAAATAAACTTAATTTAATCCAAAAAGTCATGTACAGAGTCAACTTTGAAATAACAGTTTCACCACAAAAATATTGTTTAGGTTTTATGACGTTCATAGGAGCTTTGTTAAAGTAAAGGTGCTTTCATCATTTTCTTGCAAGCACCTATCTATAGTACATATTTATTGAAAACTAATCCTTTCATTGCTTACCATTGCTTGGGGGGGAAAATATTAGGACAAAATTATGTTCTCCTATTTGAACATGCAACTCCCATTGATTGGGAGACATAATCTAACCCTTAGCTAGGAATTGGAATAAAAAGGTTTATAGCAAATTTACTTTTCAGAGGTTTCTTCAGTTGGTTTGTAGTACATTCTGTAAAAATTTATTCTCAACTAGTCGAGATACAATATTAGCCAAAACATAACCCAGCAACTCACAGCTCACTTTTAAACCAACTCTCAGTATCAAACATGTTCACAAGATTTACTTGTCTCAGCCATAATCTAGTTAACACAGAGTTAACAGTGACCTTGAGTTAACTGACTTTAGTTTAAAAAACAAGCCAAATAACCAAAATAAAATAGAAGCTGAAATATCAACAATCAAAACAATAAGCATTGAATCATATGAAAGAACAGTACCCATAATGCCACTGGACAAATAGGTACATATAAATGCAGTATGGTCTGTAACTGCTATGGTTCTAAACATTCACTTAAGATTCTGGAACAGACACTAACTACTGCACTACTCAGGGTATGTTTGCACTTCGAGCTAAGGGTGCAGTTCCCAGCTTGAGGAGAAATACATGCACTAGTTCTCATGGAGCTAGTGTGATAAAAATAGAACGTAGCCATGGTGGCTTGAGTGGCAGGAGGGAGTGGCTAGCAAACTGCGTACATATCCCTCCGAGACCTAGTGCGAGTATATCTCCTCAAGCTTGGAATTACACCTCCAGTTCGAAGTGTAGATGCACTCTTAGGCCTGGTCTACACTGGGGGGGGGGGGGGAAATCGACCTAAGATATGCAACTTCAGCTACGAGAATAGTGTAGCTGAAGTCGACGTATTTTAGGTCGACTTACCTCGCATCCTCACGGCGTGGGGTCGACTGCCACCGCTCCCCCGTTGACTCCGCTTCCGCCTCTCGCCACGGTGGAGTACAGGAGTCGACGGCGGAGTGATCGGGGATTGATTTATCGCATCTACACTAGACGTGATAAATCGATCCCTGATAGATCGATTACTATCCGGCGGGTAGTGTAGCCGTACCCTTAGACTTTGTATGTGCAGCATGCCCAAGCCTTTGTGTAATGTGGAGGGTTAAGGAAAGCTCAGAAATAAACCCCAAACCTTTAGTCAGATGGTGCCTCTCTCTGTTCATGTGTAATTATAATAGTATGCATGTAATAAGATTCCAGGATTGTCACTCTGTCTGTGTGCCACTCTGAAGCTTAGAAGGTCTGTTGAGTCAGTGTGACACACTGGAAACAGCTACAAGTATGGTTGAGTACTCTTTTTGTTTAGAATATCACGAGGTTCAGTCATCAATAGCATTTGTGGTCTGTTCCCATACATATTTGTATACAGACGCACATGACTTTGTGAATTACACCCATGCAACGGAATGGGCTTTCAGCTTGTTATACACTATTTTTCTGTGATAAACTAATCTAATTTTCTTGGCCAAGAAATCCCATTAGATGAGGATTTCTCATGAGATTTGTATTGCTTCCTGTTTTTTCTAAGAGCAGTTTTTTTCCATGGCTTAATTTTGATACTTCCACTTCTAGGCCAGACCAAAACCAGGAAGCGCAGTAGTGGGCAACTTGGAAAAATAATAGCCAGAGGTTTTCATATCTCAAAAAGAGGTTAATTCACTTCAAATCTTTAATGAAAATTCTGGTTGGTTGGGGTTTATTTATCCAACCCAGTTCACTCTCCCTAGGAAATTTGCATTTGTTATGCTCCCACTACCCACCACCTCCAAGAAAATGAAAATAAAAAAAGGTAAAGACAGAGTCAAAGAGAGGGCTATCACATATTTTTGGCACTAATATGCTTCCAGATTGCATCTAGTTTTGAAGTATTTTTAAGAGCTATGGGTAGGGGGACTCCTGATCCCACATTAGTTCAGAGAGTTAAAACATTCAGTAAATTAAACTCCTCGCCTTGGCATGTCTATCAAAGCCTTTGAGCCTTTAATGTAATTTAGAACAATTGTCCCAGTGGGGAGGTCTAACACTTTGACCGGTTGCAGTTAAATGTTTGAACTGCCTGAGAAAACTAGTGGGGTTATAAGAATTCAAGGGTAAACTGCATGACATAGTTCTGTTGATAATAATGTTCCAGAATTTATATTTATTAATATTGCTTTATTTTGGTCAGACTCCCACAGGAAATCCTGAGGAGTGAATGTCTCTGGCATGTTTTATCTTAGATAATTCCATCCTTTTGGTATTGCACACTGATAGCAAGGCTGAAGAGTACCTTTGCAAATCTCTGGTCTTTATGGAAGCTGAGGATGACAACAAACAGGACCTTCAACACTCTGGGAAGACAATCCATCTACTTTCTCTAGTTATCATTAAAATGTCTTTTAGACGTAGGTCATAACTGGAAACCTATAAATGATGTCTGTGTATTAGGCACTTCCCACAAAACTGGGTCCCCTGCGATTAAAATTTATCACATTGTTCTTATAGTTACAAATATTGCTGATATGTGTCATTACTTAAGAGTGCTTTTCATAACATTTTGAGTTTAGTCCAAACATTTTTTATTCTGAGTTTCCCATAAAGGACCCACTCCTGATATTTTTAAAGACGCCTGTTACTTCCCTTTTTTAAAGGTTGTTAACTATTTTATTTTCCTGTTAAACATTCACTCACATTGAGTATTGCTTTATGGGATGCTTCTAATTTTCCACTGTGTTCTCTGGGATGTACCAGAGAGCAATTATGGTGCTAAAGTCATACAGTCTTATCATCTTACAATACAGTTTCCAAATACTTCATCTTCTTAAAAGCTCTGTCTTGACTAATAATATTGTTGCTAAAATTATAGCATTTAAAAGGTGTTCCTCTTGGAAACCTTTTTATTTTTTAACATTTCAAACAACTGTTTAATGTGCAAAGTCGCAGCAGAGTGGACGCAGTAAAATAATCCTTTTATTTTATCCATTTTTGCTTGAGCGAGTTTAGATGTGGTGAAAGATGCAGGATCAACACCTCTGGAGAGTGAAGTCCATTTTTTAACATACACAATTGGTATAGCATAGAAAAAAAGCAAGACAAATCATACCATACTGCCCAGACACTATTCTGGAAGGACCACATGTGGAAATAAGGAGGTATTTCAGAATCCTGCATTACTTAAGCTCCAAATTAGCAACGCACTTAATAGATTCCTATATTTTTATGACCAGAAGGACCTATAGAAGGGTCACTCACTGGCCAAAGGGCTTCCTAGTGGCCAAACATGGTGTAGCAGCTTTTTTGGCTCTGGCACCCCGGTGAATGGCTACTCCAAGCCTCCGGTGGATTGCTCCTTTTCATGACTTAGCCCTCCAGCCCCATTGCTTATACCCCATCCCTTCCAGGGTAAAAAGAATCCAATAAAACAAAACTCTAATAACCCTATCTCAGGCCTTCAACTCCACCTGGGACTTGATAGTCCTTGTCCCTCTTTTTATCTCCATTTCCAGGGGCATCAGTAGGGGAACCCAGGCCCTCCCTCTCCTTTGGGTTCCAGACCAAAGACCCTGTCTTAAGCAGCGAGGGTATGCTTCCTTAGACTCTCTGCTGTTTCACTCAGCCATTTCCTATCTTCTGGCTAATGCGGAGTCCCCTCGACCTCCGTGACAGCATGCAGTGCCTTGCAGGCTGGCCTCCTCCAGCTATCAGGGACATTTCTTCATAAGTTCCTTTTCCTGGAAGTTCTCCTTCCTCTTCCCTTGGAACTCCTCTCCATTGGAGTCCCCCATCTATAGGAGGCTTCTCTCTCTAGGAGTAGCCTTTTATCTCAGCTATTGGTGGTCAGCCACTTAGTCAGAACTGGGGAAGTAACTATTCTGCCCATTACCCCATCATGGCTGCTACCATGTTGGCGTGTATAGTGTTTATACATAGGGCCCTACCAAATTTACGCCATGAAAAATGCATCATGGACCGTGAAATCTGGTCTCCCCCCATGAAATCTGATCTTTTGTGTGCTTTTACTCTATACTATATAGATTTCACAGGGGAGACCAGCTGTTCCAAATTGGGGGTCCTGACCCAAAAGGAAGTTGCAGGGGATCACAAGGTTATTTTAGGGGGGGGTCGCAGTAATGCCACCCTAACTTCTGCGCTGCCTTCAGATCTGGGTGGCCAGAAAGCAGCGGCTGTTAGCCGGGCACCCAGCTCTGAAGGCAGCGCCCTGCCAGCAACAGTGCAGAAGTAAGGGTGGCAATACCATACCATGCTATCCTTACTTCTGTGGTGCTGCCTTCAGAGCTAGGCTGTCGGAGAGTGGCGGCTGTTGACTGAGGGCCCAGCTCTGCAGGCAGCAGCACAGAAGTAAGGGTGGCAATACCATACCATGCCATCCTTACTTCTGCGCCGCTGCTGGCAGCATCTCTGCCTTCAGAGCTGGGCTCACAGCCAGCAGCCACCACTCTCCAGCTGCCCAGCTCTGAAGACAGCGCCGCCACCAGCAGCCGCTCAGAAGTAAGGGTAGCAGTACCACACACACACCCCGTACAATAATCTTGCGACTTCCCCCACAACTCCTTTATGGGTCAGGACTCCTAAAATTACAACACCATGAAATTTCAGGTTTAAATAGCTGAAATCATGAAATTTATTATTTTTAAAAGCCTATGACCATGAAATTGACCAAAATGGACCACGAATTTGGTAGCACCCTAGTTGTACATCCCACCCCATGACCACTATGATAATCTAACCTGACCTCCTGGATAACACAGGCCAGAGAATTTCACCAAGTGATTCCTGCATCAAGTCCATAACTACAGCATGAAACACTGAAGCATGTGCTGAATGTTAAGAATCTGAGTAGTCCTATTGACTTCAGTGAAGCTCTGCTGAGTGTCTGGCCCAGACACAAGGGCCAGGTCTCTGCCCTGAAGATTTTACAATATAAGGGCCACGTTATGCCACACTTACATTGCGTAGGATGTTATTCCACAAGCAAGCCCATAGTGAGTGACTAAACCTGGCCATAAATAGACAAATGTAGAGAGACAGGACAGGGGATAGGATGCAGCAGATAACATTAGTCCTAGAAAGGTAATAATTAATGAGCTTGTATGCATGAATTTTATACATCTGAGAGTCTAGCATTGGAGCCTTATAATTAAGGGCTATATTCTTCCTCCCTTTCTCACAGTTATACTTAGAAAAGAGCAGGTTTGTTGTGTAAGAAGATGTCAGTTAAGGGACAGAGTCATTATGTCTTGGAGAGAAAGTGAGCTCTGATGTCCAGGCAGGCAGAGCCAGTTTCAAAGATAAAGTGTTGAGCACAAAGGATGCTACCCTTTCTCTCGGCATATGGTGACACAAAAGGCTAGCAAGAGGACTTGTCAGCATGGAGAGCATCACCCAACCTCCAAGTGACTGAGTATAGTTACGGCAGTACAGAATGGCTATCAGGTTCCACCCCCAAGATTACTGCATTTCACCAGCGTGCAGCACATAACACCTTTTTGGTTCCTACTATACAGAAATTAGTATATAAGGGCCTGATCCCAAGCCCATTATAGTCAATGAAAGTTGTTCCATGGATTTCAATATGATATGGATCAGGCCCTAAATGCATGGGTTTTATTGCGATTAATGATAAAAGTGAAAACTGTAAACCAGAATGGAGCAAAATTATGTCCCCAATGTCAGTTGCCAAAGTCTTCATTAGTCAGCTTATTAGCGAGCAAGCTGCCTGCTTTACTATTTGCCCATTTGTTCCCTACTTTGTTAGTGTCACACTTTCTGGTTAGTTTTACTGTCTCTTCCACCCTTTCCCCTCCTCTTCCCTTTTACCCCCCTTCATCACAACATGCCAGTCTTTTTTTTTTTTTAAGGACAAATTGCTCCCATATAAGCTGTAGCTGTAAAGTATTGGGTAGGGACTGGGCGGGAGCTACTAAAATTACAGGGAACTTCGCCTCATTTGTCTGACTCATGTTTATTGAAAATATAGTGAAAATTATAGAAAAAATGGGGGGGAAAGGGTAAGCTGTACTTTCATATCTATGGGGCAGTGGAAAAAAAACAACTCTCCTCTAACTCTTGCATTTCTCATTACTTAAAAATAACTCTTAACCCTGTCACAGGGTATTAAAAATATTTCCCCTCCATTTTCCCCTGTGTTATTCCCCCAGGCCACACTGCAGTCATCTACCTAGGACTGAAGTCGTGAAAAAATGAAAACTCACCCTTGGCTTATGTGTAAAAGAAACTAAGGACCTGATCCAAAGCCCTTTGACATCAAAGGATTTCAGTAGGACACCCATTGACTGCACTGGTCTATGGTTCAGGCCTTAAGGGAAAAACTAAAACAATCCAAGTTAAATTATTTTCTCTTTTCATGCTTCCTGTCAGTGGTTCATACAAACAGAGCACATTCACTGCCCCCACTTGACTAAAACTATAGAAACAGCATGTGGTATTAGCAAACCATATGATCAGAGGTGCTGGTTTTGTGCTGTTTGACACAGTAGAAAGATGCTGGTTTCCCTCACACCCCTCCCTAAATATTTTAGGCACAGTTATATCTGGAGTTGAGGGGCCTTCACAGGGAATGACCCATCAGCAGCTCCCTTCTGTTTATAGTGAAGGTACTTGAGTGACTGCCAAACACCACGGTGGCATGGCAAGCTGTCCCTCAGGTAAGTATCATTTAGGGCTATAAGATTAAAACTAACAACTTGAATTCTACCCAGAAATTCACTGAAGATTCCCATTGATTCAAACTGGAGCAGGCTTGGGGCCAATATGGGGAAAATGTAGTGGGCTTAAAATGCAGAGAAACTCACATCTATGTTTAGAGGCTTGGGGCCCCCAATGCATATGAACAAAAAAATTCCACTGGCCTTGTGATGTTTTTAAAGTAAACTATGAAAGCAAGAGCAGGAACTTCAAAGAAGTTCCTGATTTTGAAATTGTCTGATGTAAAAGGTGTTAGCCTAAGGGGAGGATAGTGGAATAGCCTGTTCTCAAAGACGCTCTACAAGAGGTCAAATGCTGGTCTGGCTCATATGGCTATTTTTTCCAGTTGTGTAGTATATTGTGTAAACTAAATATAATGTAAAGATGCAAAATGCTTCCAGAAATGTCATCTTACAGACATTTGCTTGGATGCAATCCATGATTATGTGAAAACATTTACTTTGGGATCTAAAAGCCCTGGGTTACGTGGGTGTTCTGCACATTTTGCCTTAGAACTTATACCATGAAGCCAGAAACTACTGGAGTGGCTTAATTTTAAATGTGTTACACTGATGTAGTGGCATGTATTGTATATGTGCAGCAAATGCACGTGGGTATATGTGCCAGTGGGGAGGATAGATGGCCATTTATTTACACTCCAGACGCTGCTACCTTTTAAAGATTTTTTGGGAAATCCCTGAACATGCTCAGTGAAATCTCCTGATGTCATTCTCAGCATCACAATTGCCACAGAAAATGGATTGCTGCAGAATTCTTTGATCCAGATGCTGATACCCTTACTAGGGCAGAACAATACCTTACTCCAAGAGTAATAATAATTGAAGTCATTGTTGCAACGCACCGTATATTCAACTAAGCACTAAGTTTTGTAGGATCGGGGCCTAATTGATCATAATTAGGGTGACCAGATAGCAACTGTGAAAAAATGGGACAGGGGGTAGGGGGTAATAGGTGCCTATATAAGAAAAAGTCCCAAAAAATGAGACTGTCCCTATAAAAACAGGACATCTGGTCACCCTACTCATAATCAGAATGCAAATTAAAGAAAACTTTTCTATAGAAAATAGAGATCACAATACAGTAACAGAATTCTCTTGATTCAATAATTGCCATGCGAATCATTACATTGATACCAATTTTAAGACAATCTGGAATCCAGCTCAGCTGTATCAGGGTCAGAAGAATATACTTGTTATTAGTGTGACTGGACCATATGATATTTTCCACTGACATTTTTCTAGCATGGCAGGCTGTGCTGTTGAAGAGAAAAACTTCAGTGGCTTAACTAGCCATTTTTTTACAGTTGAATGTATCACTTATAAAAGAATTATAATATTCTTGTCCCTGTCAAGAACTGTTTATCTTTAATAAAGTAAGCAACAAAAGTACTTCAATATTCTTCCAATAATGGTTTAAAAAAAAAACTACATCATGTAGTTGAATGACTACAGTGGTTTTGGCCCAATAATAATATGTCCAAGTCCATAGTCATTACTTTGTTCTTAAGCAACAGTCCCATTAAGGTCAAGGCTATACTATAAGGGGCAATTGTGTAATGGGGATGGGTTTCTCTGGATTCAAACTTCCCAAAGTATGGAGGTATTCGAATCACAGATTTTGGTTTGGTCTCATCTCTAAGCCATACCTTGTGTGTTCATGCTGAGGGAGGAAACTGGAACATGGTATCCTCTTACCATGGCCAGCCTTGTCACTTTTGCCGGGACTGCAAAATGTTTTGCCTCCCACAACTCCATCTGCCACCTTCTCTGGAAAAAAAATTGACTAACTCATGTTCCACTGTCCCCCAAAATAAAATAAATGACTCCTGTCCAATATGATTCCATTTCATTAGATATAGTTACACATGCAAAACTACAACAACAACAAAAATAAATTTGCAAAGTCAAGCACTCAAAAGTTAGGAAATGCCAGAATCAAGATTGCCTGAATAACCTTAATTCAACCCCCTTGTACATATACATTATGATACAGTCTTTAAGTACATGGTCACAAGATCCCTGCCTAATTCAGTGCACATGGGCAAAGCAACATATTTTTCTCTAACCTCATTCTCAAAAGCAGTTGAACCATTTTTGCTGAAATTTTAAAGGAGAATTCAGCCTGAGGCAGACATTTAGTGTTGAAAATTTCAGCCTGTATGATTAAAGTTTGGTGAAATTATAAACAATTGGAAAAGGGTCTTATAATGGGAAATATTGGGCAACCTTAACTATATGCAGTGCTGCTAGCTCTGCCTGTAGTGTGAATGAACAATAGAAACAAATAATACATTTTCATAAATAAACAGGGTCACCTTATGTCCCTGAAACCAAGGACAGCCTTGTAATCAGGGTCTGCCCCTGTGTTCCTGTTTGTTTTACAGTAAGCTACTCAGTCTAATACTGGCTTGAGTAAAATAGCATGGGGAAATGAGTGAAACAGAATCTTTTTACAAACACAGGATAAGATTCCACGCCTGTATTAACTCAGAAAATAAAATGAATCTTTGAATGTTTCAGAAAGGTCAGTGGGGAAAAGGAAATTACAAGAGGAAAACTGGATCATTGGGGACACTTTAGAGATATACTCTAATTATGTATTTCAGTTCTCTATCACTGTTGTACATTAGCAGATGGATCAATGAATGCTTTTCTAGTGGCATGAGAAACTATTATCTAGGCTCTAAATTTTACCACGGCTCTGACAATTATTTTGTTTTATATTTGTTTTGTTTTTAAAAATAATGCAATTTTTTCAGACCACATTTTTCAAAGTGCATTTAATCATCATACATTCAAACTGGAAATTGGCCAAATTTTAATGCAAGCAAAGGGCTTTTCCCTGAAGAGTGCAGATCTGGATAACTGTACAGAATAAATAGGAGTGGGAGAAGTCAAGAGTTTTGGATTCTGGGAATTTTCAAAAAGGATTCTGAGTATAAACAGAACAAAAACTATGGAAGGACTTGGAGAATAAAATTAATCTAAGGATGGAATTCATTCACTTCCACCAAATACCTAGAGGCACTTTGTGCTAGATTCTACCATTCACATTGATAGCAGTGGGACTACATGTGGAGAAGCTGCTATGCAGTCTGAGTAAAGGGAATGAAATCTGGTTCTTTGCTATGTACATATGGGTCCAAGCCTTGGCATTTGGATTCGGATTTGGATCCACACTTTTCCAGTTTTCAGGACAGGGAACAGGATCCAGAGTCCCACTCTAATTCTATGAATAATTAAAATCTGAAAAAAAATATCCTATTTGCGCTATCTGCAATGATTGATAGATTGATGGATGTGAAATCCTGGGCCCCATTGTTAGAGCCCTGCACGGATACAAAATTTCTATCTGCATCCTATCCACGATCCGCAAACATGGTCCGTGGATATAAAGCGGATATCCGCAGATTTGCAGTTAATGTGAGTTTTGTCATTTGTTTCAATGAGCCCAGGAGTTCACCCTAGATTTGGTAGCTACACTTTAGACTATAAAAAGCTTGTCATCTGGACTGTTCAACATACAGCAACTCAGTTTTCTATGCTGACAAATGCTGTATTTAAAAATGAATGTTTAGTTATATTGAAATCCCCCTAATAAGATAATTGTCCATATTGTTAGCTACACAGTGTCACACATTTTAACTGCATTTCCTGGAAAGTCAGAAGACCCTTTGTTGAGACTTGTCACAAAACGAGAACCACTAATTTAGTAATTTTGCCCCTTTGTATTCGTTTCTTATAAAATGTCTAGATCTGATTCCTTCAAATTAAAAACAGCCCAACACAAGCGGTTAAATGAAAACGTTTTTGTGATCAAAATTAATGGGCCAAATTTATCACAGTCTCACAACTTAAACTTACACCCAAGATGAATTTAGCCAAATAATTTTTCTTAGGTTTATGAAATCGATCAAATTTCATTTGACAAAGTGGATGACCTTTGCAAAATTATTTTGCCACTTCTTGGAGCAATGGTTTTATACCCATGTCTGTTCTCATCTTATACTTCAAAGCTTCTGCTGCATCACAGACCTCTTCAGATGACACCTCTAAATGTAATGGCAGTGCTTGTAATCTGTTATAGATAACTTCTTATGGAGAAATAGGCCAAAGCTCATTCAAAACACAAAGTCTATGCATCAGCTACTTATCTTTGCGAAACACATGTGTAACCACTATTTACTTCATAGCCACAAAAATGTGTCTTGGAGTCCCACTGGAGCTGTGTGAAGACATAGTCATAACTGTGAAAACTGGCAGTATAAGTGTGTATGTGCTTTCATTTGTTTAATAGATGTGTGACAGAGATGGAAGAACCAACTGGCTGAGGTCAAATTACTGAGCCCCAAGCCTCAGCTGGGCACAGAGCACATCTAAGGGTTAGGGCAAAAATGGCTTGAAGCCGTCTTTATGCTTCCCTGATCCCTAGGGCAGCTGGGAGCTGGCATAACTCAGAGAAGGCTAAAGGCTGCTCCCAGTTACACCAATGTGAAATCCTCATGTAGTTGCCATTATGGTAGTAGGGAAGGCTGAAGTGCAGCACATTTTGGCCATGACCTCCTCCCACCCCAGCAGCACCCTATATAGATCTCATACCTCAGGATCCAGCAGGAGGTAGCATAGAGCTGGCTACATCATCTGAACATCACACCAAAATAATTCTCAACTGTTTGTTTAGGGCAGCTTTAGGACCCTTTTATGCTGCAAATTCTTGTAATTTTATCGTGAGTGTCACATTATTTGGTATTTTTATTAAAGCTCCAGCTTCTGGAGGCAAGTGGTTATACGAGAATGTCAGCTTTCATTTAAAAAAAAAGTTTCTAGTCCTCATGGTTGTAAAGAAAGGCCTGAAAACATAAACCCAATATATCCTTAAGTCTCAAAATCCAGAAGGCAACTACAAAGAATTCAAAAAATTATTAATGTTTAAATCTCATGATTTATAAAACAATCTCGGGATTTTCTGGGGTCTGGCTCATGATTTTTGACTGTTTGGGATTGGTAATACTACCCAATTATTCCCCCTCACCTTTCTGCAAAAGTTCAGTGACTCAGGGAAGTGGTTGTAGTCCACCTCATTTTCTCATTCTGTTGGGAAGTATTTTGACTGTGAATTTCTTTTTTTCTCTAATGACTTAAAAATGGAGTCAGAGGATCTACTTCAAGTTTGCAGCTCGTCCTCTCACTTCATATTAGTTAGCCTTTCCCTGATGTTTATCCCACAATTCATCCAGTATATAAACTCTACTATTCTGTTCTTCTAATGATCCTTGTAAATTTATTATATTTTCATGTATTTTTTTTTCAGTTCAATGTTTAAATGTGGACCACTTAAAGAAGGCAATAAAAAGAGTTTTCATTCCTGGCATTTCTGCTCTGCTTCAGAAGTAGAGCCACAGTACAAAAGTAACAATAACATTCATTTATTTTTCCAGTTGTGTTTCCATCAGAAGCTGTAAGAAACAATGAGTGAAAATTATACCTGTCCAGAGGGCCTGCCTGAAACTCATAAACCAGTCACCAGGATGGTCCAATCATCAGCTGGCCTGGCGGCCAGGTCACAGGCTTACAGTTTCTGCCAGACTAGTCATCCCAGAGGAGGCCCCAGCTGTGGCCTCAATCACTCCTCTGCACGCCAGTTGCTCCCGCAGAGGTTCTGTTACTACAGAGGAACGGGGTGGGAGGCAAGTAAGGCAGGGGGACCCAGGCCCACCCATTCCACTGGATCCAAACCCAGGCTCCTAGGGGTTTATCAAAGCATCCAGTCCATTATTGAGCTACCTCAAATTATGTTTGCCCCTTGGTTACTTCCTGCTAGTCTGGAGCGCCTCAGTTTGCAGCATGGTCACCAGTTTAGCCGACACTCCTCAGACTCTTTCTGGGCTTTCAGCTCCCAAAGAGGATTGGGGGGAATCCAAATCCCTGCTACTAGATCAGCCTTCACACATCCATTGCCATTCCTGACAGTCCTCTCCATACAAGCCTTATTTCCTGGTACAGCATACAACTCCTTCCCCCCTTTCCTGGGCTACCAGTGTCCTTTTAAACTATTCCCCCATTGGGAACCTGCCCTGCTCCTGTTGACGGGCAGAACCTCCCTAGTCCAGCATTGCTCTACTCCCAGTCTTGGTTCAGTGTGGGGCCTGTAGACCCCTTCACAACCACCTATGTTTCCTTATGGTGAGTGGGACTTAAGGGTTATATTTTGACCCTCTGCACAGGGATGAATTTCAACTCAGATATACAGCACACCCAATGATCTCATTCACACAAGTGCATCTCCCTTACCTAGGGTTACTGCTGATTTATGGTAGTGTAAATGAGATCAGAATCTGTACGCATATGGTGACTGATGAATGCACACTCGATTGGATGTCTGCGGTCTTTATTAACCTGGAAATTAAATACCTTGCCGATAGACTGTGTTGTGAGCTCGGAGAACAGAATACTGAAGACAGCACCTACATGACATGGGGGTTATAAACTGAGCCCAAAGAAATCTCAAAATGTGTGCCTGAAGTTAGTTCCTCTAAATCCATATTTCTTCTTCCTCTAGCCTCAGTTTCATCTATATGAGGTCAAATCTTTGAATCCTTCCTCTTCATTCCAGTCTGTCTTGAAGCAATCAAATCTGTCTGCATGACATCCATCCATCCATCTAGTTTTGAGTCTTCCAACCCTTCCCTTAGCCTCCACTTCTAAATTTAACACCCCATTTTCTATATATTAATCTGATCTTCTTCTTCTTTTCACAAGCCCATCTAAGCCTGAACTCCCTGAACTTTTCTACAATTGGTACCACCTTCACACTTCCCCTAATTTGTTTGTTTCAAATACAGTCCATCCTCCAAACCCCAAACATCCATTTTAACATGCTCATTTCCACTGTATTCAAGATCTGCTCCTGTCTCTTCTCAAGTACCCAACATTCAGAGCCTTACAAAAGTGAAGGCCTAATTACTACTTTGAAAAATCTTGCTTTTCAATTTGACAGGCATTTTCTATCACAGATCACTCTGCTCACAATCTCTCTAAATCCATATTTAGGGACCTAAATAGATAACTTGATTTTCAAAGGCGCTGATACACCTGCAGCTCCCATTGACTTCAATTAACTATCCCTCAGAGGAGACATGGGGGGCTCAGCACTTCTGAAAAATAAGGCAACTTAATTAGCTATCTAAATATGGATTTTGGGATCTACTATTAGGCAATCAAACTTATTTTGTTATAAATTATGATGGTATTACAAAGCATTACCACAAAGTGGTATTTGAGATACTACACGCAGACCTGTGGCTCAGTGCAGAAGCATTCACCATCAAGAACTTTGAGACTTTTTTGTGTCCTGTGAAAATATCTAAATTCTTTTTACTATTTGTCTGTTCCACACACACACACAAAAACCCAACACACACTCCTGGCATATATACTTGGCACTCTTCCCTCTGCAATAATTTTGGTTTCCATTATTCTGATGTGTCAGATTTCCCCCTATTTTTCTAGCTTTCCTGAGCCCACAGATACAGCATTCCCCAATGGATGTCATTGGGTCCCCTGTTAATTATATGGGTGATAAACGTTTGCTCTCTTTCCACTCTGAAACACGATCCATAATTAGTGGTTCTGGAGCCACTCAGGATGAGAGCCCTTTAAGAATAGGCAATTTGATACTGATTTATTTATTTATGGTCATTATGATCAAGGAAGCTAACTTCTAAAGAAATACCACAACATAGGTAAAGCCTAGTAGCCTGATCCAGGGCCTACTGAAATTATTGAAAGATCCCCAGTGACTCAAATGGGCTCTTGATCAGGCCCTCTGAGAATAACAATGATTGAGTGACCTTAACATAAAGTAATAACTACTCCCCTTTTAGAAATATTTTCACCTCATTGTGTTATAAGCTGTACAGTACATTCAGCAGCAAGCATACAGATCATTTCAGTGTGCTCCAATATTCAGTGATTTTTAATTGAAGCCTTCCAATATGCTTTTCAGAATAACCTAGTTGCAAATGGGAGAGCACGACTTAATTTGCAACATGTTAACATCACAGTCAGAGCTATCTCTGTGTTATTTTTGCTGGAGTTCACTGAGAAGTGTTCTTAAGTTTGAAGCTGTGAACTGGAAAGGCTCTAGCTAGTAAATGAACGTCTCTGTGTGATCTTTGTTGGCACACTTAAGGCAAAGGGAAAAGATCCTCAGAGTTTGTTCTAGTGAGACATCTAGCTGCCCTTGCTTGCTAGGATCTTTCAAAAATGAAAATAAAAATGGTTTTATTCAAGTTGAAAGTTTGAGGTTGATATTTATAATTAACAATGAATAAAAAAGATCAAATCTCTCTATATAGCTCCGATTTAACAAAGCACTTAAGCACATGCCTAACTTTAAGCATGTGAGTCCCAATGAAGTCAATGGGACTACTCATATTCTTTCCAATAAAGCTAAACAGGGGTCTATGTGAAAAACAGAGGGCCAAGTCTACTGTGTTGCATCTCCAGTGAAGCTTATGCCAGGGCTTAATTTGGTCCAGAAAGGATAAAATTGTAGGTATTTATAATTTACAAGACTATAAATATATCAAGGGCTGTGTTGACATAATATCTGATCCTGCAATCCTAACTCTGGTTACATTTGCATTGTCCACAATGTGAGTTTACTCTGAAAAGGGAGTGCAAAACGGGACCCAAAGTGGTTTATTTTTAATGATGTCATCCAATCCCCAAAATACTTCAGCTATATTCACAGTTTTCTTACTGGCAAATTTTGTTTCTATGATGCTTTATTCTGACAAAATATTATTATACTTTGGAGATTAAACATTGTCCATTACTCTACCTATTATTTGTATTTATACTGGGCCCATCACTGAGTTACCTGGGTAATAAGGGCTAGACTGGTATAGCCTATAAAGTAATTTAAAGAGAGTAAATAATTTTGAGCTCATAAATGAACGGCAAATGCCGTTAATAAATACTGACTACTGTGTCTGATTTGGCATGCATAAACTGCCTACAGAAAGGAACAAAGAACTCTGCAAAACTGGCCCTAAATCTTCATTATGAAGATAAAGTAAAAGAAGCACATGACTTGTATTCTGAAATTGATTATACATGCTTTGTTCTGGCAGTTCTGAAATAAACCAGCAAATATTATTTTAAAGAAGACAAGTTCCTTGAGGAACTATGTCTGATTAGTTAATAAGCACACACAGTGGCCGGGATTAGAAAGCAAAATGACAATACTGTTGAAAATGAAAATGTGATCCATAGAAGTCAGCACTTTTGTAACTTGCTGCTGAATCATAACAACTTTATATGAAACAACCAACAATAGGGACCAAGAGAAATAGTATGTGTGTGCATGAATGCAGGCCTTGTGGAAACTTTTAAAGTGTTATTCCTTAAATGGGTTCCATCCTAAGAGGTTTTAAAGTAACTTTTCTATAACGAGATGAAGATTCCAGAAAATAAGATGTTCGATTTATAGGCTAGGTCGAAAATAGAAAGATTACTGTAAATTGTTTTGTTTGTGAGAAGGATGATGCAGTTAAACATAAATTATTCAAATGTATTTTTCATTTTGCTGCTAGATGAATATTGAGTGACTGGCTATTGAAAAAGAACCCTAGCAAACAACTATTTTTATAGGACTTTTGTGCTGAACCTTCTTTGAACTGGTGACACAATGTCATCTAAACCCCTTTCCACTTGGATAAGACCAAACCAGTATCTTCATAAATTGACTCCTATGTCTGGCTTTTTTATATTTTTTTGGAGAGGGTCACAGATTTACAGTCTTTGTGGTATCTAACAATGTGTTCTTTAAAAAATTGCTGGTCTAAATGGGACTTTTCACAAAATTCATGCTTGCTAAGGATGATCTAATTCGAACCTGATTAGACCAAGGTGCATGGCTCCATGGTAGACCTCTTACCTGATTTTTCCTCAGATCTAGGAGGAAGGCACTGCAAGGCAGTGTAAGCAAAGTTTGCAAACTATAAAAGTCAAGGGTAAGACTGAGAAAGCTTATCTTTTGAGTCACCAAGACACCTAAGGAAAGACTGACTTTCCAGAATCTCCAAGACTTGGCCACTTTGAGGAGAGGAAGTCAAGATATTAAACAGACTATGCCAGGCTCCCTGCACTTGAAGAAGGCTAGCAAGAAGCGCTGTGCCAGCAGAACATCACTGCCTGAATCCTTGACTGCAGTTCTAGCTTTTACTCCATGCTTTCTTAATTTAATATTAGTAATAGCTAAGTTTTGACAATTTTTATTTTATTTTAGTTTAATAAGTTTCAATAAAATGTATAAGACTGATAGTGAGTCCCATTTCTTTCAATAAGCAACATGGGTCAAGAACCTTTGAGTAGATAGGTGGTTACCAAGAAGTCAACCTAAAACCATGAGCAGCTTTCTCTAATTAGCCTTTGGGTCTCACTTACTGGATACGGGAACTGGGAGAATATAAATAATCGAGCTCTTCCCATCTGCTTGAAAGTTGTTTCCATAGACATTCTATACTCCCATTCAAGGCAATATGATAAATTTGTTTATTCTTTTTGTCAGTTTTGCATTTCTGAATTTCTTCATCAAATCTGTTATCTTTCCTTAGATAATGAAGCCTTGCCCAAGTTCTGTGCAGATGCTCTTGGGTGGCTTTACTGTTGTACTAAAAGGAGTGCAAAGAAAAAGGCTAATATTAGATTTTGAAAATAAAGGTCTCAGACATAATAGAAGTAGGTTGTCCATCACTTATCATTATCTACTTTGATCCACTCCAATAGTGGATCAAAGTATCTCTGAAATTGTTCAACTATATGTCTTCTCTTTTTTTAATAGAGAGGGTCCTCCAAAATGAGTTGGAAGGCAAGCACTGTCACTGCTATTAAAAGCAGGATTTCAGCAACCAACATCAGTTATTTATGGTAACTACAGATTGTTTTCCATGCAAAATGTACATACAGACAGATACATTTAAGTATTTGGGAAATATTCAAAACAAGAGTTATTTTGAGGGTTAGGAAATAGCTTGTCTTACTGCTGCCAAGTGCTTTTGGAATAACTCTTCTGTGTGATGAAGTGGAATTAAAATGGAGACAAAAACATCCCCCTCTCCACCCCCCCGTTCAAGGCTATAAGGAGATATGAATTTAAAATGTTCTTCACCTTGTTACACTTGCACATCCAGACACCCTCTCCCTTCATTTTCTGCTCTGACATAGGGCCAAAGAGCTTCAGCCCTCTTTTTTGTCTCTCTCTCAGTACACTGGACAAGAATGCTTACTTACTTCCTCCCTTCTCTCCCCCTGACCCCTTTAGAGTTACCTGTGCTTTCCTCGAGACATAAATTATGTGAATTTGAAACTGGGTGTAGGAGAGAAAGAACATGGCCACTGGTGGATGTATGGTGGACGTGCTTGTAGATGCACCACTGTTGAGATATGCATATAAAATGAGCAACTGCTTAGGTCCCAATCCAGAAAAGTACATAAACACATTCCTAATTTTAAGCATGAAAGTTAAATGGGATTGACTCCAATAGGAGTCAATGGGATTACTCATGCACGTGGTTAAATGCTTTGCTGGATTGGGACCTAAGCAATTACTGTCACCCTTTTCCTTCCTCACACCATTTCCCTGACTGTTTATTACCCTCCTATCAAATCACATCTACAATTATATTGTGTGTCCTTTGGGATGGGGACTAGGGGCCAGGTCTTCAACTGGGGTAAACTGCCATAGCCCCATTGACTTTAGTGGAGATATGCGGATTTCGCCAGCTGAGGGGAAAAAAGAGATGGGGCCAAATCCAATGTTCTTTAAAGTGCCTGGCACATTTTCAGGAACTACAAAAATGATCATAAATAATAACCATAGCATCTGACCAGTCAATGGCATCCAAAGCGCATTCTTTTTTCCCTTCTGAATTTGAAATACAGCAATGTGACATACACGGAGCAAACTTTAAAGGTGACCTTCTTGTGCACAATTATTCCCTAGATTTTTTTACAAGATGTAGGGCAGGATTCTCAGCTTCACCTGCAGCTACTTTGTGCTTCCTCTGCAGCACTAAGTGGCCGTCAAACTGCCCTACAGGGTAGCTGAGGATCCCCGTCAGCGAGGATTCCTCAGAAGGTGTAGAACCAGTTACACTAGCTCAGGGGTTTTCAAATTTCATTGCACCAAGACCCCCTTCTACCAAAAAAAAAAATTACTACATGACCCCAGGAAGGGGACCAAAGCCTGAGCCCACCCGAGCACTGCTGCCCTTGGTGGGGGGGTGGAGGGTGGGAATCCAAAGCCCAAAGGCTTCAGCCCTGGGTCAGGGGCCTAGTCCAAGCCCCACCGTCCCAGGCTGAAGCCAAAGCCTGAGTCCCGCCACCCCAGACTGAAGCTCTTGGGCTTCAGCTTCGGTCCTGGTCAGTGGGGCTTGGGCTTCGGCCCTAGGTCCCAGCAAGTCTAATGCCAGCCCTAGCGACCCCATTAAAATGGGGTCGCGATCCACTTTGGGGTTCCAACCATGGTTGCCAGGTTTGTATAATTTTTGGTGGTGCCCAGAACGGGTCCAAGCAGAGTTGTCCCGTCCATAGGACGGACCGGGGCAAGAACCCCAGGCCCCGCGCTTTGCGGGGCTCTGCACTCCAGGGGGATGCAGGTCCAGGGCGGCCTGATGGGTTAGCATGGGGCCTGGCACCAGCAGCAGCAAGCAACCTGGCCCCAGCCTGACCCTGCTCCACCCTCTCCCTGCCCCCATTCCATTCCTTCCCCCAAGCCTCTGCCCCCACCTCTTTCCAATTTCCATCCCCTCCCCCGAACGACGCCGGGAGCAGTCGCTCACTGTTGCCGGTGCCAGGCCCCCCGTTAACCCTCCAAGCTGCCCTGGACCCCGCATCCCCATGAAGCACAGGGCCTCCAAAGCGCAGTAAACCCAAACATTGGTGGAGCTGGCCCCCGTTCCTAAATATTGGTGGAGCATGGGCACCACGGGTCAATATAACTCACCGCCTATGGTTATGACCCACAGTTTGAGAACTGCTGCACTAGCTCAACAGCACCCTGCATAAGAGCCATGTCAGGAGCAGGGAGGTGAAGAGGAGTTCTAGAAGTTCTCCACAGAACCACTGCAGCCAACATAATTTAGAGTAGCCCTTCAATTTTCTGTGAAATTAGTATTGGCATCAAAAGCAAGGCCAAGTCTCAACTCTGATTAACATCTTTGCTTATCATGCATCCGACGAAGTGGGTATTCACCCACGAAAGCTCATGCTCCAATACGTCTGTTAGTCTATAAGGTGCCACAGGACTCTTTGCTGCTTTTACAGATCCAGACTAACACGGCTACCCCTCTGATACTTTGCTTATCTTGTTTAACTTAGTAAAGAAAAAACTATGATAGGAAAGTGCAGGATGAGAGTATTTCAATGGTGTTTACCCTGAAAGTGAGTTAGAATTCCTAATAGAATAAAATTTCTACCTTTAAACAAATAAGAAAGTCTGGAAATGAGGATATATCCACTTGACTCATGCCAACTATTCCCTCTTTTTTTTTTACTTTCACCCTGCAGTCTAAACAGAAACAAATCTTGATAACTTTTAACCCCTGCCTCAACTAAACTTCTCAAAAATACTAAAAATATATTTCAGAGGCAAACAAAATAAAATAAATGTGGAGTTTCTAAGCCAAGCAAGTCTGGAGACAAGCTAAACCAGAAAAGTGTTAGAGTCATTTTAAAAAAGTAAATTAGAGCTACATTTTAAGAAAACCTTATTTTTAAAACTCGTATACTGGTTTTTACCAAATCTACCAGGAAAATTTCACCCTGGGAATGGGATGAGAAGTAGTATGCAAAATTTCAGGAAGATTGTTTTTTGCAGGGGAGATTAGAGGAAGATTGAAAACCAGGCATGTAAGGCAGCACTATCTTTAGCCTTAACTATAGAGGAACTACCACCACTGTGTAACTTAAAAAAACCCACCTATATCTGGTACTGATGTTAATAGCATACATTAAAGTTAGCTCTTTGACATTAATGAGCATCAACTTCTACTTGGTGGCTGTCTCTGAGCCAAAGGTCAGATACAAAATATAGATCCTAATTCTGCAATCATTTATTTCTGGGTCTGGTTATCATGAGTAGTCCCATTGAATCTCCAAAGCTGACACTGTTTGACTTCACCATAGAAAGCACTATGCCTGTTCTTAAGTGTTTTCAGAATCAGGCCCTGTGTGTGTAACCTGACCTGTGGCTGACGGATTCCTGTCAGAGTTACCAAAGCAGTAAATGGAGGCTCCCACTCAGGCCTGATACAGTGCTTATAAAGTGAACTACTCCTGTCCTTAGCAGCTGCAGCCTGTTTTCACAAATATCTGACATGTTTCTTTGGCCAACAGCCAGTTTGAGCTGTACCCAACACTTCTCCCAGCCTTCCTGTGGCTCCAGAATCCTTTGTAACTGCTACTTGAGATCCATGCCAAATCAAGCCTGTTGCTCCTTTCCTCCCCTTTATGTGCAGACATCCCACCCTAATTAATTAACCCAACAGTGACTTCATCTTTATGTTACTGTGGCTTCCCACACTTTGCCCCCTCATTCAGCTTGAGGACATCAGCACATTCCTGACTTCATCACTTGTCAACTCCCTTCTGCTAAAAGCCAGTGTCCCCTTTCACTGCCCTGCTCTGATTTGATCTGAATCAAAACTAGCCTATTATAGAAAGTCCCAAAGGCTTTATGCGCACTATGGTTAAAACTGTGCACAGTTGTTACTTGTGGTGTTCTAACCAATTTCTCTAACCAAAACTGAAGAGGATATTTTTATAACCATGTTACAATACTGTCTATTTAGCAGGTACCTAGTGAGAAGGAGCTGTGCATAAGCTACAGCAACAATGTGGTCTTTTTAAGGTTTTATTTTATTTCAGATCCTATGGAATAGTCCAATAGAACTGAGTAAAAATGAAACCAATAGGATTATATCTAAATTTAATAAGTTTTTTTTTTAAGCAAAACTTACTCTAAAACCTATGGAATTTAATAAGATGATCTTCCAAAAGATTTTTTTTAAGTTGTTCTGTAGAAATCTATAACAGTGATAAAATTCTCTATCATAATAATCACCCATAAAATCTGTAGAAAGGTGTTTATTAAATATCCTGGCACATTTCCGTAGGGGTTATGAAGCCAATTCACATCAATTCTACAGAACTGGAAAGACAAAAATAAAACAAATTGAATATAGTATTCTCCTAAGATATTACACAGTATTCAGAAGTTGTCTAGTTTTGCATTCAGCAGAGCTTTCACACTCTAACGTAGATGCCACCTTGGCTCATAGTATAGTTGATGTGTGGTACACAGAGCTGTATAGCAAGTAGAGATAGCTACCCCTGCCAAAGGTTTGGAGTAGAACAAGATGAAAATTGTCATAGTATTTCACAAAAAAGTTTTCCATTGAAGTTTTGAAAGTTTCAAATAGCTCCAGTTTGGTGGGTTAGATAAACTTCCAGGTATTTTGGATGCTTATCTGAGTCTGGGTCTTTTTGATTAGAAAGAAGTCTGGATGTCACACAAGAATGGACATTTTTATAATATTTCCAGTACCTCCTAGTTCAGGCAGTCAGTAAAAGCTCCAGAATTTGGTATGTCCACTTTCTTCTAGACTTGCAGATTGCAGCTGAATGTTAATAAAAGTGAAAAATTGACAAAACAAACAACTTTTTCAAAACTAAAATATAGTTTAGGTTCAGGTATTGACTGAGTTCTAGTTGACAGTTTGAGTCAGTTCTAGCTACCTAGGTACTTATATGGTCACCGTTTTTGTAGTGTCTGATTAATAGATTTTAAGATCAGAAGGGATCTTTGGATCAGCTAGTCTGACTTCCTATTTAACACCGGCCAACATCCCGTTACCCCTACATTGAGCCCAACAATTTATGTATGGCTAAAGCATATCTTCTAGAAAGGCATCCAGTTTTGATGTGAAGACTGGAAGAGATGGAAAAGGCACCACTTCCCTTGGTAGTTTGCTCTAATGCTTAATCACCCTCACTGTTAAGTTTGCCTTATATTTAATGTGAATGTGTCTGGCTTCACCTGGTTTTTGTCATGCCTTTCTCCACTAGTGAGCCCTTTAGTATCTGGTGATCTGATTTTATCCAATAGTATTCTCGTCCATATTTCTAGAGACATCTTCATAAAAACGATGTCACATAAATAGATATCCAGGCAGAAATTAATGGCAGATCCTTGAGCAAACTACTAACTGTTCAGTCCCTTCACTATATCTAATACTTCAAAATAGCCAGGCCAGATCATCAGCTGGCATCGCTCTGCTGACTTCAATGGAACGTTGCCAATTCACAACAGCTGAAGATTTTACTGGTTCCAATGCAAATCTAAAGAAAACAATATATGTAGACAACTCTTTTCACTAAATGCTAAAGAATAGATATCACCTTGGAGCCTCTGGAAATCATTGACAATGACAAACTCAAAATGGGTCTCATTTGCCAGGGTCCAAATTATACCTCAATATCAAGCAGTCTCTAGCCCAAATCAGTTCTTATATTATCTTTAGGGAAGGATTTTCCCCTCTGCTGTGGTCCCTGCTTGTGCTCTAGGGAGAATACTCCTGGCACAGGCTCCACACAGGACCATGACAACTAAGTGTCCCTGTGCTTTCTCCAGGGCCATCCCTAGGGCAGTGTGGGGCCTGGGACATAGGTGCCGAGTTTCTAATCTGCCCGGGGAGAGGGGGAGGGGGTGCTCCCCCTGGTTCCACCCAGGCCCTGCCCCCACTCCACCCCTTCCTCCAAGGCCCCACCCCTGCCCTGCTTCTTCCACCCCCGCTCTGCCCCACCTCTTCCTGCTCCCGCCCTGCCTCTCCCCACGTCTTCCTGCCCCACCTCTTCCCCACCCAGTTCTGCCCCCTCCCTCGAGCATGCTGCACCCTCGCTCCTCTCCCCTCCCCCCGCCAGTGCCTCCTGGCGCCATGAAATATCTGATCCACGGCAGGCAGTAGGCGCTGAGGGGGTGGGGGAGGCGCTGATTGGCAGGGCCCACCAGTGGGCAGGAGGGACTGGGGGGAGGGGGAGGTTCTGGTAGGGGGGCTCCTCCTTGCCTGCCTCCACCCGCCTGCCACTCGCCTCCTCACCCCGCTCGCCCGCCCGCCTCACCTCCCCACCCGCCTCCTCATGATTTTGTAGAAGCGTGGGGCCCCCCAAAGCGCGGGGCCCAGGGCAGTCACCCCAATTCACCATACCCAAGGGGCGGCTCTGGCTTTCTCCTCCTTGCCCCCTTCAGCTACAGAAGAGTGCCAGGGGCAGGATAGGAAGCAGGAAGGAGCATGTCAGGGAATCTCCATAGCACAGATTCTGTGCTGCTCTGTGGGACAGAGCAGCCTAGATGCATAACTTAGGAGGCTGCTGCACACCAGTAGTCACACTGGTCCATGGAGCATCCTAGAACCCCAGAGACATAGGTGGCTTAAAGTCATCTTTGCCCCTCCTCCCGCTAGGCTATGAGTTCTGCACTGAACCTTCTGGAGGTGCAACACAGAATCTCAGCCTTGGTTCAAAGATCCCTGACATTCATTCCCCTTTCTTTTTTTTCCCAAAGAGAAATTGCCACACTGAATCTAACAACTAGTGAATAGGTTCAAAATTAAGAATATCCTTGAACCTTCGGCCATTTCAAGAACAAAAATTTCCAAAATTTCTTCCATATCTGGAATTAGAAGTTCTAAAATACCACAAAAGAAGCTATTCTTGCTGTACTACTAGCCATGACTGCACCTGAAAGCACTAGAATGTGTCAGCCTGTTCCCATGAGACTCCCAGACCAGTTTTGGGAGGGATAGAAAAGCTTCTGAAATTTTGGATGCTCATGCAGATTGAGCCAGAAATCCAAACCCTTTGAAGCTTGCTGTCATTGAGGCAACTCCTTAGACCAGCATGCAGCACTTCAGGGATTCTTCTGCTCTAGAATCTCCTTTTGTAAGCTCATCTGGTTCTGCAGCACTCTTCTTCTGGGTGACTTAGCTCTCCAGCCAGGTCACAGTTAAAGTTCAGTCCCCTTCAACGGAAGCAAAAGTCCACCTAAATGTCAAACAAAAATAAAGTTCTTCTGCAAGTCTTGGGCTACTCTTCAGCCCACCCTCTGGGCCTAAGTTCCCTCTACAGTGCATGCCTGTGTGGCCGCGCAGAAGGCCACCAAGGGCCACACACTTGACTCCCCCAGCCCCGAAGCTGTGGCGCAGCAAGGAGACATGCCTCTCCCTCCCAGCTTCGGGGCTGTAGGGCGGAGAGAGGACTCCCCCGGCTCCAGCCCCAGCCTCAGTCCCAGAGCTGCTGTGGCAGGGGGAGGCACATCTCCTCTGGCCTCAGCCCCGGAGCTGCTGCTGGGGGGAGAGAGGGCTGGGGGGAGTCCTCTCTCCCCATGGCAGCCTGCACCCCAAACCCCTCATACCTGGCCCCACCCCAGAGCCCACATCCCCACCTGGAGCCCTCACTCCCACCACGCTCCAACCCTCTGCCCCAGCCCTGATCCCCCTCCCGCACCCTGACCCCCTCATTCCTGGTCCCACCCCAGAGCCCGGACCTCCAGCCGCAGATCTCAGCCCCCGCACTCCAACCCTCTGCCCCAGCCCTGAGCCCCTTCCCACCCTCTGAACCCCTCTGCCCAAATCCCACCACATACCACCTCCATATTGGTGCACATAGCAAAATTCATTCCGCACCTGGATAGGAATAATTAGAGGGAATATTGCTCTGGTCTACCTTACAATTCTTTTCTGCTCTGTACTAGGCTTTCCCCCTTGTGGGTCTCTTATAGTCTATCATTCACTGGCTGAAGTTCCTGACTCTTTGCCCCTACTTGTAGGCCCTGGAGAGTTCTTCACTCATTTTAACTGAGCTTTGCTTTCCAGAATTTTCACCCTGGAGGCCCTTTTCCCTAGCAGGTTCCTACTGTCTCAGCTCCCAGTAGACTCTCCTGGGGACCTCCCTGCTTCCTACAGACCCTACCTCAAGGCTTCCCACATAAGCCAAAGATGCTCCCTGGCATTCCTATCACTGCTTTCTCCTGAGTGTGTTCTTGCAAGCCTTTTTATTATGAGGCCCAGGTGTTCACCATGCTAACACCTCATCCCATTCGCCCTGGCACCCAGAAAGTTTGCAGAGAGCCTATGCTGCTGCTTGAGGACCGTGTCTGTGCTTCTCCCAAGCCCAGCCCAGCCCAGCCTAGCCTGATGTTAATATCCCCTCCCCCCCATTAGCCCTGGCCCCTCTGGCTGGGACACAGTTAATTATGGCACAGGTGTAGCTGGCCCCCTTTCTCCTTGCATGGGCAAGTCATCCTGTAACACCTGCCTATCATATGTTGAAAATGGATCAGCTTCTGTTTTATATACTAGGCAGCAGACATATTTACTATAGCTGACATCGTTATTGCAAATTGTATCATTGTTAAGAGTGCTCAGCTTTGCCATGTAACAGGTTCTGCTTTTAACAAACTAACAAATATAATAATTGTGTTTTTATTGTGGTAGTGTCTACAGCCGCCAATTAGGGATCAGGATCTCCATGTGCTAGGTACCGTCTATTCAAATAATGAAAAGTCAGCCTCTGACCCAAGGTGTTTATAGTCTAGGAAGAGTTTACTATCTAAGTGAAATCCTTCACATTCGTGCTTCATCCTGCTCTCATTGAAATCAATGGCAAAACTTCTATTGACTAAATGAGAGTTGCTTCAGCTCCATAAATTGTTGTCTAATTTGTTTTGCTCTTCTTTCTGGAAAAGATTCCTTGGACTCAACAGTAAGGAAAGTTTTTAACATACCTGAAACTACCACATGTGCTTCCTGGATTTTCACTAATACAAAGTTTTCTGCATTGCCTCTTCAATGTAAAGACTAAGTAGCTATAATAACATAAAACAGTCCTATAGAAACTTGTTTATAAAAATCAAGTAACATTACATTTTTCTCAATAGCTAGCTTAGAATAAGCACTAAAATAGCTTTTATACAGTCCATAAGGCCAAAAAACAAATGCAACTCTGCACATTTTTTACTGAGAGTTCCACAAGTGACGTGCAAGGCATAAGTGTTGCCAGAAACCATAAGCAAAACTATTGTGTTAAAACTTTGCATGTCTTGATGCCAAAAAACTACTTAAGATTCATCTCAAGTCTCAACAGAATTATGAATTAAATGATACAATCAAAATAAAAGCACAGTACACACTACATCACACAACTTTACTTTTAATAATTTGCATGGATGCACATATATATAATTGAATATGTAGTTGAATATCTGTTGTGATTTAAGATATGAATCCTATGTGTGTGTGTGTGCGCATCGGCATGAGAAAATATTATCTGGTGAACAGAGTTCTCTTCTTATCCTTAGAATAGGTACAACACTACCAGCACTGCTTTATCAACGTACCTGAGCCTATTCTGGATGGGCCCCCTCTAGTGGTGAAATGGGAGTTCAGTCTCTATGCCCATTCAATCTCTGGTTTCCCTGCTGAGACTGTGAATAAGGATGCTAATACATGCCATATTTAGTGATGGTATTGTGATGGGGCCATAATTTGTACAGATTCTTATGTATAGTATAAGGCCACTTCTATATCATTCCTTTCATCCAATAGCATTATATATATTACAATTTTTGCAGCTTCTAAAAGTGACCTAAAACAGCTTTCCATGCATGTACAAATCCTATCTGACCCTGAAGGGTCATGAAATATCATAAATAAACCTGAGGCAGGTGAGATTAAATAGTATTATTATTCACATTTGAAAAAAGAGCAATTGAAGGCCTAGAAAATTTAGGGCAGTTTTGCAACGGTGGGAGCAAATCTGGCCCCAAGTATTTTATATAACAGTTCCCTTTCAGTTCCTGGGTTACTCAGAAGCAGGCAACACGCACCTGTGTGCTCAGGCACCTGATATTGTTGGCAGTAAAGGAATTCCTGAGTATCCCGGTGGCAAAGCTGGATAGGTGGGAATCCTCTATCCACCCCTTGCTGCAATCCTTTTACATATAAGTAAATACATTTTGGCACTGCCTCCACTTGGTGGGGCCCTGTGCACCCACACACTTGGGAGCCTCCAGGAATAAACCTCAGTTAATCTATGCAGTGAGTCTAACTCCAAAGTACCAATTATAAAGTCTATACAAACAGTATACTCTGAGATTAGAGTTAATACACTTTTACTTAACAATTTAGAAAAATATGATATAACATTGAAATTAATTAAAATGTCACAGCCACTTTAAGTCAGCAGGGGCACTTCAAAAAAATCAATTAATAAATGCAGTTTGCAGTAGTAAATAAAACTTAACCAACTTACATTCATACTGCCATCAGTTACCCATGCCTGAACATGCACCCCTCTTCATTTCAGCGTTCTAGACCATGATGGGGTGTACAAACTCCACCCTGGGCCTGAAGGGATTAAAGGACAATCCTGGGCCCAGGCAGCCCCACCCCTCCAGACCTGGAGGGGAAGCTTAAAGGGAAGAACCCAGCTTAGACTAGGGAGGAAGACACACCTATCACGAGGGCTCCTGGACAAGGGTGCCGACGAAGCTTCCTTGCGAGCAACAGGACTGCACGCTGAGCCCAGATGAGATTGAAGGCTTAGTTGTCTTTTCTTTTGTTACTTTATATTAGCCGTGGAGCTCTGGGAAGAGACAGGCAATAGGAAGTGACCCAGGGAAGGTAACTCTGAGGACACTCCAGGGTGCCAGATGCTGTTGATCCTCATAAGGCCCTAGGTTGGAGCCCGGTGGAGTGGGAGGTCCCGTGCTCCCCTAACAACTGCCCCAGCTGCAGAAGGGACATAAACCACATCCAATCTCACTCCCCTCTGATAAGGAGAGGGCAAAAACATTTCAAGCCTGGGGTGAAGCTAAGCCCATCCTCAGGTGAGGGACTGGACTGAAAAGACATCTCGCTGAGTTGTGATACTGAGTGTACTACCCACTAGACCAGCTGGCCCTCTGAGGGCTCTATTACACAGACGGTCATGTGGGCATGCTTGAAGATCTTGAAGCTGGGGACAGCACTCTGCTAGTACAGTAGAGAAGTCCAGCCAAGGCAACGAGGGGCAGAATGAGTGTAACTTGGGATCATTCCAAGCTGCACAACCCCTCTCAAGATAGGAGTTGTTACAACCACAGGTCAGTAACTCTGGATCCTGGTTAGCCAATGAGAGCATGTCTTTTCTTTTCAGACTCAAGAAAACCCCTCAAAGTCTCTTCACAATCCCCATTCCCCTAATAGCACTTTCCTAACAAAGAAGGTTGTGGTTACTCACACAACTTTCACTGCATGCCAACCTGTGATGGGGTGACTACCCCCACACTCACCCTGCAGGGTTTAATACAGGCCAGATGGGCCAATTAATCCATTAGACAGCTGATAAAGGAGACTCAACTGGTGGGGCCTTTAAAGCCCAGGAGCTGAAAGGAGAAGAGGCTACTGGGAAAAGGCAGACACTCCCAGGAGAAAGGAAGGAGGCTTTTGGGAACTGGTAGGCCCAGGAAGAAAAGGGGAATGAGTAGTAGGAAGAGCAGTGAGGCCAGAGAGAGGAGGCCCAGACTGCTGAGCTGAGGGTCCCTGGGCTGGAACCTGGAGAAGAGGATGGGCCCTGGTTCCCCTACCAGCCACTGGGCAAGTGGCACCCAGGCAGTGAGCGAGAGGACTGCCTAGGACTATTGAGGAACTAAACTCCCCTGGAAGGGGGGAACACAGACAGTGACATAGCCAGAAGGCTGAGTAATGAAGAGGATGCTGTGGCTCCTGGGGCTGTGGAAGGAGCTGCAGACAGACAGAGTGACAGTGTGCAAACCACGGATGGGGAGGCATCAGCCTTGAGCTAATCCCCAGAGTACCAGAGGGAGGTGCCAGTCTGGCAGTGAGTGGTGTGCCCCATGACACAACCTCAGTCAGTTGTGGACACAGCAATGGTTTCTGCCCTGGCTCCAATGAAGCCTCCTTGGCTCCATGCTTGGTCAAAACCCCAGCAGTTTCTTAGCAGCAGCTCCGGTCTTGGACAGAGCTCCACAAGGCAATCTCCCATCCCGGACCAGGATCTCAGCTCCCCTCACTTCTAGAAGTCGAAATCTCTTTTCCCCAAGGCATCATGGGAGCTGTAGTCTCCAAGGCTGGATTGCAGCACTCGGTATCTTCCTGTCTGGAACACCCCCAGTTAAGTTCAGAGGCTCCTCTAATAGGGGGTGCCTACACTTATGCTGGGCAACCAGAAATTAGGAATTCACAATTTGTGACCACCTGTGACAAGTTTGATGGAGGTGAGTTGTGCAGCATCACACGACAACCCTGTAGCAGAGGGAGAAACAGAATCCAGTACTCCAGGACAACATTCAACTGCATTAACCATGAGGCCTTTCACCTCCTACAGTTCCTGTCTTCATTCACTACACACCTTCCAACTTCTGCCACAAATGAAGCAATGGACCTACAGACAAGCAGCCTCTTTAACTACACAACCCTGATTCATCCCTAGAATAGGTCCATCCTGTGCACTGAATAAGGCAAAAAAGTATGTGATCATATAATTGACTGAATCCTAATGCATATACATAAGGAGATGAAATTAAGATTGCTCAGCCAACTATAATACTGGTATTTTCTAACTCTTTTTTTCTATTTTCTAACTGCATACTTGGCTTTGGAACCTTCACATTGTTTTAAAGTTGGTTGTTGTTTTTTTAATACAATTTCCTAATTTAAATATAACCCTGGAAAATCTCCCAGAAATTCCATCATGTGGAACTATATAACCCCCATCTTGGGTCATTACCAGGGTTTGGACCTTTAGATCCACAGCACAGACCTCTACCGCTTGAGATAACAGAGTAACTGATAACTGTAGTAGACTGTTATCCCAGACAAGCCAGTGGGTTTCAGAGCTATTTGTTGACAGCAGAGGAATGTAGAGACTCATGCCTCCTGGATTCAGTTCCAGGTTCTGGAGGGGAGTGTTCTCCAGTAGCTGTAGAACTTACTGCCCCTGTGCCCCCTGCCTATATATCTCCCCCTCTGCTTTGCTCCTGCCCCCAGCTCTTGACCTCTGTTCCTATCCAGCCTCCTGGTACTTCCCCCCCACACACACACACACCTTGTTCAAGCGCCTCTCTCTGAAACCATGCCTCCCTCCTGCTCTGAACCTATATTTCTTAGAAATAAGGATTAAGGGCATGCTCCAAAGCTCCATGTAGTCAGGAAAAACAAAAATCTCATTAGTTTCAATGGGCTTTTTGACCAGGTTCAGAATTCACGAAAGAAAAGCAACACTTGTGTTAATTTTTTCTTTCCTTTGGACAATGCTGGTGAAGTTGGCACTGGCTCGGTAGACTGGTGAAACATGGAGGGGTGGAGATGATGAACAAAATTGGTATGTATAAGAAGGAATGATTGCACATATGTGCTGTAAATTCTTCAGCTTAGATTAATGTTTTCCTGTGAATATAATTGGCTGCCTTCTGGTTTAGGCCAGATGACCAGTTATATTTCAGCACAGCTATAAAGTTGAATCTAGATGAAATATTTGGACAATGGGAGCCAATGTCTGTGAGCTATTCCAGAAAATTATTAAATAAACAAAAAACACTGGAACCTCTAACAGCAGAACATAATAATAATTATTACTTTTCATTCACATATAATATTTAAATTCTACTGCATTGACTGACAAAAATAAATAAACCACTCCATTGTGCTAAAAAAAGCAGGTTACCATAGCATCACCTTCACATGTATGGCAACATAATATTTCTCAATGAAAAGCCTATCATCATTAATCAGGGCACCAACAGATTGTCATGGCAAAATAAGTCTATAAATTTCTTTGCTACTTAAATGTTCCCATCCTGCATTTGCAATCAAATATCAGTAAGAGAAGGAAGGGACTAAATTCTAGTCCTACTGAAGTCTATGGGCCTTTTATTATAGACTTATTGGACCAGGATTTGGCCCTGTGGACCAGCTTCTGAGCTCATTTACACTGATGTAAATTGGGAGTAATTGAATTGATAGTCCACATTTACAGTTATGCAAGTGGCATCAGCATCTGGCCTATGGGTTTAGCCCTATAAGCCAGATTATTTTCCCCTATTCTGATCACTTTCCACCTCTATATGGTACAAAACGGTCAGAGTCTGGCCCTAACTAGGTAGCTGAGAATTCCTCACATACGTAGGGAGAATCTCTCAGTGGGTATAAAGCCAAAGTAGCTGGCTCCTACGCCAGCTACCCTCCCCTGCTCTGGTGTAAGGTGCATTGCAAAGTGTGTTTGTGCTCTACCACTTCTGCACTGGCATATGGCGTGGTCCCCAGTGGAACAGAGTCAGCTGGTGTTCATTGGATTTTAGTGTACATTGGGGTAGGGGCAATTTAAGAATCAGAGAATTGCAACTGGCTCCCTGACTGCCCTTCTGCCCCATGTCTTGCACTCGGCAGATGTCAAAACAGGAGAGAATCTAGGCCTATGTATTTAGGCGATGCACGAGTGAGATTAAGGACCAGAAGGGGTAATAAAATGATACTCATTGCTGCTTTTCAGTAGACTCACTGCCTTCTATGTTCTCTTCCTGAGCGTACATCTTGATTTTAGGTACTCAGAAAGGGCCCGATCCCAGTAAGTGGAAAGGCTGTCATTGCCTGCAATAGATGTGGGATCAGGTCTAAATGTACATCCTTTTGAAATCTGGTCCTTAATCTTTCCTATTCTTCTGTGACTTGCTTCAAATTTGTCAACATTTCTTTCAGGTATTAAATTGATCAAAGAACTGAGGCTTAGGAAATGCATCGCCATGCCTTTATTCACATCCCCATCAAACTAGCATTACTTTACTCCGTGCAGATTCGTTTCCATTATACAACATCAAGATTTTGTTTCAAACAGAATTGTAATGAACCTGGGGCTCATTGCTGGCTTCCTTCCCTTCATCCCAGAAGGATGTAGCCAGTGAAGTGTACTCAGTTCAACCTCCAAGCTGTAGAGGGCTGAATAATTCAGAGTACAGAAAGATGAGGTGCTATCCTATGGTAATAGAGGGGACCAGGTACAGTAGGTAGCTTGGAGTTGTGTGAGAGCAAAACAGCTGGCAGCAAGGGCCCCGGAACCAATGTAGAAGTGGGGTGGCCAAGGCCAAAATGCCCCTTCCCTCCCTGGCAGAATCTATTATTCTGCAGAGTGGAGGGAATCTGCAGGGGACATGAATTCTGTACTTGCGCAGTGGGGCAGAATTCTCCCAGGAGTACATAGTGCATCTTTGCCTTTAGCAGTATGATCATGTTTTTCCCACAGCACATATGTTTCTTTTGTTAAAAAGTGGAGGGCCTTGGCCACCTTCCTCCTACCCCCCAGTTCTGGTGCCAGTGGCTGGCAAGTTGATCACTGGTTGTGGAGAGAAGTCCAGGAAGCTTGAGAATGACTAAATAAATACATTAAATAATATTTTATCCTTTAATAGAAGGAGGGAAGGACTCTTGGAACTGAAAAGTTCAACATGGATTGTGACTGGGCAATTGGAGACCGAATATCTGACGAGAAGGTGGGTTACTGGCTGAACTACAGGGAAAAGTCAGTGAGAAGAAATCAATCAGAAGCAAGGTGAAGTGTCAGGTACTGAGCAGCAGTCAATTACATGCTTAGATGCTTTGCTGGATCAGGGTCAAAGTATTGAGCACCTTGCAGAAGTTCAGGGCCAGAGTGTTTAGCACCTTGCCCTAACAGAAGAACATTGTGAGGAAAGTGATGGTGACATGAAGAAAACATCTCTAATAATATAATTGGAAGTACTACAAATATTTGGCACCCTTCATAAATGGATCTCAAAGCATTTACCAACTTTAATTAGTTTACACTTTATATATTATATAGCTCAATATGGCAAAATGTGATAGCAAGGTATATCTTGGGGTTTGATAATAGCTGGATCTTCTTTATGGGCCAAATATAACAGTTCTAACTCAGTCAAGTCAGTAGGAGCAGTGGGTGCTTAACACCTCTAAAAATCAGGCCACTTCTTTTTTAGGAGCTTAACTATGCATGTAGGTGCCTAACTTTAGGAATTCTAGAGTGGGATTCTCAAAAGTACCTAAGGGAATTGAGTTGCAATAGGAATTTGAAAATCCCATCCTTATGTTTGAAATCCTAGCCAATTATAACAGTTTTTATCCAGAAAGATGATGATATACCATAATTCTGTTACTCAAGTAAGGTTTTAAATTATTCATTATTTATTCAGTCTGTATTTCTGTTGAGAGGTAGGTCGACTGAAATCATCTGTACACAAAACGTATGTTCATAAAACACAGCCTCATTTTCTACTCTGAGGTGTTGTTGTTTTTTAAAGTTCAGTATGTGTGGATCCATGCCTGAATCCTATTCCATTTCAGGTTGCTTTCAAACATGGCCAAAGAAAGGAGAGGAGAAAATGAATTGATATTGCAAGGTGAAATAAAATGTATAATGAAAGAAATTAAACAATGTTTGTGCATCAAGTCTGGCAGAATTCTTCCTAGGAATGTATCTTATCAGTGATCAGACTGAGCAATGATCTGTTTCATTTTACTTTACCCTATTTGTCAGTGGCAGAAGAAAACAAACAACCAGCAATCCTGATAATTGTAAAAAGCTGGTGTAGTCAGTCAGTGCAAATGAATTCTAATAAGCCTGTTCTAACATCACTGTAGCCTGAAATCTCCTCCTCCTTTTCATTTAAAACCTCATCACAATGATTTTTTGGCTTGCTCCATATTATTCAATGTAATTCGTAAGTTCCCGGAGAACATAGAGCACTGGATTTAGTTTTGGCTTTTGTAGAACCCTAGAAGCTGGTGAATTATATAAATTATTAATTTAATTTTTGTGTTTTGCTGCCATGAATTAGCATATCACCATATATTTTCTAAATAAGAAGCTCACGTGTGTCTTCACAAAACTTTAAAAATACTAGAACATTAAGGGCAATGAGAAGACTGAGCGTCCCATCCTGCTAATCCCCAAATATATTTAAAGAACTACTCTGACCCTTATCTTTCCATTTTCACTGACAAACACACATCTTGGGTGAGATTCTGTGCTACACCTCTAACAGGCATAGGTCAGAACTTGCAGCCAAGGGGGAGAGGGGGCTAGGGTGGCTTTAAGTCACATATTTGCCCTCCTGATCCTGGGCTGCTCCAGGGGCTGGAAAGACCCCCAATGTAGTTTATATAGCTCTGGGAGCCAGTCTAAGTTACGGCAGCCTCCCTGGGTTACTGTATGGGCTTCAGCACTGCCCCAAATCTGCATAGCACTGCATGCTGTGCTCCTGATACCCATGCACGACCCTGGCTGCATTCTGGAAGACATTCCAGATATCTTCAACAATGCCTGCACAGGGGGAAACCCACCCTATTCAGAACTGGGGCTTTTAGGGCCCTTTCCACTGGTGCTTCACCCAGTATAAAGAGGCAGGAGCAGGCCCTTGTGTTTCTTATTTATGGCCTGATCCTTCAATAGCTTTGGTATTGACTTCTATGGGGCCAAGGTCAGTCCCTTAAAGCACTTCTACCCCACAATTTAACAAGAGGGTGAAAGTAAATGCAAAAATAGTGAAACAGGTTTCCTTCACTTTGGGGGCTTTATTCTCCCTTTCCTGCATGTAGGTAATTCTCATTGGGCCCAACTCTGAAGCCCTCATAAGGTTAAATGCCCACTGATGTCAATGGCAGTTTTGTCTGGTAAGGACTGCAGGTTTGGGCTCATTAATACTAGTGGGAGGTGTGCCCGCAAATGAATCCTGGATGTGATTTATGACCATTAAAGAGATTCCTTTATGCTAGGGACTGAACAAACAAATAGTAAGAGACTAACCTGCCCCAAGGGGGTTATAGTTTAAATAGACAAAAAAGCTAGAATAGGAGAAAGGGAATATTATCTCCTGTCCCAGTGCAGTCCTTAGACACAAGGCACACTCTTTCTCTCGCACATTCAATGGCAATACAGGTATTTGGTATTGAATCTCTCAGACAATTCCATAGGACCACGGAAGTGCCATTCCATGTCATGGGAGCCTTACCACTTACTTCAGAGGCATAGTAGGTTCAAGCACATAGTCTGGTACTCTGTCTCTGATTCTGATCTTAGGTGTCAAAGGAAGGGGAAAAATTACCCATAATGTATCTAGCCAATTATATGGGAACAAGAGGATCATTTTATGCCATAAAATAGGAGGTTAGATGACCCTTATCATAATTTTAGTTTGCATTTGCATTTACTAAGTTTAGTTTTAGTTAGAGATGTTGCTCACAGTCATAAAATTATCTAGCTCAGTGGCTCTCAAACTTTTTTACTGGTGACCCCTTTCGCATAGCAAGCCTCTGAGTGCGACTCCCCTTATAAATTAAAAACACTTTTTTATATATTTAACACCATTATAAATGCTGGAGGCAAAGCGGGGTTTGGGGTGGAGGTTGACAGCTCGCGACCCCCCATGTAATAACCTCATGACCCCCTGAGAGGTCCCGACCCCCAGTTTGAGAACCCCTGATCTAGCTCCTTTAAAAATCCAGCCACAATATGTTATCTTAATGACCATCTATGGCAATGAACTCCACATATTAACTAAATCCTGAGAAAAGTGGGAAATTCCTTTTACTTGTTCTAAATTTACTGCCCTTTAATTTTATGGGGAAGCGATATACTTTTCACAGTTTAGATTACATGACAAGATATGTCTCAGTTCTTTGCTGGATCAAGAATAGTTTCAGAAACCACCAATGCAGTTTGATTTTTTATCACAGCAACTACTATCCTCATTTGCAAAAGCACAAACTAGGGTGAGGCTTAAAGCTCTTCATCTGTTGGTGGCCTCCTGGGATGGACTCGCTCTTCCTCTCCCCTTTGTCAGCACTAAGCTGTGTCCAATTATTCACCTTTTAGGGCTATCAAAAGAGATTTATTTTCAGAATAACCTAATAATGTCAAAAACAACACTGTTATGCTCTGTCACCCACCAGGATGCTACAGAGGGAGAAGAGAATGATTGTATCGACTCACTTTGCCTTGCACATTTCACATGACTTCTCTGATGAATTGTCTGACCAATTTAGGAATCTATGTAGGTTATCGTAAATAACTCCCTCACACTCCCTCATGCTTTCTAATAACATTACTGCAGAACAGTTACAACACCGTGATCCACCTCCTATTTCTGAAATAATTATTTTTTCACACAACTTCAAGTCTGCTTGGAAGGCATTATATAAGCTGACTCATGTTTTATGCCATTGAAGCAATTAAGCGGAGCTTTAAATATCGTTTCCTTGCCCCCTGAAGGTTCTGTTAACAACTATTTGGGCCCTTTGCACAAATATTTCTTCTTACAAAGAGCTAGACTGAGCCTTGGTTCTACCACCTGAATAAGGGCAGCGTGTTGCTGTACCTCCACAGCAGAAGCTCTAGAAAGGAACTGTGACCTGCAGAGACAGAATTCCTTCTCTGCTCCCCATTGACTCTCAGGGGGAAATAATGTGCACCACTCCCTTACCTGGCACAGATTAATCCCTCCACCCTGCTTCCAGTCCCATACTCTGCCAAATCCAATGGCTGGTGTACTGGTGGAGCAAAACCAAGATTATCAATTGCCCTTCCCTCATCCACTTCCCACCCACCTGGGGGGGCAGAGCAGGGAGAGGGGGGACCAGGAATATTAGGTGTGCAGCCCCATTTTACCTCCCCCGCAACACACACACACACACATGCTAAGATGTGGACAGGTCACAGAGGGGGAGGAGGACCAGGGACATTACTCCCATTATGTGTGGCTGCATTAGGGCCAGGCAAGCTCTGGCCCAAAGATACTTGGTACTTTTACCAAATACTGTAGCTCCATATAAGAAAGGGTTGGGTGATTTTAGAATCACTAACACCATTTGTGTAGGAGAGCTAAGATTACAATATGGGAAATTAACTCTCATGCTTCAATGAATAAATTGGCCACCTGCTGGGGACAAGAAGGAATCTACCCTATGTACATCACTGCACAATAAGCTTGGTCCATTATGGTCTGGTGGGTACCTGAAGCAGGCTTCGGGATTAGATAGACAAATTCCTGTGTACAGTGATTTAAATAGGTGGGATAATAGGAGTAATAGGGATAATTTAGTTATAAAACATGCACAAATATTTTTATTTATATTTTGTTCTCAGTAAGAGAAAGACCACAGAAAACAATATCTTATCTGTGCCCATATGTTCAATGGGGGCTCTTTATTCCATGGAGTTTTTCTACTGACTCAGTGCAAGCAAGATCAGCCCTTAATAACCCACATTTTTACTATGAGTCTCCTGTAACTTATGCAATATATTGTGTAAAAAATGGAAGAGACCTTCTTAAGAAGTGAAAAAGGCTTCCGGCACATTATACGAGAGTTTGAATGACACCTCCGTAGAGCAGTAAACTTCCCTCCCTAAATTGTACTGTGGCCTAAGTTGCAGGCCATCTTGCAAAAATTTCTGTATTCACATGAACATTTGTATTGTGCCCTTTTGTGTGACCAGTTGTTTTTAAATTAAAGAACATGAAAAGCAAACAAAAAGTCAGTTACTGTATTTGTTTCCTTCATGAGGAAGCAGTAAAAAAACTAGGCTTGCTTAGGGCTGGTTTACATGGTGTGATAATGCACGCCAGCAGAGTGTAAATTCTAAAGCATACACGTGTGCTGTGCACTACCTGGTCTGGGTAGACTCTGCTAGTGCAAACTAAACATTTCCTAGTGTGCATTGATAAAGTAGTGTTTCAACTATGTTAACACACACGATGGACTTTTAGTGCATTCCAGTAGCATCCACATGGACCAGGTAGTGTGCAACACATTTGGGGCACAGCAGAATTCACTCCCCTCTGGTGTTCATTGTCGGACCATGTAGACAAGCCCTTAAACATAAACTCAAATGAAGTCCAGTGATAAAGACCTGTGAGGAGTCTTCGTTAAGGCAAAGTATTTTTTCTTCTTATGTTTAATTTAATTTCACAGTCACATCATTTTCCATGGTTTTGTATAACTGAACAATATTAACCTGCTGTACTTATTTAAGTGAATGTGTTTTTTGCCTAAGTAAAGAAGTTGTGATGTATTGCAAAGTTTAATGAAAAATGGGCAGCTCAAAGAATGTGTGTTCATTTTATATCCTTTTTTGGATCTATAATTTATATGCCACCTGTTAGAACAGATAAAGAACAAAATACAATCCACTGATCTAAACCAAGTTAGAAATTATTATATCAAATATATTAGGAGCAATATATTGCAAAAAAAAGCATAATTAAAATGAAAATAGAATTAAAATATAAATCAGATAAGAGTTCCTGACAGCATTTCTATTACAACATTTCATTTTTTATTGTGATGATTTTACTCCCAAAATAAAATATCAGCAGTGATCACATGATCGTTGTGTTACTTCAAACCTGTGTTTGGTATTTCTAAATGGAACATAGGAGGAGTTCTGTAAAGCATTTTTAATAGAACCTTCTTATTTAAGGCCAGATCCTGATGCCCTCACTCAAGTTTGGTAGTACTTTACTCCACAACTAGTCTCTTTGACTTCATTGGGTCTTCACATGGAGTAAGGGACTGAGTGAGAGAAGGGTGTGAAAATTTGGCCCCTAATAAGCACTTGCAGTCTGATTAAATTACAGTCAAGCTCTCCTAAACAAAGTCTGGCAAGTGATCTGCCTAGCAGCCTGATAACCTGACAAATTATGAAGTGAAACCTCCACAAAGTAAGGGGCAAACAGAAGAAACGTGTAAGCTAGCAATCACCAAGCCTATTAAAGTGCTCCCAAATCTCACCCGGAGGATTCACAATAATTCCTGATGTTTTGGCTTGGCCAAGAGGCAGGTTGGTGAGGCAAGAAAGGCAGGGGGGGGGGAAGTAGGAGAGATGACCCTGGAAACAAAATATTGGTTTTACACCGCAGGATATCTGTTACAGGGGAATTTCCTCTGGCGCCAGCAGGTATTTGAGCAGGCAGCTGGATGGATCCCAAAGGGGGCAGGGGGAGGAGAAGAAATGGAGATGGAAGTTTGTGGGGGGGATCAAGGCATTAAACCTTAAAACTGTTTGCAAGACCTGTGATGATTAGTCCACAAGGTTTTGGGCATGCGATGTGTTTTTCCCATCTGAGAGGGTAGAGGAGCAATCATGAAGAAATGCCAGATTCCCTCCCTAAACACTAATGTGTAAAATCTTCAGACTTATAGCAAGCCTCCAGTTTATGGCATGCTTTTGTTCATGTGCACTGGATTGTTTGATCATGCAACTGATCTGAGACCCACTAGCCACTCTCAGGGGTTCCAATAGCCTCTCTAAAGCAGCGCTGCACAGAGAACCCCTGTTCTTGTTTGGCAGACTGGTCCTGTTGTTAGTGATATTGCCAAGCAGCAATCATGCAATAGCATATATAATGGATCAATAAAGTTTCACCCTAAAAGCCACCTTTTAGCAAATGTTTGCTCCCCATGGGCTTGGAAAGGGGGATCTTCCTTGGAGGTCTGACGGCTGATTCATTAAACCAGAGCTGTCCACTGAAGTGCTCAGTAAAAGTGACTCTGATTTATTTGGATTTGTCACTATAAAGGTCTTTGGAGACAGCTATTTATCCGATGGGATTCTTGACAAATTGGCCGAGTGATCTGGGCAATGCACAGGGAGGACAGTCTCCTATGACCCTTCAGATGGGCTGAGATGAGAACAGGTAACAACTTCTCTGCCTGATCAGAAACATGCACAGAGATCACGTCATCTGTAAAGCCTGCTCTGCCCTCCTAAGAGCTAGTCACCCCCAGTTCAGCAAAGCAGTTAAGCATGGGTTGACTCCAATGAGACTTATGCACATGCTTAACTTTAAATATGCACTTAAGTGCTTTGCTAAATACGGATGGACTTAACCACATAATCAAATGGATTATTGAACTGGAGCCTTACAAAAACATTTGTCCAATGGTGTCAGAATTCATAAAACGCTTGGATAAAATGTGGTGGATTCTCCATCACTGGAAATTTTAAAATCAAGACAGGATGATTTTGTAAAAGATTTGCTCTTATTCAAGCAGGAATAGATTTAGGAAAGTTCTATGGCCTGTGTCATACAGGTGATCAGACTTGATGATCACAGTTGTACCTTCTGGCTTTATAATCAATAATTTTATAATCTATAACTGTTAGGATCAATTTGAAATCTAATTTTATTGGTAGTATACTTTAACCCCCTCCCTCCACCTCCTGTCTCCTTCAGCTGCCCACATTAACTCCTGTGCCCACACTGAGAAAAGCAGGGTTAGAATCATCTGCTACTTTCTTAATTCAACACTCATATAAATCTCATTAAAATCTCTAGCTTTGATACTTCCCTCTTATTATCAGCTAGCCCACTAGCAGGACAGTTGTCTGAGCACTTGGCCACTGCTGTTGCGTTACAGATACTGTACTGAGCCTACCTTTTTCTAGCACACTCATTTGTCTGTCCTGCCCTCTGCTCACCTCCACTGGATTTCATTAAACAAATAAATAATACTCAATTTGAATCCAAAAGTGCTGATCCAAGTGAGAAGGAATGAAGATGAAAAATATGCTAAGGATAAATAGAGATATACTCCAAATGAATAACAGCCCTTCCAGGAATTTAGTTGCCATTTTGTGCGGTTTTTAGTTTTATATGGCCCCATTCTCCTCTCACTTACACCAGTAAAAATCAGAAGAGGTTGACAGATTTCAATGGAATAAGATTGATATAAAACTGATGCACTTGAGAGAAGAATCAGGCTCAGTGATATCTAAAGCAGAGATGTGCAAAGAACTGATTTATCAGATTGGGGGCCAAACCAAAAAATCAAAAACCAAATTCATTTGGGGTCTATCTGAAATGAATTTTTTTTTAGGTTTTTGTTTGTTTGTTTGTTTATGGCAAACTGAAAAAGTTGGAAAAAAAATCATTCCAGGTCAAAATGTTTTGTCTGAGCCAGAATGAAATGTTTCATTTTGCTTTCAATGTTATTTTTACCATTGTAACAAATTAATAAAATTGAAGTGAACTTTGAAACATAAAGGCATTTTGACTTAAATTTGTGAAATATTTCAGTTGACCCAAATCTGCATTATTGAGTGAAAAAAGTTTAGTCTGAAAAACTTCACCCAGTTCTAATCTAAAGTAATGTGCACGTTACTTATATTGTACCATTTGCTGTTACTAAGGGTACGTCTATACTTACCTCCGGGTCCGGCGGTAAGCAATCAATCTTCTGGGATCGATTTATCGCATCTTGTCTAGACACAATAAATCGATCCCGGATCGATCCCGGAAGTGCTCGCCGTCGACGCCGGTACTCCTGCTCCGCGAGAGGAGTACGCGGAGTCGACGGGGGAGCCTGCCTGCCGCGTGTGGACCTGTGGTACGTTCGAACTAAGATAGTTCGACTTCAGCTACGTGAATAATGTAGCTGAAGTTGCGTATCTTAGTTCGAAGTGGAGGGTTAGTGTGGACCAGCCCTTAGGGCCTCAGCCTACCTCTTTTATTCAGGGTGAATAATAATTTACCTTTCAAGTAGTCTTACTCTTACTTGTGGATTAAAGTACTAAGTGTGAGTAAGGATGGCAGAATCTGGCCCTAAATGAATCACTTCAGCTTGCCTTTAATTTAGCAAACCCAGGATTTTAAATGCCATGCTAATGTTTTCAGAGTCTGTGGAAAAAAACCCCAGAATCTTAACAGGAGCTGGAGCTAGTGTGAGCTATGAGAGTGCAACTGGGATGGTCTTTTCACCCTGCTTGGTGGTTGGATGATTTCAGCCTGGGGGTTTTGCATGGCAATCTGTCTTGCTAAAAGTCAGGGTAAGATAAACTGTACTCTGTCTCTGATTTCTGCAAGAAAGAAAACAATTGAACGACTGATCATTCATCACTGCACTTCCCCTCCCCCTCCCCAACACCTCCATGTATCCCAACATGTATTCCAGAGCTGTTTTGCTTTCCTTATCCATTTTTTTAAAGTGAAAACAACGAGTTTAGAGTAGTTTGTGTGTATTTTACAATTTATCTTTAACAAAAACTGTTGGAGAGAATTAATAATGCATTTTGGTGAGAATGATACTTCTTAAAGCACTTTGAGATTCACTAAAGAAGAGCACCAGATAAATAACATTATTATTGTTATTGTATTTGCCATCTATACTTACATGTCCACTACATAAAAGTAACATTAATATTAAAGAGCTACATTTGCAAAATCAGCCTCTCAAATTGTGCCCACAGGTATTCACAGCTACATATTTGTATACACAGAAAATCAAACCTACATGCACAAATGCAGTTTATGGACATGCAAATCTGAGTTTTTCACATTTAATTGTGAAAAGCTGTGAATATAATTTTACAGCTCATGTAGAAACCCCTTTGAAAATGTGGACTCATATCAGCTGTTAACATCACTAAGAAAACCACTGGAAGACAGATTAGAAAGCTCAGAAAGGCAGATCTGTTAAGAGGTACTGCAGATTGAGAAGAAAAAGATAGGATGGAAGCAAAGGAGGATGAAGAAAAATGGAAGAATGCGGAATTTATGTGGAGAAGAAAGGAAGCATATAGAGAGCTATCCAAACTAGAAAACAGAAATAACTAGGTTTCCCTTGCTGAGTTAAAGTTGTTTATACATATTCTATTATCACTTCTGCTGTAAAGCCAATAAAGCTACAGCCTTCATTATATCAAACTCATACTTGTTCTGTGTCATGATCATTGCTGTTTGATTATCTGCAGTGGACAAATGTCCTTCTATGATGTACAAAGTACTTCACTTGTGGGGCCGCTCCTGCTACTGCAGGTACTGAAAGCCTCTTCCTCCTCCTGTGAGGTGCTGAGCATGCTCATTTCCCACTGTAGCATGGTACTATCAGAGCTGAAAGTGTGCTGGAGACCTAAAAGACCAGGCCCCCAAGCAAAAACTTCCTGGGTCAGATTCTCAATAGAGCTCAGCTCCCCTGTGGGAAGCTAAAGAAGAGGCTGCATGTTCAAAAGGGCTAAGCATCCAACAACTCCTGTTGGAGCTGCTGAGTACTGAACTCATTGGAAAGACTGGGTACTCATTTAAGTGTGTGTAACCCACTGGTGTCAGTATGTGTGTTATGTGTATCCCTCTGGGTTTGCATGTTTCAGTTCTCACACACAAATTCAAATCCTGGCTCTTTAATGCAAGTTGTAGCAATTCATGCTTTTAGCTCTGCCAGTCTCTGGTTCAATCCCTAATGTGTCAGCCAAATCTGATGGTGAAAATATGCCCATTGTGATCTTCACAATTGTGCTGCTCCTGGATTGTTTAAACTAGGATTTCTTAATATTTATTTGGGAATGTAAATATTCATTATTTTCTTTTTAATTTATGCTGTTGGCCTCAGATGGACCAATTAAATGAAACTTTTTTTAAATATAAAACAATAAAAAAGTTCCTATTTATTATGTGTGAAACTACTGGGTTTTGAAAACAGATTGAGGCAAACAAGGTTTGATTCTCTGCACACCTCTAGCATGTCATGTGTCAGCATAAACTGTTCAATGTTAAAATACTGTGTAAATGCTTTTTTAAAATGCTCAGATAATAAATCATTTTGGAGGATAACTGGCTAATAAAGGTAATCTTTAAACAATAAGGGTTGAAATCTTCACCCCACTGAAGTCAATGGGAGTTTTGCCATTGATTTCAATGGGGCCATCATTTCACCCTGAGCAGATGCATTAGTTATTTATTCAACAGAAGTGGCCTGGAGTAAGACTCTTCATAGAAGGGAATTAGTGTTACAAAGGGTGTAAGGAACGTTTATAAATGTCTTTAGATCTCCCAAGGGAATCCTGTGTCATCAATGAGAGAGAATTACAGGAAACTTTGAGCAACACTCTATTTTCTTTCCTGGAGAGCTTGGGGACTTTTGAGTAATTTAGGCTAAGATCACTTGCTACTTGTGCTATAATGTTACCAACAATGGCCTTCTTGGTTTTCCTGTTAAATCCCGGGGTCATCACTAAGATGATCAAAGTTAGCATTTTTCTTCCTACAGAATCTGTTTTTCCACCTTTCTGAATTATGTCCAAATTGGGGTACCAGTGCTCTTATCTAAAATAATATAAATTGACAAATCAAAGTGCCTTAAAGTCAGTAAAGCATCCAGCTTTTGAGCAAGACACATGGGTATAAAAATGTACCATCTCAATTGGGGTTTCAAGAAATAAGATGAGATCAAAGATTCAAAACGTTCATCATATTTCTATTGTTCTGACGTTAATCATTACCTTCCAACTATCTATCAGTCTATTTATCCTAGGCATTGATATGGTCCCTGTTACTATAGGGACTGAGCACCAAACAATAGGCCTGTGATGTAGAGAAGTATTATTATCCTTGTTTTACAGAGGGGGAATTGAGGCACTGAGACACTTGCCCAAGGTCAGAGCAAGGAATTGTATGTGGATATCCAAAATTCCAGGTAGCACCCTGTCCTTCCTCATTTGCCTTAGCCTACTTTGTACTATATTATCTTCACACTGAGGACTTTATAGACTAGAATGTGTAACTTTTATTCATGGGGAGGGTCCCTTACATATATGAATAGTCCCATTGTCTTCAATGACTTAAGGGACTGCACCTGGCTAGCACCCGAAAAGGGGCACCAGTCACCTCAAAAGGGAGAAGGAGAGGTACAGAGAAGACCCTCCCACATGCCAGCTAGAAACACAAGAAAGCAGAAGAAGGGAGAACAAACTGCACACTGCAGGGGGTGGGGGGGTGGAGTAGGGAGATCTGGGAAGCTTTGCTGGGGGTATTTCCACACCAGTTCTTATATAGGCTGATACCTTAAAGGTAGACTATGGCTGTAGGGTTGGGATTTTCAAAGGGGCCTGTCCTGGGGTCTGCTATTCACTTTTTGGCAGCACCTCCTCATGGCTCATCTGGGGAATTAGCTCATCACTGTCCACACCCCATCCTGTAGTTACTCAGCTGGTTACCTCAGTTACCTGCTCTGCAGCCCCTCGCTTTCTAATCCAGAGTTGCAGCACCTCATCTTTGTAGCTTAGCCCTCCAGACAAGTCACAGTCACCCTCCCCTTCCAGGATTCCATCAGAGTCTCTCAGACAGTCTCCCTACCACTACACTGACTATGCCACTCCCACAGCAGCTGGTATGAGAACCTGAGCCCAGTCTCTACTCCAGGTTCCAGTCCAGGGACCCTTAAACCAGTAGTTCAGGTCTATATGGTTTCATACTTTACTGCTCCTTCCCTGGACTGCTTCCTACATTCCTATTACAAGCTCCCCCTTGTATCAGGAAGTGTGACTGGAGACTTCCTTACTACTCTGTTGCCAGCTCCCTGGCTTTATAGAAGCCCTGCCTGTTTCTGCCCACGTGAGCTTCATCCCCAATTAAGCCTCATTGCATCCTAGTTCCCCTCCAGGTGCAGCCTATGGCTAATTGGCCTCTCTTGCCTCCAAGGCTAGTTTGGGTCGAACACCCCATCACAGGGCCTAGGAGATTAAGATGCCCAATGGAAGTCCAAAGAAATTGATCGCTTAACTCCCTTTGAAAATCCTGTCCTAGAAGGGTAGCTGTACCATGTAAGTCTTGATTTTACCTGTACAAATCTGCAGTGTGAATTCACTTACAGTGGTGAATAGGAAGGGCTTGGATGCAAAGCTACATGTCTGTTAATTTTATGTTCACCTTCCAACTTTGGGGTGAATCTCTGCAATAGGATTTGTCAGCAATGTGGGTATGTTGTTGTCACAGTTTCAGGGTAACTGCACCTTTGTCCCCCTCTCCATGGTCCACTCTAGGGGTGGCTAATCAGGTCTCAAGTCTCTAGCCATCATCTGTCTCTGGGCAGGGACCCCTATCCCACTCCCTTCTGACCAGGGGGTTTAAGGCTGGTCAGCTTCCAACTTTACACTATGATGTCCCCAGCAAGCCAGTCTGCCTAAAGGTGAGCACCTGTGTGTTGCTTTCTCTCCAAGGAGTATGAACTGTGTATTGCCAGCAGTTACTACCCAGTTCTTTCTGAGCAAGCACATTTATTCTTAAGGTATGAGCATTTCAGAGAAAACATATAAAACCAATAGAAGTTCCTATATGCATACTAAAAGCTCACCAGATGTCACCCATCAGTCTTATGTGGCCCTAGTAGGCCAGTCTTTCTAACCCTTCTGCAAGGATTGGACCCCCTTTGGACAGACGATCTTGTCCAATTGCTGGACCAGAAGGGAGGCCCTGAGGCAGTTTAACTGCAGCTTCTTTATGCCAAAAGCCCTTTCTTTGTCTGTTGGTCTCCAAGAATCCCAGTTTGAACCAGTCGATGCAAGCCCTCTCAGGGGGTGCTGCCTCTCTGAATGAACTCACACAGAAAAATGATAAAAGACAAAAACACCGTATCACCCATGGGCGAACACTTTTCACAAAGCAATCAATCTGTAGCTGACCTCTCAGTCCTCATCCTCAAAGAAAACCTGCACAACACCTTCAAAAGATGAGTTTGGAAATTTAAATTTATCACTTTACGAGATACTAAAAATCATGATCTTAATAAAGACACTGGATTTATGTCTTATTACAACAATCTGTAACCCACTAGCCTTGCTTTTTTGTCCTATGACTTTTAATAGGCAACTTCACTTAGAATGGTCTCTTACAATATGTGTGAACTATTTACGCTAAACAACCTGTTCCACCTTGTATTTAACGGTGACACTCTGAATACCTTTCCCAGACCTGGAGAAAAGCTCTGTGTAGCTCAAAACTTTGTCTCTTTCATCAACAGAAGTTGGTCCAATAAAAGATATTACCTCACCCACCTTGTCTCTTTACAACCTATATGAATCACCTTAATCATCTTCCACTATATTTGGTTCCTGAAGGAGTTGTGGTAACCCTCCCAATGGAGTTGCATACAATCCCTGGCCCACAGAGATATATGAACTTAATGTAATATGGTCCCCAAAAATATTGCATGGGATTGCAATAGTTGCCACAATGATCACATATATATCTTTGTTTAGTTCAAAAACGGTTGGATCAGGATTTTCCCCCTAACAAACCGTGATGTACATTTGCAGCACAGTACAATTTGCCTCAATGTCACATGATTTCAAGCTCTACCAAAATGTCCCTTGATTATGGGGGATATTCCATATCCTATCTAAATTCTCCTCATAAATTATAATCAAAGAAGTTCAGATTTAAATGTAAGATTTACCATTAGCTTGTTTTAGAGATGACAGAACAAATTAAAATACGTTAAACCCATAAAAATTTATGGGATAAAAATATACAGCAAGAACTAAAACTTTTAAAAGGCATCATTTAAAGAGAGATGCCTCTCTACCCATATCACCTTGGGCTGTGATCTCAGCAGATCTTCCAAGATAAGCAAGTCCAGGTCTAGAACGTAATCCTTCCTTGGGATATGCTAGCAAAGACCACTGTGTTAACTCATATGTCTTGGTCAAATTCCTAAAATTTGGGGATAACTTAGGATGAAAGGCACCCTAACTGTAAGATAATATTATTTAAGATGCAATGGTGTGCCCTCAAATAATCCCCAGAAGAGTGGAGAAGTATTTCTTCTACACTACCCCAGTGAGAGGCTTCTCAGGGAAAAGGATTATTACACCTCTACCCTGATATAATGTGACCCGATATAACACGAATTCGGATATAATGCAGTAAAGCAGCGCTCCGGGGGGGCAGGGCTGCGCACTCCAGTGGATCAAAGCAAGTTCGATATAACGCAGTTTCATTTATAACGCGGTAAGATTTTTTGGCTCCCGAGGACAGCGTTATATCGAGGTAGAGGTGTATTTGTAGAAGATAGCAGCCTCAAAGAGTACGACTCACACCAGGAAAGGGCAAGAAGAACAGTTGTAGAGGGAAAATAAATGGAAATTGGTAGCAGGATGCTTGTGAGTATGATTTTCCATACTAGCCACCTAGAAAATTGTTTAAAATAAAATCTGCGGCCCAGCTCTTTTGAAGTGACTAGTGATTTGCATTCCTCAGTTTTGGGGCACCCAACTTGATACACCTTAAAGGGGCCTGATTTTCAGAAAGGGGGTGCACGTTCTGAAAATTAGGCCTCTTTAAGGGTTCTCAAGATGGACATCTAAAGCAGAGGCATTCAGATCTCTAGTTTATTTGGAAAATCTTGGCCTCTATATCTATATGATCTGTACCTAGCTATACCTACAGAGTAGTAGTACGGGGGAAGAAAGATCTCCTTTCCACTCTGTAGTTTTTGTCATCTTTTCCTCTCACTTCTCCTGTAATTTTAGTTCTTCAGTCCTTTCCCAACCATGCTAAATTCCCCTTCAACATGCACATGCGCACACACACACACCACACACGCACACACACACACGTGTTTCTGGTCTTCTTTTTATTCTCTTCCCCGTTTCATTTTTAAAAACTGTTTTTCTCTAAATTACATACATTGAGTTTTATTATGTGCTTTTGCAACACTGCTTTCTAAAACAACCATGTTTTCTATATGTATTACAGCTCTCCATCTATTAGACGCATCATAAAACCAAAGGGCTGGATTGTGGCAAACAGCCATGACCCCACTTTGGGGGTGTGCCAGGAGCTAGGAGAGTCATTGTTTGTGAGACATGTACAAGGCCTGTCAGAGCTTAAAGGAGTGCAGGGTGACTGTGGTCTCTGCACCCCCTAGGAGATACAACATTTGCTTTCCTCTGTGTACCCCCGGCCCCAGCTCCATTTGTTCCGGCTAATTGTTCCCAGCTCAGAGCCATGCACACACACACATCTCCAAGAAACTACTGAGTTGAGCAAATCCATGTCCCTGCATGCAACCACATATATGTGTGTGTATGTATGTAACTAGTTTTCTGGTTTGTTGCAGTACCATTTTCAGCCGAATACTGGCTTTGATGGGCATGGGTCTCCCATTGATTTCAGTGGAGCTGTACATGTGCCACTGAAGGCTTAATGTGGCCCCATATCGGAGGTGGGAAAGTGGCACCCCACATGCCCAGTGGAGTCCATGGAGGCCTACAGTGCAATTTGTGGCCAACTCCACCTGTAAGAGAGAAATCCAGCCCATGGAAACAATGGGTCCCAGCATGTGGTGCTTAATTTGGATGTAGATGGAGGACATAGAATGACCCACTCTATTAAGGGTGAGAGCAGCAGCTGCAATCTGTTGCATTTTATACCACATACCTGTGTCCCTTGACATCTTGGAAAGTTGCCACTGCAGCCCCTATCTTGACAAAAGATGGATACTCCTGGGGCAGGGTGACCAGACAGCTAGTGTGAAAAATCAGGACAGGGGTGGGGGGTAATAGGACCCTATATAAGAAAAAGACCCAAAAATCGGGACTGTCCCTATAAAATTGGGACATCTGGTCACCCTATCCTGGGGCCTGATTTTAGGAAGTTCAAGTCAATAGGAGCTTCAGATGCTCAACCCCTCTGCAAATCAGGCTGTGTGTGTGTGTGTGTCTCGCCAAAGAAACAAAACCCACCAAAATTGTTGTGATTCCCCCTCTCAGACACACCCCAACAATGACAACAAGGTCTGGGCATTTGCATCCTGCTTTTCCATTTTTTCAAGGAGCTGAAACCATCTTTCACAACTGTGTCCAAGGTACTAACTATTGGAAGACAAAAGAGGGAAATTATTTCTTATCAACAAGCTTCATCATGTTTTAAAACCACAAAAATGCAAAGAATTAGCCAACATAGAAACAGTATGAAAAGAGATATTCAAAATAAAAACAGTTATGTCTGCTCTTTAATCCTTCAGTGATAATTTTTCATGAAATATATTGCTTCTTGCATACTTCTCTTTTGAGCATTTGGTAGAGGGACCTGTGATTTATAACGTCAACTATGTGGCAATGTTTCTGAGATGCATCCTGTAAGCATTAGATAATATAGTGTGTAGCACAGATGGGCGGATACTACACATCATTGTCTGTGAGTTCTTGCTTGCATTTTAAAATGCATGTGCATCAGCCGTGCTCACACCCTTTTTGTGTTTGGCTCCTACAAACGTTGGAGAGATCAAGGCTTATTTGCGTGCATGGTTGTGAAAAGCAAATTGTAAGCTTGTTGATTTGCTCATGTACAGCACAAATGGTAACTTATGATGATAAACTTACGTTGGTGATAATACTGAAACTACTTGTTTGTGTGTGCCTATAATTGTAATGTGTCTCTTGAAGGAAAAATGTATCCATCTTCTGCTGTTATAAATATGCCTCTACATTTTGTGCTGTTCACCAGTAAAGGTAATTAATAGATCCCATACAAACTTAACCCAGCAAGGCGAGAGGATTCCCAGTAGTACTTATCTGAGACCTGTCACAGAGGCAGGAAATGAGTCACACAGGGACATGACTGCAGCCTTCATAACTAGGGCCACAAATGCACACACACTTCCTTTGTTTCCAGCTTCTGTTTTGAACGTTAATATCACCTGAAGTCAACGCTGTTCATATTCTGCCACTCTTATTCATGGAGCATCACTTTGTGGGCAGCTTTGTTGATTTCAATGGGACTGCATAACTAGTAAGATACTACTCTACATGAGTAAGAGTGGCAGAATCTAGACAATTATAGATGATGACCTATATATAAGATTGCCTGACAGTTACCATTATAAAACCCTGTTTTCAATTGCTTATTATTTTGGCAAATTTTAAGAATTCTGTCTGAAATTTTCCATGGTGGCTTGAGCTGTTTGTTTGTTTGTTTGTTTGTTTGTTTGTTTGTTAATTCAGCAGAAATGGTTCAGCTATTTTACAGGATGAGGTTAGGGAAAAAATATGTTGCATGGCCCATGATAAACAATTCTTACAGCCATTTTGTTGAAAAGCCCTACCATCTCCATGCTTTGGAGCAGGAACTTAACATTTGGCAGGGGACTCACTCTAGTGTCAGGGATGTGCCTTTTGCACCAATTCTCCAGGGCATCATTCGGCTGCCTTAAAAACAAGAGCATCCTTTCTCTTCCTGCAGTTTCCTGTCTCATTCACTAGATGCCTTCCAACTCCTACAGCAAGTGTGGCAGGGTCCTACAGACAACAACCTCCTTCACTACACAACTCCTGTGCACTGAATGAGGCAGGGGTCCTGTAGAAAAAATAGCATGTGATCATGTAATTAAAAACTGTATCATAAAGCGTAGGCACAAAAGGAGCCAAATTAGTGTTGCAAGGACAACGTTAATTCTGGCATTTCCTAACTTTTGATTTCTTGATTTTGTAAACCTAAGGTTCTTTTAATGTAGTTTTTTGTATGTAATTATTATCATGATGATAGCTATTTAAAATTAGCATGTAGCATTGTATGGGTTTTTTGAGGTCATTCTACTCTCTCAGATTTAGCTTTTAGCTGAGACCAAACACGACTATGAGCTATGTCAGCCCCAAAAGATTTTTTGTGAAAATTATAAAATGAAAATTGGAACTACACAAGGTACTAGAACTGTGGGGTCCTGTCTCACCTGTGATCTCAATTATTCCCTTCTGATGCCAGGCAGTGTTGAGGAGAAAGGTGCAGAGAGGACAAGAGGCATATGGAGTGGGGGGAGGAGTACATTAGGATAAGGAGCCTAGTGGAAGCAGGGAGACAGCAACGGGAGGCTGATGCGGGGGATAGAGAGAGAGAAACTGGGACTGAGAGCTAGGGCAGAGGGACAGAGGGGCTGGGCAAGAAGATTGGGATAGGAATGGAGGAGACAAAGACTGGGAGCTGAGGGACACTGGACTGGTTGCATAAGGAGACTGGGACTGAGAGCCCAGGAGGGAGATGCTTGGAGTGTCTGGGTAAGGAGACTGGGACAGAGAGCTGGGGAGAGACGAGGGCTGAGAGCAGGGTGAGGAGAAAGGGGAAGCTGGGACTGATTGGATGAGGAGACTGGGAGCCAGGAAGGGAAACAAGGAGGGAAGACTGGGAGCCTGTTGGGGGCAAAGAGCTGAGATTGGGGACTGGGGGAAACTGGGAATGGCTGGACAAGGAGACTGGGACTGAGAACCAACAGGGGTGAACAGAGCTATGGGAAGACAAGATATATCTGACAGGGAGCCAGGGTGCAAGGGGAGAACTGTGACTGGCTGGACAAACAGACTGAGACAAGTAGCTAGGGAAGGTATGTGGAGAGACTGAGATTGGATGAGGAGCCCAGTGGGGGATACTGGGACTGGCTGGACAAAGAGACTGGGACTGGGGTGAGAAGCTGCAGGTGGATGGGGAGCTGAGCCACAGAGGCCCAGATCCTCAAAGGTATTTTGGTATTTTATTTCAATGGAAGTTTGGATCCTAAATACCTCTGAGGATCTGGGCCAGAGAGATTAAAGTCAAACGTGACCACCAATTTGGGGTGCCCAATCTGAGACTCTTAAGACCTGCTTCTTCACAGTACTTAACTTTCTCTAGCGCTTGATATGTTCAAAGCACAACTCCCACTGACTTCAGTTCCAGCTGTGAGTGTTCAGCACTTCTGCAAAACAGATCCCAGGGTCTCAAGTTGGGTACCCAGAAAATAAGGAACACACAATTAGTGACCACCTTTGAAAAGTTTGGTTTCGTGACTTGCCCAGCATTCCATGAGAACTCTGTGGCAAAAACAGGGATAGAATCCAATTCTGCACGGCAGCATTCATCTGTCTTAAGCCTGAGGACCCCCACCACTACCATCACCACTACCACAACCCCTCTAATATGTTATATCTATGAAGTATTGTCTGCTTTTGTAGTCTCTGGCTTTGTGGCTTTGATGAGTTGTAAAACAGCATAATTGCCTAATTCTATTGGATATCCTGTGAAATGTGTGGGATTTGGAAACATATACAAGCTGTAAATCATTTAACTTTTTGTACTTTTCATTGTCTATTTCTCAATGAAGACTATTACAAAATTAATCACACACACACAAAAAAGCATATATATATATGGAGTATATATATATATATATATATATATATATATATATACTCCATATGTTTCTATATTAAAAATATGATCTAGATTATTCTGATTTTCAGAGTATATGTGCATGTGTATGCATGTATACACCCACACCCTCTGTATCCATTTTTATAAAAAAATACAATCTATATTAGTTTGATTTTCAGAAGTGCTGAGGACTCAAAACTCCATTTGAAGTCAATGAAAGCCAAAGATGCACACTGTCTCTAAAATTCAGATTCATACTGTCTGTGTGTGAAGATGCATCTAATAATGTATTTATTAGCATGTGTTTTAGATGTTTTCATAAAATCTGAAAATTATTTTTGCTTTCCCATCTAGTCAAGACTTTGAGAAATTTCTAGGATGCAGTTAAAAGTCACTTAACTGAAAGCCTATGGAGACATACTGCTTGATATCCTTTTACTATTTTCTATGTTTTTCTTGTGCTTTACATATTGCACTCTGTGGTCACTTGTGCTCAAAGAAACACGCACCTTCAACTTGATATTTCTGTCATCCCTGTTCTGGGAAGAATCCTGTTGCTGGTTAATAACATCAATCACTTAGGCCATAAATCTTTGCAGTGGATATGGTCATTTAAATCTCCACCTGCACAAACAACAATCAGGCATAGAAAATAAAAAAGCTCATAAATCTCCATGCTGGTGATTAGTAATTTTTGGATCTGTAACAAGGATGTTATAAAGAAAGAAATCCTAATTCATTCATTAGAGCTGATATGCTGACAATTTGTTTAGTTTATAGCACAGGGAAAACGCAAACAGGGCACAGTTAACATAACATGACATTAGAGGTTAGTGAATTCCCAACAGATCCCAGAGCTTGAAGATATGATATCTTAATATTCTTATCCTATTCTGAGTAGGGGGTGTTATCTTGCAGCCAAATGGCAAGGACTGGTTTAAAGTTTAGATCTGCACTTCTTTTTCTGGCTTATATAACTAAGGGAAAACCTAAATGGATGAAGAGCTAAGAGATACTTTCATTGCTTATTAAAATCTATATTCAATAATATTTGTTCCTCTATAAAAACTCTCATCTGAAGATCTCAGACCACTATACCATCATTTACTAATTTAGCATCACAGTATCCCCTAAATATTATGTTGGTTTGGGGGTTATTTTAGAAGTGTGGACAAAGGGCCTGATGCAGTGCTCACAGAAGCCAATGAGTCTTTCTCCTGTTTTCAAGGAGCTTTCGATCAGGCCTGGAGCAATTAAGTTACACATTGTGATTAAGTCTCCTAAGTAATTGTTTTCCCTTGGGCCCAGATTGTACGTTCTGCATACACACAGAGGGCACCACCCATATGTGGATCTGCTTTTCTGTAGTCCTGTTCTCTCCTCCCACACATATGCACAACCCAATCTCCAGAGAGACTTATTTTTGGTCCAAGATCTATGTGTGGGGAGGGGACGGGATAGGGAAGGAAATACAACAGGCTGCATTTACTTTTCTATGGAGCTCCCTCTACACTTGCCCCCTCCAGGGGCAGAGGCATGTAACCATTGACTTCAGTGGAAGTGGAGTTAGGCCAGAGATGAGAGCTTTTAAAAATCTACTATATATAGTTCAGAAAAAGCTTTACATGGGTTTTAATAACATTTACACATGTACACATTATGGGTGGGATTATGAAAACACTCAGTATTGATCTAACTCTGCACTCATTAAAATCAGTGGTAAAATTCCTATCGACTTCAATGGCAGCAGAAATAGGCCAAAGCTGAGTTCTTTTGAAATTCTTACTCTATGGGCCACCCCATGATGTATTTACTCAGACAAACCCCCCAGCAGGTCTTTGATAATGGATCATGCAGTAAACTGAATATAGACAACTAGATCTATTTCTACAATATAAATGAACAAAATAAATATTAACATAAGTACCAAAATCTTTGAAAGAAATATATTTATTTAAATTGATGTTTTATTTAAAGGCAACTTTTTATGCAAACTTTGCAACATTTGGTAAATATTTTTCCTGATTTCATTTCAATTTGCAGGTATATATTTTTATTCTATTTCTTATTAAAAGAAAATATTCTAACATTAAATTATAATATCACTTTGCACTTATACAGGGCCTTCATTGGAAGAATTTCTAAGTGTTTTGCAGATACTGATGAAATAAATTGAACAGCATACCTGAGAATTAGGGAATAATTAATAAATAATTATATTTATTATTGTTGTTGTTTTTATTATTGTTATTATTCCCATTTTACAGATGGGTAAACTCAAACACAGAGAGATTAAGGTGCTTAGCCATGGTCACACAGGAAGCCTATAACAGAATTCGGATCTCCTGGCTTCAATTTCTGTGCTTTCACTAAGGGACTCAGCTTCTGTGTTTCAGAGTATATCCTAATAGGATGCATTCTCAAACAATCATCCACAAATTTCTTTCAGATGAGTTTACAGGACACAGTTCAGAAGCTCTGTGTTAAAAATCCATCTCCAAGTCAGCTACCTGGTAGATCCTCTGGGCACCCTGATCAGGAGGCATTTTAGCTTTCATCAGGAGTCAGGGACAAGGATGACACCAGACGCCTGGGTCATCTAGCAGGCAGGAGAGAGAGCCATGCAGAGTTCTAAGGGGCAGAGGAGGGGGGAGCTGCCTTGCTCCAGTTGGGAAGATTTGAATTACAATGTTGAGATCACTGGAACTCTTCTTTGGTGCCTGTTTTCCCCTCCTGCTCTTGAGCAGAGGTTTGTGAATGTGGTGAGCAGCAACAGGCAGTGGCCGGACAGGGCCCCTCCCCTGGGCTGCAGCCGGATCCGCCTCTCTATTCCCCAGATAAATTACTAGTGTCCTCACCAAATTCCTCAGCTTTCTCTCTCACTCAAACACGGGCAAGAAGCGGGGGTGGGGCGGGGATCCTCTCTTGCCTGCAAACCTATCACACCCCAGGGCGAGGGGAAACGTCTTCTCAGCCTGAGGTATTCACCCAACGCCTGCCCCTGAGGAAGCTTTGATCTTTGTGCATCTCTCAGACCATGTCCACTGGCTCGCTCAGCGATGTGGAAGACCTTCAGGAGGTGGAAATGCTGGAATGCGATGGCCTGAAAATGGATTCTAACAAAGAGTTTGGGACGTCGAACGAGAGCAACGAAGAGGGCTCCAATTGCGAGAACGCGTCCCCCCAAAAGGGGAGAGGCGCCCCAGGCAAGAGGAAAAAGGCTCCCACCAAAAAGAGCCCTTTAAATGGAGTGAGCCAAGAGGGGAAGCAAGTCCAGAGAAACGCTGCCAACGCCAGGGAGAGAGCGAGGATGAGGGTACTCAGCAAAGCTTTCTCGAGGCTTAAGACCACTTTGCCCTGGGTACCTCCAGACACCAAGCTTTCCAAACTGGACACCTTGAGACTGGCATCCAGCTACATTGCTCACCTGAGACAGATCCTGGCCAATGACAAGTACGAAAATGGTTACATTCACCCAGTCAATCTGGTAAGTTCCTGCCTGGTCGCGTTTAATAGTTCATCAATACACTTGATCACTGAGGTGAAGGGAGGGGGAAATCAACATGTGTTGTACCCTTCAGAGTGGACTGCTGGCAGATCCACTGAGAGTATATTTGGGGCGAGGAGTTATTGCGTTTATTAGAATAAATCAGACGCCTTCCAAGTCACCTCCCTCCCCAAACGCTGTTAGTTGACTTATAAAAAGATCTTAACATTATAATGGCACTAGCTTTTCCTGTGTTAATCTGCTCAAAAGGGGGTGACAGGTCAAAAGCGCTGCAACTGTGCAAATCGATTCAGTAACATCTTTTACACACACACTGTTGGGAGAGAGATGACGTCCCTAAAAAAACTGTGTAACAAGTTCATTGTATTTATCCAAACAGGATTTCTCGTTCAATTAAGTACTTTAGCATTGTTCAGTATATAGGAACAGGTCCGATTTCTTAAGGTTCAGTCTTCATTTCTTCTTTATTTTCTGGTGTTTATTGATGTAAAATAGCACACACACACACATAAAAAAATTGCTTTTTTTAAACATCACCATAGATCTGTTCTTTCATTACCTGGGATTTGCTGTTCTCGGGATGTTTCTTTTATAAATGAGAACTTTAGAGTAGAAAAAAACCCTCTAAATCCTAGGTGAGAGTTGTCTAATTTAACCACGGATTTAAAAGATGTATTAGGTAATTGTAGCTATTACTGTAGCGTTGGAAGTACAGTAAAGATAAATGAAACACAAGTTCTCTCGTGTGTGTGTGTGTGTGTTTGTGTAATTCATTCTCGCTGTACTGCCAACCTTATCCATAATAGTAATAATTCAAGCCACTACAAGGACTGAATACATTTTCTAAAATCGGTGGTTAAAATAGATCATTCTTACTCTTCATTTAGCGTTTAAATTTTAATACATGTTTGGACATTGCACGATAAATGAATTTCATCAAACATTGTGGACGTTCAGTGGGGTGATCTTTTTAAGCTGCTTTTCAAACGTTTTGGGCTCAGCAGAAAAAATAACCGGCAGTTTGCTCTCCACAAGGTGATTTGATAAGGATTTGCGCTATTTCTTTTTTAAATAGTTGCATCTTAACTTGTGGGTAGACCCAGCAATCTAACAAGTGGGCAGACTGCAGTCTGAGGGAAACCCCTTTGTACTCCTCGCAAAATATGTTCGGGTGTGCAGCTTTTTGTTGCTAAGGCTATTAAAGGAGGCTGCTCTTAGTGCAGCGGTAAAACGAGGGGGAAATAATATAATTTAAATTATGGGTCTAATCCTGCACTCTTTTACTCAGCTAAACCTCCTCTTAACCTCAGTGAGACTTTTACCTGAGTAAGAACAGCAGGAGTTGGCTTTCTAATAGTATAATTACAGTAATCGGTACAGTATAGAAGGCTGAGACTTTTGGTAAGATGGATTTCATTTTAAAAGCAGAGGAGCAGGACGAGAGCGGTGCCTTGACATTACCCAGTTTAGGAAGAACGGTTTCGATCTGTCTTTACTCGTATATCCTAGTATTAATTATGTGCTCAGGAAAACGCTATCGGTTATTTAAAAAGCGACAGAGAGCGGTTTCTGGGATGGCTAGAACACGATTCATCACTGGGAGGACTATATATAATCACAAGGGAGAGAGACGAATGTCTTTGGGAGGCTAAACGTTTTTAGGTGTGTTGCCACTGCGTACAATCCGGCGGAGTCATCGCTAGAAATGATTAACCCAGCACTTGGTTGCCTAGCTCAACCACTTTTTATTGCTGATAAAAATGTGGCGAGGCTATTCTGACCGTGTGTTCTGGTGTAGCACAGTCTCACTAGACACTTGTAATATCATAGTGATAACCCCATTCTTTTTTATCCCCTTTCCCACCCCATGTCATTTCCTGCTACAGACTTGGCCTTTTATGGTGGCTGGCAAACCCGAGAGTGACCTGAAAGAAGTGGTGAACACAAATCGCCTGTGTGGACCTACGGCATCCTGACCAACCTCAAGCCTAGGAGACCATCTTCAGTGTGTAAGGCGGGGGAAATGGAGAGGGAAGCTGGAGACTCTTCCCCCCCCCCCCCGGAACACTTTATAGAGACGAGGGGATTCATCCTCAGTAAAGAGGAGACCAAATGTACATTAGCAAAGACTCCACCCCAAAGATCCCATATATTTAACTTTATTAACGCGTGTACAGTTGATTGTCCGGCAAAGCAGCCTTGCTGGTTCAAGTGCTAATAGCGAGGAAGATCAAACAGAACGTACCAATGTGTATCTTTTGTATGATACATTGTGACATATGTAGATTCATAGAATAATTGACTTTGATAGTCACATCTATAAAGTAATTCACGTTAAAGATATATAGATATATTTTCTTCAAACAGGTTTTGCTATATTTCTGTGAATAAATCTTCCTTTCTATTGAAAATAAATTCAGAGCGGTCTAATTTTCATTTCAGCGTTCTGTGAAATGACACCACATTCTCGGTTCTCCTGAAAGCAACCACATTTATGTGGGATGGTAGATCCGGGAACAAAACTCTTTGACCCCGGATTATAAGGTGTTTATTTTCCCAATTAAGAAGATTTAGACTGTATCCTTTGGGGGTGGGGAGGATGACGGTGTTTGGAGCCTGATTGCCAGTTCGCACTTCTTTTTTATATTTTGTGGAGAAAAAGAATTACCCCTGAAGTGCAATAATAACCTGGCAGATTGGGGATTCAGGCATTTCTAAAGCAGCCGCCTGCAATTTGAAACTGACCAGCAACAAAGTTCGCAGCCTGCTGCTCCGCATGTGATGCTAGAGTTTTCATAGCACAGTTTTATTGCGAAGTACACATTAATATCGATTGTCGAGGCTAGCTCCTTACTTTAGTTTTAAAAAGACTAACTTTTAGTAACTACGGGGGAGGAAAATCCGAGGCCTGATCCATTCTGGAGGCGGTTTTCCTCCCCGACAATTTAAGTTTTGGGGGAAGAGGTGTTAATGAGTTACTTATTGACGAAGTGCAGCTAGAGGAAGGATTTCCCCTGGGCCCGGGTTCGTGGTGCCTAGAATTTTTAATTTAAACATCTTCCTCTCTATTGATCAGATAGTCTGTGGGAGATTAAAGTTGAGATAAACAGACCGCGCCGGGCTCTTTCCCCTGCGCCAGCGAAGTCCACAGGCAGCTGATGCGCCAGATCCCACCGAGCTGTTTAATGTTTCAGGGTTATGACCGCACTGTTTACAAGATGTCTTCGGTTATTTATACTGTTATTATTAGCAGAGGGGCTTTAAATTTCCGCTTCACTTGCTCTTTCAATATTTTTTTCAGTTCAATTTGATACCTGGGTATTTTCTTTTTCTTTACGAAAATAGACAACATTGGCTTTCTGGTCGCTGCCTTACACAGTCTCTATCTCCGCCAGGAAGAGTTTACCAGGAAACGAGAAATGCACAAGAACAAAAATCAAATCAAATCAAAACAACAACCGCTGAAATACAAGTTAAAAGTGTCATGGGGGAAGCTTAAGAGTTTGCTTTGGGGGAGTCGGGGGAAGATAAGACCGCGCAGGCAATATAGCTGATTTACACTAGGGGCTAGGTGGTGATCCGATTCGATATCACTGGGAAGACAGCTAGAAAAATCTAGGGCCAGAACTTTCAAATTTAGTGGTTTAAAATTAGGCACCTACATTCATATTTCTGGCCTGATCCAGCAAGCACTTTTGCACCTGAGTAACTTTGTGCATTTCAATGTATTTCATTGAAGCCACTGAGGCCCCATGGCTAAGTCAAGTTAGATGCAAAAGTTTTTGTAGGACCGGGTTTTCAGCTATCTAATGACCTGATTTCTACAAGCCCATTGAAGTCAATGGGATCTGCGGATGCTCCGCACCTGGGGAAAACAGACTACTTCTTCAGGAGTCTATGGGTTTCAGTGCCAAACATTAGTTATCTACGGCTCAGTCCTGAACCCTTTAAGTCAACGGCAAAACTCCCCTTGACATCAGACCTCTACATCTGATAATTTTGGCCAAGATAAATAAATTAGATAGATAGTAGCCAATAGAAGTTTTGCTCCAGTAAGGACTGCGAGATTGAGGCCCAGGTATATCTTTCTGATTTTGTATCTCCAAACCTGGCGCACTTTCTTCTTTTTCTAGTGATGTTTTGTTAACGTTTTTCTCTTTGCTCTAGACTCCATCACACTGTCATTTCTTCCATTTCATTTCTGACGTCTCCCTCCCGTGTAAATCTGATCTACAATCCTTTATTCAGGCAAAATCCCTCTTGAAGAAAGGGGGGTAGGATCCTGCCCTGTTTTACATAAACAGAGTCCGGACTCAAATAGGAAGGAGTGGTGAGGTCACAGACTCTGTATTATTAGATGAATGCTAATAATAGTTTAGGATAATAGCTTATTGCAAATCGGTTTCCTGATTTGTCCAATATATCAGTGTAGTGAGTTACTGATTATATTTCTCTTTTACTAACGTCTGATTTAATTTTACATTTAGATTCACAAATTATTTAGTCCCTCAGATGAATCCAGATTACAAGAGAACTATGATCTAGTAAATTCATGTAACTAACAATAAACTGATAAACACATTATGGTCTCATAAATACAGCTAAAGAAAACAACTACCTATAACTAACTAACTAACTAACTAACTAACTAACTATATATATATATATATATATATATATATATATAAACATGTTTGTGTAGGAAATATGTGTGTGTGTGAGAATTTGAAGTAACTGTTCTAATACTTTTTAATAATAGTGCTATTTAATTTCATTTTCTTCACTTCTTTAACTTAACACTTGGTGAAATTAAAAACCCAGAGACACATCCCCATCTGGGGCAAACTAACATAATCCCCTTGACTTCAGTGTAGCTATGCCACTTTAAAACAGCTGAAGATCTGGTCTTGAATATTTTACTTATTATAGGGTAAATATAAGTTGGTCAATCCTGAATTTTTTGCACACCTAAAGATGATGGGAACCTTGCCTGAATAAAAATTGCAGGACCAGAGACATGCTCTTATTTCCACAGAATTAACTGGAGTTTTACCATTCCCTTCAGGAGGAACAGAATCCCACGACCTTAAACTAGGTGTACTTTATAATCAAGGATCCCTTGAGATTCACATTTGTATGTTACCTAATGAAACAGAAAAAATAATTTTATTGATACTTAAAATCATGAATTGGGTCATTATTAACTACTGCTTGCTAAAGAATTGAAGCCAAGTGCTGTTCTCTTTTCACTCCTTGAAGTCAATGGGAGTTTTGGATGTACAAAAAAATGCAGGATTGGACTCCAGATTTCCTACATAAATAGGTTCCATCTCTTCACCACTCCAGTTCTCAACAATGACTAAATTTAGTCAACATTTTTCTGCTCCTTTTTTAATCTGGTGATATTAATTGTTCATTAAAGGCTAGGATTTCAAGGGATATCTGCCACTTTAAATGTACAGGAACAGGGTAGTGAAAAAGGAAATCATCTAAAATGGAAATATGAGAAATGTAATTGCAATCATGTATAAAAGCCTGCATTGAAACCAATGTAGAGACAACAGGTTCGTAGTCACATAGTAGATACAAGGAGACAGATTCTGCCACCTTCACTCGCTTTGGGTAAAACCTTATTCTGCAAGTAGTCCCATTCAAGACTACTTGTGGAGTAATGTACTCCTCAAAATGAGTAAAGGCATTGGAACGTGGCCCAGTGAGACCAATTGTGCAGCAAACAAAAAAGTAAATGGTTTTACTTAGATTGAAAAAAATGAACCAAATGTTTTTCTTTACATGTATTTAAGAGACAACAGGTGACATTTTCAAAAACTTCTAAGTGACTTGCAAGTCTGAGTCCCATTTTCAAAAGTGACTCAGGCACTTAGGAGTCTAATTCCCATTAACTCTCACTGAGTGGACTCCTGAGTGCCAAAGTCTCTTTTGAAAATGGGATTTAGGATCCTAAATCTAGTCTCTTAAACTATTCAACCAGTCCTCACCCATGCTGCAGGGTTTCATGTTCAGAGTGTATTTGCCAATAGCAATCCTCATGAAACAAGGAGGAATGGACAGCAAATTCTTTTCTCCATTCAAGCCTATGCTATCATCTCTGTTACTCTGTATGATGGAAACCGCCAGCCCATAAAACACCAGTGGTATTGTTGCCAGAATATCAGGGCAAAGAAGCCACAAATGGTGGCTGCATTACTTCCTCTATGGAAAGGAAGACAGGTGGCCTATTGCATCACAGTCTGTTATTCCAGGTTAGAGCCTGAATTAAGTTTTCTGCAGTGACACACCTGTGGGGCACAGCTGCAGAGCAAGGAAATAGAAAGGAGTGGGGGTTGAGACAGAAAACACCTACTTTTCACCCAAGGTCAGTCTATTTTTCTGTTTGCAGTCAGGTGCACTTGGTTGCTGTATAGTGCAATCCACAGATATGTAATGAATATGGAGTTGCGTTTATTCCATGTAAACCCATTGACTTGGAAGCATTGCCTTCTTTTGGGAATTGCACAGCAGTCATTGCCATACATCTCAGGAACAAAGTGGGATAATTTGAACCAATAAACATCACAGAAATTATGTATCTCAATTCCCCTCACCCCAAATACTACTAGAGTATTGTATTGCCCTACCTGATCTCCCTTTCATCATTCATATCCCTCATGAAAACATACTTCTTCTGTGGAGCCCTCGTACAGCAGTCTATACTCAATAATCCAGATGGTTATTAAAACATACACAGCACTCTTATAAGACTGTACCCTCTACCTGTGCATCACATGTGTGTGAACTTTGCTATCTGTATCTGAATTAGACTGTAAATTGAGGATAGGAACTGTGTTTTTACAGCACTGATAATCAATAACACCAATGAGATCTAAGGACCAGGTTTTTTTGAAAATAGGTATTATGAAGAATATGAAAGCAATGGCATTGGTGAAGTCACAAGCACGTTTTCCTAGGCAATCAGTCACAAGTGTGAGGTCAAAAATGTTCATGCTTCAACCAAATACACAATATTTTGCAGTGTCCGATCATAGTATATTGGTTTCACATGGTCCTTTCCCACAGATGCAAAACCTGGTCTACACAGTTTTTGTACTGATTTAATTATGTCATTCAGGGGTATGATTTTTTTTTTACTGAAATAGTTAAATCAGTGCAACCCCTCTGTGGATGCAGTTATACCCAAATGAAGGTGCCCATACATTTACAAGAGCAAGTTATATCTGCATAACTATGACCACACAAGGGTCACCATTTTAACTATATAGGTTTCAAATGGATATAGTTAAAGCAGTCCAAAAACTCTTTGTGAACAAGCCCTTACTGTCAGAACAGTCTTGAAATTAGGCATTCTTGTGACTTATAGTTTTGCCCTGAAACCTGAACTTCTAAACTTACTAAATAAACATTAATATGTGTGTACAAATAGGCACAGGCACCAAGTGAAGAATTTGAAGTGTCCCCGGTGAGAAAGACATTTGAAAAATATCCCTCCTGATTCCTTAAAATATGTGAGGTAATTTTCACCAAAAGAGTGAAAAAGACAAGCAAATCTATATTCCACTGCACTCTTTCGCATAAACTGTACCCAAGTCCATTTCCCAGCTATAAATATGGATTAACTATTTACTAGAGTCATAGGTTCCTAGGCCAGAATGGACCATTGTGATCATCTAAACTGACTTTCTGTATAACACATGCTATAGAACTTCCCCCAAAATAATTCCTAAGGCATATCTTTTAGAAACGTCCTTTTGGGGTTGTTTAGCTGTTGTTTGGAACAATGTGGATGATGTCATATCTTTTATTGGACTAACAGAAGTTGTTCCAGTAAAAAATACTACTGCATTCACCTTGTCTTTCTAGTATCCTGGGACCAACATGGTTACAACACTGCAAACAACAATGCCATTCCAGATCAGAGAGGCCAGGAAAGGGGAGAGGTAGCAAGTTAGCCCCAGAAGGAGCCTGTGAGTCTGTGTAGCTACCCAAGGAGGAGTCAGGAGTAGAGGTGAATGAACAGCCATAGAATGATCTCTCTTTCTCCCACTACTGCTCAGTCCTTCGAAAGGGAGGGGATGGACCATAAGCATCTAGATCACAAAAGGGCAGAGTCAGACCACCAAAGAGGAAGGGAACATAGCTGAGTGAGCCTAAGAGCTGCAGCTGCCTTTGTCTACTCTGGGAAGAACATCTGTGAAATTCTGGACTACAGCAGCAAAGAGGAGGAGCAGGAGAAAGAGACAATGAACGTTCCCAGGGATGAAGCACACACACACAGAGATAACTGTTTAACTGGACGGCCGCCCAGATCACTACAGCTACATACCTCTCACCCTTCAAACATATATGAGACAAAAGCCAGTGTATGACAAATGACCAGAATGACTGTGCTACCCCGGCTTTTGCGTTTGTGCCTACTGTGACATATTTAACCATCAAGGCAATATTTTTCTTCATTGAAACAATATAATAATATGCAGTGTCTTTTATACAAACAAAATAAGAGATTGCAGAATAACACCACCACCTACCACTTACATATAGTACTTTTCATGTTTTTTCTATATTTAAAGTTCTCCCAGAGGCAAGATAAAAAATTAGTTAATAATACTTTTGGGGTGAAAATTAATATAGAAATAGAAAAACACAGTCAGCAACCCATCTGCACTAGGGATCCCAACATTGTTAACACTGGTGGAACTGAACTGGTAATAGCAACTGAAACATTTGTACAATTTCCTTAGTGAGGACGAGGCTTTTGTATTTTCAAGGGAGCACAGCCATTGGGAGTGGAGAGTATTCAGCACTTCTGTGCAAAGAGAATTCAGCAATTCACAGGATCAGGCCCTGGAGAAACTGATGATAGAAATACAGAATCTGAAACTGAGTGAGTGATTCTGAAGAATATAGGAAGAAACTAGAAACAAACAGAAACATAATCATTTCCTCTTTTCTCCATTTTATCCCACACCACAATCCAGCCACTTTATCAGTGGAAAGCAGAAGCCAAATCTGTGGCAATTTAGCGTGCTCAGCATGTCACAAGAGTCATTCAACACCTCTTAAGTTCTAGACCCTGATTAATATTCTGTTGCTCTTCTAATTTTATTATTCATCTCTTTATTTCCTTGGTATTGCCAACAGAATCTTTTTATGCTAAGGATACAATCTGTATGTTTGATTAAATCCCAGCTGCTGAAATTAGATATGGTTAAGCAGGAAAGATGGTACCATTCTGCCTGCTGTAAAGTTACTAAAGGAGAATCTTATCAGTAGCTCTTTATCTTTTCCATTTTCTTTTTGGTATAGCGCTTCTATACTTTTTTTCATGTAGTAGGTTGTAAAATAAAATCTGAGGAAATAACCTTTTGTTTGCTTGGATATAAATGGCTACTGTGGAGCTGTTTTTACTATTTACACCAGACATGTCATCATATGATTGAATACACCGAATGAGAGTTATCATACTGCACATAAAGGCATATCTATCTCAGAAGCATATGAGTATGCTGAAGGCAAGGACAGCAGATAAGCCAGAGTGCTTACACTATTCAATCTGATAGCAAACTCAGCAACCAGTGGGTTCCTTCCCTTACAAGCCTCTTCCCATGGCTGTGTCTTTCTCCCTAGTGGCTGCTGCCTTCCGAATGCTCCTCAACAATCCCTGAGATGCTCAATATAAGCTCTCCCTTGATGATGATCACCCCAATAAGATGTTGCTGCCTCCCCTTTAAGATTTAGTGCAGGAGCTGATTGTCTCTAGATATCTATTATTAAAACAGAGTGCACACTAGCTCTTTCGGTGTAGTCTGGGATACTTACACCAGGCATTACAAAACAAACAATAACTGGAGATGCCTAGGGCTCAATTATAATTATTTTCATTATCATAGCACCTAGGGGCCTAATTTGAGAACAGGGCCCTATCGTGCTAGGCACTGTACAAACATAGTAAGAGACTGCCCCACCTCCCAGAAGCTTACAATCACATAGACAACACAAATGGTGAAAGGGGAAACAGAGGGAGAGAGAGTGAAGTGACTTGCTCAAAGTCACACAGCAGATCAATGACAGAGGCAGGAATAGAAAACAGGTCTCCCAAGTCGCAATTCAGGACACTATCCACGGGATCAAAAAGATAGCAATAGCTGGCCCATGCAATTGATCTTCAAAGGAAGGTGAGAGGGAGCATCCAACCCGTAGAGAATTACAGGGAGGCAGGAAAGAATTAGTTGTGTGTTGGAGGAAGAAGCAGCCACAGTCCAATTTAGAATGCTTTAGGGGACTGCAAGTAATCCAAGGTCTTGTAGAGAGGAAACAGGGGAAGATGACTCTGGGAGAGTATAGGGAAGAATTCAAGGTATCTGATTAAACATCTAAACTTTTTACTTAGTTTCTAATTGTGTGAAAACATTTGCTTACACAACTGCCAAATTTGCATGCAAACTTATCAATCATTGAATTTGTATGCACAATTGTCTGTTTGCACATGCAAATACAATAGCTGTATATGCACCTGCCTGTGCATACTTATGTGGACAATTAGAAGCCCTGTCTTGAAAATATAGCCCAGTATGAATGAGGAACAAATGATAAACAGATAATTGGAAGCTCAAAATAATGTGGGATTAATTTCTTTCGAATACAAAAATATATTTATAACATCAGGGTCATGACTAAGCATCTCTATGGAAATAACACTAGAAGAAGTGAGGACCTGAAAAAGTAACAGTAGGTTTGTGGAAAATAAGTACATTTAGAGAGACACTGTTTGAAACACCAGGCATTTAATAACATGCTAAAAAGCTGGGCATTAAAGCCAAAAGTTTAGCTAAACCGCAATTTATTTATCTTTTTTTCATAACATGACAGCCTAGTTACTCATAAATCGACCACAGTCCTCCAAAGAAAAACCTCAGCATCCTTTGTGATAGTATATCTAGCACCCCAGAGGAACTGCCAAGTTCTACAGAAGGCACCATAGGAATCTGTGCAATGGCTAAGAGATTTTTTGTAACATCTGAGGGTGACTGAGCAGACCACAGACAAGGAATGGAAAGTCACATGACACACCCCAGAAAACTGCTAGCAATTCTCTGGGGTGTCACTCAACTACAGGATATGAGCGGCTGCTCTAAACTTATAAGAATCCCTCCTTTTAAAGAGTTTCCTCAATTTACTGTGTATCTTCCATGTACATTTCTTGCACTGTTGTTGTAGCCATGTTGTTCCAGGATATTAAAGAGACAAGGTCGGTGAGGTACTATTTTTATTGGACCAACTTCTGTTGGTGAGAGAGACATGCTTTCGAGCTATACAGAGCTCTTCTTCAGATGTGGGAAAGGTACTCTGAGTCTCTCATCAATGGCAGTTCGTCCAATAACAGATATCACCCACACTTTATATAAGTTTCTGTCCATTTCATGAGCCACAAGGTGGCAGTCCTGTTGCACATAAGCATTAAGCAAAGACAGGGCAGAAGATGTAATGTTCCCAATGCTGCAAAAAGTAAAAATTGCTATAGGAAGCAGTGCTATTCTTAATATTCTCCCAGAGGCTAGATAAAATATTTGAAGTGGGGAAATCTGAGAAAATTGCTCCTGATCAATTCCTATTTTTGGGGTGAAAATTAATGTGGATGTAGAACCAGTTGTCCCAATGCTGAGAGACGGTTTTTAAAATAATTGTAATTCAGTTTCACTTGTCCTATACACAATCAGTACTATTCCACTGTAATTTCTTACATAAAACGTACTAATTTATAAAACTAAAGTTTAAGAAAACCTTAAATAAGAGCAATACATTGCACTGTGTAGTACCTTTCAGACAAGGTTCTCAAAATGCTTTACAAAATTAACATTCTCGACTCCACAATGAAGTAGTATCATATCCATATTACGAGGAGGTAATTTAAGGTACAGAGAGGTTAAGTGACTTTCTCCAGGGTCACATTTCAAGTCCATTTCAGAACTGGGAACAAAATCCAGGAGTCTTGACTGCCAAGTTTTTTAACCACTACACCATAATCACAAGTACCCCACCTGCCAACAGACATTATTGGAATACGCCTATTAATCTAGTTTTTCTGCTATTACATGTTCTTAAGTTACATTTTAAAGAGCAATATATCTGACTGAAACTATGTTTTGGGAGACTGAATATTGAATATAGTGCAATCACACTCTTTATGTGCATAGCCACAGACCATTTCTTTCACAATAGTGAAGCCTGTCAGGCTGTAAGCAATAACATTTCCTGCTAGCTGCAGTCACATGTAGACCTCTTAGAAGTTCCACTTTCCAGATGCTTTTCTTGACCAGACAAATTTAAAAACAAACAAAATCAAATCAAATCCAGGCTCCTCTCTCTCTCATGTTAACTGTGGTGTAAATTTAAACCTGATCTGGAAGTTAGAGAGACAGGGTGGGTGAGGTAATATCTTTTATTGGACCAACTTCTGCTGCTGAGAGACCAGCTTTTGAGCTTGACCTTAAGAAGGGCTCTTAGTGGCTCAAAAGCTTGTCTCTCTCATCAACAGAAGCTGGTCTAATAAAAGACATTCCCTCATCCACCTTGTCTCTCTAATATCTTGGGACCAACAACACAGCTCCAACCACACAGCATACAAATTTGGAAATACTATCAAAGGGGTAGCCGTGTTAGTCTGGATCTGTAAAAACAGCAAAGAGTCCTGTGGCACCTTATAGACTAACAGACATATTGGAGCATGAGCTTTCGTGGGTGAATACCATGCATGCATCCGACGAAGTGGGTATTCACCCACGAAAGCTCATGCTCCAATACGTCTGTTAGTCACTCTATAAGGTACCACAGGACTCTCTGCTGCTTTTACAAATTTGGAAATGACACTGAAGTTAAAAGGGCAGCGGCAAACCCGTTGGACAAAACCACTTTGCAAAATACCTGGAACAACCAAAGGCAGCAGGGTGCCAGGCTGGGACAGATACTGCCCGCCCGATCATAACCCGGTCGGGGGGAGCAAACAGCTGTAGCCCAAGTGACTTGCGCTGCACTGCCCAAGCATTGAGCTCGCGGGCTGCTGAGCAGTGAACGGAGCCTGGGCACTCGCACGGGCCGCCACTAACAACCCAGGCGCAGCTCCGACTGCAAAAGAGGGTAAAAAAAGGCTCGAGCCCGCTCTGCCCTGGACAGGACGCTCGGCTCCTCTCCTCGTTCCGCAAATGTCCCCACGCGCACATTGCTCTGGGCTGCCTAGCGCGAGGGGGGGAGGAAGGAAGGAGAGAAAACCCGGAAGCGCGCGCCCAGCGCGGCCCTCGTGGCACTTCCGGCAGCGGCCGTTCTAGCCGGAGCCGTCTCTATGGCTGCCGCGTTTTGCGATGTTTATTGTCGCGGGGACAGGGCCTGGGACCCGGAACAACAAAGAGCGAGAGCGACGGGGCGCGTAGCAACCGGGCCGCGCGCGGCGGAGCCGGGGACACTCAACCGCCGGCCCACGCGGTAACTGCAGCCGCCGCCGCCCACCCGCGGCGCTGGCCGGGGAGGGTCTGGCGCTGGGGGCGGGCGCTGCGGAGCCGGGGCGCGGGGGCGGCGGCAGGGGGCCTGGCAGGCAGGTGCCGCGGGGGGGACGGGGGGCGCCAGTCTGGGCCCGCGGTCTGAGCCCGATCCCCCAAGAGCGAGCGCTGAGCCCCTCGCGGCCTCTCTGTCGCCCCCCACCCCAATAAAGGCGCCTCTGGGTGCTGCCCCCTGCGGAGCGGGGCCGGGGGCGCAGGGCTCGGGCTCCTCAGCCCCGTGGCGCTCCCACGTCCGCTCTCGCCTAGTGGTTCGTTTCTGGGCGGTGTGGGGCAGAGATCCGAGCAATGTCTGGGCCTCCCCTCCCCCTGTCCCAACAGCTGGTGTGCTGCAAAAATAACGGTGTGTGCACAGAACGTAGTTCAAGCCCTGGGGCAGCCGCCCCATCCTCTCCCTGCCCCCCCTTTCCAGGGGAAGGGGAAAGTAAGGCGGAGGAGAACGAGACAAGAGCATCCACCATGGGAAACACTGTTTCCTGGCAACCAGTAGGGGCTCCTCAAAATGGCAAATACTTAACCAACCCTTTTCCCCCCACTCCTCCCAAACGATGATTTTTGTAAGTTTTTAAAATAACATTTGTTGGTTAGATTAAACCCTGGTGGTGGCATGTTAAACTAGATCTAGAATCTATCCCAGGTGATCAGCGTTGTGAAATGGAAACTGTCAAATGATTTAGGCCTGAAATCTATGCTTTGTAGTTTAACAAAAGTTAAGCAAAAATCTAACATTCATATGTTTCCATGAAAAGATTTTGGCTAAGTTTAAAAAACAAATCATTGCTAAAAATGATTACTTACTTTTCTCTATTTATGTTCATTTATGTTTTGTACTTCATTCAGTTTGTCCCAAAACAAGAATCTAGTCAGTTTTATTTTTTGGTTCTGATACAGCAGCATGATCCAACCTAGACATTGCAGCAACTACTGCAAAGGAATGTTTAACACACCTTTTATAAAAAGCTTTTAAAGCTATTTTTTATATATTTAATGAAAATATTTCTATAAATATTAGGCTTTATAAAGCCTCTTTTCCTCGCAAAACCTAGATTGGGGACCTAAAGTTCCTGACAATGTCCCTAAGAAAAATATGAGTGGAGCATGTTAACAATTTTGTGCTGCTAAGTAAGTGCTCTGTAAAAGGAAAAATTAACCTAGGAGCAAGGGGTCTTGGATGCAGTGAGTTTCCGAAACTGTGAACCTGTAGAGAATCACCAGCTCAAAAGAGGAAATACTTTCTTGGCAGTGGATACAAGCAATAATAGTTATATGCAGCAGCACTTAAAGGCCTCAGTAGGAACCAATGCCCCTGTGTGGTAGGTGCTGTACAAACACACAGACTCCGCCCTAAAAGCTTACAATCTATAAAAACCAAAAATTAAAATAAACACAACACACCAAACACAAGGGAGGGAAATGAGATACAGTGCAAACAAAATATTACTTTAGGCATTACGATGGCCATCTTTGATCAGAGGAAAAAAATTTCCTCTGATCAGCTTGACAGCCATGTCATGTGATGGTTATGATACTGAGAGACAAAATAACTATCATCTGGTATCCTTATGTAAGGATGGGTTCTTTCTTCCCTGGCTGACTGACAGTCATCTAATTAGGAAACTAAGAGGAACCACTGCATGATAACTGTGTGTGTGTGTGTGTGTGAAAGAGATTGTAATATACATATTACATACACCAGACCTAGCAGACCACCAATCAGGTGACGGGAAAGGTTCATCCTCTTCTTCTAAAGTTTGTTTTTAGTGTGCAAGAAGTTGGACTCTCAAACCATCTCCCCACTGAGACTATAGAGGCATTACACAAGTGCTACTGGAACTCCTATGAGTAGGGTCCTACCAAATTCACAGTCCATTTTGGTCAATTTAATGGACATAGGATTTTAAAAATCGTAAATTTCATGATTTCAGCTATTTAAATCTGAAATTTCACAGTGTTGTAATTGTAGGGGTCCTGACCCAAAAATGAGTGTGGGGAGAGGGGGGTCACAAGGTTATTGTAGGGGGTTTGCGGCACTGCTACCCTTACTTCTGTGCTGCTGCAGGCGGTGGCGCTGCCTTCTGAGCTGGGCTCCTGGCCGGCTGCTGCCGATCTTCAGCTGCCCAGCTCTGAAGGCAGCGCCGCTGCCAGCAGCAGCACAGAAGTAATGATGGCATGGTATGGTATTGCCACCCTTACTTTTGAAAGTCTGTGAAATCTGTATAGTATAGGGCAGTGGTTCCCAAATTTGTTACACCGCTTGTGCAGGGAAAGCCCCTGGCGGGCTGGGCCGGTTTATTTACCTGCCGCATCTGCAGGTTCAGCCGATTGTGGCTCCCAGTGGCCGCGGTTCACTGCTCCAGGCCAATGGGAGCTGCTGGAAGCAGCGCGGGCCGAGGAACGTACTGGCCGCCGCTTCCAGCAGCTCCCATTGGCCTGGAGCAGCGAACCACAGCCACTGGGAGCCGCGATCGGCTGAACCTGCGGACGCGGCAGGTAAATAAACTGGCCCGGCCCGCCAGGGGCTTTCCCTGCTCAAGTGGCGGAACAAGTTTGGGAACCACTGGTATAGGGTAAAAGCACACAAAAGACCAGATTTCACGGGGGAGACCAGATTTCATGGTCTGATGCATTTTTCATGGCCATGAATTTGGTAGGGCCCTACTTATGAGCTACGCAGCGTTGGTGAGGCATTGATGTTTTCTAAGATTTGAGAGCTGCATAGCTTACTAGTTGGTTGGGAAGCTCTCTGCCCAGAGTAGCTTCCCAACTTCCTGCCACAGAACTAGAGGTTTAGGGAGTTTTTGTGGGTTTTTTTTTTTTTTTTTTTTTTTGTGGCAAGCTAACCTTTCCCTTAAATAAAACAGACTATTGTGAAGTCAACATCTGCATCCCTTAAGGCTCACTCAGGCCAGGAATGTTTTCTGCTGAATTCAGACCATCAATTATGTTTTAAGGAACACCTCAGTATTTAAGTAAAATAATGTCCAATTAGAACTGACGTCTTTGTTTACAAAAGAAAGCAAACATAAAGCATTCTATTACAGCTTTATTTCTATCATACAAAATAAATGTTGTAGTTTTAATCATTTCATCATGTGGATGTTGGTACAATAGACTGACAGTACCATTATTAGCTAACAGCCTATGAAGGCCCTAGTTCTGCATTCAGAGCTGCATGAGTGAACTCTGCAACTACACAGTGGTCTTTCCACACAGATCCAATTGTGGGACTGAGGCCAAAGTGGCTTGCAGAGCAAGACTAGTATCTCCATAAAAGTAAGAGTGTGTCATTTCCCCCATTAAAAGGCTCTGGAAACACCATAAACCATGAGTAGTTATTCCCTCACATCAGCTAATTCCCTCGCAGTACTTTATAGCATCAAGATGCTGAAAGACCTTAAGGCTTGTCATCAGTAAATCTATGACAGGTGTCCATGTATTACAGACTGGTTTGAACTTTTATTAATTAATTGTTTCTAGCTATCTTAAGGTAGTAGCTTTATCAGTTAAAATAACATGTCAGGTTAAGTATTATTTAAAATGTTTCTGTGCATGTGCTACTAATATTTTAGGTTATTAAAAGTGAAAAACATAATACTGAATTTGCTTTCCCCCAAATAGGCTGTTCACCTTTGGCATTTTTCTAAGCTAGGACAATAAAAAGCACACTAACTAGTGCTTCTCAAGCACTGGCACAATGTTGCAATACTCTTTAAGTTGACAGTATCTTTTTAATATTTTTAGGTAGGAAAGTTCTTGAACAGAGCTAATCAACAAAATCTAGTGGAGTCTAATAGGGCAGGTTTAGAAATTTGGCCCATAATAATAATTATAATTAATAAATGCACAATTAGAACTGGAAACTTTGTTCCCATTCCTTTACAAATATAGTTGCTACATCTGAAGTAATAATAGCGAGCCCTATAAAGCTATTTGTTGAATGATCTCAAAAAGTGCTTTACCAAAGGTATATAAGCACTTTTATTCTCATTTTAAAGATAGAAAAGCTGAGGTACAGTGATTAAGTGATTTGCCCAAGGTCATATAGCAAGTCAGTGGCAGAGTTAGGGATAGATACTAGAGGTGAATCATTGACTTCACTGCAGTCAGGATTTTACCCTGTCGTGTGCTGCCCCCTGTCTGGACCATGTTCACTGGACCATGCTGCCTCTCAAATATGTTATGTATAATTTAAAGAACAGTTATATATAAACTCTGAATATATTTTTGCATCTTTCCTCTTGGTAAGATTGTTGATTTGCCCTTTTCTTAAAAAGGAATAACCATGCAGCTGAATCTGTGTTTCTATCTTGAAGGACGGTGGCCCACCAGACTTCATTTCTCCAGAATCTTTTCATTGTTCTCAGTATAATGTTATACTGTACTAAAATGAATGTCTGAAGATTTTATTTTAGATTTCCTCCTTTATCCAACTTCTTGGACTGTTCCTGAGACAGTGACAGCTACCTCCCACCCCCCAGCCTTTTACACCACAAAAGGGAACTCACTTATTTTATTCAATGTCATTAGATCATGTAATGAAAGACCTTATCATTATGCATATGTAACAAAGGGTGAACAAGAACTCCAGCTATGAAATTCCTGACTCTTGTGGGTTAATATTCTGAAAGAATACTAAAGTAATAATGTTTTGTATTAAATAGATTGTTCAACATGCTGCTGTTAATGAGGGAACTTAAATCAGTATTAAACATCTGAAGTAGTTTACTGTGTAAACACGCAGCATTGAAATATTAAATGTTCAAGTTTGTTTGTTTTTTCAACCACTGGAGTGGAAAGTGGTTTTCAGTCTTTTACATTGGGCTCAGATATTGCTTGTATAACAAATGTCACTTTTTACCAAATAACTGTCACAATCTGTAGACTACAATTATAAAGTGATGGTTAAAATTCATTTTGAAATTTCCAGTTATGTGCTTTGCATCATCTTAACTTTCAGAATATCACTGATGAAAATAGGCGCATTACTGTTACAATTTAAAATTTCAGCTTGCCAAAATCTGCACATTTAAATTGTTCTTTATGATATTCTTGTGGATGAAATCACTCTGATTGGCTGGGACCCCCAGTATATTAGTGTTCTTACTGGTAATTTTCAGCTCCCACACTGAACTTGTGGATTGTTTGTTTTTGTAATCTCTCCACCCTGTACCCACTGTTCTTAACCACTTCTATCATATAGCTGGCATTTACTTCTAAAAGATGGGTGTTTTGTGATAAAGAGTTGGAGGCATCTCTCAGGAAAGCAGTTATATTATTTAACAGCTGCTGTGGTGCAGTTAAGTAAGCATTATACTGTAATAGGCCAGCAAAAACAGACCTGGTAGAGCATTAGTAAGCTTAGGGATATGTATAGTTCTCAGTAGAAAAATATTAGTTACCATTTTTCTTTCTCCTCCACACCCTGTATCATCTTCTTTTTGTTTCCTCTGTGCTTTCTTCCTATTTCTCACTATTCTTTTGCCTTTCCTTTGATTCTTTTACTCTCTCCCCCCTGCCTCCTTTTTCCTCTGACAAGCCAAGAGCTATGACATGATGTTTTGGATATGGAGCCAGCTGCACAGTGAAATAGACCAATGATCACACAGCAGCCAGTTCCATATGTAAAACACATCTGCATTTCAGTGTGTCACTACTATATGATGGTTCTCTTTTGCTTCTGCTTCTCTTTTGTTATCCAGCTGTAGTCCTCCAAGCAAGGTGTGTCTGAGAAGACTATTGGTCAGAAGTTGTGGCAGGGTGCCATGTGGTAGGAGGCCAAGAATGCATGGCAAAATAACATTAAAAGTGCTTAGGTGGAAAAGTTGATACTAACAATCTTGGTTTCCCTCTTGCTTATTTCTAATAAATATTTTGATCTTGCCTCTGTATTTCATTTAGTAAGGGAGTATATGTGATGGTCTCCTTTTACATGTGGCAGTTTCTTGTCTTGTGGCCTCCTGCTTTTTTGATAAAACGAATCAGCGTAGAGAATTTATCTTAAGGCTGACTGCTTTTCTTTCATTATATTCTTTGCTGTTTGTTGTGTTCATTCAGTATGAGGTGTTACGGGATTTTCAGCTAATGGATCAACAGTGATTTGATGTACTGTGGCTAAGGCTTACAAGTCTGTTGAGGAGGTCACGGATTCCGTGATTTTTTCGTTACCTCCACGACTTCAGGACTTAGGCTATCAGTCCTGCGCGGTGGGGCTCAGGCTGTCACCTCTGCGCTGGGAGGCTCAGGCTTCCATGAATTTTTGTTTATTGCCTGCGACCTGTATGTGACTTTTGCTAAAAATAACCTTGACAAAATCTTAACCTTAACTGTGGCCTCCATCTCTTGAGTTGTGGTCTGCTTTAGCTTTTGAATCTTTCCTTGCCAAATTCTTGCCCATTTTGCCAGCCGGTAATGTTTCAAGGATTTTCCTAACAAGCAGCATTAAAATTTTTACTTTTCTATACTGGTAAAAAGTTACAAAAATAAATTGCAGCGCCTCAGTGAGACCCTTAGTGTATGTCTACACTGCAGCTTGGAGCATGCTTCCCAGCCCAGATAGACAGATATGTGCTAGCTCCACTCAAGCTAGCATACTGAATAGCAGTGCACACTTTGTGGCAGTGGCTAATCACCCGAGCTCAGACACTCCTGATCTCCTGGGTCTGAGTTCAGTGGATCGCATGCTAAAAATAGCAGTGGAAACGTCGTTGTGTCACTGGCTAGTCACCTGACCTTGGACCTGGAGGGTTATGCATGCCTGGGCTAAGGTGATTTGCCCATGCCACAATGGCAACACCGCAATTGTTAGCACACTAGCTCAAGCGGACCTAGCTTTTATCTGTCTATTGAGACTGGAAGGCATGGTCCCAACTACTGTGTAGATATACCCTTAGATATATATCTCCTCTCTGCTTCAAAAAACAAAACTAAAAACACCCCCACAAAACCAAAGGAGCTGGCTTTCCTATCCAATTTTAGGGAGGATGGGTGTATGCTGGTAAAAATGACAAAAAACATTGAAGCTGTCATTGCATAGTTCTATTTGAATTTTAATTGTTAGTGGCAAAATTGTGTTGAAATAATTAGTTTAAAAAAAAACAAGTCTGCAGTGGGAAATGAAAGTTCAGTGTATTACTAGTAGAGCACTTGAACTCTGGGATGTTTCAGAGTTAATTTATTTTAGTTGTGTTGGACTGATTTTCACAAATGAGAAACTGAACAATCCTTAAATATGACACAAGTTGGTCCAATAAAAGATGTTACCTCACTCACCTTATCTCTCTAATATGCTAGTATGTGTTATTTGTAGGAGAGAAGATTCTGAAGTAGTTTCTGGCATAAAACAGGAACTACTTTTAACCATCAAATGATGAAAGTTTCTTTTTATATTGTAGTCCAGGGGTGGGTAAACTACGACCTGTGGGCCACATTCGGCCCATCCGACCATTTAATCCGGCCCTCAGCTCCTGCTGGGGAGCGGGGTTGGGGGTTTGTCCCGATCCAGCCGGGAAGCAGGATCGGGGGCTTGCCCCGCTCCGCGCGGCTCCCAGGAAGCAGCCAGCTTCTCCGGCTCCTACGTAGTACGCGGAGGCATGGCCAGGCGGCTCTGCGCCCCGTCCGCCCGGTTCCCAGCCAATGGAGCTGCAAGGGTGGCGCCTGCGGACGGGGCAGTGCGCAGAGCCACCTGGCCACACCTCGGAGCTGGAGGGGGGGCATGCTTCCGGGAGCTGCTTGCAGTAAGTGCTGCCTGGAGCCTGCACCCCTGAGCACCCCCCCGGGTGCCCCAATCCCCTGCCACAGCCCTGATCTCCCTCCCGCCCTTCAAACCCCTCGATCCCAGCCCAGAGCCCCCTCTTGAACCCCAAGCACCCCAGCCCCACCCCAGAGCCAGCAACCCCCCCCCCCCGATGCCCCCACAGCCTGCCCCATCCCTCATCCCTAATCAAGTGCCTCTCCTCCCAGTTCATTCATAGCATTGACTATACACAGGAAAGCTAATTTAAGGATAAAAAATACTTTGAAAGTCTGTTTATTTTAATGTATGCGTGTTTTGTGCATATCTTACTGTTTCAAAGGCAGTGAGAAGGCTTATAGTTCCAAAGCATAAACTTTGGCAAATATTTGATCCTTATATTTGGAATTAAATTTCATCCATGTAATCATCATTAATCGAAACAGTCAAGAGAAACAAATTTTTCCTTATGTCTAAATCTATCCTGCACTGATTTGAGGAAGGAATTGAGGAAAGGTTATCACTTATAGGTGCTATAAAGCTTTTCCTTTGTTTCATCGAAATCCTAAATCATCTTCATATTCAGCTTTTAAAAATATTTTTGTTGAAAGAACAGCAAAGTATAATTAAGATATCTTATTCCTTTATTTTTTTTCCAGTTTTTATATATAATTAGTTCTTTCATGACTATTTCTGATAAGTTGGTTTCACTGTATTGAAATGTGAGTTTTAATAAGCAATAGATTTCCTGTTTTCTGATATCCAGGATGCAAAACTTTGTGGTTAACAGAGACTATAAATGAGTCAGAATGGCATAACATTTATTCTTCAGTTCCAGATTCTAAGACTGTCTCAATTAAGGAACTAAGGTACATGAAAGGGATGTTTTTAGACAACTGTGTGACACAGTATTTTTAATTGTATTGTTTTCTTTTTCAGAATGTGATCTTCATGGTGTGCTGGTGGGGAATCTGAGTTTTCAACCACCCCAATGGATGCAGACAGTGATGTTGCATTGGACATTTTAATCACAAATGTAGTGTGTGTTTTTAGAACAAGATGTCATTTAAACTTGAGGAAGATTGCATTAGAGGGAGCAAATGTGATCTACAAGCGTGATGTTGGGGTAAGAAATTTAACATATCTCAAATGCCAAACTAGACTAACTTTTATACATGTTTATCAATTTGAGCTCTGTCAATATCCATATGGTGGATACAGTTGGTAGTGTGAATTCCATAGTCAGTGTAGCAGAACTGTGTTTAGAATGGCTGGATTCTCATCTCTTTGACTTCTTCCAGTTTCTTTCTTGTTCAAGTTTGCCAGGCTTGTATCTGTTCTTTGATACTAAATTTGAGGAGATAAATATTGCAGTACTTTAAAGCCATAAGAAATGTTGTGAAATTAAATCTGTGCAGTTTGTTTCCGGTGCACACTCATCTAATATTAAAATAAACAGGGAGAAAGTCTTGTTTGGTCATCTAATCCAGTGTTTCTCAAACTTTTTGATCCAAGGGACCAGCTTGCTGCCTTCCTAAATTGTGTCCGGGAAATTTCAGGGACCGGCACAAATCCACGGACTGGTTGTTGGAAAAACACTGATCTAGTCCATCTTCTTGTCCATGCAGGGCTAGTTGGGTTGACCAGAAAAATACTCATTCTGACATGCCAAAAACGTGGCTTGAATCTTATTTATTTATGTCGCTCCCTATTGTAGATGTGCACATATCTGTGCAGGAATAAAGTAAGACACAGATCACTGCCTTGAGAAACTTAATCTGATGTGTACAGTTGGCTCCCATGTATAGGTAAGGGGAACAGCTTGTTAGAAAGATATTATACAATCTTGTGTTTGTTAATTCTAGCATGGTCAAGCATGAGTGATAGCAGGGAAGTGCTCAAGTGGTGATCAGTGTTGAATGCTAGTCAAAAAACGAGTTTTGAGTTGGGATTTTGAAGCAAAATAGTGAGGTTGCTAGGTATACTGATGTAGGGAGGCTCTTCCAGGTATATGGTGTGAAAAAATGGGCAGCTTTGCAGGTTAGAGGAGGAGACAAACACAGTGAGAAATCAAGAGGGAATTAGCAGAGGAAGGATGCTTGGGGAAGCAAAAGAAAATGAGATCTGAAATGTAGACAAAGTGAAGTTGTGTAAAACTCTGCAGATGAGATCAAGAAGTTTGAATTTGTGCAGAAGGAGACAATCAGTGGAAAGAGTCAGAGCAGTGATGTGGTCATAGTGACAGGAGATGATTTTAGCACAATGCTACCAGACTTAAAAAAGCTTATTTAAATAATTTCTGTTCACTTGAGCCACCAGCTAACCTGTTACTTTAATACTTGCTCATTGGCTAAGATACTTCAGGTTTATTTTGCTCTTCTCAGGAGTTGATATTGATTTAACTTCTGAAGGCAAGGAAGGAACAGTCCTCAAGGCTAAAATAGAATAAAGGAAGTATTTTATTAGTATAATACTTCTTTTTCAGTATGAAATCACACATACACTAAAACCTATTTTTCTTCTAATTCTTTCAGAAAGTATTAATGAAGCTTAGGAAACCTAGGATTACGGCCACAATTTGGTCCTCAGGAAAAGTTATTTGCACAGGAGCCACAAGGTAAACTTCTTCTTTTGTAGGAGAAGGAAAAAATTGTTCCTGGATGAAACTCTTGTATATGACATTGGAAAATACCACTTATTGTCATGAAATCTATTGCATATATTATTGGCAGGTCTGGTACAACCATCTATTATGAAGGTTGCATGACAGTTCCCATTATAAGAGCCTGTTTTCAGTTGCTTATAATTTTGCCAAATTTTAACCCTTTGGGCAGAATTTTTTTGTGCTGAATGTCTGCTTCAGGCTGAATTTTTTTGAAAATTTTAACTAAAACAGTTCAACCATTATTTCTGAGAATGACACTAGGGAAAAATACATTGTTTTACCTACATTTAAAAAAGAAGTCTGGCAACCTTTTCTTTGAAATACTGTAGCACAGGGGTAGGCAACCTATGGCACACGTGCCGAAGGTGGCACGCAAGCTGATTTTCAGTGGCACTCACACTGCCCGGGTCCTGGCCACCAGTCCGGGGGGCTCTGCATTTTAATTTAATTTTAAATGAAGTTTCTTAAGGTTTTTAAAATGTTTATTTACTTTACATACAACAATAGTTTAGTTATATATTATAGACTTATAGAAAGAGACCTTCTAAAAACTTTAAATGTCTTACTGGCACACAAAACCTTAAATTAGAGTGAATAAATGAAGACTCGGCACACCACTTCTGAAAGGTTTCCGACTCCTGCTCTAGCATCTCCATGCTTTGGAGCAATGACTTGAAATTGGAGTGTGGGGAAGTGTGGTACTTTGTGTCAGGGAAGTATTCTTTGCTGTCCCTGTGAAAATCCATCCAAATTTGGCCAACTTCTAAACCCTGGGGGAAAAGAATCTCCATTTGCACATTCTCAATAGAGGCTTCTTCAATTTTAGCAGGTACATTCCCTGAAGAATTGGTCTGCACTTGGCATACTCCAGCCCAGAACTGAGCAGGACTTTCCCTGAAATTGCTGTGGGCTGTGCTAGGTCTAGATCCTGGCACCTGAACTGGGAGCATGTCTCTCTTGTGTTTTCCATGACCTCCTGCTTGGGACCAGGCAGCGTGGAGCAGGTTGCTGCCTGACTCCAATGCAAGGGGGCAATGGACTAGATTGAGACGGGAGGGAGACTGAAATTGCAGGCTGGTGGAAGGGAGGGGCGGAATCTGGGACTTGGGACAGGGGGGACTGGGACTGGCTGGGCAAGGGGACTGAAATGAAGCAGGGTTCTACAGACAACAGTCTCCTTCAATACACAACGCCGATTTATCCCCAGAGCAGGTCCATTCTGTGAACTGAATGAAGCAAGGGACCTGTGGAAAACATAGTATCGATTGTGTAATTGAAGACTGTAACATAATACAGTGGTTCGCAAACTTTTTACTAAGGCAACCCATCAAATGCATTTTGTCTTTTTGGGGGACCCACCATTGCCCCCTCTCCTCCCCCTCCCTCCCTTTCTCAGCCCACCAACGTCCTACTCCCCCTTAGTCCCCTTGCTCTTGCTTTCCCCACCTTGCCCCATCCTGCAGCCTCAGCTGGCCCCTCTCTCTGTGCAGCTGGGCCGCGATCACTACCAGGCTGCTGACTGTCCAATTCTGGCTTCAGCTGCTTCCTCCATGCTGCTGCTGCCCAAATCCCTCTCCCTACACTGCTGCCTTCCAGGGGAAGTGAAAGTGCGGGTGGGGAGAGCACCTCTGGGCCACAAGTGACCCACCTAGATGCTTTCCAAGACTCACTGGTGGATCGGGACCTGCTGTTTGGAAAACGCTGTCAATGCATATGCTCAAGGGGGCTGATTTCATATGTACAGACTACCTTAATGCTGGCACTTCTTCACTTGACTTTGCATTTTAATGTTCTTTTAATATAGTTTTTGGTGTGATTACATATGTAAGTATGTGAACGTGTGTATGAATACATCTTAAAATTTTAGTTTTAGTGCAGTAGCTATTAGTAAAACTAGTCACTTATTATTTCTCTCCCTTAAATTATAGTGAAGAAGAAGCTAAATTTGGTGCCAGACGATTAGCTCGTACTTTGCAGAAACTAGGTTTTCAGGTAATGATCCTTTTGATAATAACCTTCTCTTTTAGGGGTGAACAATAGTATATGTATGTATTTCTGTTGATAGGGACTAGCATGTTTGGACCTTTTAAAACTGATGGTCAGCAGAAGAGGTGCTATAACAATTTCATAACCAACATTTTCTCACTCAAATTCTCATTGTGTAGCAACACAGGTTATCTTGAGATTGTATTTATTTTAGTGTATTTGGGGCTCCCACTTGGTAGTTCAGCATCGTGCTTCCTTATCAGCTCATGAGCAGTAATTTGTCTCAGGAGATTGGGTAAATTAACCACCTGCATATATATGATGTCCTCCTTATTCTCAAAATCTCTAAAAGGATTGCATTGAAGAAAAGTGGAAATTTGCCCCATCCATTTGTAAAATATGCTGATTGGCATAAATATGGTTGTCATATGAACAGACACATTTTCCCAGTGGATCTAGTTTTAGGAGAGCCATTATGGTGAACAACTCCTAACTGCTACAAGTTTGATTTTTAAAAAAATTAAACTAAAGCAAGTTGCTATAGTCTAATCAGACTGTGCGCTGGGACCAGAATTTACTCCTAAATTAGAACTTACAAAGTGGAACTCTTTCTTGCCTGAGCTTGGGTCAGTTACATCTACCAGTCAGTTGCAAAGTCTGCTACTGTAAGTGTCTTAGGCGTGGCTGATAGAACCATTCAGTTTGGTGTTTGTTCCTTGAGCAGAAGGGCATGTAATGACATTTTAGAGCTATCATGCAACCAATTGCTCTAATTTAATTAAATAAACCATAAATTTACTATCAGACAAGTAGCTAGACATCAGAGTGATGATTCAAAAGTAAGACTGACCTACTTCCAAGTTTGTTTAGCATATAAAATGGCCACCAAATTTTAGAGGTGGGCAATCAGCCCACAGCAACTCTTACTATCCTGAGTGCATTAAATCAAACTGAAAAACTGAGTTATGGGGTATTAAGTATTGGATATCATGTAAAAGTGAAAATGATGGAGCAGAATGTTGAATTAAGTCAAATGAAATATATACCCATGTAAAACTTTAGTAATGGCTTTATAGGAAATAAACAGGTTCATTTATGTGCAGAAACAGATTAATGTGGCTTAACTTTATTGTAAGAGTGAACGTTATAGGCAGAGCACATGTTGATGTCTAATTAATATTGCACAAGCATTTCCATTCTAAGGGGTCATTTTCATCTGCTTGTAATTTAATTGTTCAAACTGAAATTTGGTCGACCCATTCTCAGGCTGCAAATTTTTTTTTTTTTTTTTAAGTTTGAGCAAAAATGGTTCTTCATTGGCCATGTCTGTGTTAACAGTTTCAGGAAAATCTCCCACTATTGCATTGGCTTTGCTGGTAATTCGCCACAGGCATTTTACCACCATATTGTAGCATTTTGTGGCTGTGGATAAAAGGCTATTGGAAACTAGCAGTTTAGCTTTTTGTTTCAAAAAGAAAAAGGAAATGGCTTTCTCTGTACTAGCCACAGGAGAAAGAAAAACAAACAAACAATTTTCTCTCATTTTCTTTTTTATTCTTAACTTAAATAAAACAATGATAAACTGTTAATATGAACTAATTATGTAGCACCTTAGTGGGTTCTAGTAACACTACAAACCAAGCTTTCCTATGTCATTTATTTTGGTGTTTCATGAATAATTTGGTTTAGTTAATTTTTAACTTCGTTACAAGTGCTTACTACAGTGATATAGACCATGCATGTTCATTCTAAATGTAATTGAATCTACATGAGAAGGCAATTGTTTGTTTTTGTTTTTTTTTGCTAGACAAGTTATTGGATTACAAAGATAGTTCAGAACTAAGTTAGGTATTTAAAAATTTATCCTAGTTTTGTTTGGATTCCTACTCTTATCAGCTCTGTGTTAAACACAGGGTTTTATTGGTTGAAATAATCAAATTATTGTCAGAAGATATCTTTTCCATATCAGATATCATAACATTTCTTATTCTTGTTCTTTTTCTCTCTCCAAAAGGTAATTTTCACAGATTTTAAGGTTGTCAATGTTTTAGCAGTGTGCAACATGCCCTTTGAAATCAGATTGCCAGAATTTACGAAGAATAATAGACCTCATGCTAGGTACAGTAGGTCTTAAGAGAATTCTTATCTTTTTCTTCAATGTATCAGCTTTTTATTAGCAAATATAGAAGTGTCTTTGACAATCTTTTCTGTTTTCTAGTTATGAACCGGAGCTTCATCCTGCAGTGTGCTACAGAATAAAACCTCTCAGAGCTACCTTACAGATTTTTTCAACAGGAAGTATCACAGTAACGGGTACTTTATGATGCCAAAATAAATATTTAACTTACTTTCTTTCATGGGAGTTCAGTTAGACTTTCAAAGCAACAGAGAGACAGGCATGTGAGATTTCATTTGTACTTAATGCTGCCAGATAACTTGTCTTTCAGTGAAAATGCCTGAATAACTGTGGGAGAATGTAATACTCCCAGCAGATCAAATGCGTTTGTTTTATACGCGTGGATGTAGTCAGTTTCTGAGGAGATGAGGCATATGAGGAAATTGAGCTTATATACCAGAGACTGAGGATATTTGCTTGTTTAATTACAAATTCTAAAACTTTAACCTTCCTTCTCATTTTTCTTCAGTACAGTCCTATAAACTACTGCTGTTTAAGCAACAGTTCCTATCACAGGCATACACCTTGAGACTAGAGAGGCCCAGCCAATATAAAATGGCAACATCATCCTGTGACCAACAACTAGGGGGTGTTAGAGATTGCCCTATTTCAGGTTTTGGTCCTAGTCTATCAAATGCTTGGGTAAACTTCCTCCTGCCCCTTTTGGATGGAAACATTACACACAACCTTGGCTGGAAACTTAAAATGAAACAAACAACTAAATAGTTGTGTGGAAACCTCTTCCTAGTTACCAGACATCTAACGGATTTCCTCAGTCATTGGAACACTTTGGTCCTGAAATTAAAATATATATATATATTTATTTTCTTGGAGGCTTTGTGCCACCTTTCCCGCTCCCCTCTATTCCTACTTGGCATCCTCTGCCCCATATCTCAAGAAGGACTTTACTGTGTTTCCCAGATATGCACAAACATCAGCTGAGAGCAAATACAATACTTGCTAAAATGGGGGAAAAAACATGAATAAAAAAGCTTCAGAAACTGTAGGAAATTAAAATAGAACTTTGACACGCATGATATGGAATTATCCCATACTAAATTTCTGTTGGTTGAAAATGACAGCTAAGATATTGGTATCTAAAATAATGCTTAGGGACACTTGTATTGGGGGTGGGTGGGATATGGGATCCTTACAAATATCTAACATTTTATAGAATACATTTCTTTTAACTGTAATCATTATAGCTAAAACCCACAAACATCCAAAATGGAAACCTACCAAAAACGTAAATGTTCCAGCAAGCTAATTTGAACTAGTAACAGCCAAACATAGAAGAAAAATTACTTTTCAGATAAATGAGAAGCTTTAATGTTCCCCAGAAATGCAGCCAACTTATTGAACTGTGATTTAACTATTTGTATTTCATAACTAAGAATCTCTATTAAAATTCAGGAGAAATACTTTTTTTTAAAAAAATGATGTGGGTGGGGAGGGTTGCAGGTTCGATGAAGAGAGAAAAAGAAATGAGGAAGCTGGTGGAAGTGTCATCAATTCCAGCTTTTCTTCCCCTAAAATGAGTGTTGGGTTTCCTCAACTTCTGTCTCTCTTCTCTCCCTGTGCTAACCTCCACAATCCTCTGTCTTGCTGTGGAGGGTCCCTTTCAGGTCTTCAACCTTGGGAGAATCACTACTATCCTTCAAGACCCATTTACCTGCTCTTGCTCTTTCTGCTTTCCACAGCCTGCTGGATGTTACTGGGCATTGCTCTCTAGAACTTCATATTTCTGTGGTAGCAGAGAAATTGAAGGGAGGTGCAGTGCATTCAGTGGTGCCTGCGTGAAAAGCAGAGTATGTGGACTGATAGGCCTCGTATAATCCTCACAAGGTTTGAAAATATGAGAAGGATCCTCTTCCTGGTCCATTTTCTTATTTTCAAAAAAGCACTAAAATACTGTTTCCTGAAATTTGCACATAAATAGGACATACAACGATTTGTGATCTCTTTAAAGATCACTACATTAGGAAGAAACTTCTGGAGTCCTCTTCTCCTTCCTGGTGAAACCATTAGTTCATTAAGTCGGGTATCCTGTCTCTGACAGTGGTCAATAGCTGTGCTTTACAGGAAGGCAGAAAACCCTCCCCAAATTCACTCAACCAAACTGGCAGTGTTATCCATGAGGCAGAGAGGGACCCCAGCAGTAATTTTATGCCATGAAACATGTGACTTGATTACCCTTGTCCTAGTTTTCATTTATACAGATTTTGTTAACGGTTTTAAAATTATGCAGGCCATTAAAAATCCAGCTATGATATTTGATACTGACTTTGAGAGGCAGTGAATTATATAAGTTGTCTGAAATATTATTGTCTTTATTTTGTCTAAAAATACTGGCTGTTTTCATTGGGTGACCCAGAAGGTTATGGGTTGCAAAATTTTGAATAAATTAATGAATTCCTTTCTAACTCGTTTCCCTTCTGGGGTAAGTAATCCTAGTTTTTCCACCTACATGATCCAAAATACCTTTAGGAAGGGCTTTTGAAAGACATAAAGGGCAGGCATGTTCCCAAATCTTCCCCTTAATCATCTTCATTGAGAGAGTCCACAGACACAATCTCGGGTCACCAAAAATTGGCAATACTCTAAATGGGGGCATGCTAGCGTTTGATACAATTCAGCTGTATTTTCTGCATTTTCTATACTTTTTTTAAAATACTGCTGCAAATTAGGCAGACCCTTTTTACTGAGCCTCCAAAATAGTTTTCTTCAGAGGAAATCACAAGTTCACACGCTATCGGTGTGGTTGAAAAGTTGACTATTTTGGTCAATACATCACTAAGCTCCTATCCAAGATTAATTTTATTTGTCATTCTGCTCAATCATTTGCAACCTTCATAGTTTGTTACATAGTGACTTAGTGCCGTCAGCAGACATTACCAACTCACTCTTTGTGGGATTCTTCTATTCCAGTGTACTAGACAGTATATAATTTCTTATGAGATAAAAGTGACAGATATGGAGGTATTAATTTCTAATCTAGTCAACAACCAGTTCAAATGTCATTACAGGCTCTAGAGGTTGCATATTATTTTCTTCCTCTAAGTACTTAGTAACTTTCTTAAATATGAAAAAAGGTGTGTCGACAGTGTAAAGTTGTGTTAGCTAATATATTCTGAATGGTTTTTGAGGTACTGTTACATTCTTGCTATTTTTAATGCCCTGACTTTTTCTCCCTCTTCTCTCCATTTTTTAAATGTCTCAGGGCCAAACGTAAAGGCTGTTGCCAGTGCTGTGGAACAGATTTACCCATTCGTGTTTGAAAGCAGGAAAGAAATTTTATAATTCACCACTTAATGGTTAGGTTCCCTAACCAAGCACCTTTAAAGACTGCTGCACATTGGACTAAAAGCAAAAAAAGGAAAACTGGACCAACAATAGCTGAGGAAATACAGACTCTTTTACTTGTTCATGGCCACAGTGTAAACTCCAGTCCCTTTGGATTTTATTTTGAACAGTGCTGTATTGTAAAAACAAAAGTTTACAAGATATGAAATTGCTGCTTTTAAAAAGACGTTCTATTTATTTTTGCAGTAATTTCTGTGTATTCATAAGTGAACCTGTCACGATGTGCACTACGTTTCAAACATTTTTTTAGTTTGAGCTTGTGTTTTATTTGTGAATAGTCTTTTACATTTTTGTATGCTGAATATTGGGCACCAAAGAAGCTGTAAAAGTTACCTTTTTCACTTGATGAATGTGCACAAATAAAAATTTGGAAAATATCTCTCTTAATACCTGTTGTTATATTCCTTTCCCCTTTTTCTATTGCAATTAAAATTGTATAGTTGCAAATTAATTTGGAAACAATGTAAGTGTAGTCTTTTGCTGATACTTTTGTTCCTACTTGTAGTGTGTGTGTATAAAGTAATATGCAGAGGGCTAGACTGAAATCAGTGGTAGTTGCATACGTGTATCAGAGGGCAGAAATTGGTTTGTTATATTCTTAGTTCTCTTAACTAAATGCCAGATTTTAACAGTTTTCTTGCTGTCGTGTTGAAGAGAATATGCTTCTAAGCATAATGGCCGATGAGCTTTCATCTTTAGGTGACGGGAAAAGCTTACATTCTGAAGAAGCCTCAGTAGAAAAGACGAGCAACCCTTGTATACTGGTTGGATGTGAAAAAGGAGCTATTGCATGAGCTTGTTCCTGGTGACTGACCGTGAAGGAAAGATCATCTTCTTGGAGCCGAAGCGAAGCAATGTATTTACCATGCTATTTCTGAAGACTAACCAAGTCCTGTGTCATATTGGTACTGTATAATAGTATTATCCTGACAAGAACTGCCAACAAGCAACAGAGCTTGGCTCTGGCATGTAATTTCATTGGTTTTAATTTTGGACTTGAAAGCCAGTATTTATCCTCTTAACACATGCACATATGGAACACAAGAGGGGTGAATACTTAAAGTAAATGAAAATGTTACTTTTAAAAGTTACAATAAATATGTATAAATGTATATATGTCTATTTTCCCCTGTCTGAACCTTCAGAAATTAACACAAAGTGCATATTTGGTGCCGCAGGTGGTGTACAACCTTAACTTGAGTCATAAAAAAATATACTGTGAACTTCCATAGTACATGAAATCCATAAATGTGAAACAAAAATAGAGCACCCTAAAGAAATCATAGCTAAAGCACAGCAGCCTACCCTTTATACTTGCATGTAGGGAAGAAATGGAAGGAGTTGGGAACAGCCATTGTGTCTTCATGTGGAAATGGCAGAGGAAGGGAAACAAACAGTAAATATACAGTCATGGTTGGTAGAGGAAAAGAATATCCAGCAGTCAAAAGGCAGAATCAATTACTGGTAGCCAAAGGCATTAAGTGAAATAAGAATGGTTTTTATAGTTGTATCAATGAAGGTGGTGTGTGAGGGTAGGGAGAGCATGTCTGGCCTTCAATAAAAGTGAGAAACTAACCTGAGTCTAAAATCACTGAGAAACATTTTAAAAATGTATCTTTAAGCAGATGAAAAGAGAAATATGTCTACAGATGTTGGTTAAAAGGCAGTTAAAGGAATACTTGCAAACACAAATTGGCATGTTTGTATAATATCTTATGGATTCTAGAGTGTCCTGAACTAGTGGGAGTTACTTGAAAAGTCATGGAGAACAACGGCGGTAACAAGATGAGGGAGGAAGGGGGAAGCAAATGTGGTAGCCAATCTTGTTCGTTACTGTTAAGTAAATGTGCCTAATAAAATTATGTATCATCTGTCTTAAGTATTTATATTGAATTTATCATACTAAGAAATTAAGCAGCTATGTATCTATCTGAAGTACTTATCTGTTCCCCATCACCATAGCATTTGAGTGCCTCACAATTCTTATTTATCTTTACAACACCGCTGTGAGCTAGAGAAGTGCTGTTATCCATATTTTACAAATAAAGGGACTTATGCATGTAACTACCTCTTTAGGCACCTAAGTCTAACATTTAAGTGCCACTGACGTTCACAAAACCACTGCTCAGCTGCCACTTAACTCTGTTGGTGCTCAAGTCCCCATATATGCCAGCCTAAATTTTTGCCAGTAGGAATGTACAGAGCTGTCTTGCTGCCATACACCCCCTCCTCCCACCACCTAATGAGCTGCTGGGAGCAACTACACCTGATCCTCAGCAGAATTTGCAAATTTGGTTTTTCACCCACCCCGCCTTTGGGGCCCATTGGGTAGGTGTACTCAGAGCATTGCTAGCACCCACAAAACAGCTGGGACTGAGCAGGTTTGGCAGGGACACACAAATTCCCAAGTACCCAATAGCCTAGTCATTGGATACTTACCTGTGGTGAGGGGAGACCCAGGTTTGAATCCCCACTCTGCCTGATTTGGATCAAAGTTTTGAACCCAGGTCAACCAAATCCTAGGTGAGTGCCCAAACTACCAGCTTATTAGTATTCGGGGTGGCTTTCTCTCAGTCTCTCCTGTTGAAGATTTGTATAAATAGTTAATTATTGGAGAAGGGACTTGAACCCAACTCTTCCCCGCAACCCATGTGAGTACCCTAACCACTGGGCTATAAAATTAGTCTCTTGTGTTTTGTTGCCTAGTGACTAATTATTTATCCATCTTCAACAGAAGAGAGTGAGAGATACACACATCAGAATTCCCCATAATGTGGTCAGCACATTCACCTGGAATCAGGTAGACCTGGGTTCAAGTTCCTGCTCTATAGCAGAGCAGGTGAATACTGTAGCCACTGGGATATTGGCTATAATGGGATGAGGAGGCCAAATCCTAAGTGGACATAGGTTCCTACCTCCAACCTGTCACTCAGGTACTTAAGGCCCACCTCAATCGGAGTTAGTGCTGAGGTACCTTTGTGAGTCAGGGACCTCAGTTCCACCCCTTTCCTCTGCATTTCACTGCTGGCTAGGTTAGACATCTCCCTGCCCAGCTTGCTGGCTTCTGAGCCTCCCCTTCTTAGGCACTTGACTCTACAATGTATAGGGAGCCTGGGTGCCTACCTTGAGGCTGTGAATTCCAGAAGATGGCAGAAGACCTAGGACTTAGGTGTTGGTCCACTTTGTGAATCTATCTCTAAATGACTTTCCCAGGGTCATACAGAGAACATGTGGCAGAGGAAGGACATGAATCCAGGACTCCCCTGTGCCAGGCTTTTGCCCTGATCACTGAACCAATTGTTCATTTCTGAAAAATAACTTATAGGGACAATTTTTGAACTCTATAATTTCTAAAACAGTTCATGTAAAATGTGTAAAGAAATGTATGATGGTATCAAGTTTTTAGTGGTGCTAGTTTGGAGGTGCTGCATAATTCACTTTCAGGTTCAGTGTGTGAGGAATGCAGCACTTCTGAATTCATGCTGATTTAGATAACAGGACAATGAGCAGTAAATATGATGGGTTTCTAAAGAACAAAATCATGGTATAAAGGCTGGGTTGTGATCCTTCAGTCCTTAACTGCTGAAGGAGAGTTTGGGGTATGCAACTGCAAGAGGTGGCCTTGCTTGCTTCTTTTGTATCAAATCATAAATCAATTGGGTGCAGTCAATGAAATATTTCTGGATTTTCATTAAAATTAATTTGAGAAAAAAATATTGGCTTGGGTATTAGTAGTTACTTGGAGTGAAAGCTGCCTGATGGAGTGTGAATGAAGGATAAAGAAACAGCAATGTATCAAGATGGGGGGAAGGCATACGATGGGCTGCTGCAGTGATTCATGTTCATTTTATTTAATATCTTTATTAAAGATCTGGAAGAGGAGACAAAATGTGTGATAGTTAAATTTCCAGATAATTGCAAATTGGGAGGTTGTGTTAAGACAGAAATAATACAAAAGGCCCCTGTGATTAGATGTATAGATCCTTATCTTCCCCTCCACTTCCATCCCAAAAGGGACCCTACTTACGTGGACCATGGAGATGGAAATGCCAGTTCTGTGCCATCATACATCATTCACTGTGACCTTGTGTAAATCCCCCTACTGGAATTCCAGGGGGATAGGGCTGCATAGAGCTTTGCACAGTAAAAAGGAAAGCCACAGTCTACATTATCTCATTTTGGAGATGTTGGATGTCCGGTTAGATAGCTGCAGCAAAGTTAATGGTGGCTTTGTCCCAGCACCCAGAGAATTTTTCCTTTCTTTCTTTCTTTCTTTCTTTCTTTCTTTCTTTCTTTCTGCCAGGTTCCCGGTCAATGGGGAATATGAGGTGAGAGCTGGGGCACAAACATTTCCAGTCCTTCATGAGAATGGGTTGGGAGGTAACTGCCATGGGATTTCCTCAGCCAATTGTCTTTTTTTGTGGGAACACTTGCAGGGTATAACACCAATATTCAGTGGCAGACATTTATTTAGAAAACAGTAATGCTGCAAAGGACCAAGTGATTGATAGTGGAAAGTAAATTACACGAGACCTGTAGAAAGAATGTAGTATGGTGGTAATAATAAACCAATACAGCTTTGGACTACCTGCGTAGAGGCATCGTGAAGATATAGAGGCACAAATCAGGAAGCTGATGGTCTCCTGCCAAATGCTATTGCTAAGACTATAACAACTTAAGAAAGCTGCATTTATTCCTGGGCACTTAGTAATGTAAAGATGTTGACAAATTGGGAGCAAATCATTCATCAAGTAACAAGAATGATTGAAGGACTGAAATGGATGACGTGAAAAAAGATAACTTGCCCAAAGCTGCCTGACTGGAATATGATAATAATTCTCTACAAGTGTAACTATGAAGAGGGCTTAGAGGTCTGTCTGGGTAGAGCTCAGTGCAGGATCAGTGGCTGTCAGAGGCTAGCTGGCCCGTTAAGGTGGAGGTGGGGGCAGCTCAGCATCACCTGTGATGCAGCAACTATTCTCCTGCTGATCCTGACTTGGTGGCTTGATTGCAATTATTGGAGAGCTGGGAAAGGAAGGCTGACAGAGAGAGAGCTTAGTGGGGGAGAACACACCTAGAAGATTGAGAGTTCCCTCTCTTTGAACTAGGTCTGATAGAAGTTAGGTAGCAGGATAACTAGGAGAAAGCTGTAGGAGGGAGGTAGCTTCTGTGGTGGGCCTTGAAATAGGAGTTAGAGTCTAAGAGAGGTAGCCTTGGGACTCCATGTTCAGCTAAGGAATGGCACCTAAGGGTAATTTAAAGAGAGGAGAAATTGAGCCTGAGGGGGATAGAAGTGGTTTAAGTTCGTGGAATTTGTTGGGAATTCTAGAGGGGACACCTGGAAGCCCCTTCCTTGAAAAAAGGGTGAACCTAGAGAGGCTGTGGAACCTGGGAAGGTAGAGATGTTGTGAGGCTCTGAGACAAGGAGTGTAAGGATGACAGAGACCAGAGTCAGGGGCTGAAGACCTAACACAAGGTCATTGAATAATTTATTGGTAGGACTTCCTGTTACCCCAGGAAGAGGAGGGACTATAAGTGACCTGGCTAAAGAGCTGAGTCATGAGAAGAAGTGGGCCACAGTAGGGCTGGAGTGGTGTTTGGCAGCAGGTTCCAGGTGATGAGAGCCTGCTACCCCATCCTGAGCCATGAGGGGGTCTGCTGATTGGGGAGTCACTCTCCTCCAGTGCCAAAAAGTTAAAAATGAGAAAACTAGTTGCATGTGGAAGCCCAGAGAACAGCCTCATATAAATAATAGAACACTGTTGCATTACATGTGGTCCAAACCTTCTTTTCTAAAAGTACATTTGTGCAACTGTCTAGGAGCAACAGGAATATTCTGTGACTTTGTTTAATTTCACTGTATTTTTTCAACATTGCAGTGTTTGCAGCCCTAGCACAATATTTTGCTAATGCATGAGAAAATGAAAGTGAATCTGTCTCTTTTTGTTTTTCTGTCTGGTGTGTGTTTAACACACAAACAAAACATAAAACATAACAGCCTAGATTCTTTATTATCCACGTGGTGAGAAACACAAAATAAACACATGGCATAAACAGTACACTATAACCTTTAATATTCTTCAGTTTCAATAGTCCAAAGTGGAGCATTTAATATAGGGAAGGACACTAGTATTATTAACCGGCCTATACTGCCTTAAGGGAAGGAAAATTCAGGCTGAGTTACAGTATGGCCAACCCTAAGAGTTTGAAAATCATGAGTCTGAACCCAAAATTTCCTGAGACTTTCAAAAGGTGAATAAATTGTAAGTTTTGGTCTGGCTTTTGCACACCCCCTTGCCATCTTCAAAGTGTATATAACAATGGCAGGTTGAAAATTCAAACTTGAATGCCTACAAAATGTATGTGTGTGCACACATCCTGCTCTCCTGGATTCCACTTGTCTCTGGCCCTCCCCACTCCTTAGCTTCTCACTGCACAACTCCAGCTGCCCCCAAAATTCCAACAGCTGCCTCCAGCCTGCAGGTGAGGTTCCAACCTCTATTAACTCCTCCTTTCTGCAGTGTAGTGCTTTTGGAGGGAAAGGGGGAGTTTGAGGAACCTGCTGCTGGGCTCAATAGAAGGGTTGGATTCACCCTGTTGTGCTGTGCCTGCTCTGGGGCTCTGCCCCACTCAGAGCGCACAGCAATACCTCTGTATTGCAAGCAGTGACTATAGCTCTGCTCAAAAAGAGAAACTGCAGATGACTCAAGCAAAATTCTTGATCTGTCTGATTGATCAGAATTCAGCCCAAAATTGACACTCATGGTAATGTGAGTATTGACACCAGTGTCAGGAAAAAATGGCCAACCATGAGATTTTACCAGTCTCTGGAGCAATGATCTAAGGGCTTTGGTGGAAGCTCCAGAGCCTGTGACCTTTAAAACAAGGAAAGCTCTGGAAAATATCATGGTATTAAAACTCCTGCGTTGGCAGGAGGATGGACTATGACTGCTACTTCCTGTATAAAAAGGTTGGGTAGGGTTTTGATGTCAATTCTCTGAGAGATCAGGCTGTAGCCCTCCACTGCCTGCAGGATAAGGTGAAGCTGTGATCAGTAGGCTCACAGCCTGAGGTAGCTAAATTCCTAATAGCTGCTAGTAAATTGTATCTTTGACTATTCTCTAGCTTTTTTATGGGATTTGAACTTAGTATTCAATGCTTTAATATATGCACTTCTTGAATCCTTAATTGCTTTAGAACCTGTATCCTGAGTAGGCCTATAGCTTTGGCCAGATGGGTCGGAAAATTACGGTTCCTCTTGTGCAAAAAAATCTGGTTTTTCAATGAGATGAGAGTAGTTAAAGCAGTGCCACATTTCTTGCCCAAAGTTGCATTCAAATATCAACTGAAGGTATCATTTCTGATTCCTTGACTAAATCCTGGTCATGAGGAGAAGAGACTCCACTGTATGATTGCGGTGAGCCATCAGGATTTCCCTAAAAAAAAGACTTGATACCCATATGTTTGGGTCACTTATTTGTTTTCTAAGAGCTCACTCTACCAGAACATTAATGCCCTTCTAGGCAAAGAGAGTAGAAGTTTCTCCACTTGAGCTGTCCAGGGTAACCACCATGGCCACTCCATATACTTTTGTTGAGTACTGGTGAAAGCTACAGCTTGACATTTCTAAGCAGTACAACCAGTTAGTTATGGTCACCACTGAATACAGATTGAAGTCCTATGTGTTTCGGCATGTAAGAGGGCACTGGAAAATGGCTATTTGTGTCCTGCTGATTTGCTTTTTCCAAGTACTCCTTTAGCAGGTACCAGTCCAGCAAGCATCCCAAGTCTAGAAGTTCAGCAACGTAGCTTTAATGGCTATTGCTGCTGTTTTAAAAGTTAATCAAGCTTACTGCTCAGCAAAGCAACTGACCGTGAGCTAGCTAGTGCCTAACGCAGGGTGAGTGGTGATTGTTTGGGGAAGATCACGTTCATGTTCCTGACTCTGGAATAACTAAAGTAGACAGTGAAATCCAATCCACGTTTCACACAAGACCTTGTGCACGCTGGGCCAAGGGTGCTGAGAGAGTCATGGAGACCTCCAGCACGGCCAGATGTGAATAATAAAGCTGCTAACTGCTAACTGCACTGCATAGATTCTTCCTTTTATATATTCAAGGCTTCCAGTCTAATGTGACCTGTGCTGCAACACAAAGTGATCTTGAAGTCAACTCTGATTGTTCCTGACTCCAGTTGCTAGGATAGAGGAGATATCAATCCTTTCCATCTCCCTGAGGGTCCCCACAAGTTGAAGAAGTTAGGAGTGTGGTTATCCCTATGTTAAATATCGTAATTGTTTTATTTCAATACGCATTCACCTCCCATATTTCAGAGGTGGGTTAATTTGGAGGAGGTGAGGAATGTTGGCTTTACTTATTTTAAGCCATTCTAATAAACTTTAAACTACAAAAATCTTAAATGTTTTTCTTTCAGTGACAATATAAAGCTACTAAAGAATGGAGTACAGACTAAGTGTTGTGTAGTAGCATCAGTATTGCAGAATGGTTTTGAGCTTATTTCTCTAGAGAAACTGTCTTGGTTGCCCTTGGACAAATATTCTTCTCCAGTCTAGTAGAACGGCTCATGATGATCTCTCTTCGGAAGTTCTATTGGCACTAGTTTCTCTCTATGTTGGCCCATCCAACAAATGGAGCTCTTTGTATACTTCCTGAAAGAGAAGAAACATTTAGCATTCAATCAAATGGGCAAAGTTTGTTCTCCCCTTGTAAATATTTCTACCTCTTTGGCCAGTTCAGTGACACAGAAATAAGTTTTGATTACAGCTGGTCACATAATGCACAATCATTTGCTAGTAATACATTCAATAACTGCTTCAAGGATTTGTTGAATAGATTTATTCAATAAACAGTTTTTACAGCTTATCATGTAAAACATTATTTGCTGAGTAATGTAAGGAACAAAAACTGGCAAATTCATTGACTAGACTGTTGGGATATCACTCGGACCGCTTTAGTTTTGACACAGGATTCCTTCAGCTTAATTTTTGTCTGTGTAAGTATTTTAGTTACTTTACTATTTATTCAGAAACATAAATATCTTTGGAGCTTTGAAGAGAAAGACATGGTCCCATGAACTGTGGGAGCATGTTACCCTACTTATCCACTAGGTGGCAGTTTTTGCTTAACTTTTTTTTCTTTTTAAATTTGAATTAGATGGAGAAAGGAAAATACACCTCTACCCTGATATAACGCCACCCGATATAACACGAATTTGGATATAACGCGGCTAAAGCAGCACTCTGGGGGGGGAGAGGGGGAGGGACTGCGCGCTCCGGCGGATCAAAGCAAGTTCAATATAACGCGGTTTCGCCTAAAATGCGGTAAGATTTTTTGGCTCCCGAGGACAGCGTAATATTGGGGTAGAGGTGTACTTTATTATGCCGTGTGTAACAGACACTTGCATGTTGCTAGCTTTGATCTTTGTAATGATTCTTTCTCTTTCTGCAGTTTGTTTAATGATAGAGGAGAAAGGTGAGAGCAAAGGAGATTGAGTCCTTAAATCTTGTCCAATAAATATGTATTTCTCAGACTGGTAGTCAGCAACTACCCTATCCTATTCTCAAGTTCATTGATTTTTAAGGTCAGAAAGGTCAGATTTTTAAGGTCAGAAAGACATCCATAGAATCATAGAAGATTAGGGTTGGAAGAGACCTCAGGAGGTCATCTAGTCCAACCCCCTGCTCAAAGCAGGACCAACACCAACTAAATCATCCCAGCCAGGGCTTTGCCAAGCCGGGCCTTAAAAACATCTAAGGATGGAGATTCCACCACCTCCATCATTCCAGTGCTTCACCACCCTCCTAGTAAAATAGATTTTCTTAATATCCAACCTAAACCTCCCCTACTGCAACTTGAGACATTGCTTCTTGTTCTGTCATCTGCCACCACTGAGAACAGCCGACCTTCAGTCTTGCTTTAAAGGCTCCAAGTCATAAAGAATCTCCCTTGATAAGTTTCTCCAATGGCTAATTACCCTCACTGTCAAAAATGTCTTATTTCTTATAAGAATTTTTCTCATTTCAACATCCAGCCAGTAGAACTTGTTATATCCTGTCCTTCAAATTAGTACTACTTAGTGAAGGGGCACAGAGCAGCAGCAGAGATTGGATAGCAATAGTCTACTCAAATTCAGATAATGGTTGGTTTGATTAGCCAAAAGAATCCTATGGGACCAGGATTTCACCAATAAAGACAATAGCAAAATTCCCATTGACTTCAGTGGGGCCAGGATTTCACCCTATAACATCTGTAACATGACCCCATAAGAATTACAGTGGCCAACTACCGTTTTCTGTGATTTCCCTACCTCTTTTTCCATGATGTTGGACTCCTTTGAGGCTGATCTTTGTTAAAGCAGACAGCTGGTGTAGCTAAAGGCTTCTCGCCATCAGAGGAGTGAGGCCCTGAAGCCAGGGCCGGCTCCAGGCACCAGACGAGAAAGCACGTGCCTGGGGCGGCACATTGTAAGGGGCGGCATTCCGGCCAATCTTGGGGCAGCCAGCCCAGCCCTGAAGGGGCACGGACTCCGACCCGGGGGGCAGGAAGTAGTGATCCCCGCTGCTCATCGTGCCGCCGGGCTCCCCGGGACGCGCCACTCCCCGCCGCCTGCACTGGCCTCCGCCTCCCGCGCCGCTCTGAGCCCGGCCCGGCCGAGCCGCCTTTAAAGGAGCGGCTGAGCCATCACCTTCTGCAGCCCCCGGTCACCAGAAGGAGGGAGGGTTCTGCGGCGGGCCGGCGGGCAGCGCTGGCAGGGATGGTTCTGCGGCGGCCCGGCAGGCACTGGAGGGAGGGAGGATTCTGCGGCGGCCCGGCGGGCAGCGGAGGGGCGGGCCCCACTGATCCCGGCGCCGTTTGCACTGTGCCGAGCCCCGCTGCAATGCCGGCCCCACGCGGAGGTCGCAGACCCCAGCCAGCGCTGCCTGTGTCCGCCCCCTTGGAGCCTGCCTGGCCGGGAGAGGCACCCCAAGGCCGGAGGGGGGAGCCCATCTCGCCCGGCTGCAAGCGGGCTGCAGCGCCTGGCTGCCCACAGGCGGAGGGAGCGGGCGGGTGCCGCCCTTCACCCCCCTGCAAGCCGCCTTGACCGCCCTCCACGCGCTCCCTGCGGCTGCCGGTTTTTGGGGGTTTTTTTTGCTTTGGCAGTCCGGCCGCCTTTTTTTTTTTTTTTTTTTTTTTGCCTGGGGCGGCAAAAAAGCTAGAGCCGGCCCTGCCTGAAGCAGCCTTCCAATTGGAGTAATGGGACAAACAACTGAACTAGTTTTTAAAATGGAGCTTGATAAGTTTGTGAACAGGCTTATATGATTGGATTCCCTATGAAGTCTCTGACCCAGGAGGACCTTTGCAGTCCTGTGCCCTATGTAGGGTTGCAGCACATCTTGAGAAAAGTCAGGGAAGTCCTGAGTTTTACAATTCAGTCCTGTTTATCCCTCCAAAGTTTTTCAGGGGACACACATAAAAATTAGCGCACTGTTAAAAGGCATCAGTTAATTTCTGATCAGTGAAGCTCCTACCTAAAGAATGTGGATACAGCATATAAATACTATAGAACTGTAACTTTGTGCCCCTACGAGATTTGGGGGTTCATTGTTAAATATGTAATCACATAGGACCTCCTCTGCTTATGCATTATGGAAGGTAGCAGATGGAGCTCCATCACATAAAGGATGGTCAGAATGAACCAGGCAGAAGGAAAATGTGCAAGTATCCTCATTCCCATGTAGCCATCTAACTCCACTATTGCTGTGCTGGAGTTTGCCCTATACAACGGAGTAGGGACATACACAAGACCTCCTGGTAGGTCTTTTTTGGTGAGATTTCCCCCAACGAATCTGCAGACCTGAGCAATTTGGAAGGTTCTTTCAGATCAGGATTTTTGTGTGCTTAAAACTCATCTGAATCTCTGAAGCTTTTGATGTCCTCCCCATCATTAAAGGACAGATTCACTAGTGCACTCTTCCTCTTTTGTTCTGATACAAAGCAGCTGGAATGTACTGGGAGAACCTGACCTCTAGTCTAGATACTCTTACTGTTTACTTATTCATCACAATGAAGTTGATAGTGGGAGACTGTAAATCCTCTTTTGGGGCCTGGTCTTTCACCATTGAAATAAATGAGGGGTTTGCATTTACTTCAGTGAACGAAGGATCAAACCCTCAAGGAGTTTGATCTTGCAAGCAAACCTAAAGTAACTTTCCGTTTATTAATCTGGCAGTAAAAGGCCACAAGTTAACTAGGAGTGTGGTGGGGATGCAAATACACTTGATACTTACTGTTTAGCTAGTTCCATGGATATTTGCTCTAAAGAGCATCCCTTTGTCTCTGGTATAAACACAATGATGAAAGCCAGTGATGCTAGACTCATTATTGAGTAAATGAAACACACCCATGGCAGACCAATTAGGTCTATAAAAGAAAAAAATATGTTTTGTTAGTATTACAAGAGGGTTTTTTAGGCAGTCCCACTGAACTCAGGGTTGACAGCACTGAGCCCTCGTATTTGTAAGTAACTGTTATGCCACAAGGAAAACTTATATTTTTAATTGGTGCCTGGTGCAGGGGTGCTGGAACAATGTGTATAGTAGGGGTGCTGAGAGCCATTGAACCAAACTATAAACCCTGCATATAATGGAAGGAAACCAGTTCAAGCCAGGGGATGCAGCAGCACCCCTAGTTCCAGCCTTGTGCAAGCAAACTAGGAAACCACAAATAGAATTCAGCCATGTTCTACTGGCTTGACTTTTAACTGCTATCCCCCAATAGCAGGTCTGGTAACCACTGGTGCAGGTCAGAAAGGTCAGAGGCTCTGAAATGTATTTTTGATGCGAACATTTTATGAAGCAAAAATAACATATTTCACATAGTTGTAGTTGCCAGCTCTAACTAATCCTTTCATGCTGGCAGTTTCCAGTACTTCCATTGCTGATAGTCCACTCTGTGCCAGTAATGGATCAAGGAGTTAACTCCTGTTGGTTCCAGTGAATAACCAGTTTTTGAAAATACATTTGGAACAATGGAGAATACAAGAGATCAGAATCACAATCTCCTAGCATCTGTCAATTTGTGTCATGAGCTGAAAGTTAAGGCTGACACTCTGGGCTCTATTGTACGCTCAGATATGCAAGTACAACTCCTGCTTGCTTCAATGGAACCTGAATGCACCTTCAGTCTTTTGACTGAAGACTAACAGCCACATTTTGCTTGCCTGTGTAAATCCAGACTAACTCCACTTTTGCTAGTCGAATTTTTGTGGATTTACACTCATTTAACTGAACAGAATTTGGCCTGAAATTTCTCTTGCGTTTTAACCAGGGAAAAGCAGTCTATTTTTCCTTACCCTGTTTTAAGTCTGAATCGTACCTCTTTTTGATAATCTAATCTCAGCACTCTATCTAACATTACTGAACTCTACCAGACCTGCAGTGAGTTCCAAGATAACCAGCTGAGGGCTTACTCTGCTTCTGCTGAACTCTAGCTGGTTGAAACTCTGTTCTGCAGGAAATTCTGACATTTGGAAACTTGTTTTTGTTTGAAATGGTCTAAAACCAAAAAATTTCTAAACTTCTGGTGAAATAAAGTTCTGGAAATAAACTGTTTGAGGTTGATCAAATCATTTTAGTTATTTCTTATTATTATTTTGTGATATTATAATTTATAAACAGTCTTTTTTTTTTCAAAACAAAAAATCATAACATTTCATTCTGATACGGTTGAAACAATGTTTCAGCCTTATCAAAACACTTTTTTCCAGATTTTTCCTAAACAGAACTTCATCAAAATTGAAACTTGGCAGGAACGTGTCAGTTTTGATTAAATGGAAAAATATTTGACTGGAAAATTTTCAACCAGCACTAGTCTAGAGTAAAACTTCCATTACTTCAGGGGAAGCAGGATTGAGTCCTAACTATTATTTGTATAGCTTATTAGTGAAGAGATCTTTGATAGCCAGAGTAAGAGACCTGTGGCCAGATTCAGAGGTAATAGAAGTTAGTCCCGTACTCTGATTCCATTACGCTTCCTCAGGCATATTTACCCCCTACTTACGGGTGCGTGAGTGGAAGGCAGTGAGGGCTTCAGTTGAAGTCTAAATTGATCTAGTGTATTCTCTGTGGGGTCTGGAACACTCACCAGCAAATCACCTCTGAATTTGGCCCTTGCATTTTATTTCTAACATTTCAGTGACTGTTATGTTGTCCATACGGGAAAGGTTCATTGTGCCTGTGATGCACAGGCACATTGGTAGTTCACTACTGCATCAGCAACTCTTCTCAGGCCTGAAAAGCTCACTACACCTCACACATTGCTGTCACAGTGTTTATCTGTAAAGAATGTTGTGTGAGATGTCAAATGAAATCCGGTGATGCACTGGTCATTAGTATCACTGTGAAACGTATGTATTAACACTATAGGAGGAATTATGGATACTTATTGATATTAAGCTTTAAAATCTGTAACCAAAGGGAGAAACAGGTTTTCTTCCAGACAAGAGGGAGAACAGTTATCTCCCTCTTTCTGATGTAAAGTGAGTATGATGATGCCAGAAACATTGGACAGTTCATTTTGTGTTGGAGGTAAACAGGAGGAGCAAATTAATATGGGGATGAGAAATCAGCATAGGAAGACACTGGAGTCTGATCCCCAGGGGTTCATCCTGACTAGTGAAAAGGACCAACTTTGGGGAATATAAGGAGAAGCAAAAAGATGCTTTGGTTATCCATCACTGAGGGGACAGAGAGGTCAGTACTCTTTGTAACCATGAACAACCGATCCCTGAATGGTGGGTTGGTGACACTAAGAAGTGGCTGTAGTTGAGAAGACTGCCTTAGACAAGGATTGTAGCCCATTAAGTTTGTCACTAGAAAGTGTGATAATACTTTTGTTTTATTTGTAACCATTTTCTGTGTATTATCTCTGCTTAGTATCACATAACTTTCTGTTCTTGGTTAATAAACTTCTTTGTTTCATTGTAAGTACATCTCAGTGCTGTTGTGTTAAGTAGAGTGTGAATTCCTGGTTAAATCAAGCAAGCTGGTGTGTCTCTTTAGAGCCAGCACACTTGGTAATTTCTGTGAGCGTCCAGTGACCGGTTAGATGCTGCAGGGAAATGCTTCTGGTTCAGGAACTGAAGTGCACCAAGGGTTAACCTGCAAGGCAAAGTTAGGACTGGCAGAGTCCTTAGGGATCTGTGGGGCTGGCTAATCAACAGGAGTGGCAGGGAGTCGTCACTCAGTTTAACATCAACAGTTCCCTTTTATGCTGAGGCACAGGGCTAACACGGTGACATACAATGCTAGACACCCTCAGAAAGCATCACAATGCCCGGTAATGGGCATATACACTCAAGAAGAAACAAAGAATTCTTACCAGTTACAGTCAAAAATGTCAAGGAGATGAGGAGATTTATACCCCAGTTCATGCTAGAGGTTAAAGCCATGGCCCGTCCTCTGATCCCACCAGGGAAAATTTCACTCAGCACTAGCCAGGTCACTGAAAGGAAGGGAAAAAAAGACATTATTCTTGAAAGGAAGCCTGGGTGCCTAAAATTAGGGACATAAATCCACAATTAGGCACCTGAATGAGTGACCTGATTTTGTTTTGTGGTGCTGAACTCCAGCAGCTCCCACTGGACCAAGGCCCGAACTCCAAGCTGTGTGTGGTACCTTAGTCATGTGACTCACATTCAGTCAATAAAATGCCTGTCAACTGCTGTATTATAGGGTTTTCAGGGGCAACCCAACACTAGAACATTTTTTTCCTGTTTCAAGCGTATGCATAATACTACATGTCTGAAAAGTGTGAGGCGAGGTTTGAGAGTGCAATCCCTGCACAGCTGAATGTGAAAGAGGGAACTGACTAAACCTCTCTCTCAGAATACATGTTAATGTATGTGGAGGCAGCGAAACAGAGTGCCCATCGGTTTGTGAGCAGCACTGCATGTTATGTTGAATTATGAATACCTGCCAAAAATACAGCAAGTTTGCTATTCCAGCCATATGCTATATATATAAGCTTTCTTTCCTCTTGAGGTAAAGATAGATATGATTAATATATTTCTATTCTTGTTTCATGAGTCTCTTGCCTTTGTCTTATACAAAATATTGTATCACTCTAATATCCATGTACACATAAAGCCAAATTCTGACTTCACTTACACACAGTGATTTTAATTGGATTGCACAGGTGGAACTGAAGACAGAGGCCCTGATCTTTGGCTGTGCTGTGGCTGCTTTATGTTTCATACCACCAGTGCAAAATGATCCAAAAACTGGGTTATCCAGACACAAGAGGAGAACCCTAGTATAGGGGGATCTTCCTGTGGTGAAGAGTTGGTTTAGTAGCTCCTAAGCCCACCTGTCCCAAGTAAGAATACTAGGCCTTTCCTGTGCCCTGACAATCTGCTGTTGTCATAACAGATCCTTTAGGTCATTGGCAGCAGATCATAACTTGGATCAGCCAGAGGATGGTGATAGCTTATGCAGGAGGCGTGGACAACATCAGGAGAGCACACAGGTGGGGCACAGGCATCTTCAGGTCTTTGGTCACAGCCATGACTCTGGACCAGAACTGGGCCCTTAATGATTTTCTTTCTGTAGAACACTAAATGCTTGTTTCCTGTACACTTACACTAAAATCTCTGAAAATTACAATTTTAAAATAGAACATTTGCCAGTGCTTCCCATTGGGCCATATGCCACACCAAGTATGACGAAAGGATTCCTGTTTGGCAGGGGCAGAACTCATTGCTCCACGGCAGTGATAAATGTGGGTAAAAGAGAGACATTTCTGGGAAGAAAATGTGGATAACCTGCACTTTGCTGGCTCTGAGTAGTTGGATTTAGTGTCCAGGAGAAGTAGAGAAATATAAGCCACTCCTCTTGTCTTTGTAGTTTAAGGAATAACTCCACTGCCACTTGTGATGTGTTGGTCAGACTGAGCAGCATACTGGTCAACAGTTCGAGATCCATTCCTGCAGCCCGAAGAGGCAGGGGGCACAGTACACAAACCCTTGAAAGATGGTGCCAAATGTGGACGGAAGCACAGGGATTGCTGGGATGTGAAGCAGTGCATCACGGGGCATTGGGACAGGATCCAGGATGCCCCGCAACCCCCTCCACCTTCCCACAAGCCTTAGCGGCAGAAGAGGAAAAGATTCTCTGTGGAATAGCTGCCCAGAGTGCACCGCTCAGAATACCGCTGCAAGTGCCGAAAGTGTGAACACGCTATTGCGCAGGCAACTGTCAGTGTGAACACAACAGCGTTTTCTCTTCAGCGCTCACTGAGCGGCGCTGTAACTGCCGGCGCTGTAACTTTGCCAGTGTAGACATACCCTAGTACACCTCTACCTCAATATAACGCTGTCCTCGGGAGCCAAAAAATCTTACCGCGTTATAGGTGAAACCACATTATATTGACTTGCTTTGATCCACCAGAGTGTGCAGCCCCATCCCCCCGGAGCGCTGCTTTACCGCGTTATATCTGAATTCGTGTTATATCGGGTCGCGTTATATCGAGGTAGAGGTGTATGTTCTGTCCATCTTTTCCCCTAATCTGAATAGTAAATAATGAATGATTCTTGGCTTTTGACACCTCTCTGGAATTACTATCACTGTTTGTTCTTTTACCAAGAAACAGCCGCTGCAACAGGCACAAAGGGGCTGTGTTTTCCTCTTGGGATACCAGTAACTAGGTGTCAGCTTCTGTTTGTCATCATAATTAATACCGAGAGCTGTGAATCTAGTCCCCATGCAAAGCTCGGAAAATCTAACCTGCCTATCTCTAAAGCCACTTCTGCAGAGTAACTGACTGCTCCACCTGCCCTCGCTTCAGCAGATATGTTCAGCACTATAGCAATAAGCCCAAACCTCAACTCCGGGTCAGAAAATAACGCCCCTCCCCCACCATGTATAGCATTCCAGCATTGCTTCAAGTGTGCATTATAGTAATAATCACACAGCATACGACTGGACAGTCCTTGGGTGGTGTGCATGCTGCAGAGAGCACAAAGCTGTGGTTTTTCAACTCACAGTTTTTGAGTGTGAGCCAAGGAGTGCCAGGGTGGAGTGTGGTTAAGAATAGGGGGTGCATTGACACTGAAGGTGAAAGTGTAATTTCCAGCTAGGGGAGCAGAGCCATGCTAGCTTTGATTGAGCTAACATGCTAACAATAGCAGCGTAGTTGTGGTGGTGCAGGTGAGGAGAGGGGCTAGCTGCCCTGAGTACAATCCCAGCCAGGATCCTAGGCACTTACTTGGGTGGCTAGTCCATCCCATCACCTGTGCTGCCAGGGCTCTGCTGTTATTTTTTGCGCACTAGTGCGATCAAAGGTAGCACATGTACGTTTACCTGTGGTGGGAATTGTGCCTTCAGCTTGAGTGTTGATGCAGTCTAAGCGTGAGCCTCTGTGCTGAGGGCTAAGCCCTGTGCCTACTGAAGTCAAAGGGAAAGTCTCTCATTGATTTCAATGGGCTTTGGATGAGGCCTAAGTGAAAATATGCCTCAGCCCCTGTGTGTTCTCTCACTTACACTCAAGCGTGGAGTGCAAAAAAACCAAACAAAACCACACACCAGGGGCAGGGTGTGGTAAAAATGAGCATATTTGAAGAATTACATGGCTTTAAGTGTGATCCTCAATATGCAAATGAGGCACTTGACTAAGAAGTCCCCTCTCTGATCTCACTCCTTCTAGTAAGCAGAGTAGCTGCACAGCAGTGCTTTCAATGAGAAATTGGGCTTGTGCATTCAGTTCCCTGCTCGTGTTTTCCTTTCCTGCACCTGTGTTGTGCAGAATCAAGCCCTTGATGGACAGATTTAAAAAGCAGAGTACTTGAAAGAATTCAGGGTTTTAGCAGCATAAATTGTGAGACGAGATTAGGAGGATTTACGGTTTAGAAATGAAAGAGGTAGAGGTATGCAAGACTGAAAGGAATGGAATGGTCTATTAGCAACAAGAAGTCCAAACTGAAGATAAGAAGGGGATTATCTCATAAGCAATGTCAGCAGAATATCTGTAGGCAAAGGGTTCTTAGAATATGTAACAAACTTTCAAAGTCAAGGAGAGAAATAAGCGAGCAAATAAAAAACCAGGCACGACACTGAAACTGCGCAGAGAAGCAATGAATCAGCGGGTGCAGCTAATGCGTAAAGTTTGCTCTGAGGACAGACTCTCCTTAGGTCTTTCTCCAGCGGGACTCCTGGCTCTAAGTATTTCCAAAGAGTTAGATGATGAAGTACTTTGAGTGAAGGACATCTCCACATTTTGCTAAACTACCTGGGGCCAGATGCTGCTCTGCTTACTCTCCAAAAATAGTATGCTATTCCACAGGCATTTCCACTGATTTCAATGGGACTTCTTGCAGAGTAAGATGCATGTAACAGGGTCTAGATTGAACATGTAGCGTTGTGGCTCTGAGGGCCTGTCTACATGAGGAGATATACTGATATTATACCTTTACAGTTATGCTACTTTAACTCCCCGTGTGGACACTCTTATTCTGGAATAAGAGACTTTTCTGGTTTAGTTTATGCTGCTTTCAAAGAGTGAGTCACAATTTTCCCCCTGGTTTGCCTTTATTTCCCCCTTGGAACAAATCAGCTACTGCCCCATACTAGCAGCACTTTACTTCTACCCATTCTCTCTCCTTCTCCAGTTGCTCCTCCACCATCTAAATGGATGTTGGGAGTGGGGTGGGTGGGAAGGAGAAGCAGCTGCCCGTGGAGCCTGCTCTCTCCCCACTTCTACAGACCAGTGGTGCTGGTAGCCCAAGCAGAGAAACAAGGTGGAACATTTCCCCCCTTATTCTCTTGCATGGATGGGAAACGTGACAATCTTGCCATAATTGATTATTTTTTCTGTAACCTTTTTCTTCTGAGGCAGATAAAGCATACTGTGGAAAATCACACTTGTAAATTGTGTGGTGAGCTTAGAGCCATGTGACCCTCATTAACATCACCCGGTATGGTGTTTTAACACTGACCCCAGTGAATTTGATCATTTGCAAATACTTTAGCAGCAACTCCGGAGAAGGACAACAAAGATTGCTAGAAGTATGCGGAGGCTTACAAACAAACAAGTGCAAAAGCTAGGAATGTTTAAACTTGAAAAAAGGCAGAGTTAGAGGCAGTTTGTTTTATTCCAAACCAGGTAAGATAGTTAAGATGCATTAATAATGGCCTGTCTTGTTCAGGAGGTCAGACTAGATCAGTGGTTCTCAAACTTTTGTGCTGGTGACCCCTTTCAAATAGCAAGCCTCTGAGTGTGACCCCCCCCCTATAAATTAAAAACACTTTTTAATATATTTAACACTGTTATCAATGCTGGATGCAAAGCGGGGTTTGGAGTGGAGGCTGATAGCTTGCGACCCCCCCCCATGTAATAAACTTGTGACCCCCTGAGGGGTCCCGACCCCCAGTTTGAGAACCCCTGGACTAGATGATCATTACAGTCCCTCCTGGCCTTAAAATGTGTGTAAATGAACACAATCCTCCTTTTTGGCTCTATCCCATAATATGACAAGAGTGACCACTCAAGATTAATAGTCAGTAAATATGGAACAAGTGAAAGGATATATTACTTTGCCTGTAGTCAAAAACTGTATCTAGATTTGAAAAAGGACTGCATTTAATTACCATTGGTAAAACTAGCAAGCTAAGACAAGGGTAATCAAATGTCATGCCTCAGTGTGTATCCCAACTCCTTGGGAGATCAGGAAATAAACATTTTCCCATGTACCTCATTCTACAGTTTTCTAAGTACATTGATGTTTTAGGTATCTTATTTCTACTTTCCTCACATGAACTGGGCATTAGCTATTGCTGGAAGCAGGATACCAGAATTGATAGACCAATGATCTGGACTGGTGAGGCAAATTTTAAATTCACTTTTTTTCTTCTTCTGCTGTGATAAATTCTTTGGGCCAAATCCCTGAAGTCACATATGGATGACAATCAGGACTGTGGAAAACAGTGTTCAAGTCCTTAGAAATAATTAGTCTGTGTCCAAACCATGAGCATCAATGATATGGAGATAAGCTGAGCAATAATATAAGCACCCTTTGAGGAGCCCTTTTCTGAACCATAAAATATGTACTTCTTCCTCATTCCCCCTTCTGTCTGCTCCTCCAATTCATGTTAGAACAGAGTAGTTAAACATCCCTATTAGAACCCAGGGCCTCTTTTCTGTGTGCTCGATACTTGACAAGAATTGTAGCAATTCTAGTGTCTTTGGGAAGCAATACAATATTTTTCTTCGAATATATTCAGTTATATGTAGAAGAAAAAGAATATTCATGAATGTGGATTGCTTCCCTGTAAAAGGTGATTACTGTTGTGTAAAAGCTGAGCTGTTCTACAGGAACATAAAAATTGCCATCCTGCATCAGGACTCAGGTTCACCTAGACCAGGGGTGGGCAAGCTTTTTGGCCTGAGGGCCACATCTGGGCGGGCCATGAATGCTCATGATATTGGGGTTGGGGTGCGGGCTCCGGGGTGGGGCCAGAAATGAAGAGTTCAGGGTGCAGGATGGGGTTCTGGGCTGGGGCAGGGAGGGGGGTGGTGAGGGCTCCAGCTGGGGGTGCAGGCTCTGGGGTGGGGCTGGAGATGAGGGGTTTGGGGTATAGGAGGGTGCTCTGGGCTGAGATTGAGGGGTTTGGAGGGCGGGAGGGGGATCAGGGCTGGGTAAGGGGGTTGGAGTGGGGGGGGGCGGCTCAGGGGTGCAGGCTCCGGGTGATGCTTACCTCAAGCGACTCCTGGAAGCAGCGGCATGTCCCCCCTCCAGCTCCTACGCGTAGGTGCAGCCAGGCGGCTCTGCTGCGCGCTGCCCTGTCCGCAGACACTGCTCCTGCAGCTCCTATTGGCTGTAGTTCCCGGCCAATGGGAGCTGCGCTTGGGGCAAGGGCAGCGTGCGGAGCGGAGCCCCTGGCTGCCCCATGACTAGGAGCTGGAGGGGGGACATGCCACTGCTTCTGGGAGCCGCTTGGAGCGACCCCCAACCCTGCTTCCCAGCTGGAGCGCCGGAGCAGGGCAAACCCCAGACCCCGCTCCCCAGTGGAGCTCGAGGGCCGGATTAAAATGGCTGGTGGGCCGGATATGGCCCGCGGGCCGTAGTTTGCCCACCCCGACCTAGACCAATATTCTGTCTCTGAACATGGCCAGTACCAGATGCTTCAGAGGAAAGTGTAAGAACCCCCACAGTAGACAGATATGGAGCAATTTGCTTCCCACATCAAGTTTCATCCTAATCTCTAATAGAGATTGGTTTAAACCCTGAAGTATGAGGTAAAGGTTCTCTCTGTAACCTTACTGCACAATCTGATTCCTTTTTGTTCTTGCCCGTGTCGGCATTCATGCTGCCCCATCAACAAACAGCCCACTTGGCAGGCAAGCACACAAGAATGAAAAAATAAGCTTCAATGGAAAATGTGATTGCTTATAGTAAGTCACATACTGTAGCTTAAGAAATGCCTTTCTTATTAAAACAGGGAATATGTATTCCTACTTTTGGGTGTTTGTTCAGAATATTGAATCTAGGATAATCCTGGGAGGCATTCGCACAGGAATGGCCATAGAAGCCAGAGGCTCTAATTTATAAACAAGTTATGCACAAACTACTCAGGATTATTGCATATTTCACTCCAGAAAAGTATGGAGAGAAAAAAATACACAACTTGGGTGGGTGAATGTACCTGCTTTTCTAGTACGGAAGAGAGAGTACATTCTACTCCCGAGGGGACCACAGAACAGAAATGACTGCTGATTGAGACCCAGGAACAGGGGCAATACTAGTCTTTATGCTTTCAAACAGAAAGTGTATTCTTTTAACAGGAAAAAGTATGAATGTTTTTGATGTTTCCGTCCTATGAAGTGAGGTTGTTCAGGGCATATCTGTTCTTGATTGTCTTCTGAGCATCTCCCTTTGAGGTCTGATCCTACAAGTCCCATTGAAGGCAAAGTTCTGTGCATGCAAAGTTTGTAGAGTTGGGCCTGATATGGGCAATACTGCACATGCTTTTTTATTTTTTTAAAAAAGCGGTATATATTCCCCATAGCAAACAGTCACATCAAATGAGTTAGATCTTTCTCACAGTTGCACTGCTGTAAATCCAGACCAACCTTATGAATCAGTTACTTTGGAGCCTAAAGCCCCAATCCTGCAGACAACTCTGTGTGCTGGCTTCATGCTTTAAATTTAAGCCCACCCATGTTTGCAGGATTGAGGCCTCATACAGCAAAATGCAGCAGCAGGCTTGAGCTACCTTCATATGTCATGTGTCTTTGGGAAGCAATCTTGAAAAACATGCCCCCTTGAACTTTCTACTTTGGATAAGCTATAAACTTGTGACTTTAAAAAAATATATTTTTTTGGCATCACGCACCTTCTCACCTTACAATACTTGATATGATGTGTTTATCTTTGCAGGTGAAATCAAGTAGTGTGTTTGCACTTAGGCCTGGTCCACACTACCCCCCCACTTCGGACTAAGGTACGCAAATTCAGCTACGTTAATAACGTAGCTGAATTCGAAGTACCTTAGTCCGAACTTACCGCGGGTCCAGACGCGGCAGGCAGGCTCCCCCGTCGATGCCGCGTACTCCTCTCGCCGAGCTGGAGTACCGGCATCGACGGCGAGCACTTCCGGGATCGATCCCAGAACATCGATTGCCTGCCGCCGGACCCTCCGGTAAGTGTAGACGTATCCTTAGGGTCCTATTGAATAAAAATTGCTCTGGGCTTTTGTACTAAGCCTTCTCAAGATCAAGGAAGTTCTGAAATATCATCTTCCCAAGTGTGGAAACTGGACTGCGTTGAATTTGACACACTTTTAAAAAACTTTTTCACAGAATGACCACAAACAGACCACATACAGACTTGCTCCCGTGAATGTCAAGTGAAAGTAATGTAAAACCTTTACTGTGATAATCAAAGGCGACTATTTACTGCATATTTGAATGTAACATTTGACCTACACTACATGAAGGGCAAATGTTAAATTCAAACATTCAGTAATTAATAGCGGCCTTTTGATAGCAGATAAAAGGTTCTATATTTTTATTTGTGTGCTGCCTTCAGAGGCAAATGTCACTGTCACATAAAAATAAAATGTGAGAATGTATTGTTATTACAATAATATATATATGAATGAGATGGTCTGCATGCATTTGTAAAATTCATTCGACATGAGTTTGGGTCAGTGGCATTACTATTGCTACTACTAAATAACATTCAGCATAAATGTAGTGCTTTGTCTCTTCAAAACACTTTACACATGTTAGCTAACCAGGTCCTATCCCTCTCAGCCCCTGTGTGCATCTCCTGCACAGCTCCCTTACATGCAACCTCCCACTTTGCACAGTGGAACTACACGAGTTCTACTTCTAAGTAGTACTCTATGGCATAGCAATATGGAACTGGATTTGCACCTACCAGAGGCCCTGCTTATGCAAGGTACTTAAGCACATGCCTAACTTTAAGCACAAGTAGTTCCATTGAAGTCAGTGGGATTACACAAAGCTTAAACACATGCTTACATACCGTGCTGAACTGGGGTCAGAACACCTAACATTATAGCATCACGTTTTAATCAATTGTACTGAAGGTCTTTTATAGAAATAGGCAGCTAGCCTCAGTCCTTGTCAATTCTCTTCTCACAAAGCTGAATTCTGCCCTTTGTTACACATGTGCAATCCATTGACTTCAGTGGGGTTACAGGGATATATTACTGAGAGCAGAATTGGGTTTATGCTCTCAACATGCAACTCATTTGTTTGGAGGTAGCTAAGGGCTTCATCCTTCAGGGCGTTGAGCACTTCAACCTGATCTACCAAAGCACTTCATCACAGGTTTAAGTTTAAGGACTTGAGTGGGCCCTTTGAAGTCACTGGGAGGGACTCCTCCTGTGCTAAAAGCTTGACACCTGCTTAAGTGATTTGCTGAATTGGGCCAGACTACTCAGCACCTTGCAGAGTTGAATCCCAATTGAACTAAGGGAAAACTCTGGAATCTCAGCATTTTTTAAAAAATGATTTCTATGCAGGACCAGCTCTGGCTTTCTGGCCGCCCCAAGCAAAACAAAAAAAACCCCCGCGGCAGCCAGAAAAGCAAAGCAAAAAAAAAAAAACCTGCGGCGCGGCCGGAGCCAGGGTGCAGGGGGACTCCCTGCCCTGCAGATGTGCCCCAGCTAGCGGGGGGAGGGAGTGGGGGGAGAGAGAGAAGGGGGGCGGCCAGGGCTTCAGCGGGGCGCTGCCACGCGGCCCCTCCCACCATGCCCCCTGCCGGGAGGGCTCCACGCCACTCCGGTCGGCTGGGAGGGAAGGACGTGGGCAGGGCGCTCCCGTCCTCCACGCCGCTGCCCCCTACAGGGCGGCCGGAGCAGAACAAACAAACAAACAAAAGCGGCCGTGCCGCCCTAGGATTGGGCGTAATGCCGCCTCCTACAAGCTGCCGCCCCAAGCACCAGCTTGCTCGGCTGGTGCCTGGAGCCAGCCCTGTTTCTATTAAATTTGTCAGTGCTCATGCATAGATTAAGTAAATCCCTTTCTTGCTATAAAATGAACAATACTTAGTTATTCCACCACCTTGGCTCAGATTAATCTATTTTAGGAGTAGTTTAGAAAACTCACACTGCTCTCTGATGTTTATAATTCAGCTTCAGACTACCTAAGGATAATTCAAACTAGCTGGCCCTTTACTTGCATCAAGTATTCTATGAAAATTCAAACTGAATGCTGGCAGATGGATGGTGTTCAATCCATAGCAAGTGTTTTCTCTTGTGTTTTGGCATGTGCTCTCACTACACTGCAGCCTATCAGCCTGTGGACATGATATGAAATGAAGACTACATGTGGTGTTATTTGAATAGCACATGAACAATGAATTGGATACGTTCTATCTACATCAAATCCAAAACAACATCAGTGTAGTAGAGCAGAGCAAACTCTCAAATGACTCTGCTGTACATGCTGGCTATGCTATGAACCTCAAAATAAAAAGATGAATCAGTTGTTTTCTAGGAAAAATAACCCTAAAATATGCCACTTTTTTATTTCGTTTGAGCATAGGGGTTTCTATACTGTAAACCGGTGGTTCTCAAATAGAGTGACCAGGCAGCAAATGTGAAAAATCAGGACAGGGGGTGGGGGGTAATAGGAGCTTATATAAGAAAAAGGCCCAAAAATCGGGACTGTCCCTATAAAATCGGGATATCTGGTCACCCTATTCTCAAACTGTGGGTCGGGACACCAAAGTGGGTCACGACCCCATTTTAATGGGGTCGCCATGGCTGGCTTAGACTTGCTGGGTTCTGGGGCCAAAGCCCAAGCCCCATTGCCCAGGGCTGAAGCTGAAGCCCAAGGGCTTCAGCCCTGGGGGGAGGGGCTCAGGTTACAGGCCCCCTGCATGGGGCTGAAGCCCTGGGGCTTTGCCCCGCCCCCAGGGCAGGGGGGCTTGAGCGGGCTCAGGCTTCAATCCCCCCTCCTGGGGTCGTGTAGTAATTTTTGTTGTCAGAAAGGGGTCGCGGTGCAATGAAGTTTGAGAACCCCTGCTGTAAACTGATTAAACACACATTTTCCAGGTTTGAGCATTCTGGCTCCAATCCAGCAAAGCACTTAAGCACATGATTAACTTTAAGCACCTTGCTTTTTTAAAGACATGTAAACGCTGGAAATTTTATTTGAGTGAACTGTAAGGCAAGATCATGAAGAGTCTGTAAAACTTATGAACTCATAAATACAATGCTTCAAACAAATGTACAAGGGAACACTGTAGCATGAATGATTAACATTAAATTTCTGTGCACTATAAACAAATATAGTAAATTGATGTCTTATAAAAGCTTGAAATGTTACTTTGTCTAGTGTCAGAGATATTGATGAGAACTGTAAAACACTCAGCTTCTACCAGTGTCTTCCAATCTATTGTAAGGCAATGTGGCTTATACTATTTTGTAGCTGAATAATGTTCAACTAAAACAACTGCTGAGAGTAATGGGTTATGTTTAGAGATGGGCAAAATTTTAAGGCTGAAACTTTTTTCACTGAAAAATGCAAATTTGGGTTGTCTGAAACGTTTTGTAAATTAATGTCAAATTTGCAGAATTGTTTCAGTCAGGGAAAAAACCCTGAAAAAATCAAAACATTTCATTTTGACATTTTTGAAAAATGTTTAAATATTTTTATTCAAAATGACTTGTTTTGAATTTAACTTGTTTTCTTTTTAAAAGCATTCACCCCTTGCAAAAACGAAATGGAACATTTCATTTGATCCAAACAAACATTTTTCAGCTTTGCACAGCTCTAATGATGTTGCAAGTAACACTGCATCCTCACTCACTTATTTTCTTTACCAGATTTTCCAATGTCTTGAAGGAGATGCAATGTCCCCATTTAAAATTTGGTCAAAGTTGGGTTCTGCAGCAATATGTTGGGGGTGGAGGGAAATAGTGGCTTGATCATAAATATGAGCATGGCGTATCACCCTTGTCATCACATCAGTGGGTTGATCAAAGCCAGAAGTGAAGCTGGCTATTTTGTTCTGTTTTAAATTTGCACCAAGTGTTTGAAGGGAATATGCCAAAGAAATGTACAAAACAAGACACTTAGCATCTTCAAACCATGTAACAACTCAAACTAATGATTACAGATGTGCAAAATGCAGTGGGCCAATATCATCCCTGATTTAACTCCAATGACTTCAGTGGAATTACTGCAAGGTTGATGGTTTTGGTTTGCAAGGGCATGTCAGTATAGGCAGATACTTGGGATTTTTGGAAGTTAATTATTCTAAACTACAAGAAAACACATGAGATCTGTGTCCCCACTGAAGAGGACTACTCCAAAATAGTAAAAAGCTGGATGGGGATTTGTCCCCTTCATTTCCTCCAGTGGTTAATATTTCACTGCCTTGACTAGATTTCCACATACACACACACTGCCTCCTGCGTCTTGCCTTAAATCTTTGGATTTACATAAACTCAGAAACTCCCAGCAAAACTCATCCAAAACCGAAGTTTCTAGATTAGGCATAAATGATCTCGGTTTCACTCAGAATTTGGCTTCCATCTTATCTGAATTTCAACCCATTCTTGGTGAGTTTGGCAAAACTGGCCCAAATTTGGGTTTGCAGCAAAACCTGAAGCTAGCCATGTTTCATCCTGCTTTAGTTAGATTTCATTATTAGAAGTTTCACAGGCCTCTAGTAAAGATTGGTCCTACATAGAGTATGTCTTCATTGGAGAGTTAACTTAGGCTCTCACTGGGTTGCCCCTAATGTGGCTCCCATCCACACATAAACCCTTTCATCAGCGCTTAGTGGTACTTTACACCTAGGCTACTGGCCTCTCCTGAGATATAGGCTAAAACCCAATTGGTTCTTACACTCAAACTAGTAATCCTCCTCCCCTTTGTGCCATGGATGTGGGCTAAATCACTGGAGTGCTGTTAATCCTTCAATGCTTTTCCATGGTTCCCTCTGTCTGCCCAGAAGGACAGACACATTGTCCTACAGTTCACTGGGATAGAAACAGAGAGTGGCTCAGCTTACTGCGGAATAAAGGACCATGAGATATGCCCCCAGAAGTCCTAGCAACACACACAGGTGAATGCAGCACCAGTGTGAGAAGACGGGGTATGTTCACATTGCAGCTGGAAGTTGTATTTTCCAGTTTGAGGAGACATGTCACACTAGCTCTGATCGAGAGAGCACACTAACAATATAAGTGTAGCTGCGGCAGCGGGAGGGGATAGCCACCCCCAGTACACACACATCCAAAATGCTAAGTAGATACTTGGCTAGCAGCAAAGGGAGGGGAGAGCTACCCATGTATGTAACTAGCATAGACAGGTATGGAGCTGTGAGACCCTCTCATCCCTTATGTTGGTCTGACTGTGCTTCTAATTTTAGCATGCTAGCTCATGAGAGCTAGCTCAGGCATGTCTCCTCAAGCTGCAAATTACGTCCCAGCTCGAAGTGTAGATGAACCCTCAGTAACTCAGGTATGGCTTTGCAGTATGGCTGCTCAGACCCGAGCGAAAGTAACCCTGGCGCTGACCACCCAGTTAGCTCTGCAGTGACGACATTAGTGAGCAAAAATCTTCTGTTCAATGCAAATTAATTCAAAAGGGCACCTAATGGAGTCCAAATAGAATCATTTTTATCTTACTGGGCCCATTGCCAAGCCATAGTAGCTAGGTTGGGTGCTCGGGAGATGGGTGGGAGTGAGTATAGGAATCCTCTCTCCCTACAGAGCAGCTGCGGTGTTGTTCCATGACAGCTACTACAACACTGAGGTTGCACTGGACCTCTACATACTTCTTCCATGATGGGGTGGGGACAGAAAGGGGGAGGGTTCAAGTAACTGCCTAGGCCCTCCCCTGTCCCCTTATACCACACTCACAAACACTTTCTGCATGGTGGGATGCAAAGGCCACTGTGAAATTGAGCTCAACACTGCCCTTCCCCCTGGTGCAGTGATTGCATTGCCATGACCTCTCCACAGACACAGAGGCATGATTAGGTCCCATTTGCTTAGCTACACAACGTCTTCTGACTCTAGAAGTTAAGGGGGAAAAGTGATTAACTGAATAATCGATATGTAATTCTGTTCTGTTCTCCCAGTGCTGAATAACGAATGGCTGAGGTTAACAGAATGTCCATTTATTTCTTGGTGAAAATGTCAACTTGTGAACGTTAGGCTTATTAATTTAAAAAAACCCACCCCTGAGAACAAAAACTTAAAGTTGGCTTTGCCTTTGCAATTTTATAAAGCTGCTTACTGGGAAATTAATTTTCCTCTGAAGCCCTGTAAAGGACATTCAATTCCACTCTTAGGATAAGACTCCCAGATATTAAATCCCACTATTTAACTAATGATAACAAATACAAATATAGGGCCTGATCCTGCAAATGCCTACTTTGTAATAGATCTTCAATGGGAATAATCAAGGTAGTCAGCAGTACTCATCATAGTCAGTGTGTGCAAGATCAGGCCTCTGTAGTATGTGTAGGGAAAGAGCCAGAGGTGAGATTTTATTGAGGATGATATTTGGGAACGAAGGACCAAGTTCTCAGCTGGTGTAAATTAGTGCATCTCCACTGAAGTCAAGGAAGCTGCACTAATTTATACCAGCAGAGGATTAGGCCTCAAGTGTATTGTTCAACTGCCTAAAAGCCTCTACAACTGCAAAGAGAACAGGTTAAGATTTTACATTAGAAAGAGGAGTCATTTTGTAAAATATTTAGAAGTATTTAGAGAACATGCTGGGGGGGGGGGTTACACACACACACATACATATATATATATATAACCAAAATGCAGAAAATTATTCATGCTCCCCTTCAATAAAAGCATTCCTCACCATAGAATAAGTGCCAAATTATGTTCCTAAACAGCAGAAAAAGTCCCTCCACCTTTTGGGAGAAGTGATCTGCATCTGGTGTTTCTATAACAGAAGTCAGTGTTGTCGGTTTCACAGCTTTACAAGCTCTGGGAAATGTGTAGACCTCATCTGGACAATTACTTTTCCCTGCAATTTCAGAATCGCATGCAGAATTCCCCTTATCTGTGTTAGTTTTGCCATTGCCCCAAACTCTATCAGCTCTGTTCAAACTGTGAATTGCTCCTATGTCCATGAGTTTAATTTCACTTGTTGGAATAAATTCAGACCTTGCCATACATTCTGTGCTTTGTCCATCTTAGCGAGAGGCCATCAGGAACTGGTTATGGCTACCTAATAATATGCCCTAGCCTTGGCCCTGCTGCAGGTTTGAGCTGCCTGAATGCTGCTCTAACTTATGCCAGTTAGGTACGGGCCTCTACAGATCACACACCAGTTGGCTATAACTGCACTTCATATGGCTATTCTCTCACTCTCCTCAAGCATGAGACAACCCCTGGGCCAGAGGATGTGGGGTGGAACACATAGGAGCTGGTTCTGCCATCTCTTTTGTTTGTTTCTTTGTGAATTCCAGATGCTGGGAATATCCCCAGCAGGGGATTTACTGGAGTTTTCCATTCTCTTTGCGCAGCGTGAGCTTCAGTCCTAAGTGGCACAAAGGGAGCAGACTGGGACAAAGAATCTGATCCTTTGTAAACGGGTGTCATTCCATTACTGTTAGTGTGGAACTGTACACACTTATATCAGGTCTGAAAGTAGCCTTGTTGTTTGCAGGGAAGAAACAAAAACAAAAAACAAAGCCCTGGCTGGGATGATTTAGTTGGGGTTGGTCCTGCTTTGAGCAGGGGGTTGGACTAGATGACCTCCTGAGGTCTCTTCCAACCCTAATCTTCTATGATTCTATGATTCTAACAGGATTATCACACTCAAATTCACGGGTCTCACTTAGGAAAATAGTCTCATCATCAGGAATTTCCATTGCCTCGGTCTTACAATTAATGGTGACCAATGGAGTTTACTTTTATTTACAACAAAGAACTTTTTATTTCTGTCCCCAAATGGTTATCACATCATAGATATGACTTGCTTTTCTATTATTCCAATTAATTTTCTTTCCTTTAGAATGTGACCATGAGCAGATACCCTCTATAGAAGACGTTTGTTTCCTAGTCTATATTAAATACATTTTCACTATTGCATCCAACTTTCAATGTAGGCAACTTATCTGTGATCCATGTACGTACAGCATTAAACTCAGCATCCTACTTCTGTTCTGTGTTCTGTTTTAGGCATAGTATCATCTGTAGGCTCTAATTTCTCATGTCCTATGTGTATGGCAAGTTCTTATGCCTGAACATAGGTCCTGAGGGCCCATATCTCTTTGTAAACACTCACTGAAATCAAACAAGTTTCCACCTCACTCACTTTGTCTTTGCAGCTTCATTTTCACTATGGATTGATAATTATCTGCTGTGCACGTATTTTTGTTTCCTGATTAATGGGGCTCCTCCCCATTTGACCTTTTTGAAATGCCAGATGTTGATGACAGAAGATAAAAAAACCAAAGGTGTGTCAAGTATGTCTAACATCTGCACCTTAGTTAATAGGAGCTCATGGTGCTTATGTGAGTACGGTCAGCGAGACAATGTGTGCTGTCCTGCAGTGTGGTGCAACACTGATTTATTGCGCTTGTAATGTACCCTAATAATTGTCTGAAACCGAGTGTAAGCGAGAAGCTGGATCGCACTTCATCAAACTTAATGCAAAACAGACAAATAAAGCTGCCCCTCTTATCTTGCATAAGGGCTTGTTTATATAAATATACAGTATATTGGAATTAAAATTGGACTAGACAGCTGCTCTCTTGTCTACAACTCTTTTATAATGCAAAAAGGCTTTAATCTATCTGTTTTCATAACGGTTGTGTCTGAGTGCTTTCATAAACAGTAACAGACAGTGATATTTAATGAATCAGTTCATAAGAAAATCTAATTGCTTCTGGTAATTTGGTAAAAAGAAGAAACCACTGAGGTACAAAATATAAAACAAAAAATGGCTACTGAGAAAGCTTAAGCAATAACTGGACTCTCACTAGAGCCAAAATTCCTTGCACAGTAGGAAAAAAGGAAGATTAAAGAGCTGGATTGGAATAATATGTCCGATGTATGTACTGCCATGTTCCAGATGGATTCATATGTACTCTCCATAAGAATTTGAACTACACATACTCTAAATATCATATATTTTCTAAATAGAAGGCTATTGTGGCCAGCTTTGCCCTACTGGATGAGGTGGTGGAAACCTTCTGCCCCTTTCAAGGCTAGGCACAATCCCATCTGCCTGGGGGTGCTAATTACTCAAGAGAGAATACAGATGCCAAGTGAGGTCATCCCCAGCTCCCCTCCTTCATATCAACCAACGGAGCAAGCCAGACATGGAAGGGAAGTTGCATGCTGCACTCATTGAAAAGGTAGTGAAACCTCCACTACTGTCTGCACCATCTGGGGGCCCCATGGAGATTGTCTGGCTTTGTCAGTCAGAATGTTCTGGAACTTATACTGTGGCATGGCCCCTCCCTTTTCCACATGGATCGTGGTTTAAAAGTAACAATTTGGCAGACAGTGTAACAGGTTGAGGGGATGAGTAATCCAAACATTTTAAATGGGCCAATTTTTATAATTGAGGGATTGTTTTTTTTAAAAAGCTAACACTAAGAAAATTGAATTTAACAGACGAAATCTACACATTTGAAATATCTTTAAAGGGTTTGAGCTGCAAGCAGAAAAGCCAGGAGTTACACATGAAACTCAATCCTTATCCTGCCTTTCAGCCACGGCACATATAATTACAATATATAAAACCTTCTATTATTTACAGACTCCAGCAATTCCTTGATTCAGTTAATCTGAGCTTTCTGTATTTAATCAGTTTTAGCTGAGCCTTGGACACTGAGTTACTACACTGTATAGATACACCAGCACATTTATTTCATATCCAGTGTACATCGCAAAAGTGCCCTTTTTCAAACCTATCTATTTTAAAGTCCCTAGAACTCAAGTGTCTGTGGAAAGCACACTCAATTGCATCCCCGATGCTAGAATAAGTTGCCCCTTCCAATAAAATAGACGTCCACATTTTGTTTCATTTGAAGAAACTTTTAATTCCTTGTTTTAAGAAAACTTGTTAATGGAATAGGAATTGAAATTGTGATGCTTCCCTACTGGTTGCTATTCTAGGATTAGTTTGTGCTCTCTGTTACACTGGTGTAAACCTGAAGTAACTCTTTTTAGTGATGTTACTCAGTATTTATACCAGTGTAACTGAGAACAGAATCTAGCCCTTAGAATGGTTATAATGTACTAAAGTATGCTGGAGTAACATGCATCCGATGAAGTGGGTTTTAGCCCGCAAAAGCTTATGCTCAAATAAATTTGTTAGTCTCTAAGGTGCCACAAGTACTCCTGTTCTTTTTGCAGATACAGACTAACACGACTGCTACTCTGAAAATTATCAAACTGCTATCCCTTAGGTCCCTCTTGGCAATGAATGTTTATCTCAGGCAGCTATCCTAGTGAGCTATTTATCCTAAATAAATAACTATTGTTGGGTTTTGTCTTCACTTTTTTGCCTTTAGTATGAGAGTAGGGTTGTTATGCTCATGGTAAACTCTTTATCATAATTAACTGCAAGGAGTACACTATGTTTCCAAGCCATTTTTGTGTCAGGGCACACAGGCACACAAAGTCTGTTAATAAATAATGGGCTTTGTGCATGCACATTTTACAATCTGATTTTTTAAAAATCAATCCGATGGGTAAAATAATATGAAAGAGTTTGTGAAAAAGAAGAAGGAAAAGAGTAGTTTTAGTCACTGGGAATGGGAATGGCAGGAAAGTTGTCTTCTGTCATTAGTGAGGACCCTGCTGTGGTGTTTTTTCTAAAAGCTCGCTTTGGTTTAAATTGATATTTTATAGATTGAACAATTCTTAACTTTTTTGTTGCTTAGTCTGTTCAGGATAGGAAGTGTATGGGCCAAGAGAGTTTACTCAGTAGGATTAAATGTTTTTCATTTCCTAGCAGTAGGTTGGATTACATGGTCAGCGTGGCTACATGCTCAGAGAGACAGAACCTCAGCTGGAGTCAATAGGTGTAGCTCCTGTCGAGTTGGGGATGCTATGCTCATTTGAAGCATCTAGCAATATGTTTTTAACTTGGGTTTATGAGCCATCACAGTATAGCTTATGTAGTATCGTTTATATGGTAAGAAAAAAGAAAAGAAAAGGGGTGGAGTGTGGGGAATTAAAAATGGCTCTGGACACAGTCAATGGGATACAGAGTTTTTCACTTATAGGTCGCTGATTCAAATCAACACCAGTTGGCAGTGACTGAGGGTGAAATCCTGGCTTTGCCGTTGACTTCAATGGGGCGAGGATTTCACCCTGAAAATTACCGTTGGTTGGATATTCTATATTAAAATATAGAAATTTTAAAATTTCTCAACCTACTTTGTAGTGGTAACATGCCCTCATCACCATTAGGGCCTCTAGTGGCGATCTTAGCAGAGAGGTCAAAGACTGACTGGGCAATGGAGACTGAATTGCTCTCTCGCACGCCTTGAGTTGGTTTCTCCAGAATAGGATCAGAGTCTGTTGGCAGAGCAGCATGGTGGAAACACATACTGCTGCTTATTGTGATGTTTGTTCTGTGGATTGAGAACTTCAATTTCCAGTGATGTCAACATGGGCATCTTACACCAGTGCTTAATTTACTTTTAAATAAATCATTAAAAGGAATAAAAAATATGAAATACTTACTTGGTCCAAGACCTATGGAAAAAGCAGCAACATAAACAAGCAAGCTGGCCAAAGACAGCCATTTCAGAGCAGCTGGAACTTCCACAGTGTCTATTACTATGTGGGATGCTGTTTGGCTTGCTGCAGAGGTCCTTCCTCCTGCCAAGGCTGTGCTGTTCTGCTCCTCCTCCTTAGCAATTTCAAATTTTCTCAGCGTGGTTAGTGATGTTCTGCCCTGGGAAGGCATACCAGCAAACTGCTCCTTGAGACTCTCATTGCTGGCACTCACGTTTCCTGGTCCATGAAAAATGGAATCTTCCAGGAACTGGTTTCTACAGATATTAGTGAAATTCATGTGTATATTAAGATTCACCAATCCCATGGTGACCAGTGACACTGCCATAATAGAAGAACCAATACACAGAAAGGTTTTGCTTCCAACTTGATCCACAAAAACAGTGGCTGGGATTGTACTAACCACTTTAACCACTCCAACTCCAGTCGAGGCCAAGCTAGCTGCTTCATTGCTCTGGAACCCAACTGACTTCAAAACAGTGGATGCATAAAATAAAATGTTTGGCTGCCCTGTTGTTTGCACAAAAAACACTAGCGTGAGGCCTATTAGCATTCGGGCTCTCATGTTGTCTTTTGAACGAAACAGGTCCAAGAAACTGTACTGATGTTCATCTTTCAAAGAAGACTTGATCACAGTGAGTTCTTCAGCAGTATTTGAAGTTGCCCTTAGCCTTCCCAGTACCTTGCTAGCAGCTTCATCACTACCTTTCATAACAAGAAACCGAGGACTCGGTGGAAGGAAATACATGGCAATAGCTTGCAAGGCACCTATTGGTATCACAAGGCCAAACATATACTTCCAGCCATGGGAAACATTGGCGAACACATAATTTGAAATGTAGGCAAAAAGAATGCCAATCACAATCATAAGTTCATTTAATGATACAAGCAGGCCTCTTCTATGCTGTGGGGCTATCTCAGCGATATATACACATGTTGCAATTGAGGATAATGATATTGAAATGCCAATAGCAATCCGTCCTACAATAAGTATGCCATATGATGTACTGAGTATCAAGATCAGGCTTCCCAGTACAAGTAAACAAGATGCTATAATAATCGCAATTCTCCTTCCAAATCGGTCTATTAGGAATCCACCAGTAAGTGAGGCTAGTAAGGCCCCAATGAGGAGGGAGCTTACGACTATTTCCTGTTGTTTGCAAGAAAGTGCTAGTATACTGCTTAGCTGAAGAAGAGCCCCAGAGATGAGTCCCAGTTCATAACCCATTAGGAATCCACTGATGGCAGCAATGGCAGATGACAGAAAAGTAAACGTTCCGCATCCTGGAATTACAGAAGAAAAACAAAAATGAGCTCTGTACCATTCTAATCATCAATAATAAAGTTATTTTATAAATCTGTCCTCAAAATCTTGTTCTAAGGTCTCAGTTTGGGGAAAAACAATATGATCAAATGAAGAAGAACCCAACAACATTGGTCATATCAAGTGACATTGCTGAAAGCAGGAAAAATATATATCATGTAATGCACTTCGTTTTTCCCCTTTATTTTTAGTATCTCTTAAGCACCTGATCCCAAACCCATTGAAGTAACAGAAAGACTCCCATTCAGTTATAGAGTTTAATGCCAGGTGGGAGCACCAGATCATCTAGTTTGACCTCCTGTATATCACAGGCCACTAACATTACCCAGCACCTGCATATTAAGCCCAACGACTGAGGCCAGGTCTACACTACAGACGTATATTGGTATAACTACGTTGCTCAGGGATGTGAAAAATTCACACCCCTGAGTGACTTAACCCCCCATGTAGACAGTGCTGTGTTGGTGGGGAAGCTTCTCCTGTCAACATAGCTACCGCCCCTCAGGGAGGTGGATTCATTATGCCGATGGGAGACGCTCTCCTGTTGGCGTAGTAGCATCTTCGCTAAAGTGCTACAGTGGTGCAGCTGTGCTGCCGTAGTGCTGTACATGAAGACAAGCCCTGAAATTAGACCAAAGTATTATGGCCCACAGGAGACTAGACTATTATGTGCCAAGACAGAGAATAGGAGGGACCAAGGTGCACCAGTGCCTGGGGAATGAGTAAGTGAGATATACGCAGATAATACTGGCCAGTGACCCACACCCACACAGTGCAGGAGAAGGAAAAAAACCCAAGGTCACTGCCACCTGCTGACTCCACATATGGTGATCAGTTAGACCCTGAGAATGTGAGCAAAAACCAACCAGCCAAGCACTTGAGAGAGAGAATGCTTGGCACCACCTCAGAGCCCTGGTGCTCTCTGTCCAATGTTCCATCTCCAGCCGTGGCCATCCCTGATTTTCCAGAAGAAGAAGATAAAAATAAATTGGTGCTGGGGGAAATCCCTTCCAATCCTGATCCCTGCAAGTGGTCAGCTGAAGCCCTAACACATTAACTTTTAGAAACGTAAGATGTAAACAAGAAATGGGTCAACCCCAGGGCTGTTGAGCCCTGTCCGCTACCATCACAAGCAACCCCATCAGACAATCACACTCATAAATTTGTCCAGCTCTCATTTGACTTCACTGGCTTTTAGATCAGACCCTAAATAAGTAAGCCTGCCCAACAGTGACAATGGAACAGACATCCAATAAAGAGGCTTTTGCCAAGAAAGCATTTTTTCCTTTTAAATTTCCAACATTTTTCCTAAGTTGAATTTAGTCGCCACGAAAGGCATCAGACTGACAGCCCTAGAAGTCTTATCCACACAGTTGGTATATTATAGACAAGAATAGTACATGCTTCCTAACCAAAGTGCTTCAATACCACCTTGGAGGGACCACCCCTACATGTGAGAATATAGTTTATCCTGGACTCCCATTAAATCTTTGGCCTTGCTGAGAATGCTAAGGCTGCTGATTTTGGGGGTGTTCCTTTGTAATGTGGACACTTATCCACTGGGAACCAGACTAAGATTTCCAACCCAGTTTTGCAGCTCCAGATAGATAGATTGGATATTTCAGATAAGCCAAATTTTGGGGTGCAAACCTCTGAACACTTTGGGATTCACTCATCATTAATCCTTGGGTTCTTTGTAACAAAAAGATCAGATATTTCACATCAGAACCAGCACTAGGCATAAGCAGACTAAGCAATTGCTTAGAGCCCTGAGCAGCTCAAGGGGGCTCCCTATTAATTATTAGTATGTGTTGTGTGTGAGGAGGTCCCTAAAAATATTCCTGCTTAGGGCCCCCAATGGGCTAGCATCGCCTCTGTTTCATATAGTTTCTGATGGCTGCACCATTGGGAATAAAAACCAGATGGTGATAGAATAGACAAAATTGAGAACATATGCTATTGTATCTCTACTTTAAAATAAACTGTGTTTTATACATCTGAGATTCATTATTTATTACTACAAGAAAGATGTAACTGATCATATTCTGCTTGTTGTGAAGCCTTTGCACCCTAGCCTTTGATGGATAATTCTAGTTTATTATTGTTGGGTTAATTCTTCCACTCAGCATAGTTTTTTTTTTTCTTCTCAGCATGATGTTGGCTACCACACAATTAGAGGCCAAGTGAATTGACTGCTGATTTTCCAGTTAGTTGCAGAGAGCTCATATACCAGTGGGAAGTGGCTTCTGCAACATAGTGCAGACAGTATTTCAACTAATTCTTTTGGGGCAGGTTTGGATGAGTAGTTCAGTCAACTTGGCTGGAGAGTGGTGTATGGTAGAAAGATACCTAGCCCATCTGAAAGTAATGGATAGCTCTGTATTTATTTTCAATTGCTGTGATCTCCTCTGCACTATACCCAATACTTTTTTCTCCATTTATGCCTACAGTATCCAAGACCAATAGGTTTATTGGAAGCACTGATTTGTGTAAAGTTACACTGTGGGCCAGATCTTCAGGGGACATAAATTGGCTTCAACTGAGCAACCCCAATTTACACCTGCTACAAATCTGGCTAATGGTATACATATGTGATACAGGTGTTAACCTCACTGCAGAAACTAACCTTCTCCCAACTTTGATCCTCTGCTTTTAATACAGTAGTAGTGCTGGGGGGGAAATCCTTCAGTTATGCCCTGGTGGAGGAATTCAGTGGGGGCAGGAATAAGACTTGTGCCCCCGGGATAAATATTATGGTTATTTTAAAATAAATTATTTTTGATTAAAAAAAGTATGCCAGTTTGGTATGGCCCTCAGACAGCTTGGAAGTTACCAGTGTGGGACTCAAGGCCACAAAGGTTGTGCACCACTGATGCATGCCAATGTTTAATAAGAATAGGATGGTTATTGTATTGGTAATTTTAAATGTTAGCTTTGTTTTTTCACTACTAGTTGGAGAACCTCCTATCGGGCCTGAGGATCATGTTATTAGATCTACCCAGTTTTACAAACTTGCGGCAACTTGTGTTACACTGTTGATCTACAACTCTCACCTCCTCTCTCTTCCCCCAAGCAGGTTTGGGAACAGCTAGTTACACCAGTAGAGCAGGTTTTTAATTTTTAGGGAAGCCTCTGGTTCCCGTTTGTTGTCTGACAGTGCCCCCCACCCACCACAGTTCTGCAGATGAGCCTATCATCTGTCAATCCTGGCAGCCTTTTGAAATGAATTGTGCTGCCTTTTCAAATTTGGCCCTTGAATGTACAGCACCTTCTGGCATGAAAGGGGCAAATAGAACATTCTACAATCTCAGCAGCAATCTCTCTCAGCAGTTCTATGTCAATCACATTTAATCTGCAGTCATTGCTTTTCCCTGAAGCCTATACGTGTTTTTATTATTACTGGGCCAAATCTTAATGTCCCTTACCATACTCAGTCCTTACTTGGGCAAAATTCTCATTGGGTTAAATCCTGAGAGCTTTACTCAGCTTCCTCTCAGGCCAGGTCTACACTATAGAGTTATATTGGTATAACTATATTGCTCAGGGGTGTCAAAAATCCTGACTGACGTAGTTATACTGACCTAACTCCCGGTGTAGACAGTGCTCTGTTGATGGGAGAGCTTCTTCCGTTGACATAGCTACCGCCTCTCATGGAGGTGGATTAACTATGCTGATGGGAGAAGCTCTTCTGTTGGCGTAGTAGCATCTTCACTTGCGCTACAGTTGCGCATCTGTAGTGATGTATGTGAAGACAAGCTCCAAGTCTTTCCCCGACAAAACTCCCATTGACTTCAATGTGACTTTTGCTTTAGACTTCCAGTAGTTTTACAGACACTCCTTTTAAATACAGGCTTTTTGTGATATTTCTGGGCAGAGAGGGTTTTAGACATTCCCTTTAAAAAACACTTCTTTTAAAAATATATATATTTCTTTTGTTTTTGTGAGAACCGTAAAATATATATAGCAATTCACTGTCATGTGCTGCTAATATATATATTTTAATGGGAGGCTTCCGTAAAAAATTCTGGATAAACCCCATGGCCAATGGGTGTGTGACTAAAAATAAAAAGGATTGAGAAAGCTATTCATTTGTTTTTCCATTTCAACAAAAATGCTTTTTCACAACCAAGGAAGAAAGCAGCACTGCCTGACAAACAAACTTATCTTTAAGAGCATTTTCTAAAATGTTTATGCTTTGTTCCTGAAAATCAGACTGAGGATAGTAACAGTATTGCCTAGAGTTCCGCATGTGTAATTGAAATTAGGGGTAGAGATGAGGGATGAAGATGTTATGGAGGGTGTGCATCCTTCCCCATAATTTTTTTAACCTGTCATTTGGTGCAATCTGAGCCATTTCAAAGGTAACTGTATATTATGAGATGCACGGGTAAGTCATTTCTGGCAGGGAAGATTTATAAGCATTCGGGGCGGGGCGGTGATTCCATCAGAGGCAGGTAAAACCATCCTTATCTGCCCTTCAATTTGTAGCAGGCTCCTGACTATGGGCATTTCGGAACCCTGTCCAGCACATCACAGCAGCTTCACATCTGAGATTATTCCAGGCATGGAGATTCCTGTTGTGCACAAATGTTTCTACATTGTTTTTTAATTACTCCAAAAAGCACATTTCAGTTTCTCTGTCTCCATAATGACACAATTTAAAAAAATGTAAATAAAATGATTTTGTTGTTATAATTTATTATTTGTAGAACAGTGATGCCCACAATGCAGACAGAAGGAAATTGCTGCCCCAAACAGGATATGTTGGTTATGGGATGTGGAATCTTTCATCACTGCGCCCCTGGTACAAATCCAGCCCACTTTCATAATGTCTGGAAATAGATGGGTTGTTTTTTCAATCCCTCACCTTCCTGAACTGCCTCACGGGTAATTTGGGGTGAGAAATTCCACATTTCCGGGAAAGAAGCAAACAGCTTTTGGGAAGGTTTTTTTGTTTGTTTGTTTGTTTGTTTGTTTGTTTTTTTAAAGTGTTCGCTATTTGCAACTATCCAGAGATTTGGAAAGTTGGGTGCAGTTCTGTCAAAAATAGGTTAATGGTAAATAGATCAGGCAGTCAAAAGTGCATGATAAAAGGAGTTTGTCACATAGATATGACTATATGACGCAATGGGATTCCCCCTCTCCAATAGGACAAGGCATTTATTTGTAGCCTTGGTAGATCATGAGATATCAAACCTTAAAACTGCAACATTTGTATGGAAAATTGATTTTAAGTAATTTTTAGAGATTTCTACAATGTATTCCTTCATTTCCCTCTGGTTATCTCTTTCCTCTTCCTCTGAGAGCTGGACACTTAGACTGGATTCAAGAGGGTTGAAAAAAAGTTTTACTTTCCCATGGAAGTTAAAACAGTTCAGAAGGATATGGATCCTTTAAATTGGAGATTATTTTCAGGCCAGCTGGTGGAAAATATATTTCATATATTCATAATTCTACAGCCCTTTAACAATAATTTCTAAAAATATTGCTGAAAATACAGTACTTTAAAACTGAAATTTGTACAATTGTTATGTCACTGAAAAAGAAAACAAAAACAAAAAGAAAACCCAACCCAGTTCACGCTTTGTGGCTGCGTTAGTGCAAAAGACTGAGGTGTTGGAAAGTACTGGGTACTGGGTACATTGTAACCTGAAGATTATGTTGCATAAATAATGTACAGATTGTAAAAACAATAGTTCAATAGTGTGTCCGCAAACTGAATGGCTTTTTGTTCATTAACCTTAGCTTCCCTGTGATCCCAGATATCAGTGGATATTGCTGGCCTCATCAATAACTTTTTATTACACTCCAACAATATTATTTGTGCCAATAGTATCTTAATATATTTGGGTTAGTTAGTTCATTTCTAAGCGAGCATTAACTCAGTCATAGCCCTCTCTGGCTTACAGCAATGTTTTCTTTCTTCTGCCTCAGCTTTAAATCATGGTAACAGAATGTAACAATTTTGTGTCACCTCCTTCTGATCTCAGTAAAAGAATCTCTAGGTGTAAAAAATGTGTTACACCAGAGGCTGGGAGAAACTGACGGTTAAAACAGCAAAGTGCAGATGGATTAAAGTTGCTCTATGATTGCAAATATTTTTTTCAGTAGTAATTTTATATTGGATTCCTAGTCTGCAGATCCAAAGTCAAACTGCCATAAGCAGGTGCAACTCCCATTGGAGTCAATGAGCTCCAGTGATTTCAAGGGGAGGGTTGAATTTGGTCTTTAGTGTGCATGGGTCACAATAGAATAGACATTGCGGGCATCAATGGCTCTTTTGAACTTTCAGGTGACTAATCTGCAAAAGGAGAAGGATTTACACATTAGAGGGTGCATCCATGAGCTGTAGGATCAAGGCCTTCAGGGGAAAGTATTTCAAACACCCTCATTCAAAGGGAAAGGTGACACTTCGTTCTTTGCTCACATTTTCCCTCTCTTGCAATGCCAGGAATTAGGGGGCAGATGGACAGTGTTAATTTAGACTCTCCTGGCTTTTGCCAGGCTATTTTCCTCCAAACCCGATTGTTATTTACATATATTTGCTCCTATTGTCATTCAGTCACAGCTGGCATTCAAACTGTGCCACATTACCTGTCTGAGTAGGAAGCTTGTGTAGGTCGGCGTTGCTGCTGCTGTCGCCTCTGTTATCATCACTCTCTCCTGTTCTCATTTTCCTGCATTGCTGGTTGAGGTCCTCCGCATTCTGCACAGGTACCATTGCCGTTTAACAGCTCTATTCCACACTTCAGGGTAGAAACACTTCACAGGGCAATTGTCCGTCCTGTGCTGCCAACAAACGCACAGGTTATTTTCCTCATGGCAGCGTGATACAGAAGCTTACAGAGTGTATGGCCCAGAGTGATTTGTGAACAACTTTGTTTCTATTTCAGAAGGCTTTGCCCTTTCTAGTGACACAGGCTGTTGCTATTCTTGGTAGCCTATCACAGGCAAGTGGGAGGGCCATCTTGCAGAAGTATTGTTTTTGCCTTTAAACAAACAGTTGAAGCCATTAGGCATTCACACAGAGCTCAAGGCACATTCTTTAGCCATTAGCTTAAAGGATCTCTCTTGTGTTAATGTACCTTTTTAAAAAAAAAAACAGAGAAGGAGCATGAAGGGCAATTTAAACTATTTGCTGTGTCAGCTAAAGTTAGGGCACTGAATACACACAGATGGTGTCAATTAATTCTTTTGAATGATGAACAAGTTATTAAGAGAAATTCTAGAGAGCAAAGCAGCGTCAGTCTTTCAGCCTCTGAGTGCATTACCCAGTGGTAGCGATGATATATTTTTAGTCATTTCTACCGTGCCACAGTTACGCATGGCACTTTACAGATTAATAAAAAGGCGCCTGCCACATGAGTTTAGAGTCAAAGGGCCCAATCCTGGGCACTGCTAAGTACCCACAATTCCCACTAACTACAACCAAAGAAAGGGGCAATAATAAACGAAGGGGGGGGGGGGGGAAGAAAGACAAGGGTTACAACAGTGAAAGAGGAGCTATGTACATAGAGCTATGTACATACTCCCTTGAGTAGGCCCATTGGCATCAGTGAGGCTAGCTGTTCATGTAGGCATGCACCAAGTGAGCCGGTAGTGTGGTGTAGACTTTTAATTTTGTTTCTTTTTTGTTTTGTTTGTTTTTGTTGCAGTTAATGCATTAACACATGGGGATAGAATGGGAGTGAAGGCTAGGGCAGAGGGCAGAGGTGGAAGGCTGGTAACTCTTGCACTAGTACCATTTTCAGGAAGGAGCATTCCTAAACATTTTTCACCTTAATTAAAACAGACACCAAACACCCCTTATCAGTCTTTGCTTGACAAGGACATTCTACAGAAGAGAAAATAAATGTATTTTCTGACAGGTGGGTCACAGGAAGGTCTAGAGGCAGGAACATTTGGATTCCAAAATAACAAAGATTCTTGCTGCGGCCTTATTATTTTTTTTTTTTTTTTGGCAGTACATTTGGCATTGTCTTACAAGAGTCAGACTAATCTTTCTCCCACCAGTAAATTTTTTTTTAGAAAGAAAATCAAATAAGAGCATATCAAGGAGTCAGCAGCTATTGGATGCTGTCAGAGTCTGTAAAAAAAAAAAAATACTCACTACTTCCAGCGAGATATGTTTTCATGTGGTACATTTAAAAAAGAAAAAAAATCATGTTTATTTTGAATTTTTGATAAAAATGGGGCGCTGTTTCTATGGTGGGGGGAGCTGTAATTTTGTTTTGAAAAATCTGTTTTAATTATGAAAATGAATAATTTTATCTATGGCAAGATTTCCCTGTGACAATCTGACTTGTACCCAGCCTTTTCTGAGGGCCTGTCCTGTTTCTTGCGTGATTCTCAAATAGCTCCCTCCCTGAACATGACTCTTAGACAAAACTCAGACTCTTTTTTCAGTTAGATCCCTCAACAGATCCTGCTTTCTTCTAGTGTCCAAAATCCCTAACCCCTCTCTTTAATGATCTTGGTGATGCCTGAGGGCATTATCCTATGTGGCATATTGGCTGGAAACAAGTCCCTCATCCTGGATGCTTGTCTTTGGGAGAACATGTGTGGCTCAATTCCCCTCTCTTGACTGCTAGTTTGTGGGGAAGCTAGATTCTTTGTTTGACCCTCTGTAGTGTTTCAACTCTGAGATGATACATACCATAATATATTGCGTAGCCAAGAGTATATGAGATTTCAGTTTAGTGGCAGCGGGGGCCCCACAGAAAGGTTATCAGAGGACCTTTGGGCCCTCACTGCTGTCTAGCAAAGATGAGGGCTGTGTTTGTGAGGAGAAGGGCCTAATAGAAAATCATAAAGGTAGAATAATAACCATGGTGGACTTCCCCCATCTCATTCTCCTTTGGTGGTGGGGCTAATCAAAAGTTTGTCAAACCTTAAAGTTTGGGTTCATGGATGAGTGATGGAGCAGGTCTGAAAATATGGCCCATCACTAGATAATCATGTATGTCAGAGATTACATTGATTTTGTTTCTGTGGGTTATCATTATGTTTGCCTTCCAACTAATAAGAGGCTGTTTTGCTGGAAACAGAGACAACCCCTGAGGAGTTATAAGAATGTTCTGAGAAAACAGAGGAGGCAGCACTGAAAGCACTATAATTAGGTTTATCTCCTCCCTCCTCACAAATGTCAAGAATTTTTAGAGCTTCTACCCTTCCTCCCCCCTCAAGGGGACACTGCAAATCTTCATAAAATATTTACCCCCAGCTTTGAGCCGATTCAGCTTCAGCAGTCTGTGCAAGTATTATTTACTTTTTGTTTATTTTTTACAAGAGTTGGAGAGAGACCCTATGACTGTATCCCTTTTCCATTCTTCCCTTCCCTTCCACACGTATCTCTCCATTTAAAGTGCTAAAGAAAGGCATATTTATTAGGTAGAGGTGGTGGCACTGGGAGGAGGGCTATTACCTACTCTCCCCATCTAAAAACATTCTCTCTCAAGGCCCTCTTCCCCGGTATGAGAAGGATTCTGCTGCCAGTCTAGGTAATAAAAGGAAGAGGCTGCTTCTCATCAAGTTTCCAAAACTTCTGTTAGGTAGATTTTACATTACAAGTGCAAAATAAATAAAGACATAAAATTTAGTGATTTCAATAGAAAATTCCCAATTGATCAGTTTAGAGAAATGGACTAAGAGTCAGGAGGCCTAGAGCCTTATCCTTTAAAACGCTTAACTTGGGAGCCAAAGGGACCCATAAGTCCTTAAAGTTAAGCTCATATGTATGTTTTTTGCAGGACCAGGGCCCCAGTTTCTCTTCCAAGCAATGCCATTATTTTACCATGTAACACTGCTGTCGGGCAGCCTTTACCTAACTTTTCCCACTGAGGTAGCCTCAAGAGATAGCTCTTATTTTCATTTGTGGGACAGCAGTTTGTACACGGTGTTACTTAAGCAGATTGTTAAACAACACAAACAATAATACAGGATATTCAGTCTAAAACAGTGAACTGCCTTGTTCATTATTCTGATTAGAGTGTTACCTCAAATCCCTTTCTGAATATTTCCGCTGATAATGCCTCAATAGCATCTCTCTTGTCTGGCCAGAGGAGAGGGTGCTATCCTGAGACTTAAGGAAACCCGCATTCAGTTCCTTGCTCCACCAGAGGCTTCCTGTGTGATCTTCGGAAAGTCTCTCTGGTTATATCTACACTTCAAGCTGGAGGTGTAATTCCCCGCTCAAAGAGATGTAACTGCACTAGCTATGACTGAGCTAGCGTGCTAGACATAGAGTGTAGCCATAATGGTGTGGGTGGCAGGAGATGGTAGCCTTTCCAAGTGTGTACCTAGTGTCTTGGGCGAGTATATACTTGGAGCAGTATGTACTTGGAGCGAGTATGTACGCTTGCACTGCTGCAACTACATTCTATTTTCAGTATGCTAGCTCGATCACTGCTAGCGTGGGTGTATCTCCTCAAACTAGGAATTACTCCCACAGCTCAAAGTACAGCCACACCCTTAGTCTCTCTGTGCCTCAGTTCCCCATCTGTAAAATGGGGATAATAGCACTTCCCTATCTCACAAGGGAGTTGTGAGGGTAAATACAGAAAAGCCTTGAGATGCTCAGATAATATAATGATGGGGACCATATTGGTACTTCAGATAGATGAATTCTTCCTTTCATTAGGAAGTTTGTTCTTATTTTTAACCTAAACTTGAACTTCTCCATTTTAAGACTATTCTATCTTGTAATATGTCCTTAGTCAACATTGAATGAGCCTCCCTCCCTCCTGTATATTATTTTCTTGTATGTTATTGGCCCTTTCCATCTGTTTCTTTATGGTATATAAGTTATGTTTTCTTCATCATTCCTCTATTGTCAGACCTTCCAAACCACTTATCTGTGCTGCTAATTTTTTATTCTCTCTGGGCCAAATCCTTGCTTAATCTTTACTCTGGCAAAACTCATGAGTAAGAGTCTACTTGAATAAGGGCTGAGTAAAAACATAGTAAGGACCTCGGGGCTAGGGCCAATATTTGTTACCAAACTTCTGATAGTGTGTTGCCTACAATTTTATATTAATAACAAGAAGATCAAGGATATGAATGTGACTCACCTTCAGAAGCGATGCTGTTTGAATGGGGCACTGGGGAAAGTCACCACTGCCATTGGCCATCTCTCCCCTACTGCCCTTTGTGGCACACATATGGAATGTCTAAATGACACATGGAAATCATAAAAGCATTGGGCTCTCCATGTTGGTGAATTTGTGACTGCTGTATAAAAATAGACAAGGTTATGCAAAGGAAAAACTGACTGATTTGCAAAGATGAACAAAAAACCATTTCCTTGTCTCTGGTTCTGAGAAACTTTTAATTTTGGAGATGAGATAGGGCACAGGTCAGTGGAGTAGAGATAAGAGATAACTGAAGTGGCTCACAAAGATTTTTAAGTGGATCTAAATATTGAGGTGAGATAAAGATGTATCTAAGTGACAATTGGAGAGGCATAGTGAGAAGACATCTGTGAGCGTTGTATAAAGTGACCCCTCTCAAGATTTGTTCAGCATTACTATTTTTCAGGGTTTTTCATGCCCCAATCCAAGAAACTGCAAGACTATATTAATTGTTCATATTTGAACGATGAGCATTTCTCTGTCAGTGAGAATGGGAACTACTCATTTGTCTTGAGATCAATGGCTTGGCACTCAGCCAGGTACAAAGGGCTTTTTGCCAAGTCATCAGTAACAAGCAGAGAGTAAGCGAATCCATAACTCAGCAGTTGAGAGAATCTATTCATACAGTAGTGGCTGAAAAACTGAGACATCAATAATATTAGTGTTAATTGATATCCTACTATAGGAAGGAACTGGAAAAGGACTGGCTGTAGTCAATGAACACAAACAAAGAGAGGAAATGCTGGCAGTTCATGCCCAAACTCTACAGCCAAGAAGATCATAGGAAGAGGATGTCATAAACCAGAATGTTCACAGAGCACTTGCTGGTGGTCCACAGAGCAGGACCGTCCCTAGGCATACGCAGCATACACAGTCGGGGGGTGGGGGAAGGAGAGTAAAAGACCGGGGGACTTAAAGTGACAGTGCGCTCACTGTCTCTCACACTTCCCTAACACACACACTGTCTCTCTCACACACGGACTGGCTCTCAGACCCACATACACTCTGCTTCTCACAAGTCAGAGTCCCCCAATAGATTCTCTCTCTCTCTCTCTCTCTCTCACACACACACACACACACACACAGAGTCTCACACTCCCCAACACACACTTTGTCACACAGTCCCCCAACACACAGTCTCTCTCTCTCTCTCTCTCTCTCTCTCACACACACACACACACACACACACACACACACACACACACACACACACACACACACACAGAGTCTCACACTCCCCCAACACACAGTCTCACACACACACACAGGCTCTCTGTCTCTCTCACACACACTGGCTCTCTCTCACACACACATACACACACACACGTATTATTGTTGTTATTACTGCTTGGTAATTCCTGTCAAAATGCTCGTGGTGAGCCAGGAGTGGCAAGGGGCTGCAGGAGGGCCGTGGGCTCTGGCAAATGCACCCCCCATGTGACAGCGCGAAGCCTGCCATGAGCCACTGCCGCAGTGTCTGCTGCGTACGAAGCTCGGTGTGTGTCAGCAATGGGGGCGGTTCTGGGGATCCGCAGGCGGGGGTGGTGGCTGTGCTCCCTTGACACACTGGGGTCAGCAGCGCTGGCTGGGGACCGCCTTCAGTGGAGCATATGGGCACCAGTTTAATAATACTGCATAGAACCCCATAAATCCTAAGTATGGCCCTACCACAGAGGGCTGGCTGGTCACATAGTGTTGGCTCCTCCCCCTTATTTACAGAGGAGAAAAACAGGACATATGTGAGGGAGAAGACAACGTGAAGAGCAAAAGCAGACAGTGCATTTAACTCTTTTCTAAAAGACCCAAGCACCATATTAAAGGTAACTAAAATACATTAAGTACTTACCTTATATTACTTTTCCATGTATGCAATTAATATAATTGCCACATTAATGTTACACAATCACAAACTGGAGGGGAGATGTCTGTACTATTGTGAATGGAGAGAGGACAGTCCACAAGATCATCTTGAATAAGAAAGCCTGTCTTTATTTGGGAGCCCTTATCATAAAGGCTGCATCTTGGACATGACTGATTGGGTCCCAGTCTGCAGAATGTTATAGAGCAGCAGTTCACGACACCCAGATGGTTTGCAAACAGATGATAAGGGGTTACAAGTCCAATCACCCTGTCCTTCTCATGTTGCTCCCTGAGAAGGGACTCCTGGTGAGAACTGGCTAAGGGAAGGGCATTCTGGTATGGAAAAGGTAACAGAGCGGGAATCCCAATATGGAAATGATTAAGAACCACTGGGATGGACTGACAAGTTAACCAGGCACCATGCAACATAATAACGATGCTGCAGCTTCGGAGCAGACAGGATGTCATGCTGTTCAGAAAAAAGGAGGAGGACTGAAGGGATTGCAATTAATAAAGCAAAAAGGTGAGGGTGAAAATGTGAGCCAGTAGCGCTCACAGGAAGCATTTGTTTCACTGGTGCCCAGATGGCATCAAAGGCATCAGCTGAGCTATTTTCTTATATCTGCTTTCAGAAATGAATCTTTTGGCTGACTTAACAGCTTATAATTAGAAAAATAATCACGATAGAAACTGAAGAATTACTTTTAATTCTAAACTGCTGAATAAGGGGAATCTGTAGGCTTTGGGCCAATGTTTCTTGCGGATCCCACCCTATACAAATGTTCCTGGTCTCAGCTCCTGTCTTGTCTACATTACCAACAGTCCTATTTTGTGGGATTGGAAACAGGGCAGAATGCACTCCCATAGAAACACCTCTTTGACTTTTTGAATTTGTTCCCTTCACATATTTTTAAAATAGGGGGGGAAAGAGTGCACCCATCTTATCTCCTTGGGCCTTCATATCTAGCGAGTCACAGCTGCTCAATTTCTTCCAAAATCTGGAAGTAAAATTTGGCAACAAATCCTTAAGAAAATATGCCTGGCGGGCCAGTTCTCTATGGGATTCCTACCTCCTTGAGTGTCAAGCTTTTGCTCTCAAAAGCAAAGGTCCACCTCCTGTTAATAAGGTCAGTTGGACAGGCATGCCTGGATCCTGGGAAGGGGAGTAGGATAACAATTCAGAGAGAGAGAAAAAGAAACAGCAGAGAAAAGGAAGAAATGGAGAAGCAAAACCAAGACAAACATACAAGTACTCCAGAAAAAGAACAATATAAAAAAGCACAACTAGCCTCACCTCTCCCCCTTGCCATTAGAAGATGAGCTGAGGCATTGACACCCACTCAGCAATGGAGTTTGGCAAAGTTCCAAGTGGAAAGACATAAAAAGAGACAGAAAAATATCCCAAGAAAAATAAGTAATCCATCCTTGAGAAAGTATAGTTGTAAAAAATAACACGCACTTATTATTATTATTTATTAGTTAATACGATGTAATTCACATAGCCATCCACCCCACCCAAAAAAGCTTTTTGCAAACCTATGTTAAGCTTCACGGCACCCATGTGAGCGAGGTAAGTCTCATTTTCCCCTCTTTGCAGGTGGGGAAACTGAGGCACGGATGTTATGTGATTTGCCTTAAGACAGCCACACAGTGACTCTGTGGTAGAGCTGGGAAGAGTGTCCTCATGTGTCCCCAAGTGTCCTCAGGCTGAGTTCTGTGCTTTACCTACAGGCAGTTCTCTCTCTCTCTCTCTCTCTCTCTCTCTCAGAGGGGCTATTAAGTTATATTTACTTATTTAATTCAATTATATATATATTTTTAAAAAACCACAACAAAGCCTTTCTGAAAAGTCCTTGACATCTGTTAAGCAAACAAATAATCAACTCAACCAGAAGCTAAGACCATGCTGCAACAATTTCCCTTCCTCTTCAATCGGTAAAACACTTACTAACTTTCTACTGCACCTACTGTTTTCTCTGCATTAGAAGTGCCTCTCACATTGGTACCTTCTTTGCATTTTGTCAAATCTGCAGCGCGAGTGTTCTTAAAATGAACAACATGTGCTGAGTCATCATCCGAGATTGCTATAACATGAAATATATGGCAGAATGTGTGTAAAACAGAGCAGGGGACATACAATTCTCCCCCAAGGAGTTCAGTCACAAATTTAATTAACGCTTTTTTTTAAATGAGCATCATCAGCATGGAAGCATGTCCTCTGGAATGGTGGCCGAAGAATGATGAAGCATACAAATGTTTAGCATATGTGGCATGTAACTACCTTGCAATGCTGGCTACAAAAATGCCATGCAAATGCCTGTTCTCACTTTCTGGTGACATTGTAAACAAGAAGAGGACAGCATTATCTCCTGTAAATGTAAACAAACTTGTTTGTCTTAGCTATTGGCTGAACAAGAAGTAGGACTGAGTGGACTTGTAGGCACTGAAGTTTTACATTGTTTTGATTTTGAGTGCAGTTGTGTAACCAAAAAAAATCTACATTTGTAAGTTGCACTTTCAGGACAAAGAGATTGCACTACAGTACTTGTATGAGGTGAATTGAAAAATACTATTTCTTTTATCATTTTTACAGTGCAAATATTTGTAATAAAAATAATATACATTTTGATTTCAATTACAACACAGAATCCAACGTATATGAAAATGTAGAAAAACATCCAAAATATTTAATACATTTCAACTGGTATTCTGTTGTTTAACAGTGTGATTAATCATGTGAGTTAACTGAGATTAATTGACAGCCCTACTTTTTACCATCAAATTGGAAATATCTTTGGTTTAATTTTTCTCTCACCTATGTAGTATATATACAGTATTCCCATTGGAGTTAATAGAGAAAAACTGGTGTAAAACTGTAATAAGTGATTAATCAGATTGATATTTGTGGCCAATATGTTACTTCCAAGAGTAGGTGAATGAAGGACTTATTTTATCCAACCACTTCAATGTAGATTGGGACTATAAGCTTAGCTCACAGAAGTATGCATTTTACATGTATTTTGGGGGAGAGGCAGAGGGCACAATGGAGTTAATTACATTTGGAATTTTAACAACTTTGATTATGCTGGATATTAGTTAAAGCCCAATCCTGCAACTTGATTTGCATTGGTGTTGTCATCTGCCCATGTGCTGTCAGTTGCAGTATCTGGGCTTTAAACCAGTGAGTTGATAATGGCACCCACTCTCTGAAAATCAGGCCTCTTTAAGATGTCTCAAGTAGGGCACCAAAAAATGGAGTCCCCCAAAAAGACTACTTGGAAATTTACCTCAAGGTTTTTGTAATTCATAACATGTAAATATGTTTCTTCTATATATGGTCCTCTCATGATGCATCACTGAAAATTCTCACTGCCCTTCCTTATCAAGAGAAATGTAAATTACTACATGTATTTTGTGTGCCCAACAACATTTATGCCCCTCCACCATTTGTTCGTCATACACAAAATGTTCATGTTTTTAATTATTTCCATGATGTATTTTATTGAATATCTAGAGTAAAAAAAAAAATTGGTAAATGTCAGCAAGTGGTATTTCAAGTTCTGGTAATTTTATTGATCATAGTTTGCAATTTAAAAGAAAGTTTACATGCAATGAGTAATACTGAATGACTGGAACCAGATTTCCAAAGTTCAGCAAAGGTTTCAAAAAGTTATATCCTAAAAGGTAATGTTATGTTACATACACCTCCTGTCTCAAATGTACAGATTGTTTTACAATGTGTGTGAAATATACACAGTGCACAAAATAATGTTAAGGGATGTATGTTTAAAATAGTCTGGTTTTGTGAATACTTCTTTGAGATTGTTAATAATCTAATAGCTAATGATGAATGAACTTCAAAAGAGTTGGAAATTCATGCTCAGCACTTGCCCTCTGCATTTCAGTCCCCTTTAAGGTCTCAAGTTGGGCACTTAAAAATAAAGACACCCCAATTCACTAGTCACTTTTGAACATTTATATCTGTAATTCTTAACAAGAGTTACCAAAACTCTGAGAGGCGGATAAAAGGGACAGAACACAGAGAGAGAAGAAGGAGCAAGAGTCCTGCCCAGCAAAAGTGCCAGCGTGTCACCCTGACTTTTTCTTGGAAAGAAAAACAAACATTTTTTTCCTAATCTAATCTATTATGCCAACACTTTGCTATTAAACTAGTGACTACTAGTACTAAAGTGATTAGAATATGAGCCATGCTGGGTGATGGGGAGCATCCAGGTGTGTTAGGACCAAAGGCATCTTCATGATAATACCTAGCTCCTATTCATCCATAGATCTCAAAGTGCTTTACAAAGGAGTTAACTATCATTGTCCCCATTTTATGGAGGCACAACTGAGGCACAGAGAGGTGAAATGACTTATCCAAGATCACCTAGCAGGCCAGTGACAGCATTTAGAACAGGACCAAGGTCTTCTAAGTCCCAGTCCAGTGTTCTAGGCACTGTCTCTGTATTTATGTTTTAAAATAGAGATGAGTGAAATGCTGCACTGGCAGTATTTTGACAAAGGGCTCCCACAAAATGTTACCTCCTCAGACTGTGGTAAGACCCATGTGCCAGGTGTGCACTTGTTTGCAGAGAGCAGCAATGAGGGACGTGAAACTATTCATTTGTTTTCTAATGAGAAATGAGAAAACTCGCATTATAACTATAAAGAGGAAGGGGATGCTATTTTGGCAGACAAACTTGTATTAAGTGTAATTCCCTGGAAATGTTTAGACTTTGTTCCTGAAAAATTATGTTGAGTATATTGATAGTATCTACTTGTGCTGTTTGAAACGAGTTTTGTGCATGTGCTTGTAGGGGTGAGTGTGTGAGGGCAGAGGGGAGGGAGTATCTTGTAAAGAGACCCGGGGTGGAGTATCATCCTGAAAACACTTTTTTCCTGAAAATACCTGACACTTGATATAGTCTGCTATATTCCTCAGACCAAAATTGTCTCTTCAGAAGTTTTTTTTTTTATAAACCCCGAGGCTACGTCATCTTTGGAAGAGATGGTTAGCAATATGCAGGGAGGGAGTGAATTCCCATCAGGGAAAAGGAAATTACCCCAACCCTCCCTTTAATTTAACAATATGATTTTAACAAGGGGCTCCTGTGAGCCATTGAGAAGCCCCTCCTACATACAGCTGGATGGAGGAACCATTTTGAATAAAATAAAACTCAGATTGTTTTAAAGTTTGCAAAATTCTGATAACTTTTTTATTATTAGTCTGCAGTTCAAAACCGCAAGCAAAGTAGATTCTTCATTGGATATGTCATCCCACATATGCCTCTAGTCTCTTCCCTCTCTCCTGTTCACTTGAAATCAGCCGCTGTGCTGTTGTACTCTGCTTACAGCTCCCCACCTCTGATTTGTCATTGAGTCTCTCCGACCCCAATTCCTCTGCCCCCACCCCTATGCATACACGCTCATTGGATCTTGTTTGTAAATCTGTATTTCATTAGGTTGGCCTACAACTCTGACACCTTTAAAATTATCAGTATTCCATTGCCTGAACTAGGATACCAACATGAAAAACACTCTAAGCTTAACCGTGGCTTTGCCCCAAGCAAGGGACAATGCATTGTTGTGCTGCCCTTTGGAGCAAACCGTAACATATTTCCCCATTGCTCCAAGGAGGAAGTGCCCTGTGCCAATGCAACACCAATAGACCCTAGCCGTCAGCAAGCGGGATCAAACCTGGGACCTCTGGAGCTTAGGGCATGCATGCATGAGGCTGTTAAGCAGACTCATTTGATCTTGGTCTTTAAGTGGTCTCGGTGCCACTAGATGGGACAGAACACCACACCCAGAAGGTGTGTGGGTTACACCAGGTCTATGTGTGATGCAGCTTACTTCTCTCAGTATAGCTGGGAGGAGGTGTTTGGAGGAATGAAGCCTTGAATCCATCCACTCCCTTTCTCCGCCTGCCACCTACCAGGAAGGGTCTGCCTTGGCTCTGTACAGCCTCCTCTCCTCCTCAACTGTGGTATGAGTAGCTGGTACAAGGGAGTATATGGTGTCTTATATCCCATTATTCCCTTGCACTGCTACACACTCTGATTTGGCATTGTATAAATGCAGATAGCTAGATATGACAAATATTCCAGTCAATGTGGTGCAAACAAAGCTTTATAATTCCAATAATGCATCTGATCTGGGTGAGATAGATTGGTGCAAAATGTGGATGAGAAAATACTTTGTAGTTGCTACTAAAGGTTGGCTGTGAAAACTCTTCCTGCCACCAATACAAAGTGTGCAAAAAACATTCTTGCCTATGACTGGAACTTTGATTTTATTTTTTCACTGTCCTTAGCTACAGTTGCCTTAATTGGATATGGGGGGCAGACTACTGTCCGGGGGGGGGGGGGGGGAGCAGCAGGCCCATTCTCCTTGTCTAGTATCTTCAGGGGATATATCACTCACTCTCTGCCCATTGGCACATAACGCCTATCCCATTGCAAAACCTGGCTCTGCCACTGCATCCACCCCAGGGTGAAGATTTTGCAGGTTAATGAATGTGATATATATAAACCAGAATAGTATCAGATTAAGAATCCATTGTAGCTACTCTGATTATAATCAAAAGGTATTTTTGAATTTTAGATTTGGGACACTAGGCTTTAAAGTTAGAGAAGCACTGCATTTAGGGATCTCTTCTATTATTCCACCCCCTTTGTTATTGTGGGAGGGCAAGGTCAAATCAATGTCTTTGACAGTTCTCAAAGCAGCTCAAGTTGTGGTTGTTCTCATAGAATATCAGGGTTGGAAGGGACCTCAGGAGGTCATCTAGTCCAACCCCCTGCTCAAAGCAGGACCAATCCCCAGACAGATTTTTGCCCCAGATCCCTAAATTGCTCCCTCAAGGATTAAACTCACAAACCTGGGTTTAAGCAGGCCAATGCTCAAACCACTGAGCTATCCCTCCCCACAGCATATCTCTTCCAGGAGTGAGTTCCAGCTGTGTGCCAGACACTCAGAAAGCATCCTCTCTTGTGCACACGAGTCTCACTCTCAGGCTGACAATTCCATTGTTCCACAGACCTGCTGGGAGGTGATCTTTATTGCTCAGTCAGTCCCCTGGCCTGGGCAAAGGTAGCTATAGTGCCCACTACCTTCAGACAGAGCAGGAAAAAGGAAACAAATAGGTTTTGGAGCATGAATTGAATCACTTGATGGTAATGCAGAGACCTCTCAATGAGTTTTGTACATACATTTTGTATGTTTTGATAACATGCTGAATCTTTCAGAGGCAATGATCATAGAATCATAGAATATTAGGGCTGAAAGAGACCTCAGGAGGTCCTCTAGTCCAATCCCCTGCTCAAAGCAGGACCAACACCAACTAAATCATCCCAGCCAGGGCTTTGTCAAGCCGGGCCTTAAAAACCTCTAAGTATGGAGATTTCACCACCTCCCTAGGTAACCCATTCCAGTGCTTCAGCACCCTCCCAGTGAAATAGTGTTTTCTAATATCCAACCTAGACCTCCCCCACTGCAACTTGAGACCATTGTTTCTTGTTCTGTCATCTGCCACCACTGAGAATAGCCTAGCTCCATCCTCTTTGGAACCCCCCTTCAGGTAGTTGAAGGCTGCTATGAAATCCCCACTCACTCTTCTCTTCTGCAGACTAAATAACCCCATTTCCCTCAGCCTCTCTGCATAAGTCATGTGCCCCAGCTCCCTAATCATTTTCGTTGCCATCCGCTGGACTCTCTCCAATTTGTCCACATCCCTTCTGTAGTGGGGGGGGGGACCAAAACTGGACACAATACTCCAGGTGTGGCCTCACCAGTGCCAAATAGAGGGGAATAATCACTTTCCTCGATCTGCTGGCAATGCTCCTACCAGTACAGCCCAATATGCCGTTGGCCTTCTTGGCAACAAGGGCACACTGCTGACTCATATCCAGATTCTCGTCCACTGTAATCCACAGGTCCATTTCTGCAGAACTGCTGCTTAGCTAGTCAGTCCCCAGCCTGTAGCGGTGCATGAGATTCTTCCTTCCTAAGTGCAGGATTCTGCACTTGTCCTTGTTGAACCTCATCAGATTTCTTTTGGCCCAATCCGCTAATTTGTCTAGATCACTCTGGACCCTATCCCTACACTCCAGCTTATCTACCTCTCCCCCCAGTTTAGTGTCATCTGCAAACTTGCTGAGGGTGCAATTCATCCCATCATCCAGATAATTAATTTAATAAAGATGTTGAACAAAACCAGCCCCAGGACTGACCCCTGGGGCACTCCGATTGATACCAGCTGCCAACTAGACATTGAGCCATTGATCACTACTCGTTGAGCCTGACAATTTAGCCAGCTTTCTATCCATTTTATAGTCCATTCATCCAATCCATACTTCTTTAACTTGCTGTCAAGAATACTGTGGGAGACCGTATCAAAAGCTTTGCTAAAGTCAAGATATATCACATCCACTGCTTTGCCCATATCCACAGAGCTAGTTATCTCATCATAGAAGGCAATCAGGTTGGTCAGGCATCACTTGCCCTTGGTGAATCCATGCTGACTGTTCCTGATCACCTTCCTCTCCTCTAAGTGCTTCAAAATGGATTCCTTGAGGATCTGCTCCATGATTTTGCCGGGGACTGAAGTGAGGTTGACCGGTCTGTAGTTTCCCGGGTTCTCTTTCTTCCCTTTTTTAAATATGGGCACTATATTTGCCTTTTTCCAATCATCTGGGACCTCCCCCAATCGCCACGAATTTTCAAAGATAATGGCCTTTACAGCTCCACCCTGTGGTCCTACTGGGAAATAACATCAGCTGCCTTTAGGACTTAAAGGATGCTTTGTGGAATTTTTTCACTTGCAAGATCTTTCCCTGTGCTCAGATACTATGATGAGATATGTTTTGTAAATGATACATGTAGCATGAATAGTAACAGTTATAGAGTGAGAGAAAAAGGGAATCAGAGTTTAGAGAACGCAGAAACTCACAGGAACAGGTTTATACCTATACTCTTCAGTTATTTAGAGCCCCAAGCTATTTAGAGTTCCTATTGTAAATGCCAATAGGAAAAGTCAATTAATGTTTTGAGGGCCTCATACCAAACTGAGCAAACATTCAGACATATTTAATGAGAGACGCTTTTGTTTCTGTGGACTATTGACTTGAAATGGGAGCTGCTTTGAAGGGGAAGATGTAAGATTTAATTTTTTTCTTCCACTAGGTGTCACCAACACTATATTTTTACAGACTACAGGAATGGCTAACATAGAATGTCTCAATAACATTTCAGCCAATGAATGGGCACATTACTTAGGGTTTGTCTACATGGGGAAATTGACCAGCAATAGCTACTCCAGAATAGCCATAGTGGCTATTCTGGAATAATTGCCTGGTGTGGAGACTCTATTACAGAATAAAAGTGATATTATTCTGCAATAAAATCTAAAAATTATTCCCTGTCAAAAATTATTCTGGAATAGCTAATTTATACCAGACTCGCTATAGCAGAATAGTTACTCTGGAACACCTGTACCAGTCAATTTCCCCTGTGTACATAAGGCCTAATGCTCCTTCTTCTTCTTCTGGTTTTTCATATCAGTACAATTAACAGTTGGAAATAATTCAAAAAGAAGAACATTCCCTAAACAAGAGAGTAACTGCTAAAATGAGTATTTGTAGTTAGAGTTTCTGTTCCTCGTGGCCAGTGCAAGAAAGGGGCAACAGGAGGGGTGTTTTAACACACTTTTGTGCCTCTCTAATTCTGGCCCTGCTTGGGAGCTTGCTGCAAGGCTGCTCTAAGTTGTATTGGCTTATAATGCCCCTCTCTGCGCTATTACAACCAGCACAGAATAGTTGGAGCACAGTGCACTCCAGCCACATCCCCTCCTATCATCCCGGCCTTCTCACTACATTGAGACCCAGGAGTGTTGCCAGCACAGAGCTATTTCACAAGCTCTACATCCATTTCCCATCCCACATCAAGGGTATCCTGCTTGGAATGTTTAAGTCCCCTTTTACTCAAGGCAGTCTAGTACATAGGCACACTGTGGCCCCCACAGCTCCAGCCCTGCAACACCACTCCTATATCATGCCCCACCTTTCACCTCCCAGAGATGCATGGTGCAGTGTACCACTCTGAAAGCTATTTTTTTCAGTTTCTCTGCACTACATCAGCTAGACTCAGGTCAAGTTTCCAGGCTTTTCTTCACAATCAGGAGGGCTAGCATCTTACTTTTAAAAAAAAAAATGAAAGTTCTGATATGATCACATGACTCCAGGAGATGATGCCCTAGGCATATGCCCATAGCGCCTATGTCTTAGTATGGCCCTGCCTTTACCACCCCAAGCATTACCTGAAGCCATCTAAAGGGGCTGAGGTCATGTGGCAGACTTGAGGGCCAATATATAGGTTCAATTGCTGGAGAGTTTTATCTCTGAATAACCAAACTTCAGACTTCAGCACACTTTCCCAGCCAGGGACTTGGTCTCGGTCTCCCACATGCATCCTGCAGGTCATGACATAACAGTGTCTAACCACAGCCAGAGGAGCCAGCGGTGTGTGACATGGGAATTTACCCGCCCTGACGTGAGCAGGTCAGGAAACAAAGAGAATATCTTTGCCACATGGCTGTGTGCTGCTCAGTTGGCGTTGGAGGCAGGTGTGGCTGCCAGGTTTTGTGCTGCTCCATGTGGGGCATTTTATGTAAATTATTTAATGGCATAATTTGCATATTTGCAAACATTTTCTCACCCTCCCTCCCAACAGCCTCCCCTTTCCTGCCCCCAGCCCACTGCAGGCCCCACCCTATTCTCTCCCTGCTCCTCCGCCCGCTGCAGGCCCCTGGCCTTTCCCACCCTACCAGCTGCCGCCACCACGGCCTCCTCCCTGATGCACTAGCTGGCTGTGCCCCAGCAAGGGGAGCAGTGAGAGGAGAGGCAGAGATGCCACCTGCCTCCCTCAGGCCCGGTGCCACAGCAGCCCCCAGTGGCAAGGAGGTGAGCTGCAGCTTTTGCTGGCCATGCAGCTGGATGTGTGAGGGTCCCTGTGGCTGTGGGGACATGTGAGGGGCAGGCTGCCGAATGCCTGGACTGTGGTGGCAGCCCTGGGTAAACGCAATATTAATAAAAATGTAACAAAGGAAACTGCCTCAATTTCTCAGCCTAGACGGGAGCCTGGCAGGGAACTGCAGGAGGTGGCTGCAGAGTGTCCAGATGTTCCTGGAAGCAAGTGATATTGCAGAGAGAGTCATAGCCTCCATTTGGCTACTTGGGGTCACACGATAAGGGAATTAAACTTTGTAACCATGACTCAAGTCAGGTGACTGGGATGGGAAATAAAGTAAGGCCAGCATTCCTATCTCCTACACCAGTGGTTTTCAACCTGTGGTCTGCAGACTATGTCTAAGGGCTGGTCCACACTAACCCCCCAGTTCGAACTAAGATACGCAACTTCAGCTACGTGAATAACGTAGCTGAAGTCGAAGTACCTTAGTTCGAACTACAAAGTACTTACCGCGGGTCCACACGCGGCAGGTAGGCTCCCCCGTCGACTCCGTGTACTCCTCTCGCGGAGCAGGAGTACCGGCGTCGACAGCGAGCACTTCCGGGATCGATTTATCGCGTCTAGACAAGACGCGATAAATCGATCCCAGCAGATCGATTGCTTACCGCCGAACCCAGAGGGAAGTATAGACGTACCCTAAGATTTACAAAGGGGTCCGCACCTCCATTTGAAAATTTTTAGGGGTCCGCAGATGAAGAAAAGTTGAAAACCACTGTGCTACATATTTTTTACAGGATGAGGTGAAAATAAGTTAGCACTTACATACACTAGTGCCTTTAATCTTCAAAACACTTGGCAAGCATTAGTTAATCTGGGATGGGCAGGTGCTGAGGGTCAGCTAATGTTGCTTCTAGCAGCAATAACATCTGCAAGGAAATCTCCATGGTTACAAAAGCACTATGCTGTAGAGTACAGATGCCTCCTGGTACTTCCCTGGACTCCTACCCAGGCTGTATCTGCCCTCTACTTCCCAGAGTCCTAAATTCATGAAGGAACATAGAGAGGCTTCTGTAGGATCCCGGGATGGGAGGGATGTGCAGAGGAACTGCTGCTTCTCCAATTCTGGCTACACGTCCCTCTGACATTAGATTTTGTTCCAATCAACCTATATGCAAGGAGAACCATGAGTGCTAAGTGGTGTATCTGACTAATCTGAGAGGACAGAGAGTAGCAGCAGGGATTAGGATTCAGGATTTCCCATCTCCTGGTCCTGTGCTCAGAACACACCACCATGCCCATCCTTAAAAGAAGAATTAGTACTTCTGTCTTTTGGTTTTGGCTCAAGCCAAAACTGGCAAGGAAGAGCTTCTTCGCTCTGATTAATTGGAATATGGAACAGGCTACTCTGTCATGGCCTGGATGCACAAAGTAGAAAAAGGCAAAAAGGGATACAGTATACTTAGAATCAGAAAATACAGTAGAATATATCTACTAACTATCATGATACACTTGCTGGGAGGTTAAACATGAACTAAATAGATATTTGGGGAGGGGGCTCTGTCTACAAATTATGTTGTATTGTAATTAGACCTTAAAATTAACCTGCTTTAAAGAGTTGTCCCATAGTGCATCTCTTACTTTGAGGTGTCCAGTAAAGTATTTTTTTAATTAAACAAATGCTCTTTACACTAATTTCTGATGGAGAATTTCTAATATTAAAAGTTTATAATCCTGATTTTGGAATCTTTTGGAAAGCAGATTTAAATACTACATTTAAAAGGAATGGGGGGAAGGAAAGCTTTTAGTTTTAAGCAATTAACTAGCTTTTGTAATGATTCTTTTAATTGGAGTAGTAGTGTTGGTCTGTACTCTCTTCTCAGAGTGTGGAGTTCTATAATAAACTAGAAAGAAAGCTCTCTGGAGGGAATGAAGCTTCCTGGAAATACCACATTTACATTCACAAATTAATATCCTTTTTATATCCTGACAGGTTTATCAATGTATTCTTTATCTGTAGGGTCAGAGGAATTCTTTTGTTTAACTCCTCACCTTATTTAGGCTCATTGCAAAAGACTACGATTTACTGAGCATGTAAGCAGAAAATTTAAACCTGTAAAGATAGACATTCTAAATTTAGGAAGGATAATGGAAAGCATTGTTCTTAGAGCTAAAATTTAGGACAGACAGCATAGTGGAAACAGATTAGTGCCAAGCTATTTGCTTCAACAGCAGGACTTGTCAATTTGCCATTTATAAATATGAGGACCAAATTTTTGTCTTAGTTACCTATGTAAACTGGTATTATTATAATTTACACTGATATAAATAAGAGCAGAATTTGACCGTAGGTTTTTATTCTGTTCTTTCTGAAAACCAAAAGGGTCACGGAGTCTGATTTAAATGAAATTTACATTCTTTCAACCAAACAGCAAACAAAAAGGATTAAAAAGGGTACTTAGAAACTCCAGAAGTAGCACAGAGCTTGGTAGGCTCTTCAGCAAATTTCATGCATGGATAGAAAGTTGAATATATGGGAAAACCTTTCCATAGACAGGAAGCATGAGATTTATACCAGAAATACTGACATTATACCAACCTGTGTTGGAAATGGTGAGCACTTTAATAACATCAGAGACAGAAACACATTAAGGCATATAGAACAGATATATAATTAAATCTGCACCCCAATTGATATGGAGTACCATTATATTAAAAGGATGCTATTTGTCAGGTTAGAAATCGTGGGCCACATCTTTGGGTCCTGCCAAGCTATGCTTAGTGCTGGACTGAGCAGGAAGGTAGTTGGGAGGGGAAAAATAGTTAAAAGCCCTATTTTGTGGGTTTAAATTGGATTTAAGTGGCACATAAACCTGGTGCTGATCTCTGCATATGGGTGAAAATCACCCAGACTGAATAAATAATACCTGCACCCTAAATGATTCTGCATGAAGTACCGATGTTCCTACCTGTGAATAATAACTGTGCACCAATTACAGTCTGCCTGGGAGATACACAAGTGTTCAGGGAGGTGAAGAGGCACCTTTCCCCCAGAAATCTCATTCAAAAGTACCCAGAATTGAGGGCCACATTCTGCTTTCAGTCACACTCATCTAAATATGCAGTAACCCCATCACAGTCAATATAGGCAGTCTGTATTTATTTTTTATGTGTTAAATGCTGCCAATGTGCAGCCTTTATCCCATTCTTGGGCCTCAATGTCATAGTGAATTATACCCAGGTAAGCAGTTATTGCTGTGTGGAATCACACAGATTTCATATAGACTATGGGTCAAATATTCAAAGGCACCTAAGTGACTTAGGATCATAAGTCCCACTGAAAATCTCCTAAGTCATTTATGCACTGTGATACAGGAGGGCCAGGGAGCAGTGGTAGAGGGGAAGTATATAAGCCCTAGGCTAATTAAGGCGTGGTTCCCTGTAGACTAGGGAGGGTTTCTACAGGTTAATTGGAGCACCTGTAGTCAATTAAGGCCCTGTAAGGAACCTAATAAAACCCCCTGCTTCAGGCAATCAGGGGAGGAGGAGGAAGGAGAGAGGACTGGAGCTTGGAGGTGTGTGCGAGATTAGAAAGACCAGAGAACCGAAGTAAAGGAGACCCTGCCCCGGCAGGGCAGGGAGACTCCCTCCCTCAGTGTCTAAGGACCGAGGGTGACCCCACCCAAGGGGGAAGAGGGTAAGAAACCTGCAGGGGTTGAGAGGGGCTGGGACTCAGAACGAGGAGCAAACCCAGACCCCTCCCCCGTTTCCCTCCTCTACCATCTTCCTGGACCACTAGTGGGGCCCTCAGCGTCCAAGAGCAGGGGCAAGGGGTGGCGTCTTAGCCCCCCTGCCAAGAAAAGTGCAGAACCCACCATACGAACATCGGCCATCTGGTCACATGTGGTTTTAGAAGTGGGATTTCTGTGTCGTGAACATAATCCAAGGTGGGTCACGACCACCCTGCCCCAAGATGGAGGACGTGGTCAAAGCACTGGTGGAAGCCACTGCTGCCCAGCAAGAGGCTACCCAGGTCCAGGCAGCTGCCCAACAGGAGGCCATGCGGCTACAACAAGAGACCAATCACCTGCTGATGACCCAGGCCACCCAAGATTGGGCCATACTATATAATCAAGCAGGATCTGTTGTACAGGGTAGTGCCAATATGGGGGGAAGTAGTAGAACAGCTCTTGGTGCCACGGAAGCACACAAGGGCTGTATTAGAGTTAGCTCATAGTCATCTGTTTGGGGGACATTTAGGAGCAGACAAGACCCTGGATAGAGTCCTAAGGAGGCTCTACTGGCCGGGAGTATGGGCAGAAGTCCAGTGGTATTGCACCTCCTGCCCAGAGTGCCAGCTGCATAGCTCCCGACCTCAGTTAAGGGCCCTGTTGGTACCCTTGCCTATAATTGAAGTTCCTTTTGAAAGGATAGCAATGGATCTAGTGGGCCCACTAGAAAGAATGGCCAGGGGCCACCGAAGCATACTCGTCATCTTGGACTACGCTACACGGTACCCCAAAGCCATTCCTTTAAGAAACCCCACATCCACGGCGATCACAAAAGAACTGGTGCAGGTTTTTGCTAGGGTAGGCATCCCTAAGGAGATCCTGACAGACCAAGGGACTCCCTTCATGTCGAGAGTAATGAAAGACTTATGTATCCTGCTCCGCATCCAAGCCTTGCAGATACTCAATCTATCATCCCCAAACAGATGGTCTGGTTGAGCAATTTAACCACACTCTCAGGAGCATGATCCGAAAGGTGGAGGCCCAATACGGAAAAGACTGGGATGCCCTCCTACCATACCTGATGTTTGCAATACGAGAAGTTCCCCAAGCATCTACTGGATTCTCCCCCTTTGAGCTACTGTACGGACGCCACCCATGTGGCATATTAGACATCACGAAGGAGGAATGGGAGGAACAACCCAACCCGGGGAAGAACGTCATTGCACACATAGCCCAGATGAGAGAATGAATAGCCCAAGTGACCGCCATCATATGAGAAAGCATGTGGAGAAAGCACAAGAGGCCCAACGAACCTACTACAATCGTTGGGCAAAAACACAGAAATTTCAACCAGAGGAACGGGTGCTGGTGCTGGTACCAACAACAGAAAGCAAGCTCCTGGCCAGTTGGCGTGGACCCTATGAGATCGTGGAAGCTGTTGGGGAGGTGAATTATAAGGTGAAGCAGCCAGACCGCCGAAAGCCAGAGCAGATATACCATATCAACTTACTGAAACCCTGGATCGATCAGGAGACGGTTCCATCCCAGGCAGATGACCCACAAGGACAGGTAAAGATATCCCCCGAATTAGCCCCAGAACAACGAACAGAGGTCGTCAAAATGATCCAGCGGAACCAAGATGTGTTCTCCATACAACCAGGCCGTATGACACTGATCCAACACAACATCATCACCTGTCCCGGAGCAAGGATGATGATAAAACCATATCACATACCAGAGGCAAAAAGAGAAGAAATTAGGGCTGAAGTAAGGAAGATGCTGGAACTTGGGGTGATTGAGGAATCACACAGCCAGTGGTCCAGCCCTATTTTCTTGGTCCCCAAGCCTGATGGCGCCCTGAGGATTTGTAATGACTTCCGGAAGTTAAACGAGGTATCCCAATTCGATGCCTACCCAATACCACGTATTGATGAGCTAATGGATCAGTTAGGCAAGGCCTGATACTTGACCACCTTGAACTTGGCAAAAGGCTACTGGCAGATCCCCCTGGCTGAGGACACCAAGGAGAAAACCGCTTTCTCTACACCCGATGGCCTCTTCCAATATACTGTCCTCCCCTTTGGGCTCTATGGGGCCCCTGTGACTTTCCAACAATTGATGGACAGATTACTTTGACCCCATGCCAAGTATGCTGCCGCCTATGTAGATGATGTGGTAATCCATAGCCCTGACTGGGAGATGCACCTGGGGAAAGTGGAAGTGGTACTAGATGCTCTTAGGCTGGCCTCACCGCTAACCCATCCAAATGTGCAATAGGGTTAGCCAAGGCCAGATACCTCGGGTATGTAGTCGGAAGGGGCCTGGTGAATCACCAATGGAACAAAGTGAAGGCAATACAGGAATGACCCTGCCCGATCCGCAAGAAGCAAGTCAGAGCATTCTTAGGGATAGTGGGGTACTATTGCCGGTTCATCCCTCACTTCACCAGAAGGGCAGCACCTCTGACAGACCTGATAAGAGCTCAGAGCCCGGAGATAGTTAAGTGGACCGAGGCGGCAGAAGAAGCTTTCACAGACCTAAGGACGGCCCTCTGCAGCCATCCAGTGCTCATAGCCCCAGATTTCAAAAAGGAATTCATCCTACAAACAGATCCCTCAGAGGTAGGACTTGGGGCCGTCTTTTCACAGATGGTGGGGGATGAGGAGCATCCGATACTTTACCTTAGCCGAAAACTCCTGCCCAGGGAGCAACGGTATGCCATAGTAGAAAAGGAATACCTCGCGGTTAAATGGGCCATGGAGATTCTACGGTACTATCTGCTTGGGCAGCGGTTCACCCTTGTGACAGACCACTGCAATTGATGCACACAAACAAGGAGAGGAATGCATGAGTGACTAGATGGTTCCTATCCCTACAAACTTTCCATTTCCGGATACAGCATAGAGCCGGAAGCCAACATGGCAACACAGACAGCCTGTCACGACAACACTGTATCTCGTCCCAAGTAGCCCAACCCCATAGTATTGAGCTGGGGGCGGGGTCAGATATGTGATATAGGAGGGCCAAGGAGCAGTGGGAGAGTGGGAGAGGGGAAATATATAAGCCCTAGGCTAATTAAGGCATGGTTCTCTGTAAACTAGGGAGGGTTTCTACAGGTTAATTGGAGCATCTGTAGTCAATTAAGGCCCTGTAAGGAACCTAATAAAACCCCCTGCTTCAGGCAGTCAGGGGAGGAGGAGGAAGGAGAGAGGACTGGAGCTTGGAGGTGTGTGCGAGATTAGAAAGACCAGAGAACCGAAGTAAAGGAGACCCTGCCCCGGCAGGCAGGGCCAGATTAAGACCTTTAGAGGCCCCAAGCACTGAAAAGATTATGGTGCCCCCCCATATGTAATTCAAAATAAAAACAATATTATACCGTAAAATAAAATTTTATTTTTCGAAATTACACAAAACTTACATGTATGCTGAAATTTAAAATAGCTTCTTTCTAGATTTTCTGATTGCAAAATTCTGGATAAGTTCATCGAAGCTGACTCGACGAAGCATGTCCACTTCCATACACAATAGGGAAAGTGAATCAAATCTGTCCTGACACATTATTGTTCTCTGAGGGTTTTTTATTCTTTTCAGCTGAGAAAAAGAGCGTTCTGCGGAGCAGTTAGTAATCATCAATATTAGAAAAATACGTAGTACGATCTCTACATTTGGAAACACACATTGTATTCCGTCTTTCAATATTGTGTCATGAAGATCAATGTGACTGAATTTCATTTTTCCTGTTTCATTAAACTTTGTGCACATATAACAGTGGAACTGCTGTGCTTCTCCACAGAGATTCATGTTCGAGTCAACAGGGTATGAGTCAACTAGGTTTTGGGAACCTTGTGAATATTGTTCATCAGATAAGTTCATATCATTTAGAAAAGAAAATCTACTTGATACTTCTTTGTACATTTCCCCTCTCCTCTTCATATGATCTTCAAGTGTATCAATTATAGCGTAGTAAGTAGATACGCGAAATTTGTCTCTAGGATTCAATGCTGTTTCTGTTGCACTGCTATCATTTGCTTGTTTTTCCATCATGTGCCAGCAATGCCCCTCTGCCATGTACATTGGCCAAACCGGACAGTCTCTACGCAAAAGAATTAATGGACACAAATCTGACATCAGGAATCATAATACTCAAAAACCAGTGGGAGAACACTTTAACCTGTCTGGCCATTCTATGACAGACCTGCGGGTGGCTATCTTAAAACAGAAAAACTTCAAAAACAGACTCCAACGAGAGACTGCTGAGCTGGAATTGATATGCAAACTAGACACAATCAACACAGGATTAAATAAAGACTGGGAATGGCTGAGCCATTACAAACATTGAATCTATCTCCCCTTGTAAGTATTTTCACACTTGCTTCTTATCAAACTGTCTGTACTAAGCCATCTTGATTATCACTTCAAAAGTTTTTTTTCTCTTACTTAATTGGCCTCTCAGAGTTGGTAAGACAACTCCCACCTGTTCATGCTCTCTGTATGGTGTGTATATATATCTCCTCAATATATGTTTCACTCTATATGCATCCGAAGAAGTGGGTTGTAGCCCACGAAAGCTTATGCTCTAATAAATTTGTTAGTCTCTAAGGTGCCACAAGTACTCCTGTTCTTTTTGCGGATACAGACTAACACGGCTGCTACTCTGAAACTTGTTTTTTCCTGATTCGCTTGCGGGACTGGGCTTCTTTGTAGTTAGTATCAGGCAAGATATCTTTTGATATGTCTTCAAATCTTTCGAAATCATTCCTCAAAGTGTGTAAGTGGTCTGCTAATGATTGACAGAGGTCTGCACATGTTTTCAAATCCAATTCTTTTTCTTGGAGAGCTTGACTTGTGTGGTAAACGTGTTGTAAAATTTCATTCCACATGGTCAACATGAATACAAACTCTAGTTCTTGCATCTTTTTTTGCAATGTTTTGTGCCTCGTATAGTTTCTCCCTTTTGTGATTGGTCTTCAGCTATACTTTCTAATGCATCCACAATCTTTGAGTAGGACTCCAGAATTGCACTTGTTGCCACTGCATGTGCCTCCCAGTGAGTATTAGAAAGAGATTTCAACACACAGTCATTGCCCAAATATGTTTTAAGAACTTCCCATCGGTGTGTTGAGGCAGAGAAAAACGTATAAAGTAACTGGACTGTTGAGAAAAACCTTACTGCCACCGGACAACAATCAACAGCACTGCGGCCAATAAGATTGAGAGAGTGTGCAGCATGGTATGAATATGGCATATTTATTCTGTTCTAAAAGCTTCTTCTGCATTCCTTGATAATGCCCTGACATGTTGGCAGCGTTGTCATAAGATTGACCTCTGCACTTTGAGAAATCTATTTTGCAAACTTGGCACAGATAATGCAGTACTTGATTTGCCATTTCTTCACCAGTGTGGCTTTTCAAATTGAGGAATGTTATAAATCGTTCAACTGGTTTTCCAGCTGTGGGAGACACATCTTAGTACAATACTCAATTGATCAATATGTGAAAGATCAGGTGTAGAGTTGACAGATAAACTGAAGTACCCAGCAGTACTTTATTTCATTAGACCAATGAGTTCAGCACATATTGTCTTGGATAAGTATGATGGGTTACCTTTGCCAGCATTCCCATATGTTGAGATATGGCCTGCTAAAAATGGGTCAAACTAAGCCACAAGCTCCAACAATCCCAAGAAATTTCCATTCTGCAATGATCCAAATGTGTCATTTGATCCCTGGAAAGGCAGACCACGTTCAGCTAATGTTTGAATAACAGCTATAACATGCTGCAAGACATGTTGCCAGTATTCACGCTCCCCTTTAATTTGTTCTTTCAATTTTTTTGTCAATCCAAAGCCCTGTCTTCGATTTAAATATGTCAACATTGAATCTCTGTGAGTAGTGCTATTTTCATGTTGTTCAATTAAAACAGTATTCCGCCAGTCACTAAATCCATCTGCAGCAAACCGGGATGTTGAAGGTTTATATGCAAAAAGTTTGCAAACAAAACAGTACACAGACCCTGTTGATGGTGAATACAGTAGCCATTCTCGAGTGTATTTCTCACCATTTGCTTTCATGCCGAAAAATATTTTTTGTGGACAATACCTTGTTTGTTTGCCATTGGTAAAAGTCCGACATGATTTCTCAAATGGCCGAGTGTGGTGTTGACAGTCATTTGGTCCACGATCTATCCAGTAAGCTACATCATCGGTACTGAAATCAACCCACATACCAGGATCTTTTCTCCTATTATTTACAGCCTGAGCAGGTTCAGTCTCTGACACATCAACACCTTCTAGAACAATGTCTGTTTAACCACCAGGAGTAGGATGATCAGTTACAGTCTCTGATTTCCTCGCATTATTTTGATCTACCTTAGTAGGATGCCCCCCTGGTTTAGGTGGGGATAAGTAATAAAAAGAGAACAGAAAAACGGGGGAAGAGTGTGTAGTGGAGTGTAAGGAAGTCTAACAAAGTTCTGATTTTTCCCATGATGACTACTTAGATGCTTTTTTTGAAATATCAAATATCAAATTTTTTCAAAAAAAAATCTCATTTTTTTTGGTGCCCCCTGTTTTGCTGGTGCCCTAAGCACGTACTTAGTCTGCCTATTGGGTAATCCAACCCTGCCATCAGGGCAGGGAGACTCCCTCCCCCAGCGTCTAAGGACCAAGGGTGACCCCACCCAAGGGAAAGAGGGTAAGAAACCCGCAGGGGTTGAGAGGGGCTGGGACTCAGAGCGAGGAGCAAACTCAGACCCTCCAACGCTTGCCTCCTCTACCACCTTCCCGGGCCACTAGTGGGGCTCTCAGCGCCCAAGAGCAGGGGCAAGAGGTGACATCTTAGCCCCACCACCACCAAGAAAAGCGCAGGACCCACCATACAAACATCGGCCATCTTGTCACAGCACTTTTAAAAATTTAACCCTGTATGCCAGGATAGAAGCATAAAAGACAGACACATAGAAGAGAGAATGAAATGGGAAATCAGAAGAACAAGTAATTTAGGCCCTGATCCAGCAAAGCACATAAGCATGGTCTTAACTTTAGACACATAGGTAGTCCCGTCACTTCAACTTGACTATTCACATGCTTATAGTAAAGCCTATACTTAAGTGCTTTGCTGGATCAGGGCCTTAGAAGGGTTTTGTTAGTTTTCTTGCTTTGTTATTATTGTTAACCCACTACTTGTGGTCATTTACACCAGTGTAACTGAAAGCAAAATTTGTCCATAATCCCATGCTAGTGTTATGCATTCATTAGGATCAAATGGTAACTCCCAATAGCTGTTGTTAGTTAGAAGCCTGCAATTTGCATAGATATATATGTCTTATACCCTAACTGCTAGATCTGTTTAACCTAGCTGTATACACAAGGGGGGAGATAGTTCCTACAGAAGGCTATCTACTGAACATTACAGATAGCACAATGTATGATAGAAAAAAATATAAGGTATAGGATTTCATTGTTGCAGTTAAAATGCCATTGCTGAATCTGTGTAGACCTGGCGACCATAAGTGCACAGAATCAATGGGCAGGCACCTAAATAAGAGTTGAACATTGGAATTATGTTTTTAGCATTATCATCTTAGCTGCATTACAATTATAATTTATAACTGAGTGACAGATAAAATAGAGAAAGGTATAATAGGTCTCATTTTTATTCAGTTACTGTAGATAAATGTTAGATATTAAACTATAAGCAACATATATTACAACCACATTATAATGGCTTGGGTACTGCAGGTATCCTTATGACTAATACTGCATGCAGAAACATCATACATCACCTGTGAGCAATGTGCCATGCCTGTGTGGACAAAGAAAATTGGGTTCCTGAACCCTGATATAGGAAATAGGGTTTATTTATCATTTAAAATCATTTCTTCAAAAAATCCCTGATGATCTATAAATCCTTTTTACTTCACTGCTTGAAGAATAAGTGTAGGACTATCTTATATTATAAAGATATATTTGCTGCAGTAGGCAAAAGGCGCTTACAAATATATGGGCATTGTATAGAGGCTGTTCACATATCCACAAGTGGGAAGAATATCCCCCTTTATGGTGAACACATATACCCTGTTGGTTTTGGAGGTAGTTAGTACTGGACTTAGTATTGATGGACAAACATTCAGAAGTTTGGTTCAAAAATGCATCAGGCCAGATTCCAGCTAGACTGCTTGCATTTACGTAGGCTTTGGCTGGGTTTGAGATTTGGCCTGTTGAGAATTATTGCCTGTTAAATAAAAAAAAATTGATAAGAAAAATGTCTTACAAAGGATTAACAATCATCTAGTGCTACAACAATTGTGTACTAGTCATATACTCCTCTATCCCAATATAACGCTGTCCTTGGGAGCCAAAAAATCTTACCGCATTATAGGTGAAACCGCGTTATATCGAACTTGCTTTGATCCGCCGGAGCGCGCAGCCCCGTCCCCCCGCAGAGCGCTGCTTATATCCGAATTCATGTTATATCGGGTCGCGTTATATTGGGGTAGAGGTGTAATTTAAAACACATCATGAACCTGATTTTTCTCTTAATTACACAGGTGACAATCAGCTGTGAAATCAGTGAGTTTACATCAGCGTAAAACTGGTAAAAGGCAAGATCAGAGTCGGGCCCATTATGTTTGTTTTTTAATTGTCAGTTGGCAATAATTTTAGATAAAATAACATTATCAAAGCAAAATGGATGAATGTGCTTTTGGGAACCTTAACCTTAAGCATTACCAAATTTCCAAAATGATTGTTAGAACTGGCTCCATAATGGCAAAATACGTGTGCATATACTTAAGGTAAATTACTTAAATTTGACTCACACTTATTCATGAGGCCCATATTATTTATTACTTGAGGCTTCATTTGAAAACTTATATTCATGAAAATGTTCACAAATCTGTACTGGAAATTCATCATTATTTATTTAGTTATCAGTCTTACACCATGGGGAATTTTATTTAAACAAATCATATTCACAATATACAGGCTCTTTAAGCACAAAAAGGGGACAGCTATGGTCTAAAATTTATTCTCATGAGTCACCAATAAATCCTGACCATAAACTGACTCATTAGATTTGGGTAGTCAGGAGTTTTGTTAAACTCTCTGCAAAATTCTTGCATTTTGGTACTCAAATGCACACATTCTCCTTTGACTTTCCTTAAAATTCTCAATGTTGAAGAGCTCTATCTTCCAGAGGTCACGGATCATGATGTCTTGCATTCCTCATGTATTCTTGAGCTGCTCATTCATATGCTCAGGGATCACTCCAATAATCACCAGGATTGTCTTTGTTCTAGTTTTCTATAATCATTTCACTTCGTGGCAGAGTGAACAGCCTTTCAAGGGGAGCAATGAGGGCAAAAAACCTAACTGATTCCAGGACAGAGCTTGATAAATTTATGGACGGGATGGTATGATGAGGCTGCCTACAACGGCATGTAGCCAATCTGCAACTGCTAGCAGTAAATATCTCCAACAGCTGGTGATGGGACAGTAGATAGGGAGAGCTCTGAGTTACTACAGAGAATTCTTTCCCAAGTGTCCGGCTGGTGAGTCTTGCCCACATGCTCAGGGTCTAACTGATCTCCTTATTTGGAGTCAGGAAGGAATTTCCCCCCAGGTCGGATTGGCAGAGACCCTGGGGGTTTACTATACACTGCCTTCATGTGGCAACCATTTTTCATAGAGATTTGAAACACCCTCTAGAAAAACATGACTATACCTTGTTATTCTCAAAGACACAAACCTTGTAATCCATGATATTTCATTTGCATGATTCATTGGAAAAACATGTTGACATGGTTATTAATGACAGTTTTCAGTATATTAGGCCATATCCTTAGCTGGTACATAGTGGCTTAGGGATTTACACCAGCTGAGGAGCTGGCCCTTTGATCCAAAGTCAAGATCCTCTCACACAAGATTCTACAGCCTTTCTCTTTGTCTCTCTCTGGAGATTGTGGGAGGTAATGGGCTGTGCTAATATAAAATCTGCCTCTCAAATGAGCATATCCATAATGATTTTCCTGGCCCAGGAGTATGGAGCAGTTTGTGAATCGTTTGGTACAGGAGGGGCACTGGGCCAAGGAGTCGTTTGTTCAAGTTTTTTCCTTGTTTACTTCTGCTACAAAAGTAGGGTTTTTTTCAATGTTGTCCCCCGCATTTCCTTTACAACGAGATGCTAGCGTCCGCTCTCTCCCATCATGGGAAGGTCATTTGTGCTGTTATGATGATTCCATTAGGCTGCTTGAACCCAGATGTGAGGCATGTTAAGTTGTTCTTGCACTGGTTTATCTGGTTCTAAATTACCCCGAATAGCCCCTGAACGTGGCTTTAAACCACCACATAGATAGGGCAGATAATATAGTGTTTGCTACCCCTGCAATGTTTCCTGTGTGGTGACCCTGGTCATTTGAGGGGTTCGTGCCCATGCACTGCTGACTCAGGGGTCCCTGGGAAGAATGTGGGAGGGGACCCCAGGATAGTGGGGAGGGGGCTGAAACATCAAGGGACCAACAGGAGACATAGCCTGCATCTCCCCCTCTCCCCCCGCCCTTGCTGTATGTAGTCTGCTGTTGCCCAGGTAGCAGCCCCCTCCCAGAGGAACCCTCTGTTGTCAGAGCCGGATTAACCTTTTGTGGGCTTGGCACCAAACATGTTTGTGGGCCCCCATGGGGGCAATGGAGCATAGTGCAGGGGGGTTGGTCCCCGGAGCAAGGGGCCAGTCAGGGGCATGGCATGGCAGGGGCGGCCTCGTTCCGCAGAACAGTGCGAGGGCACTATTTACAAACCGGCAGTTGCCAGACGCACAATGGCCCGCCCGGCTGTGTGCTGCCAGCATGCCCCTTCCCCTCGGGGGTGAGGCCATGCCGTGCCACACATCCCCCCCACTCAACTCCAGAACAACCCCCAATTCCCTATGGCCAGAGCCCCCCCGGACCTGCTATGCCCAGCGCCCCCTCCCAGACCCTGCCACAAATGCACAGCGCCCTGCACAACACCACCCCTGACCAGCGCCCCCCTGACCATAGTCCCACCACAACTGCCCAGCACCCCACACAGAACCCTCACTCCCTAGTGCCCCAACACACACAGATATTCCCCGCCCCCTCACAGCCCAGCACGCACCTCCCCCCTTCCCCCCAGGCCCTCCAGAGCCCCACTCCCCCGGGCCCTGCCTCCTGGCCATACTCACCGGCCCTCTGGGAGGTGACTATGTCTGCCGGGTTGAGCCAGCAGTGCAACCAGGGTTGGTCCTGGGGCGGGGAATTGCTCCGGCCCCTTGGGAGTGGTACGATCAGCCAGGCCAGGGCCTGCCCCGGCCGGGCTCCCTCAGAACTCACTTGCCTGGAGGGGCCCAGCCAAGCGCCCCACACTGTCCCGTTCCCCAGCAACTGGCTGGGACTGGCCAGGCTTCTTCACCAGTTCCAGGCGGCTCAGCTCCAGTGAGACAGGTGGGGCCCCACAGGTGGTGGGAAGCAGAGACTGCCCGGAGCAGGAGGTGCACTGGGGTATGGCCAGGGGGCAGAGGGAAGCTGGCGGGTGGGGCCGGAGGGTGAAGAGGAACCGACGACTAGTGGGTCGAGAGGAGCAAGTGGTGGGCGGAGGGGAGCCAGTGGGCTGGCGGGGTCTCAGGGCACAGTGCAAGCAGAGCAGGCCGGGGCCCCTTCTGAGCATGGGCCCAGCTCCATGACACCACTGGCGCCATTGTAAACCTGGCACTGTCTGTTGTGACCCCATCACTTGTGCTTGGACAGAAGCAAGTCCTGGATGTTGAGAAGCACCTCCCTGCAGAGGAAGCAGAGACAGGTTCTAGACATGGGGGTGAAGGACAGACTGACAATACGGATTTATGCGGGACTATTTCTAAAAGGGCTAAGACTTCAGAGGCCCCTAAGCTTCTGACAGTGGCTGAGTATGGAGCTGTGTGGTCTTGCATTGGGTGGTAACTCCATGCCTGGAGCTCCCAGTGGGGTACTGTCTTCCCCTGGCATGGAGATTCCTCACGATGCTGTGATGATGCTGGGTCCCAGCCTGGGGCTGCACTGCCTACCACTTTTGGGAGCAGCTACTTCCACTGAATCTCTCTCCTTCGTGAATGATGAGAATGTTACAGTGGTAGCTCAATGGCTCTTCTGTGCTAGTGGAGTCTAAGGGAGATGAAGAGAACAATGATGATCTCTTTGACTCCTCACTGGTTCCTGCTGTCCCAGCTAGTCAGATATCTAGGAAGGGTGAGTATAGTGTGAAGATTAATAATAGCACTAAAGGGAAGCAGGGAGTTGAGATTGAGGCCTATTTCCTTGATTTACAGCACTTTGTTCACTCAACTGCCCTTGTCTTGAGAGAGACCTCTGTTGATCATAGGAAACATTTCCATCTCAAAAAGTTGTTGAGCAAGCTGAGGAAGTGTGCGGAGTCGTTCAAGATAAAAAGTCCTCCCCGTGGCTCGCTTTCTTCAAAGTACTTCCATTGTCTTTCTCTACTGCTTGGCGCTCTCTTTTTAGTCTCTGTGCTGTTGCCAACTTTGGCCCTCTAAATATTAATGGATGTAGGATGATCATAAAAGGGTACAACTCTGAATTTCTCAGACCAAAATAGACTGATGTCCTTTTGCAACTGATGCACTCAGACCCTGATTATCAGGGGAACTGGTTGAAGGAATGGGAAGGAGAAACTTTCTTGAGCCCTGGCTCCAATGTCACTGCTGGGGTAGATGTTCTCTTTCCCCGGGGTGCAGGGGAGGAGATCCTTTCTGTGAAAGAGATTGTGCAGGTCTAGCTCCTCCAGGTGGAGACACATATTGGCACTATTGTTTTAAAACTTTTTACTGTGTATGCCCCTACCCTGGGGTGATATCGTGTCTCCTTCTGCAGACACTTGCCCAGGCCATGCTTGGCTGTGACCATGATTCTGTTATTGTTCTGGAAGAGGATTTCAATTGCTCTGAAGGTTATGTTTTAGACAGGAACCATGAGGAGCCCCACAGTCAATCAGGGAACTGTATTGTCTCATGCACACCTTTGGGCTAGTAGATGTTTGGAGGTTCTCCCACCAACTGTTAGGCAGTACTCTTGGCTGAAGGCTACTCCCAACCAGATCTCAGGGGCTAGATAGGATCATTTTTATACCATAAAGGCCAGTGTAAATATGTTTGTTCTGTTTTCCACATCCCCAATTCGTTTGTCTGATTATCATTATGTCTCTGTCAGTGTGTGTCTCCCTCTTCCTTCCTGTGCTTCCCACTGGCACTTTCATACCAAATTATTATAGGACTTGAATTTCACCCAGATGGCTGCTGTGTTTGGGAGCATTGGCGACAGCACAAGGCCCTGTATGAATCCCTGAGACAGTGGTGGGATGTGGGAAAGGTCCAGATCCAACTGTTCTGCCAACAGCATACCCAGGCTGCCAGGAGGCCCTTGTATCAGGCCATGAGCACACTGGAACAAGCCATCTTCGGCCTTCATGGCAACCTTGATGGAAACCCAGTGCAGCTTCATGAAATCTTAACTGAGAAGTACCGACTCCTAAGGTGCTTGTTGGAAGAGAAGGTGCAAGGAGCCCTGGTTCAGACCCATTTTTCTCAGCTCCATGAAATTGAGGTTCCCACAAGATTCTTTTGCAGGTTGGAGGTTTTTTGCCTGTGGCTACTGTATGGTCATCTGACATCTGACCTTGCTGAGATCCAGAAAACAACTGTTTCTTTTACAGTACTCTGTAGCACTGGCAATGGAGGAGCCATACCAGGGGTTACCCCATCTGACTGGTGAGGAACAGTGGTGCCTGGACACCCCAATGTCACTACAGGAACTCTCCATTGTAGTCCAGCTTTCTATAGGCAGGGCCCCAGGTGTTGATGAGCTGCCATCTGAATTTTACAAGCATTTCTGCATCTTATCGGTCCTGATTTTTTTCTAGTGCTGCTGGAGTGTAACCAGAAGAAAGAGCTGCCCCTTAGTTGCTGCAGGGCAGTGATCACTCTGCTGCACAAAAAAGGGAACCTCTGTGACTTACTGAACAGGTGACCTATTTCTCTTCTCTGTTCTGATCATAAGATTTTATCCAGAGCCTTAGCCAACCAGCTGAAGGACAGTCTGGACTCTTTGATACCCCCCGAATAAAACACATTGTATTCCTAACTGCTGTATTTTGGATAATTTGTTTTTAATTTGTGGTGTTTTTGCTGTTAGCAAACTTTGTAATTTGGATGTGGGGCTTGTTTCAATGGACCAGGAAAAGGCCTTTCATAGAGTTAACCATAGTTATCTTTTAAAAATGTTAGAAGCTTTTGAGGTCGGGCCAGTGTTCTCTTCTGATATTTCTTTATTGTATCGTAACGTTTTTAGTGTCCTAAAGATTAATGTGTATCTTAGCCACTGCTTCCCAGTTCACAGAGGCAATAATCAGGGGTGTCCTCTGTCTAGGATGCTATATGTTAGTTTGGAGCATTCCTGAACCTCCTCAGAAGCCATCTGACTGGCCTTTCTGTGCCAGGAATGTTGGATGCTTTCCTGGTTCCTCTGTCAGCCCATGCAGATAATATCTCAGTTTTTATCATGCCTGAGACTGATGTGCAGGTACTTTGTGCCTGTTTACAAGTGTATGAACAGGGTCTTCTGCCTGCATTAACTGGGAGTGATAGAGTGTACTCCCCACACTGGCCCTGAAAGTGTTGAATTAGACCAGGTGGGCTCGATCAGCCAATAAAGCTACAAACAGGGAGATATAGGCTGTGTGGAGGGCACTAATTAGAAGAAAGCTCACCTGTGAGGGAACAGGCAGGGCATCTATAAAGCCAGGAGGCTGGCAGCAGGGTGGGAGGCTGCAGGGAGAAAACCTCCAGTCTCTCTCCTTGAGATAAGGGAGGAGAGAGGAGGAGAGGAACCCCCTGGAAAAGGGTTGATCTAGTAGGCCTAAGAGAGAGGGGCCTGACTAGGAAAGCGAAAAAATGAAATGCTTGGAGAAGCAAGGTAGGGGTCCAGGAGTGACAGTGGTTGAAGTTGCTGCAGACCTTAACTGTTCACTACAGGGCCCTGGGCTGGAGCCCAGAGTAGAGGGTGGGCCTGGGCTCCCCTACCATCCACTGAAGAGTGGTGTTTGCATGGGGTAGTGAACGGGAAGTCTGCCTGAGTCACTGCGGGAGTGATGTAGTCAAGGCATGGGGTGACCAGGTGTCCGGTTTTCGACAGGAACACCCGGTTGAAAAGGTACCCTGGCGGCTCCGGTCAGCACCGCCAACTGGGCCGTTAAAACTCTGGTCAGCGGAGCTGCGAAGCTAAGGCAGGCTAGTCCCTACCTGTCCTGGCTCCATGCTGTGCCCCAGAAGCGGCCAACAAGTCTGGCTCCTAGGTGGGGGGGGGGGGCCACAGGGCTCCGTGCACTGCCCCTGTCCTGAGCACCATCTCCGCACTCCCATTGGCTGGGAACTGTGGCCAATAGGAGCTGCAGGGGCGGTGCTTGCGGGTGAGACCAGCATGCAGAGCCACCTGCCGCACCTCTGCCTAGGCGCGGATCTGCTGGCCACTTCTGGGGCTCAGCGCAGTCCACGGTTCCAGGACAGGCAGGAAGCCTGCCTTAGCCCCCTCCCACACCCTGAACCCCTCATTTCTGGCCCCATCCCAGAGCCCACACCCTCAGCTAGAGCCCTCACCCCTCCTGCACCCCAACCTCCTGCCCCAGCTCAGTGAAAGTGAGTGAGGGTTGGGGAGAGTGAACCACTGAGGGAGGGGGAATGTAGTGAGCGGGGGGCAGGGCCTCAAGGAAGGGGCAGGGCCTCAGGGAAGGGGAGGGGCTATGGTGTTCAGTTTTGTGGGAGTAGAAAGTTGGCAACCCTAGCAAGGCAGTGGGCATGAGGACTGCCTGACACTGCTTGTGACGAGAGACTTTGAAAAGCTCCCCTGGAAGGGAGATCACAGTGTGACCTGGCTGGAGGGCTGAGCCATGAAGCAGCCATACTGCAGCTCTGTGAGCTGGAGGAGAGCTGTGATGGTGGAAGAGAAGAAAGGGGGTGCTGAACTGGGCAGAGCTAATCCCCAGAATAGCCAGAAGGAGGTGCCACCCAGCAGCGAGTAGAGGAGCCCGTAACACTGAAGTAAGAACAATTTTACCTTATTGGGCTCTTGGTAGCACAATGGTCCCTCTTTGTTGCCCCAACAATTTCAATGGGGTACTTCTGGGATTAAGGTGCTGAGGGTCTTTTTCAGATCTGAACAATATATGCTAAGGAACTGGGAGGGGGCTGAGGAGAAGGTGTAATGTCTCCTGCAGAAATGGTACTGGCTTCTTCCTGGACACTCTTTTCAGGGGCAGGTTTTGATTGCCAACAATCTTCTTGTCTCAACATCGTGGCACCAGCTAGTGTGGCTGGACCCTGCCTCGGGCCTTTGGGGCAAGATTCAATGGCATATTAACCTTTTTTTTTTAATAATTACCACTGATTTTTACCATTGTGCCCTGCTTTTCTGCTCTTGATGTTAGATGAAGGGGCACCATGGCTCATTGATTTAATCAGCAGGGTGGCAGCCTTTTGCCTCTAGACCATGCACCTGTTGCTGTACTCCTGTATTCTGGCTCCCTGCAGGCCTGGCAGTCCCTTGCTTTTTCTCACCTCCATTGCACTGGTGGGATGGGCTTTGATGCTCACCTATTTTTGTTGGAACCTGGTTGATTACTGTCTAGATTTGCTTTCATTCTATAATGGCCTTTTTAACACCTGACAACTTCTGCAGAGTGTGCGACCGGACCAGGCATTTTCCAGTTTATGACTCTTGGAAGAGCTGCTGTTTTTTAACCCACTTTTTCCTGATGAAGTACTTTCCTCCAGGAGCCCATTTTCTGCCTTTACTCAGGCTGGGTTGACCAAGCTGTACCACCTGATTGTTCCTAGTTGTTTAAGCGAGAAGTCAGGACAGCTCTTGCTGTTTAGACCAGAATCTGGCCTGTGTGTTTTTTGGATAAGGTCCTCTCTGAATTCCAGGCAGTGCTCCCTCTGCAGGCTGCTCAGTATTCGTAGGAAGTTTTTTCAGGGGTAGTTCTTCCAGGGAGGAATCCTGAGTCCACCCCCCTTCTGTTGATGGGATCCTTGAGCAACCAGGCAGATTGTTGTCCTGGAAGGGGTTGGTGAATGTTCCTTTTGCAACCATGACCAAGAAGGAGCTCTATGGCATGTGTGTCAAGCTGCAGTATTATGCCACCCTCTCTGATTTCCCTGATTCAACCTGAAGGATGCCCCTGTCCCTGGTTGACTCTATATCCCCGGCTTGGAGGACATTGTACAAACCACTTCTTTTTAAGTGCTCCGGTATCTTGCAGTGGAGTATAGTAGTATAGTATTGTAGCAACCAAGCATTTTGTGCACCATATTACCCCTGAGATGTCTGCACAGTGCTCCTTCTGGTTGGCTTCAGACAGTGTTCAATTTTATCCTACATTACCCTCGTTTGATTCCTCTTTGTGTTTTTTTGTTTTGTTTTGTTTTTTTGCAGCAGCTTTTCTGAGGGTTAGAATTGGTTTTCTCCAAGCCTCTCTTTGTTCTTGGAGTGAGATACAGTGCTCACATTCAGCCATTTTCATGCCTGACTAAATTTTTGCTGGATCATGCAAAACCAGCTGTTTTGAAATCTCACCAGAACTGAATGGCCAGGGTAGAGTGGTACGATGTGCTAGGGCTGTTCCGTGCACTGATTGTGGCCTGGCTGCAGACTGATTACGTCTTGTATAAATTGACTTTTAACCTGGACACTTTTCAGTTGACTTTGTACGTTAATATTTTGAGTGAACTTGGTGATGATGCTCTAGTGATCCTTGTATAATGTTCACGTAAGAGTTTTGCTTTATTTTATTGATATTATTTGTGTATATATTGTAATTTTATAACATTTAAAATAGTTTTGAATTAAATTTTATGCAAATAAAGGTGTTTTTGTCATGTCTCTCTTGCTCTGTCATTCTTTTTCCCCTCTCTTAAATATTAATTGAAAATAAATGTCTCTAAAATAAAGGATTTTTGTCTTTTAAAATTAGTTTTTAAATCTATTTGTTTCCACACATTTTAATTATTTTTCTATGGCTCCTTGTTTGGAATATCTAGAACAATAGGGGCTCTATTTATTTTTTGCAGCCCTTTGCAGGATATGAGAGAAGGAGTTACTCCTATCCAGGGAAGGAGGGGAGTTGGAAGTGGGCCCCAGCATTTTTCAATTACAGGTACTGTATGCTACCAAAGTGATGAACTGAAGCTGGGAATTAGCCAAAACACAGGCTATGAACAGTTCCAAACTTTGCAACCTACTCTTACCTCTATAATGGACTGAAACAAAACCCTGAGTCTGAACATCCCTGAACACTAAGAAAGTTTAGAGCTATGTTCACATTTTCTGGCTCACTCCCTGTTTAGCATTAACCTAACCCAGCATGCGTGTTTCATAACTATTGCTTAAAATAAATATATGGGGTTCCATGACCCTTTAAGAAAAGACGTTCCCTTAAATAGAGCAGGTGGCATCCATGTTAAGATCATTTCCATTTATCAGTGTATCTCTGCACAGATGGACATCAACCAAAATTGCATGACATATATTTCTTTTCTACAAGTCTACACAAATGCTGTTTTTAGAATATATAGCTAAATCTAGATAGTACAGCTCTCAGCAGGATGCCTACTCTATATGATATATATATATATATATATATATTAGTATGCCTGGGGCGAGGACAGCTGCACAGCTGCCGTCAGAGATATGTGTGCACATTTGCATGAGCTAATGGGCTGGTTTCACTGGGAGCAGCAAAAATGGTAACTGACATGCAATATACCTTTTGAGCAATTTATAACCAGTGTACGATTGATCTTCCCCTTTGCTAGAAGAGTGTCTAGTCTAGTTTTCTGATGCCCAGAAGAGCAGTTCAGACAATTACACTATAACAAATGCTTCTCCATAACTTTCAGAAAACAGGTCATGAGGACAGACTTCTAAGGATAGTACGTGAGCTATTCACAAGCACTGAAATGAAGAGATGGAGTCTAAGAAACTTTGGCTGAAGCCCTGCAAACATTTATGCACATGCTTAACTTTATGCACCAAGGAGTGGCAGCCAGGAATGTTGGGATACCCCTCAGTGTGAAAGCATGAGCGGCAATTTATAATGAGGCATGTTCCTGCAATCCCTCTCCCATTAGGGACGATCTGAGCCAGTATTCTCTGAAGTCAACAAAAAGATTCATACTGACTTTACTGGGTGCTGGAGCAAATCCAAAGTCCATCACACCAAGCAATGAAATCTTCCTAGGAAAGGGCAAGGGACAATTGAGGGTACCTGCTGTTTCTGTCCATTGTTGCCCATCTGCTGCCATCTAGAGTTGGATGTCAATGCCTGGTGCAGGGAGGGAGCAGATGAGTACAGTTTTAATAGTAATGAGGCATTTTGTGTCTCAAAGGTTTTCCTGAATTCCTCCATTTCTGAGCTGCAGTAGACAAACAATCCTTGATGCAGCTGGTGTGTCAAATGTAAACATGTCAGCGAGGTACTCTTGCAATGGTCTGAAAGGTGAGTGCGACCAGTGATGGATGTTGCTAAAGATGCTGCATCTGAGGTGGGACTTGTCTATGCAACGGCACGTTATCAGGTAAAAGAATTGTCCATGACTAGACAAACTCTATATGGAAGGGGAGTTAGAACTTTTGGTGAGCGCTCCTTTGGCCCTGACCTATTGGCAGCTTAAATAATCAATTTGTGGAAGAATAATATGGAATTATTCCATGACATATGAGCTATCAGCTCTTTGTATTACTGAATATTAACAACTCTTCCAATCTTCCTTTTCCAGAAAAAAATTAGACTATATATTATAATGACCACTGGATGTCACTCTTGATCTAAATTCAGCTTCACTAGTGCAAAGTGTCTCAGCAGAAAACAACAATGAATGCCTGGGATAGAATTAAACCAAGGTGACTGGTTGGCTCTGAGGATTGATAATGGGATAACATCAATTTCTTCACCTCTGGATAATTGTAGTTAGCAGATAAGTAGCAACTAACAGTTGTTACAGCTTGTCTGATGCTTGGTGGTCAAAGAAATTTACTATCTAGTGTTTAGTGAACAGGCACCGAAAGTGCCATCACAACAGTTCGTACTCAATAGCATCCTCTTCGACAGTCCCTGCAGGATGGTTAAGGACTGAATGGACATGGATTCTGAATTTCTGTCTTACCTCCAATGTCTTTATGTAACACACAAGAAACTATGAATATTAAACCACTTGAATGCTCCTAGGCACCAGGAATGTTTCTGGCACCAGAGCAAGCCCCCTGCCAAATTTCAAGCCCTTGTTCCAAAGCATAGAAGCACTAGAGCATCTCAACAAAATTTTACAATTTTATCAGGACAAAACAACATATTTTCCCCTAATCTCATTCTCAGAGATGGATGGACCATTTTTGTGGAAACTTTCCCCCCAAAAATCCAGTCTGAGGCACACACCTGGTATGAAAATTTTCAGAACAGATAGTTAAATTTTGGCAAAGTTATAAGTAAATAAAAACAGGATGTTATAATGGGAAATATCAGGCAACCTTAACTATAAATAGTGTTAGCCTATAATAAAGACCCTCACACACCATATCACACAAAATACTTTAAAAGAGCATGTGTGGAACAAAATATACTAATCTTAGGTCATGGAATACCTAATTCATTTTCAAAGGAATGCATACACTGTACAGAGAAAAGGAATACAGACTGGCCCAGAATACCTTTAATTTGTATTTTGTGTACTTAAATATTTGTCAGTGCTCCCTTAACCTAATCCACCAAAACAGTATATCCAGACCCACACTATCCCGATGAATACAATTATGAAGTGTGTTGGTAAAAGTTATTGGGTCTGCAAATTGACAGAACTCCATTGACTTTAAAGGAATTGCAACAATTTATTGCATTAGTCCATTAATTCCATTTTATAGTTGAACCATATCGAGGTTGAGGACTTGCTTAAAGTAACACGTGAAGCCTGTGGCAGACTAGTTTTCCAGACTCACTGGCCCAGATCTTCAAAGGTATTTACGTGCCTAAGTCCCATAGGTTGGCACCTAAATACCTTTAGGATCTGGGCCCTGTCCTTTATTTTAACCCCTAAACCATCCTTTTCTTTAGAATAAATCCGTTTCCCCCATATCATTTAGCATGATCAACTGGGCATTTTTTTAAAAGTAATTGAGGCTGTCAAGAGATTAAAAAAACTAATTGCAATTAATCGCGTGATTAATCACACTGTTAATAATAGAATACTGTTTATTTAAATATTTTTGGATGTTTTCCACATTTTCAAATATATTGATTTCAATTATAACACAGAATACAAAGTGCACAGTGGTCACTTTATATTTATTTTTGATTACAAATATTTGCACTGTAAAAAACAAAATAGTATTTTTCAGTTCACCTAATACTGTAGTGTAATCTCTTTATCATGAAAGTTGAACAGATGTAGAATTATGTACAAAAAAAACCTGCATTCAAAAATAAAACAATGTAAAACTTTAGAGCCTACAAGTCCACTCAGTCCTATTTCTTGTTCAGCCAATCGCTCAGATAAACAAGTTTATTTACATTTGCAGGAGATAATGCTGCCCGCTTCTTCTTCACAATGTCACCTGAAAGTGAGAACAGGTGTTCGCATGGCACTGTTGTAGCCAGCATCAAAAGATATTTACATGCCAGATGTGCTAAAGATTCACATGTCCCTTCATGCTTCAACCACATTTCCAAAGCACATGCGTCCATGCTGATGATGGGTTCTGCTTGATAACAATCCAAAGCAGTGCAGACGCATGTTCATTTTCATCATCTAAGTCAGATGCCACCAGCAGAAGGTTGATTTTCTTTTTTGGTGGTTCGGGTTCTGTAGTTTCCGCATCGGAGTGTTGCTCTTTTAAGACTTCTGAAAGCATGCTCCACACCTCATCCCTCTCAGATTCTGGAGGGCACTTCAGATTCTTAAAACTTGAGTCCAGTGCTGTAGCTATCTTTAGAATCTCACATTGGTACCTTCTTCGCATTTTGTCAAATCTGCAGCACAAGTGTTCTTAAAATGAACAACATGTGCTGAGTCATCATCCAAGACTACTATAACATGAAATATATGGCAGAATGCAGTGAAAATAGAGCTGTAGACATACAATTCTCCCTCAAGGAGTTCAGTCACAAATTTAATTAATACATTATTTTTTTAACGAGTGTCATCAGCATGGAAGCATGTCCTCTGGAATGGTGGCCGAAGCCTGAAGGGGCATACAAATATTTGGCATATCTGGCATGTAAATACACCTCTACCCTGATATATAACGTGACCCGATATAACACGAATTCAGATATAATGAGGTAAAGCAGTGCTCCGGGGGGCGGGGGGGGCTGCGCACTCCGGCGGATCAAAGCAAGTTCGATATAACGCGGTTTCACCTATAACGTGGTAAGATTTTTTGGCTCCCGAGGACAGCGTTATATCGAGGTAGAGGTGTACCTTGCAGTACCAGCTACAAAATTCCCATGCAAATGCCTGTTCTGACTTTCTGGTGACATTGTAAATAAGAAGTGGCAGCATTATCTCCTGCAAATGTAAATAAACTTGTTTGTCTTAGCGATTGGCTGAACACGAAGTAGGACTGAGTGGATTTGTAGGCTCAAAAGTTTTACATTGTTTTGTTTTTGAGTGCAGTTATGTAACAAAAAAAATCTACATTTGTAAGTTGCACTTTCAGGACAAAGAGATTGCACTACAGTACTTGTATGAGGTGAATTGAAAAATACTTTTCTTTTGTTTATCATTTTTACAGTGCAACTATTTGTAAAAAATAATATAAAGTGAACACTGTACATTTTGTATTCTGCGTTGTAATTGAAATCAATATATTTGAAAATGTAGAAAAACATCCAAAAATATTTAATAAATTTCAATTGGTAGTCTATTGTTTAACAGTGTGATTAAAACTGCGATGAATCGCAATTAATTTTTTTTTAGTTAATCGTGTGTGTTAACTGCAATTAATCAACAGCCCTAAAAGTAATTAAACATGATAGAGTCCGATCTTCCCTTCATATATGGCTGCCACATGTTACATTCTGAGAGAGTAAAGTGCAGACAGGCTATTCACCTTTCTTTTAATAATAATATTAAAATAAAGATATGCTTGGAAATACCAAAATTTGTAGAAACACCTACACTGCAGCTATAATGTAATTAGCCAAAGAATTGTAAAACATGCAGAATTACAAATGGGTTTTCTAAAAAAAATCCCAAACTACTCATTAAAAGCTGCACAGAGGCCTATGACTCACTTAAGTCCCACTTTTCTTTATCACTAACTTCTCTAGTGTTTTTCTTGAAAGCTAAAGGAAGTATTTAGATTGCTTTTGTTACTTTAGAGCTGCAATTCAATGCTTGCAACTTCACACTAATGCTGAGGAGACACAGTAAGGCAAAGGCAGTGTGCACCACAAAATATACAGGTTTCAGAGTAGCAGCCGTTTTAGTCTGTATTCTCAAAAAGAACAGGAGTACTTGTGGCACCTTAGAGACTAACATATTTATTTGAGCATAAGCTTTCGTGGGCTACATCCCACTTCTTTGGATGCACATATCCTCGTTACAACAGTGTTGTGTGTGCAAATTGTGCATTGGCCGATTTTGCAGGGGTCACTTATGCACAGCTGAAAGTGTTATTTTGTAAACTCATTACTTTTCTGCAGTGTTAGGTTAATGTATTAAAATAATTAGCACACATGGGCCAGATCCTTAGCTGGTGTAAACTGACACAGCTCCATTGGAGGACCTGGCCTTTTATATATGTAGTTTACAGCTGAAGTTAAAAAGCTTTAAGTAGTAGGTAAGAAAAGAAAGCTTTAATTGTCTCTTCCCTTGTATGTATCAGACATAGTTTCTTCTATTAATAACAGTTTTGCTCATACTACTTTTATTTGAATGGCTTTATTTGCAAATAGAGTTGCCCAAATGGGTTTTGTGTACAAATTATTGGCATGATCTTCTGAGGTGCTGAGCACCATCACCTGTTGAAGTCAATGGGAAATGAGGACAGTGACTAAAACACAGGTGTTCAGCACCTCACAGGCTCACACCATCTATTGCTTACATGCAGAAATGGAAGCTGAGTCGGGACCTCACTGAAAGTTTCCTTAAAATTTCTTCTACTGAAAGATGAACCACTGTCCTTTGAGGCCTGAGCCTCATTCAGTGGCATGAGCTCATGTTGTTCAGCTCAGTTTCAGACATGTTCCCACCCCAGTAATTAAATACTTGTTCAGTTGAGTTTGCTCCAGTAGAGAAGTCTACCTGCCAATTGACCTAGGCCTTGTCTGACTACACTAGAAAAATCAGTACAGAACAAACACACTTGAGCAACCACCCTGATGGGCAGTAGCGCTGATGTAAGCAGGGCTGAAGTGTTTAACCAAATGAGTCATGAAAATCTACTCTGATTATGTTTCCATTACAGGGTGGTAAGATACCTGAGCCCTATCTACACTAGTGCTTTGGCCCAAGTACAGCTTCCCTGTTGTAATGCTAGTACTGATTTTGTAGTGTAGATGAACCCAGAAAGTGTCTATGAAAGGGCATTAGAAAGGACTGAAGCCAGAACAAACCCCCTCGGCATCAGGCACCATCTCCCTTCGTAATTATACTTAGTGCTTGGGTGTACTAGAAAGTTGTCTCACTTTAGCAGTACAACCCCTGAGACCTAACAGTTGTTCTGGTGTAGGAGTGCTTATAACAGTATAGCTATTCCCATAGGGGAAGAATATACAGGTAAGGCACCTTTACACTGGTATAACTGCATCCACACAAGGACAGTTATCAGAAATCACACCCGTAATCAAAAGTTATGCCAGTGTAACTTAAATTTATTTTTGACTTCAGCTAAACCCTAATCTAGACTAAAGATAAAAAGAGTCTGGATTTTTAAACCCTTGAAAAAGCAAACTTGACTGAATTTGTGATGGAAAAGGTGTTTTTTTAAATGAAAAAACCTGACAGTTTACAGAAATGTTCAAGATTTTACTGCAAACCAATGGGTTTGGTCACGCAAAAAAAAAAAAAAAAAAAAAAAAAAGTACATAACCATGTTAATTACATTACAATGATGGTGTACATTACAAGCCAGGCTGTAAGTTTAAATACACATCTAGAGTTTCAACTGAATGTACAGACTTTTTTTTTTTTTTTTACAATACATACAATGCAACACTCCCCCACCCCCCAATAATGCCCACTTTACAGATGACAATTTTAAAAAACAAACAAACAAGAAATAAACCAACAGCTTTGACCAACTGCAGCTGGGGCATTTTGGTCCATAAAAACCTTTCTAAAAATAGAAACTTTTCATAGCAGCAATGCTTTCTTCAAGCATTTGGATATAATTAATTGTGAGCCCATTTCAATAATTTTAGTTAACTGTATATTTACAAAACAAAATCAAACTCCACACTTAATTTATCTTCCAAATATGGAAGAAACAAACAATGCCCCACATTGTAGTGTCCTGCAAGTGTTACATTGATGCTTTAAACTATGTCCCTCTGTAGTATGCATATCACACTCATACCATTTGTTCACATAGTAAACCCACATAACTGAACTGAGAAACACTCTTTGCAACAGGAAAAGTTTGGAGCTTAACTCGATCTCATCAGAAAAAAAGGCACGTTTCATAAAATCCTCATCACATCCAGGTCTTCAGGCAAGGCTTTTCAGAACATTATTTCCAAACAGCAGGTTATTATTCCTACAATCTACCATAGCAGGCTATGGCAACAGTCACTTCTAATGTTCTTTCCCAAGGAGATAGCACCACTTTGGGGGAAGAACAAATCAAAATGCTTGTAAGCTTGTTTAGAGGAGTTATGTGCTGATCAAAAAAAAAAAGCTTCCAGCAAACAGTGTAGTTGAAATTAAGGCTGCAAAGCTGCCATGGTGGAGATGTGCAAATTCTGTTTCAAGATGACTGGTCAACTGGCAGCTCAGCCAGAAGGCCAATATGATAATTAAAAACCAAGAAGAAAGGAAAACAAATGTTCACAGGAAAGAATCCATGGGTGGGGCATACGAAAAGCCCAGAAACGCTTCAGCAGCTTCCTGGACGCTAGCAGTAATGAGGATACTGTCTGAAGATTGGCCAATGGAGTTGGGGACTGGCTCATCTGTAAACTCGGGGTCAAAGTGTCGCAGATCACTCGGACCACTCTGTGGAAAATAAAAAAAAAGAAAACGAGTGTTTAGTCCCCAATCTCCATTTTTCATGATTTCACAGATCACTTCAAAATGTGAAAACTCTTGTAGGGGACTCATAGTGTTATCGCCTCAGACTCACTGTTAAACAGGCTTGGCCAATTTTTTTTTTTTTTTTTTTTTTGCATCTTGCTGCATATGGTCTCATCTTGTTTTTAATGTATTGCCCTCCAACTAGCTCCGTGCAATAAAAGCAAAACAAAATAATCACTCCACTCTCCTATACTGCAGTTTATGCAGCGGTGCCTTGGCAACTTGCAGTAGTAGACCACATTTAATCAAAAAGCTTTATCTAAATAACCAACGTGTGCTTGTAGTTGTATATTGTAATTTGACAAAACAGAAATTCTGTTTTGGGGCAATTATTTAATTTCTGTCTTAGTTTCCCCATTTATAAAATCAGTAAGAACTGAGTTCACTGGTGTGTTCGAGAATGACCAATGTTTATGTAGAGCCAATCTAAGTGCTAGATTTTACTATCCAACTATTTAAAAAATCTATCATTTTTCTCCTTATCCCCTTTAGTTAGAGCAAAAAAGTATAGCTACATTTTAGCCAGCTGCAGACGGCCTTTGGGCTACACCCTAATGTAAGGGGCAAAAAGCCCTCTCTACATTCTATAATTAGATGTGATACTTACCACATTTGGGTTAAAAGGAGGTGTAATCTTCTTATTAATGAGATCATCCCAGTTAATTGGGGAGAAGAAGATGTGATTCTTAATCTCCATCTGTTAAAGAAAAATTAGATTAATTCAGACAAGAGTAATTGAATAAGAATGGTGTGATCTAATTATTTCTTATACCATACACAGGAACTACAAAATTGTACTTACAAAGTCCTCCTTAGCACCAACTCTCTTTGTCCTATCCTTTTGTAACAAGCCTTCCAGAAGGTGTCTAGCAGAATTGGTAATATTTGGTTTCAATTGCAGGGGTTTGTTCAAGATATTGTCATACATTTCTGCTGTGTTCCTGCTGTAGAAGGGGGGCTGTGAGAAAGAAATAAAAAGGTAAATAAGTCTATAAGTGCTTAATAAAATTACACATATATGCATTCTACTGTAATACCACAAGCTATTGTTATCTTAATGCCATGTGCTGCCCTTAATCCATACACAGAATTCTCAATGAGGATGAGGGCAGCAGAGGACATTGGTCGGGGTCATCATCTTAACTGAAGCCACAAGTGTAGGTAATAAGTCTGGAATGACTGAAGTATAAAAATGTTTTCCTGTAAGAACTACAGTAAGCTATACATAGGCAACTAAAATATCTGGTACTTACCAGTCCATAAAGCATCTCATACAAAACTGCTCCAAGGCACCACCAGTCAACAGTCCTGTCGTAGGGCTGCTTATGAAGAACTTCAGGAGCAAGGTACTGTTAAATAGAAGAACCAGAACCATAATATTAGCCAGAGGCAGAAGAATCTTTCAACAGAAACTAAAACCATACTAAACAAACCTATGTTCTTGAACTACCAGAAAAGCCTCCTAAGCCTATAGTTAAAATGTCATTTATATACACAACGGCTAGCTTGAGAGCAGTTCCCATTGCATAGGGATCATTCTTCACCGAAAGCTATCATTTTAAGGATCTTATTTTCTCCCACTTATCTATTCCATTGTAACTCTCCATCAGGTGTACATATTTACTGTTGCTTCATCTATTCTTATCATACAGTTTATATAGACAAACATTAACCATTTCAGAAATCAGAACTAAGCATACCTCAGGTGTGCCACAAAACGTGGAGGTAGTGCCATTGTGTTCTATGTTCTCTTTGCAGAGTCCAAAGTCAGTCAAGATAATATGCCCCTGAGAATCTAGCAAGATATTCTCTGGCTTCAAGTCCCTGTAGCAACAAGAGATTAACAGAAATGTTAGTTCTTCTCGGTTAAAAAGTATTCTTAGTATTTTGTGAGCATGTTTATAGATTTTGCAAGTCTTTAAATTCAGATAAAGTATTTTGAAACTAGATGTTTTAAACGAATATATATTGAAATCTACTTTCCACAGATAAGGTACAAAATATGCACATTTATAATCATGCCTAAGCCGAATTACACATAGCTTACCGATAAACTATGTTCAGAGAGTGCAAGTAACCCAGTGCACTGGCTATTTCAGCAGCATAAAACCGTGCTCTTGGCTCCAGGAAGCAACGTTCCCTCTGGAGATGGTAGAATAACTACAGGAGACAGAAAGAACAAGTTCTGTAAATGGTGCCAAAGCCGGTTAACAATGCATTTAATTAGACTTGACATATATAGCTAAAAAGAACAATAGCAGGAAATGGCCTAATGATCCTCTAGCAGTTTGAAACCTGGCAAGCGGACGATGCTAAATCTAATAACTTTTCCCCCTTGGAACTTTCTTTTTCATTTAAAAAAAGAAAGATCTATAATACCACTGTGCATGTTAGAAATTATTTCATTTATTTGCTGCTTACCTCTCCACCATTGATGTAGTCAAGGACAAAGTACAATTTGTCTGCAGTCTGGAAAGAAAAGTGGAGCCCAACCAGGAAAGGGTGTTTCACATTTTTCAGCAGGACATTGCGCTCTGACATTATGTGTTTCTCCTAGAAATAGGGGGGGGAAAAATCAGTATTTAGTTACAAAGTTGGCTAACTTGTAGTAATTAACTAAATTTGGTAGCTGCATCGCTGTATTGTGAACAAGGCGATGTTTACCTCCTTCTTTTTCAGGATTGCTTTCTTCTGCAGTACTTTAACAGCATAGAATTCTTCTTCTGCCTTATGCCTTGCAAGGAGAACCTGAAAGCGGTTAAAAATCCCATTACTTCAATATGTTGGAATACCGAACAGAATATAAACACAGCTGGGTGAGACTATATCCAAAGCCCTTTATGCTACCACTGAGCGCTATTACCACTCTATGCTACCAGCTGCATGTGGAAGCATTTTGCTAGCAACGTCTAGCATTATCAGCAAAATGCCAGCCAGAAAAGCTGTGCATATCAACTTTAAAGGTTTTGTTTGTTTTTTTATGGCTGATTCTCCTGGCTTCAAAAGCTACCCTACCCACACTCCTGCATAAAGGATCAACCCCAATTAATTATCCTTGCACTCACTCTCCTTAACTAAAGCACTCTGCCCCACCTATCCCCTTCAGGGCAAGCAACTTCCTCCTCAAAGCTGTGAAGTGCCCTCCTGACAGTAAAGCACCAGAGAACATATGTAGAAATTTTGCCACTCTTGTTACTTAAAGCAGACTGGCTATAACCCCATCCCTTAAACAATTACATGCAATAGCAGCTAACTGACCAAATTAAGGTGGAAAGAAGTAAAACATACCTTTCCAAAACTTCCTTTTCCGATAACCTTTAAGAAATGAAAGTCTGATGGCGTGGCATGTGGGTTGGATGATGGACCAAGATTGATCTGCTGTGATGGGCTGGGCTGTAATTTTATAAAATACATTTGTTAAAAGATGTTTATTGGAAATTCTTGACCACAAAGGATTTTTATATAAATCTAATCATGGATTTAAAGATAAAACTTTAGTTGGGTACATTAAATAAAGTCTATGTCCTTTTTCCCCAAAGTTAGCATCAGATTACATTAAACTGTTTTTGTACCACCTCAAATGACAAATCATGAGAACAATGTGCCTTACTTTAAAATCTCATTGAGGGCTTGGCTGCTTTCCATTTTTAGGTGATATGTAATAACATATCATTTAAAAAGCATGGACTTTTTTCAATACAGAAAAGGTATGGGTTTTATTCTAAATTGATAACTCCTTTTTGAAGTTACATTACTGCACTGTGAACTGAACTAAAAGGGACACTTGTTATGTTGCTAATTTACAGAAAAGCTATTTCTAAACATGTTTCTATTACTGAAAATGATTCACACAATGAAGACTACTTACTGGAGGGGAAGGATTAGCATTCATAAGTTCAGGCTCTTCAGGCTGGGAGATCTTCAAAATAGACTGAACTTCAGGGCTGCAAAGATTAGAGAGTACATTATTGGAACAGTTGCCCTGTGCAACAGGCAGACACATCTCACCTCTAGGGGGCATGCAACCATTCTACTTATTAAGAATAAGTTTCAGTTTGGCAAACTACTGGAGACAGTCTATTCATTTCAGAACTAAAATGAAACAGGAAAAAGGAACAAACTTGTGCAAAGACACAAATTGTTTGTTCTGTACTTAAAGGTGAGTGATGGGATGGGTGGGTCTTTAGAAACTAAAACTAACCCGTGTTCTCTGGTTTTATCTATGCTAACTAAACTCAGTAAAGTTTGTTATATAACTAATAATATTATAAGAAAAAAATTCTGTTGTGACAATCATTAATACATAAATCTGTCCATCATTAAAATGCAAGTATCTATTTTCAGATCGATATGTACAAAACTGCTGCTACTTACTGCTTGCACGGGTAGGAGTTGGTGGCTATTTTTTGAATGAAGTCATTTAGCCCCATTCGTCTCTGTTTCATGAAAGCTGCAAATAAAAAGAAAAGCGTTACGATAGGATATCCCAACACGTCGTTTTTTAAAAAGAGAATAGGATACTTTATTCTGACTTTCCGGTTCAAATTAACGATGCCATCCAAAATATCTGTACCCCTAGAAGAGAGACATGGTCACCCCATCTTTCTTCTTCAGACTCACCGATGAGTATTGCAACAACTCCCCTCATCTTTGAATACGTTAATGTGGGTCCGGAAGCTTCGGCTCGGACTGTCATTGCGGAGCTAAAATGTGGGTCAGTGAAGAATAATCCAAGCTGATGAATGAGTTAGTCCAGGAGAGTGTGGGCTGCTCTATCTGCAGCCAGTGATGAATACAATTCTGCTGCCCGGCTCGCTGAAGGGGTTTATATAGAGACCTCGCCGAGGGAGGAGCCAACTAAGAACAACAATGCGGAAGAGTGAGTCTGGCTTCCAGGCGCCCAGAACTGCTTTGACTCGTACAGCTGGCGCCCGTCCCTTGGCGCTGCCCCGCCCTGCCCGGCTTCTTTGACGTTGGAAAGAGCCGGGGAAGGAGCCGGCCGGCAGGAAGCCGAACGCTCTGCAGCGGGGGTGAGGACGCGGCGGCATTCCAGGGGTGTGCATTGCCATACAATACAATAAAGCGCTGAGATCACCGTCACCCAACCCCAGGGGGAAGAAAGCAGGTATTCTTCCGCTCCGCTGCACACACAAATACAAGCATGCACCGGGCTGGCTCGAACGGCGCAGCACCAGTTGCCTGTCCCTTTTCTCCTGCATTCTGCTTCCATTTCCATGAGGCTTTGAATTGTGACAAAACTGAGAAGTTAGCAGCTTTGAAAAGGATGCAAGACGTTTGTGTTCAGCCCTAGCTTTTCTATGGCCTTCTTCAGTTACAAAGCATGCACCTAGCTAGCTCTGGGGACTCTATCTCGGTAGAATCCTAGACTATCAGGGTTGGAAGGGACCTCAGGAGGTCATCTAGTCCAACCCCCTGCTCAAAGCAGCAATCCCCAACTAAATCAAGTTACTAGAACAAGGTTACTGTGTGTTATGCCCTGGCCCGTTTTTTTCTCTTCAAAAAGTTCAGCGAGTGAACCCTTGGAGTCAGCGGATACTTGTGGCTCACATGTCTATTGCGCTGAGCCCAATGCATTTCAATAGGGGGAGGCAAAGGAATGTTCATTAACTAACTGTCCCTGTTCACAGCTTGCAAATGTTGGCACTTCATCGCTCAAAGCAAACAACTTCAAAGGGGGACCTTTGTCTCTATGGCTGGAAATCAGTCAGCTGTTGTCATTCTGTGTCACTCGGGTCACACCATCCGATTAATGGGGAGAGCCACATGGGAGAGCCACCTGGATGCACCACTCATGTAACTAACCCCCATCCCACCCCTAGTTACAGCAACACATTGAAAGGTGAAGGATCGGAACGCTCTTACCAAGCCTAGTTAGAAGCAAAAACTCCCTTTCTCCTGCGCGGCCAACTCCTCCAGCCTGAGCTGTTTTTCGCTGTACAATGGGATTGTGGCTTGTTTTGCCCTTGTGCAGAGGAGAATGTCTTTCGGCAGCAGCTTGAGCTGCTGCCTGGGGTGAAGGGCGATAAGAAACTCTCACGTTTCCTTGAAGGAGCCGCAATGACTCAGGAGAACAAGATTTCCTGCCCGACTTTCAGGAGAACAAACACAATCCCCTTGTGTGCATTGCCCGGATCCCGGCCGGGACGTTACAGAAAATGCTTTTTAATGCTTTGGGCCGACGAGGGAAACAGCCAACGAAACATGCAACCCCCTAGGGCTTGGGAGAGGAGGGGGAAGGAAGGGAAAGGGGGACAGGGATGTGAAGCTCATGGAGGTGCACATACAGTTTGCGTTTGCAAAAGAACAAAACCGGCCTCCTCGAGCTGAGATTTCAACGTCATTGGCGAACAGTCTGGGCCTGGGTTCATTGTTGCCTTGCAGTGGCACCGGGCAACGCGTGGGTTTTGTTTATGAATGAAGGCTCTGCGGAGAGACGCCTGGTGACCCGGGGTGGGGGTGACACGCAAGGCTAGGGGGGTGCTGGGTGCACTTGGGAGGGTGACTGACAGTCTTGCAGGGTGGGGAAAGCGTATGTTGAGAGGGGGCTGCGTTTCAGCGCTAGCTGCGGCGGGCCATATCCCGATTCACTTCATTCATTGCAGTTTTGAAGAAGTGTCCTCAAAATTGTGAAATCCCCCCCTCGCCGCCGCCAAGTTATACTGCGCATCAGAGGCGGGTGGGACTTTCCATCACAGCATGATTCGTTGTGCTTGTACTTCAGCTTGTAATATGATTGAGCTGCAACGTGTCCCCCCAATTAATTTTGCCCCCTCGTGTGCATCCTTGCCCCCCCACGCCACATCACCATTGGCCGGCATGCCCCTACAGCTCTTTGATTCGTGTCTCTGAGTACTCTCTAAGAGAGAGAGACCTAGCACCAAGCAAAGGGGGGGGGGGTACATCAAATCAAGATATGCAGTTCTCTGCTGCTCTGAGACTGCAAGTCGGTTTAAAGAGAGAGTTGAGAGGTAATGGTAATACGAATGGCCCGGGGTGGGAAATTGCGCCATCCACACGCGGCAAGTCGTTCAAAGACAGCACAGTGCTGGATAAGAAGTTTGAAGGCAGAGAATGAAGGAGTTGCTGCCGGCCGGCTCCCCAGCCTCACGTGTCTCTAGAAGGGCTCCCCACACCCTTCCCCAGACAGATCCGGGAACCTGAAATTGGGTCTCCTCTCCTAGCGTGTAAAGGGCTTTCGGAACAAGAGGAAACAGCCACGCCAAAGCCGCAGCTGGCTTTGGGGAGAGGCGGGGTCGCAGAGCTGGGGCAGTTCTGCTCAGTTCCTCCGAGCTCCGGTTTCTTCCACTCTTTGCTTTGCCTAGCTGGGTTGCAAAACCGCCTCTTCTGGACTAATCCGAGCAAGGCAACATCGCAAGTTCCAATCGTCTGCTAACGCGGCGGAGAAGCATTCCTCCCGCCACATGCCATTGCAGCACCCCCTCTCAGTCCCCCTGCCCCCGTCCTCGCCCCACCCCAGCGCGCACACAGGCTTTCCCTGTGACACCTCTGCCAGGGTCTCTTGTCAAGCCTGCCCTGGCTGCACCGCAGCTCTCGAGCGCCTTCCCCCTGTTCCTGCTTGGCTGCAGCAGCCTCTCGCTTGCAAACACCCGTTGTCAGCGTTGCTCTCACTGTTTCCCCGCAGACCCTCCTCTCCAGACCCCCGCCTCACGCCACCCCAGTTAAAGAGCAACAAAGCTGGAATTGCAGTCTCGGTTCAGTCACTGTTGTCCCACCCTGTTTTTCAGGTCTCCTTCCTCTTTTGGTGAAAAGGTAATTAAAGTCCTTATCAAATGTCAGGTACTCAGCCTCCTCTGCTCTCCAGCCAGGAATATCATTGTTACCAGTAAAGGTTTCTTCTCAGAGCCTTAAACAAGGCAGAGCGAGATTGTAACAATTTTAAAATTAAACCAACCTCTTAATGAAGCCTTCTCTTCTTTGCCTCTCATTTCTCTCTCTCTCTCTCTCTCCCCCTCTTAAGATCCCACCACAGGAGATTTGAAACAGGGCTCTGATGCTCTGGCTGGGTTCTTATGTATTGCTATAATCCCGAATAACCTCCCCTCCTTGGCCGGCCTGGAGCTGAAGGGAAGTGGTGAGAAAGTAGCTGCTGATTTTGCTTGCTGGCGCTGCCCAGTTTATGAACCCCATATTCAAGGTGATTTACATACAGGAGATCAGTAGAGTTCAACATTGGCCACGCCGTACACTCTGCCCCGTTGCAACACAACCCTGAGAGGTACAGTAAACACCAGTTTATTACACACCAGTGCAGTGCGGCAACTAGAAATGCAGGTCTTCTGCTGTAATTGACCTGTCAGCAGCAGTCACCCAGGGCGAATTCCCAGCAGCCAGTCCCGCAGCCTGCAGAAAGCACACACAGGCTCCATGTCCAAGGGGCGAGGGTTTGCTGTCTGCCCTCCACCGTTTGCCTGTTGGCTCCCTGTCAAAACGATCAAAGAGTAAAGAAGAGGAGTCGCCGTCGTGTTAGCTGTCGGGACGGAAAAGGAACAGGGGCCAGGCTCTTTGGCTTGGTGGGACACTCCCCCCCCCCCCCTTCACTTCCATCCTCTTTCTGCAGCAGGAGGAGACAGATGGGCTCCTGAGTTTATCGTTTAAAAGAACAGAGTGGAGTTGTTGAGACTGGCGTTCCCTGCCCACCGGATAGCGGACGGGTGGAACAGGCGCCCCCTGTCCAATCCTGGCATCTAAATACTTCCGAACAGGAAAGAGATAGATATATCGGGCTCTCCCTCCCCCCATGTCTGTTGCCCGGTTGTAGCCTATTGAGGTGTCTTTTCCTCTCTCGCTGCCTCTCCCTGCGCACACAATAGGCACATGTCCCCCGTCTGTAGACAGAGTCGCCAGCGTGTTCTTTAGCACAATTCCATCCGCTGAGTCATTGGCATTTGGCCAGTAGGGGGCGATCATGCTTTCTCCCGTGGAAGAAGAACCATAAAGCCTGGCTAGTGTGGGATTTTTAAATACTGCTATAATCAATCCCCAATGGTAATCTGTACATGTAACATGGCAGACTTTCGAACTGGGAAGCTGTACTCCTTAAGGCCGATGAAGAGACACATTTGTTTCTCTTTATTTAGTAGATCGTTTTCATTGAGGAGTCAGTGAAAGTTTAGAGCTATCTATCATGCACTGATTTTTACCTTGTCTCTTCAATTTTGGCTTAATCCCAAAGGAAAATAACCCAGAGAGAAACAAAATCAACAGATTGCCACTCCCCCTGCTCAGCGGGCATAGTGCTGGGTGCAATATAATAATACACGATAGACATGTCCCTATATTTAGTTTCCAACACAATTAATCCTTTCCTCATTTTAAAAGATCTGTCTAATCTTCTGCCTATACCTATTTTAAAATTATATTTCCATCACAAACGTCTTGAAATATATGTAGGAATATGCACAATCACCTATATGAGAGGAATTATTATTTTTTATAATTTACACAGCATTCCCAACCCCAGGCAGTCAAAAATCAGTAGTCTGGTCCCTGCAAAATCCTGTGATTGATTTAGGAATCATGAGATTTAAAAAAATTAACTGTGCCGTCCTTTTGTTTCTCTTCTGGTTTTTGAGCCTCAGGATATGTCTACACAGCAAAGAAAAACCTGCATCTGGCCTGTGCCAGCCAACTCGGGCTCCCGGGGCTCGGGCTGCGGGGCTGTTTCATTGCTGTGTAGACTTCCGGGCTTCAGCTGCAGCCTGAGCTCTGGGACTCTCCCACCTTGCAGCCATAGCCCTGCAAGCCTGAGTCACCTAGCATGGGCCAGGCTGGGTGGGTGGCTGGGTGTCTAGTTGCTGTGTAGACATACTCTTAGAGAACACTCCCATCACATATTACATAATGGCTAGAAACTTACTTTAAAAAATGAAAGCTAAGATTTGTATGTAATTACAATACTACAGGAGTTAGTGTTTGAGAAAAACATCAATTACCGAGAGCCTTGCAATAAAATAATGAGAGTTGGTAACACTGTGTAGGCCATTGGTGTGGGATAGGAATGTACTTGCTACAAACTAGATAAAGCAAAAAAGCCAAATAAATATAATAATGCCTCACACTTATATATCACCTCCATCCGAGGGCCTGAAAGCTCTTGACAAATAGTGAATTAAGACTCCTGAACTAATACAATATTCATTTTAACGGGTAAGGTGCTAATGTTTTCGTATTTACAGAATTGTCAGATAAAAAAAAAGATGGATTACTCAATTAACAGCAGAAATACAATTGATTTGATTTGACTCTAATATTATAAGCATGTCATAAAACAGCACTTTTTCAAATAAGTGTATCTCATGTCAAAGTGTCAAAGGGATATTGTTGTTGTTATTGTCATGCCTAAAGGCTAGGATCAGGACTGGGATCCCATTGTACTGAGCTCTCTGAAACATATAGCAAGACACAGTCTCTAAAGAGCTTGCAATCTTATTTGAAAAGAAGGCATAACAAATAGGTTTAGCAATCAATAGAAGGGAGAAGGAAGCAGAGGACAAGGGTAACAGTGATAGCATCCCACTATTACATAGCTTAGCTGATGCACAATTTAAATACAATAAGGATGTGATGCAATTTGTCCCACTGAATGAACACACAGTTTACATTTAAACAAGAACTGTTTCCTGGCTTTGAACATGGGACCTATGCACAAGGGACCTCTGCAGCTGTTGGAAGCATATGTGGAAGCTCTATAGGCTTCTCACCTTAGAGCAGCATTTCTCAAATGCAGCCACCGTGGTGGCCATATGTGGCCACCAGCGACTTTTTGGTAGCCACAACAACCTCCTGGGCAGTGATGGGGGTGGGGGATAAAGCAGTAGCCTCTCCTCTTCCTATTGCTCCTGTATGCACCTTGTCTGCCTAACCAGCAAGAGTTGGTGGCTGCACTCTGAGGCCACCAAAAAAATTTGTCATGAGACCCCACTGCCTTAGAGGATGCTCACTATTTAGAGGGCTGTTTTCCCTAATGTAGCTACTACTTAATGCTGGTTAGTCATGATAAGCCTGTCTTTGACTGCCCTTTCCCCAGGGAAGCTCACAGCCTCCACCCAGTCAATGTGACAACTTGGCTCCTGGGAATGATGCTAGTAAATACATTGACCTTTTTTTAAAAAAAAATATATAGAAGGTATATCTATGAGATATACCTATCTCATAGAACTGGAAGGGACCCTGAAAGATCATCAAGTCCAGCCCCCTGCCTTCACTAGCAGGACCAATTACTGATTTTTTACCCCAGATCCCTAAGTAGCCCCCTCAAGGATTGAACTCACAACTCTGGGTTTAACAGGGCAACACTCAAACCACTGAGCTATCCCCCCCTCTCTTTGCCTTGTCTCTCCTCTCCTCTCCTTTTCTTGAGCTGCTGTGCAACTCCCTTGCCATTTAAGCTCCAGTTCAGAAAAGGATTCAAATGAGGTATGTGCTGTCTACCTTGTTGAATCATGTCCTTCGTTTTTAGGTTCTAAGCAGCTTGATTGAACTGTACCTAGAATAGTTTGGCCTTCTGTGACGGAGACAGTGCAAAATTCTGCAGATATTTTCTGCAATATCATGCCCTATGTGTTAACTGCACAGAGATAGAGTCTAGGCCTTGGTCTGTCTTGCTCTTCAATTACATTAATAATATCATTGGCTCTGGACACTACAAGCAGAGATTGCACTTCTATTGCCCTCTCTTCTCTGAAGTAAAAGCTGAAAGTTTTAATCTGCTTACTGTAAGTCCCTGCTGAGCACGCTCTCATCTCTGCCCTTATAATTTAGTTTCAGATGCAGCAACCAAAACTCTCAGTCCAGCACTTCAGGCTGCCCCCTGCAAATGATGTCAAGTTGCTGCAAATAGATAGGAACTATATAATGGCTTTGATAATAACCCCAATAGCTGTCAAAAGGTTGCTGGACATCTTTTTGACTGGGAGGTCATTGGTTGAAACTCCTATTGAGCTGACTGGATGGAACACCACCAATTGATTTCAGTGTTGTGTTCTGCCAAACATAAATTTTGTCCATTTTTTATTTCACTTTTCTGCTACTCTCAGAGCAAGTTTACTGCACTGTCAATAAGAGGCTCTAATACCAAAGGATTACACTCACAGGATCGTAAAGTGATGAAATGCCATATTGAGGGAAAAGCAATTCCCTTCTTTGTAGAAAGCAGTCAAAAATTACAGCCTGTTAGATACACTGACCTGTAGTTAAAACAGCTGATAAATGATGTCTCTAACTTCCATTTTAATTGCAGTATACTGATTCTATTCTATTCTGTACAGGTTGTTATACTGCCCTCATCACCACAGTATGTGAATGCCTTCCAGTAGTGCATAAAGTGAGATGACGTCTTTCACACGTGGGCCATTCTCTTTCCCATCTTCTCCCTGGGGGAAGAATTGTGTGTGCAATGTAGGGTTTTGTATTGGTAGGATTTTTTTTAAAATGTACAGACTGCTTTCTATATGTATATGTTAGAGAAGATAATGTTGAGGAACGGTGCCTGGCATTTGGAGTGGAAGGTGATGAGGTTTGTCCTCCTTAGTTCCAGAGGTAGTTCATTCCACAGTCTCAGACTAGCTCACTAGAAAGTTCTGTCTGCTGCACAGATGAGCTTTACCCTGATGGTACACTATTGTTGATAATTCACCCAGTAGTAATAAGAAAGAGAGGATTGTAGAAAGATCTGCTCTGTATGGTTTATTATGAATTGCCCTGGCTGGATTACAAAAGTCTATACACTACTGTATAACCTGACCTGCTTAGTGCCCCCCCCCCCAATAAAAGTGCGTTGGGTGAGTGATATCTGAATAAATTACTCCCATTATGACCATATAATAATGGCCTGTGGTTGGGGAGCAGTTGGTCTTAGCAGAATTCAAGTCCACTACTATAGTAAAGAGGCAAAAAGCGTATAAAGATGGACAGGTGATAAAAGGAGGATGGTCAGAAGAAATAAAGATTCTTAATTATGCCAAGAACTACCTTTTCTTTCCTCTTAGTCCAAACACAGCCTAAGGGCTAGTCTACACAGGCAATGCTAAAGCGCTGCTGTGGCAGCGCTTTAACGTGCCTTGTGTGGTCGCGGCTCAGCGCTGGGAGAGAGTTCTCACAGCACTCTAAAAAAACCATCTCCATGAGTGCGCTTTACAGCGCTGAAACTTGCTGTGCTCAGGGGTGTGTTTTTTCACACCCCTGAGCGAGAAAGTTGCAGCGCTGTAAATTGCTAGTGTAGACAAGCCCTTAGATGAGCAACTGACACGTAGTATGTTCTGAAGAATAAGTAGTGCACCATGTATAATTATGCAAATCTGGCACTTAGGTTCTTTTGTTCATATTTATCAGCAGCCACATTTGAAAAATATTAACAGAGATGTATAATAGACCTTTTCTGTCAGGGCTATGATGCTAAAGGAGTTTCTCTTGCACCTTTCACTTGATACATATATGCTAAAATACAAATGATAGCTAATCTAATCTAGCTGTCTATTTGTCTGTCTACCCGCTTATCTGCCAGTCTAGGGTTTCATAGGGTGTCTGTTACCATGGTATCTCAATGTCTTTTATGTACACATAAAAACCTATCATCACTATTGTATAGCGTTATCTTAAAAGAAAGATATCCCTTTAGGCCTGTAAGCCCTCCAGCAACACAGAAGTTGAGTTCTGACTAAATGCCTTAGTGAGCAAATCAGAGGAAGAAGAGCAATTTTTGCTAGAGGTAGATACAGCGGACTCTTCCCTTGACAATACACCTTGGGTTTTCTCTGTCTCTAGAAGAATATGGGAATAAAGACAGGCTGAATTTATCCATTTTTGATGCTCTCTACTCTTACACTTGTCACTTTTTTATTCCTTGAAACTTCTAGAAGATTCTCTTTCAGGAAAAGTAACAGGCCATTTGGGAGGAAGGAAGGTAGATGATGAATACATGAAACACAGTATTTATTTATCAGAATATCCTTCCAGTGATCCACAATACAGATCAAATTTGCTTCTTGGGGTACATCTACACTGCAATAAAAAAACCTGCAGCATCAAGTCTCAGAGCCTGGGTCAGCTGATTCGGACTGTGATGGCTCAGGTTGCTTGGCCAGAAATTGCAGTGGAGATGTTTGGATTCAGACTGGAACTGAGGCTCTGAAACTGTCCCCACCCCTTGCAGGGTTTCAGATCCTGGGCTCCAGCCCAAGCCCAAATAGCTACACTGCAATTTTCAGCCTCTCAGCCCAAGCCCTGTGAGCTTGAGTCAGCTGACCCGGGCCAGCCATGGCTGTGCCACGGGTCTTGTATTGCAGTGTAGATATATCTTTGGTTACACTGGGCCATTGAGTTCAGTGGTATTACTCCAGTTGTATATCAGTGTGACCAAGAGCAGTTTCTCCAGATTTACACTAGCGTAACTGAGAGCAGAAGAATTTGATCCTTTTTATAGGAAGGAAGGAGTGTTACTTCTGTCGTAGGCAAGTGGATCAAACAATGTAGCCAAGCTATGTATTCTTGTGTGGGCACTAAGGAGTCCCTTCAGATAGGCAGAAGAAGTTATCAAAACTGGTATCAGCATCACATATGGCTATTCCAGAAGCTTCATACATAAAGGTTGTGGAGTTATAACATATTGTAACACATCCTGATGAAGCTCAGGTTTTGGCAAGATTTTTCCTACTGTCTATCTACTTACAGAGCAAGAATAAATCTGAGCACCTCACAACATTCCTGTGAGGTAGGGAAGCATTTAAGAACCTAAGTTCCACTGTCTGGCAATGAGATTTGGACTCCTTAGCGCCTAAATCCCTTTAAAAATGAGATTTGGACTCCTTTGCAATGCTGAGTGCAGCAGTGCCTGAATACCTTTAAAAACCTGGGCCAAAGGTCAGATAAGAAATCTGCAGCAGAACCAGGAACTGAACATCGGTTTCTAGAGGCTCAGTCTGATGGCTCAATTACTAGACCATTTTCTTTCTCTTCTAGTCTCTGAACTAAGATCCTCTGGACTTCAGAGAGTACACTTCTCACATGCCACAGTTAAAAGCTTTGTGAGTGATGTATTGTTAATGATAGTGAGACTAACTTCAGGCAAGCCTACTGCTGGCAGCTACTATACAAGTTTCTTCCCTGTGAATGTTTCTACTACTATGCTTCTCCACAGGGACTACCAACCATGATGAAATGCATAGGCAATATAAAGGATAAGGCCATCAAACTCTTTTTTGCTTGTGACTCAAGGAAGGATTTGAACCCCACAGATGAAGTATGGTGCAGTCACACAAGCTTACCACCTACCTGCCAAAATAACAGGAGTACTTGTGGCACCTTAGAGACTAACAAATTTATTAGAGCATAAGCTTTCGTGGGCTACAACCCACTTCTTCGGATGCATATAGAGTGAAACATATATTGAGGAGATATATATACACACATACAGAGAGCATGAACAGGTGGGAGTTGTCTTACCAACTCTGAGAGGCCAATTAAGTAAGAGAGGAGAAAAAAAAAAAAAAAAAAAACTTTTGAAGTGATAATCAAGATAGCCCAGTACAGACAGTTTGATAAGAAGCAAGTGTGAGAATACTTACAAGGGGAGATAGATTCAATGTTTGTAATCTATCTCCCCTTGTAAGTATTCTCACACTTGCTTCTTATCAAACTGTCTGTACTGGGCTATCTTGATTATCACTTCAAAAGTTTTTTTTTTTTTTTTTTTTTTTTTTCCTCCTCTCTTACTTAATTGGCCTCTCAGACTTGGTAAGACAACTCCCACCTGTTCATGCTCTCTGTATGTGTGTATATATATCTCCTCAATATATGTTTCACTCTATATGCATCCGAAGAAGTGGGTTGTAGCCCACGAAAGCTTATGCTCTAATAAATTTGTTAGTCTCTAAGGTGCCACAAGTACTCCTGTTATTTTTGAGGATACAGACTACCACGGCTGCTACTCTGAAACCTGTCACCTACCTGCCATCATGTTCAGTGCTTATATAGCACTGTTAACTGATGGCATCACCACCACTCACAGTATGGCAGACCACTATTGCCAAGTGAGTGCTTTTTCCATGCTGTTTTATCACCACAAAGAATTAAAACTGCTGAAAAACAAAAAAGGTTTCATATACACACATAAAAACAAAAAGATCCATCTGTACAAAACTGTACTGTGGGCTTCCTTTCTTTTACTTTCTGATTCTAACCCTCTGTCCTGTTCTTGCACTAACTACTGAGGATTTTTCTTTGTAGAACTTTAATTAGGCTAAGATGTTCAAACTTGGGTTAGTTAAGTTTGACACCTAAACACAAAAAGAATAATGGAGACCTAAATAAAAGTTGTCTGATTTTCATTGATTCTAATAGGAGCTGTGGGTGCTTGGAAACCAAGCTACTTTTACGTAAATGCCTGAATATAGATTTGTGCTGAACTTGGGTATCCAAGTTTGGAAATTCTGGCCTTAGCTTTCATAGATTCATAGATTTTAATACCAAAAGGAACCATTGGGTCATCTAATCTGACCTGTATAACACAGGCCATAGAATTTCATCCAGTTCCTTTTGTACTGAACCCAATAACTTAGCTTCTGAGGGCCCTTAGCCCTTTCCCCTAGCTCTCAAGCTTGACTATCACAAAACTTTCCACCTGTTCAAGTATGGAAAGCAGGAGGGTTTAACAAAGCACTGACATCCTACAGACATGTAATTGACCAACATGCTTAATAAGTGTGCAAAGCACACAACATGCATAATACCACTATCCTTACACATAAGGGATGTGTTGCCATCTTTACCTGATACCAAGAACCCATATTTGAAAGTAAGCCGCTCTCGAAATTAATGCTGAAAGTTCTGCAACAGATTCACCTCATTTTTGTTTCTCCCTCTCCCCCACCCCACAAAAAAATCTGTAGTGCTTTATATATATATATATATATATATATATATATATATACAGAAGACATTTATATTGGAGGAACTAGATAAAGCAGGTCTGGTAGACTGGAATACTTCTGACTATGCTGTGACTGATACGTCATCCTCAATTTGACACTAAACCATATATCTGTGGTGAGGTGAACATAACCCTTCCCTGCTCTGGCTAGCTGAATATCACTCATTGATCTTCCATACCATACAGCTTAATAAAGCAGTAGAATATTCTATTCAAGAAAAATTTGCTAGACAAAATGTGGTAATGAGAATCAGCTACAGGCATCCAGTGTTCTGAATAGTTTTCTGAAGAGATTGACTGTTAAAATGCTAGAGAGACAAGATGGGTGAGGTAATATCTTTTTTTGGACCAACTTCTGTTGTCCCACTTCATCTCTCTAATATCCTGGGACTGACATGGCTACAAATTCACTGTTAAAATGCTGGGGAGGTTCCTGATTTCCAGCCAAATGAATGCCTAGGAATGGTGCAGTATAATCTTAGCACTTTCCATTTGGAGATCACAAAGCACTTTACAAATATAGGTAAACATTATTAACCACAAGTTACTGATGAGCAAACTGATGCATAGAGAGGTTAAGAAAATTGCTCAGGGTCTCACAGCAAAATAGGGGTTGAACTCAGGAGTCCTGGCTACTCTGGTACCAGCCACTTACATATGAAATAGCCAAACCAACAGGTTAAATGGGCTTCCAGGGGGTTAGTGGTGGCAAAGCCTATCCACAATTCAGACGCATGATGAACTTACTTGAAATTCATGCAGATGAAGGTTTCACTAGAATTTTACAGAATACTGCTAATACCATTAATAATAATTTTCACTTACATGTTTTTCATCCAAGGATCTCAAAGGCCTTTATAAAGTCAAGTGTTACTATACACATTTCAAAGATGCAGAAACCGAGGCACAGAGATGTTAAATGACTTGCTCAAAGTCAAATGCCAATTCTGTGGCAGAGTTTGAAGGCTCCCATTCCCATGTTAAACTTCCCTACTAGATGGCTGACCATGTGAGTTTTTGGCTGCATCCAAAGCAGAACAATAAAACAGGCTCTTGCTGAATCAAAACCCATTCTGCCCTCAAAATTCAATGAGATTCAGATTCCACCTTTGACCCATCTCTAATTTCAAGATTTACACCTTTTGACAAAATTACCCTTTGGGTGAGAAATTATCAGATCACAAGTGAATTTGTTTGGAAAATTTGATAAAATTCTATTTGGTTATTTCTGAGATATGAGAGTGTGAAAACATACAAAGTCAAATGGAAACAAGTAACAGATTTGCCTGTGTAATTTTCAGCTTTAGACTATACCTTATCTGTTTGAAGACTGATAATAAATGGTAGTGAAATAACCCAACCCTATCTGTAGGTAAATCCCTTAAAACCTTCTTCCAAACCATTTTCATCCTGTCTTTAGTGTTTCATGTGAATCTGTAAGCAATCATGTGAGCATATATAATTATTGCTGTGATCCTTTACTAGATATTTATTGTAAACATATATATCAGCACAGTTTGTTTCATCTGAACAATATCCACAGTACTTCTGACTCTTTCAGCCAGCTGAAATAATAACAGGAGTACTTGTGGCACCTTAGAGACTAACAAATTTATTAGAGCATAAGCTTTCGTGGGCTACAACCCACTTCTTCGGATACAGTCTCTAAGGTGCCACAAGTACTCCTGTTATTTTTGCGGATACAGACTAACACGGCTGCTACTCTGAAATCAGCCAGCTGAGGTCATGCTGATGAAAGATCTGCGATCACGCATTCACCTCAGTTATTTGAGGAATGTTTGTCTTTAGATGTTGCAACCACAACTAGAGCACTTTCGCAGTTCTTTGGCCGGATGACTTGAATCATAGAGTAACATAAAAACACTTCTGTTCATGCTCTTGTATTAATTAAGAAGGTTATTACATGTACGGTAGGGATGCAAGAATCAGTAATCTAATCCATAGAGATAGGCTAATGTGAAAATATGATTACAAAACTGTAATTGGAGGGTAGTGATGTCATAAACTGTGAGTACTGAAATCATTGATAAAATTAGCAGCACCCATCTCTGTTTTTTAAATTCCTCCTAATCCATATGATGCAAAGAGAATTCATGTTTAATATCAGCTGTAGAGTTTTTAAATATTAAGGGATGTTATGATAGCAGGGCCTCAAAACCCAACTCATCTCTGACAGGGATAGGAAGAAACTTCTCCTATGTGGGTTATGTAGTGTTGTTCTAGCCATGTAGGTCTCAGGATATTAGAGAGACAAGGTGGGTGAGATAATACTTTTATTGGACCAACTTCTGTTGGTGACAGAGACAAGCTTTCGAGCTTACACAGCTTACACAGGTGTACATTTCCCAGACCTGAAGAAGAGCTCTGTGTAAGCTTGAAAGCTTGTCTCTCTCACCAACTGAAATTGGTCCAATAACAGATAGTAGATAATGTTTTCACCCCTCAGCTCACAGTATTACCTCACCACCTTGTTTCTCACGACTTGGGTTCACTGTTTCTTCCCTCATCAGTGAAAGGAAAAACAACAAGGAGTCTGGTGGCACCTTAAAGACTAACAAAGACTTATTTGGGCATAAGCTTTCGTGGGTAAAAACCTCACTTCTTCGGATGCATAGAGTGAAAGTTACAGATGCAGGCATTATATACTGACACATGGAGAGCAGGGAGTTACTTCGCAAGTGGAGAACCAGTGTTGACAGGGCCAATTCAGTCAGGGTGGATGTAGTCCACTCCCAATAATAGATGAGGAGGTGTCAATTCCAGGAGAGGAAAAGCTGCTTCTGTAATGAGCCAGCCACTCCCAGTCCCTATTCAAGCCCAGATTAATGGTGTTAAATTTGCAAATGAATTTTAGTTCTGCTGTTTCTCTTTGAAGTCTGTTTCTGAAGTTTTTTTGTTCAATGATAGTGACTTTTAAATCTGTAATAGAATGACCAGGGAGATTGAAGAATTCCACCTGGACTTCAACAATTTCCACCCCACCATCAACCTCAGCCTGGACCAGTCCACACAAGAGATCCACTTCCTGGACACTACAGTGCAAATAAGTGATGGTCACATAAACACCACCCTATACCGGAAACCTACTGATCGCTATACATACCTACATGCCTCCAGCTTCCATCCAAGACACATCACACGATCCATTGTCTACAGCCAAGCCCTAAGATACAACCGAATTTGCTCCAACCCCTCAGACAGAGACAAACACCTACAAGATCTTTATCAAGCATTCGTAAAACTACAATACCCACCTGGGGAAGTGAGGAAACAGATTGACAGAGCAAGACAGGTACCCAGAAATCACCTACTACAGGACAGGCCCAACAAGGACAATAACAGAACACCACTGGCCATCACATACAGCCCCCAGCTAAAACCTCTCCAGCGCATTATCCACGATCTACAACCTATCCTGGAAAATGATCCTTCACTCTCACAGACCTTGGGAGGCAGGCCAGTCCTCACTTACAGACAACCCCCCAACCTGAAGCAAATACTCACCAGCAACTACACACCACACCACAGAAACACCAACCCAGGAACCAATCCCTGTAGCAAACCTCGTTGCCTACTCTGTCCCCATATCTACTCTGGCGACACCATCAGAGGACGCAACCACATCAGCCACACCATCAAGGGCTCATTCACCTGCACATCCACTAATGTTATATATACCATCATGTGCCAGCAATGCCCCTCTGCCATGTACATTGGCCAAATCGGACAGTCCCTCCGCAAAAGAATAAATGGACACAAATCGGACATCAGGAATGGTAACATACATAAGCCAGTAAGTGAACACTTCAATCTCCCTGGTCATTCTATTACAGATTTAAAAGTCACTATCATTGAACAAAAAAACTTCAGAAACAGACTTCAAAGAGAAACAGCAGAACTAAAATTCATTTGCAAATTTAACACCATTAATTTGGGCTTGAATAGGGACTGGGAATGGCTGGCTCATTACAGAAGCAGCTTTGTCTCTCCTGGAATTGACACCTCCTCATCTATTATTGGGAGTGGACTACATCCACCCTGATTGAATTGGCCCTGTCAACACTGGTTCTCCACTTGTGAAGTAACTCCCTGCTCTCCATGTGTCAGTATATAATGCCTGCATCTGTAACTTTCACCCTATGCATCCGAAGAAGTGAGGTTTTTACCCACGAAAGCTTATGCCCAAATAAATCTGTTAGTCTTTAAGGTGCCACCAGACTCCTTGTTGTTTTTGTAGATACAGACTAACACGGCTACCCCTGATACAGTGAAAGGAAGGCACTCTCTGGAGTGAAACACAGTTGTTAGTATTAGCATGTACAGGGCCAGCTCCAGGTTTTTTGCCGCCCCAAGCAAAAAAAAAAAGCCGGAGTGCCACTGCTGAAGCAAAAAAAAAAAAAGAAAGAAAAAACGGAGTGCTGCCCCTTGAAAAGAACCACCCCAAAAGGGCCGGAGTGCCGCCCCTTGAGAAGCGCTGCCCCAAGCACACGCTTGGAATGCTGGTGCCTAGAGCCGGCCCTGAGCATGTAACAACACTACACAACAGCTGAGGACAGAAATGCAATATCCAGTTGAAACTGCAGATTATGTAAAATTAAACATCACTGTGACTTGTGCACAGCCAGCAACTGCCAAGTTGTGTATCACAGTTACAAGATGGTAGTATATATTGGTATGGTTAAAACACATTCTATGTAGATAGCACTGAATTATACTACAGTCCAGGGGTGAGATTCTGAGCTGTGTCTAGAACTTGCAACCCATAGAAGGCAGGGGCTAAGGCACCATTAAACCACCTTTGCACCCTTCTGACCCTGGACTGGTCCAATGCCTTGGAAAGGCCCCTGAGGTAACTTAGAGAGCCCTGGGAGACCCTGATATGAGCCAGTCATGGCAGCCTCCATTGGCTGTCCTGTGGGCCACTGTGCTCCCCCCAACACTCCCTTCATGCCCCACCCCCTGTATGTCCCCTATGCCAGGGCTTGCAAGGCAGCCTTATAGCTGTCTTCCACAATGCCTGCACTGGAGGAATCCTCCCCTGGCTGGATATTGGGTTTGAGAGCCTCTTTATGCCAATCCAGATCTTTTACCTGGCATAAATGGGCCAGAGAAGGGGGTGGGGAATGAATATCTCACCCCAGGGTTGTAATATGATTTAGCAACCTGGTTAAATACGTCTACACAGGTAAGACTGAACTATATCTTAACCATGTTATAACCATTACTGTCTGTATTGTAGGTGTTGGTGGAACTTCTGCTTTAGAACAGGCTTTGTGCATGTTCCTCATTAACTGTGGCAATGATGGCCTATTTCAAGGAAGTCATTTGTAGAGAAAGCATTTGTGTGGTTATTTACCCTCTGTTCTGTAAGTTTTCCATTCATCCTTATTACACTTCAGAGTCACAGCTTAATCCCTGCGAATGGGTTCCCCCTTCAGCTCCTGGAAACCCTGGCTGGTAAGTCTTCTTGGTGAATTAAGCACCACACAGGTCCATCATGGTACCATCACCACCTGTCCTTATTGTTCGTCTCATTCTTAAGCTCCAGGGAGAGCTGGTGCTAGCCCAGTTGGGGCCCTATGCAGGAATATTTTGGGGGGCAAAGTTCTTATAATAAATAAGCAAGTTCTTATAATAAAAAGCGAATGGGGGCTCCCTTGCTTAGTCTGATTATGCCTAGAGCCAGCTCTGGCTCCAGGTACAATATAACCACATAGCAGCAATTATGACCAGCCCTTTCCTGCTCCCTGGGTTAGCCTTTGGCCATGTCTACACTAGCATATATGTCAGCAAAACTTTTGTCGCTCAGGGGTCTGAAAAAACATAGGGGTATGCACAGCGCTATGTCGGCGGGAGAGCTCTCTTCTGTCGGCATAACGCAGCTACATGAGCGATCTTACTGCAGCACAGCTGTATCAGTACAGATGTGTGTCACAGTAAGCTTGTAACTGTAGACATGGCCTCTTTCTGCCTGCTGTTATTCCCCGGTTCTCCAGCTTGTGTGCTAATTACGTCATTAACTCATTAGGCTACCAGCAGATGTAATTGCTCACTTCTACCTTAACTGCCTCCAGTGCCACAGGTGTTCTAAGTGACCAGGGTGCTGGCTTCCATGGAGCCCAATTTGAAGCTGTGACCAGCACCCTGTTTCAATTTCCAATACAGATGGAGCATAATTCTCTTCACTATTCCCTTCCACTCTCTTCATTTCTCATCCCGTTTTTGTATCTCTCTTTTTTCCTCTCCTCCGGTGAGTGATCTTTTCTTCAGTCTGTTCCATCTACTTCACTTTTATCTTATCTCCTTTTATTTATCTTTTTTGCTTTCTGCTGCTCACAGCCAAATCCATCCTCTTACTCTTAAAGGGATATCATCAGCTAAAAATCACATGGCTGACACATGTTTTCTCAATCATTGTTATGACACCTAATACAACTGTAAGTGCAAGAAATTCGAGAAAAAAATCTTAATTTTTTTGTTCAGTTGTTTATTTTGTGTATTTGACAGCACTTGGTGTGGAGTCAGCATCACACTTTGCCATACACAATCAGTCAGTCAGTTTCCCCTGTTGCTTGTGGTGGGTCTTTTACATAGCAAAAGTAGAGAATTCCTTCTAAAGGGAAATGAGATTGTAAAACCACCAAAATGGCCATGAGGACTATGGGACAGGTGAGGTATCTAATAATACTTTTAACTCTTATGTATTTATTTATTTATTTACATGGTGGTTTCTCTTTAGTTTTCAGTAAGACTTTCTACATTCCATATAAAATATGGATGTACAATTTTTAAGAAAAATGTAGCATTGCTGCAGGTGCTAATAGATCTACAGGCACAAAGTAAAGATTAAGGCCTTGATGCTTTAAAGGAGTCTCTGTGAGCAGACCCTTATGCCCTGATGGATCACCTTGCAAGATCAGGACCTAAAACCTACACCCTGCAGATAGTTATATATGTGCTTAACTTTAAAGACATAAACAGTTTCATTGACTTCAATATAATTATACACATGCTTATGGTTAAGCATGTGTTTAAGTGTTGTGGAATAGAGGTCTTTATCTGTATCTTTATCATTATACCCATGCTTTTTCAGTAGTTACGCAAATTAAATCTTTGTTCAAACTCTGCTCATATGCTTTTTCTGCAGCTATCCACAGTCACCCATTGCCTTTCATGCAGTGAATGTCCTTTTATAGTTTCCAACTCCTTCATGAGAAAGAATTCACTTATTTTAATTTTAGATGTATGAAGCATTTCATTCTGGACATATGGCTGTAAGCAAGAGTTTTTCATATTTCTGTAATTATTTCTTGTGGTGCGTGTAATACGCTGTTGTTTGTATAACTGTATATTAAAAGCTACGATATTTCTGCTGCTGTTTTAATTTGCAGCTAATTATTATATGCTATTGAGTTTTATGCAGATAAGAACTTGGCTTCCACAGTAATTATCTTCTGACAATTTCCAGTGATGTTATAGGCTAAATGAGAAAGATAAAATGTCTTGGGTAAATTGAGCAATTTGATTCCAACCATATAAATATCTCATTATAACAGCAGAGTTTGGAATTCATTTGCCTAATCACTGAATTATTATTCATATGCCTACCTGCAAGCACCCACACTGATTAGTAAGGTGTATATAGTACATATCTTTCAAACTATTTGTAGTGAAATGATCATTTACATAATTTAAAATTACTACTTTTTAATGTGGGCTTCTTAGACCAAATCTCTTGCTCTGCTCTTTCATCAGCACTGCCATGATGGTAGCCTTTAATAGTATTTCAACATTCATCAGTACTATTTTTACATTTCATTTGTAATTTTAAAAGCATCCATTGAGGATAAGTATCAGAGGGGTAGCCGTGTTAGTCTGTATCCACAAAAACAACGAGGAGTCCGGTGGCACCTTAAAGACTAACAGATTTATTTGGGCATAAACTTTTGTGGGTAAAAAACCCACTTCTTGAGATGCAATCCATTGAGGATGGCTTTTTGTAAATGATTTAGGGCCTTCTCCTTCCCTAAGTGGCTATTCCCATGTAAGGCTCAGAAAGCCCAGTGAGTGTCTACTCAGGCTTTGTATTCACAGCTAAAAACGGTGCATTTTTACCTTGGGGTATCTAACATGTATAAGTTATCCTGAAGTAAAAACATAGTGAAGATCAGGCACTTTAATTTTACCATGCAGGACCATGCTAGGTGATATCCTTACTGTCTGTCACTCTGGGAAGTTCTCCACACTGGCCTTGGTTGTCTGCATTAGACTTATTTCCCTCTCTTGCTATTTACATTGCCTGCCGATGTGTTTAACATTGTGTTGTCTAGATCTCAGGGCTAGATGGTATGGTGTTTTGGAGTCAATGGAGCTGCACCTGTGATTGTAAATGTGGAAAATGTTAGGAAAGAAAGTCTAGCATGGACACAGCCATCATGAATGGGAAAAGGAGATAAATGAATGTTGCATGCAATGTAGTTGTAGCTTTGTCAGTCCCAGGATAGGCATGAGAGACAAGGTGAGTGAGGTAATCTCTTTTATTGGAGCAACTTCTGTTGGTGAAAGAGACGAGCTTTCAAGCAACATAGGCCTGGTCTACACTATGACTTTAATTCGGATTTAGCAGCATTAAATCGAATTAACCCTGCACCCGTCCACACAGCGGAGCCATTTATTTCGAAATAAAGGGCTCTTAAAATCGATTTCTGTACTCCATCCCGACGAGCGGAGTAGCGCCAAAATCGATTTTGTCAATTCGAATTAGGGTTAGTGTGGCCGCAATTCGATGGTATTGGCCTCTGGGAGCTGTCCCAGAGTGCACCATTGTGACCGCTCTGGACAGCAATCTGAACTCGCATGCACTGGCCAGGTAGACAGGAAAAGCCCCGGGAAAATTTGAATTTCATTTCCTGTTTGCCCAGCGTGGAGAGCACAGGTGACCACAGATACCACAGATACCTCAGCTCATCAGCACAGGTAACCATGCAGGCTGATAATCGAAAAAGAGCACCAGCATGGACCGCATGGGAGGTACTGGATCTGATCGCTATATGGGGAGAGGATTCAGTGCTAGCAGAACTTTGTTCGAAAAGACGAAATGCCAAAACTTTTGAAAAAATCTCCAAGGACATGATGGAGAGAGGCCACAATAGGGACTCAGATCAGTGCCGCGTGAAAGTCAAGGAGCTCAGACAAGCCTATCAAAAAACAAAGGAGGCAAACGGTCGCTCCGGGTCAGAGCCGCGGACATGCCGCTTCTACGCCGAGCTGCATGCAATTCTAGGGGGGGCCGCCACCACTACCCCACCTGTGACCGTGGATTCCGGGTCGGGGATAGTCTCATCAGCTACACCTGAGGATTCTGCGGATGGGGAAGAGGAGGAGGAGGAGGAGGACGAGCTTGCAGAGAGCACCCAGCACTCCGTTCTCCCCAACAGCCAGGATCTTTTTCTCAGCCTGACTGAAGTACCCTCCCAAGCCTCCCAAACCAGTAGCCAAGACCATGACCCCATGGAAGGGACCTCAGGTGAGTTTACCTTTTAAAATATAAAACATGGTTTAAAAGCAAGCGTTTTTTAATGATTAATTTGCCCTGAGGACTTGGGATGCATTCGCGGCCAGTACAGCTACTGGAAAAGTCTGTTAACGTGTCTGGGGATGGAGCGGAAATCCTCCAGGGACATCTCCATGAAGCTCTCCTGGAGGTACTCCAAAAGCCTTGCCACAAGGTTTCTGGGCAGTGCAGCCTTATTCCGTCCTCCATGGTAGGACACTTGACCACGCCATGCTTGCAGCAAGTAATCTGGTATCATTGCCTGACAAAGCCTGGCAGCGTATGGTCCCGGTGTTTGCTGGCATTCAAGCAACATCCGTTCTTTATCTTGCTGTGTAATCCTCAGGAGAGTGATATCGCTCATGGTAACCTGGTTGAAATACGGGAACTTAATTAAGGGGACAGAGGTGGCCGTTCCTACTGGGCTGTTTGCCTGTGGCTGAAAAGAAATCCTTCCCTGCAGTTAGCCAAGCACAGGGGGGTGAATTGGCCCTGAGCTTTTCGCGTTTGGCTAGCAGGGATCTTCCCTGTTACCAGCCACGCGGTCGGGGGAGGGGTACATTGATCATCCCAGGGAATTCATGGCGGGAGGGGGGGGGGTGTTAGTTTGGTTTCTGCAGGGATCTTCCCTGATACCTGCCACGCGGTCGGGGGAGGGGTACATTGATCATCCCAGGGAATTCATGGCGGGAGGGGGGGGCGGGGGGGTTAGTTTGGTTTCTGCAGGGATCTTCCCTGATACCTGCCACGCGGTGAGGGGAGGGATAAAGCGATCATCCCAGAGAATTGGATGGTGGGGGGGGTTTGTTTGTTTTCTGCTGCTGAAGGTTAACAGGAAAACCGCAGCAGTCAACAGGCTTTGCTTGGTATGTGGGAAAGGAGGGCGCAGAAGCCGAAAGACAATGGCTTACCATGGCTGCCTGCAAGCTGAATTCTGTTGCCCGGACCTGCGTCTGTGATCTCTAACACCAAAGCCACAGGCACTCAATATTAAGATGGAAAATGCGACCTTGTACTGAAATCACATGTGCTATGTAATGTGAATAGTGTTTTTCACCATGAAAGAGTATAAGCATTGTTCTGTAAAATGTATCAGTTTAAAAACTTCTCTCCTTTCTTTCAACCCTCCCTCCAGCAGCTGCAAATTTTTCAAGCCTCCCTCCTCCGTCCCGAAGGCTATCTCAGATAAGGCGGCGTAGAAAGAGGACACGAGACGACATGTTCACAGAAATAATGGAATCCACCCGCAATGAAAGAGCTCATTTGAATGAGTGGAAGGACACCGTATCTAAATTTAGGAAAGATGCCAGTGAACGTGAGGTCTTGAGGGATGCTCGAGATGAGAGGTGGCAGGCTGCAACGCTGGGGCTGCTGCGTGAGCAAACGGACATGCTCCGGCGTCTGGTGGAGCTTCAGGAACGGCAGCAGGATGACAGAGTGCCGCTGCAGCCGCTGTATAACCTCCCTCCCCCCTCACCATGTTCCATATCCCCCTCACCCAGACGTGTAAGAACGCGGGGGGGGGGGAGGCTCCGTGCACCCTCCCACTCCACCCCAGTGGACAGCCCAACCAAAAGGCTGTCATTATATTGAATTTATTCAGTGGCCTTTTACTTCCCTCCTACCCTCCTCCCAAACCTCACCCAGATTACCTTCTTCGTTCTCTCCCTATGTTTATAATCACTTAATAAAGAATACATGATTTTTAAACGATAGTGACTTTATTTCCTTTGAAAGAAAGCTGAGGGAAGGGGGAGGGTTGGTTGCTTACAGAGAATGAATGAGTCAATAAAGGGGGCTGGTTTTCATGAAGGGAGAAACAAACAGAAATTTCACACTGTAGCCTGGCCAGTCATGAAACTGGTTTTCAAAGCTTCTCTGATGCACAGCGCTTCCTGGTGTGTTCTTCTAATCGCCCTGGTGTCTGGCTGCGCGTAATCAGCAGCCAGGCGATTTGCCTCAGCCTCCCACCCTGCCATAAAGGTCTCCCCCTTACTTTCACAGAGATTGTGGAGCACACAGCAAGCAGAAATAACAATGGGGAGATTTCTTTGGCTGAGGTCAGAGCGAGTTAGTAGCGATCGCCAGCGACCTTTTAAACGGCCAAATGCACATTCAACCACCATTCTGCACTTGCTCAGCCTGTAGTTAAACAGCTCCTGACTCCTGTCCAGGCTGCCTGTGTATGGCTTCATGAGCCATGGCATTAAGGGGTAGGCTGGGTCCCCAAGAATAACTATTGGCATTTCAACATCCCCAACGGTTATTTTCTGGTCCGGGAAGTAAGTCCCTTGCTGCAGCCCTTTAAACAGAGTAGTGTTCCTGAAGACGCGAGCATCATGAACCCTTCCCGGCCAGCCCGAGTTGATGTTGGTGAAACGTCCCTTGTGATCCACAAGTGCTTGCAGCACCATTGAAAAGTACCCCTTGCGGTTTATGTACTGGGTACCCTGATGCTCCGGTGCCAAGATAGGGATGTGGCTTCCATCTATCGCCCCACCACAGTTAGGGAATCCCATTGCAGCAAAGCCATCCACTATGACCTGCACATCTCCCAGAGTCACTAGCTTGTGTAGCAGCACCTCAGTGATTGCTTTGGCTACTTGCATCACAGCAGCCCCCACAGTAGATTTGCCCACTCCAAATTGATTCCCGACTGACCGGTAGCTGTCTGGCGTTGCAAGCTTCCATAGGGCTATTGCCACTCGCTTCTCAACTGTGAGGGCTGCTCTCATCCTGGTATTCTGGCGCTTCAGGGCAGGGGAAAGCAAGTCACAAAGTTCCATGAAAGTGCCCTTACGCATGCGAAAGTTCCGCAGCCACTGGGAATCGTCCCACACCTGCAACACTATGCGGTCCCACCAGTCTGTGCTTGTTTCCCGGGCCCAGAATCGGCGTTCCATGCCTATAACCTGCCCCATTAACAGCATGATCTCCAAAGCACCGGGTCCCACGGTTCGATAGAATTCCATGTCTATATCCTCATCACTCTCGTCGCCGCGCTGCTGTAGCCTGTTCCTCGCCGCCTGGTTTTCCGGGTTCTTGTTCAGCATAAACTGCACGATAAGGCGCGAGGTATTTACAATGTTCATGACTGCTGTCTTGAGCTGAGCGGGCTCCATGCTTGCCGTGGTATGGCGTCTGCACTGTTCACCCAGGAAAAAGGCGCGAAACGGTTGTCTGCCGTTGCTTCCTGGAGAGGTGGGAGGATATACCCAGAACCACCCGCGACAATGTTTTTGGCCCCATCATGCATTGGGATCTCAACCCAGAATTCCAATGGGCGGAGGGGACTGCGGGAACTATGGGATAGCTATGGGATAGCTACCCACAGTGCAACGCTCCAGAAATCGACGCTAGCCCCGGTACATGGACGCACACCGCTGAATTAATGTGCTTAGTGTGGCCGCATACCATCGAATTTATACAATCTGTTTCCCAAATTCGAATTATATAAATTCGGATTAATCCCGTAGTGTAGACATACACATACAGAGAGCTCTTCTTTTAGTCTAGGAAAGGAACTCCCAGAGTCACAGCAAAATGCCAGGTGAGACAGATTGTTTAGCATATGTAGTTAGCACATATTGTAAGGGACCATTCAAGGTAGAGTGACACCACTACAATCATAGGACAAAAAGAGAGGGTTAGTAGGTTACAGATTGTTGTAATAAACCATAAATCCAGTGTCTCTGTTCAATCCATGATTTCTGGTGTCTAGCAGAGTAATGAATTTAAACTCCCAGTCCCAGGCTCTTTTTTGTCCTATGACTGCAGTGGTGTTAACAGGCCACTCTGCCTTAAATGGTCCCTTACAATATGTGCTAACTACTTATGCTAAACAATCTGTTCCATCTTGCATTTTACTGTGACACTGGGAATTCCTTTTTCAGACCTGAAGAAGAGCTCTGTGTGGTTCAAAAGCTGGTTCTCTCACTAACAGAAGTTGATCCAATAAAAGATATTACCTCACCCACTCTATCTCTAATAAGTGAATGTTGACAGGATTTGAGGTGGGGGGAAGACATTGTGTAGACTGGTGATAACCCTGGCCCACCAAAGCATTTCTTTGACAGTTAAGTTAATACAAAACCCACACCCCTGAGATAAGCCATCCTCCCAAAAAAAGCATAGCAAAACAAAACAAGACCAAAAAAAAAAAAAAAAACCTAACTGATTTTATCAGTATGAATAAAAATTATATCCCTTCTCAGGTACTCAGGTTTCACTCTCATGGTGTCTCTGATGTCATAAACCAGCCTTTCTCAAACTGTTGAGAGCTGAGCTCTGTCATGGAGAGATGCTCTGAAACTACTCGGTATGAAACTAGCCAGGACTCTGGGGGAGCATGCCTCCTCTCTCTGAGCATACTGTCTCTAGGGCAAGAAGCTTACACAGCTTCTACCTTTCTGGGTCTGACCTCAGAGCATTCAGCATCCCCTTTCACACCGTGCACTTCCCGCAGTGAGTCTGCCCGGGCAGGGCTCCTGGGGAAGCCAGAGGACCCTGCACCCCAACTCGGCAGTCAGACGTGACTCTCAGCTAGCGTAAAACAGAAGGTTTATTAGTCGACAGGAGCACAGCATAGAACAGAACTTATTAGCACAGAAATCAGTGACTTTCAGCCAAGTCCATCTTGGGGAGTCCTGGGTCAGAAGCCCTGGACTCTCCCTCTTCCAGTGCCCCCAAGCAGACTGACAGCTTCCAGTGACCTGACCTCAGACACTCCTGTTGCTCCTCCTCCTCCTCTTTGTCTTGCTTCCTGGGCAAAGAGTGACCTGGTCCTCACCTGGTTGTATCCCCCTCCTGGGTCTCAGGTTACGAAGGGCATTGGTCATAGCATATGTGCAGGCAGCTGGAGCAGCTTCACCTGCCCCAGAGGTCTTAGCCAAAGTCACATCTCGGTGGTGGGAATAGGGATGTATTGGTGCAGCACACAGGGAAACTGAGGCATGCACAGTATTCATGCAAAACAGTAAAACTCACATAGGCTCAACAGTAAGACTCATACAACATAACAAGGGAAAATCCCCACTTCGTCACAAGCTCCCTTTCAAGAAATCTATCTAAGGTCCCCATACATATATATGCACGCCATCACTGCAGTGTCTGAACACTTCACAATCTTTAACGTATTTATTCTCACAACAGGTCTATGAGTAAGGAAGTGTTGTTAGCCCCATTTTACAGATGGGGAACTGTGACAAAGAGAGACTAAGGCTAGTTCTATACTAGAAACTTTGGCTGGGTATAGCAGTGTTGGTCAGGGATGTGATTTTTTTGGTGACATTTCTATACTGGCACAAGCCTTGGTGTAGATGCAGTTATACTGGCATAAAGCTTCTTTTGCTACTAGAGTTCAGTAGAGTTCAGCTGAATCAGTATAACCTGTTCTGGCAAAAGCACTTTTTTCCTGATGTAAACTGTGTTTATGCTAGGAGAGTTTGTCTATCCAGCTATACCAACAAATCTTTTCTACAGTAGACTTGGCTTAAGCAATTTGCCACTTGCAGGCCCCCTGTGCAATTCCACCATGTGTTGGAATTGCACGGGGGATGTGTATACATCTTCTGTGCTCTATCCTGGCTAGTTCTTCACTCCTCCTCCTGCTACTCCAACCTTTGAAAAACACTGCCATAAACCTAACTGTCCTACATAGACTCTTCCAGATAAAAACAAGGTAGACAAGACTTGAATTTCTGATGTTTTTAGGCCTTCTCCATTGTAAGGAAGCAAAAAGGGCACTCACTTTCATTTCCCTGACACATTGCCTTTAAAAGCAAAAGAATTAAAAGATACAAAATATAGTACCCAATGATTTTTGTTTCTATGTTTGTTTCATTCAATACGGCCTTCATTTTTATGGAGCTTTTAATAGCTCATTTTTTATGGTTTCTTCAGTTCCCTACAAAATACATTTTAGAATTGCAATAGATCATTTTATGGCATCAGTTATGCAATTAACTGACCATCCAGGAGAGTCATGACATTAACCTTCCCTCTGCATCACAGTTCTCCAACAGTCATTGTATATTTCTCTTGTATGTGCCTTTGTGATTGATTGCTTAGCTACACACTGCACAGCAGGGTTATGAATGATGCCTGTCATCCTGCTCCTAAAAAATGTAACAACCTCAAATAAGGGCTGGAGCTTTATTTACTGGTAAGCTTCCAAATCGCAGCTGCCTTTCCAATAGATTTACCAGAAGAAGTATGTGTGTGGGGGCGAAGGGGAGCATACCTGTTGGGGAGACAGAACCTGGGTAAAAAAAAATAAATGTTTAATTCAGATACTGGCTGGAAAAAATAAGATTGCTAATAAGCATTAGAACTAAAGCAAAGTTGAGATCTGGATCTGAACATCCCCCAAATGTGTGTGGGGGTTTGGTTCAGAACCATGTCTATAATTAAGATTAAAAGGAAAGTCTTCCCTTCAGCTCTTCACTTGTAGCTAGTAGGTTTCACCACTGATAATAAAGCAATATAGATAACACTTTATTATCAGTTATCATTATACCATTCTGGGTCTCCGTTAAATAGGATGAAAGTGATGGAACTTTACTCTACCCATGTCCTACACTCTAGACCACCGTTTCTTAAATGTGGCCACCGTGGCCGCATGCGGCCACCAGGGGGTTTCCCTGAAGCCATGGCAGTTTCCTGGGCAGTTGGGAGGGGGAGCATCAGCCCCTCCCCTTCCTCCCTGTTGCTCCTGCATGCACTGCCTCTCTGGAGACACGGGTGGGGCACACAGGTGAGGAGGCGAGTGGGGAGGCAAGCGGCGAGGCGAGTGGTGATGGGGGACCTGGCGGGGGAGTAAGGAGGTGAGCGGTGAGCCAGCAGCAGGGTGAGGAGGCGGGCGGGGCTGTTGGCTGCAAGTGGGGGAGTGAGGTGAGCGGCGAGCCACCCGTGAGCGGGGGTTCTCGCAGTGGGCAGGGGGTTTCTGTGGCAGGGGAGTGAGGAGGCGAGTGGTGGGTGCAGGAGATAAGAGGAGGTGAGCGGTGGGTGGGGGACTGAGGAGGGATGCAGGAGGCAAGCAGCGGGTGTGGGGGAGTGAGGAGATGAATGGTGGGCGCATGGACAGTGGATGGAGCCCCCCTTTGGGGAAGCTAGCCCCTGACTCCACCCCTTTTGCCCGCAGCCAGAGCCCTGAGACCCCCTGCCCCACCCTGTGGCTGGAGCCACAAGCCCCTCCCCCACAGAGAAGCCCCGAGCACCCCCTCCCTCAGCCGGAGGAGCCCCGGGCTAGCCGAAGCCCCGAGACTGTTCCCCCCCCACACACACACACACCTGCCCAGAGGAGCCCCGGGCCAGCCGCAGCTGTGCTTCCCCTCCCCAGACTCAAGCAATCCAGATGTGTTTTTCATTATTATTTGGACTTCTGTTATGTCAAAGCATTTTTAAATTTACTTCAGAATTGTTGTACAGACAACCAATTTTACAAAAAAAGCAAAAGAAACAATAATAAAAAAGACAAGAACATGCAAAGCACCTTATTTGTGTTTCTATTCTGTTAGGTCCAGTAAAGAATAGAGATTACTGTGCATTATTTTTATTATCGAGTCTGCGGAAAAAAACCCAAACCCTTCATAAATAAATTACAATGATTATGATGTATATATGTGCATATTACTTTATTAACTTTATGAAAAATAAATACCGTAATTTTAGGGAAAAGTGTCAATGCGGCCACCAGCAAGAGTTGGTAGCCGCAGTCTAAAGCCACCAAAAAAATTGTTGCGAGAACCCCTGCTCTAGACGATCTTCTTTGGCAACTTCTTTTCTTTTCCCTTCTCCCCAGATGCTGCTTATTCCCCAGAAGGTTTGTCTTCTGCTCTCCTCCTTCCTTCAGTCCCTTAGGCGATGTCCACCCTAATGGACTGTTTTACTGGTATAGCTACTCTGGCAAAGCACTCCTTTTTGAACTCAGCTATAGCTTTCAGCTATACTAGTAAAGCTGTGCTTTGACCAGTATTTACCCCCCCACACACACACACACCCCCCAAAACCAGCTATATTGGTAAAGTGCCAGTAAAACTGCATCTATATTAAGAGCTTTTGCCAGCATAGCTACGTTGGTCAAAGAATCACAATTTCTCCTGATTTAGGGTGTCTTCACTAGCAATGTATCAGAGGGGTAGCCGTGTTAGTCTGGATCTGTAAAAAGCAACAGAGAGTCCTGTGGCACCTTTAAGACTAACAGATGTATTGGAGCATAAGCTTTCGTGGGTCCGACGAAGTGGGCATTCACCCATGAAAGCTTATGCTCCAATACATCTGTTAGGGTATGTCTACACTACAAAATTAGGTCGAATTTATAGAAGCTGGTTTTATAGAAATCGGTTGTATACAGCCGATTGTGTGTGTCCCCATATAAAATGCTCTAAGTGCATTAAGTCGGCGGACCGCGTCCACAGTACCGAGGCTAGTGTCGACTTCCGGAGCGTTGCACTATGGGTAGCTATCCCACAGTTCCCGCAGTCTCCGCCGCCCATTGGAATTCTGGGTTGAGATCCCAATGCCTGAATGATGCAAAACAGTGTCGCGGGGGGTTCTGGGTACATGTCGTCAGGCCCCTCCCCCTCCATCAGAGCAACGGCAGACAATCGATTCAAATGAAATGAAATCATAGACTATCAGGGTTGGAAGGGACCTCAGGAGGTCATCTAGTCCAACCCCCTGCTCAAAGCAGGACCAATTCCCAGACAGATTTTTGCCCCAGATCCCTAAATGGCCCTCTCAAGGATTGAACTCACAACCCTGGGTTTTAGCAGGCCAATTCTCAAGCCACTGAGCTATCCCTCCCCCTGGGTTACCTGTGCAGACACAACATACCACGCCAAGCATGGAGCCCGCTCAGCTCAGCTCAGCTCACCGTCACCATATGTCATCTGGGTGCCGGCAGAGGTGGTACTGCATTGCTACACAGCAGCAGCTAATTGCCTTTTGGCAGTAGACGGTGCAGTATGACTGGTAGCCTTCATCGGCGATCTGGGTGCTGGCAGACATGGGGCTGGCAGACGTGGGGCTGCATTGCTACACAGCAGCAGCCCCTTGCCTTTTGGTAGAAGATGGTGTATTATGACTGGTATCCGTCGTCGTCGTACTGCAGTGGCTGAAAATCCGTATGTCCCCCAGTCACTGCCTTCCCAATGACGATGATGGCTATCAGTCGTAGTACGCTATTTTCTGCCAAGCGCCCAGTATTTTCTGCCAAGCACCCAGAAGATGCCGAGGGCTATCAGTCATGCTGCACCGTCGTCTGCCAGCTTAAGATGTAAAAAATAGATTTGTTCTGTATTCATTTGCTTCCCCCTCCCTCCGTGAAATCAACGGCCTGCTAAACCCAGGCTTTTGAGTTCAATCTTTGGGGGGGCCATTCTGTGTGACAGTTGTTTGTGTTTCTCCCTGATGCACAGCCACCTTTGTTGATTTTAATTCCCTGTACCTGTACGCCATGTCGTAACTCGCCCCTCCCTCCCTCCCTCCCTCCGTCCGTCAGATACTCGTTTCGCGCCTTTTTTCAGACCAGACGCCATAGCACTGGGATCATGGAGCCCGCTCAGATCACCGCGGCAATTATGAGCACTATGAACACCACGCGCATTGTCCTGGAGTATATGCAGAGCCAGGACATGCCAAAGCAAAACCAGGACCAGCCGAGGAGGCGATTGCAGCGCGGCGACGAGAGTGATGAGGAAATTGACATGGACATAGACCTCTCACAAGGCACAGGCCCCAGCAATGTGCAAATCATGGTGTTACTGGGGCAGGTTCATGCCGTGGAACGCCGATTCTGGGTCCGGGAAACAAGCACAGACTGGTGGGACCGCATCGTGTTGCAGGTGTGGGACGATTCCCAGTGGCTGCGAAACTTTCGCATGCATAAGGGCACTTTCATGGAACTTTGTGACTTGCTTTCCCCTGCCCTGAAGCGCCAGAATACCAGGATGAGAGCAGCCCTCACAGTTGAGAAGCGAGTGGCGATAGCCCTGTGGAAGCTTGCAACACCAGACAGCTACCGGTCAGTCGGGAATCAATTTGGAGTGGGCAAATCTACTGTGGGGGCTGCTGTGATCCAAGTTGCCAGGGCAATCAAAGACCTGCTGATATCAAGGGTAGTGACTCGGGGAAATGTGCAGGCCATAGTGGATGGCTTTGCTGCAATGGGATTCCCAAACTGTGGTGGGGCGATAGATGGAACCCATATCCCTATCTTGTCACCGGAGCACCAAGCCACCGAGTACATAAACCGCAAGGGGTACTTTTCAATGGTGCTGCAAGCCCTGGTGGATCACAAGGGACGTTTCACCAACATCAACGTGGGATGGCCGGGAAAGGTACATGATGCTCGCGTCTTCAGGCACTCTGGTCTGTTTCGAAAGCTGGAGGAAGGGACTTTCTTCCCGGACCAGAAACTAACCGTTGGGGATGTTGAAATGCCTATCGTGATCCTTGGGGACCCAGCCTACCCCTTAATGCCATGGCTCATGAAGCCATACACAGGCAGCCTGGACAGTAGTCAGGACCTGTTCAACTACAAGCTGAGCAAGTGCCGAATGGTGGCGGAATGTGCATTTGGACGTTTAAAAGTGCGCTGGCGCAGCTTACTGACTCGCTCAGACCTCAGCGAAAAGAATATCCCCATTGTTATTGCTGCTTGCTGTGCGCTCCACAATATCTGTGAGAGTAAGGGGGAGACATTTATGGCGGGGTGGGAGGTTGAGGCAAATCGCCTGGCCGCTGATTACGTGCAGCCAGACACCAGGGCGGTTAGAAGAGCACAGCAGGGCGCGGTGCGCATCAGAGAAGCTTTGAAAACGAGTTTTGTGACTGGCCAGGCTATGGTGTGAAACTTCTGTTTGTTTCTCCTTGATGAACCCTCCGCCCCCCCCACCCAGTTCACTCTACTTCCCTGTAAACCAACCACCCCCCCTCCCTTCCCCCCCTCGAGCACCGCTTGCAGAGGCAATAAAGTCATTGTTACTTCACATTAATGCATTCTTTATTAATTCATCACACAACTAGGGGGATAATTGCCAAGGTAGCCCAGGATGGGTGGGGGAGGAGGGAAGGAAAAGGACACACTGCAGTTTAAAACTTTAACTCTTATTGAAGGCCAGCCTTCTGATGCTCGGGCAATCATCTGGGGTGGAGTGACTGGGTGGCTGGAGGCCCCCCCACCGTGTTCTTGGGCGTCTGGGTGAGGAGGCTATGGAACTTGGGGAGGAGGGCTGTTGGTTACACAGGGGCTGTAGCAGCGGTCTCTGCTCCTGCTGCCTTTCCTGCAGCTCAACCATACGCTGGAGCATATCAGTTTGATGCTCCAGCAGCCGGAGCATCGACTCTTGCCTTCTGTCTGCAAGCTGACGCCACCTATCATCTTCAGCTCGCCACTTGCTCTGTTCATCCCACGATTCATCCCGCCACCTCCCCTCTTGTTCATATTGTGCTTTTCTGTAGTCTGACATTGACTGCCTCCACGCATTCTGCTGTGCTCTGTCAGCGTGGGAGGACATCTGGAGCTCCGAGAACATATCATCCCGAGTCCGCCATTTTCTCCTTCTAATCTTCACTAGCCTCTGTGAAGGAGACACATTTGCAGCTGGTGGAGGAGAAGGGAGAGGTGGTTAAAAAAGATACATTTTAGAGAACAATGGGTACACTCTTTCAGGTTAAATTTTGCTGTTCACATTACACAGCAAATGTGCTTTCGTTACAAGGTCGCATTTTTCCTCTTATATTGAGGGCCTGCCGGTTTGGTGTGAGAGATCACTCACGCAGTGCCAGGCAACAGATTTCGGCTTGCAGGCAGCCATGGTAAGCCACTGTCTTTTGGCTTTTTTAACCTTCTTAACATGTGGGAATGGTTTCAAACAGTAGCACCCTCATTTCCCATACCAAGCACCCGTTGGGTTGGCCATTTAAAATGGGTTTGCAATGTAAAAGGAGGGGCTGCGGTTTCCGGGTTAACATGCAGCACAAACCCAACTAACCCCCCTCCCCCCCTACACCCAATTCTCGGGGATGATCACTTCACCCCTCCCCCCACCGCGTGGCTAACAGCGGGGAACATTTCTGTTCAGCCGAGCAGGAACGGGCACCTCTGAATGTCCCCTTAATAAAATCGCCCCATTTCAACCAGGTGACCGTGAATGATATCACTCTCCTGAGGATAACAAAGAGCGATAAGGAATGGATGTTGTCTGCATGCCAGCAAACACCGGGACCATACGCTGCCATGCTTTGTTATGCAATGATTCCAGACTACGTGCTACTGGCCTGGCGTGGTAAAGTGTCCTACCATGGCGGACGGGATAAGGCAGCCCTCCCCAGAAACCTTTTGCAAAGGCTTTGGGAGTACATGAAGGAGAGCTTTCTGGAGATGTCCCTGGAGGATTTCCGCTCCATCCCCAAACACGTTAACAGACTTTTCCAGTAGCTGTACTGGCCGCGATTGCCAGGGCAAATTAATCATTAATCATTAAACACGCTTGCTTTTAAACCATGTGTAATATTTACAAAGGTACACTCACCAGAGGTCCCCTGTGTGCCCTCAGGGTCTGGGAGCACGCCTTGGGTGAGTTCGGGGGTTACTGGTTCCAGGTCCAGGGTGATAAACATATCCTGGCTGTTGGGGAAACCGGTTTCTCCGCTTCCTTGCTGCTGTGAGCTATCTACATTATCTTCATCCTCATCTTTCTCGTACCCCGAACCCGCTTCTCTGTGTGTTTCTCCATTGAAGGAGTCAAAGCACACGGTTGGGGTAGTGGTGGCTGCACCCCCCTAGCATGGCATGCAGCTCCGCGTAGAAGCGGCATGTTTGCGGCTCTGCCCTGGACCTTCCGTTTGCCTCTCTGGCTTTGTGGTAGGCTTGCCTTAGCTCCTTAATTTTCACGCGGCACTGCTGTGCATCCCTGTTATGGCATCTGTCCTTCATGGCCTTGGAGACCTTTTCTAATATTTTGCCATTTCATTTACTGCTACGGAGTTCAGCTAGCACTGATTCATCTCCCCATATGGCGAGCAGATCCCGTACCTCCCGTTCGGTCCATGATGGAGCTCTTTTGCGATCCTGGGACTTCATCACGGTTACCTGTGGTGATGAGCTATGCGTGGTCACCTGTGCTCTCCACGCTGGGCAAACAGGAAATGAAATTCAAGCGTTCGCGGGGCTTTTCCTGTCTACCTGGTCAGTGCATCTGAGTTGAGAGTGCTGTCCAGAGCGGTCACAATGAAGCACTGTGGGATAGCTCCCGGAGACCAATAACGTCGAATTCCGTTCACACTACCCCAATTCCGACCTGCTAAGGCCGATTTTATCGCTAATCCCCTCGTCGGAGGTGGAGTAAAGAAACCGGTTTAAAGGGCCCTTTAAGTCGAAAAAAGGGACTTAGCCGTGTGAACGTGTCCAGGCTTAATTCGATTTAACGCTGCTAAATTCGACCTAAACTCATAGTGTAGACCAGGCCTTAGTCTTAAAGGTGCCACAGGACTCTCTGTTGCTTTTCACTAGCAATGTTAAGCGCTTTAACGTGGCTGTGTAGTCACAGCACCAGTGCTGGGAGAAAGCTCTCCCAGCGCTGTAAAAAAACCACTCCCATAAGAGGAGTAGCTTCCAGCACTGGTGCACTGTCACTGCCACTTTACAGCGCTCAGAGGGGTGTTTTTTCACACCCTTAAGAGAGAAAGTTGCAGCATTGTAAAGTGGGAGTGTAGAGAAGGCCTTTGCCATGCTGGCAGAAATCCATAGTGTAGACCAGGCCTTAGATGCTGCTTCCTTCACATTCATCTCAGGCTTGGTCTACACTTGAAAGTTATATTGGTATAGCAACACCAGCAAGGGACTGCAGGTCTTGAACCACAGTCCACAGAGTTCTTAAGCACTAGGCACATCTAACCTGCTAGTGCTCTGCGAACAGATCCCAGAATAGAAGCTGAACTCTGACAGAGGACTCCAATCCTGGGCTCTGATTGTTGGAACACTGGAGGTCCAGACAGGTTCCCAATTCTTATTTATACCAAGCATAGGAACAGGAAGTTGTCTATGCAACTGGGTTCCCTCTGCTTTAGACTGCTTCCCTTGCACTACCTGCTCCTACTGCCTGACTCTGATATTTTCGTAACCTGACCCTGCCCACTTCTTCCTAGCATCTGGCTCCTGGTTTGCCCTCTGGCCTGTCTCAGATTCTGATCTTCTGGTAATCTGACCTGGCTTGACTCCTTCCCTGACCAGTAGGTCAGATTATCTACATCTTGGTTGTGACAGTCAGTCAGGAGCGTGGAAAAAAAACCACCCCTGACCAACATAGCTCTGCTGACCTCTCCCCCCAGTGTAGATGCAGCCCTATGTCCCCTATGTCAATGGAAGAATGCGTCCATTAATGTAGCTCATGTTGTTTGGTGAGGTGATATTACTGCACAGACAGAAAAATTCCTTCCATCGGTGCAGGCTTCATCTATGCTATGGGCAGATGCCAGCATAGCTATGCTGGTAGAGTCTCTGTCGTGTAGACACACCCTCAAAGTCCTAAGGGATAATAGGAGGGAAAGGAAAAAAAACAGGGTGGAAAAAGAATTATGCTGTAAGGTATATTGGGCTGTAGAACGGGCTCTCAAAGATAGTGAGACATTTAAAACTGGACTGGAAAAGCACAAGAGGACTGGCTGTAAGGAAAAATCCTTATGTGGCCTCAAGGACTGGTTAAAATGACCTAGTAAATCTTTTCAATCTCTAATTTGTATGACGCATCCTATCACATTGGATGAGTATGCTAGCTGGATGTTTGTACTAAAGCGCTTAGCAGTGAAATAGTTAACAATTCTGACATCTGAACTGTTTGCATTAAAACAACGAGGAGTCCAGTGGCACCTTAAAGACTAACAGATTTATTTGGGCATAAGCTTTCGTGGTTAAAACCCCACTTCTTCAGATGCATGGAGTGAAAATTACAGGGAGCCCTTCTCTTCATGTGCCACTATATTTATGCCTGTATCTGTAATTTTCACTCCATGCATCTGAAGAAGTGGGGGGTTTACCCACAAAAGTTTATGCCCAAATAAATCTGTTAGTCTTTAAAGTGCCACTGGATTACTCCTTGTTTTTGTGGATACAGACTAACAGGGCTACCCCTCTGAAACTTGTTTGCATTAAGTAATTAACATGCAGTTGAGATGAATGGGGCAATTGACACCTTTGGTTGAGCTTTTTGTCCACAGACTCAAACAACATTGAGTTGGTTACTTCTAGCACATAATTGTAACACTTTCCCCCCTCCCAACTACAATGGCTAAAACCATAACTTTTCAAATAAAAACCTAAATTGTTTAGAAACTGACAACTCTCCAAAGAACTTCACTTCCAGACCACAGTTTCTAGCTCACTTCAAGCCTTGCTCAAAACTGATCAACAGCTGATCAGCATGAGGCACATCCTAAAATCCCCTGAAGCTGCAAATTCAAAATCACTTCTTTCTCTTACATGCACACCTCTATCAGAATACCTCTTTTAGCATGAGTGAACTGTTATATACAGCAAAAGCTTTATATTAGTTGCAATTAAACTCCATTAGACCTTTGATCTGCCACCATGTTGGTTTGCATGAATGAAGAGCAGATTAATTAAAATATGAAATAATTAACTTTCCTAAATTACAAAATCTGGATTCAAAATGGCATTTGATCTGGTTTATTACATTTCAATTGTTTTCAAAAAATCTTTATGAGATAAAATGATGGAAAAAATAGCACCAAAATGCATGGTTAGGAAAAAGGATATCACCGACTTGAAAGTATGAAGAAAAAAAAGTGTCCTAGGGAATCAGAAAAGCAAATTGTTAGTTTGAGACGTGAAATCATAGTGTTTTGGAAATATGACAGATTGGCAATAGAAACAGATTTCATTGGACTAGAGCACTGTGTTGAAAGCTATAGGCTGCCAGATGAGCGCTCAGCTGATGTTTGGTGGGGGGGGGGGGGGCAAAGGAGGATTGTTCCATTCTGATCTTTAGTCTGAAAATCAAACTCTCAATTTCCACAGCCAAATTTATCAGACCGCAAAAGAGATAATTGGTTTTTTGTTACGTTTCAAGCCCTGTAGACTCCACACTTCTGGAAATGGAGGAGTTTAGGAATATTTTATATCCCCCACAACAAAATGGAATGCTGACTCTACGGTTGTCCCCATTACCAGTATTTGTGGGAGCATCCGAGTTTTCTCAGAAGTAAACTGCACTGGTGCAAATTGTGGCTTTCTTTGCATACCACAAGGGCTTGCACTGTGGAACACCATCAGGGGCTGTAATTGAAGCAAATCCTCAGTTTAGATAAGGCCTCAAAGTATATCACCTCCCTAAACACTGTCTGCAAGTTGTTCATGAGTGTCTATGGCATTTTCAGTGCATGAGTAGCGTCTTCAAGCTATGATAGTTTGCCAAAATACCATCACAAATAATGCATCCCAGTACAGTGCTGCAATGTAAGGAGGCAGATGTCTGTCCAAAGGCAGTGCCTGATGGCCTGGTTTGCTTTCATTAGTGGGGGAGATGCAGCTTTGGTAGATCTGGCTGTAGGTGTACAAAGCAGGAGTGCTGCTTCTATGGTGAGTATATAGCCCCTTTTCCCTGATTCTCAGACACCCCACACAGATTATGTCCGTGTCAGTAAAACATAAGATCCAGCCCCTGTCGCTCATTCCCAGCTTCTGGCAAACAGAGGCTTGAAGATTTTTTCTCTTTCTTTTTCTGGGGCTCCTTGAGAGAGCCTGGAGTGGCGTGTCATGTCCCTTCAGTCCGTAGTAATGTCCTGTACATACGCTGAATGCTTTGAAGTTATTTACCCTGCAGTGTCTTTATAAATTCCAGAGGGCAGAGTGTAAAGTGTCTTTTATTTAATTCTGTATAATGTTTAGAAATTACATTTTGCCTGGCAGACAGATATGAAATAGAGCCCTCTCATATGGTGCAGCACCTGTGGAAAATTTCAGGTTTTACAAAGTAGCAATCCCTCCTGTTCTGGGATTGTGTTCCAATTATTTGCTCTTCTCTACAGAATACAAACATTCAATTAAAAAATGGAACATTCCATCCATTCCCATTGTAAAGATAGCCTTCCATGTGTGCTAGAGAAACTGTCCACAAACAGATGCAAAAGTGGAAACTACGTCCCTCTGTTCAGTGGGCTGTTAACTTCAAAGTCTAGTTGGGATGGGAGCATTAAAATGCCAAGGTTATCAAGCAGTCCATGGAACAAACCCTCAGCTGGAGCTGTGGAAAACAGACACTGGGGCTGGTTGTTCACTGGCTTGCACCTTCTGTAGTCCTTGACACCTGTGCAAAGTGACTACAAAGCAGATGTAAAACACTACTAAATTAGAATAGCACCATTCTGCACAGATGTAAATTATTAGGTGCCAAGGGGCAAATGGACGCAAATTTTGCCCATTTGGAGTTGCCAACTCTTCTGATTTTTGTCATGATATTTGATGTTTTACTTAAAGCCCCAGCTCCTGAAGACAAGTGATGAAGTGAAAATCTCAGCTTCCATTAAAAAAAAAAGCCAAACCATTTCTAGTCTTCGTGACCCAAACAGCTCAAAAAGTCTAAAAAATCAGAAGGCAAATAAAAAGAAGCCAGATTTTATTTTAAATCTCATGATGTTTTTGGGGAGGAGGAAGGCTGATCATGAATTTGGAACATTTGGGCTTGGTGGGACTGCATCCAACTTTGAAATGTTGGTTTGAATGAATGCAACAGATATTACAGAATGAGAAATAGTACTTGGAAACATGCTAGGATTAAAGAAGATTTTGTTTCATGGTCTGTGGATAAAATTACTCAAAAGGTTCAGAAATTGCTATGCTAAACCAATTCTGGGTGACTAAATGTAGTAGTGAACATCATTATCTTGCATCTGAAGAAGTGAGGTTCTTACCCACGAAAGCTTATGCTCCCAATACTTCTGTTAGTCTTAAAGGTGCCACAGGACCCTCTGTTGCTTTTTATCATTATCATAGTCCCATTTGCTACTGAGATGAACATCAGAAACCCTCTGAGCACCATAAACTGGCAGAATAAATTGTAACACTAAAAACAAATGGAGGGATGCAGTCAATAAAAGAGTGCACACTTCAGAGCCATGAACTGATCACTTTGGATTTTACACCATGGGCCAAAAATTCTTCCCGGTTCAGATGCACACATGGAATTCCCTTTGCTTTCAGTGGGATTTGCACACACATGGCTGAGAGCAGAATTTGGTCCATGTGTGTTATTCCTTTCTTTTTTCTTTGATTTATTGTCTCATGTTTCTACAGCTGCTTTGTTTGATTGTTACTTAACTGTTCTTTACAAAATAGTGATAGCTCTGAGCCCATCATTTATAACAGGTGAAGTATTTGCCTCTAACATTTGCTTTGTTAATGAAACAACAAGTCTAATTCAATAGGGTAGAGTAAGCCACAGATGGAGGGGGAGGAGGCTGGGCTCCAGTCCTGTGTCGTGGCCCTGGTATAGGAGTTGGCTGTAGAAGCCCTTACCCTTATCACGGTTTGACTACAGGAGTGGCACTTAGTATATAATCATTGCCTTGATTGTTATGATCAAATCTTGATGATTTTGTTTGGGATAGTTCTGTCTGTACTACACAACTTAGATTTAAATGTTTATGTAGGTATTGAGCCTGCAAGGTGTTGAGCACTCTGTCCCCGATCCAGCAAAGCACTTAAGTCAATAGCAGGGCAGGTGCAACCACTAGGCGAACTAGGCGGTTGCCTAGGGCACCAGATAGCCAGAGCATCGGCTTGCGGGGCGGCGAGCCCCAGCCATGGAGGAGCCGCCGCCCGCATGCATCCGCTGCAGGAGCCCTCCCGGGGGAGGTGCTGGGCTGCAGGCCGGGCAAGCGAGCCCCCAGCTCCCCCCTCACCGCGCTTGGGTTCTGCAGCTCCTGGGCATGTGAGCCGCCGCTGCCCCTCCCAGAGCAGGCTCAGGGCCCCGCGCCCCGGCAGCGGCTCACATGCCCGGGAGCCGCAGAGCCCGAGCGTGGCGAGGGAGGAGCTGGGGGGCGCATGGGGGCCAGTGCCCGCATGCATCCACTGCAGCCTGCAGGAGCCCCTGGGGGGGGGGGGCGCCAGGCCTCAGCCTGGGCAGGAGGGGCGGGGGCCACGGCTGCTCCCCGCTAGCGGCACCGCCGCCTTTGCAGGGCTGCTGCCCCCCTGCGCCGGCTCCTCCATGGCTGGGGCTCGCCGCCCCTGCAAGCCGACGCTCTGGCTCTCCGGTGCCTCCGGAAGATGGCTCCTCCCTGCCGAGCTGCTGCAGCGGCCCAAGCCCGGCAAAGCCAGTGAGTGGATTTGGGGCGGGGGCCGCCGGGGTGGGATGGGGTGGGGAGGGCTCGCGGGGGGGCTGTGCACCCTCCAGGGGAGTTCAGGGGGCAGGGAGGGGGGAACCTGGTCTGGGGAGCAGCCCGTGGGCATGGCTGGCCCCTGGGGTCTATAAAGGCTCATTGGGATTTGCCCCTCAATGAACCGATGTGCAAGTGGAGGTGGGGGGCACAAGGTGGAAGTTTCGCCTAGGGCGCAAAATATCCTTGCACTGGCCCTGGTCAATAGGACAACTTACATTCTTAAACTTAAGCACATGCTTAAGTGATTTGATGGATCAGGCTGCAGTGCTCAGGATCAAGCCCTTACCTTGCAATCTCTTGGGGGCAGGGACTGTATCTTTCATAAGTGTCCATGGCCTGGTCTACAGTACAAAGTGAGGTTGACGTAAGGTGCCTTGCACCAACCTAGTTGTGCATATGTCCACACTTAAATTTGTCTCCCACCAGTATAAAATCTCCATTACGCCAACATAGTAACACCTTCTGACCAAACATTGTTGAGCCACGGTCGGTGTACTGAGGTTGACACAGTGCAAATGTAGACACTGCATTGCCTATGTTGACCCTAACAGTGCTCCAGCAGCTGTCCCGCAATGCCCAACACTGACTGTTCTGGTCTCGGTTGTGAACTCCATTGGCTGGGGCTCACAGAGACCGGAAGCCGCACCCTTCCTTTAAAACCCTGTGAATTTTTGATATGGTGTTTACTGATTGTCCACTGTGGCAAGCACCCCTAGCAGCTCTCCATTGTTGTATGCAACTGCCCAGCTGACCATGCTGGCTACATGCTCCAGGTGTGTTCTGGCCTGGAGTAGACAGGAGTTTTTGGATCTCCTGGGCCTGTGGGGAAAAGAAGTTGTATAGGCACAACTATGGACCAGCCATAGAAATATGGCCATCTATGAACAGATTGCCTGGGGGATGCAGGAGAAGGGTTACGACAGGGACCAGCAGCAGTGCTGTGTGAAAGCAAAGGAACTGCAGCAGGCATACCAGAAGGCCAGGGTGGCCAACAGTCAATCTGGTGCTGAGCTGCAGCCCTGCTGCTTTTACAAAGAGCTGCATGCCAGACTTGGTGGAGACCCCCCACCCCACACAGACCTCCGTGGATACCTCTGAAGAGCCTGCGTCACTGGCCCTTGGTGTGAACAGCAAGGATGAGGAGGAGGAGATGAAGGAGGAATAGGAGAAGGATGGGGGACATGTGACTGGGAGGTCTACTATGACACTAGCCAGGACCTGTTTGAGACTCCAACACAGTCCAGTCAATCCCAGCAGTCGAGCACCACAAAACTGATTGAGGGGAAGGAACCTCAGGTAAGTGTGCACATTTAATTCCCTTTATGATGATACAGTTGGGGGCACCATTACTGCTTTTCATTCCCCTGTACAGTTAGGTAGTGGGGGAGGAGGGTATGTGGAGCAGTTTGTTTATGTACACAGGGATGTCCCTGGAATCCTCCTGAATGATCTTGATGAGACTTCCATGGAAGCACTCTGCAATGCTCTGCCAAAGGTTTCATGGGAGGATGTTTTCCCATGCCAGTTGGTGATAACTGCTGCAGGCCCCATTGCAGCAGATAGGCTAGCAGCATGTGGGCTTGGGCGGCTGCGGGACGCCAGCACCAGCAGTTGTGCTCTTGGTGCCTTTGTTACCCTCAGGAGTGAGCTTTCAGCTAAAATCACCAGCACCTGTGGAAAATGGTGGCCGTATTCAATGCCATTGCCCTATACCCATAGTTCTATACAACTGAGCAATTCCCTCCTCCTTCCTTTCCCTCACCTCTGGTGGGCCATACTCACCATGGCTGTACTGTGAGTGGTGCTGTATACAAGCACTCGGAAGGAGAAGTCAATGTCTTGTTTAAAACTTTAGGGGAATAAGGGAAAGGAGTTCTTGATCTTAACTTTCGCTTTTCATTGTTACTGTACTGACAATGTAACTTCTGTGTTTTATCTGCAGCTGCTGCTGTTGTGGCCTTGAGGAGTTCCCCTTCCACACCCACAGAATGCCTGAGCCAGATAAGGATGAAAAAGAAGCTCAGAATGACATGTTCAGTGAGATCCTGCAAGGCAGTGCTGCATCAGACAATGAACAGAGGGCCTGAAGCATGAATACTGCAGGCTGTATAGAGAAGGAAAGAGCAGCAGACAGGAGAAAGGACCAAGAATCCCAGCAGAAAAAGGAGAGGAAGGGACATAATGGAGCTCCTCTGGAAGCAAACCTACAGATTCAACAATCCTGGGCTCATCTCCCTTTGCAGTCCATGGAGAATTCCATTACAGCACCTCCCTACACACACACATACATCAACTGTGGTTCTCACAGGTCAGTGTGCTAACACTGACGTGAATGTTCATTCCATTTCTTTAAGCTCTGTTCCACACATGTATTAAGGTTTTAATGTGTTTGCTTTTAATTTGCACAGCATTTTTTGAAGTGTTTTTAATCACTCAATATAGAGTATGGTTTGGAAAATAATTCACATGCATTAGTTCCCAACATGTGCGGCAGCGTGGAAAGCACCCACTTACTGGTTACTTTACACTGTGACACAAATCATAGGATCAGTGACAAACACAATCTAATAATTGAAAAATAGCACCACAAAATTAATAGGTGCCTTGTCAGTGTCATAGACAGTCATAGATGTGCACTAAGCACAAGGTAGTGCAGGGCCAGGTAGAGCATAGTGCACCACAAGGCATTACTGTGGCTCACTGTTAAAGTGTTTTCTCAAAGTCTCCCTGAGCCACATGGCTCTTCTGATAGCCTTGTTTGGCTGTTCAAACTCAGCAGACAGCTGCTCCACCCTGGTGGCAACTTTTCCCCCTCTGCTTCACAGATATTATGCATGACACAGTGGGAAGCTATAACCAGTGGAATATCTTTGTCACTGAGATCCAGTCTTGTGAGTAAACAATGGCAGCGCCCATTCAATCTTTCAAAAGCACATTCAACTGTCATTCTGCACCTGCTGAGCTGGTAGCTGAATCTTTCTTTGGTGCTGTCAAAGTGTACGGCTTCATGAGCCAGGGGAGTAAAAGGTAGGCTGGGTTCCACGGGATCACTATTGGCATTTCAACATCACCAATAGTAATATGCTGCTCAGGAAAGAAAGTCTTTGCCTGTAGCTTTCTGAACAGTCCTGTGTTCTAAAGATGCAAGTGCCATGCACCATCCTTGACCAGCCAACACTGATATCAGTGAAACATCCCCAGTGATCCACCAATGCTTTCATAACCATAGAAAAATAGCCCTTTCTGTTGATATACTCTGTGGCAGGGTGATCTGTTGCCAAAGTAGGGATATGCGTTCTGTCTATCACTCCATCACAGTCCAGGAACACCATTGCTGCAAATTCATCCATTATGTCCTGGACATGGTCGAGAGTCACAGTCCTGTGTAGCAGGAGATGATTAATACTTGCATGACAACGGCTCCCACAGTTGCTTTTCCAACTCCAAAATGATTTCCCACTGACCTGGCAAGTTTCCACAGTTTGATTGTCACTTGCTTCTCCACTGTCAGTGCAGCTCAAATTCTGGTGTTACTGTACTGGGGGGAACCTCAGCACGCAGATCCAGGAATGGTCTAGACAGTATTTGGTCCTGCCATGCGGGCAGGGGACTGGACTCGATGACCTCTCGAGGTCCCTTCCAGTCCTAGAATCTATGAATCTAAAAGTTGTGCAGCCAGTTCTTGTGTCATCCCAAGCCTGTGTTATGATGCAATCCCACCAGTATGATGCAGTCAGTGCTCATTTCTTGGGCCCAGACGCAGCGCTCCATGGTTTGCAGCTGCTCTGTAAACACTACTAACAACCTTGAATTGGTTCTTGCTATGTCCCACAGCAATCCACCCTCCAGAAAGTCTTCATGTTCCCTGCAGATCTTCTTGTGGCTCTGCAGATACCGGAGGATCGTGCATCCCATGCAGTGCTCATGACAATAGTGCAGAGCTGCACAGGCTTCATGCATCTGTCAGAGATGGCAGGCAGCAACAAGTCCTGGCAGGTTTGTGGGATTCTCAAAATAGGCATGAAAATTATGGATTATAGCGGGCACTCTAGGGTGGAGAAGGTTGCATGCTGGGAACCTGACCCCTTGCTCCCAGTCACCCCGTGTGACTCATTTCTGCAACACCCTGCATTGCCATAACTTCCCAAAAGACAGAGTGCTGGATGGTGGCAAGTTGCACACTGGAATACCTAACAGTGGTACACTGCACTGTGCATCGAAACAAGCACTCCTGGTGAGTAAGCGCAGTGCCGAAGGATGCAAGTGCACAAGCGATATACTAACTGCAGCGGCTTCATGCTGATCAAACTTCCATCAGCAAAAGTTTGTAGTGTAGACGTGCCCAAAGGTAGCAATGGGCAGACATTCTAGTGCAGCCTGGGCACCACTGTTTTTATCATCTCACCTTGCCTAGAGCAGTTCCAGAGGATACAATGGTAGAAATACTGGTGGCTGGCCTGCAGAAGTGTTTCTATTTGTAGCAGTGGTGCAAGACCTCGGTTGGGAGAACTCCCTATCATTTTCACAGAGGAGACCTCACAGTCTCCACTTAAAAAAAAATGGAGAGAGCATTTACTGCTACAATTAGTTAATGTTCATTACAACTCCCCCATTTTCATATATACTGAAGAGTAGCAATTGTCCAGCCCCTTTGCCAATTATAAAAGTTTATAAAAGTGCCACTGGAGGGCTGCAACAAAATAACCCCAGGAGCAGGTTAAAACAGCATCTCTTTTCAGGTTGCTTAGGTACAGCCCTTAACAGACAATCTTGTTTAACAGGTGAATAGAAATTTCCATCAGACAAAACTGAGATGATTTCCTAGATAAGACCAAGTTGCCTTAAAACAGTTGTGCTGCTCCCTCCACAGCTGGAATCCTTAAAGACAGCAGTTTCTGTAGTGCAAACAGAATGTAAAAGAGACAATGCCATAGATCCTGTCTACGCTGGGCCTGGAACCACAGCGGAAAGCAAGAGTTCAAGCTCTAGTTTTCAAACCCATGGTTCTAAGTCCTAAAGAGTAATCAAAAGCTAATATGTAACTAGAATCGAAGCAGAGAGTTACATCAGTCGTGTCTGAAGGGACTGGGAATCTCCATTCAGGTGTTAAACGAGACTCCCTGATAATTGTTGCTCTACCCCAGGAAGTGACCTGAAAAAAGACACTGTTTAACTTGTTTTTCAGTTTTCTTAGTTCTAACTCTGGCATTTTCACAGGAGTGTGTTGATTGGCTATAGGGCTAGACTTTCGCTATACTTTAATTGATATGAAAAGGCAAGTGGGTTTTAATAAACTTTAGCTAACTTAGGGTTACCATATTTCAGCAAGCAAAAAAGAGGACGGGAGGAGCCCCGCCCTAGCCCCGCCCCCGTCCTGCCCTAGCCCCGCCCCTGCCCCTTCCACTCCCTCCCACTTCCCGCCCCCCTCAGAACTCCCAACCCTCCCCCCGCTCGTTGTCCCCTGACTACCCCTCCTGGGACCCCTGCTCTTAACTGCCCTCCAGAACCCCACCCCCTACCTAAGCCTCCCTCTTCTTTGTCCCCTAACTGCCCCCTCCTGAGACCCTACCCTCTACCTGTACCCTGACTGCCCAAAACCTTATCCACACCCCCACCCCCAGAAAGCCCCCCCCGAACTCCCGACCCCCCCCCCCGCTCCCTGTCTCTTGACTGCCCCCTCCAGAACCTCCCTGCCCCTTCTCCGACCCCCTGGCCCCCTTACCCTGCCGCTCAGACCAGCGTGCCGGGGAGGAGGAGCAGGGGGAGGAGCTCCAGACTGCCGGTGCGAACGGCCGCCTGGTGATCTGCAAGGGAGGGAGGGAGTGCTCTCAGCTGCAGGGGAGAGGAGGGGGAAACGGAGGAGGGGGCTCTCTCTGGCTGTCGGAGCCCCATGTAAGTGGCACCATCCGGCCGGCTGCCCTGTTAGCCGCGCGCACTCTGCATGGGGGGGAAGTCCGGACATTTACAAATTCCCCCCGGACGCTATTTTTAACTCTAAAAGCCGGACATGTCCGGGGGAATCCGGACGAATGGTAACCCTAGCTAACTGAAGCGGTGAGTTATTTTTAAGGCCTTATTAAATGGAACCATTGGTGGCTAGAGAACATTTACAAATTAGAAAAAAGTTTTAACATAGTTGCTCCCTATCCAAATTGCCAGCAAAATCTACTATCTATCATTACTATAATCATCACAACAGCTTTCTCCTGTGGACAAGGCCTATGCATATGCCGAGACAACAGGTAGAGAGGACAACAAAACAAAACAAAACAGAAGGGCGCACAGTGAAGAGATTGTGAGTTTGGTCTAATAATGATTAGCATTCAGAGCACACCAAACGCCTGGCTATCTCACTTTATTCAGTTTATCCCACCTTCACTTTCTTTCTCTTTTTGAAGCCAGTGGGGCTAGTTATATGCTTAAACCTTAACACAGTACTCAGATGCTTTGCTCAACTGGGGCCAGATAGTGTCTATTTCTGACTTTGGGTGTGTCTGTGTGACTCTTTATAGAAGTTAATGGGAACTGCATTTACACAATGGATCAATGGTAGAATTTGGCCCAGATTTTGTAAAACAGTTTTGCTGTAGCAATTTTGTTTTGCATCATTATGTTATGGCACTATTCCACAGAAATCATTATGTATCCAACCACATAATATGCTAAATCCTATTTTCTGGAACATTGTTTTTACTAGCAAACACTATGTGTGTGAGAGGATGTCTGTTACACTTCATTTCTGTATTAAAAATAATTGATTTTTGCTTGGCTTTAGTACAAAGGACATAAACCTTGAATAGAACTATATCAAAAGGGAAAGCCCTCTTTCTGCAGAATAAATCCTTGTGTGTTTACATGTACTTTGAATTCCATCCTTACCTGAGTCATCACTATTCCAGAAGGTTCTTGGATCAGGTTTAGCCAGCAGGTCTCCTTTACTACAGGACTCCTTCATCTATTAAACAGAAGGAACAAAACAAACTGTAAGAACTTCTGTTATTATTTTCAGTGTTTAAGACTGCTGCTTCCTTTCCTTTCAAAAGAACTCACTCACATGGCAATGCCAGGCTCATTTCCAGCTGTAGTTGGGTACAATGATTCTTCAAATTGAAGGAAATGGTTTCCCCTGCCTGGACTTACATTTTCCACTTAAAATGTGCATGTTGGGCTTTACATCCTTCAGCCAGATTCTTAGCCCAGCTTTGCTCCTTTTGCCCTGCTCCGACAGCATAGCATGAAGAGAGTGGAAACTGCCTGCAGCTTCCCAGCTGGGGATGTAAGAAGCTGTAACTGGTTTGCAGGTGCCTCCCAACCCAGCTGCTGTGATGAGCAGACCACCCCCTGTATTTTGACTATATTTGTACACTATAGGCTTGATTGTCCTCTCACTTAAACGGGCGTAAGACAGGAGTAGCTCCCTTAAAGCAAAAGAGTTACAGTGGTGTAAAACAGGCCTAGTAGAGGAAAAGTAGGCCTCATGTAAATTTTCCTTCTACATCCAACTCTTAATTGGCCTGTGCCATATCAAAGAATGCATCTCGATTTGCTACTGCTGCTAAATGAGTCTTTCTTCAGTAGCAGGTCACCAGAAAGGCATTTTCCTTTGTAAGTGATGGGGTTGATTCTCCTCTTGCACCACTTTATAAGGGTATAATTCTACTGACTTCAGTGATGTTGCTTCTGATTACAACAGTATAAATGGGGAGTCAGACCCAATAGTATTTTACGTTTATGTACCTTTCCGTTCCAGGGATCCCCTACTATACATACTAAGCCATTGAAATGCATCGTCCGACTCTGGGGTGGGAAGCAGCAGTCAGCCAGTGAACATGCTGCACAAGTGAGGGAGGAGAATAAAAATTTTCCAGTTGTTGCAGAACAAACCCTTATGATGAAAAGTGTCATGGGATCTTTAATGTCCACATTGAGCAGACAGTACCTTGTTTTTTAAGGTCTGATCTTAAAGAGGCTCACACAGTAAATTGCTCAATTTATCTATGTTGGAAGGATTAAAGGCCTAATGAGTTTGAATCTGAGGTTCCAGTGAGTCTAGTAGCTCTTTCAAATCTGGCATTCTTCAACCAGTAAGCTATTCTTCTTCAGTTTAAGAAATGTTTTCCATCAAATGATTCCCAGTACAAACTTTTCTTTGAAACTTTACCTGCCACTATATTTACATTGTATTACAAGTACTACAGAAGGCTTTAAAGTTGATTGGTGGAAGATTTCCAAGGTTCTAAAACTAAAGCCCAATACCACACTGAAATATAGGGTTCTGCTTATTTGATGGGCTATTTCTGAATATTTTTATTCAGGCGTTCAAGCACCTGATTAATTACATAAAAGAAATTTGCATTCAGGGCAGCTACAGCTATAGTTACTGCATAATCCTGTGATAAAAGTTAATACCCAGGGTGAATATAGAAAAGAAGAAACATAGGTGTGGGGGGGGGAGCAGAGAGAGATAATTTTATTTTGCACATTCTGGGCTGAATTACGATCATGTAAAAAAACATGCACGGTGAGACTGTCACAAAAACATGCAAAAAACAAAGCTCACAGTACACAAGAACCTGTGCCTCTGAAAAGCATGTCTCTAAGCATGTGCACAACAAGGAATGGAAATTCATGTCAACGGATGGAAAGAGATGTACTGATGTGCATAATGCTTATAGAGGAGCAAAGGCATGCTGATATACCAGCTGCAAAACCCTTGCACTGTTCCATCCAACAACTGTTTCCTTTCCACCTGCTATCTTGGTTCCCATTCTGTGGAATTGGAGGCATCACAGTGACAACTCTGCAAAGTCAAGTCAGGAGTTCAGGGAAGTTTCATGGAGCATAAACTGCAGGAATAAGTACGGCCCAACCAAATTCATGGTCCATTTTGGTCAGAGCCGTAACTAGCTATTTTTGCGCCTGAGGCAAGAATATAAAATTGCGCCCCCCCCAGCGCCGCCCAGCCCCCCCCGAAACACACACACACACCCAGCGCCGCCTGGCCTCGCGGAAACAACCCCCTCCAGCGCCGCCCGCCCCGCGGAAACAAACCCTCCTTCCCCAGCGCCACCCCGCCGAAACAGCTGTGGGCCAAAAAGGAAGGATTGGGTGGGGGGCGGGGGGGAAGAAACAGCATGCATAGGGTGACCAGATCATAGCAGTAAAATAGGACCTGCCCCCTCCCCGCTCGGCCCCACCATCACACCCCTCTTCACCCCCTAGCCCCCCCGCTGGCTTGCTGTGTCCCTCCTAGTCAGTCCCCCACCCACCACTCGCCTCCTTTCACCTTCTCCCTCCCCTGCCAGAAACCCCCATGCCCGCCCCTAGAACCCCTGCTGGCTCACTGCTCACCTCTTTGCCCACCCGCCGCTCGCCCCCTCGCCCCCCCCCAAGTATGAAGCCTTATTCAAAGACCCAGGGGTCACTATATTACTGCACACAGCAGTCAATCAATGCAGTTGTAGATAAATCTCTGCATTATGCATTTTTGTATAATTTTTAGATGACTTTGTATTGAACCTTGGTAATATGTTATAGCGGGCCCCTAAGGTAGTATAATTAAAGTAAAAGAAAAATGTCTTTTTGCTAGAAGTAGAATAAGATCTTCCCCCCACTTTGTAACCAATTGCCCTGTTGAATGAATGAGGTGTGAATGAGGAAGGCGTGGAAGGCAGCACCTCCAGACAGCTGCAACCCTTGGAGAGGGGCTGGGAGCCAGACCAAGGACAATCAAACTTGTCAAGTGGGCTGACGAGAGAAGAGCAGACATACTGATGGACTAGGGGGTTAGAAGCAAGCACCTTGCTTTGGGAACACCCTCTTTGCAGCATTGGGACAACCCCCAGCCCAGAGAAAAGCACCAAAAAGGACCAACAGACAGTCCCAGATTTTGAATCTGGGAGATTTGCCCCCCTCCAGCCACTGACTTGCCACTTGCCTCCTCACCTCCCCCCCCCCCCCCAGTATAAAGCCTCATTCAAAGACCCAGGGGGGTCAATATATTAATGCACACAGCAGTCAATCAATGCAGTACCAAAAATTAAAATACTGAAAATGGATGCCCCCCTCCATCCACCGACTCACTGCTTGCCTCATCACCCCCCCTCCAAGTATCAGGGGCGGCAGGTTTGTAGAAATTTTGATGGTTCCCAGAACACTCAAAGCCCACCCCCCCCCTCCAAACTCTGTCCCCCACCTGCCTAAGGCTCTGCGAGGGAGTTTGGGGAGGAGGTCTGGGGTGCAGGCCCTGGGTTGGGGCAGGGGATTGGGGTGTAGGACGGTTGAGAGGTTGGGCTCTGGGATGAAGTCTGGGGTGCAGGCTCTGGGAGGGAGTTTGGGGGCAGGAGATGGTGTGTGGGAAGAGGTGGGGGTACAGGCTCTGGGACGGAGTTTGGGTGCTGGGTGCAGGCTCTGAGTTGGGGCAGGGCCTCTGGGTGTAGGCTCTGGGACAGAGTTTGGGTGCAGGAGGGTGTGTGTGGGAAGGGGTTGGGGGTACAGGCTCTGGGACGGAGTTTGTGTGCTGGGTGCAGGCTCCAGGCTGGGGCATGGGATGGGGGTGCAGGATGGGTGGAGGGGTGCAGGCTCTGGGACAGCGTTTGGGGGCCGGAGAGGGGGTGTGGGCTCTGGGAGGGGGTGCTGGGCGGAAGGGGACTCCTTCCTCCCCTGCTGCCCCTCACCATAGCCTCACTGGGGGTGGGGGATGGGGCTGCCCCTTGCCCAGTTTGCAGGAGTGGTGGCTGCGGGGGGGTGGGGGGGGGCGGATCACAGGGTCAAACACTCATCGAAGCCCCAGCAGCTGCTCCGGTGAGTGAGGTCCACTGCCACTGATCCTGTCTCCCACCGGAAGCCCCCTCAGCGTCTCCTCCAGCTGGGTGCCGGGCTTGGGGAGGGGAGGGCTGCGAAGCACGTGTGTGCCTCCTCTCCCTTCCCCCTCCTGATGTGCAGCAGCCAGCTACTCGCCCTCAGCCCTCTGCCGGCCAGCGTCTCTTGTTGCCATAGAGGCAGCAGCAGCCGGGAGAGCCACACAGCTTTCCTTCCGGCAGGGACGCTCCGGCTTTTCTGCGCCCCTCAGCTTTGCGCACCCGAGGCAAGTGCCTCACTCGCCTCACCCTTGTTACGGCACTGATTTTGGTAAATTTCACAGTCGTAGGATTTAAAAAATCATAAATGTCATGATTTCAGCTCTTTAAATCTGAAATTTCACAGTGTTGAAATTGTAGGGGTCCTGACCCAAAAAGGAGTTTTGCGGGGGGTCACAAGGTTATAGTAGGGGGTGTTGCGGTACTGCTACCATTACTTCTGTGCTGCTGCTGGAGGCAGCACTGCCTTCAGAGCTGGGCAGCTGGAGAGTGGTGGCTGCTGGCTGGGAACCCAGCTTTGAAGGCAGAGCTGCCGCCAGCAGCAGCACAGAAGTAAGGATGGCATGGTATGGTATTGCCACCTCTACCGCTGTGCTGCTACCTGTAGAGCTGGGCCTTCAGTCAGCAGCCACCACTCTCTGGCCGCCCAGCTCTGAAGACAGCAGCGCAGAAGTAAGGGTGGCATGGTATGGTATTGCCACCTTTACTTCTGTGCTGCCTTCAGAGCTGGGCGGCCGGAGATTGGCGGCTGTTGGCCAGGTGCCCAGCTCTGAAGGTAGCACAGTCGTAAGGGTGGCAATACTGCAACCCCCCTAAAATAACGTTGTGACCCCCCCTGCAACTCCCTTTTGGGACAGGACCCTCCAATTTGAGAAACACTGGCCTCCCCTATGAAATCTGTATAGTATAGGGTAAAAGTACACAAAAGACCAGATTTCATGGGGGGAGACCAGATTTCACAGTCCATGACGCATTTTTCATGGCCGAGAATTTGGCAGGTCCCTAGGAATAAGATATAAAATCATCCAGAACTCCTTGGTGCCTAGATTCTATGATGTTATGATGATAGGTACATGGAGCTACGTGCAGTAGTGAGAGATAGGCAGCTCACATGCAGAAAGTAATTCCCATTAGGAAGCAAACATGCTTAGACATGAGAGGCATGGCTTGGGCACGTAGTGAGCTGTGTAGGGTACATACCCTAACATTCTAGCATGTCTGCACTCTACTTGCTGAAGTAGTGCCTCACTGCCTGCCTGCACTATCATTTATACCCATGCCAGCTGGGTGTGCAGTGTCTGTACTCTACATGCCACCATAAGTGGAGACCTACCTGTAGTGTACCTGAAAGTGGCCTCTGTCATTTTTAATTTACTTTCCCCTTTGTACTTAATGACTAACTTCAGTAAGAGAGATGTTACTGGAGTTTGATGGAGTTATATGTGATTTAGGGAGGCAGTGTGGCCTAGCAAATAGCACGCTACCCTAGGACTCAGAACATCTGGGTTCTAGGCTTGGCTGTTGACCTTGGGCAAGTCACTTCAACTCTCTGTTCCTCAGTTTCCTTGTCTGTAAAATGGGGATAATGATATTGTCCTTCTATGGATGAAAAGGTAGCTATTATTATGTACATTGAAATCAGAAATTGGCCCAATATCTACACGTGCATGGAGTTGAATGTTCTCAGAAAATGCTTGCTTTTTCTGTGGCCCCTACTGTGTAACTGTGTAACTACTTTCACTTTCTTCAGTGCTGTGTTAGAGTTGCATGCACCTGTGGCATTGTCTTGCTTTCAATTATGTGTAAAGTGAAGTATAACAACAGTCTTGTTTGCTGCACAGTGTGTATCTTTTGACAGGTTTCAGAGCAGCAGCCGTGTTAGTCTGTATCCGCAAAAAGAACAGGAGTACTTGTGGCACCTTAGAGACTAACAAATTTATTTGAGCATAAGCTTTCGTGGGCTACAGCTGTAGCTTATGCTCAAATAAATTTGTTAGTCTCTAAGGTGCCACAAGGACTCCTGTTATCTTTTGGCAGTGCCTACAGTGACCTGTACCGTTTTTTCCTCTACTGTACAATGCAGTACCAAGGCCTCTCTATATGTTAGATTCTACCTTTTTCCTGAATAAATCCATCCGTTTTTTGAATTTGTGGAATCCCTCCTTTTGGCTGATCCCATTCCCACTTCTAGAATTTTCACACTTCACGGAAGAGGGACCAAAGAATGAGGAATTTTACCCAGTGTACTGGGACTTTCTGACTATACAAATACAGCAGGTTACACTTGATTTCAGTGCCTCTGTGTACTGAGAGAGGAATGGAGGTGGAATCTAATTTGACCTTTGTGAAATTGCCATGTAAGTGCTATACAAATCATTTGTCAATCAAGCCCATAAATGGCAATAGTATATGCTCCATCTTCAATACTGACATATGTGATCACTACTGAAGTCCAGCAGTTATGCAGGATGCCTGCTACAGTGCCTTACAAATTGTTCTATTGTATGTGAAACATTACTTTCCCAGTACAGATTAGGGGGTTCATGAAGTGTTAGGGGGATGAATATTTCACTTAGGGGAACGTGTTCAGCACAGTGTTGATATGAATAAGGAATGCTTCTCAGCTTGGGAGAGGAATGAAAGAAAGGAGGAGGCATACTAGCAATCTCAGTGAATACTAATATGATAGCAAGTGGGTTTTATGAATGTTTAGCATGGTCTGGATTGTCATAGACGGTTTGATGGCCATGCAAAGTGTCCAGTTGCAACTGGAAGCTCCCTCAGACCTTCTGAGTTGATAATAAATTGTTTAATAGATTACACTGTTGGCAATCTGATCCCAGGTTATTTTTGCACCTCATTAGAAAATCAGGTTCAATGGAACTCAGAATACTCTGGGTTGCAAACTGTCTAATCTTTCCACCTACTTAGTGCTTAACATCTGTAGGGATGGTTGCATATGCATATAGCTAGGTAACTAAAAATAAATGTTTACTTTTCTGTGTATATCTCTATGAGGATTAGATATAGTCAGAAGAAACTTGGGTTCAACAGAATTTCGCTTTGGCCATGTCTATACAGGTAAAATAAAACCTGTTTTTTTCAATTGATAGTTCAATTAAGTTAACTCGTTTGAAAAGTCCTCTTAATACTCGTGCAGACACCTATGCTACAACATGACCAGATCAAACCATCTTTAAAGTGATAAACTGTGTCTACATGGGCATTAAGGCAAATTTTTAATTGAATTAAATTAACTCACTCAAGCTACATTGATCAAAAACACCCCTATTTGGCCTGTGTAAATAAAGCAATCAGAGACTATCTCTCAGGTTTGTCTACACAGGGCAATGGAATGGAATAGCTATTGCAGAATATGCTATTCGGAAGCAGCTCTCCATGTGATTCCAGAATAATTAGTGCACTTCCAAAGCAGTGTAATTATTCCAGAATTCCGCAATTCTGTTGCAGTCAATTTCCCCATGTAGAAAAGCCCAGAGGTACTTATATGGTACCCATTATTACCATAATATGTGAGCACCTCACAATCCTTAATGTATTCATCCTCACAACACCCTTGCCAGGAAGATTTTATAGATGAGGAAGTGAAGCATAGCAAGACTTCACTGCCACAGTGGTGTGTTTTTACAGTGGGATAATAATGCATGTTAGTAATCATGCTGTAAATCCCTCCCCCCCACACACACACACACTTTTTTGGCATCAAAGACATAGCCTAAATGGCTTGCCCTAGGACACACAGGAAATCTGGGGTGAAGTAGGGACTTAAATCTGGACCTCCCAAGTCCAAAAATAGCAGCACCCTCATCACTTTTGAGTTCATTTGACGCTATTCTTTTGGCAGGCTGTTGTTCAAGGGGATGGCTAGAGTTTTTGTTCTGGTTTTAACTCAATGTAATTTATTGCCAATTAATTCAGGTTAAAAAAACACCTTTGCAAATGCAAATGTCAGACACTTCACTTCACAACCCAGTTTCAATGGCCTGTTAGACTGAGGATCCACCAGTAGCGTAGCTGGCAATATGCACCTTCTTCTTTCTGCAGCCTCAGCGTAGGCTGTGTAGCTGAATAAAAAGGTGAGTGGCTGGAGTGTCCTTGGGCACCGGTGATCCTTGGCTGCCTTAACAGCTTGCACAAGTTAGAGTAGCCCTAAGGCTATCCTAAATTACTCCTCTGGACTTGCTCAGTGTACAGTGCCATGAAAATCAGAAACCTAAATCCTCTTCCCTGAGCTGCACTGGGTGCCAATTCCTGAGAGGAAGGATGGTCCAGTGACTGGAGTGCTGGCCTGGGACATGGAGATCTGCATTCAGTTCCTGTGTGGCCCCAGTCCTCTGTCAAATGGGATAATAGCACTTCCCTGCCTCGCAGGGTATTGTATATTAAATATTGTGAGGTGCTCAGATACTACAGTAATAGGAGCCACATAAGTAGATAGCTAGAGGATGTGGCCCAATAGGAGCTGTGTAGGGAGTGCTTACAGGACTGAGCACAGAGGATTTTACTTTGTTTTAATTTACATTCATGAAATAACTAAATATTTATACACAGGATAATGATTTTTCCTTGCTCAGTTCCTCTCTTTTTCTTCTTTAAAATCCATCTTCACAGTTAGACAGAAGAAACAAAGAGGAGTTTTTAATCTTTACTCACAATTTTGTTGTTGTTGCTTTCATTGAATTAATGAAAGCAAACTGAACTGTGTCGCCTCACGAAGGAGACTCCAGCAATTCCTAAGAAAATAAAAATAGAGGATTGTTTTGTCTGTTTTATTTTATTTACTACCCATTGTACTGAACAATCCATTATAATTATACACTGGCTATTTTATAGACACTTCAGTTTTTCTGACTTCCAAATGGAAATGTCCTAGCAAGCCAGCAAAGTTGCTATGTCCACAAATATAAAATATATTGTGGGTGCCTTTCCTTTTTCATATTTTTCCCTTTAAAAATGTTTGCATCTCGAAAGCCCTGCTTTGTGTTTGGACCTTAGTGGAGGAACATGCTTATCACAGTGTGTGTTAAACTGTGGATTAGCTCTATTTTCAGACCAACAGTGTTAGCATAAAGTTCAATTTGGGTAATCAAGGCAAATTGCTTTACACCAATGACCAAGTCTTTCCCCTTTGTGCTGTCCTAATACACTTAAACTTTGGCAAATAACACCGTAACTTGTCAAATATTTTTAAATAATGTCCATACAATAGTCAGTTAGACAAGAAAACAAATACAGTCTATGAGATCATAAAACATAATTTATCCATTCTCCTCATTTCTTCCACTCTGATGGAGGCAAGAATGAAAGGGCATGACCCTGAAAACCCTTCCTCACTGACTATAAAGGGACTGCTCCCATGAGTAAGGGTCTAGAGGATTAGGCCTTGGAATAAAAGACAGTAGAGGAAAACTATGGCCTCAACTGTGCTGGAGATAAAACCATGTTAGTGGACTCATTTATTAATCAGGGTTTAATAGGTACTAGTCTATGTTTCTGGATTATTCTGGTCTCCCTATATAGAGGGGGGAGGGATAGCTCAGTGGTTTGAGCATTGGCCTACTAAACCCAGGGTTGTGAGTTCAACCTATGAGGGGGCCATTTAGGGACCTGGGGTAAAAATCTGCCTGGGGATTGGTCCCCCTTTGAGCAGGGGGTTGGACTAGATGACCTCCTGAGGTCCCTTCCAACCCTGATATTTTATGAGGCTGCAATGTTTAGGAAATATGGTGAACTGGGATACAAAGAATCTGAATCACATGGATTTTATACAAACAGCACTTGACTTCAAATGCTGATTTTAGCTTCATTTCAAAGTTTATATATATAGTGTTGTTTTACATTACCTTGCTTTTGCTTGTTTTACAGGCAGAGGAAAGGTGAAAGTCTATCCTCCACAGCCCCATAAAACCCGCATTCACCTCATCTTCTTCCCCATGCTTACATCTGACTTAGGCACATAGTGGTATTCAGCCCCAGATATGCCAGGGCTGCTGGCTGCCTAGGGCATGGAGAATGGATGAGGCACAGTGTTGCAAAAAACACACCAAATTCCTGCTCTGTGGGGGACCAGGAGCTGGCTGGAGTCAGTGTTTTACAAGAGTGAGAGAGACCTTGAAACAGCTGATCTTCCCTTTAGCTTCCACCATTGGCTCTTATGGAGCCCTAACTATAAATGAAAGCTAATACCCCATAGTGGAACCCACAGAGGACACAGGGAGTGCGAACATCTCTCTCCCTCACTCCTACCTGCTGGGGGTTCATCTTCCCTCAGATACAACTGCCCTTGTTGGAAAACAGGGCTGCAGTTTGCACCACCTGTACTGAAGGAGGGGAGAGGGTATGGGCAGGCTCTGAATCTATCCCATGGAATATAACTATACCTATATAACGATATTGGTATAGCTGATAAAACATTCCTCAGTAGACAAGGGATTCAGCAAAGCACTTATACATGTACTTTTAATGGGAATGCTCATATGCTTAAAGTTAAATGCACTCTTAAGTGCTTGGCTGTATACTGATAGAGACCTAATTACATGCCTAGAGCTAAGCAAGTGCTAAAGTGTTTTGCTGAACCCAGGCCTGAAAAAAGTGTGAATTGCCCTATTCATCTCAATGGAATTTAAACTCTGAAGCCTAGTAATCTAATGATGACAATTTTCATGTCAATGTTGTTAATTATTGCACTGCTGATGATCTTAACAGGAACATCTTGTTAATAACTGCATATTCTGTTCACTTGAAAGACATAAATAAGAAGAGTATACACAGAATACATTATCAGACCAAATACTGTAGCCACTTTATACTAAAAGGAAAAACGTTCCTCACAAATACTGAAATACATTAGTTTATTAAAGTTAATATCTGTCTTCCCTGCTGCTATGTCATGCTGTATAGAAAGCTACACTATGCAACATGCCACACAGCATGAGAGTCCAGTATTTTTTAGCTCATGTGATGGCACTATATACAACAGTTTTACCCTTACTTTTAAGGACAGTAATAAGCGCCTCAAATATTGATATAAGCCATCGAATTCTAACACTTTGTTTATTCAAAATGTACAGCTTTATTCCTATAGACCATCCTTTCAAGTGAATTGCATGTCAGAATGTGACAGATATGTACAGACACTAGATATGCGCATTGTGTTTGTGGAATGCTGGTCAGAAGTGAAAACCTAATAATCTGGATGACTCTTAAATGACTGTAACTAGGCTTTACAGTTAAAAGTCCAATCAGATAAATGTGGGCTGGTCACATTACTCTTGGTGCTATTGTTCACTATCTCAGAGACTCAAAAGCCTTGTTGCACTAGAAAATTGCACCATCAGAACTTGCACCTGTTTCCAGTCTTCCAACTCCACAAACAGCCTGTTTGTGCTCTCCTTAGTTGCCACTTTCTCATGCCAAAATGCCCTTGCCAAAATGCCCACCACATCATCTCAGGCCCTGTAATAACTTCCTGTCTCAAATTAAGAACAGAAATAGGTTACATTAATGTCAGCATTTGGCACAGATCACTGCTCAAAGTAGGATCCATATGTGGTATAGGGTTACCAACTTTCTAACTGAACAAAACTGAACACCCTTGCCCCGCCCCTTCTCAGAGGCCCCGCCCCACTCATTCCACCCTCCACCCCCCATCCCTGTCGCTCGCTCTCCCACACCCTCACTCACTCACTCATTTTCACTGGGCTGGGGAGGGTCCCTTTTCAACCGGGTGTTCCGGTTGAAACCTGGTCCAGACACCCCCGGGGGAGAACAGAAAATTGTCAGGTCTTTTATAAAAGCTTGTTGTGTTCTGAACTTGATGATCATTATGAGATATGCACGCAGACCGTGAGTATGAATTTACGTATTTGTGTATATAGAACCCTGTGTTCATAAACTTCAGCTTCACCTCATAGCAGGGCAGTGAGCAGGCAGGCGGGGTTGGGTACCTCCCAAGCCAGTTGTTTACATGAAACCAGCTTCAAGTAACTATCCAGTGTCCAGTCCAGGAAAAGACAAGGCTGGACTATTAAAATTAATGGAAAGATATTGAGACATTTCAAAATTGAAAAAAACATTCCCCCATCTCTCAAGTCAGGAGGTAATTCCCCCACTCAGATTAACCATGAGTCACCATGGACTGACAGAAAAATAAAAAAGGAAAAAAACTTTTAAAAGAAGACTTGGAACTGAGGTTTTTTATCCAGAACTGGAGGGACAATCTTGAGACTGGAGGCTATCTGTGAATGCTGGATCCCTCCTATAGATAGGAAGTAAACTGAGAAACTGTTTTAAGACAATAGGCAACGTGTATTAGAAAAGGGATTTTATTTAAGGCCTAATCTAGCTCAACCCAGCTGTATCACCCAGGGGTGTGAAAAATCCACACTCCTGAGCAACATAGTTAAGCCAACATAAACCCTGGTGTAGACAGAAGAATTCTCCCATTGACCTAGCTACCAGCTCTTAGGGAGGTGAAGTACCCATGCTATGGGAGAACCCCTCCTGTAGGCATAGGTAGTGTCTACACTGAAGCACTACAGCGGTGCATCTGCAGCACTGCAACAGTGCCTCTGTAGCATTTCCAATGCAGACAAGCCCTAATCTGGAAGTGTAAAGCCTAAAGTTGTGCCTTTATGTTTATTTTCTGAATAATTTGTATACGTGTTCTTTCCTTTACTATTTCATCTTTGAATAGGGTGACCAGATAGCAAGTGTGAAAAATCCGGACAGGGAGTGGGAGGTAATAGGAGCCCATATAAAAAAAAGCCCCAAATATCGGGACTGTCTCTACAAAATCGGGACATCTGGTCACCCTATCTTTGAACCTGTGTTTTTTTTTTTTTTTTTGTTAAATAACCAAAAAAAAAAAAAAAAACAGGGAGGAGGGATAGCTCAGTGGTTTGAGCATTGCCCTGCTAACCCCAGGGTTGCAAATTCAATCCTTGAGGGGGCCATTTAGGGATCTCAGGCAAAAAATTGGATGATTTAGTTGGGGGTTGGACTAGATGACCTTCTGAGGTCCCTTCCAACCCTGATATTCTATGAACCTTTTTGTTTTTTTTCATCCCAAGCAGGTCTCTGGTGTGCAAAGTGTGTGGATTGTGTGCTCCAAAGTAAGTATCTGGGAGGTTGGTTTCACACCTGTGGGGGTGACAAACCAGAAGGGAATGATCCAAGTGTCTGGTAATTAAGAACTCAGGGAGGATGTATTTGGGGAGACTTGGGACTGGAAGTGTTGATATCATCCTGCAAAGGGTAACTGGGTTGGTGAGAGCCAGTGTGAGACCTTATGTGTGTGAGCTGGCTATTGGTGTCAGGGAATTGAACCATAATTGCACAGCACGAAGGTCCCCAAAACTGTGACAGAACCCCTTACCAGTCTGGATGGTCCCCAAAACATCATGCCATGCTGTGCCACTGGTCTGAAATCTGGAAACTGCTAGGCCTGAATTTCCCACTCATATGGCCAGAAAAGACAGATAAGTTCTCCCACAATACACTGCAAAAGAATTCAGCTCAGATTAGTACAGCGCGAAGAATCCTGGGATATGCCCCCAGAAGTTCTAGCATAGCACACAAATGAGGGCACTGGCAGTACCAGTGTGGATGTAGTAAGTTGAGTATGATTTTGCCATGTGGCCACTGACTTCCAAGGCCCACCAACTTGAGTGGTTGCACTTCAGTGACTTGTGTAGTGAAGACAAGCCCATCTGCTGAACCACACAAGTTTGCTGCAGTGCTTCCAGACCAGTCACCCTGTTTTGTGTGCATGCAGCTCACCGCATCCACACACAATCCCCTGCAAGGGCTGCTGGGCCTGTCGATTGTTGTGCCTATTCCACAGTTCCAGTCACATCTCTCTGGATCTTCACTGGAGTAAATGCATCAAGTCAATGGTATTTAACATACCTGTTTACACCTGTTCCCTCTTTTGATTTTCCCACTTCAGATGTTTATGTTCTGCACAAAGATCCACGCATGAATCATGAGGAGCAGAGGCTACACCTGCTACACTGTCTCACTTGCAGGTGCTATCATAGGTGTTAGAACTAGGGGTGCTGGGGGTGCTGCTGCACCCCCTGGCTTGAAGTGGTTTCCATTATATACAGGGTCTACCGTCTGGTTCAATGGCTCTCAGCACCCCCACTATAAAAAATGTTCCAGCATCCCTGGGTGCTATACTGGAGCATCAACATCTATGATCAGATTTGCTGCCAGAGTGACTCTGGGCAGAGAAGCCTTGGGGTATTATGATGAGCACTCACCTTTGGGTGGCTGTGGTCGAGTTGGCAAGGAGCTGGAGTTTATTATTTTCATTGCTTTATTCAGTATTTTGTCTCATGTTATTTTTTGTATGTGTGCTTCCCCCCCCCCTTCTTTTTGTTCTTTTTGAATATTTTGTGCTCTGTTTTCAGCTGAACTATTGGTTTCCTTATTGACTGCTTCTCTCTCTAGGATCCAGAGATAGGAGTCTCTGGGCCTGGGTCTGGAGAGAGGGAGGACCTAATGCAATGGGGCTTCAAGGGATGTATCAGTCCTTGGAAAGGATTGAGGCAATGAGTAGGTGTTGGAGCTGCATGGAGAGGTGAATGAATTCACTTGGATGCAAGGGATGGGGGCAGCCTTGCTTTGTATTCTTTAGCTAGTACCCTTTGTTTTCTGTGTTCTTGGAATTTCTCCAAAGCAGCTTCCATTAGCAGGTCTCATATGGTGCTCCAACTGGATTTTAAAGCTGCTGTACCCTGGCTGAACCTCCAGAGAGGGCAGCAGTAGAATGCCTTCCACCAGTACCTTACCTCCTCTTCAGTCATTTGCTACAGTACAGTAATAAAGCCTTTGGAATAGGGAGTTGTTGCAGGATAAGGAATTGCCCATTCAAGCTGCAACATTTATTTTCAGTAAATAACTTGCCTGCACCTTGTCATTTGTCAAGCAGTGGGAGACCATTATTGTGTATTAACGCCTAATTCCACTGACATTATTTCCTAACTAGGGAAGAGAGAGTGGTTATTACTGCTCTGAGAAATTAAACCTAAAAGAATCTCACTCCCCCCCTCGCCCCAAAAAAATAGTTTTGGACCAAGCAGGAAAATAACTGATTACATAAGGTTTTGTAACCATGCTGTTGATCAGCACGGTGCTTTGTCATATCATAATCTTAGATTTTGTCAAAATGAAGCCTGAGTATAGACAGCTCCCATCTACAAAATTCAGCCAGGTTCCGGAACCTGTTTACAATATGTTTATTCACTGCACAGCTGAAAAATTGATGGTTCTGTCTTTCAGTATAGACAGGACTTACCTGTATTTTGACAGTGTCCTCAAATTGGGGGGGATTATATCCAAGGCTTTAACCAAATTCAAAGACATTGTTAAAATAGGGCCAAATCCCCCATGGTTCATTCCCTTCAACAGTGCAAGATGGAACTTTGTTTTAATTATATTGAGAGACAATGAGGTTTTAACTGGATCTACTGGCATAGCTTCAGAGAGCTGTGCTGGAAACCATGGGATAGGTACTCACAGGGCAATGGAACTGCAAATGCTGCAGTACAGTGTGAATGCTGGCTAAAACTGCAGCGTTTTCAGCAAACACACTGCACTGCCACCAGTGATACTTACATCAGGGATATCCCATTGGTGCAAGTATCAGTGGTTATCAATGACAGGGCTAAATTCCATTGATGAAAATCATGGCTTTTCTTGTCTACACTCAGGGTTACACTAGCGCAGGTTCACCCGTGGCCTGTCTACAATACAGCTCCACTAGCACAAAACAAGTTTCTGAATTTTCTTAGCACAGCGAAGCCCTTGCTCTGGTTATTCATTATAGAAACAGCAAGTCGCCTATAATACCATTAAATGAAGAAACAAGGTGGCATCAAAATGTCAAATAAAATCCAATCTGTATTTCTTCTTGATAAAATAAATTATTATTTTAATTCTGGAAACAGACCATAACCAGAACTTCAGATCCAAGTCCTTCTACCCTAACATTTTGGAGAGTTTAGATTCGAGAGAGTTTGTATTAGGACTCAGATTCAGATCCAGATCTGACTTTTCCAGTGTGCGCCATTCACTAATCAAGACCCTTATGCTCCAATACATCTGTTAGTCTTAAAGGTGCCACAGGACTCTCTGTTGCTTTTTACAGATCCAGACTAACACAGCTACCCCTCTGATACTAATCAAGACCCTGTCACTGTAGGAGCCTTAGGCACTGGTGCAGCTTAGTCCCTCCTGTTCTTTGCCTGTGGCATGCAATAGTTTAGTCTCTTGAGGGTTGTAGTACTTTGATGTACTTCTGGTTGTAAGGATTGGTGTGGGGATGACTGTACTGTGTTTAGTGGCCTGGGATGTACAGGAGGTCTGGGTGGTCCCTTCTGACCTTAAACTCTATGACTCTATAACACTACAGTGGGTTGAAAGTATCCAAACCCCTTCAAATGTTGAAGTTCAGATTCAGTTGTGAACCTAGATTCAGAAATTAAGTGATTTTAAGGCCATAAGGGATCATTATGTTAATCTAGTTTGACCTCTTGCATAACACTGACCGTAGACTTTCACCCAGTAATTTCTGCCTCAAGCCCATAACTTCTGGTTGAGATATAGCATGTATTTTAAGAGATCTAATCTTCAAGTGATAGAGAATCCATCACATCCCTTAGTGAATTATTCCAATGGTTAATTACCCTTGCTATAATTTTTTTGCAATTTATTTCTAGTTTGAATTTCTAATAATTGCATCTTGGTATTAGAGTTGTGCAAATAACTGGGTTTTTTTTTTTTGTTTCACAGTCTGATCTGAAACATAAATTGTTTCTGACTGACCCAAAATGAAAAAATTTTGGTACACCAAAAAGATGAAAAAAATACATTGTAGGTTGAACAAAACATTTCAGTCAAGCCAAAACAAAATGTTGTATTTTGTTTTTGAGATTCTTTTAACCTTTTCAAAAAATAAAAAATGAAGCAAATTTTGAAATGAAAAGACATTTTAAATCCAATCATTTTGTTTCAAACATGTCAAATGTTTTTATTTTTTCAGATTTTTTGTTTTTGACTGAAACAATTTGGCAAATTCTACATGAATTGGTGAAGTGTTTTGGTCAACACAAATTTGCATTTTTTGGCAAAAATGTTTTGGCTGAAGAATTTCACGCAGCTCTACTTCTTTTGCCTTTTTCTGCTACATCAAAGATCCCTCCTCTGTCAGAAATCTCATTCCCATATAGTACTTGTAGATAAATGAAATATATTGAGCTTGTTAAGTCTTTCACTGTAAGGTACATTTTCCAGATATCACATCATTCTTATAACTCTTTTCTGAACCCTTTGTGATTATACAATAAAATCTAAATTATGTGGTAGAGGCTCACCTCTAGATCACCTGTGTCATTTTTATACCTGTATTGATTAACAGACAAAGATGAAGGTCTGCCTTAGGGCCTTATCCAAGGCCCTTTGAAGTGAATGGGAGTTTGGCCATTAATTTCAGTGGGGGCAGGAGCAGGGCCTCAAAACGTGTGCATGAATGCAATTAAAATGAATGGCATGGCATCAGCACACATTTCCAGATGAATATAAAGGATGCCCTAAATCTTAAACCAGTTTGGGACTGGTCTACCGGCAAACTTGCACTGATTTAACTACATTAGTTTCTTAAAACTAACTATGAACTAAATTGAATTTTGCCCCTTTTGTTCCAAAATAATAGTGTCCACAGGTATCCTTACATCAAATGATTTATATCCATACCCATTGTAGCCCAACATTTAGGAAACCATGGCCTTGTATGCAAGATGCTTTAACACAATTTGACACCCTTAACTCGATTTTCAGCCTTTAGATTTTTAGATTGTCAACCTGCTAAAATGGAACGATTCTGTAACAAATGTGTTATACTTTGTCTGCATTGGTGTTAAGTGGGGTTTTTAATCGAGTTAAAATAATTTGATTGAGATAACTAGATTGAAAAGTGCTCCTTTATTCTTAGTCTAGACAAAACCCAGAAAAATCAGAGTATATTAATTAGTGGTGGCAGAACTTTCGCAGGTTTTCAATCAAGTTGATTTGTGCATGTGTCCTAATGTTCAGCACATGCTTAACTGAAATAGATTTTGTCTAGAAATCAGCCTGGAAATCTCATAACAGGTTTTCTGGTAGTTTCTGGTTCTGACTGGAACAGAAATACTACATGTAAATCATCCTTTTAGTATATTGTTCCAGTCCCATCCACCAGAAGTAAGTGCAGAAAAACAAAAAACCCACCCCATGTTAACTGAACTTTTTTGACGTTTAAAGAAAAGGTTCAGGTTTGGTCTAAGGCTTGGGTAAAGGTTGGGGTCACTTCTTATTTTGTCTGAACTGATTTCTCTGTCCCTGTGTTGAATCTTCAGAAATAATCAGTGACCTTTGCATGCCACTGGTTTACACTGGATTGCTTGTTGGCTACCCAAGCAGCATTCTGCCATGGCTGAACAAATTAAATATACCAGTAACAAAAATGTACCTGACATGACTCACTAGTCATGCTCTGACAGTTCCACAGACACGATTCATACTGCCAAATGGATCAGAGCCTACAAGATTCTGCTTCAAATATTAAGTACATTAACTCGGTGGGCTTTTTACTGGCTTTCTAAACAGTGTCTTTACACTGGTTACAGTCATAGGTAAAATGATGGGACATAGTTGCACCATTGAATCATTCCCACTGTCTTCTTGGATCCATGAGGAAATAAGGACAGTAACACAGAACCTGATCGCATGAGATGCTGAGTGCCTCCTGCAAGGTGCTGAGTGTCTTCACTTCCCATTGATGATGTTCAATACCTTGCAGGATCAGGCCCATAGAGTATGTTTTCAGCGTTAGATCTCAAAAGCACATGGAGAAGGGTAAATATTAGTATCTCCATTTTACAGATGGGGACAGAGAGACTTGGAGACTTGTCCAAGTTCACACATTGAGTCAGTGGAAGAATCTGGAATAGAATCCAGTTCTCTGTCCCCCCACCTGCTCCTCATAATGATACCATATCCTATAATAAATTATTACAGGAGTAAAATACTCCGTATTTGTAGATATCTATATTTTAGAAAAGCTAGAATATCTTACACCCAAAATAGAATTTATTACTCATAGAATATTTCTATTTCCTGCCCCTTTAACAAAATTCATTTTTTCTTGACATTCACCAAACTAGTTAGGGATTGGTCTCTTACAGTCCATTTCCTCCCATTTGACCCTGCAGTGAATTCATACAGGATGAAATTGGCCTCCAGTCAGAGGTCCAGCACAAGGCCTCAAAACAGGGTTCAAGTGAGATTTAAGTAGTGCATAGGTTTTGTGCTGGCCTTCTGCACAGTGCTGAATTTTGTTCCATGACAAATACTTCTGTGGCAACAGACTGACTTCATGGATTCATAAAAACAAAAAGGAGTCTGGTGGCACCTTAAAGACTAACAGATTTATTTGGGCATAAGCTTTCGTGGGTAAAAAACTCACTTCTTCAGATGCATGGAGTGAAAGTTACAGATGCAGGCATTATATACTGACACATGAAGAGAAGGGAGTACCTCACAAGTGGAGAACCAGTGTTGACAGGGTCAATTCAATCAGGGTGGATGTAGTCCACTCCCAATAACAGATGAGGAGGTGTCAATTCCAGGAGAGACAAAGCTGCTTCTGTAATGAGCCAGCCATTACCAGTCCCTATTCAAGCCTAAATTAATGGTGTTAAATTTGCAAATGAATTTTAGTTTTGCTGTTTCTCTTTGTAGTCTGTTTCTGAAGTCACCAGCAACTACACACCACACCACAGAAACACCAACCCAGGAACCAATCCCTGTAGCAAACCTCGTTGCCTTCTCTGTCCCCATATCTACTCTGGTGACACCATCAGAGGACCCAACCACATCAGCCACACCATCAAGGGCTCATTCACTTGCACGTCTACTAATGTTATATATGCCATCATGTGCCAGCAATGCCCCTCTGCCATGTACATTGGCCAAACCAGACAGTTTCTACGTAAAAGAATAAATGGACACAAATCGGACATCAGGAATGGTAACATACAAAAGCCAGTAGGTGAACACTTCAATCTCCCTGGTCATTCTATAACAGATTTAAAAGTCACTATTCTTGAACAAAAAAACTTCAGAAACAGACTTCAAAGAGAAACAGCAGAACTAAAATTCATTTGCAAATTTAACACCATTAATTTGGGCTTGAATAGGGACTGGGAGTGGCTGGCTCCTTGTTGTTTTTGTGGATACAGACTAACACGGCTACCCCCTGATACTTGACTCCATGGATTCATGACTTCTAAGCAGGGTCTAGCAAAAGAAGAAAGAAAACTGGGATATAAGAAATAATGTTGGAGATTGTGTGCTATGCCTCATAGGGTATCTACACGCCAATCAAAGGTGTGACTGCAGCACGCGTAGACATACCCAAGCTAGCTTTGATATAGCAATAGTAAGAAAGCCAGAGCAGCACAGGGGGCAGGATGGACTGTTCAACCTCAGAGATCTGGGTGGGGTCATACATCCCTTGCTGGCATGGCTTAACTGCTATTGTTATGTGAGCTAGCTAGATCAAATTTACCTCAGGTATGTCTACAGGTGTTGCAGGCACACCTTTGATTGCACTGTAAACACACAGCACACACAGGCACAGCTTGGGGGAAAGTGGGGGCAAAGCTGATTTGAAGCCTAGTTTGTGCCCCTGGTATTCTGGGCTGGGTGGGGGCCAATGCAGCATCCAGCACAATTTAGAGAAGTCCCAAGTGTGCTCTAAGACAGTTCTGAAAACTGGAACTGCTGAGAATCTCCATCTCCATGCTCACTACAGGGCTGTTCCTCCTGCCCCCAGTCCCACCCCAACAAGCCTCCTACACAATAGGTGGCCCTGCACAATGCCTGGACTGGGGGAATTTTCCCCAGCCCCTTGGAGCCCTGCATACCTCTGAAATGGCATACAGGGACTGGAGTGGGGTGGCAGGATGGGAATCCTTCCTATCATCTTTGTTGAAACACAAATACCTTTAAAACAGCAAAAGGAGCAGAGAAATGTATTACCCAAGTGCTTTATATTTCATACTGGCCCTTAGAGCACTAAGGCAAATATATGCTTTATTGACCAATGGAAGATGAGATTGTTGGGGAGCAGAGATGGGACTGAACTCAGGTGTCCTAATGTGACCAATTTCCAGTGAGTAGGAATCTTCCACCTTCCCTGGCAGAGTGCACCTAGTGGCCACTTCCAGGTCCTAAAAACAGTAGAATATGGGCATCTTCCACTGATGGCCATTAACCGACATGTATCCTGAGGTGGCAGAATACAGCTCTCTCTGTGGATCAGCTATATGTGCTAATCTCTTTTAAAAGGTTTACCCACTGGCAGTGCTATATTTTCTCTGTTTTAGTTCAGTATTTATACGACAGGATCGAGCCCATGTTTTTATAACAAAGGAGTGAATTTTTGTATGAGATAACAGGCCCAAACTGTAGCAATTTACTTCCTCCGCATCCTTTTTTCATTTCACTGGGTAAGGAGTCACATGACCTGAAAACACAAGGCAGATAAGGCCATTTAGTAGACAAGAGATTCGCTGTCTACATGTGTTATATTTTTCACCATGCTTCCTGCAATTACTGGTAGCACAGCGAGGCACACTAAGGACATGATCCTGTTTTCCATTCAAGTCAATGGCAAAGCTCCCACTGACTTCAGAGGGAGCAGAATCGTGCCCTAACCCTTATGAAGAAGAAAAATGAAATGCCATATTCTAGATGGGACTGGCAATAGTTTCATTCACAGAAGAATGTGAAAATCAATTGGGGTTTTAGCTGTTTGACCTCTGATACAAATATCTACAGGGAAAGAAAGCACTTTAGCAAAACGTCCCCTTTTTCTGTCCAGGATTGAGATTTCAGTTTCAGGTTTGTTCAGAGAAATACATTAAGCAAATCTTTATTTCGGCCATTCCAATGTAGTTCTACATGGGATGCCAACAGATACATTAGTAGTTAGTCTGTATTTAGTGTGTATGCACCACTTGAATTAAAGTGAAATGAAACAGGCCAATGGCATTTTACACCCACATTTTAGAAGAGAAGATGGAGGAGAAGTGATACTGGCTCTATAGCTCTCTGTGTACCAGGAATGAATGTAGGGATTGCTCTTTGTTATTTAGAATGAGAAACAGAAACTAAAATAATCGTAGCAAATATTGTGTACTTTGGGTGTGTTTCCAATACGGAAATGACCCATTGTCAACAATGGGTGTCTCCTGGCTACCACAACTGGGGCTAAAAATCGTTTGATCACTTGTGTCAATGAGACTAACTTACCGTAGTTATTTTACTTCCTACATAAAGTGTGCTCATTCCACTAGTCACCAGAACTATGTATATCCATCTTGCCCAATATCCTGTCAATGCCAATTCCTGCTACCGGTGAGTGCAGGCGGCGGTCCTTTCCTCAACCCCCGCCCCGGCACGAGCCGTGTCACTCGGGGCTGGGTCGCTCCACTTCCTGCCGCCAGTGAGTGAAGGGGGCGACCGGAGTCCTTCCCCCAAGCCCTCTCCCCTGAGTGACACGGCTGGGGCGGGGGGAGTGGAGTGGGCTTGGGCCGGATCGTTCTGCTTCCTGCTGCCAGCGCCAGGCCCCCCGCTAATTCCCCGGGCCACTCTGGGCCTGTGGGGCCCCCCAAAGCGGCCCCCCACAGCTCCTGCCTCCCGGCCCCACAGGCCTTGAGCACAGCCAGACCCTTCATGGTGGGTTGGGGGAGCACGTGCACAGGCTGTGTAGGGCACCATAATTGGTAGGGATGGCCCTGCCTCCAGCACAACCATTGCTACCACTGGTTCAGTTCTCCAGGTGTTAGCAAAGTTGGGACCACTAGAGTAGTGGGGCTGCAGGTGTTTTAAGCACCATGTCAGATAGATCTGCTCTAGGCAGTGTTAGGTGGTGCTTAAAACACCCCTTGTCTACAATAAGAAATACAACATTTCTGACACTGGTTGGACGGAACCAATGTTAGCAACAGTTGAAGAACAGCTAGCCAAAGACTCCAAAAGTAATAGCAAATTTTTTAAAAAATACATCAGAAGCAGAAAGCCTGCTAAACAACCAGTGGGGCCACTGAATGATCGAGATGCTAAAGGAGCACTCAAGGACAATAAGGCCATTGTGGAGAAACTAAATGAATTCTTTGCATCGGTCTTCACTGTTGAAGATGTGAGGGAGATTCCCAAACCTGAGCCATTCTTTTTGGGTGACGCATCTGAGGAACTGTCTCAAATTGAGGTGTCATTAGAGGAGGTTTTGGAACAAATTGATAAACTAAACAGTAATAAGTCACCAGGACCTGATGGTATTCACCCAAGAGTTCTGAAGGAACTCAAAAGTGAAATTGCAGGACTACTAACTGTCATCTGTAACCTATCATTTAAATCAGCTTCTGTACCAAATGACTGGAGGATAGCTAATGTGACACCAATTTTTAAAAAGGGCTCCAGACATGACCCTGTCAACTACAGGCTAGTAAGCCTCACTTCAGTACCAGGCAAATTGGTTAAAACTATCGTAAAGAACAACATTATCAGACATATAGATGAACATAATTTGTTGGAAAATAGTCAACATGGCTTTTGTAAAGGGAAATCATGCCTCACCAATCTATTAGAATTCTTTGAGGGGGTCAACAAGCATGCGGACAAAGGAGATCCAGTGGATATAGTGTATTTAGATTTTCAGAAAGCCTTTGACAAGGTCCCTCACCAAAGGCTCTTAAGCAAAAAAAGCAGTCATGGGATAAGAGGGAAGGTTCTCTCATGAATTGGTAACTGGTTAAAAGATAGGAAACAAAGGGTAGGAATAAATGGTCAGTTTTCAGAATGGAGAGAGGTAAACAGTGGTGTCCCCCAGGGATCTGTACTGGGCCCAGTCCTATTTAACATATTCGTAAATGATCTGGAAAAAGGGGTAAATAGTAAGGTGGCAAAATTTGCAGATGATACAAAACTACTCAAGATAGTTAAGTCTCAGGCAGACTGTGAAGAGCTACAAAGGATCTCACAAAACTGGGTGATTGGGCAACAAATTGGCAGATGAAATTTAATGTTGATAAATGCAAAGTAATGCACATTGGAAAACATAATCCCAACTATACATATAAAATGATGGGGTCTAAATTAGCTGTTACCACTCAAGAAAGAGATCTTGGATAGTTCTCTGACTCTCTCATCCACTAAATGTGCAGCGGCCGTCAAAAAAGCAAACAGAATGTTGGGAATCATCAAGAAGGGGATAGATAATAAGACAGAAAATATCATATTGCCTCTATATAAATCCATGGTACGCCCACACCTTGAATACTGCGTGCAGATGTGGTTGCCCCATCTCAAAAAAGAAATATTGGAATTGGAAAAGGTTCAGAAAAGGGCAACAAAAAATGATTAGGGGTATAGAACGGCTTCCGTATGAGGAGAGATTAATAAGACTGGGACTTCTCAGCTTGGAAAAGAGGCGACTAAGGGGGGATATGATACAGGTCTATACAATCATGAGTGGTATAGAGAAAGTAAATAAGGAAGTGTTATTCATTCCTTCTCATAATACAAGAGCAAGGGGCCACCTAATGAAATTAATAGGTAGCAGGTTTAAAACAAACACAAGAAAATATTTTTTCATGCAACGCACTGTCAACCTCTGCAACTCCTTGCCAGAGGGTGTTGTGAAGGCCAATACTATAATGGTGTTCAAAAGGTAACTAGATAGATTCATGGAAGATAGGTCCATCAATGGCTATTAGCCAGGATGGACAGGAATGGTGTCCCTAGCCTCTGTTTGCCAGAAGCTGGGATTGGGTGACAGGGCATGGATCACTTGTTGATAACCTGTCTGTTCATTCCCTTTGGGGCACCTGCCATTGGCCACTGTCAGAGGACAGGATACTGGGCTTGCTGGACCTTTGGTCTGACCCAGTATGGCCATTCTTATGTTATGTTCTTAACAGTGGGACAATATTGCAGCATTTCCCCAATGCAGAAAAGGCTGATGGGTATAGCACACTTTTTCTCCCTGTTTCCATTAGCAGCTCATCTGTTTCCAATCCCTGTTTGAGTGAATGAGCCAAAGTTGTGCTGTCGACACCATTGGCACCCATGAGTCATTTTCCTAGTGTGGGTAGAGTCTGGATGTTTTAAACATTCCCTAAAGTTTAAGCACAGTTCTAGCTTTTCCTGTTTCTGACACACTTTATCCAGCCAGCTATGTAAAAGGGCCTTTTTACACAGAAAATGTCATCATGTCAGGGACTGTATGATAACTTGTTAGTACTTTGAGTCTGGTCTTCCCCATGGATGCAGAATCAAAGTAGATTAGAATGATATGGCCACTTTGTAAATATCATGTCTACATGGACAAGACCAAACCATATTATCTATGAACTACCTGGGGCAAAATCTCATTATAAAGCAGTCCCTGAACATGATCATATTTCTAGTATAGTCAGGTTCTAATGTGTTCCAGCCTATGGGGAGTGGAGACATTTAAGCTAGAAAGCATTATTTAAATAATCTGGCATGAAATGGTCTGGACCAAGCAATGTTAATAACCAGTTTTGCTGGAACCTAATGTAAATCAGATTTAAACACAGTCATTAACCCTTCTCCCCGCCCATTGTGGTTGGGGCTTAAAGGAGGATAGGATCTGTGTCCTTTGCTTTGGTCTTTGCAAGCTGACTTCCTGAGCTGCTCATTCCTTTAACTAATGCTGCTATTTCAAAAATGCAGCCATTTAAAAAAAAAAAAATTTGCATTTTCAATGGGTCCAAACTTTGTGCACTTTACAACTTGACGTTTGTCTGTGTGATAATTAACAGGACTTGACCTTGCAGTAAATGGATGACGCATAGTGCTGAGTTAGACTGCAGGGTAGTAGTTCAATATGTAACTATTTGTATTGCTTACCAAGGAGATGGGCCAACCTTTAACCCCCTTCCTCTCCATACCATGGAGTGTCTGTGTAGCATTATATGGCGATACTGAGCTTAGCGAGTCAGAGTAGAGCAAGGGACACCTATTGCAAAGCTTATCAAACCTTTCAGATGGATTCTTTTGGAGAGTGTATCCATACTTTCTCTTCCAACATTTTGTTTTCCAACTTATTATATCACTAAAATGCCCAACATTCATTTACAGAGCCAAAGAAAATCTACTTCAAAAATTAGACACCTGTACGAATAAACAGGCATTGAAGCTTATGGAATGTCAGTTGCTGCTGCTTTAGGAGTTCAGATGTTTAGTGACACTCAGGCCTGGTCTACACTAGGAAATTAGGTCAGTATAACTAATCCACAGCCCCTGAGCCATGCAGTTAAAGTGACCTAATCCTCGGTGTAGACCGCACTAGGTCAATGGGAGAATTCTCCCATCTACCTAACTACCCCATCTTGGGCAGGTGGATTACCTATGCTGACAGGAGAACCCCTTCTATCCAAGTAGGCAGCTTCTTCACTGAAGTACGACAGTGGCACAGCTGCAGTGGTGCACCCCATAGACATTCGTGGCAGTTCTAGGTTGCAGAGCTGTCCATAGGTAGCCCAAGCAGGGGTGCTGTATCCTAGAGCACACCTGGGTCTGCTCTGAATTTTGCTGGGTGCTGATTGAGCCTCACCAAGCCCAGAATACCAATAATGGTTAAAATGCTACAATGGCACAACTGCAATGCACAGCTGTAGTGCTTCAGTGTAGACACTACCTACGCCAACAGGCGGGGTTCTCCTGTAGTGTAGGTAATCCACCTCCCCGAGAGGTGGTAGGTAGGTTGACGGAAGAATACTTCCATTGACCTAGGACTGTCTAGAAGGGGACTTAAGTTGGTTTAACTATGTTGCTCGGGGGTGTGGATTTTTCACACCCCTGATTAACATAGTTAAACTGACCTAATTTTCTAGTGTAGACCAGGCCTTGGATGCATTCAAAGATGCTCATTTCTGTCCAGAGAAGCAGGGGGTTAGCTTTTCCTAAAGCTCTATTGTACACAGGGCAACATTTTTTCAAGTTGTTCACATAATTTTCAAACAGATGTAGCACAACTCATCCAAGTGTTCCTCCACGGTTACTACTGAGGCCGCCAAAGGGGTTAACTGATTTGCAGGCTTCGTATGTTGGTCTTAGAATGTTCTCTGTTTCTTCCAGTTTAATTTACATGACATTCATACAGAAGTAACCAAAAGTGCTCTGAAAGCCCCCAATTTGCATAATCAAGCTGATGCCAAACTAAAGTGGAGATAGATTTGTGATATCGATAACAATTCTATTTTCATCAGCCGCCACCAGAATTTTGTTGCCAAAATATGAAAAATTTAAAAGGTAGCCAACAAGAGTGATATGGTATATTTGACTTTTTTCATTTTTCGGTGCGAGTTCATTTGAGAGAGTTGTGATTGTCCTGTTTCACCCATATTGTGATTGTCCTGTTTCACCCACTGGGGCATTTAATACTCTGGATGCGGTGAATCATATGTTGTGATAAGCATGTTTAGGACCCATGGATCTAAAAAGGTGTGTTGTGGAGGGTATTGATTATCACAGCAATGGAGATAGGACTGCAGGTTTTGCATCTATTGTTCTGGCAGTGTCTGGTGCCCCTTTGAGTTGGTGGGTCCTGGTCTGTGCGGAGCTTGCTTCTGATGATGAGCTTGGTGAAGTTGGGAGGGGGGGTTCTTTGAAGGCCAGAAGAGGGAGTTTGGGAAAGATTTCTTTCAGGCTATGGTTCCCATTAAATATGGGTTGTAATTGTTTGATGATACCCAATACGGGTCCAGTGTGGCATGGTAGGTGACAACTTGGGGTGTGCGGTAAGTAAGTTTCCTTTTCCTGTATTGAAGCAGATTCTCCTGGGTTATTTGTGTGGCCCTTTCCATGAAGAGAACTACTTCTCTGGTGGTGTGTCCTTGTTTAGTAAAGGCGATTATAAGTGTGTTTAGGTGTGTATCCTGGACTTTTTCTTTGAAGCAAATTCTGTGGTATCTGAGTGCCTGGCTGTAGAAAACAGATTTTTTGGTGTGTCAGGGATGGTTGCTGGATCTGTGAAGGTAAATGTGGTGATTGGTGGGTTTCTCATACATAGTCATTTGTAGAGTTCCATTGTTTTAGCTAATCGTGGTGCCCAGGAAGTTGATGCTGGTGAGGGAGTGGTCTAGAGAGATTTGATGGATGGGTGGTTGTTGTTGAAGTAGAGGTAGAAATCTCTGAGGGAGCTTAGGTTTTCTGCCTAGAGCAGGGGTCGGCAACCTCTGGCACCGGCTTGCCAGGGTAAGCACCCTGGCAGGCCGGGCCAGTTTGTTTACCTGCCGCGTCCGCAGGTTCGGCCGATCACAGCTCCCACTGGCCGCGGTTCGCCGCTCCAGGCCAATGGGGGCTGCGGGAAGCAGTGCGGGCCGAGGGATGTGCTGGCCGCAGCTTCAGGCCGCCCCCATTGGCCTGGAGCAGCGAACCGTGGCCAGTGGGAGCTGCGATCGGCTGAACCTGCGGACGCGGCAGGTAAACAAACTGGCCCAGCCCGCCGGGGTGCTTACCCTGGAGAGCCGCGTGCCAGAGGTTGCTGACCCTTGGCCTAGAGGATGAAAATATCATTGCTGTATCTCAGGTATATCATTGGTTTCCTGGTGCATTTTCCCACAAATTCTCCCTCGAGGTGGCCCATGAAGAGGTTGGCATATTGGAGAGTTATCCTAGTACCCATGGATATTCCCATGCTTTGGACAAAATATTTGTTAAATTTGATGTTGATGTGGGTGAGTTTGGTGGTGTGTTTTGTGTGGATTTCCAAGTGTTGTGCATTATCTTGTATGTATGTATATCTATCTATCTACATTATATTACCTTGCTAGAGAAGTGTAAAGTAGCTTTAGTGTAAGTGAGAAGCAGGTCCCTAATGTAGACACTGCCCTGATGCATGTGTAGTTTTGCAGTAAGAGACTATGGTAATGTCTACACTTGCCGTTTTTTTCACATTTCTTCTGATTACACTTGCCGTTTTCTTCACATTTCTTCTGATGCATCTCCAATGGCCGGTGTGCTAGTTTAGATTGGCCAGCACTATTTTTACTAATAGGTCATCTAGATTTGCTCTCAGAAACACCAGTATATAATTTACAGTAGCACTCCCAGTGTTGTTAGAACAGGTGCTAAGGGTGCTAGAGTTCCCAAACATTGCAAGTGTAGATAAGGCCCAAGATGACAATCATGGGCCAAATTTGGAACAACGTTGATTGTCTTCTGACCAGGTTATGACATAATTCCAATGTATAGTTTAAGGTACTGTCTATAATAAAAGTAGGAACCATATTGTAAATGGATCAGGAGGCAACCGAGTCCCCTCTTTCAGTAGCATCTGTAGGGTAGATGGGCTCCTACAAGCCGCAGATTGTGGAAGAAAAGTGAAATGGGCTATACAGCTTTTACATGTCAGGAAGATATGGATATTTAAGAATATTCATACACAAATAAAAGACCTCCAACAGCTGTAGAGTGCTGAACATTTCTCTGGATGGAGGTCAGAAATTGAACATCTGTTAGTGCTGTGGGATATGCTGAATGTGTGATGTGTCAACAATCATACAACCTGTGATAAGAGCTCTGCTTAATGAGCCACTATTTCATGTGGCCCTCAGGAATTGATGTGCTGACAGAAACCCAGGTCTTCTATCATGTAGATCAAGTAGACATGCAGCTTCTGGTTTGAAATTCTCATTCAGTGTATTTGATATCACAGTATTAGCAGAGATACAAGTGTTCCTACCATAAACAAAGTTGCACTGATCAAACTGCTAGGTTCCTGGAAATATAAAATGTGCAGTTCCCATAGCTTTCAAGAAAAATCTGAACCAAAAGGTATTTTATTTTAGCTATATGATATTATTCTTGACAGTGGCCCGTTCAACAGTTTCATTGTTTCATGCATTTCCCTTTGGTGTTTTGGAAAGAAAGACTGTTTTGTTCTTTTCATCTGTAACCACTTCCTTATTAGCTATCCTTTATTATGCAGTAGAAGGACTGCCTTGTATTTTCATATGCATTTGACTTGATGCACAGATATATTTTTCTTTTAGTAGACATATCCTTGGGGTTTGGCGAATTATTTTGATGAAAGGGGGAGTGTTTTAAGCAGAAATGTCTGTATCTCTCTAAAGAAGTTTTGAATACTTCTCTCTTTTCATCTGGAAGGGTAAGGCTTTCTCTTTCTCTTATGTTGCATAAGAAAAATAGATCTAGTCGTTGGTGATCCCTCGAGGCAGAGGATGATCTCTTTCACAGGTTTTATTTTTTATGGGTCCTTTGGTGACAGAGGAGTCCGATTCTTGAGCCACAGGCTTGTTGGCAGACGTTGCAGGTGGTGTTGAAAGTCCGGGTTGGGCCCTGATTACTGCATGAAAAGTTGTCTTTCCTTTCTTTTCTGGTGTTTTTCTGGATTCAAGGCAAGGCGATTTTCCTTAAAAGAAAAATAAACCTGCATTTGTGTCACTTTTGGTTTATGATAGCTAAATATTTCCTAATTAAGAACACCTGGATTCATTCTCAATTCCTTGAATTGGGCATTTCTAAATTAGGCATGGGCCTATGGCCTAGAGCCTCAAAGGTGCTTAGGCACATAGGTGCTGGAACTAAGGGTGTGGGGGGTACTGCAGCACCCCCTGGCTTGAAGTGGTTTCCATCATATACAGGGTTTATAGTTTGGTTGAATGGCTCTCAGCACCCGCAATATACAAATTGTTCCAGCACTCCTGCTCAGGCGTGTAACTCCCATTGATTTCAATGGGTTTTGGATCAGGTCTGATTAGTCTTTAATAGGTATGAATGACCCTTCCTGAAAGCCTATTATCACTGAAGAAAATATGAGGCTGTTTCCTGCCTGCCCTCACATGCCCTGCATTAATTACCCAAATTCCTATATAATGATTTTTTTCCCCCATCAATCTTCCATGCTAACAGGGCTCCAAAATATATTTTGGAAATTAGAGAATGTTGCCCAATATAATTATTTTGTGTGCTTTTCTCCCCTGCCAGAATGTAAGAAGTATTAATTCCGTCATTAAATTCCTTCATTTTGTTCCAAAAAACAGTAAATTTATTCTCATAGAAACTTTCCCATAAAAACTGAAGACTGACGCAGTGTTGCTGCCTTGGAAATAATAATCTTTCAGTTAGTACAACTGGACATAAAGCAGACTTATTTCCAAGTGTCTCTTAAATCCTAAGAGTATATTATAGTAACTCGTTAGATCACTTAAACATACTGTGCTGACTATACAGAGGAAAGGAATGTTTGACAAAATGGAATAAATATAATTGGATACAGAACAAGTGCATTGTAGGAGGCACCAAGGGCTTCTGGGATCTGGGAATTGCGTTAAATTACCTAAAATGAGCAGCATGCATCATATTAGCTAATACTCTAATAGGATTTACAGAATACATTACATTGCCCATGACGCCTTAACCAATTATGACCTGCCTCGCAAAGGACAAAACTCTAAATGAAAGGTTACCAGGAAGTTCTAAGTCTCAGTAGATAAGCAACTACAGTAGATTATAAAGTGCAAAGGAATTCAATAACTATCACAACATGGTCCAAGAATTACAATGAGGACAAAGTTATTTATTATATTAACTATACCTATCACGATGTTGGGAATACCACATAATCAGCTTCTGGGCTCTGACAATCTGGTAATTACAGAGAATCTGGTGAACAATATAAAAAACACACAAAATCTCTTTGAGTTGTAGGTTTACTTCTTGATTGAGAAACGACAAGTTGGCACTTGAAGGATCTATACTAATTGATCAAAAAATGTTAGTGTAAAAGGCCATCTATATGGGCATCTGAACAATGTCTGACATGTTGGTCCCCTAACTGTTACAACATGGTTTAGCTTTCACTTTGTAAAGGGACTGAAATGTGTAACCAATACTAAACTGTGTTACAGACCTGATATTTAATTGCCTGTTTAAGGTTCTTACACAGCATGTACGAGAGTGGTTTTTTATCTTGTACCACTGTCATTCTTCCTAGGGAGGAGTATTAATTGTCTGGCTGTTTGTTTTTAATGAAGTATCACATGACATAACATGAGTGAGGTAATATCTTTTATTGGACCAACTTCTGTTGGCGAGAGAGACCAGCATTCGAGTATCACAGAACTCTTCTTCAGGTCAGCCAGATCTGAAGCCAGACCTTGAAGAAGAGCTCTGTGTGGCTCGAAAGCTGGTCTCTCACCAACAGAAGATGATCCAATAAAACAGTGTTTCCCAAACTTGGGACGCCGCTTGTGTAGGGAAAGCCCCTGGCAGATGGGGCCGGTTTGTTTACCTGCCCCGTCCGCAGGTTCCGCTGATCGCGGCTCCCACTGGCCGCGGTTTGCTGCTCCAGGCCAATGGGAGCTGTTGGAAGCGGCGTGGGCCGAGCCGCCACTTCCAGCAGCTCCCATTGGCCTGGAGGAGCGAACCGCGGCCAGTGGGAGCTGCGATCGGCGGAACCTGCGGATGGGGCAGGTAAACAAACTGGCCCAGCCCGCCAGGGGCTTTCCCTACACAAGCAGTGTCCCAAGTTTGGGAAACACTGCAATAAAAGATATTACCTCACCCACCTTGTCTCTCTAATATCTCGTGACCAACACAGCTACAACTGCACTGCATACATGACACAACAGACTCATTCATCTACAAAGAATTAACAAAAACAAACAAACAAACAAAAAAGCGCTACTCCAGGCCGCAATGGAGAGACAGGCAATAAAATGATTAGGCATAAACTCCAATGCAAGAGGAGAAAAGCCACAGTGGTCCCCATCCAATCTAATGCTTCAGGCAATAAGGCGAATGCATGTGGGAAGCTGGAAGAAATTTTTTCTCCCCATGTACAGAATTAAACAAAGTACTTTATGGTTTTAATTTTTTGTTCACCCTCCTCATAAGCATCAGGTACTGAATATTGTCAGAGGCAGAACACTGAGTAGATGGGTCATTGTTCTGGTCTGTTATAGCAAATCATGTGTTTCTGTAGCGAAGGAGGCTGAACCACAAGGGTCTTGTTCAGATCAAGATCCAAAGACTGCTGAAGTTTGGGGGAGACAGTACTGACCTTGCAGAAATCGCAGCAAAACCACAAACTGTGGATCAGAACTTGCCAAAGTTCGTGGGTATTCAGATCTGGGAGCTTTCTTTAATCTCATCCCTAGTTCCTATGACCCAGTCCTGGTTTGCCTCTGACCAAATCAAACACACATACCAAAGACCCATCACAAGACATAAGAACAAGAAAAATAAACTAACATAAAATTAGTGAAATTTAAATAACTCAGTCTAAGAATAAAGGTTGATGAATTCTGGTTTAGTTTTGTATAGACCAAACCTGCCCCAGGCCTGTGACCCAATCTCTGAAGTTAAAGTACTTTGCATATGAATTTAAACACCTGCTCAGCATATTGAATACAATTCATTCAGGCATTTAGGCATCTCTCATTTGCAAACACTCTAGCTTACAGCCATTAAAGTTCCATTCTTACAGTCAGGTGGAATTGAGATTCAAATACTTTGATTTAAATTTGAATATGCACATGGTAGTATTATCATGTAATTAATGTACACAGCTAATTGCTTTTAAAATATGATTTTCAATTTTCAATAGGACATCTCTGCAAAACTGCCATCTCATAGAATACCTAAAGGAAAACCATGCCCATTTTTCTTAATCTAACAGCCTATTAGATCATGCAGGGGCTTAGAAGCACTTATCACCACAACTAAACTGCGTAGGTCATATGCATACATATATTCCACTTGGTATTTCTGAACCTACTCTTGGTAGCACTAGGGGAGAAGAGTGTAGTATTAAAGCTAGGTATCATGGCTCAAGAAACAGGGCCAATGTTTTCAAAGTTGGATATTCAAGCGCCTAAATAAGCACCTGGTAAAGTCAACGAGGTGCTCAGCATCTTTGAAAATCAGCAAGGACCCTTATTTAGGATCCTTAATATGGATTTAGGAGTCTAACTTTAGGGACCTAACTTTACATAGTTGAGCTTGAGTTTTAAACACCTGTGCTTGCTGAAACCATCTGTTCGTATCCAGGCGAAGTCATGACTCTAGGCTCAGCCCTTCATTCCTCCAAGTTGGATAAACTGAGTTTGACACAATTAACTGTGTGTTATTCTTTCAGCTAAGGACTTAAAAACTAAGGTCCTTGTCTGTCCTGCATGACCACTGAAAAATCCCAACGCATGTTTCAGAACACCAGAAATTTTACCTAGTACTCCTGGTCAAAGTTTGCCCTCCCCACTGTGCTGTGTGCCAGCTGGTTGCTACTGTGCCAGCGGGCGCTGTATAAACATTATTTGCGAAGTAGTTTGCTATTTTAAGGATAAAAAGGTGATCTATAAATATCCAATATTATTATCTTGCTAAAAAAGTGACATCATTTTTGATACAGGCAGCGTGGAAGCCCTGTGTAGCTTCCTGTAATACCCTAAGAAAAACATGCTAGTGCCTGGCAAATAGTTTGTTTAAAATATTAAACATTTGAATAATTGTTATGAGTGTTAAACTAGCATTCAAGAAGGAGGAAAACTTGTCTCTTGAAATTGGGCTAGTGTAGTAAATTTACTAAATTTCTATCACATATAAAGATTCCAGGTTGATTTACAAATGCTTGGTGCTTCATCATTATTTATAAAGCGGGCAACTGGCATATAGGGTGACCAGATGTCCCGATTTTATTGGGACTGTCCTGATATTTATATGTTTGTCCCGCGTCCCGACCGATGTTCGGTCGGAATGCGAATTGTCCCGATATTTTGCGCTCCCTCCCTCCCCCATTGGATCCCTCCCCAAATTCTCGCCCTTGCCCCGCCCCCAGCCGTGCCCCTCACTGCCCCATTGGATCCCTCCCCAAATCCCCGCCCTGGCCCCGCCTCTCCCCAAGCACGCTGCATTCCTCCTCCTCACCCCTCCCTCCCAGGCTTGCGCTAATCAGCTGTATGGTGGCGCAAGCGCTGGAGGAGGGGGGAGAAGCAGGATGCGGCAGCCAGCTCAGGGGAGGTGGAGGCGGAGTGGAGGTGAGCTGGTGTGGGGGGGGGGGGGGGCGTGGACCTGCCGGTGGGTACTCAGCCCCCACCAATTTTTCCTATGCTCCGGCTTTTCTTTCTTTTTTTTTCCCCTCCGCCGCCGGCTCTTGGGGTTTTTTTTTTTGCTCTGCCGGCATGCCCCCCCCCCCCCCCCCCCGCGTCCCGATATTTCACATCTCTCATCTGGTCACCCTACTGGCATATCACATCACAGATTTGAATCCTGGAACTGAATGATAAGCTCTCCTTGGAATAGACATTTGCTTTGTCATTTGGAATTAAATCCCCCCCTCCACAGCCAATTGTGTGCTATTCAGTTTATGCTGAATGCTGACATACATAATTTTAGCCTGTGCATTTGCAAATTGTTCTTTGCCATTTCCATTTCAAAACTCTTTTGTGCTAAATGTTTCTGACTTGTCTAAATAAATATTATCCCTAATAACCCTATATCAATCCATTATAAATCCATGAAAGTACATACTGTATTTAGATTTAATCCTTGAAACAAAGCCTTATCCCAGCTCACTTGCATGTTGCTTTCACAGCTGACTTTCACAGCTGCTGAGATTTCAGCAAAGAAGAAAATGGAAATTGCTTTTGCTCTTTCTAAAGCAATAGGATCTTCAATAAAGCCACATTTTAATCAATGTTGTTCCTGTGTGCTCACACACATGCACATTCACAGGTACAAAGCACATATGAGCAGGCACAGATACACATGCACCCAGACATGTGCATCCGGGCATAGAGATGCACTCAGATGTACTCAGTCACAAATTCCATCAAAAACCTGTTAGTAAGACATTTATATCAATAGCTAAAAAGCTTTAGTCCAGTCAACTAGAAACCAACTATTTAGGAAATAGCTGTGAGCTATGTCTGCAAAACTGAGTTTTCCATTTGCAGACTTAAGCCATGGCTTGCACTTATGATAACCCAGATAATGTAAATTCTTTGCAGCCAGGTTTATTGAATAAAAAGAACAAAATAAAGTACTCTCATTGAACAGTCTAACTGCTTGTCCAAAAGCATATTGAACACTTCACTCTTCTAAGTCTACTTTTAGATTTTATGGAACATTGTAATATATTTCTGAAGCACAATATTATATCTGATTTTACTTGTTGATGATGAAAAGTAAAATAAAGGCCACAGAATACTAGGAACATAAGGATTACAATGCTCAGATGTACAATAGCAGACCAAATTGTCCAGTATCCTCTCTCCAGCATCGACTGGGTACATCGACTGGATACATCAGAGGAAGTTGTGAAACCATCATAATGGGGAATTATTAAATTACATGTTTATGGGAAGATTTTCCCCCCTAACCTCAGGCAGCTCGGCATAGATCCTCAAAGGTATTGAGAATCTGGGCCTTAGTGGTTAGATTGTGTCTTGAATTATGAGTGTTAATATCCCTTAGACATTTTCTGGCTAGTGTAACTGTCGATTATCATTTTTTTAGCCACATAAATGTCTAATCTTTTTTTCCATCCTACTATAATAATAATAATAATAATAATAATAATTGTGGCTGTGAGTTCTACAAGTTAATTATGTATTGTATAAAAAATATTTCCTGTATTGGTTTTAAATTTGTTCCCTTTTAACTTTATTGGCTGTTCCCTTGTTCACGTATTATGAAAAGGGGCAATGGAAATGCCCAGTTGATCATCTTGATATATTTCACTCTTATGGGTCACAGCTCTCTTTTCCAAGTGAAGTAGTCCCAATATTTTCAATTTCCCCTTCTATAGCAGCCCTACGTCTGGTCTACACTACAAAATTAGGTCCACGTAAGCCACCTTGTGTTGACCTAGTTGTACATGTGTCCACATTTTAATTTGTCTCCCACCAATGAAAGTACCCTGTTTTGGTGATGCAGTAACACCACCTTCCTGAGTGGTGTTGAGCCATAAATTAAATTTATGGAGACATCCTATCTCCTAGAACAGACCTTGAAAGGTCATTGAGTCTAGCTCCCTGCCTTCACTAGCAGGACCAAGTACTGATTTTTGCCCCAGACCTCTAAGTGGCCCCCTCAAGGATTGAGCTCACAACCTTAGGTTTAGGAGGCCAATGCTCAAACCACTGAACTATCTATGGTCAATGTACTAATGCAGCATGAGTATAGATACTGCATTTTCTATGTGAACCCTAACAGTCCTCCAGCAGCTGTCCCACAATACCTGACACTAACTGCTCTGGTGACAATTGTGAACTCTACTGCCCAGGCCTAACAGAGACTGGAAGCCCCCTGCCCCCCCCCCCCACACACCCCGTTTAAAACCTCATGAATTTTTGAAGTGCCTTTTCCTGATTGTTCGTCTTGGCGAGCACACCTGGCAACTCTCAGTTTGGCCCAGCTGACCAAACTGTGCTCTGGCATGGAGTAGACTGGAGATATTGGATCTCCTGGGCCAGTGGGGAGAAGAGGCCATGCAGGCACAGCTATGGATCAGCCATAGAAATGTGGACATCCATGAGCAGATTGCACAGGGGATGGAGGAGAAGAAATACGACAGGGATCATCAGTATGAAAGCAAAGGAACTGCAGTAGACATAGTCCAGTAGTCCAGTCAGTAGTCCAGAGAGACCAACAGTCAATCTGGTGCCATGCCACACACCTGACACTTTTATAAAAAGTTTCATGCCATTGTTGGTGGAGACCCTATCACCAGCCCCCACAGCACCATGGATGCCTCAGAGAAGCCCAAGCCACAGGCCCCTGCTGTGAACAGCGAGGATGAAGAATATGAGGAGGATGGGAGACATGTCACTGAGGGTTCGAACTATGCCACTAGCTGGGACCTGTTTGACACTCCACCACAGTCCAGTCGGTCCCAACAGTCGAGCATGGGTGAGCCCAGCACAGGGGAAGGAACCTCAGGTAAGTGAATAAATGTATTTCCCATTACAATGGCATGGTGCCCCCAACTTAATAGGACATAACTATCAACTTTTCATTAATTTACTCGTGCTAGAAGGGGCAGTGGTACAACAACAAAAGGTAGAGTTGTTATTTGCTTTTCATTCCTCTGTAGAGTTAGGCAGGGGGACCCATGAAGAACAGTTTGTTTATGTACCCAGGGATGTCCCTTGTATCCTCCTGAGAGATTTCGATAAACTTTCAAGGAGGTACTATGCAATCCTCTCCAAAGGTTTCTAGGGACGGCAGCCTAATTTCTTCTTCTGTGGCAGGACACTTTCCCATGCGAGTCAGTAATAACTTTGTCAGGCACCATTTCAGTAAACAGAGTAGCAGCATATGGGCAACTTCAGGACAGCAGTAATAGATGTGCTCTCGGTGCCTTTGTCACCCTCAGGTGTGAGATATCAGCTAAAATCACCACCGCCTGTGGAAAATGGTGGCAGTATTCAGTGACATTGCCCTATACCCATAGTTTCATGCAACCAAGAAATTCCCTCCTCATTTCCCTCACTCCTGGTGGGCCATACTCACCATGGTGGGAGCTGTGAGTTGCTCCGTGCACAAGCACTCGGAGGCAGAAGTGTCAATAAGCACATCTTGTTTAAAACTTTAGCGGAGCAGGGGAAAGTTGTTCTGAATTTTAACTTTCACTTTCCATTGTGACTAAACTGACATTGGTACCTCTGTGGGTTTTATCTGCAGCTGTTGCTGCTGCAGTCTTGAGGGATTCCTCCTCCACACCTGCGGAATGTGTGAGCCAGATAAGGAGGAGAAAGAAGAGGACTTGGGATGACGTGTTCAATGAGATCCTATGAGCAAGTGCTGCATCAGACTGTGAACAGAGGACCTGGAGGGTGAATATTTCAGACTGTATGGAGAAGGAAAGACCAGACAGGAGAAAGCCCCAGGAGTCCAAGCAGGAAAAGGAAAGGGAGATGTACCAAGACATAATGGTGCAAGCAAACACAGATGCTGCAGACTCTGGTGGACCTTCAGGTTAAACAATCAATCCCGGGCCTCCATTGCAGTCCACGGGGAACTCAATTACAGCACCTCCCCCCACACACCCCTCAACATTCCACATGGCATCAGGGGGTCACATCCCTGCCACTACCACTCCACACTGGGTGACATTAAGGACAACCTCCACCCCGCAGGCGGCAACTTTTACCCCTTTGCATCACAGATGTTATGCAGGACACAGCAGTAAGCTATAACCATTTTTTCACTGAGATCCAACCTTGTGAGTAAATAATGCCAGCATGCCTTCAATCTATCAAAAGCACATTCAACTGTTATTCTGCACCTGCTGAGCTGGTAGTTGAATCTTTCCTTGATGTATCAAGGTAGCTGATGTACGGCTTCCTGAGCCAGGCAAGCAATGGCTAAGCTGGGTTGCCCAGGAGCATTACTGGCATTTGAACATCGCCATTGTTAAGCCACCACTAGGGAAAGGAAGTCCCTGCTTGTAGCTTTATGAACAGTTCAGTGTTCTTAAGATGTGAGTATCATGCACCTTCCCCGACCAGCTATTACACTGATGTTGGTGAAGCATTCCCAGAGATCCAACAATGCTTGCATAACCACAGAAACATAGCTCAAAGATGTACTCTGTGGCAAGGTGGTCAGGTGCCAAAATAGGGATATGAGTGCCATCTATGGTCCCACTGCAGTTTGGGAACCCCATTGTAGGACATCCTCTATGTCCTACACATTGCCAAGACTCAGAGTCCTCCATAACAGGAGATGATTAATAGCCCTGCACACTTGCATGACAACAGCACAGTGGATTTTTCAACTAGAATGTTCTGGCATAAATGGCATGTGCCTGTCATCATCCATGGTTTGAATAATGTTTACCCGAGCTGACCCAGGAGTGGTGCATCCTCACTTGAGAGATTTAAAACACACCCAAATTTTGCCACACTAGCCTTAACCATGTGCCAGAATGTTAAACTGGTTTTAAAACTTGTTTTGTCAGCTCTTTCAAAAGCGGCTTATTTACAATAACAGTTATTATATAATGCTGCAAACTCATTTTAAAAGCAAAATTATTAGTAAGCTACACTTGCTTACATGATAAGCTTTACATTGATTACAGTATGTAAAAGCATATGGAAAACTCAGTTCTGTTAGAATGGATAAATGTGCCTACCCAACCATTCTGGTTCGGTAACAAGAATAACATACACCTGTTAAAGTCTTATGTAATTTAGCTTGTTTGTCCCATGATAGTTTCTTGAGAATTATCTAGTCCACGCTGGAGTGTTCTCAAATGATGACAAGCCATTATTGTGTTATTCAAATTATGGAGGCGTTTTAATGGTGTTAACAACAGTAGTCACATATGAGGTTCAAACGACACGCACCTTAGTAGAAAACCCAGGAGAATAAGATGGCAGTATATAATCATTGAAATCTCAGTATTTTAAACATTTTGAGTCTCGATACTACCTCATATATGTTATACTGGCATTAGAAAAGGTATACTGGTTCGAATAGAAACAAAATACAGAACTATGTTCTGTAGTGTCATGTTGTTTACTCAGGTGTGCTTTTTAATAGCGACTTCTTGAAACTGATCAGAGTAGTTAGAGATACGGTAAAGGTATTGTCTTGAATAAGCCTTTATGGGTGGTAATCTTTCACAGCTGATCACTTTATTAACAAATTTGCCCTTGAGTAAAAGTACAGGGTGAATGGGATTCTTACTGTGTGTTTTACTGTGAATAGCATAAGGACACTACAATCTTGGTTGGGGCATCTGCTAATAATACTGGGAGAGATAGAAAGAAGAGGAAACAAATTAGAAGTTATTTGTAGCTGACACACGACAAGCATCAATTTACACTATTTGTAGAGTTAATAGAGACCAAGTTCTGCCCTTACTTAAATAAGGAGTAATACCATCTAAGTCTATTGGTTTAAAATCAGTGGAGTTATTCCATATTAATGCAGTTGTAAACCTGAACAGAATCTGACCCAGCAGCTTTATTTAAGCCTGAAAAGGAGCAGTAGGTCAGATTCAGCCATGGAGCTGCATGCAGCCTTTGCTACTAAAAACTTACTGTGTGCTTTTGCTATAAGAAAAAGAGGCAATGACCTTAGATTTAATCACATCAGACTCTGTGTGCAGTAAATTAGTTAAAAGACTCTTTAGGATAGCTTTATCCAAGGACTCTTTTACCGAACTTCATGGTTTCCAAAGCAACATGTAAAATGTCCTTTTGCTGCTGACTCCCTGTCATAACTATAAAGGGAAGGGTGACAGCTCTCCTGTGTACAGTGCTATGGAATCCCTCCTGGTCAGAGACTCCAAAATCCTTTTACCTGTAAAGGGTTAAGAAGCTCGGGTAACCTGGCTAACACCTGACCCAGAGGACCAATGAGGGGACAAGATACTTTCAAATCTTGGGGGGGGAAAGGCTTTTGTGTGTGTCCTTTGTTTAAGGGGTTGTTCGCTCTTGGGACTGAGAGGGACCAGACATCAATCCAGGTTCTCCCCATCTTTCTAAACAAGTCTCTCTTATTTCAAAATTGTAAGTAAAAGCCAGGCAAGGCGTCTTAAATTTACTTTGTTTTCTCAACTTGTAAATGTACCTTTTACCAGAGTGCTTATCTTGTTTGCTATACTTTGAACCTAAAACAGAGGGGATTCCTCTGAGCTCTTTAAGTTTGATTACCCTGTAAAGTTATTTTCCATACTGATTTTGCAGAAATGATTTTTACCTTTTGCTTTAATTAAAAGCCTTCTTTTTAAGAACCTGATTGATTTCTCCTTGTTTTAAGATCCAAAGGGGGTTTGGATCTGTATTCACCAGGAGTTGGTGAAAGGAAGGAGGGGGGAAGGGTCAATTTCTCCTTGTTTAAGATCCAAGCAGTTTGGATCTGTATTCACCAGGAAATTGGTGAAAGGTTTCTCAAGGCTTCCCAGGGAGGGAATTCTTAAGATGGTGGCAGCGGACCAGAGCTAAGCTGGTAGATAAGCTTAGCAGTTTTCATGCAGGCCCCTACATTTGTACCCTAAAGTTCAAAGTAGGGATACAGCCTTGACACTCCCACTGCTGACTAAGCACCTTTTAGTAGTCTAGAGAGAGACAGAAAGGGCTGAGGAAATCCTCATTCAGCCAAATCTGTCCCATATGCATGTGCAAACCTAATGAAAATCAGTTGTGTGGCCCTTTTGTGTAACTGCACAGGAATGCATATGATTCACTGTAGACATAATGATTTGCAGAATCCTCTGTCCTCATGCTTTAATTTTTTTAAGTTTCAGCCTGCACAAAATTCATTTTCAGTTAATGAAGGCAAATGAAGGAGTATTTAATTTTTCAACTTGTACATATGTTTCATTGTAATAGCCTTTACTGGCCTTCTGTGTATAGTGTGCTTCATTATATGTTATTTTAATTTTTCTCTCCCCTTGTCTGCGTAAAGATGCAGTATATCTGTCATGAAGAATGTTCTGCTGTGATCTTTTATGATGGTGCCTGGGTATATGCGAATCAGGGACAGGACCTTGTCACATTTGCTCAGCTTCCTAGTTGGAACTATGCTTATTTGTTTAGCTGTGATCTCTGCTTTCAGATTCCTGCCGGCTCTGTGTAGTTTTTGTGTTCTGTCTGTGCAAACATTTTCATCAAGAGCTATTGCTTCTGAATATGACTTTGTTTCCTGGTGTTTGGATTTTCCACATACAAATGACATGGAACTGAAGGAGGGTCTAAATTATAGAAACTCATTTTTAATGTTCTTTTCTTCACTAGAAAATAATGTTTTAAAGAAGGGTTGCATCTTTGACAGCCTAAGGTCATCTCACTAAATCTCAGACCTGCCTATTTCCTTCCCTCCTAAGCGTCTCAGTACATAACTTGACAACATTCTGGGCAAAATTCTACTCTGTTACACTGGTACAACCCCATTGCACTGACATAACTGAGAGAAAATTTGGCCCTATGTGACTAATCATTTTATACTTATAAGTGTACACTGTATCATTCACCACATGCATTTTGATGGATAAAGTCAACTAGAAGATTGTACAGGTGTGGAAAAATCCCCCCCTTATTTGATAAAGCAGCAATTTCACCCAATGAGCCAAATTCTGTGCTGATTTAGACTCAGTCAGTGCAATGTTACAGTAATCAGTGAAGCTGCATGGAGTGTAAACTACTGCACAGTTTGGCACAGTGAATCAGTACATCAGATTATGGAAAAATATCCTAAGCAAAATTCTTATTACTTATTGAATCCTGACAGTGTGCTCAGTGCAATCAGTCTATAGAGAAAGTCACAATCCCTGCTCTATGCTGCTCAGGAGACAAAGGATGGTCTCGAAATTAAGGCATCAGAGTGAGAATGAGGAAACCAGTATTCCACTGTTCTGTTCCTAGTGCCACCACAGACTTCCCATATGAACTTAGGCAGGTTGCTTTATCTCTCCTTGCCTCAGTTGCTGTAAAATAGGGAAATAATACTTACCTCGCTTCCCTGGACATTGTGAGACTAAATCAATTCACTTTGAGTTCCTCAGATGGAAGATGCTATATAAGTTTAAAGTATTATTACAATCCAAATTAGACTATATAGCACAAATGTGAAATACAGTGAATGGACAGAATGTAACCTATTGCAGCACAGATACAGAATAAAAATTTTCTCATGTTCTCTGGGTTCTGTTCCCAGCTCGGCCAAAGATGCTCTAGATGATCTTGGTCAAGTCTTAACCTTAACTTAACCTTGCTGTTCCCTCTGTAAATGGGGATAATTATACTTATTTATACTGATATCTATGGATGAAAAGTCCATATAAATATTATTTGCCTTTATTAAATAACCAGTACAATTATGCAGTGTATGAGATCTTTTGCAACAAGCAACACCATCTTAATAATAATAAATAAACACATTTCTGGAATTCTCTCTGGTCATTTCTTGTTGTTACTATTATTCCTTAGTGTTACATCATGGGGATATTTTTAAAAATAGTCATTACAACGTATAAGATCTTTAAGCACAAAAAGGAAAAGCTACTGTCTAAAATGTGTGCCCATGAATCACCAATAAATCCTGACCTTGTAGGCTTGGATAGTCAGGAGTTTGATTAAATCCTCCACAAAATTCCTGCATTTCAGGCGCTCAAATGCTCTTGTTCTCCTTAGATTTTCCTTAAAATTCTTAAAATGATAAATTATTATTATTATTTCTGCAATGCCTAAGAGCATGAGGACCCCAAAAGATAGTCCCTGCCCCAAAGAACTTGCAATCGATAACATAATTCCCAGTCGTTTACTCCCTTCAATAACGAAAAATCCATTGAAGTCTATTGAATGGGAATGTTCCATTGACTTCAGTGGTCTTTGGATCAAGCTCATAGTGACTCCTGAGTTTTGCACACACCAAATAATAATATCAGTTTGGTTTTGGTATATCAGTCCCCCCCCCCCATCTACAATTGTAAACACAATAATTGTAAGTACTCCAAATGTATTCTAAATGGAAATTGATATAAAAGGCTAAGATGCCACAAACCCTTCTTCCATAAATACTCTCTAGTCTTTCCCCATCAGAAATCCATCCTGCACATGCTTGATCATTATTTAGTCCTTAGTGAAGAAGAGGCTAGCTTACTTTGCAACTTCTGTGGCTTTCCCAGGAACACGACTCTGCTTCCTGAGGAACAATCCCTCGTTGAAAAGAGTGGTCACCCAAGCATGTCTGGCATAGGGAAGACTCAAGCTCTGGCTCCCCTTGAGGTATGTGCATCACAGTGGAACCTGTATATTTGAGGCTGGTATTCTGGTGCTTTTCCATGCTGACCATTGGGCTCTTAATCCATCTTCGTACCTGCAAACACAAAAGAATTTATGAGCTCCCTTCAACTTCTTTCACCTTGTAATTTCTCAGGGGTATCCTGATGTGGCTACATAGTTATAGGCCATTGACAATAATCTGATACCATGTAGGATGTCTGGATTTTATCTCTCTCACTCTCTCTCTTTCTCTCTCTATAAGAATTTTTAAAAAGGCCTGTAGGAGAGAAGGACACTTGTACAAAGCGAATACTTCCAATATTGACAACTCCGTTGACACTTCATTTACATAGAATAGATTTTTTGCAGGTATTTATTTTTAGTTTATATTTGCACTCCCGGTATTATAAGCTTTTCCATGGACACATTCCACCTGAAAGTTCTCTTATTTCATTTTTCCTCACTCACTAAGCTTCTATTATCTTGACCGATTCTTCTCTTTCCTCTCCTTATGACTCTCCATTACATTTGGGAGTCACTCTTTGTGCTGGCCTTTTATACTCTGTCCCTGCCTCCCTCTGAACCATCCTCTCTTGCCTTCCTCCTTTTGCATTTAGTTCACTGTGTAGCACTTTGCAATACTGTGCATTGAGGACCCCATATAAAAGTAAATTATATTGTATTCTCAAGGTTTGATGTTTCTCATGTACATGTTATATTTACTCTACTTTGTTTCTATTACTGCCTCCCACTTGACATATGAATTATATTTGCAGTTTGTAATGGAATTCTTAACGTGGATTAATAAATTAGTTCTCCTTGTTGCAGAAATCAGGGATTTTTCTGGATGCCTTCCTAAATCATTTTATATAACAAAACAAAAGAGTCAGCCACATGATCCATGTTCCTTTTGTGCTTGATCAGCTTAAAATACAATTAAGAGAAATGTAAAATCCTCACTGTTCCCTTTTTATTCTGCTTTTGAAATCTTGAAGGAAATTAACATAGGAAGGTGGAAGTTTATACCAGAATTATTTATCAATAAGAGGTTGAAAAGCTGAGACTGTCAGAGCTGACTAGGAGATTAAACTACATAGCTTCCATTGAAATTAATGGGAACTTTGTGGCTAAATCCTTATTTGGCTTGGAAAGTCTCGACCCAGATGTCTGCAAAGGGATGGCTGAAGAGATCTGGCATGAGACTGTGCTGACTCACAACTCAAGCAATACCATTGATTGTAATCAGGTTCCACAGGCTGGAGGCCAGAATGGAACTTGGCCTCAACATAGAGATGGTTTATAAGTAGAAGACCAGTCAAGTGCTGTAAATTAGAAAATAACACTTACATTAGTCATGACCACCAGGCCTGTTGTTGCATTAGCAGTGAGAGTCTAAATCTCAGCAACTGGTGAATGGGTCACTTACGATAAACAAACATTATGAAACGCAGCTAGCCAGAACGTCCTCTGGTAACTGGTAGGCGAGCAGTGAGCCTACAATTGCTCATTCTGTGATAGTCTTCAGAAAATCATATGAACAACTCTCTTTCCTCTCTCTGGAAACTAAACAAATAAGAAGTCATTCTTGGGGCACATGTGCCACTTGTCATTACATTGTTCCAGAGACACTAATATATGCAGAATGTTTTAATCTATACTTCCGATACTTTGATATTTCAGTCAGACCTCAATTACCCTCTTGTCCTTTACAATCCCTTGAATTTTGGTATACGGCACACACAATGTCTGCATGCCTTTGCAACCAGGTATTAAAGTAAAAAAAACAACCAAGTGGTTAGAGCTGTGTGGAATCATTTTTCCATGATATTAAAGCCAAAAGTGGTTTTGATTCAACTTTTTCTGTTTTTACAATTCTTAAATTCCTTAATAGGTAGAAAGACTGTTCTTCACCATTCTCCTTATTCATAGCTTTTTGGCTTCATGTTGCTCAGCTGGGGTTGTTGGGTTTTTGTTTGTTTTAAGAAATATATTTTGAAATTAATCTTTGGACTCTGGCAGATTTTCAACACATTTATTTTGCCAAACATAGTTGATTCTATGATTGTTAAGCACATCACTAAATATATGACTCTCCAAGTAAATTCATGGCTGTCTCTCTTGACCTAATTTCAGAACTTGGTATGTTGACAAGAACAATTTTTTTCCTGGACAAAAAAATCATGCTTTATTTTCCAACTTCGTTTTATTATGGGAGGCAAGTATAATGTATTGAATTTCCTCTTGATGGGGTATATGACACTTTATTTGACCTTTTCTTTTACTCTTCCAACACTGCTTGGTGGTCAGTTAAATGCTTCTAGTGACACACCTGCAGTAATTCTGTCTTTTTTCATTACACTTTTCAGCCTCTGTGTTATAAGTAGGGATGAACAAATCAGTGTACATGAAAGAAGAACCTTCCCAAAACTTCTCCCCAAACATGAAACAAATCTGAAGCAGAGATGGATCTTCTCCAGATCCAAACTTCAGAATTCAAGGATTATGTTCCACTGCGGCTCAGTAAAATATAAAGAAATGGGCCAGCCAAGAAATTCAAATCTAGTTCTGTATTGGAACTTTCTGTAGGTTTGACTTTGACTCCCTCAGGGAACTGATGGGTGGGATCCCCTGGGAGATAACATGAGGGGCAAAGGAGTCCAGGGGAGCTGGCTGTATTTTAAAGAATCCTTATTGAGGTTACAGGAACAAACCATCCCGATGTGTTGAAAGAATTGTAAAAATGGCAGGCGACCAGCTTTGCTTAACAGTGAAATCCTTGCTGATCTTAAACACAAAAAAGAAGCTTACAAGAAGTGGAAGATTGGACAAATGACCAGGGAGGAGTATAAAAATATTGCTCAGGCATGCAGGAGTGAAATCAGGAAGGCCAAATCACACTTGGAGTTGCAGCTAGCAAGAGATGTTAAGAGTAACAAGACGGGTTTCTTCAGATATGTTAGCAACAAGAAGAAAGTCAAGGAAAGTGTGGGCCCCTTACTGAATGAGGGAGGCAACCTAGTGACAGAGGATGTGGAAAAAGCTAATGTACTCAATACTTTTTTGCCTCTGTCCTCACGAACAAGGTCAGTTCCCAGACTGCTGCACTGGGCAGCATAGCATGGGAAGGAGGTGACCAGCCCTCTGTGGAGAAAGAAGTGGTTCAGGACTATTTAGAAAAGCTGGATGAGCACAAATCCATGTGGCCGGATGCGCTGCATCCGAGGGTGCTAAAGGAGTTGGTGGATGTGATTGCAGAGCAATTGGCCATTATCTTTGAAAAATCATGGCGATTGGGGGAGGTCCTGGATGACTGGAAAAAGGCTAATGTAGTGCCCATATTTTAAAAAGGGAAGAAGGAGGATCCAGGAAACTACATGCCAATCAGCCTCACCTCAGTCCCTGGAAAAAATCATGGAGCAGGTCCTCAAAGAATCAATTCTGAAGCACTTAGAGGAGAGGAAAGTGATCAGGAACAGTCAGCATGGATTCACCAAAGGCAAGTCATGCCTGACTAACCCGATTGCCTTCTATGATGAGATAACTGGCTCTGTGGATGAGGGGAAAGCAGTGGATGTGTTATTCCTTGACTTTAGCAAAGCTTTTGATACGGTCTCCCACAGTATTCTTGCCGGCAAGTTAAGGAAGTATGGACTGGATGAATGGACTATAAGGTAGATAGAAAGCTGGCTAGATCGTCAGGCTCAATGGGTAGTGATCAATGGCTCCATGTCTAGTTGGCAGCCGGTATCAAGCAGAGTGCCCCAAAGGTCGGTCCTGGGGCTGGTTTTGTTCAATATCTTCATTAATGACCTAGAGGATGGCGTGGACTGCACTCTCAGCAAGTTTGCAGATGACACTAAACTGGGAGGAGTGGTAGATATGCTGGAGGGTAGGGATAGGATACAGAGGGACCTAGACAAATTAGAGGATTGGGCCAAAATAAACCTGATGAGGTTCAACAAGGACAAGTGCAGAGTCCTGCACTTAGGACGGAAGAATCCCATGCACTGCTACAGACTAGGGACCGAATGGCTAAGCAGCAGTTCTGCAGAAAAGGACCTAGGGGTTACAGTGGACGAGAAGCTGGATATGCGTCGACAGTGTGCCCTTGTTGCCAAGAAGGCTAATGGCATTTTGGGCTGTATAAGTAGTGGCATTGCCAGCAGGTCGGGCAACGTGATCATTCCCCTCTGTTTGACATTGGTGAGGCCTCGTCTGGAGTACTGTGTCCAGTTTTGGGCCCCACACTACAAGAAGGATGTGGAAAAATTGGAAAGAGTACAGCGGAGGGCAACAAAAATGATTAGGGGGCTGCATTGTTCAGTCTGCAGAAGCAAAGAATGAGGGGGGATTTGATAGGGGGTTCCAAAGAGGATGGATCTAGACTGTTCTCAGTGGTACCAGATGACAGAACAAGGAGTAATGGTCTCAAGTTGCAGTGGGGGAGGTTTAGGTTGGATATTAGGAAAAACTTTTTCAGTAGGAGGGTGGTGAAGCACTGGAATGGATTACCTAGGGAGGTGGTAGAATCGCCTTCCTTAGAGGTTTTTAAGGTCAGGCTTGACAAAGCCCTGGCTGGGATGATTTAGTTGGGAATTGGTTTTGCTTTGAGCAGGGGGTTGGACTAGATGACCTCCTGAGGTCCCTTCCAACCCTGATATTCTATGATTCTATGACTAGTATTCAATTTCGGGATTTTGGTCTGCATTCAAAATGGGCTGATTCACAATGGCTCAGTAAGTCAGTATGTTTCTTTGGGGGCTTCATTTTGTGCTTCAAAATCTATGCTTCCATTTAGAAAGAAAAGTCTCTAGCATATGTGTTTATAAAGAAAGTGTTCAAAATATGAACATTCCCAATTCAGCAACGTCAGCCTGAGCCAGAAAGCAGCCTGGAACAACAGCTCTGAGAGCTATTTGTGGCAATGAGATGTTCACTCAGTAGCCCAGCCATGGTAATTTAAATATCAGCTGTCAATGTTGTTACCTATTTCAATAGCTGATTAAAGAGTGTAAGAAAGAAAGGGGACACTTGCATTGTGAAGTGCTGCACAATCTGATATGAGTAGTACCTTGTATTGGCCTCCTGAATGGGTGATTCTTGAATTATGGATGGAGCTTGGGAGAGTTTCACTACTCATTTTATTGCAGGCTGACTCCTGGTTTTGATTCAGACTCATGTCACATACTGAACCTAGTTTTTACTGTTTAAAAAAGTAACATTAGCTTTGTTTTATTAAATATCTAAATTAAATTTTAAGTGCTCTTGGTAGTTACAGCCAGGACTGAAAATGGAAATACAGAAACATGATGACAAAGACTGTGCTTATAGTAATTCTGGCCTGGTTAAGACAACCAGGAAGTAAGGGAAATCTGATAAGAGAACTTGAGTGCATGAAATTTCCAAAGGATTCTAGTTTTAGTTCGAATGGATTTGCATTTTTTTTTATCAAAACCAGTTCACATAGATTGGCAGACTTTGAGGATGGAAAAGGTCCCAGTTTTCCCAAGTTGGATTAGACAAAGTACAGATGGTTTGCCATTTTGGTTGAACTAAATTAGGCTTTGCCCCGCTGCTTAGTTGCAGCTCCATTTAAGTCAATTAATTCAGGGACAAATTTGGCTTAAGTTTCCTGGAAGCTGATCTGAAGATTGAGGCTGTTCTTTTCATGGGATCTCAAAAAGTCATGTAGACATGGGGATTTTTATTGATTTGTGAGTGGCAGGATGTCAGGGTTAGAAAAAGAAATATACCCTTAGGGCTTGTCTACACATGAAAGTTAATCCAGAATGAAGTAGGGTATGAATTTAAATATAAAATTAACTATTCCCAATTAACTCCATGTGTGGACTCTTTTATTCCAGAATACAGATGCCTTATTTTGGATTAATTTAAACCAAGTGAATTAAACTGATTCAGAGTAAGACACTCTGAGGCTAGGTCTACACTACCCACCGATTCAGAAATCGATCTCTCGGGGATCGAATTATCGCGTCTCGTCGGGACGCGACAATCGATCCCCGAATCGACGCTCTTACTCCACCAGCGGAGGTGGGAGTAAGCGCCGTCGACGGGGAGCCGCGGAGGTCGATTTTGCCGCCGTCCTCACAGCGGGGTAAGTCGGCTCAGATACGTCGAATTCAGCTACGCTATTCGCGTAGCTGAATTTGCGTATCTTAAATTGACCCCCCCCCCCCCCCCGTAGTGAAGACCTGCCCTTAGTCAGGAATAAGAGCATCCATAAATGAAGTTAATCAGGAATAGATATTTTGGAATAGCTCCCCGTGTAGACAAGCCCTTAGTCTATTTTTTAGATATCACAAATAATTCAGCATAAAATGAACTGAGAAGTACAACTATTATTCCCGGTACTCAGGGTGGAAAATAAAACAATTTAATATTTGATTCTGACATTTATAGCTGTCCAAAGGCATTTAAAATCTTGACTTCAAACTGGAAATATGGACTGGCAACATGTTTTTAACATCAAGGCCAGCTGTAGACTTCTAAAGAAAAATTACTTCCCTGGGTTTAGCTGTGAAGAGCCTGGCTTGTAGGAGTGAATCTCAGGTTTCCATAGACGTTTGTAAATTACATATGACTATTTTTCAGACTGACGCAGTTAAGTTTATTGAAATGTTGTGTATATATATTAGTCACATTAATTCTAAGTCAACACATAGGCCTTTGACCACCTAAAATCCTATTGCATTTTAAAGGGTGACTATATACTTACTAGGCTAATTTCCACTAAGAGTATACCCCATATCTATTGCTCTGTGTTTGGCTTGGGCTATCTGAAACCTTGCCACTTTCCATTAAAAGTGCAAGGCACACTTCTTTGACTGCGCATCCCCTAATAAAAACACCTAGAACAGCACAAATAAACAAACTTTAAAAGAAATTCCACACCCAATTATCTGCCTTGGCAGAGGAAGACAGAAAGATTGAATCATAAGTAACTGATGCTAGCCATATTGCTGAGTGGATCACTAGAAGGCACTCAGATACCACGGTGCTGGGTACATTGTTACTTACATTGTAAGCTCCTTGGGGGCAGAGACTGTCTTTTTGTTCTGTGTTTGTACAGCACCCAGCACAATGGGGTCCTGGTCTGTGACTAGACTGGATGCCTATGCTCTATGATAATACAAATAATAATAATAAAAAAATTGTTCTTCACATTAAAGGAGAGATTACATTAAACAAATAGGTTCTTTTATTATTTACTTGTTATCTACCTGCTCCAAGCCGAGCTCTCTCTTTTGAATAGTACTGACAGATTTCTGCATTTCCATGTGAAGGGTTACCCTTTGACCTCTCCTGAAAATTTCCCTCATGCCTAAGTAACAGCAGCAACTGATCCACACAACTGGGCTGGCATCACTTGAATAGAATAGACCAAAGTGAGAAAGTGCTCTCAGTTTAATTTTGCCCAGTCTTGATAACAGGATCTGCACGCCTTTTCCTAATCCATTCCCCATCTCCATCGGAAACTTCATAGAAATCTAGAAATGTAGGGCTGGAAGGGACCTCGAGAAGTCATTAAGTCCAGTCCCCTGTGCAGAGCAGGTGTTTGTTCAACCTGTTCTTAAAAACCTCCGATTTCATTCTGCTACATGTCTGTAGTGGACCTCTTCACAGTATTTGGACATAATGTTGTGAAGGCCAAAAGTATAACCGAGTTCAAAAAAGAATTAGATAAGTTCATGGAGTACAGGTCCATCAATGGCTATTAGCCAAGATGGTCAGAGATGCAACTCCATGCTCTGGGTGTCCCTAAACCTCTGACTGCTAGAAGTTGGGACTGGATCCAGGGATGGATCACATGATAAATTGTCCTGTTCTGTTCACTCCCTCTGAAGCATCTGGCACTGGCCACTGTTGGAAGACAGGATATTGGGCTAGATGGACCATTGGTCTGACCCTGTATAGCCATTCTTATGTTCTGATGACATGGTTCATCTATAAAACTTGCTTGATCTCACTGTGTGATCTATATGGAATCCATCCTTCACGTGATAAATCTATGAGACTTGCCAAATGTTGCCCTACATGTTTAACATTAATTAGCAAAAGATAGAGCAAATGATTTGGTAAAATAATCCCCTTCACACCTATGACCCTTCATCCCCTATCAGAACCAACCTTGCACATAACTTCCGTCTCACATTTTGTAATGTTTTTGCACCTCAAGGTTTGTTGGAACAGGAAATGCCATAGTAGCTTGCCAAAAGCTGTTCTTACAGTGTTTAAACAGAACTGACGTACATTTAACAAGAAAATCTTACTCATGCCAGGTTTTCAAGGTACAAATAGTTCAGGTAAATTTTGCATAAGAATCTAAGCTTCTGGATGTTTATCTGATCCTCACCTGAACTTTTGAGAGTCAGCCATCACTAACCCTAACCTGAATTAGAATTGTTCTAACCCTGACATTAAACAAAATCTTTACTCCAAAGGAACTGTGCCGAACACATCTTTGTCAAGTATGCTTATAATCTTAGTGAAAGGTGAACACATAGTCATTGATAAATATATAAATAAATAAATAAACCAGACTAAGAGGTTGCCAAATTCCAGGTTTTTTCCACTCTTGGCTTTTCCTCTTATGTAATAGTAAACAGATATAGCTTTTAATTTAATATAGTTCAGCTGTCAATGACATCAGTTGACTCAGCACTCTTTGTACTGTAGTCAGGTATTATTTCATAAATCAGTCCCATTTACGGTAATCATGAGCAATGTTTTCCATGAGGGAAACATCAACTTGTTCTGCAGAGCACCCTTGCACTTACTGCTGCCCTCATTCTATTGGGCTTCCACAGGTGCCATTACTAAATTGTTACTACTTCATTTCATGGTGGTCTTTGGGGTCATCCTTGGGTTTGGGGCGTATTGATACGATGATGCTCCTTAATACTCCTTCTGGCCTGTTTGTTGAGCCTGTCTTTAGCCCAGAGGCTTGTCTGCAAAGGGCTCCATTTTTCAGGGATGCTGAAAGGAATGGGAGTTGGGGGGTGCAGAGTAGCTGCCAGGAGATGCTCAGCACCTGCTTCAGCCAGCCACTGTCCTGTCCCCTGCAGTCCAGATCCCCATCTTCCAAAATGGCGGATGACCTTTGGTCTCTGCAGCCTCATTGCATCAGAATACACAACGACAGCTACCCTCTATGCTAAGGCTGTCTACACTACGAGCTACGGGTGTGATTCCCCTGCCCACATACACACACTTGCACTAACTCCCATCGAGCTAGCGTGAGTATAAATAGCAGCGTGGCTGCAGTAGCATGGGCTGCAGCAGTGGATCCATGGCCTAGCCGTAGCAAGTACAAACCCACCTGAACCCAGTGAGGGTGTATTTCACAACTTGTGTCCTTAGACAACAAGGAATGGGGGGCTGCTGGACAGGTTTTTGGTGGGACTGAAAAAACTGCTTTAACTGTGTTGGTTTGAATTTTACAGAGTCAAGGTTCCCGCTATTGGTGTGTGCTCCTGTTTGTATCATCTCATTGCCTTTTATACCTCTCAATCAGCTTCCTGCTTCCTCTACAGAGTCTCATTGCAGTGTCTCTGACATGAATATTCATTTTCCTACCAGACAGTATCTAATGCCTTAATTGTCATTTGGTGCTGTTTGTTTGTGTGCTAGCTCTGTATCCCAGTGATATCAAATACACTTTTCTCCTACTCCAGTTGCAGTTCATCTGATCCTTTCCCCCCTTCTCCTGGCATTATCTAATTACAACTCAGAGCAGGATTTGAATTTTTCTCCATTATATAAGATGTACAGTGTTCACAGAGCTCTTGGAATCATCTCTCTGAAGCCCGGAGGGCAACTTTCAGGAAATCCATTTAAATTACAGTTATGGAGATTGTTGAATGAAAGGTTCATTGTTCAAACTGTGTACAGTCAGCTAATTAAATAGAAGATGGTAAATGAGAGGGAAGCTGATTAATGTCCAAACGGAGATTTATCACTGTTCTCTACTTGGCTTTGTCATTTAATTTGTTATGTCCCATGGGAAAAGTAACACTGCAATAGAATCAATTTGTCTGAGCACCTCAAACTGCTGTTTTCTTCAAAACTCTGTAATGCATCACTTTATTTATTACTAATCACATTTTATTTGAGAAAGTAAAGGAAGAACAACGCCCTACGTAGTCATCAGGTGCCATTCTCTGTGACTGCGTTACAAAAAATGGGCTGAGGCCAAATTGTAGAGTCCAGTATTTCTGTTCAGGCCAGGAGTATCATTAATGTGTCTCAGATTCATTAAAAATTGGGCCTTCCAAATATGCTGTCAGGAAATGAAATGCATGTGAGAGAAAGCATGTTTGGGGGAGAGCATATATCTCATGTCAACTGGGTTGAGAGATGCAGGCAAACGACAGATGTTATGGGAGGCATTTGGGGCAATGGGCTAGGGATCAGGAGACTTGGAATTCTACAGCTGGCTCTGCCACTGTGCTCCTATAGCACCTTGGGCAAGTTATTTCACCTCTTTCGGCCTCTGTTTCCCCTCCCTCGCTTTGTCTATCTTGTCTATTAGATTGTAAGCTCTTTAGGGTAGGGGACGTCTCTTAGCAGGAGTTTGTACAGTGCCTAGAGCAATGGGGCCCTTGTCTTGATTGTGGCCTCTAGGTACTACTGTTAGAAGTAAATACTATTAATAATAATGTATTAATATTTATTGTTTTATTAAAACATGAAGGTATATTCGGATTACCTAAATGCAAGTGAGGGGTTCCTTTTGAGATGCTTTGGTGTCCCCTTCACAGCATAGAATCTGCTGAAAAATGTGAGAGCTAGTGTTGAACCAGAGGGCCTGGATTTGTTCAATCCTTGTTTAAATAATTACTGTCCCTCTTTTGAAAATATTACCTGTGATCTACTTCCAGGTAGACAGGCTGGTGCTCAGCAAATAGTTTGAAATAGCTGTAAATTGCCCTAGAGCTATTGGGTCAGATCCTCTACCGGTGCAAATCACCATCGTTCCATTGAAGTCAGTGAAGTGACATTGATTTACACTAGCTGAAGATCTGTTCCATTTTGTCTAATCACTCTGGGCAACCCCAGGCCACGCTGTAGTGCAGGGGTCAGCAACCTTTCAGAAGTGGTGTGCCGAGTCTTCATTTATTCACTCTAATTTAAGGTTTCGCGTGCCAGTAATACAATTTAACATTTTTATAAGGTCTCTTTCTATAAGTCTATAATACATAACTAAACTATTGTTGTATGTAAAGTAAATAAGGTTTTTAAAATGTTTAAGAAGCTCATTTAAAATTCAATTAAAATGCAGAGCCCCCTGGACGGGTGGCGAGGACCCGGGCAGTGTGAGTGCCACTGAAAATCAGCTCATGTGCCGCCTTCGGCACGCGTGCCATAGGTTGCCTACCCCTGTTGTAGTGTAAACCTGAAGACATCCATTGCATGTTTTTAATTCAGAACAAAATGCTTTTTAACTGACTTTTTTCAATGTTTTGGCATTAAGGAGTTTATGTAGCTCAGCCAAGGCATAAGTCAAATATATTTGAAAAGTTTAAGAAATAGCATATCAAGTTACTTTATATCTATATCTAAAATTATTTGAATGTAAGGCCAAAAAATCAGCTATGTATATAAGAAATTTGCAAGATGTATTACTATTCTAGGGTCTGATTCAGCAAAACACTAAAACCCAGACCTAGCTTTAAGCACGGGCTTAAGTAATTTCCTAGTCAGTAAACCACAGAAGCATGAGTTTAAGGCACAATGAACAGCTTTAAACTTAGGTGTTACAATAATAAAACTAACAATAAATAATAGTGACACACTTCAGTGCTTTGCTGTCTTAGGGTTGATGCAGCTTCCAGTCAAGTCAATGGGGAAAAAAGCGTTAGTGCCCTAGGTTCATATAGATCTAGTACTCTTCTGGTCCTACTAACTTCATCTATCTTCCTACTGAGCTGCTAATTTGTCTGAAATGTAAGCATACAAAGTACCTGCTTAAGGCTTTTTTCACATTCTCCTTGAAAATAAGTGATTGTCTGAGTGGGTTCTTGTTGCACTGAATAAATAAATAACTAAACTATAGTAATCAAGTAAGAGTTTCTTGGATCAATAGCAAGCACTGACAGGACTTGCTTCTGCAGGAGATAATCAATAGATTCATTGTCCATATTGATATATAACACTGTTGCTACAGAAAGAGAGGGCTACGTGTATTACCAGAAAGGCAACACAAAACAAAACACTCTGTATTATGTATGTGCTAGCCTAATCTTTCCAGGCTACCAAGATACAGATTGCTTTAAATCTAGATCTAATAAAGACAACATGAACAACACAACCCCAGATCCTTTGTAGAAGGTCCTAGGCAGGGCTGGCGCTTCCATTTAGGAGACCTAGGCGGTTGCCTAGGGCACCAGGATTTGGGGGGGCGGCAATTCAGCGGCGGAGGGTCCTTCCGCGCTCCGGGTCTTCGGGGCACTTCGGCGGCGGGTCCTTCACTCGCTCCGGGACCCGCCGCCGAAGTGCCCCGAAGACCGGGAGCGCAGAAGGACACCCCCCCCCCCGCTGCAGAATTGCCGATGACGACTGGGAGCATGGAAGGACTCCAGCCTAGGGCGCCAAAAACCCTGGCGCCGCTCCTGGTCCTAGGTTGTTTGTATATTCTTTCCAATTCTGTGTTTTATATGAACAGAGCATTATACCTATGTAATATTCATTTTAACCTCTATTCTTCAGGGCACTCTTTAAGTCCTGCCTGTAATAATAACTACCACTCATACAGATATAGTACTTGCATCTGATGAAGTGGGCATTCACCCACGAAAGCTTATGCTCCAATACTTCTGTTAGTCTTTAAGGTGCCACAGGACCCTCTGTTGCTTTTTACCACTCAGACAGCATCTTTCATCCAAAGATCCCACAGCAGTCTATAATAACTGTGTAATTGTGTGGCCATATAGGCCCAGATACTCTAGCTGAAGCCAAGGAAGCTCAGAAGTGAGGGGTTGCAAAGGCGGTTGATTAATATTTTTCAATATACATTTATCACTGTATTTTTTCCTCTTGAAATTCATTCTTCAGATTATCACTTGCAACAATCATTTTTTGCATCCTTCAATAGTTTTGGCTGAAATAGCACTTCAATATAAAATATAATTGCAATATAATAATACTTGCTGCTGTATTATGTAATAATGCATGCAGAACATGATGAATTGTGAGATACAGTATCAAATATCATTTAACTTCAATCGTTCGCTGTTAGATTAAAAGTTTCATCGTAATGAGACTCATAAAGGACATTTTGGGTGATCTAAAGTTAATAATTTTCTTTCTCCTAGTTTGAATCTAATGCTGCTTCTCTTGCTCTCCCAAAACTGTAATGGATAGATTTGTTATACAAGATCAGGCATTTTTATCATCATAATGATTCATAGACTTTAAAGCCGGAAGGGACCATTAGATCATCTAATCTGATCTTCTGGATATCATAGGCTATAAAATTTCACTCATTTACTCCTGTGTTTAGCCAAATAAACTGTGTTTGGCTAAAGAATATCTCCTGGAAAGGCATCCAGCCTTGCTCTGAAGACTGCAAGAGATGGAATATTCATCACCTCTCTTGGTACTTTGTTCCAATTGTTAATCACCCTCGCTGCTGAGCTGATAAGAATGTTCTGAGATATACTGACCATAAGACTCCTTCTACTGTACCTTTCAGTATTTTGTTTAGGAAAAGTTCAATTGATTTGCTTGGCAATGTCATATAAAACCAAAGAAGATTAATTTTCTGAAGATCTTTCACTATCTTTTTCTTAACTGTTTCCAACATGTGGGCTGACAGGTGTGAACTCCTGGATGCAGGGACCATTTGAGATTTACCCATCACTTCAGAAAAGTATCAATGAGTCTGAACAATTTGTAAAGACACTTCCGCAGCACACCCTTCCCCCAACACTTGCATGCAGAGAGGTTGAAACTATTTAATACAGTTGACTTTATTAGGTTTGAATTTGTTGGATGGTTATGAATCATGAGCATGACATTCTTTTCACATTTGTAAAGAAATCTATCTGCCTGGAGGTTGGTAAATATGAAAGGGAGAGGTAGTGTTTGTGGTATTTCTTGATACAGAGCTTGATGTGACCTTATATGTGCAGTCCCATAACAATGGAATATCTATTAATATTTCCTAATCACATTTTTGTCTGCCCTGAATTTTAATTCTGTTTTGACTCCCACCAAAATGCTGACTTTTGGTATACCAAGGACTCAACAAAAACCAAGAATCCTCTTTGCCCCATCCCTCCAAAATGACATAACCTGTAAAACAACAGATGAAACCTAAAGACTTTCTTTCACACCTGTCTAAGCTGCCTGGTATATCAATAAACTGTTCCACAAGTTGTTTTTGTTCACACTTTAACTATATTCCTTTGAGAGATCTACTCATTAAAGAAGACTAAGTGCTGTGGACAAAAACCGAGTTAATAAGAGAAAAGCCACATTACATGCTATCACTCATTAACAGTCCTTCCTTTTAAAAAAAAAGTCTTCAGCAAGAATGTAGCAACAGATGCAACACACATATACACACTTGCGTATAAAATACGATAACAACAAAGACTTCTTCAGTTTACATGATATCCCTTCTTCTTAGCCTGGTATTTTTTCAAGGGCATAGTCACAAACCACAATAAGTATATTGCCTAGCATTTTTAATCTTAATGGGCTTGCATATGCTTTCAGGACCATTAAAATAAAAATCTTTGTTTTGGAAACACAAGCTGAAGTGTAAGCCACCAACAGTGACTCATCAGCTTCAGGGCTGGAGTCTCCCATATGTTTAGTCTGTTAGTTTTGGGATGCCTGTGACTTAAGGTATGTCTACACTCACAGGCGCCGGCTTCCTCTGGGCCCCAGGGGTGTTCACCCCTCTGCTCCACCCCAGGCCCTGCCCCCAGACCCCAAGCTCCCATCCCACCCTGACTCTTCCTGTCCCCGCTCCACCCCACCCGGCCTCTTCCCACCCAGTCCCGCCCCCTCCCCTGAGCATGCCCCGTTCCCGCTCCTTCCCCCTCTGCTTCAGCACCTCCTGTACACCGTGGAACAGCTGTTTGCGGTGGGCTGGAGGAGCTGGGAGGGAGGGAGAGGAGTTGACCCGTGGGGTTGCCGGCAGACAGGAGGCCCGGGGGGGGGGGGAAGGAGGGGAGCTAGCTGCCAGTGGGTGCTAAGCACCCACTAATTTTTTTCCGTGGCTGCTCCAGCCCTGGAGCATCTGTGGACTCGGCGCCAATGTCTACACTATGTATCTTACAAATGTAAGTTGATCTTTAGGTTGAATTACAGCCACTGCAATAATTACTGCAGTGGTGCATGTCCACACTACCTTCCTTGGGTTGGTGATGCGTGTCCTCACCAGGAGCGCTTCCACCAACCAAAGAGGGCAGAGTGGGGAGCTGAGAGCCTGGTCTCTCAGCTCCGCTGAAAGCTCACTGCTGGGAGCCTGGCTGCCCCACAGGCTCCCAGGGTCCTGGCAGGCTGCTCCCCCCTGCTCCCTGTTCCCCACTGGGAGCAGGGAGAAGCCACCCAGGGCGTCTCACGTCCCTGTTTCTCACCGGGAGCCGAGGGAAGCTGTCCGGGGCATCTCGCCACCAGGGAGTTGGGTCCAGCTGCCATGAAATTGACAAGGCTGACTGGCTCCAGGCAGCAAGCAGGTGAGGGGGATGCTCAGGCTTCTGACCCAAGCTCCCAGCTGGGAATGGGGTCTGAAGCCACCCGGGCTTTAGCTCCCCGCTGGGTCCTCACTCCAGCTCCCAGACGGGAGCAGGATCCAGCTGCCCAGCTCTCCAGGGGAGCGGGTCTTTCTTGTCAATTTTATGACTCCTGCCGTGAAATTGACAAGACAGCCGATGTAAGTAACGCAGCGTCTACACAGACATTGCATTGCCCTAATTACACCGACATAAGCCTGATGCCTCTTGTGGAGGTGGAGTTATTATGTCGGTGTAGTAGGGCACTTACACCGGCAGGAGGAAGGCTGTAGTGTAGACACTGACATAATTAGGTTGACATAAGCTGCCTTAGGTTGACCTAACTGTGTAATGTAGACCAGCCCTGAGGCAACTTGTTTCGACTCTCTTATTCCACATAGTCAGCTTTTTTCAATCTCTGCAAACAACATTTCCAAAGTCGTTTCGGTAAATGTCATTGGTGCTAACAATTTTTTTTCTTCTTAGCAAGCCAACATTTTAGAAGGTTCAAGGTTGATTAAGTTAAACAATGTGTATTACATCAGGGAAGAATATCCTCTAGTTGAAAACCCTGCTGGTAGGCAGACATATGTGATTTCAATTTGGCAGCTGAACGATTTCACAATCCTCATGCTCTTCAGATAGTATTTTACTCCATGTCAATGTGTGAAGGAAATAGGAAAGCAGTGGCCCACTTTGCCAAAAGAGTTACTTTAGCTGAAACAAACAAAACAGCAAAGAGGGAAAGAGACTGAGACAGACAAGTTACCCAGGTTTTTTAAAGGATTGGATAGCTTTCAGTTATGCAAGTGAAGTCAATGAAACAAAGGAAATCAAACTTAAACTTATTGTTGTTGATTTGGGAAGTGAGTTCGTAACTAACGGTACCATTTTCAAAAGCACACAAGTGACTTAGGAGCCTAAGTCCAATCCAATTTTCAAAAGTGACTATGGGACTTAGGGGCCTATGTCCCATTGACTTTACGCTAGGGGACTTACTGAAGTTAATGCGAGTCCTGCCATTCACCTCAGAGAACTTGGTATCAAGAGCTACGTGGATCCACCAACCAACCTGGGACTCCACAGCCTGGGAAGGAACAGTCTGTTCCCCGGACCTTCATGGCCCTACTCAGTGCACAACCTGTTTAACTGGGTGGGACCAGGAGTTAAACATTAAAGGGGAAAAATCAAGAAGAACAGAAGAAACATGAGTGGGCAGAAAATGATTTATTTACATATTTTATTTATGGAGCACTGTCGGGGTGTTCAGAGCTGTCCAAGAAGAGATGCAGGCCTGGTTCTTATCCCAGGAAGTTTAAAATCCAAAATGGACAGATAATACAGTTCAGACACAAAATATCCTGGATGGCCAGAGAATGGAACATCCAGTCTCAAAATGGTTCAGATATATTTTTCCCCTCCAAGTTTCTTAATTAATCTTAAATAGAAAAGAATAAATTCATTTAAGCTAAGAGATCCCACAGGAATCACCTTTGCTCCCTCAATAATCCATTCATAAATTGAAGTGGAATAGAAGAAACAAAAGCATATGGAATAAAGAAGCATATGGATCTAAAAAGAGAAACATTTCCTGTTTGAGAGGACTAGAGAAGAGTGTATTGTATAGGCCAGGGGCTCAAGAAGGAACCAGCATTAAGTGTGTTAAAGGAAACATCTAACAACATAAATCAACTCTTACAATCTGGTTATCAAAGCTGTAGTCATACCCCATCTCCCCCAAGTGCATTGTAACCCCTGCTATTATGCACTGAGGAACCACTGTCATACTGAAATGTGCTAAAAGATAAATGGTAGGTCCAGGGTAATGAATTGAGAATCTCCCTCCTGAGGCTTGCACTGACTGTTGGCTTCCTACTTCACAGAGAGGCTTGGTAATGATAGAGACCCTGCTCTGGGGGAGGCATTTAAGTGACACACTACATGAAATATTATCGGTACTTTAAAAACAACGACAAAAAAGACTTTTCACAAATGTTTATGAGTCTCCTTTCCACCTAGCATCCTAGAGCCCAGAAGGAATGAGACCAGTGTGTAAATTATCCTCACAGAGCACATTACATGTGAACATGTGCAGTGTTCAAACAAAGCTCATGGTCTGATATAAGCCCCATACTGAATTCACTCCATTGTGCTTAGGAATTGCTGCACATACCATACAGTATGAAAATTCATCCTATTGTTTGGGGCAGGAAGAGAAGTGAAAGGCGGTTTGAAAGAGAACGGCTACCTATTTTGGCCCAGATCCTGTGCAGTTCAGCTAGCCAAGCTGTGCAGTGAAATTCTCAGTGGAAGGAACTCCCCAACCCCCACCATGGAACATCAGCAGCACTACACTGCAGCTGCTACTCCCATACTATAGGAGTCAATGGCTGGGATGGTGGCGAATCCGCCACCCTGTTCCTGCTCTTCTCCCATACCCAAACACCACCAAGTGACAGCGTATGAGGAATCCCCATGGAGCTGGGCTCTGTGACTTATAAGAAGGTGCAGTCCCTTTGCAGACTTCACAAATCTCACTCCACTCCTGCGCAGGTTCTGCTGCAGTGGGAGAACTTCATGGTCATGGAGGGGGTACAGGAGCACTTGCGTCTCATGCCATGCACATACTTTAGTTTATAGGCCAGATCCTCAGCTGGTGTAACTCAACATCACTCCAATGAGCTGGCAGCAGTGGCCACAGTGGGGTGACACAGCTGTGCTATGCCCTGGCTCCAGGTCAAGGGTAAAATTCTTTTCCCCCAACCACATGTAGGTCCCTGTGCAGAACTCCTTTGCTTGGGGAGGCTGATAATATGGCTGTAAAAGAGCAGCAACACCAGGGATTATGAACTTGGTAGGGAAGCTACTGCAGAAATATAAATAGTGGATGGATCAAAAGCCCTACTTTCAGGGAGAGAATGGAAGCATCAGCATTGTTCGGTTCTTTGAAATTACCGTGAAACCAAATACCTTTTCAGCAATAAAGTCAGAGCACTTGCCTGATGATGAGCAGCAAGGGAGTACAGTTACCCTGGCCTCAATCCTTAGGGAAACCAATTCATTTGCTTCACATCCCTCTGGGAACAAGTTTACTGAATAAGCATGTGAACCTGCTGATTCGTGCCCTTCTCTGGTTAAAGAATAAATCTTTTGAAAACAAAGCCCAAGTACTGCTTAACGAGAGAGAGAGAGAATTTTGAGCAGGCCTAAAAGTGAAATCTGAAACAACCTAGCTAAGAAAAGGAGCTAGCTTTACACCTTCCTTTCCCTTTGCTCAGCTTGTAAATCAGCTTGGATTCACTTAAAAGGATTTGGTTGAGATGAAAGTTAGCACCTGAGTAAATTAATTCAGCATGTTTCATTATGGAGGGGAACATCTGCCCGTGGAGTGGCAGCGATTATAAAATATATCCATCTCCCGTATGAAATAACCCAGAACTAGAGCTCTTTAAAGGCTTGTTCCTTATCTCACCTCAGGCTGGTTAGCATGTATAGCAAAGGGGGTCGGTTCTGAAAACAGTTGATTACTGGCATTCAGATTGCTTTGATTTTATGCACAGGAGTTACATATGTGCTAAATTACTGGGGTGCTCTTCACATATAGGTAGGATACCCCCCCATTTAACCCCATCTCCACTTGCTTGCTCAGTACTAGTTAGCATTTTATAGGTGCTTTTTCTGCATTTCCTTTGAGCTCATTCGTCAAAGCAAATTCTGACTTTGTGTGAGTACTTATTAATGCAGGTTTCAGGCAAAAGAAATGTATTCAAAATCTATCTATCGACACAATTCCAAGGCTCCATGCAATTACATCAGATCATGAATTACATAGTCAGCCAGTTTGGTTATGTCAGTGTCAACAGAATGGAGGAGTGAGATTGAAACACATTTGGAAAAATGATTTAGAGGTACATTCTGACAATGGCATGGGGTGATAATCTTGAGTATCTGATCCAAAGCACATTGAAGTCAGTGGATAAGCTGCTAGTGATGTCACTGGTTCTTGGATCAGGCCTTTTGTGGGTGAATTTACCCTATATTTAATGGAGATCTTGCCTTTATTTAAAGGGGAGAGCTGATTTTTTTGAGCACCATATACTGAATGATTATTATCATAATCATTTTTATTATTTAAATATTCTACACAACCTTTAATTTCAACTATTCTTATTGGGGAAGGCAATTTTATGAAAGTTTCAACAAGAAATTCACCACAGTTCATAATTATTAGCTGCAGGTCCTAAAGTTCCTAACACTGGGCATTCTACCAACTATGTATCTTCAGCTGCAGCAGTGTCTTTAACTTTATTATAGTTTTTTTATATCACAGTGTGTCCTCCCTCCACCTTACTTTCCTATTATCTTTCTGTTCAGCCTCCTTTTCTTTGCACTGCTCACTGTCTTGCAGTCTAGGTACTAGTCAAAAAACTTCCATACAGAGAAATCCAATAGTGATTTTGTTCTAATGTGTAGCAACACTCCTGCTGTGACTGTCTCACAACACAGAGATTCAGTCCAAAGCTCCAACCAGGCCAGCCCATTTTACCAAATCTAGGGTGAACTATTAATTTTCTTTCCTTTGGTGACTTTTTTTTAACTGATCATTAATTGTACAGGAAATATGGACCCAGAGATTTGGGCGATTCAGCCAAGTGTGTCAGCCAAGCATAATGGCTTCCCATTATGCTTCACGAAAAGCCATTTACATTATCGGTATAAAACCTACCAATTACTTATCATTAATCAAATTCCCATTTTAAACTATTACAGCTTAGTTACCATTAAGCTTATTAAAGCTTTACATTCTTTCATTAGACAATTGTGAGGCCATATTAGCACCAGAAGGATACAAAAAGAGCCATCTTTTCTTTCCCTAGTTCTGTGACTGCTCATAAGGTTTAACAGATTTTTAGGCCAGATTTTCAATGTGCTGAGACCTTTTAAAATATCTGCCCCTTAAAGAACAGCACTTTCCACCCTGTGTAGGAATCTCCCTGCTGCTCCTCAACTTTGGAATTTAGCTTAATAATAATCATTTGTTTTTCTCTCTGCCACAATTTGAATGTTGGGAATCATTAAGAAAGGGATAGATAATAAGACAGAAAATATCATATTGCCTCTATATAAATCCATTGTATGCCCACATCTTGAATACTGTGTGCAGATGTGGTTGCCCCATCTCAAAAAAGATATATTGGAATTGGAAAAGGTTCAGAAAAGGGCAACAAAAACGATTAGGGGTATGGAACGGCTTCCATATGAGGAGAGATTAATAAGACTGGGACTAATCAGCTTGGAAAAGAGACGACTAAGGGGGATATGATAGTGGTCTATAAAATCATGACTGGTGTGGAGAAAGTAAATAAGGAACTGTTATTTACTCCTTCTCATAACACAAGAACTAGGGGTCACCAAATGAAATTAATAGGCAGCTGGTTTAAAACAAACAAAAAGAAGTATTTTTTCACACAACACACAGTCAACCTGTGAAATTCTTTGCCAGAGGATGTTGTGAAGGCCAAGCCTATAACAGGGTTCAAAAAAGAACTGGATAAGTTTATGGAGGACAGGTCCATCAATGGCTATTAGCCAGGATGGGCAGGCATGGTGTCCCTAGCCTCTGTGCCAGAAGCTGAGAATGGGCGACAGGGGATGGATCACTTGATGATTACCTGTTCTGTTCATTCCCTCTGGGGCACCTGGCATTGGCCACTGTCGGAAGACAGGATACTGGGCTAGATGGACCTTTGGTCTGACCCAGTATGGCCATTCTTATGTTAAATGGCTTGTCAGGGAGAGCCAGGAAGAGAACACAGATTGCCTGAGACCCAGTGTAGGAATCAATTTAAAAATGAGATTTTAAAATGTCCTTAGCCCTGTCCTGAAAGGAACTAGAAATGCGCTACAGTGAATAGGCAAGAAGGAGACACTTCCAACATCACAGACCCTGAATGAAAAGGTCTTTCCCTTCCCTTCATGGCCATATCTTCTGATGGTCAGCAGTTTCAATCTCAGACACTATAACAGCCCATGTGTGGGCCATCACTGGTCTTCTATTATTTAGCAGGTTATATTCAAAAATGAAAAGCCTCCATGGACTCACTTTAAAGCTAAAGCTGCAGACATTTTCACTCAGTGTTGCGATACATAGACTCTTTACATGGTGAGATGCACCTGTCACTGTATGATGAGTGAACTGTACACATATACAGTAAAAATAAAAACATTTTTTTTTAATAAAAGCCTTTCTATTATTCATTTGGATTTTCGCTCCTGTTTGGCACATTTTAATATTAGTCCTTTGGGGAGATTTTTGTTTGGTTTTAATTTGCTGTAGCTTTGTTTTTAATCAACATAGTTTTCCCATTTTGCAGAAGCTTTCTGCTTATGTGTTTGCTTTCCTTCCATGTGTGCTGGCAAGGCCTTTCTCCCTGGCGTCAGAGTGTGTCTGATCCTGCTGGTCAGAAGGATGAAAGTTTCCCCCTTTATATCAGTTCCCTGACTCTTGTCCCCAAAGATGCAACCTCTGACCAATCTGACTGAATGGCTTGGCTTCTAACCTCCAATAAAGCTAAATTTAATACCAACATGTGGAGGAGTATACGCATCAAGACACTACAAACCCTTAGCTCTCAGATCACTTATCACTTTCACAATGTGGCAGGGGAATCACATTGATTTTTTCAGGGGATCAGATGTTGCTGCCTGCTCCCCAGCTGAAGCAGTGCCATGGTTTGCACCACCCTTCTGACACAAGCTGCTAGAGATCAAAGCTCTCTCACTTTGTTCTCCCCATCCAGAGCTTGTTCGGAGAGTCATATATTGCACTGGTTTGCAGCCAGTGCCAAGCCTGTTGAGATGAGTTGTAATAACAGTGATATCATTATGTTAAGGGAAGAGCTACTCCAAGAATTTGTTCCCAGGCTCTATGATCTTTTAAATAGTTATATCTATTGGTAGAGGACATAGACATCTCATGACCACCACCTCCCCAGATACATATCATCCTCAGTAAGTCCCATAACATGAAAGAGAAGGAGACCAAGGTGCTATTAAGATCCAAGAAATATCTAATCTGGTCTTCAAAGGAATGAACCAAGGCAGGTTCTTGAAGAAATCAAGGAAATCCGTACCTCATCATTATTTCATTGGTATTCATGTACAATGAGGTCTAGAAATGGTAGAATAACTATGGAGAGCTCTGAACGAGGAAGAAAGAGGAGAAGGAAGGGAACATGGAGATAGAAAAAGGAGAATGAAGCTTCCCCCTCTTGTATTCTTTCTTCTCTTACTCTCCCTTTCATTCTGAAATTCTCTTTTTTTCTTTCCTGCTCTGCTTTTTCCGTTGAGTTGTTATCTCTCAAACCTCTTAAAATCCTTTCCCCCTACCTCTTGAAAACCTCGACTTAAATACCCATCCTTGCCCTAACCTGACCTGTTCTGCCTCATGAAATGTTGTCCTACTTGCTACTCACTTCTCATTCAGAAAAATCTCTCACTGACTTCAGGATTTGGTCCATTGTGTCTAATAAACAGGCTTGTTTGTTTGAAGGAAAAGTTAGTTAATAGCATGTCCCAAACATGTTTTGGTGCTGATTTATCTAGTCCCATTTGTTTAGTATATACAGTGCCTGCAGTAGTTGCTGTGTGCAAGACTTAGATATTTGGGCTTGATCCTGGGAGGGGCTGAGCACTCGCAGCTCCAGCCGATGTCAGTTCTAGTTCCAGCTGCCCAGCACCTCTGAGGTGTCAAGGCAGAAAAAGTGAGACGGGAAAGAGGTTTTCAGTGACATCTTATCTGGCTTGCAGTCAGCTAGATCATCTTCTCTCGAAAGCTGCTTAAAACTTTACTTACTTTTATTACTTTGGCCCAAGCAATTAAGAAAATGGGCAGCTGTCCTGTAGAGTTGGCATTTTCTAAGACACATTCAGCTTTAGATCTTATTTATTTTTTCAATAGTAGAAGCACAATCATCCTAAGGAGCCTAATCTTGGAACAGATTCCTAGATCTGTGAACATGACAGTATAAGAAACGGGGTCCTCTAGGCAGAAGAAACACTAGTTCACATGAACTCTGTGGTAAATATTTATTCCACAGCCTTTGGTGCTGCCCAGTTACTGTAATCCCAAATACTGGCTCTAGTTAGCAAAGAGGCATGTAGGTAATTCTGCAGCCTCATCAGCAGCCTGTTCCCCTGAGATATATCTTAGGCTCAGCTGTCAGCTTCATGTATGCTGCTGCTTGTGGTTTAGCCCTGCTGGCTTGTGTGTGGAGAAAGCCACTGGTGTGTACTGAGGCAAAATATCTGCCTAGAAATGAGAAATGCCCAGTTTGCATAAACACCATGTTTTGAAAAGTGCATATAAACATGAAGCTGGGATTTTTCTTTCCTCCTGAGAAGTCTCTTTGGCTTGACCTAAATTATTAATTAATGTAAATTTTCTCAGTGAAAAAGGATTATAGATATGGTTTCCCTTATCAGGTTTCAGACCCACAAATCCTGAATTCATGCTATAAACTTCCATTATAAAACATTCCCTAGATATCTCTCTCTTTAGAATAGCTACTTTCCTGTTTCATTTATCTTCTTCACATCTTGAATAAATTTGTGTTTGCTCTTGTTTCTAAAGCAATGGGTTAACTGACCTTACAGTATCATCAGCCTGTATTTACATGGCACGGACCGTTAAGCATTTGCACAACTGTAAACTTCATTATTATTTTTTTTGGTTTGGTTTGGTTTGTTACATGTCATGTTATGTTATATCATGAGGTCACATGTCATAAGAGGTTGTCCAAAGTCTTTTTGCAGAAAAGGTGGCAAGGGCAGGGGAGGAAAGCAATGCAAATACCCCAAACCAGCCCTTATTGAAACCATCTGGTAGCAATTTAGGCACATGTAAATAAGAAGAAGGATAATGTATCTCTTCTGGGAGGCCTGCCAGGTGAATTTCAATAATTTATTTGTAGTTTTACAACATGCAGTGATAGAATCAAATTCTATTTGTTATTCTGCTAGTTCTAAAGAATAAAAGGGATCACACCTTCCACAAGGAACTGAATGTTGTTAAGTCTTTATGTTTATAAAAGTTAAGATGTTGTCAGTATTGAGAAGAACAGATGTTCTTTAGTGGTGTAGGAATTGCCTTACCAAACCAAACCAGTGGCCCACCTAACTGCATATGTTTTATAAAGTAGGTTGGGGAAAAGTGACAGAATGAAACACATATTTGAAATGAAAGACAATAATTAAAACTACACCTCTACCCCGATATAATGCGACCCGATATAACACGAATTCAGATATAACACGGTAAAGCAGTGCTCCGGGGGGTGGGGAGGGCTGCGCACTTCAGCGGATCAAAGCAAGTTCAATATAACGCGGTTTCACCTATAACGCGGTAAATTTTTTTGGCTCCCGAGGACAGCGTTATATCGGGATAGAGGTGTATAATGTTTGAGTACACTTTTAGCCTAGTCAAAATCCAATGAGCACTGCCAGTCCTTTGTCCAGAATTATTTCAGAACATGTGGCAGGGGACCACAGAACACTGCATTTGATGAAAACAAAATGCTGTATTGAAAATGAAAACACGGATAATACAACACAACACAATATAATACAATACAATATAATATAAAACACAAAATAAATGAATTATTCCCTGCAATCTTGGCAGACATAATCTGGGATAGAAACAAACTTTTAAAATAGGACATGAAAGCATTTGTGACATAAGGATGGGCTTTTGGTTTTAAGGCATTGAACTGGAACTCAGGAGATCAGGTTTCAGCTCCTGGTCCTGCCACAGACTCCCTGTGTGATCAATGGAAAGTCACTTAGGATCTGATCCAATTCCCACAGAAGTCAATGGGAGTGTGTGTCTCTGTGGTTCAGTTGCCTATCTGTAAAATGGGGGTAATAATACTTCCTTTCTCCTGCCTATCTTGTCTATTTAGATTCTAAACTCTGCAGGACAGGGACAATCTCTTAATAACTGGATGTACAGTACTAGGCACAGTGAGTGCCCCCTCCCCTTTTCTTTTCTTTTCTTTTCTTTTCTTTTCTTTTCTATTTGGGAAGTATTAACAGGTTTACAAATCCTTGCCATGCAAATGTCAGAAACAAAACAATGATCATAACAATGATCTTTTGTTTAAAAAGGCATTGTGCAGTAACATAACAATCAGACCTCTCTATTTAACAGGATGTTACCATACAGAGTGGACATCATTACAACACCGGTGATATGTTGTTTCTACTCATTTTATTAAATTGAGTGAATTCTCTGATTGCACGTATTTAACATGTTAAATGTTAACATCAAAAAATTGGACAGGTGTGCTTTTTTTTTTTTTTTTGCAGGTGGACATACTTTATCTGAGTATTGAATAAAAGGTAATCAAACATCTAAGTATCTATCTGTCCTCTGTCTATTTTGCTAGGTACAGAATTGAGGTGTTGATTTTTCCATAACAATCTCCCTTTTTTTTTTGAACCATTCCTCTATGGTTGGGCTATTTTTCTTTTTCCAATGAGAGGTTATTGATAGCCATAGCAGATGAGATTTTAATTATTCGTTTTCTTTTGCGTGACCATGTCCTCTGGGAAGTCCTAGGAGGATTACTAAAGGAGCATTTGGTAATAAATATCCAACAATTGGTGCTATTTGGTCACGGATTGCAAATACTCTCTAATGACTGGACATATCCACCATATATGCATAAAATCTCCTCTTTCACGACAATTTTTCCAACATTTATCCCCACTCAGTCTCTATATATTCTTAACCTGACTGGTGCGAGGTACTATTGAAACAGTATCTTAAAGAAATTTTCTTTTATCATGCTTTATGAAGTTGCTGGTCATCTTTTCCAGATCAAATCCCATTTCTCTGGGGTAATTTGTCTATCTGGGTCCTTTTCATAACATGTATGAAAGTTGTCTGCAAAGATTGATACAAATTAGGGTTTGTTTTTTTTGTTTGTTTTCTATTTGACCAGAAGCCAATGCTGATATTAAACTTCTCTTTCTATACACAACAGCTTTTCTAGAAAGTTGAGAAATATAGTGCCTAATTTAAAAGTACTGGTACCATGGGAGAGTGGGTCAGTTACAGTTAGTTTTGATCTCTAAATAAGTTAGAACATTTTCAATGTTGAATAGCTGACCAATCACATGTATTCCAGGGCTTTCCTAATCTTTAAAGCTCTCTGGTTTGTGTTCCGGGTAAAGATCTAGACTATTTGCAATGAGCATCATTGGCAAGGGAAAATAATTTATCTTACCTCTAGTTTTATCCCAAACCCTAGACTAACTCTTTCTAAAGGATGTGTATATATTTTCTAAGTGGTGTGATTATTTTTTTTTAATCAATGGTAGTTCAGCAATGTTTGAACTGCCACAATTTTCTTGTTCTGGCTGGGTTGGAGCACCCTGAATCCACTGCTCCTTTGAGAGGATTAGGGTCCCTGATTTTGGTTGGGACCTCCAGTCTAGATGCTACTGAAATCCCAATAATAATAAATAAGAAAAAAACAGAACATCATGTTTGATTCAATGAACTGAACCCATAGGCTTCCCCAGATGTTTCATGTATTTTTCCCTTGTAATTCTTTGGTAGACTTCCGAGGATGGGTCCAGAACACCAGTTTGGCACAGAATTATGCCTCTAACTATCTCCCAGCTAGTCAAATACAATATGTGTAGCCAGTGCAGCATAACAGCAGCAGGTAATTTGCTGTAAGCCTGCATCATTCTCAACAACACATTTACATTAAGAACAGGCAGCTTTCTCCCCTTGTACTGCATGTCATTCGAGGACCGACGCAGGCATTTTGTAAGTCATATTTGTGTGTTGGGTTTTTTGTGAATGGGGAATGATGTGATTAACAGATAGCTTAATGAGCACATTTACATATCGATTTAAATGTGGGAGTTTTCTACCTTTGTGATTTTAAATTAGTTTTACTGATTTTTAAAAAGACCTGATCTGTCTTTGTACCAGGAGTATAAAATATAAAACCTGATAAATTGAAACCCTCAGTTATTGACAATGAAAATTTTCTGTCGTTCCATTTTTCTGAGACTTTCACTAGGATATTTTCTCCAGATATAACAGTCATAAAAAGAAAAAAAACTCCTCATAAGGGAATTTTATTGACGATCAGGGAGCAATAAGTTCATCCTGCAAAGACAATTCTCCCACCTCATAGACTATAGATGCAGAAGCTTCCCACATTAAATAGTCTTATTACTGTACAGGGAAATAGGAGACAACCTGGCAGTGTTTAACCTCAAATATGAACTCAAGGTGGGTTTCCCCCCTCTTTAATAATATACTTGTTTTTATCTATAGACCTTTTGGAAGCTTTGGATCCTAGGAAAGCCTTACTGATGAGAAATGTATGAAATGTAAATGTATCAAAAATAATTTACTTAGAATTTAAACTCTTTAGGACAGAGACTTTTTTTTGTAGATTGTGTTTGTACAGTGCCTAGCACCATATCTACAATTTCTCAATACAATACAAATAATAATTAATAATAATAACAAATGTCAACAAAGATATGTTTTCTCCAAGTGAGCCCTTTTCATGACAAACTGCTTGTATTTTTTCCAGTTCTGCCCTTTAAATTTTGCCATTTGATGCTCTTTGAATTTTGTTGGTCTCTACTCATAATTCAGTGTCTGGAAAAGGCTTCACTGTCTTTGATGGGAGGGTTAAATGGAGTGACCATAACACACAGAGAGAATGAATGAATGAATGAATGAATGAATGAATGGAGCAGTTTATCTAGTTCTACTCCAGTTTCTTTAAAGCGAGAGCTGAAATTCAGTAACTCCTCTCCAGTTCCTGCTGTCAGCCTCTATGATGCTTAGCATCTTTGCTCCCACTCTGCCCAGGTCTATTCAGAAACTCTATTCCTGTTGCCCATGGAAATGACTTTGTTGCCATAAGCAGAGTTGAATGGAGAGTGAACATTACTGTGTCCCTAAAGAGTCAGGGAAACACAATGAATGCTGTTAAAGTAGTGATGCAGAGCTTAAGACATACATTTTCAAGAGGACAGTAACAGTCAAATACAGCACCCTGCAGCCTTCCATCTAAAAAATGAGCTGCAATCATTCTGCCATACTAACCAAAAGAGAAGAGGATAAAAATCAAGAGATTTAAGTGACAGGTGTCCCGTAGCTCTGCAAACTGTCTGATACTTTCCTATTATCTTAGAGGTAAATACAGGTTGTGGCTATGTGGCAAATTATAGACCGGCAGATTCTGCGGAGCACATGAGCTTTTTTTTGCACGGTGATGAATGAAAAGGGTAATGCAGCACTTCAGACTAGTGAATGAAAGGTGTAGAGCAAGTCAAACCCATAAGTGGGTGTGTTGGGGGGGAGGGGGAGCAAAGCAGAGAGTGAGAGATGCTGCAACATCCCTGGACTCTGATTCAGAGTATTTTATTCTGTTCTGAATATCCAGTTCTATTATGTCAAGCTCTGTGGTATAGCTGCGATTGAGATATACATTCCACAACAAACATTGCTTACATCATTCCATTCCCTCCTTTGTACACAATTTCATGGCTCTTGGTGTATAGTAAAACTAGCAGTTTATGCTTCCACTTACAGTAGGACATTGTTACTAAAACACCTTCCTCCTCCAATGACGCCCCCTTACAATGGCATGTAAAAGAAAGAACGACCGAAAAAAAAGCCTTACCCTCTTTTTAAAAAATTGAAAGGCTGAGCACTTCTTGACTGGGAATCCATTCATGTCTTTGTTGACCATTTTCCACAATAAGTAGTACACTGTGATAGATCCAGTGTGGCACTTGCTTAGTTAGTGCAGCTGTTATCCTCAGTATCTCTTCTCCAGACAGTTAATGAAGATAGAGCAGGACTGGAGAATCACAAGCAGTGCCCAGGCGACTATCTTTCACACATTCATTCTGCTGCAACAGCTACTGCAGCAGCAGCAGCAGCCTCTTCCAGCTTTCGGGTGCAATAGGCGATCAGCTGTGCTTAAACATTCCTTAAATGCATAAACGTAAACTCCTATAAAATCCAGTGACAGCCCACAAACCACAGGCAGCAAAGCTCGGGCTAAGTGGGTCTCACATAAATCCTTGCCTTTCCTCTGGATGTGCTCCTCATGTTTTATAAGCAATCAGGCTAGTGCATTCTTTTTGCTCCTCTTCTTCTTCAGGTGATGTGATTCACTGGTGTATGAGACGAGAGCTGTTTTTGATTGTGCAAGTTCCAGTGGGAGCTGCAGTTCAGCAACAGCAGAGAGAGAGAGAGAGAGAGAGAGAGAGAGGCACAGGAAGGAGCAGCAGTGCACAAACAATCCTATCAGGGATGGGAGGAAGACTCCGGGCACAAAGTACCAAAAGGCAATAGGATGATGCTGATAGCTCTTGTTTTACATTTGGACTACCTCGGTGCAAAAAGAAGCGGGGACCTGAGTCAATTAAAAAATACTGTTCCTGTTTTGTTATCAAAGCACCAGGTTAGATGATATTATTCTGGAAAAAAGCCTTTGGATGACATATGCCATTGCAGGGAGGGTTTTAAATAGACTTTTTTATGACAGGACACAATGTAGAAAGAAAAGCCTTAAAGCTGCATGGGAAGTTTGAGTATAAAGAAAGCAGTGATTCCCGTGAAATGCCATTGCCACATTTGCTGTAGAAATACAGTAAATAGGTACATACAAATCCAATCAGGTTTGTGTTCCTTTCTAGATGCATAGATTCACAGAGTTTAAGGCCAGAAGGGACATTAGATCTTTGAGTCTGTTCTCCTGTAGATCATAGGCCATTAAATGACACCCAGTGACGCCTATATTGAGGTCCATAACTTGTGTTTGGCTAAAGCATATCTTCCAGAGAGGCATCCAGTCTTGACTTGACAACATCAAGAGATGGAGAATCCACCCCTTCCTTTGGCAATTTTTTCCAATGGCTAATCACCCTCATTGTTAAAAATTGGTGCCTTATTTCTAAATTGAATTTGTCTGGCTTCAGCTTCCAGCCAGTGGTTCTTGTTGTGTCTTTTCTCCCCTGAATTAAAGACCCCTGTAGTGCCCAGTATTCTTTCACTGTGAAGGTACTTAGACATTGTCATCAAGTCACCGCTCAGTCTTCTTTTTGATATTAAACAGATGGAGCTCTTTAAATCTCTCACTGTAAAGCATTCTCTCCAGTCCTCAAATCATTTTTGTGTCTCTTCTGTTCCGTCTCCATTTTTTAAACAAGAATTTGGATACTGGAGCTTTATGCAGTATTCCAGTATTGGTCTCACCAATGCTGTACACAGAGATAAAATCACCTCCGTACCCCTACTTATTACTCCCCTACTTATATATATCCATGGATTGCATTAGCCCTTTTTGGCATAGCATCACTCTGTGAGCTCATGTTCAATTCTTTACCCACTATGACCCCTGAATCCTTTTCAGAGTCACTGCTTTCCAGGATTCTGTCCCCCATTGTGTAGGTGTGGCCTGCATTCCTTGTTCCTTGATGTATAACTTTGTATTTGGCTATATTAAAATGAACTTTGAATTTGCCTAGCTTACCAAGTGATCCAGAACACCCTGTATGACTGTCCTGTCCTCATCATTATTTACCATTCCACCAGTCTTTATGTCATCTGCAAATTTTATCTGCAGTGGTTTTATATTTACCGCCAGATCATTGAGGAAAATGTTAAATTGCCTCTGTTCTCCTTCTAGTCTTTTAAACCTGGCACCTACCACACGAGTGGGATTGGTGGTGATCTCCATTATTAATTATTATTATTAGTAGTAGTAGTAGTATTTTATTTTACCATTCCTGGTGCCAGGGCTCCTGCCTTCAAAGTCTGATCAGAGACATACCTGACAGGTCTTTTTTTGCTGTTTATTTCCCCCTGGATTTTGGCATACTTTCAACTGGACTTATTATCAGCTAGGCCAAGCATGTTCCATTAGAGAAGCAGCTGCTTTCAAAATAGCTTCATAGTTTTAAAATGTCCTAGGAGTTGTTCTTTTGAGCCAGGTGAGCTGCTCTCAGCTATGTAGCCTGGCACAGAGATGTCCAGATTTTGACAAGAATTCTTTTTGGCAGAAATTCTTTTATGTCCATGGGCTCATAAGATCATATTTCCTAATGCTTTGCCAAGTGTGTCCCAGGCTTCGTTGGTGATTGAAAGACTTGAAGCTATCATTGGAGTGTGAAAGTCATAAATGGCTATGGAAAAGATGCAGTTCACAGCTGTTTTTATACCAGAATCCAGTAGTCATAATGACTTATGACCCAAGAGTTTTCCTAAGAAAATCTATTCGGCTTTGTTATGGAGTCAAAGTACAGCTCCATAATTAAACCTGAAATAACCATACAACCCCTTGTTCGCTGCATTTAACTTCAAACGAAAGGTATAAAAATGGAGTAGGAAACTCATAAGGAGTTTGAACAAGTATAGTCGACCCCCTCTGCAGAGTTTCATTGTCAGTGTCATAGAACACCAAAACCTTTCATATACTTGGTGGCATGCCAGATGTACAATAAGCATAAAAGCAAGTACTGTAGGTACTTCAAATACTAAGCTGTAAGCTCACATGCTCACCAGCTAATAAGAGAGTTTTTATTAGGGCTGTCAGGAAAGAAATCATACAAATACTCTAATTACAAGATTTCAGTCAGTGAGAAAGTGTAAGGTAATTCCTAAAACCCTGGAGGACAGTCCAATAGATGGAGATCCTGATCTCTCAGATCTTCTTCAATTAGTCATTATTTATTATTTGTATTACCATAGAACCAAGAGGCCTTAGTCACGGACCATGACCCCATTTTGCTAGGCACTGCATAGACACAGAACAGCAAGACAGTCCCTGCACCAGACTGCTGACAATCTGTGTATAAGACAAGAGAGAACCGTAGATACAATATGGGATAAGGGAGCACTTGGAAACAATGAGATTATATTGGTCAGCATGATGGGCAGAGGTCTCAGTACAACAGCAGCCTAACATTCTTCTTTTTTGAGAGGAAATCTTAGGTATTTGGTCTAGCAGGCCTGGGTTTGATTCATTCTCTCTGTTGTGTTCTCAGTGTTGCCCAAACCTATGATAAGTACAGAAAATATGCTTTATACAGTAATGCAAATAACCAGTCAATATCAAACACTGGGTTCTTAAACAGGAGCTGTACAATAGCTGCTTACAGTCAACAAGCACTCTATCCTTCCCATTCTTAGTAGGGAAATGTTGATAATTTCCATCAACAGTTGATCCTGTACTTCCCCACTGGTCTTTACCAGCCAGAAAAGACACGGATCCCACTTAGAGCTCCTCTGAAACTGTGCAAGACTGAAACTCAGACTGAAAAGATCAAACATTTGTTCCTGTAAGTCATTGTTCTGTCTCCCTGGAGTCAGATAGTTCAGTCTGATTATAGTCTCATCTTCTCAACTCTAGGCCAGCTAATGACACATTGTGCTAAGGAGGAAGGAGCACAGAAAGGGGAATTTCCACAGTTGTGAGAGGGAGAAATAACATCATGGGGAGGGCTCAGAAGAGGAACAACTAGAGCAGTGTTGGGTTGGGGAACAGCCACGAGGGACTCTTGTCCTTCCTGTTCTTTAGGTGGTGATGATTTACTGGCTATTCCAGTCTTTAGCAACCTACACTGGCTGACTAGCGAAGGAGATTTAATGGTTCTTTAGCACTAAAATAAAAGTCTTAAAATCACCTGCAATAGCTTTTGCACACATTATAACTGTTGCAATTTGAAGGTCTGATATTGCAGGACCTTCTAGGCCTAGAAGCAATTGTTCTGTGTCCCACTGGAAATCTGGGAATCTCTTTTTTTTCAGTAATATGAAGTTCATGTTTCCAGTCTACCATGAAATATAAATATATAACATATTCTGCTGAAGGAAAACATCCATCTATACTACAGGCCACCAAGCAATCATCAGATGGTAATGAGCTTTGGTTGCTGCTGACCTGAACAGAATTCAAATGGTGAAAATCTCCACATCCCAGCATCAATCAGCTAAGCCAAAAAGTCTTCCTAGTTGTATTTATAGCTGGTGTTTAATTTTTGTGTATTTGGTTTCTTGTTATTTAATTACCTCAGGCATCTCTTTTCCGATGGTCCTGTTTGCAAGGATTTAGCATTAATAAATAAAATAAAGTAGATCTTCACATAAAAAAGACAAAAAGGCTAAATTCCGCCCAGGTGTTAAGTAGGCATAATTTTACTGAAATTGATGGAGATGTATTTACTTATACCAGCGCTGAATTTGTCCTAAAGCATTTAATCTACAGAAATAAGGTAGAGCAAGGTCATCATTATTATCACAGTTAATTAGATTTTCCTGCTGTATCTAGATTAATCAGTAAGGTCTTAGGCTTCAAAAAGCATGAAACCAATGTTAGAAAAAAGATAGCATTTTATGGAAATCTTATCAGACCCATATTTCTCCTGAGCTTCTCTTTTGTTTATAAAATCCATTCACAGAGAGAACCCTTCATTCGCAGCAATCCCAGCATTCCGTATCCTTTATTACACAGACTGTCACAGTCAACACTGACGCTGAATGAATTCTCAGTGCAAACTCTGCAGCTCTGCTCCATTCATTCACATTGTGTGTGTGTATGGTGTATGTGTGTGACATTCCAGCATCAATGGGAATGTCATAGTTGTTAACAAAGTGCTGCTGGATGTGTAAGCACAGACTAACAGATGGAGCTAACTAAGGAGGAGGAAGCCAAATTAAAACCAAAGGGAAATACCCCACATGTTTAGATAGATAGATAGATAGATAGATAGATAGATAGATAGATAGATAGATGAAAATCTCATTAATAGGGTGTGAAGGTAAATATATAAATGATAAAATATAATCAGCCTTGTATAAAAACAGTATAAACCAGTAGTGATTCCAGATGAAAAAGCACTGATGTTCAAATTAAGGTCTTATGATGAATATATTTTTCACACACACATGCAGGCATGCACACTTCCACTTCCGCCACTCCCTCCCCCAGCACATTCATTTGGATAGGTCAATGTCATAACATTGCTAAAGATGCTAGAGAGAAATAATGACATTATTAATGCATGGTCCATCTATGGAAAACTTTTGGTCCTTATAATAGCTGACTCCGTGGATATAGTAAATGACTTGAATTTTGATGGATCAAAACAAAATACATGAAGTTTATAGGGTTATAGCAGCTGCCCAGGCTTGCAAAAAATATGACTGAAATAATTAATAATCACCTTTGACTAGTTGTCAGCCATATGATCACCAATATGACAGAGTTAATGGCTTTAGGAGACTTAGGAAATCATATCCATAGATTGTGAGATGAACACTCAGTCTAGATTCCATTTTAAGTTTGCTACAGAGATTTTGCAAGCTTGGTGTGACACTAAGAACCTCTTGATGCCAACTGGCAAAGGGTTCACTGTTCTGTAACAGGAACTCCTATCAGGCCTGACAAACTTACTACACCTAACACTTTGCTGTCATAGTTATTTATCTATAAAGAATGTTGTGTGAGATCTTAAATGGAAGCCAGGATCATGCTTGTCAATAATATCACTATTCAATATATGCAATCATTATATTTAAAAAGTTATGTCTGTTCTACTGAGAACATGTCCTTATAGTTTGTATTAAGGTGTTACTCCCCAGCAGAGGTAAAAACTGCCAGGCAAAGGGGTGTATTTTCAGATGCCTACCTTGGATTGTATGTAAATTAATCATTGTAAAGCCAACACAATGGAAGCGCCATTAACATGTGCAAGTCAACAGGAAAAACAGGTCGACAGGGGGATGTGAAACAAATAGGAGTATAGGAAGACACCTTGGAGCCAGCACCACAGGGAAGGGACAGGGAGTCCTTCTGTCTTGAGGGGGAGAAAACAATGAGTTTGGGGAAATATAAGGAGAAGCAAAAAGACATTTTGTCATCTTCACTGAGGAAGCAAAAAGGGCAGTGCTTTTGCATTCATGAAGGTTGGATCCTGGCCATGTGGCCTACTGAAGCTAAGATGTTGCTTTAGGTTAGAAATTGCTTTAGACAAGGATTTTATCCTTAGCATTAACTGTAGTCTCTAAGAAGCGCGTTATATCTATTGTTTTACCTGTAGCCTGTTGTTCTTATTATCCTTGGCCACTATCTCTTAAATCTTAATCTTTGGAAATAAAATTATATATTTGTTTTCGCTATAAATAGACGTCAGGGCTGTGCTGTTACAGGACCTGATCCTGAGTATTATCAGTCAAGCTGTGGATACACTGTCTCTTTGGGGACAGTATACCAGGTAATTACTGTGAGTGTCCTGTGACAGTGGCTGGATACTACAGGGAGATGTTTCTGGGGAGTTTGGGGACTGGGATACACAAAGTGTTAACCTGCAAGGCAAAGGTGGGGCTGGCAGAGCCCAGAGGAGAGTGCATGTGTGGCCGAAGGGCTGGCCATGTCAGGAGCTGACATCCAGCTACCACAAGGAAGACTCCCTCATGCTGAAGGCAGGAGGATAACATGGTGACTCACAGTCCTGAACACTCTGAGGCAAGACAGGAAGCCAAGTGTGACAGGTGAGTAAACCTGTATTGATGACCACATTAGCTCAGACACTATTTAACAGAAGCTGCTCCATGGGAATTACCATATCAAGAGCCCGTGCAGTCTATAACATTGGTAAATGCTGGGGGTTTTATGGGAGGGTATAAAATGCCCATAAAGTAACCTTTGATGAGTTCATCCACTTGATTTGGTAGGCCCAATTTGGCTGTTTTAGTTACTCATCCAGGTTCATTAAAATTGGCATTTAGTGTCCAAATACTAACAATGTGTGAATCACTTCAGTAGACCCCAGAACTCACCTTAACGATCACTTTGGGGCTCTGTTATTTTCAAGAATTTCAGGCCAGGTCCAGGAAAGATTTCTGAATATAGGCTGGGGCTATCCAATTCACCTACCCACTTCCTCTAGTCCAATGTTTCTCAACGATCAGTCAATGGACCCCATCCTCTCTATTGAGCTTGCCACAGAGATGCCTCATAATCCCTAGCACTGTAGTTAGAGAACCTCCAGTTTGTTTTGCAAGGGGGTATTAGGAAAGAGGAGGTGATTCCTGGGGTGTGAGGAGAAGAAGGGAACAGGTCTGAGTGGGTGAGCTGAGGCAAATATGGGAATGATTCTATGGGTATGTCTACACAGAAATTAAAAACCTGTGGCTAGCCCATCCCAGCTGACTTGGGCTCACAGGGCTTGTGTTTAATTGGGGTGAAGATGTTCAAACCTGGGCTCTAGGACCCTGCAGGCCTGAGCCTGAATTTCTATACAGAAATGAAATAGCCCCACAGCTGGAGCCTCCAGTCATAGGGAGGACATGGTGGATTCATTTAATCCATCTCATGTTTCTGCCAGTGTCAAGCTTGAGCTAGGAGTTCCTCCAGGATCCAAACAGCAGCCTTTCAACTGCTGCCAAGGGCAAATACTCGCTCCAATTGGCCCACTTCTTCTCCCACCCCCAAATCTGGGGTCAATAGATTCTTAAGGGAGAAGCAATCTGGCCTTGCTTGCTGCATATTTTGGACCCTACATTCTTCTCTAGTTCTTTCATGGGAATTGGGGCTTTTGCATACCCATTACACTGCACAACATCTAAGCCCTAGAATGCTTTCACAGCATCATAGATTCATAGATCATAAGGCCAGAATGGACTATTGTGATCATCTAGTCTAACCTTCTGTATAACACAGGCCACAAGACTCCCTTGAATTAATTCCTGTTTCAACTAGGGCACATCTTTTAGAAAAAAACATCCAATCTTGATATAAAGATTTCCAGTGATGGAGAATCCGCCATGACCCTTGGTTAAACACTCTCACTGTTAAAAATGTACATTTTATGTCCAGTCTGAATTTGTCTAGCTTCAACTTCCAGCCACTGGATCAAGTTATATCTTTCTCCTCTAGACTGAAGAGCCCGTTATCAAATATTTGTTCCCCATGTAGGTACTTGCAGACTAATCAAGTCACGCCTTAACCTTCTCTTTGTGAGCTAAATAGACTGCACTCCTTGAATCAATCACTATAAGGCATGTTTTCCAGTTCCTTTAATCATTCTTATGCCTCTTCTCTCAACCCTGGCCAATTTAACAACAACATCCTGGAATTGTGGATACGTGAAAAGGATGCAGTATTCCGGTAGTGGTTGCATCAGTGCCAAACACAGAGGTAATATAACCTTCTTACTCCTTCTTGAGAGTCCCCTGTTTATATATCACATTTAGTCCTTTTGGCCACAGCATCACACTGGTAGCTCATAGTCTTCTGATCATCTGCCATATCACCCAAGTACTTTTCAGAGTCACTACATCCCAGGATAGAGTCATCATCCTGAAATTATGGCCTACAGTCTTTGTTCTTAGATGGATGACTCTGCATTTGATTATATTAAAATGCATATTGTTTGCTTGTGCTGAGATAACTGAGCAATCCAAATCACTCTGTATCAGTGACCTGTCCTCTTCACTATTTATGATTCCCCACCAATCTTTGTGTCATCTGCAAACTTTATCAGTGATGATTTTATGTTTTCTTCCAGGCCATTGATAAAAATATTAAATAGTATGGGGCCAAGAACTGATCCCTGTGGGACCCCACTAGAAACACACCCACTCAATTAAGATTTCCATTGTACAATTATGTTTTGAGACCTGTCAGTTAGCCAATTTTTAATCTGATTTGAAGGGCTGGACTGAGCAGCAGTAGGATCCAGATAAGTGTTCAAAATACTCCTGCTGTGGGACGGGGGATAAGATGCATGGTCACCCTCAGATCAAGATTTGGGGTAGGAACAGGCCTAATGGCCAGGCTCCCAGATGAAATGAGTAAGGGGGACAGGCCATGTCCTGTAGATACTGGAGAAGAGGGGCTAGAAGACAAAAACCAAACAAATTAAGAAATGGAGAAGACCACATTTATTGGGGCAGAGGGGGTAGAGCTGTTGGTTTACCCAATATTTATGTTCAGGGGTCTGAAATCAGAAAACAGAATTACTGCATCACCTATCTCTGTCTTTACAGAGAACTTAGCTATCGTGAAACTCCATTTGTCATGAAGTAAAATTGAAGTCACTCATAGTTTCAAATTTGCATTTGCGGGAATTGCAGTTTCATTTTTAGTAAAACTTTGATTACAGCATTTTTGTTTTGGGGGAAAATACTACTCCTCTTGCAGAGGCTTCTGCTATGTTTTTATACAGCACACATCCTGGAAATGATATATCTTTCTATTTTCATCAACTACTATTGCACAACAGTCTCTTCAGACCATTAAAAACTCTGATACATACTGTATGTTTCCTCAGATCAAGAACTCTGTGGCAATCCTTTTTTTTTTTTAGATAGAAGAGAAAAACAGGAATAGAATGTAATGTTTTTAATGCCCTTATATTTGCTGTTTCCTTCTGTGACTAGACCATTCCTTCCCAGAAGGTACTGCTGACACTTTCTTCCAGGGCCAATCTAGAAAATTGTTCACAAACAGTGTGTGTGGGTGTGCATTTCACATTTACAATAATAAAATAAAATTGGATCCTACTATATGTACTTGTGTCTAAGCTAAGTAAATGCATAATCATATTCTTGTCACCCATGTCCTTCGTTGGTCCACCCCTTCCTGAGGTATGTTTTATTCTACAGTCATGTGTTACATTCACTATTCATAGGTTCATAGATTCTGAGGCCAGAAGTGTGATCATCGAGTCTGACCTCCTGTACAACACAGGCCATCAAACTTACCCAAAATAATTCCGAGAGCAGATCTTTCAGAAAAACATCCAATCTTGATTTTAAATTATCAGTGATGGAAAATCTATCATGACCCTTGGTAAACTGTTCCAATGGTTAATTACCTCAAATGTGAAAAATATAAATCTTATTTCTCGTCTGAATGTCTCTAGATTCAACTTCCAGCGATTGAATGATATTATATCTTTCTCTGCTAGACTGAAGAGGCCATTATTAAATATTTGTTCCCCTTGTAGGTACTTATAGATAGTGATCAAGTCATTCCTTAACCTTCTTTTTGTTAAACTAACTAGACTGAGCTCCTTGAGTCTATCATTATACGGCATCTTTTCCAATATTCTTATCATTTTTGTGGCTTTTCTCTCCACCCTCTCCAATTTATCAACATCCTTCTTGAATTGTGGACACCTGAATGGGACACACTATTCCAGCAGTAGTCACATCAGTGCCAAATACAGAGGTAAATAACCTCACCACTTCCACTTGAGATTCCCCTGTTTATGCATCCCAGGATTGCATTAGCTCTTTTGGCCACAACATCACCCTGGAAGCTTATGTTCATTTTATTATCCACCAGGACTCCCAAAACTTTTTTGTAGTCACTGCTTCCCAGGCTAGAGTTCCCCATTCTGTAAGTATGGCCTACATTCTTGGTTCCTAGATGTGTATATTTACATTTAACGATATTAAAATGCTTACCAAGCAATCCAGATCCAACTGCTACATTATCTTGTCTGGGATCGATATCAGACTGACTCTTTTAAAATATTGGCACAACATTAGCTTTCTTCCAGTCATCTGGAACTTCCCTGTGTTCCAAGACTGTCTGAAAATCAACATTGATGGTCCAGTGAGCCATTTAGCCAGCATCTTTAAAACTCTTGGATGCAATTTATCCAGACTGTTGATTTTAAAATGTCTAATTTTAGTAGCTGCTGGTTAACATCCTCCAGAGATACTAATGGAAAAGAAAAAGTGTTCTCATATATGACTACATTATCTGTTTTCCCCCCAAATAAAGAACAGAAATATTTATTGAACACTTCTACCATTTCTGCATTATTATTGATAGTTCTACCATTTCCATTTAATAATGGATCAATAACATTGTTAGGATTCTTTTTTTTCCCAATATACTAAAAAAACTACTTATTTTTGTCCTTAACTCTGCTGGCTATAGAGTTTGTCTTATATCCCTTTGCTTCCCTTATCAATTTCTACAATTTCTAGTTTCTGATTTATATTCATTATTATCAATTTCCCTTTTCTTCCATTTATTAGGTAGGGTTACCATATTTAAACATTAAAAAAGAGGACACTCCACGGGGCCCTGGCCCCACCCCTTCTCCGCCCCACCCCAACTCCGCCCCTTCCCTGCCCCTTCCCCGCCCCAACTCTGCCCCTTCCCCGCCCCAACTCCGCCCCCTCCCCTGAGCACCCCGCATTCCCCCTCCTCCCTCCCAGCCATGTGAAACAGCTGCCCGAGCGCTACCGGCTTCACGGTTTGCCGGGCAGCCCCCAGACCTCCAGACCCTGTGCCCCTGGCTGGGCGCTTCCCCTCCCGGGCTCCGGCTGCGCTGGGGAAGCGCCCAGCCGGGGGCGCAGGGTCTGGAGGTCTGGGGGCTGCCCGGAAAACCATGAAGCCGGTAGCGCTCGGGCAGCTCGGCTCTTCAGCTACACAAAGCTGAGGTGTCTGGGGGGAGCAGCAGCAGCCGCCGCCGTTGCCACCACAGGGGAATCCGCCTGCAGCTCGCAGCCTGCTGGAGCTGCTTTAAGGTAAGCAGGGGACTGGGGCAGGGATGCCAGCAAAACAAAGCTGGGAGTATTTTCCTGGACATGTTCAGCTTTTTGGCAATTACCCCCGGACGGGGATTTGAGGACCAAAAAGCCGGACATGTCCGGGAAAATCCGGACGTATGGTAACCCTATATTAGGTATACATAGTCACTACACCTCGCACACTGGTGTAATGATATTTATTTAAAATGGGACATGTAATATATCATTTGAAATCTAACACAGTGGTCATTATTATCATTGTGAAATGTTTATAGGTGAAATTATGGGTACTCTGACATTATGTCTTGGAGTCTGTGAACAGACAAAGGGGACCAAACAGGTTTTTCCATATTAAGGGGAAAGACTGTATGGTGGCAGATGCCCTGTCCAGGAAAGAGGATTCTGACCTGTTGCCTCTGGGACAGCCGGTCGCTAAAACTCCTGCAGTTTTGTAAGGGGGGAAATGTGACCCTAAGAGCACCCCCCAAATTCCAAAAGGCAAGGGACTCCCTGGTATGTAGCAGTAAGTTTCAGTTGGTCTGACCAGCCCAATGTACCTCAACTCACTGTTGTCATAATCAGTATCTCAAATGTTTCGTGTAAGGTGTCATATGCAAACTGGTGACACACTGGGGATTAATATCATGGTGAAATGTATGTATTAACACTCTATGAGGAATTATGGATACTCACTAACTTTACTCTTTAAAGTCTGTGACCAAACAAAGGGAGAGACTCACAGACACTTCGGAAGCCAGCTCTCTACCTGTCTCCTGTGTAAATTAAGCATAGTGGAATCAAAACAATTGGAAGTCCCATTTACAAAGAAATTGACAGGGGGATGGGAAGTCCACAGAAAGGGAAAAACAGTACAAGGTCATCCTGCTTCTTGAAACAGATTCAATGAACTTTGAGAGATATACGCAGAGACAGAAAGCTATTTTGGCATCTTTCACCTAAGAAGACAAGGGAAACAAGCACCTTGTACTTCTGTGGAAGGTTCTGACTGAGACAAAGTCAGTTGGGGCTGGAAAGAAGAAAGATTGGTAAGACAACTACCTGGAACAAAGGAGGATGAAAGTCTCAGGGAAGGAGAACATCCAACTGGAGCAGAGAGAAATGATCCCATAGTTGGGACCCTCCTTCCAGATGATGTTGTGGTATCCTCTTGCACTGAGGATATGTCTCCAGGGAAGGGAACTCCAGTTATTAGGAAGACACAGGTATTAGTAATGGGAGATTCGATCATTAGAAACAGATAGCTGGGTTTGCGATGACCGCGTGAACTGCATGGTGACTTGCCTGCCTGGTGCAAAGGTTGCGGATCTCTCAAGACATCTAGACAGACTTATGTGTAGTGCTGGGGAGGAGCCAGTGGTCGTGGTACGTGTGGATAGCAATGACATAGGGAAGGATAGGAGAGATGTCCTGGAGGCCAAATTTAGGCTGGTAGGTAAGAGATTGAAGTCCAGGACCTCTATGATAACATTATCTGAAATGCTTCCAGTTCCACGCGCAGGGCCAGTTAGACAGACAGAACTGCAGGGTCTCAATGTGTGGATAAGATGATGGCGTAGGAGGAGGGGTTTAGATTTATTAGGAACTGGGGAAACTTTTGGGAAAGGGGGAGCCTATACAGGAAGGATGGGCTCCACCTAAACCAAAATGGAACCAGATTGCTGGCACTTAAAATGAAAAAGGTCGTAGAGCAGTTTTTAAACTAAGGGCTGGGGGAAAGCTGACAGGTGTGGAGGAGCACGTGGTTCAGACAGAAACATCCCTTAGGGGAGGATCTAGTAAGGAGGAGAGTATGGAAGATGATAAAATACAAGTAGGATCTGATGAGAAACAGTCAAATGAAAAAAAGTCTCATTCAATTACATCATGTAATGGCAGACAGCTAAAAAGTGACAAGTTTTTAAAGTGCTTATATACCAATGCTAGAAGTCTAAATAAAATGGGTGAACTAGAGTGCCTTGTATTAAATGAGGATATTGATATAATAGGTATCACAGAAACTTGGTGGAATGAGGATAATCAATGGGACACAGTAATACCAGGGTACAAAATATATCAGAAGGACAGAACAGGTCATGCTGGTGGGGGAGTGGGATTATAAGTGAAAGAAAGCGTAGAATCAAATGAAGTAAAAATCTTAAATGAACACAACTGTACCATAGAATCTCTATGGATAGAAATTCCAAGCTCAAATAATAAGAATATAGCAGTAGGGATATATTACTGACCACCTGACCAGGATGGTGATAGTGATTATGAAATGCTCAGGGAGATTAGAGAGGCCATTAAAATAAAAAACTCAGTAATAATGGGGGATTTCAACTATCCCCATATTGACTGGGTACATATCACCTCAGGACGGGATGCAAAGATAAAGTTTCTTGACGCCTTAAATGACTGCTTCTTGGAGCAGCTAGTCCTGGAACCCACAAGAGAAGAGGCAATTGTTGATTTAGTCCTAAATTGAGCACAGGATCAGGTCCAAGAGGTGAATATCGCTGGACCACTTGGTAATAGTGACCATAATATAAGTAAATTTAACATCCCTGTGGTGGGGAAAACACCACAGTGGCCCAACACCATAGCATTTAATTTCAGAAAGGGGGACTACTCAAAAATTAGGAGGTTAGTTAAACAGAAATTAAAAGGTACAGCATCAAAAGTGAAATCCCTGCAAGCTGCGTGGAAAGTTTTTAAAGACACCATAATAGAGGCTCAATTTAAATGTATACCCCAAATTTAAAAACATAGTAAGAGAACCAAAAAAGAGCCACGGTGGCTAAACAACAAAGTAAAAGAAGCAGTGAGAGGTAAAAAGGCATCCTTTTAAAAGTGGAAGTTAAATCCTAGTGAGGAAAATAGAAGGGAGCATAAACTCTGGCAAATGAAGTGTAAAAATGTAATTAGGAAGGCAAAAAAAGAATTTGAAGAATAACTACCCAAAGATTCAAAAAGTAATAGCAACAAAATTTTTAAGTACATCAGAAGCAGGAAGCCTGAAAAACAACCAGTGGGGCCACTGGACGATCGAGATGCTAAAGGAGCACTCAAGGACGATAAGGCCATTGCGGAGAAACTAAATGAATTCTTTTAGTATTCGGTCTTCATGGTTGAGGATGTGAGGGAGATCCCCAAACCTGAGCTGTCCTTTTAGGTGACAAATCTGAGGAACTGTCCCAGATTGAGGTGTCATTTGAGGAGGTTTTAGAACAAATTGATAAACTAAACAGTAATAAGTCACCAGGACCAGATGGTATTCACCCAAGAGTTCTGAAGGAACTCAAATGTGAAATTGCAGGACTGCTAACTGTAGTCTGTAACCTACCATTTAAATCAGCTTCTGTACCAAATGACTGGAGGATAGCTAACATGATGTCAATTTTTAAAAAGGGCTCCAGAGTTGACCCCGGCAATTACAGGCTGGTAAACCTGACTTGAATACTGGGCAAACTGGTTGAAACTATAGTAAAGAACAAAATTGCCAGACACATAGATTAACATAATTTGTTGGGGAAGAGTCAACAAAGATTTTGTAAAGAGAAATCATGCTTCACCAATCTACTAGAATTCTTTGAGGGGGTCAACAAGCATGTGGACAAGTGGATATAGTGTACTTAGATTTTCAGAAAGCCTTTGACAAGGTCCTTCACCAAAGGCTCTTAAGCAAAGTAAGCTGTCATGGGATAAGAGGGAAGGCCCTCTCAAGGATTGGTAATAAGTTAAAGGATAGGAAACAAAGGGTATGAATAAATGGTCAGTTTCAGAATGGAGACAGGTAAATAGTGGTGTCCCCTAGGGGTCTGTACTGGGCCCAGTCCCATTCAAAATATTCATAAATGATCTGGAAAAAGGAGTAAACAGTGAGGTGGCAAAATTTGCAGATGATACAAAACTACTCAAGATCGTTCAGTTCCAGACAGACTACGAAGAGCTACAAAAGGATCTCTCAAAACTGGGTGACTGGGCAACAAAATGGGCAAATGAAATTCAGTGTTGATAAATGCAAAATAATGCACATTGGAAAACATACTCCTTATTATACATATAAAATGATGGGGTCTAAATTAGCTGTTATCACTCAAGACAGAGTTCTTGGTGTCATTGTGGATAGTTCTCTGAAAACATCTACTCAATGTGCAGTGGCAGTCAAAAAAGCAAACAGAATGTTGAGAATCATTAAAAAAGGGATAGATAATAAGACAGAAAATATCATATTGCCTCTATATAAATCCATAGTATGCCCACATCTTGAATACTGCATGCAGATGTGGTCACCCAATCTCAAAAAAGATATATTGGAATTGGAAAAGGTTCAGAAAAGGGCAACAAAAATGATTAGGGGTATGGAATGGCTGCCATATGAGGAGAGATTAAGACTAGGACTTTTCAGCTTGGAAAAGAGATGACTAAGGGGGGATATGATAATGGTCTATAAAATCATGACTGGTGTGGAGAAAGTAAATAAGGAAGTGTTATTTACTCCTTCTCATAACACAAGCACTAGGGGTACCAAATGAAATTAATAGACAGCATGTTTAAAACAAACAAAAGGAAGTATTTCTTCACACAGTGCAGTCAACCTGTGGAACTCTTTGCCAGAGGATGTTGTGAAGGCCAAGCCTATAACAGGGTTCAAAAAAGAACTAGATAAATTTGTGCAGGATAGGTCCATTGATGGCTATTAGCCAGGGTGGACAGGGATTATGTCCCTAGCCTCTGTTTGCCAGAAGCTGGGAATGGGCGACAAGGAATGGATCACTTGATGATTACCTGTTCTGTTCATTCCCTCTGGGGCACTTGGCATTGGCCATTGTCAGAAGACAGGATACTGGACTAGATGGATCTTTGGTCTGACCCAATATAGCCGTTCTTATGTTCTTATGTTTTTAAAGACTGTAGCTTCTTATGTCTTAGCCACTAGAAAGCTCTCTCTTTTTGTTTAAATAAACTTGTTATTTTTTATCTAAACCAGACTGGTGCAGTGTTTGAATTGAAGTGACTGTTAGCTCCAGTTAAAGTAGTTATCTGTGCTTTTGTCTCTTTAAAGGAGCAATGAACCTTATTACTTCTCTGAGTGTTCCAGGAGAGGGCTGGCCTCTTCAGGGCAGTCAATTTTGGGGGAAATTTGGGACTGGGAGTGTGTGTGGGGGTTACCCTACAAGTAGTAACCAAGGTTGGTGGATACCAGGGTGGGGCTGTTGTGTTGTAGGCAGGCTGCTGGGGTCAGGGTACTAAACTAGGGCTGCACCACACAGACATTAAGGGAATTGCATGCTTGTCTGCTGGCCCGTATCTGGGCTGTGAGCCACAGCAGCAGAGCATTTAAGCACCCAGAGTTACAGGGCAGGTGGTGACACAACCCCTCACTGGTTTGGGTTGAACCCCAGAACTTCACACACCAATACTGCTTTCTTCCTCGATTGCGGCTTTTGGGGCACCTAATAAAGTGTTCTTTAAAAAGTCCCAATTATCAGTCACATTTTTCTGATTAAATTCTTCATCCCAGCTGATTTGGCTCATAATTGTTTTCAGCTTTTTGCAATTGGCCCTTTTAAAGCATCAAGGATATGTAGTGACTGGTCTGGACTTTATTCTGTTTGCACATTATAAATATGATCAGGTCATGATCCTGCATCCTGCAGGCACCTCATCCTTCAAAGAAGTGTGAGAGTATCTTCATGCACGTGAGTTGTGCCCTTGAACTCACCGGGATTTCTCATGTGCACAAATGTTGGCAGGATCCAGGGCTAGGACTGCAAACTCTTTGCTGCAGGGAACCCATCGTCTATGTGTTTCACATGCAGTGTCTGGCGCACTTGTGGGGTGTATAACATAATAAATAATCATAAAAAGCTGATCAGGCCTGTGTCTTTTACCAGCTTCCTCGGCACTTCCTCTACCCTGGGGAATACTATAGCTATGGAGTGACATAAAAAGGCAACATCTCTTTAAAACTGTTCCCAAGCCATGGAAACCTCATTATGGTTAAGTGTATGTGCAACAGGGTGACTGGACCTTCAAATTGAGATGTGTCCAGCCCCACCTGAGATCCATTTAGCTCCCCTCTCCAGATGGAGAAAATTAACAATGTCACATGACAAGCAGGTCATATGGCCAGTTCAGGTCTTCTGGGGGTATAATAGGACAGAAGCCTGTAGAGAGCTAAAGAAGAGAGAAGGAAAGATACTAGGTAGAAAACTTTGGGTGTTGCTGTTTGATAAAGAGCAGGGAGAGACTCAATGGAAAAGGAGGGCTGCATGAGGTGCCCTACACAGAGAGACAGTCCCCAGCTCACAGGCAGAGAGCCTGGGGAGTGCAAGCCTGCCTGGAACAGGAGCCAGCTAAGAAGGCTGGAGTGTGGAAAGCAAGTCTGGTAGAGGAAAGCCTAAGCAGGGACAGGACTAAGAGCCCTCCACCAAGGGTTTTTGAGCTAGCTAGGAAGATGATGTGGGAGCTTTTGTGTTTCCTTTTGAACTTTGTTAATAAACCCAGACCCCAAGAAGGAGTGTTACCTGATGCATAAAAACCTCTGACAAAGTTTTTGGGGAGCCCAAGGGTGGGGGAAGTGAGGCAGTGGTCAGCCCAAAGCCAGACTAGGTATGGCATCATACAAGATAAAGAGGAATATTTCTAATGTGTCAACAGATTTGGGATAAAAACTAGAAGCCATACAACTTTAGTTCATAGCAGGGAGCCTAGCTGTTGAGAGTGAGAGGTTTTCAGTGTAATAGTTATCAATATTGTATTGCAAGCCTTATGTTCATTCAAGTGAGTGAGATGGGAAAGAGATCTGATTTCCTCCAGAAAATCAGCACTCTGCAATCTGAGAATGTGGGGAATGTCAATCTTTCTCCATCTTCCTTTGCAAAAGTAAGGCAGAGATTTGTCCAAGATATAAGAAAAGTAATACCTGAAACTAAAGCTCTGGGTTTCAGGGTGATTGGAGTCTGTTCTTAGTGCCATTAGTCAATGTTCCTTGACAGGATTTACATAATTCTGAATTATGGTTATTGTAGTCAGCAGGAGTAAGATTTAGCTTTTAGCTAGCATTATTAATCAATGTTATGTTTGATATACTTCCAGATAGCAAAGATATCATGTAAACACAAAGAAGTGGAACTATTTTAGCATGATGAAATTGAAATTTTTCCCTTATAAATGTTTTGGTCTTGGGTAGCCTCATGAAATACGCACCACACTTCCAAGATTCCCTCAAGTCCTACATATTTAAACCACACCAACATATGTCAGTGCAATCACTTGATGGGATTATAAAGGTATGTAGGTTTTAGATTATACTGTTTCAGAAAACAACTTGTTTCCAATTTTCAGACAAGGAGCATTCTTTTTTTTTCTTTTTCTTTACCCTTTAGACTTAAGGTTGTCTGGTTATGACCTTTGTGCCTGTGGTTGAATATGTTTGACTTGCTATGGGAACAGACACTAAGACTTTGTGAGTATTTGGATCTGTGTATGTTTGAGAAGGTGATATAAGTAGGTATGTAGCTTTTCACTGTACTTCCTGGATTTTGTGGTTTTCACTTTTGTGTTATTGTCCCTTAGCAACCTTAACTGGTTCTCACAAAGTGTGTTTATTTTTGAATTTGTAATAACATCTGCGCCACAGAGAATGAATCAGATACATCTGTGAAATATTAGTGAAATCACAGTAGGTAGTCACACATCATGAAGTTTCAGAATGATCAAAAGAGTTTTCTGGCCTACTACAATAAATGTCTGGGATTCAGAGAATGTTAAAAGTGGACTGCATATTAAATAATTAATATTCATGTAAAAGCACATTCTATAACTAATTATGGTACATCTATATTCTTCATCAAATTCATCAGGACCTCCTGAAGATTTTATATATTGGAAAAAACATAATTGGCAAATTTGGCCATAATCGCCCATTGTCCAAATTAGCATATGGAGAAAATGGATTGTCTCCTTCAACCAATACCTTAGGAATTCAGAGAGAATTAATCTTATAATTAGGGGTATCAGAATGTCATAAGCCAGGGAAAGTCCTGAGAACTGAGGATTGGAGAAAGAACACCAAGATATCAAGGCTTGATTATTCCAACATGTTGCAAGAGATAGACTTGGTAAAAGATAATCTATTTTTATAGAGCTGCCCAAAAAATATCAAATTCTGAAATTTTTAGACAAAAAAGGGGCACATTTTTTACAAAAATGTTCACCAAAAATTCATCCTATTTTTTTCAACCAGCTCTAAATTTTAAAAAAATGAAATTTTGAGAAATGTTTTTACATTTTTCAACCACTATTAAAGTAATTATTGTATTAGGATGTTGGGCCTGGTCTAGTGCCTCGAGTTTGACTCATCAATGTAAATTTTTAAATTTAAATCATTTTGGTTTTGTTGTACACTAGTATAGCTAACTATGTGGATGTATTTATTTAACTATTTTGACTGTCTGCATCTTACAATAATTAATGTGTACAATATCATATTTAAAACCACAAGTTACTAACTGAAAGGACCTTTAAGAAGACAATTCCTCAGCCTGTCCCCTCCCAAATGCCCAAGAACAATGAGGAGATTCACAGCTTGCTCAGAAGGATAGCAAATCTAGGCTCTGGTGGGCCACAGGGGGCTGTAGTTTCCCCTCATAGAACACACCCTGTGGGTAGGCATCTTCACTTGGAACCATGGACTGCTAATTTATATGCCTTTAATTGTTATACGTGAGGTTTCATTGGCTCTCTGGTAACCAGGACCTGAATCATCCAGGACATGTTGATCAAAGGCAACACCTTTAAGGTCACCTGGAAATGTATCAACAGCCAATGGCATTACAAAGCACTGTACAAAGCACTGTGTTTCACCACTTAGCAACCAGGCAGCTATCTCTGGCACTAACTTTGATTTCCAGGTGGATTCATTTTGTAGCTCTATGTAGTGAGCATTGCAGCAGACTATTGTCAAGGTGACAAAGGCATAGATAACTGAGGCAAGATCTACATGTGACAGTAAATACCACATTCTTTTCACCAGGTGTAGATGAAAAAAGCTACATTACTCGGGGGGGGGGGGAGGGTGTGTGTGAAAATCCACTCCCCTGAGCTACATAGTTAAACTGATCTAATCCCTGTGTAGAAAGCACTAGGTCAATGGAAGAATTCTTCCATCAACCTAGCTACCACAGGGAGGTGGTTTAACTACAGTGATGGGAGAACCCCTCCTGTTGTGTCTACACTGAGGGTATGTCTACACTACAGGATTAATTCGAATTTATATAATTCGAATTTAGGAAACCGATTTTATAAATTCGAATGTATTCGGCCACACTAGGCACCATTAATTCGGTGGTGTGCGTCCAAGCTACCATAGTAGCATCGATTTCCAGAGCGTTGCATTGTGGGTAGCTTTTACATAGCTATCCCATAGTTCCCGCAGTCTCCACCCCCCTTGGAATTCTGGGTTGAGACCCCAGTGCATGATGGGGCAAAAAACATTGTCGCAGGTAGTTCTGGGTACAGCCTCCCCCTCCCTCCCTGAAAGCAACGGCAGACAACCATTTCGCGCCTTTTTTCCTGAGTGAACTCTGCAGACTCCATTCTGCATCAAGCATGGATCCCGTTGTGCTCCAGAACGCAGTCTTGAACATTATAAACACCTCGCGCTTTCTCGTGGAGTTTATGCTTACACAGGACCAGAAAAAAGAGGCGAGGAGGAGGAGGAGGCGGCGATTGCAGCGCAGCGACCAGCGTGATGAGGACATGGACACGGACACAGAATTCTCTGAGACCGCGGGCCCCGGTGCTTTGGAGATTATGATGTTAATGGGCCAGGTTATAGGCTTTGAACGCCGATTCTGGGCCCGGGAAACAAGCACAGACTGGTGGGACCGCATAGTGTTGCAGGTGTGGGACGATTCCCAGTGGCTGAGAAACTTTCGCATGCGTAAGGGCACTTTCATGGAACTTTGTGACTTGCTTTCCCCTGCCCTGAAGCGCCAGAATACCAAGATGAGAGCAGCCCTCACAGTTGAGAAGCGAGTGGCGATAGCCCTGTGGAAGCTTGCAACGCCAGACAGCTACCGGTCAGTCGGGAATCAATTTGGAGTGGGCAAATCTACTGTGGGGGCTGCTGTGATGCAAGTAGCCAAAGCAATCACGGAGGTGCTGCTACGAAAGGTAGTGACTCTGGGAAATGTGCAGGTCATAGTGGATGGCTTTGCTGCAATGGGATTCCCTAACTGTGGTGGGGCAATAGATGGAACCCATATTCCTATCTTGGCACCGGAGCACCAGGGTACCCAGTACATAAACCGCAAGGGGTACTTCTCAATGGTGCTGCAAGCACTTGTGGATCACAAGGGACGTTTCACCAACATCCATGTGGGCTGGCCGGGAAGGGTTCATGACGCTCGCGTCTTCAGGAACACCAATCTGTTTAAACGGCTGCAGCAAGGGACTTACTTTCCGGACCAGAAAATAACCGTGGGGGATGTTGAAATGCCAATTGTTATTCTTGGGGACCCAGCCTACCCCTTAATGCCATGGCTCATGAAGCCATACACAGGCAGCCTGGACAGGAGTCAGGAGTTGTTCAACTACAGGCTGAGCAAGTGCAGAATGGTGGTAGAATGTGCATTTGGCCGTTTAAAAGGTCGCTGGCGATCCTTATTGACTCGCTCAGACCTCAGCCAAACCAATATCCCCATTGTTATTACTGCTTGCTGTGTGCTTCACAATCTCTGTGAGAGCAAGGGGGAGACCTTTATGGCAGGGTGGGAGGCTGAGGCAAATCGCCTGGCTGCTGATTACTCGCAGCCAGACACCAGGGCGATTAGAAGAGCACACGATGAAGCGCTGCGCATTAGGGAAGCTTTGAAAACCAGTTTCATGACTGGCCAGGCTACAGTGTGAAATTTATGTTTGTTTATCCTTCCTGAAAACCCGCCCCCTTTATTGACTCATTCTCTGTAAGGAACCCACCCTCCCCCTTCCCCCAGCTTGCTTTCAAAGGAAATAAAGTCACCATTGTTTAAAAATCATTTATTCTTTATTAATTGATTATAAAAAGAGGGAGAGAACCTGAGTGGGGTTTGGGAGGAGGATCAGCGGGAAGGAAAAGCCCAGTAAAAAAAGGTTAAGAAAATGGCAGCCTTTTGCTTGGGCTGTCCACTGGGGTGGAATGGGAGGGTGTACGGAGCCTCCCCCCCCGTGTTCTTACACATCTGGGTGGGGAGGCTATGGAAAATGGTGAGGAGGTAGGGGGGTTATACAGGGGCTGTAGCGGCACAGAACCTGAGTGGGGTTTGGGAGGAGGATCAGCGGGAAGGAAAAGCCCAGTAAAAAAAGGTTAAAAAAATGGCAGCCTTTTGCTTGGGCTGTCCACTGGGGTGGAATGGGAGGGTGTATGGAGCCTCCCCCCCCGTGTTCTTACACGTCTGGGTGTGGAGGCTATGGAACATGGTGAGGAGGTAGGGGGGTTATACAGGGGCTGTAGCGGCACTCGGTTCTCCAGCAGCCGTTCCTGAAGCTCCACCAGACGCCGGAGCATGTCTGTTTGCTCACGCAGCAGCCCCAGCGTTGCTTCCCGACTCCTCTGATCTTCCTGCCGCCACCTCTCATCTCGAGCGTCTCTCCTCTCCTCACGTTGGTCCCTTCTGTCCTCACGTTGGTCCCTCATGTCCTCACGTTGGTCCCTCATGTCCTCACGTTGGTCCCTCCTGTCCTCACGGTCACTGGCTTCTTTCCTATACTTGCAAACCGTCTCCTTCCACTCATTCAGATGAGCTCTTTCATTCCTGGTGGATTGCATGATTTCGGAAAACATCTCTTCTCTCGTTTTTTTTTTACGACGCCTTATCTGGGATAGCCTTCGGGAAGGAGGAGGGAGGCTTGAAACATTTGCACCTGCTGGAGGGAGTGAAAAAAGGAGAGAATTTTTTTAAAAGATACATTTTTCAGAACAATGCTTATACTCTTTCACGGTGTATACTATTCACATTACATAGCACATGTGATTTCTGTGCAAGGTCGCATTTTGCCTCTTAATATTGAGTGCCTGTGGCTTTGCTGCTAGAGATCACAGACGCAGGTCGGGGCAACAGAATTCACCTTGCATGCTGCCATGGTAAGCCACTGTCTTTAGGCTTCTGCGCCCTGCTTTCCCACATACCAAGCAAAGCCCGTTGTGCTGCAGTTTTCCTGTTAGCTTGTTTTCTGCTGCTGAAGGTTAACACCCCCCCCCCCCCATCCAATTCTCTGGGATGAGTGCTTTATCCCTCCCCCCACCGCCTGGCTGGTATCAGGGAACATCCCTGCAGGAACCAAACTAACACCCCCCCCCCCACCCGCCATGAATTCTCTGGGATGAGTGCTTTATCCCTCCCCCCACCGCGTGGCTGGTATCAGGGAACATCCCTGCAGGAACCAAACTAACACCCCCCCCCCCACCCGCCATGAATTCTCTGGGATGAGTGCTTTATCCCTCCCCCCACCGCCTGGCTGGTATCAGGGAAGATCCCTGCAGGAACCAAACTAACACCCCCCCCCCCCACCCGCCATGAATTCTCTGGGATGAGTGCTTTCTCCCTCCCCCCCACCGCGTGGCTGGTATCAGGGAAGATCCCTGCAGGAACCAAACTAACACCCCCCCCCCACCCGCCATGAATTCTCTGGGATGAGTGCTTTATCCCTCCCCCCACCGCCTGGCTGGTATCAGGGAAGATCCCTGCTAGCAAAACGCGAAAAGCTCTGGGCCAATCCTCCCCCCCCCCCCCTTGCACTTGGCTAAATGCAGGGAAGGATTTCTTTTCAGCCACAGGCAAACAGCCCAGTAGGAACGGCCACCTCAGTCCCCTTAATTAAATTCCCTTATTTCAACCAGGTTACCCTAAGCGATATCACTCTCCTGAGGATTACACAGCAAGATAAAGAACGGATGTTGCTTGAATGCCAGCAAACACCGGGACCATACGCTGCCAGGCTCTGTCAGGCAATGATACCAGATTACTTGCTACTAGCATGGCGTGGTCAAGTGTCCTACCATGGAGGACGGAATAAGGCTGCACTGCCCAGAAACCTTGTGGCAAGGCTTTTGGAGTACCTCCAGGAGAGCTTCATGGAGATGTCCCTGGAGGATTTCCGCTCCATCCCCAGACATGTTAACAGACTTTTCCAGTAGCTGTACTGGCTGCGAATGCATCCCAAGTGCTCAGGGCAAATTAATCATTAAAAATGCTTGCTTTTAAACCATGTTTTATATTTTAAAAGGTAAACTCACCTGAGGTCCCTTCCATGGGGTCATGGTCTTGGGTGCTGGCTTGGGAGGCTTGGGAGGGTACTTCAGTCAGGGTGAGAAACAGTTCCTGGCTGTTGGGGAGAACGGAGAGCTGGGTGCTCTCTGCCAGCTCGTCCTCCTCCTCCTCCTCTTCCCCTTCCGCGGAATCATCAGGTGTCCCTGATGAGATTATCCCCAGCTCGGAATCCACAGTCAGAGGTGGGGTAGTGGTGGCGGCCCCCCCTAGAAATGCATTTAGCTCAGCGTAGAAGCGGCATGTCCGCGGCTCTGACCCGGAGCGACCGTTTGCCTCCTTTGCTTTTTGATAGGCTTGTCTGAGCTCCTTGACTTTCACGCGGCACTGATCTGTGTCCCTATTGTGGCCTCTCTCCATCATGCCCTTGGAAATTTTTTCATAAGTTTTGGCATTTCGTCTTTTCGAACGCAGTTCAGCTAGCACTGAATCCTCTCCCCATATAGAGATCAAATCCAGTACCTCCTGTACGGTCCATGCTGGTGCTCTTTTTCGATTATCAGCCTGCATGGTTACCTGTGCTGATGAGCTCTCTGTGGTCACCTGTGCTCTCCACGCTGTGCAAACAGGAAATGAAATTCAAATGTTCCCGGGGCTTTTCCTGTCCACCTGGCCAGTGCATGCGAGTTCAGATTGCTGGCCAGAGCGGTCACAATGGTGCACTGTGGGATAGCTCCTGGAGGCCAATAACATCGAATTGCGGCCACACTAACGCTAATTCGAATTGACAAATTCGATTTTGGCGCTACTCCGCTCGTCGGGGTGGAGTACAGAAATCGAATTAAAGGGCCCTTTAATTCGAATTAAATGGCTTCGTTGTGTGGACGGTTCCAGAGTTAATTCGAATTAAAGCCACTAAATCCGAATTAAAGGTGTAGTGTAGACCAGGCCTGACACACTACAGGAGTGCAACTGCATCTGTGACACTGTAGCATTTTAAGTGTAGACATAGCCTAAGTATCCAAGAGCAGAGCAGAATCTAAATGGTGAATCTGTGTTATGAATGGCAGATGCAGTCCTTTGGTCAGGGAGAATCTTTTCTAAGACTTCTGGTTGCTTTCTGCAGCCCACCAATGTTACCTTAATTCTAGCTGGCTGAGGCTCCATCCAGATATTTCTCAAGAAGTAAACCCCAAACCTATTCAGACACTGGGTCATTCCATTATATCAGATGGGTCCGATGAGATGGACAGAGGGAGCTAGGTCTCATTAGCATATTGATGCATGTGCATATCTTCTTATTAATGGTTGAACAGGGGGGGTGATAATACTCAATGTTGCATTAAGAGCTTTTTTAGGGCAGAGAAACTATCTTCTGGAACATCTCACCGTACTCGGGACAACAGTTGTATCAACAACACTTCATTGTCAACAGTATCACCTGATACTTTGTAACATGATCATTGTGAACACTTTTGGGCTGATTCTCCCTTCACTTACAAATCAGGAGTAACTCCACTGAAGTCAACGGAGCTAGACTAGTGTCAGTGAGAGGGGAATCAAGCATTTGTCATCCATCATTAGGAGGAAGTAAATGATCAAAACCACCATTCAATTTCTGTTCATTTCCCAAACCTGACTGAGTGGGGTCTAGGAAAACTAAATCACCCTGAATACCACAAGAGTTGCCCAGGTAAATCTTCTTAATTATCTTTCCCAGAAAGGAAGATAGGATATAGGTCTATAGCTAACAAGATTGTCAATGTCAATAGATGATTTCTTGAGAAAAGGCCTGGAAATAGCTTCCTTAAGACCAAATGGCACTCTCAAGGGAGGAATTGACAATATTATCCACCAATGAGCCCAGTACTTCCCCACTGACCTTCACTGGCCAAGGGCAACATACATCCAACTCACAGGTAGTGGCCAAAAGCACCCCATTGCCTCCAGCATCTCAATGAATGGCATATTAAATATTGCCTGTCCCATTGGCTACAAATCCAGAACAAACTGCATCATCAGCACCTACCTTAAGGTATCAAGGGGCTCTTGTATAACACAAACAGGATTACTTGGGAGCTGGGTAAAATTTCTGGCTGTCTGGGAAAGTTTCATTGAGATAAAGCAATGAATGGAGTGAAGCACAGAGGGGATATATGGATAAAGGGGCATCTATGCGGCAGAGTTACAGAAGATATACAATAGTTTAACACATTACTGCAGATTGTATTGTTAAAACTGAATACAAAGCTGTGTGTCTTCAGCTTTGTGCAGTTTCATCATTTGTTATACTCAGATTCACCACCAGCATACCAGATTGCTGTGATAGGCTGATGATGAGTCCTGTTGGAGTGAAATGTGTGTCTACACTGTTAAATGTGGTCTAGAAAAAACTAGTTCTAAAAGCTACTTGTGGTATCATAGGAATTATAAATGGCTTGGTATGCTCACTGCATGTCAGTTTTCATAACTAATTTCTGGCTCACAGATGTTCTCAATAGAGATGGACCTGACTAAAAACTTACTTCCACCGTCTCCCCCACTCCCTCAACCAAATTTTGGAAAAGTGTCCTGGGCTAGTCTAAACCCCACATCCAAATACACCAGAACTTTGAAATATTTGGATCTGGCCTCTGATCAGAACCTTGTGATTCAGTTCCATCTCCAGTGTTGAGATCCAAGGTGTGGAAATAAACAGAAAGGTCTGGGTATTTCTCAAGGGTGCACCAAGCTCTTTTCTGTGGCTTTGCAATCAGATATAAAAAAATATCTCCCTCCTTTTTGCTGCCAAATATTAATGTTTGGTTTAAAGAGAACAGCAGTGTTCCTTATGTCTGTGGGTCGGGAGAGATTCAAAGTGAAGGTGTGACATGATTGACACAATAAGTACCAAAGAGATAAGTAGACCAACATCAGATAACATGAATTACTGCTTAGGGGTCATAAAGAATGGTCCTTTTGACATTTTCTAATGTTATAGTTAGACTGATAGAATCAAATCTCTATACCTGGTTGGGTGAAATATGCTAAAGCTTAGCTGCACTCTGTTATTATGCAACTTAGCACTGATAAATACTGAACCATAAACCATTGCAGAGTTCAAGAGATTTTTTAGTTTCAGAATGTTCTTCTGATGTTCCAGCATTGTAACTTGGGACTTATTATATATTGCTGTTTCTTTTAATCTAATATATTTAGTTTCAATGTCAGTTTTAGATATTCTCTCTGGAACTACATTTAAAAAAAAAAAAGGCTTGATCATCATCCAGCTTTATGGAAATTCAGTGTGAGCAATTATGAGCTGAACCTTGACAAGGTTGCATTTATAAGCCAGAACAAATAGGGGAGTTTATTGAGAGTGACTGTTCAGTGAACAGCACAAACAAAACAAAATGCAAATATGCTCACTTGGCTGTTGCCTGCATTGTGCTTTCTGCACTGATGGCATATGTTCTGAACTCCAGTATGTCTTCTACATGCCACTCTGTAGGGAATGTTGCTAAAGAGTTGCATATTATACTGCTGCTACTAGTGAGCTTAGTCAGTCAGGGGAACAGCCACATTAATGTAGGAAAGTTTGCTAATCCGCTTTTAAAATGAATGTGCTCCCATCCTACACTGATTCTTACACTGTCACTCACACTAGTGTTGGGTGCTCTCACTCTCTCTCCATCCTTGAAAGCTTTTAGCTTTTTGAAAGTTTTGTTTTCTCACTGAAATGGATCATTTTAAAATTTAAAAATTTATAACATATTGAATTTTGAAATGTCATATTTGGGAGTGGTTTCCCCATTTATCTCCTTTTTTTTCTTTTCCTTTTTGTGCCACTGAATGCAACTGAAAGTCCTATGTCTACTTTCTTTGGGAGAGCGTTGACCCTCTTCTTCTCCCCCTTCCACTTGTTAATTTTGACCCTGTGGTTTACTATTTTGTGATTGATCAAAACTTCCTCAGTTTAGGAATTATTACAGTGAGGCAAAAGAAAAAGTGAAACATTGTAACTCTGCCAGGATTTGGACCTTGCAGAAAAGGAAACATCTTTGAAATTCCAATTTTTTTCATAATATTTTCATTTGTTGATTACCTCTATTGGAGACACACACAGTTCTAATGTAGCTCTTAAGTAAATTTTCAATGATTTTCAATGAGCCTTAAGCTTTTCAGTGCCTAAATCACATCTGAAAATAGACCTTAAGCTTTTAAATCACATGGGCGCTTTAAAATAGTATCCCTTGTCTACATGTGGTAGTTGCCCAAGTTGGAAAAGGATGCCTCACGGTCACCCAACAGTCTGGTTGAACTATAAACTTGGATTGAAAAAGACGCATTGTTTAATATATTTTTATCCAAATGTAGAGAAATTAAGATTATCAATAGCTTTGTTATTTTCATTCTCATCAGCATTTTATGAGTGTTTGCTTCCAAATAGACTATAATGAACTCGATAGCAGACACAGGTATCACTATCCTCTTTTAGATTAAATCAGAAACACTCATTTGTGTATCATAGGCCCTATCAAGTTAATGGTGATCACCATAGGCTCACTGGTGCTTTTAGAGTAGGAGAGTCTGAGTTCTACTCTCACTCACACTGGGAAGTTCTCAGTGACTGTGGAAGTTCTAGGTGGCCATGGATTTGTTGCAAATGGACCTTATTTAATTTTGTCCATATTCACAAAAAAGACCTAATTAAATAACATTCTGTGGACCTGACTCAGTTTCCCTACACCTTGTCTAGTTGCTTATGCCTATGCAAAGTGAACTCAAAGTGGATGTAAAATGCTCCCATTCTGATCTGGAAGCATTTCTGTTACTAAGACTATGTCTACACTAGAGAGCTTAGAGCAGCACAGCTGTACCAATGCAGCTGCGCCGCTGTAAGGTCGCTCTATGGCAATGGGAGAGAGCTCTCCCCTCAGCATAATTAAACAACCCCCAACGAGTGGTGGTAGCTATGTCGGTGGGAGAAGCTCTCCCACTAACATAGCATGGTGCACACTATCACTTTTGCTGGTGAAACATATGTTGCTCAAGGGTGTGTTTTTTCACATCCCTGAGCAACATAAGTTTTGCCGATATAAGTGGTAGTGTAGACATGGCCTAACTTTTTATGGAAGATAAACAGAATGACCGACAGTCTACCTTATGGCATGTTGCTTAATTATTAAAAGACAGATTGAGAAATACAAAAAAAGTAAAGGAATGCAGTGAACTTCAGACAGTATAGGTTATGAATTACAACAGGTATACACATACTTTGTAAAAATTGTCAGCTATTCTATTTATAAATTCACCTAATTTGCCTCATTGTTCCTCAAATAGGTCAGATGCTAATCTAATACAGGAAGTGAGTCATTCCATCTTAACTGCAGTCGACTACACTTCTATAATTGGGATATGTTTTGCCAGCCCTTGTGACGAAATTGGCTGAAGTCACAACTGTTCTAAATGGGAAACGCATCTTTGTCTCTCCTGAGATTGTCCCACATCGAAAGCCTTTTGGTCTGATGTCCTACAATTGATTTGGAAGCATTTTACACAAGGTGATAAATCTAGGTCTGAGATTGTCTGCTAAATAATACATTACATTCCCCCCACTCCCGAAATATACTCTCCAGATCAGGTATAATTTCATAACAGTATGTGATGCAGATATATATTTTGTCATCATCCATGTCTAACGATGATCCTTACTATAGCAATGAATGGATCTGCACATCCTCTTTGTGCTATCTGAGCACTCCTTTAGATGTGCTCTGGAAAGCTATTACAAGAAAGAACTTTTTTTTATTTTGTTTGTTTTATGGCTTGCTTCCCTTAGCCTTTATTTGATGTCGCAAGGTAGTTATTTTTGCCCTCTGTATAATAAACTATGAATAGAGCTGATGAAAGCCAGGAGGGTATAAAAAATAACACAGTGCTGTGGTACTGAAAAGAAAGCTATGAAGCAGTCCATTTGTGCAATATACTGAAAGGAAAACACCAAGTGTAATCAGAGAAATTAATGAGTTTTGACCAGTGGAATCTGCTAGATAAGACTCAAAATGCTATTGAAATTCATTGAGCCATGGTGTATTGAACAAAGTCAAATTCTTAGAGTTAGATTTTGGCCTAAATAGCTGAGATAATTAAAATCACTGGGCATAATCTTATTCATGCAATGCAGGTTCATTTAATCTTTATTGAAATAAATGATTGGTAAATTTTGCTGAGGTGACAAATGCTGAGATTATTTCATAAAATTAATAAGAACATCAAAGTACAAAACCTTTTCTTATTTCTTTTTAAGTATTATTAATATTTTCCCCCCTCTAGGCAGTGAGTGTGCCCTACAGATTTAACTCAGATCACACTGGTGGGATGAGGCAACCATGAGAGTTAGCTCATTGTGTACCTGCAAAATACAGATGGAACAAAGCTCTAGGCAAGTTCAGCAGATGTCTGCTAGCATTTGATGCATGACTGAGTGCGCGACTCCATTGCAAACACCTCCAGGACACATCTACTCTTCAAATAACAGCAGGTTGCCTTTTTACAGCTAGCAGTGCTAAAAGTTTTGGCAATTAAATTACAGGTACAAAAAACCAAGCAATGAGAAAACAGGACACTGGCACCAATAATTAATTCCACACCTTACAATTCATTCTCATCTTCAGGCTTTTTGCAACAGGGACATTCACAAGTAATCATGCAGGCACTTCAGCTCTGAGCTGGAAAGGACACTCACAGGTATGTGTTCATTAGGCATTCATATGTTTCCTTTAAACATGTTACCACTTTGTTCTGCTCATTCATTTTCAAATAGCTACATGTCCATGTGGTGTTTTATCTGACATGGTACTGGAGATTGAGTTTTTTGCTTTCCTGTGCTCAAGGATTGTCAATTATGTTCATAGCCTTTCTGCCTACTAATGAGACAAAAAGAGGGATGAGCTTATGTTGGCAACATTTCTTTGAAGTTAAAATCTTTAGTAGGGCCCTATCATTTCTAACACCCTGTAGGGTACCTTAATATTCTTGATTGGAAGTTAGGTTTGGGCTGTATTTCACTTTCTTCCTTATCATGCTTTTTCAATGTGGTGCAGGTAGCTATGAAACTGTGATGCTTTTGTTTTCTGTGCTTCACCTTTACTTTTAGAAAAACTCTTGACTGTGTGGAGTCCAGTGGCACCTTAAAAACTAACAGATTTATTTGGGCATAAGCTTTCGTGGGTAAAAAACCCACTTCTTCAGATGCATAAAAATTACATATGCAAGCATAAATATATATATATACTGGCACACGAAGAGAAGAAAGTTACCTTACAAGTGGAGAAACAGTGTTGACAGGGCCAATTCAATCAGGGTTGATGTGGTCCACTCTCAATAATTGATGAGGAGGTGTCAATACCAAGAGAGGGAAAATTGCTTCTGTAGTGAGCCAGCCACTCCCAGTCCCTATTCAAGCCCAAATTAATGGTGTTAAATTTGCAAATGAATTGTAGCTCTGCAGTTTCTCTTTGAAGTCTGTTTTTGAAGTTTTTTTGTTGAAGATTGGCTACTTTTAAATCTGTTATAGAATGTCCAGGGAGATTGAAGTGTTCTCGTACTGGCTTTTGTATGTTACCATTCCTGATGTCTGATTTGTGTCCATTTATTCTTTTATGTAGAGACTGTCTGGTTTGGCCAATGTACATGGCAGAGGGACATTGCTGGCACGTGATGGCATATATCACATTAGTAGATGTGCAGGTGAATGAGTCCCTGATGGTGTCACTAGAGTAGATATGGGGACAGAGTAGGCAATGGGGTTTATTACAGGAATTGGTTCCTGGGTTAGTGTTTGTGGTGTGCTGTTGCTGGTGAGTATTTGCTTCCGGTTGGGGGGCTTTCTGTAAGCAAGGACTGGCCTGCCTCCCAAGGTCTGTGAGAGTGAGGGATCGTTTTCCAGGATAGGTTGTAGATTGCTGATGATGTGCTGGAGAGGTTTTAGCTGGGGGCTGTACGTGATGGCCAGTGGTATTCTGTTATTTTCCTTGTTGGGCCTGTCCTGTAGTAGGTGACTTCTGAGTACCCGTCTTGCTCTGTCAATCTGTTTCCTCACTTCCCCAGGTGGGTACTGTAGTTTTAAGAATGCTTGATAACGATCTTGTAGGTGTTTGTCTCTGTCTAAGTGATTGGAGCAAATTTGATGGTATCCTAGGGCTTGGCTGTAGACAATTGATTGTGTGATGTGTCCTGGATGGAAGCTAGGGGCATGTAGGTAAGTATAGCAGTCAGTAGGTTTCCGGTATAGGGTGGTGTTTATTAAATAAGTGATGGTCACATAAACTACAATTCATTTGCAAATTTAACACCATTAATTTGGGCTTGAATAGGGACTGGGAGTGGCTGGCTTACTACAAAAGCAATTTTCCCTCTCTTGGTATTGACACCTCCTCATCAATTATTGGGAGTGGACCACAGCCACCCTGATTGAATTGGCCCTATCAGCACTGGTTCTCCACTTGTTAGGTAACTCCCTTCTCTTCATGTGTCAGTATAGTTATGCCTGCATCTGTAATTTTCACTCCATGCATCTCAAGAAGTGGGTTTTTTACCGACAAAAGCTTATGCCCAAATTAATCTATTAGTCTTTAAGGTTCCACCGGACTCCTCGTTATTTTTGTGGATACAGACTAACACAGCTACCCCTTTGATTCTTGAGTGTGTGTGGATAACAGCCATTTTGTTCTCAGAATTGGTGCAGCCTATGTAAAGGAGATGTGCGCACATACAGTGCTTTGCCATGGAGATTTACTTTTGTGTTTGTTTTTCCATGAACATTCTAGCAATTGAGTTGTATAGGCCCAAATGTTTGTGCAAAAGCAATTTACATGCACACATAATCATGGATACCAAGTTTTAAACATGCACACTTTGCCCTTGAAATGCTTCTATTCCCCAGTCAGGGAAGAAAATCTGTGACTAATCTGACCACTAACAACTAAGCAGTACAGCTTGAGTTACAATTATGCATCATCAATCCCTAGTATACAAAATTTAATCAACTAAATCAATTCTAATACGTACAAATAACAAGTACATTTCCGGGAAATGCAAATTGCTGAGGATGTTCTGCAAGTCGGAAAAAAAAAACAAATTAGTCAAATACATTACTACTTATGAACCATTCTTTCTGTTCTAATGTTTTTATGTACTTTAACACTTCACAGCCCCCGCCCCCAATCCAAAGACTTTATAATCATCTTCATTTGAGTAAAATCCCTTTGTAATGCTCAAAATGGTTTTGTAATGAACATAGTGCAAATGGTTCTTGTTACTATATAAACTGAAGGGTTTGTTTGGCATCAGAGCACATGTGTGGGGACATTTTCAGCAATCTTCTGTTGCAACCCACATTTTTTTCCACATAGAGAAACAAAGCTGAAATCCTGGCCTCCTTGGAGTCATTAGGAGTTTTTTCATTGACTTCAATGGGACCAGGATTTCACCCCCAAGTCTTTATCCAATTAGGTCAGATTGCAGCTGTTCCTCTGCTGGAGAACTGAGTTGAAGAGTGTAGATGGCACCTTTTACCCTCACATAGTGCAGGGCAGTCAGGTTACTGATGTCGCTGCTAACTTTACAAACCAAATTGGGGGTAGCTGGATGAGAGTGGGCATGGTCAAACCTTCTTCCTTTCAGGTAAATGGATGGAAAGCACATCCTGCATCCTTTTACAGATGGTTAGTATGCTACTTCCAGAACTCAGGCATTCAGCCTGCCTCTAAACTCTCCTTTGTCCTATGACTGTAGAGGTGTTAATTGCAGACTTCATTTTAAATGGTCTCCTGCAACAATCTGTCCCACCTTGTATTTAGCTGTGACACTCTGGATATCTTTCCTAGACCTGAAGAAAGCTCTGTGTAGGTTGAAAGCTTCCACCAATAGAAGTTGGTCCAATAAAAGATATTACTTCACCCACCTAATCTCTCTCTGTCCTACATAAGCAGAATGCCTCAGGCTACCCCTAGTCAGCTACTACTTTGCATGTTCCCATCTCACTCATACCCTGCAGCTACTATGCTTAAAGGCACAATTTATCTCTTAAATAAGATCTTCCATGCATGACACTAAAAAAATTAGCTTTTATTTTTAGCTCCTCGAGTGTTTCAAGACAAACACTCTATAGATAAGTGCAAAGTACTATTGCTAATATTAATACTGACATGCATTTTCTGGTCAGCAGGCAATAATGGGCTTGCTATTAAAAAGCAAAGCTCCAGATATGTCAGGAGGTGAGGAATTCAAGGCATGCAATATCGGTGTGTGACATAGCATGACTCTTGATCATTCTACTGAGTGAGTTGTGAGAGCAGGGGACGGAAGTTGTGGAAAAAGTGGGCACTATAATCTTTGATCAATAATACCACAAAGCAATTGACAGGTAGCAACACTGCCCACATTTTCACAAGTGTAACAGGCTGTTCAGATGACACTGGCAAAGACTCTACAACCTACCATGATGGAAGCATTGAGTGGCAATGCAATAAGATACTAGACAGATCTACTGTGTATGGAGGTGAGTCTACAGGCCCAAAGCCAAAGGGGTGTTCCACCTCAACCATAGATTTCTGGCAATCCAGGCCTAGCATTTTGTATTTGTTAACATAACGTGAGCATATCCACCTAGCTACCAGAACATGTTGTTAACTAATGATGAGTCCACAACATAAGAGTTAGAAAAAATTAAAGTCAAGTATAAGACTGCACAAAGAGAAGAAATTATTGGCCAGACCATGTCCTGTCCTGTATGTCCAAGTGCGGGAGAAGAGGGCCCAAGGAGACCCTTAGCTCCCCTGCACTCACTACCCACATTGCGGGTAGCAACACTGGGAGAGGGATAAAAGAAAGCAGCATCTATGGAGTTGCTGGGTGAGTGGGTGGGTGGAAATGGGGACTGGACAGAGTCTTGGCTCCACCCTCACTTCATGTCAGGGGCCCTGCAGCTGAGCCAGCATGCCAGATAACATAAGTAGTGGAAAATATAGGGTTGGCACAGGGTATGTTCCTCCCCCACGCCCCGGAGCAGAGAGAAACCAGGAGGCAGATTGTGACTGAGTCACAATTTGCTTCCTAGGCTGCTCATAGACAGGGCTTGTAGCAAAGCCACAATTTATCCCTATGAGTCTAGGCTAGTACATCAGTCATAACCAAGGCAAAAGAAAATGGCATGAGGGAAGGGGGAAGGAAGGGTGAAAATTACAATAAATTGTATTATTTGGGGAAGAAAATTGTAAGGAATTCTGCTGTCTTATCCATATAATTTGGCTTGGCAACATTTGATTTTTATTTTTTAATTTTGACAGATAATATTAATGATTTATTTTTAAGTAGTGTTCAATTTTGATTGATCTAAATTTTCACAGTTGCAAAAAATTATGAGGGTGTCAGACTGGGGGGAATCAGATAATTATTTAATGGCAGTAGATGCTGAGATTCAAAAAGTTAAAGCTTTATAACTCTTAAAACCCAAATTGTCAACATCATGTGTTAAAATATACAAAGTAGGTAGCCTTAAATCAACCTCTATTAGGGGAGGGATACCTCAGGGGTTTGCGCGATTGGCCTCCTAAACCCAGGGTTGTGAGTTCAATCCTTGAGGGGGCCACTTAGGGATCTGGGGCAAAATCAGTACTTGGTCCTGCTAGTGAAGGCTGGATTCAATGACTTTTTGGGGTCCTTCTAGTTCTATGAGATAGGTATATCTCCATATATTTTAAATTATATTTCACAAGCAGCATTTTCCTTACTTGCTTCTCTGTAAATTTCAATTATTGTTGTATGGAAATATTGTTCCACGGGTTTGTGTGTATGGTGAAATCGTTGTATTGGCATTTATCATTACAAAGAAGCCTTTGAAGCCAACATTCATATAATGGAGGCAATTGCTAATATAATTATCATAGAATTGATTTCTCAAGTAAGGAGTATGTACTTTTTCCTTCAAACATGTTGTATGGTAACACAAATCTACAGAAGCTGTTGACTGGTGAGACTTTTGCCCCAAATCTGCAGAAATCAACAGTTCAGTAACTTGCTGTCACTGGATTAAAGCAGTCACAGCATTTCAATGGTAGCAGCTATGTGTACCTTGTTCCCTACAGCACCTCTGCTAAGCACAGATGTAATTAAATGAACAACTTTCCCATACTCCTTGGTGAAGGCCTGGAGGGCTGCTGGCCTGCCTTCCCATTATTCAGGAAGACTAATGCCACACCCAGGACTTTTAGGCCCTTCCCCGAGGCCACAATTAAATAATTCAAACAAAAAACTCACAAAGTAACACCGAACATAGCTATTCCCCTGACCGTGGACCACAGGGGCCTGGAGGCCTTTCACTGACAGTGCCTCTCTTTCTGGTCCAAGGCCAGTCACACGATCCAACCTCCCTCCTGTAGCTCTCTCAGCCCTTTTTAGAAACTACCTGATCACTTCCCAGCTAGGTCTGATAATCAAATTGGGGTGGCTGATCCGATTTATTCATTCTGTGCGGAAGGTGAGGTGAAGAACATTTGCATGACTAATCCCTCATGCAATGAACAAGTCTGATTAATTGTTTACAAAATGTTCTGGAGAAAGTAACTCTTTTATCCCTTAGGGTTCGAGGTGAGCATGTGAAGGGTCTCTTAGTAGCACTGCAGTGTAGGCACACATTGCTTATTTAGACTTATAGCCCTAAAGACTATAAGTCTATAATGATTTAATGTCATCAGAACACTTTTAGATCAGGTTTCTTTCCAGCATGGGCAATTTGTGAACAGCATTTTTGAGGGAAGTTTGACTTATTCTTTCCTTAACTTTCACATCCTATGCACTGTTTCTGATAGGATGTAAATAATTTTTTTTTATATAAACATTATAGTTTATGTTCTTTTAGATCCTTAGAGATCAGAAGCTATGGACTCCATTCTGGGAGGTGCTGAGCACCCTAAACTTTAATTGTCTTCACTGAAAGTTGAGGTAGCGCAGCCCTCCTAGGAGTACTTGAAGGATCGAGACCCATGGCAGTATAAAATATTAATGCTTAGTGTTGCCCTTTTGGCTCAGGCAGTTAGCCAATATTCAGGGCTTCAAAGGGTTGTTTCCATTACTGGGGAGACATTCATTATACAAGGCAGGCATTTCTTTGGTAAGCTCTTGTTTGTTTACAAAGAATGTACACAAAGCCCTGTTTCCCTGAACACAATAGAAACAAGCAACAGCAGGCAGTTTCCTTACTCACAATTTACAAGCCTGTCTTTCCAGCCAGTCCTGTGTCCCAAAGAGCTCCCGCTCAGGGCCACTTTCACAGCTGCTTCTCTTGCTGTCTGCTGACTTTTTGGTGGCTTTTTCCTCTCTCTCACACAGCTTTCCAAACAACTCCCTAGTCCCTACATTTTCAGTAAGTCTTAGGAAAACCTCTCAGACTACATGACTTGCTCATGCTTTGCTGTGTGTGGCCAGTTACCTTGGGCAGTAGCGTCTATTGTCTCTCATTTTCTGGCTCCATAAAGAGATTTAATTTTTCCTTCCCATTAACGCTGATGACACTTCTTTCAGGCTTATGAGGTCTATGATTGTCTATAGATCAAAGACCTGCTTGATGGAAGCCATTAAAACTTCCAGCATAACATTACTTTATTAATAGATTCCATAGCATCTAGCATTCTATGGCACTAGAGTCTAGAATTTCATTTAAAAATGTATCCCAAAATACTTTAGAGTTAAAATTTACATACACAGACTTAGGGCCTGAGCCAGCTCTCTTTAATGTCACTGTACAGATCCTATTGACCTCAATGAGAGCTGGATCAGGCTCCTTTATAATAAATAATATCAAAGGGAGAAAGAAATTAAGAAATATGCACACGGGCAGGATCGCTGAGATAGTTTAGACCCAACAGTGAGATTTCTGAAAAAGTTTTACAAACCTGAATGTTCGCAGAAAGTTTCCATTAAATTATTGTTAAATGTTGCAGCAAAAAGAGGTTTTCTAAAATAAACATTTCCTATGCACTATTTACAAGCTAACCACATGACTGGCCAAAACTTGCTGCAAGGTTGGGGGTAAGGAGCCCTGCCCAGCCCCCGAACCCACACAGTCTGTACAATCATGTCTCAGAGTTATAGCAATGGTACAAGGAGACCACAGAGCCTGCTGCTGAGTGACTGAAGAAACAACAAAGGAAGGTTGAAGCTACTCACTGCTTTACTCCCAAAGCACATTTGAAACAAAGTGTCAAAGTAGATGTGGGGTCAGTGGGGCAGGGAGCTACTGAAATATTACATGAACAATCCTTGAAAATATATGGCCAAACTCAGTTCTCATTCACATCAGTGTAGCTCCAGGAGAATTGTCCCATTGTAATAAGAACACATTTCTTCTGGTTTTTTTCACAGAATAAGTATAATAAATTGTGATTCATCAGACAACTGACAGCATATTTATGGCAAATTAATCTAAATTATGCCCAAATATATATGTACAAAACAGCTAGGGAAAGGTGTGGTGGTTAACTTCACACATAATGTTTAAAATCCTGGGCTCAGATCTTAAATACAAACAACCAATCCCTTCCCCAAAACACCTTTAACTCAAATGTGAGTTAGGATTATTAGTCTAATCCTCAGGATGTTTATCTGTTTCACAAAATAACTAATTCATCTGTCTCAGTTGGTATTGCCTATGCAGGAGAGACACAGTCCTGCAATATATACTAGGCTGTGGATCAGAATCCAGGTGCATGGCATAGTGACGTGCAAGGTGTGCAAGGAGGTCATACCAAGCCGTTAGTTACATTTGCTTTCTTGTGCAATAAAATGCCCTGGTCTATACTACACATCAGGTGATTTTCATGGATCTACTAAGGTGTTTTTAAATTAGGAAAGTCAAGGAGGCTAAATCTTAATGTTAGTTACGGTATGTGGACAAGAAGCCCAAAATTAGGGCCATATATTACCCTCGATCCACAGCCGTTGACTAGAGTTCACACAAAGATCAAGTGTAGAATTTGGCCTTAGTGAAGTACAAAAATGTTTGTTTTGGCCCTTCGCACATACAATCACCCATCTGCACACAACTGTGGTAATTGTGCAGCATAGGTGCACAGTGGCACATCGACATTATTTGGAAGTGGCTGTTAAAGCCTCTGCCATAGGCTTAAGTCTTAATACTCCATTAAGATGAATGGCACAGTTCACATCTGTCTGAAGTTGTCTGCAGATTCGCTGCATTGGCTACATTTGGTTTGTGTTTGGGAGATTTTCTTTACAACAGTAAAGGCTAGAAACTTATTGGAGGGGAAAGAGAGGAAAGAGAAGAAAGAAAGAACACTTGGAGTCGGCAAAATCTAAATCTGTCATAGAAGCTAACAGTGTGGGGAATACCTGGCAGTGTGGGGAAGGGGCTGTGACCCTGCCACCCTCCCCACACTGCCTCCATTGCCTTGACAGAGTCCTGCTCTGAGCAGACCAGCTCAGGAGCATCTATTGCTGGAGGCGCTTGGGTGGCCAGCCACACAATGTTTTAGTATCATTTAGAGTTGAATATAATTATATATACTATTATAATGTATAGAGCTATACTGATTATTATTTTATTATAATATTTGCATAAAATGGGGCAAGAATCTTACTATGGTGAGAAGAGAAGGAGAACTAGCACAATGAGGGCCCTGTTTGTATTCCTTCCACACTTAACTGATGTGCCAGGAATTCTTATACAGATATAAAGACAGACACTGTGACTGGGGGGTGGGGGTGGGGCACCTGTGTGAGAAATCCTCACAGTCATCGGAAAGAGAAGTGCTGTTGTGTCCCATTGGCGTTACCCTGATGGGATGTGGCGGCAGCACAGTCTCAGATGTGGAAACAAAAAGCTTTTTCCATAGCATGAATTAGTTACCTAATACACTGAATGAAGGGACTCTGTCAATTTTTAAGGGTTTATTTATTTATTTATTCAAGACAGATCCCTAGGGTGGGAAATCCATGGAAAAGGAAGCAGTGCCTACAATAATGGGGTCTTGGTCTATGACTAGGGCTCCTACGTACCACAGTAATAATCATAATATTTACAAATGAAAGGTTTAATGTGAAGAGGGGAAAAAAAGAGTGACCCGAAAGATCTGGACATCAAAGCGCTTAGTCTTCTGAATGCATTAGTAGGGATGGGAAGCACAAGCAATGTTTACATTTACAAGAGGCCCCCCCCCCCCCCCCCCCCAAAGAATCAATTCAATTCCCTGCCACACTTTACAGTAAACTATTCAGCACCTCCCATTTGGTTTTTTTCCCCTTTAGTTCCAACACACTCAGATCTTTAGCTGTAATGAACTACAGGACCTGCTTCTCTGTTTTGTTGCTCCAGTGGAACTACTGTCCAGACAAATAGACCAAATTCATCTAAGTCAGTAGAGTTACTGACAATAGGGATGAATTTGGCTAAATAGGTGTAGCAGTGTAGTCACACTATGCAGTGTTTCTCAACCTGTGGGCCACTTGTGGCCCAATCAGCATACAGCTGCAGCCCATGTGACATCTTCAGGGCCATACAGGTAGTATATATGTTGTATGGATGCAGCCAACATAACACATAGAGAGCTGTATATGCGGCCCACAATGGTAAAGTGATTGAGAACCACGGCGTATAGCAGCACTGCTATAATGGCATTACAGCTATGCCGCTAGCGGGCTGTAGTGTAATAGACACTTCCTAAGTTGACGAAAGGGGTTTTTCCATCAATGTAGGTAATCCACCTCCCAGAGAAGTGGTAGCTAGGTTGACAGAATCTGTCAAGCTTGTGGTGTCTACATTAGGGGGTTAGGGTTGACCTAACTATGTCACACAGGGCATGAAATTTTTGACAGCCCTGAGTGATGTAGCTAGGTTGACCTAAGTTTTAGGTGTAGACCAGGCCAGAGTCACAGGATAACTAGAAAACAGAATTACAGATGTACTGTATGTTATTCTACAAGTCACATCCCATCAGCATTATTTATTTATATTATAGTAACACCCAGTGGCCCCAGCCAAGATCTGGCTCTATTATGCTAGGTATGGTACAAACACATAACAACTGTCACTGCAAAGAGTTTACAAGACAGACAAAGTGTAGGAGAAAGGAAGTATTATTATCCCAGTTTCACAGATGGGAAACTGAGCCACAGAGAGACTAAATTATTTGCCCAAGGTCACACAGGAAGTCTGTGACTGACCCAGGAACTGAACATTTGTATCTCGAGTCCCAGTCTAGTGCAAGATCCTTCCACAGCCACCTATATAGGTAACATTTTCAAAAGCACTTAAATGTCCAATTGACTTTCAATGGGACTCATGTTCCTAAGTCACATAGGCACTTTTGAAAATTCCACTTTATATCATCAAAAGATGCCCTGTGTTTTCTGAAGATAGAGAAACAGAGCATAGGAAAACATGAAAAAAAAATCTAACATTGCACAAATACAGCACATGGCCATTGCTGCACTTTGTAATCATTACTAACTGGGTTTTACAAAACCTTTTGTTGTGAAAGAAGTTATTCTGTAAGCAACAGAAGTGAAGCTTCTCAGTAGAACCAGAAGTACCAGGTTAGTTCTTTCAATCAAATTATTTCTTTGTACTGTTGCCTTCTTGTATGGAAATAACAGTGAGATAATGTAAATAATTCCTCTAGGTTCAAGCCCTACCTAGAGTATCCTCAGCAGTAATGATTGTTAAAGAGGGGGAAATATCCTGCCTCCTCTAGCTCTAATAGTGGATAGGGAATTATGCTAGCTGAAACTTGCTTATAAATACTCCAGTTGGTGCTGTGATTCATCAACCGAAAAGCAGGCTGGAGCATGCAGGGAGGTTTGTTTTTCCAGTTGTGACTTTGAGCAAGTCCAGACTGATGTAACTAGTCATCACTTTCTGACTGTTAACACATCCATGCCGGGCTCACTGCACACAGTTGTTGTTCCTGAGCAGAGTGGGTGGAGGTGGTAGTTCCAGGAAAGTGAGCATCACTTGATCAGTGCATGGATTGACATGGGAGAGTAGCATATGTAATAAAGTATCACATTTAGGCATCATTATATCATGTGTGTCTGGATATTAAAGAAGCTTTCAACAGATGACTAAGTGACACAATTACTGAACTAGAATCTTGACATTCAGTGCATTCATTATGGCTGCCAAGACAGATTAAAACAATCACATTTGCTCTTTCTACTGGAAGGTCATAAGCTCTTTAGATTTTGACCATTCAAGTGCCTTTTCAAACGTATTAGACAAAATAATAACAACAATTATATTAATTAATTTTTTGAGCAAGTCCTATTAGGTATGGTCCCTCCTATATGGTGTAGGTCATGTGATGCCTCCAGTTCAGCTATTAGCCAAGGAAGTTACTCTAAGCCAGGGGTTCTCAAATTGGGGGTCAGGACCCCTCGGGGGTCGCGAGCTGTCAGCCTCCACCCCAATCCCCGCTTTGCCTCCAGCATTTATAATGGTGTTAAATATATTTAAAAGTATTTTTAATTTATAAGGGGGGTCGCACTCAGAGGCTTGCTATGTGAAAGGGGTCACCAATACAAAAGTTTGAGAACCACTGCTCTAAGTTATCAATTTAATAGTAAAATGATTGGAGGGTGATTACATAACTTACATCAGTTCAGTGTCATGTGTTGTCATCTAAGCCATTAAGTATTTGTTCATGGATTAATATGTTGCACTAGAGTGTATCTGATCACAGTTTGCAATGAGATGTTTAATAGGAAATGCAAATATAATTTACTCCCACATTAAGGCCCATTTGAACTACTGTAACAGTGTAAGGCCCCTTACTGTAAATGAGAATCAGGCCCTTATGTAAAGGAAGTGACCTCATTCCATACATGACTAATACAATACAGCACTTCCACAATGTTTAAAGACACAGAAGCAATATGTTTTTGTGATGTCAGCATAATCCATGTACCACTTCAATAAAGATGCATTTTATCACACTAGACATAAACAGGCAGCTTAAAGGTAGGGTGGAATCACTTTATTTTCTCCATGAATATTAAAATCACAAGCAGTGTGGCTAGAAGGCAGAAAATCTGCATATTTATGAATAAAAGACTGGCAAGTATGATAAAAGCATCCCCTTTATTGATCACAAGCTGCTCTATTAGATTCAAATAATAAAACCAAATAATGTTACAACCTTTAAATGCTGGAGTTCACCAAATGTGAGAGGCTGCATGCAGGTGCACTGATATTGGTAGTCCAAAGGGCAAGCTGTTATCAGCTACTGTTACCTGCGAAAGTACATGTGACACTGGGATTACAAATGGTAAGAAGCAGGAGGCAGGGATGAAAATGAGAAAAAGAGAAGAAAAAGCCCCTATAAAAATAAACACTCTATAATAAATATAAAAATATGACCCAAGGCTGGAGCTTTTCCTTTTCAAAGTGCATGGCCTGGGGTGTGCCTGTTGTGAGCATGATGGGGTTGTTGATGGTAAAACCCAGTATAATACAAAGAATTCCTTGTTATGCTTCCTGAGGATTTATGCTTAGTGATTGTAGCACGGGCTCCATTTTCTGGATTTGGCCAGTTGATCATTTGCCCACTGGTTTATCCCTGCCTGCATTCGCGGTGATTTTAGTCAAATCCAAATAGCTTAACTATTGAAAACAAAAGTTGTGGCAGGGTAGTGGGCAACCGCCACAGTTCAATCAGTGCTGCATTCTACCATGCTGTGCCTAGGAAAATATGGGTAGGCAGATGAGGGGCAAAGCATACTGGGCCAAATTCGACTCTCAGTGGCATGTGACACCCAGCTGAAGCCTGAGAAGGGAATCTGGCCCTCCGGGTGTACATTTTAAAACCCCATTTACAAAACTAAAGGATCCTACTCCCCAGAATATGGCCACAGCTGTGCTTCATGCCCACAGGGCACTAATAGAATCCTGATGGGGGGACGCCCTCCCTAAGCAGCAGCATCGCTGCCCACCCCCCACTTGAATTCACAGTCCCATACTCAGCCACCCCTTCTTATCATATATGTCCATGGAGCAGCATGGAGGAATGATGCTGGCAGGGAGGTGGTGCATCCTTCAATGTCCCTGCATAATGGGTGGGGTCTCCCTGGCTGAGAGATAACAAGGGGCTGAGCAGCCTCCTTCTCTGGCACTGGACCAGGCTGACCGTTCTGAAGTGGCCCAAAAGATATCCCCAGGGAAAGGTAGTAGAGGGTGAACCTCTGAGCACCCTTTACCTCCCAGTCCCCTCACCTCAAACAGCTGATTTTGAGGTCACAGCCTGTCTGCCCCACACAGGTGGATCAGTGGGAGTTAATGGCTGCCAGGAAAGAGGGAGATTCAGAATCAGTGGCGGGGGCAGGGAGCTCATGTGGTCCCTGTCTCCTTCGGAGCCTCTGCAGATTCCAGTCACAGAGTGGCTGAGCAGCAGCTCTGCACTCCCTACCAGACTATCTTGACCAGCCTTAGGATCAGTAAAGCCAGCCCAGATCCACAGTCTGTAAGAGGAGCGGGCCTGAGTGGGCTCTAAAGCACTAACTGAACCATTACAAATACATTTGCAGTTTAAAATTTTGGGGTCTCTCTTTCTCCTTTGCTTAGCTCCCAGACTGTGCTTTCAGGAATCAATTTCCAATGCAAAAGACGTTGACTTCACTACCTAGGATACAATGATATGGGCTAGGTATCCTCATGCTTCAGGGTACAAAATTATCACCAGCTGGGGACAGGAGACATTCCCCTCCCCCCAGTAATATACATTGGAGTTAGAATCATAGAATATCAGGGTTGGAAGGGACCTCAGGAGATCATCTAGTCCAACCCCCTACTCAAAGCAAGACCAATCCCCAGACAGATTTTTACCCTGGGTTTAGCAGGCCAATGCTCAAACCACTGAGCTATCCCTCCCCTCTTGAGGCCTTGGCTACACTTGGGACTTCACAGCGCTGCCGCGGCAGCGCTGTGAAGCGCGAGCATAGTCGCGCCGCTGTACAGAGAGCTCTCGCAGCGCTATATGTACTCCACCTCTCCGAGGGGAGTAGCTTGCAGCACTGTGAGCGAGCGTGCAGCACTGCAGGCACTGATTACACTGGCGCTTTACAGCGCTGTACTCGCTGTGCTCAGGGGTGTGTTTTTTCACACCTCTGAGCGCAGCAAGTTGCAGCGCTGTACAGGGCCAGTGTAGCCAAGGCCTAGGTGTATCATTGGATTTTACATCTTCCTTTGAAGCAGTCAACACTTGCCACTCCCAGCAATAGAATGCCAGATTAGAAGGAGCCTTGGTCTGTTCCAGTATCTTTTGTTACTACAGTACGTCACATTTAAACAAGTTCAGAGTGTGCAAGAAAATGCTTTGGTTTAGGAGCTGGAAAGCCATCAAGACTGTACTCTGAACTCAAAAACTGGCAGGCAAGTGAGGCAAAAACTGGCTTATACCTACAATTATTTATTTAAAAAGGTAAATGTACAGGGAAATATTACTGGGCCTAATTGCAGCATTTAGCCACTGGTCTGAGCGGTGTAGCTCCTCTTTACAGAGAGCTCAAGGGAAATTTGGTCAGTCCATTTTTAATATCTCAACCAGGGATGAAAAAATGACATCTGTGTCTGATGGGATAATTGGATCTTTTCCTGAGCTTTTCCTTCCCCTCTCCTTTTCACCTCCAAATAGACAGGCTGAAGTTTAATATAGGCCTTTGAGTCCATTAATCCTCTGTGCTCATTAAGTTTATTCATTAGCTGTGATTAACAGGGGAAAGCTAGTACTGATGGGGGATTTATCCAAGCATTTTTAAAACTTGCTAACGGCTCGTACAGAAACCTAGAGTAGACCCCCAAAATGACAACCCTGCACTCATTATATTACATTTTAGCTCCCCAATTATCATTTCATGGTAAGGAGGGGAAGCACTAATATAGCACATTGTGTAATGCTGACAGATGCCAATCAGGGGGATTGAACCTGGGATCTCTCTGAAGCTTACTGTATGAGCCTCAGCTGCATGAGCACATGCCTGTTACTCAAGGCTGTAGCAGACTCACTGATTGCTAGATGGTCTAGGTGTCACTAGAGGGGAAACAGAGCATCACATCAAGCAGGCATGGGTTACACTTCACTTTTTCACAAAGATGTATCAATATTAATTAATTAATGACTGCCCAATAAATATTTTATGTTTAATACAGATGCCCACCTCAGCATTTGAACTGTAAATCTGCCATTATGTTATGTAATATATACACTCCACCGTCATTAAACTCTAATTACACACAAAAAGGCTACCTTAAAGTAACATTATTAAGTTTGCAAAGTCAGGTATTCAAAAGTTAGGAAATGCCAGAATTAAGGTGGTTGGTGTGCTGTATCAGGCTATCACATATCATAGTGCTTAGAGCACCCTCCTGAGACATGGGAGACTCCCATTCAAATCTGATTTTTGAGCATGGATAGTATTCTATACCTCTTAATACGTTCAAAGCAATGCTTTTATTGACTTCAGTTACAGCTGTGAGTGCTCAGCTGTCCTGCAAATCAAACCCAGGGCCTCATGTCAAGCATTCAACTCTCTCTTCCAGCAGAACTCTGCCTCATTCACTACATGTGATGGTTCTTTGGTACTCAGTATTATGAGTCAGCCTGTTACCCCCTGCCTCCAGGCAGTCTTGCTTGTAGTGGTTTGCGCCCACCCACTTCCCAGCACCCAATAAGACCACTGCCTTTCAGTCATTCAAGCACTCTCCTCTGGTCTCTGTCAGCCCTGTCTTCACCTTGCAGGTTAACGAGGTGAACTGCAGTCCCCGAGTCCCATTGAATCATTCTCCTGTGATATCCAGTCACTATCACTGGCTACTCACAGAACGAACAAAGTTTTAACTAGAAATGACAGATGGTGATGGAAGCAAATGCTCACAACAGCAAACAAAATCATAAAACTTGAACCTGGGCCTATACCTAGTAATAGTTAGCTTTCCTTTCAAATAAAGTAGGTCCCCCCCCCCCCCAAAGTTCAGCCTGTTGCAGAGCTGGTTGACTTCACAGGAACCAGAATCCAAACTTTCATCAGAATCTCCCCACTCCCAAGATGTCTCCTCAGTGAATGGATTCAGGGTACCTCTCCCTCCTCTGTGTTATACTGAAACAGTCTTTGGTTTGCCCTGTTTAGGAATAGAAACAAATGTCTTGTTGTTATGTTGTTTTTTTAACCTTCAAGAGGTTTCAGTTGTTTTCAGTTGTCTCTGATGGTTTTCCATGGAAAGTCTTGGTATTGAGTAAGTCTAAACAAATGAGACTTGCATTTCATCACCAGCTAAACCGGGCAGGATGACACCACCATCTTGCCTGAATGGGCCATCACTGAGGCACAGTGTCCCCTGGTGATTAAGTTTTACTCCAAGTCCATCATTGTTCCTTAAATATTACCCATAAATACATCCTGCAAGTCGCAATGATTATGATTCTTGACAAGTTATAATCTTTCTGTAGATACCGTATGTGTTACTCTTTATGGATAAGTATCCTGTAAGGTGTGTTTGGGGTAGTTTGTCAGATCTGAGTTGTTTGCAAAGAACAGGGGGCCCTTTGCCTGGGAGCCTCTGTGTCGCACTACCCACCTTCCAGGTCCTCCCACTGGGGTCTGATGATGGTGGGTGGGCTCAGCACTGCACAGGTCACCTTCAGAGGTTCCTCTTTCCTCCTTTCCCTGGAGGCCTTTGACTCCCAGTTTTTATTTTACATAATTAATATAATGAATTAATTTTACCCACTGAATTTACTTATTGAAGGCCCCCAGTCACTTATATCCAATGAACATTTTTGGGGGCAGAATTTTTAACATAGATGCCTGAAGTTAAGCACCATACTCAAATTTAGGCATACAAATAAAAGTGGGCTGATTTTCATAGGTGCTGAGCACCAACAATAGGAGCTGTGCCTGGTCAGCACTTCTAAAAATAGGCCAGATTCATTTAAGTTCCTGGCTTTAGGTATTGTTAGAGACTTTTGACCTATAACTCAGTATACAATCTAGGCAAGAGTGTGGGAGGCCCTTGCCCAGGAATTATTCTACATAATACATAATCAAATGTCTTTATATTTTGTTAAATATACTGAATTTGCCACCAGGAGTTTTTGGGATGGTGCACGATAAATTAAAGTGTGTACAGGAGGCTGCTTTACTCTCCTGCTAGATGCTTTTCATGTGACATCTTGCTTATATCTCCCTGCCCCTTAATACATATGCTACACTAATTTTACACTCCCTTGCATACTTAATTTGGTATAAGTTACACTACTTTTCTACTCTACACCCTGCACCTGTTTCCTATGCACACCAGTGTTTATGTCACCACTGAATTTGGCACACTTCCACTGACCTTCACTGTCTTTCACATCACATCTGAATTTTGCATCTTGTCAATTAAAATTGAATTTAAAAAACCCCCACACATTTAGAAATATTGAGCACCTGAAATTCTTTCTTTAAAAAAAAAATTTGGGGGGCACTTTTTTGTTAAAAGTAAACAGCTATTTTTGAAGCATGGGCAGGACCTTAGGCTAAAATTTTCAACAACATCTAAGGGACTTAGGAGGACAAGTCTAACTGAAAACTAATGGTACCAGTGCGCCTAAATTCTTATACACTTTTGGAAATCCTACTTCTAGTGTCAACCATGGTGGTCTTCTGATGTGGCATTGTTATTATGATTAATGATTGCTATATTGTTGTTTATTTATACAGCTCCACAAAATGCATATGGCACAGAAATAAAAGACAATGAAGGTATGTCTATGCTAGAATGTTACAGCAGCACAGCGACAGTGCTGAAGCCATACGGTTGTATCCTGTGGCATGCCATGACATTTTTAGTCAGGCACGCAGCAACTTTTTAGTGAACGAATTTTGCACTAACCTTTCCATCTTGACAAAGAATTATTTGTCCTGCTAGCTCTGTTCTATCATGGAAGATTCAGTTCTACTCTTGGCTGTCCTAGGTGGTCCAAACTTTCTAGTGACATTCCACAAGATGGTGTCTTCCAGCTGATATGACCTGGCGGCACATGAGGTTTGTGAGAGGTCACGCTGTGCAGAAGATGCTCCTTTGTTCTACAGTGTGCATTCGGGAGCTGGATGGAATAGTCACATGGGCCAGATCCAGCCTGTAGGCCACCAGATGGGCCACATTTTTATGAATTCTGGGACATGCAATGCATGCACTGCATATATAGCCACTGGCTGTAGTGCTACAGTGTAGATACTTACTGCAGTGATAGAAGGGGTTCTTTCACAGCTGTAGAAAATCCACCTCTCCAAGAGGGGTAGCTTGGTCAATGAACCTAGCAATGTCTACCCTGAGGCTTAGGTCAGCTTAATTACATCATACAGGGCATGACATTTTTCACAACCTTGAGTGATGTAGTTAAGACAACCTAACTTTGTAGTGAAGACCAGTCTTTAGTCTGATTTTCACCTTGCTTACACTGCTTTTACGATGGTGTAAGCCCACTGACTTTATACCTAATTCATACTAGGGTGATAAGACAATTGGACCCAAAGTCACTATCCCAAAGACCTTAGGCCCCGATCCTGCAAATTGTAGTGTGCAAGTGAATTTCTGTGCCTGTGTGGAATCCCTGTGGATGCAGTAGTCCACGTGTATGCCCCACATCGCAGGATGGGGCCCTAAATTAAGAAGGTGAGAAATTCAGTCAGGGAAGGTAGACAAGCGTTAAAGAAACATGATTATGAAGATGCTGAACTTAAGGATACAAGCATTATGAGGGTTACAGGTGAGATTTATCTGTCTCTCAGAACATATTTCCTTGATTCACTAAGAGTTGCTTCTGACTTATTAAAGTTATGTGGTCAAAGTGGGCTGGTGGGGGTTGGAAATCTTTAGTTAAGCTGACCCATTTTCCCCTCCTTACCTTAAATGGAGTTTTGCATGTTTTGCATTTACTCACATCTACAGACCATAAGATACCGGTAATTAAAATGTAAAATCTAATTAAAATTAAGATGATCTAAAAAGTGAATCAAATACCTTATATCTTTCTTTAGAAGACATGACTTCTATCACATTTAATTACTTTCCCTGTGGCTGGCCTAGTAAAGATCCAGCTTCTAAAGGAGGACAGCTGCTATTTAAAAACTGCATGATAAAGATTCAGACACTAAGAGCTTCACCTGCTGCAAGATGTTCAACACCTGGCTTTAATCCAGCAAAACATTTAGGCACACACTTAATTTAGAGCACATGAATAGTCCCATCCACTCCATTGGGATTACTCATGTGCTTTAAATTAAGCACATTTCTAAATACTTTGTTGAATCAACATCAGCTTGCTCATTAGTAGGGGAGGTGCCACAGTTATGGTACAAGCCTATGCCTGGTGTGGGTTCAAGGTGTGTGGGTTCAAGTCCACGTTCTGCAACAGACTTCTTGTAAGATCCTGTACAAGCCACTTAGCTTCTCTGGTCTCTGCCTGTAAATGGGGATACTAATAACTCCCTACCTCACCGGGGTGTTGTGAGGCTAAGTACATTAAAGATTGTGAGGTGCTCAGATACTACAGTAATGGGGACTATATAATTATCACAGATAAATCATGCAAGCCCTACAGGAAGGCAGCTTCTAAGGTCCCTTCTGCTCCACAAACGCAATACAGTTGTGGGTGGGGAGGGACTGAGAATGTGGTTGCCTCTGAACTTGGCAGAAGCCAAAGTATGGTTCTGTAAGGCAGTAGGGTGACCAGACATCCCAATATTATTGGGACAGTCCCGATTTTAGGGGACTTGTCCCACCTCCCGACCTTACATCGGTCGGGACGCCCTTTGTCCCGATATCAGGGACCGTCCGGACCGCAGCCGCGGCGCCACCACTCATCGCTTCCTGGGGCAGCTCCCAGCGCCCGCCCCTGGGCAGGAGCGTCACGTGCTGCAGGGGCGGGGCTTGCAGGCACTGGGAGCGGGCAGAGAGTCCTCCACTCCCCCACCCGACCCCACCCTACCCGCGACTCTAGGAGCCAGAGGGACCAGCCTGCCGGATGCTTCCTGGGATGGGAGCTGCCCCAGGTGAGCACCGCCGGGACTCCCCACCTCGCCCCCTGGCAGGTCCCTCTGGCTCTTAGGGTGGGGGGCTCTGCGTGCTGTCGGCACCTGCAAGCCCCACTCTGCGGCTCCGGCAGCTCCCACTGGCGCTTTTCCCAGCCAATGGGAGCCACGGAGCTCGCGCTTGTGGAGGGCACAGCACGTGGAGAGTCTGGAGACTCCCCTCGCTGCTCTCACCCTAGGAGCCAGAGACCTCCCAGCAGGGCTGGTGAGTGCGGCCAGGGAAAGGGGCAGGGTGTGATGGAGTGAGTGTCTGGGAGGTGTGTGTGGGGCGCTGGGCTGTGAGGGTGTGGAGGGCGTTGGGCTGTGAGGGAGGTTTGTGTGTTTTGGGGTGCTAGACAGTGGGGGCCTGTTGGGGGGTGCTGGGCAGTGGGGGAGATCTGTGTGTGTCAGGGCACTGGGCAGTGTGGGTCTGTGTGGGGCATTGTGTAGTTGTGGTGGTGGGGATGTGGGGAAGGGCACTGGGAGGGAGGAAGGAAGGGAGGGAGGGGAAGTCTGTGTGTATTGGGAAGCGAGTGGGGGGTTCTGTGTGGGGTGCTGGGCAGCTGTGGTGGGGGCTGTGGGCAGGGGGGCGCTGGGCGGTGTGTGTGTGCACAGAACTGTGCATTTGTGGTGGAAGGGTTGTAGGGGGGCTCTGGGCATAGTGGATCCAGGGGGCGCTGGGCAGGGGAGCTGTGTGGCGCAGCATGGGCCCACCCCCAACAGGAAGGGGCACGCTGGTAGCACAGGGCCAAGTGGACCAGTGTGCCTCTGGCTCCGGTCGGGGCTGTGCACCTGTGTCTGTCGTTGTCCTCCACCCCACCCCCCGCTCGCCCAATGTGTCCTGATATTTCACTCTTGCAATCTGGTCACCCTATAAGGCAGTGACCTAACTCTGTTAGGAGTCACTTATGTATATGCCATGTTTGTAGTTAGAGCTGAGAAAATCACCATGTTTGTAGTTAGAGTTGAGAAAATAACACAAGTGATTTTTTCCCCAATAATATTTACTTGAGCATTTTATTATGAATTCACTTTGGTTCTGCTCACACACCTTTTGGGTTCTTGTTCTACAAACACTAGCCTGTCACTTGGGTTTTATAGGTAAAATTGTTCACAGAAAGGAAATTGCAAAGTCCCTTGCTTGAATACTCAAGGAGCAAACATTTTTAATTTGCACATACAAGTATTCATGCTGGAATTATTGATTATTATTATTAATAATAATAATCATATTTATTATGGCAGTGCCTAAGGACTAACAAGAATGGGACCCCGTTGTGCTAGGCACTGTACAAACACAGAGTAGTAGACAGTACCTGCCCCGAATAGCATGCAATCTAAATAGACAAGACAGATACAGGTTGTGGGAGGGGTAGAACACACAGAATGAACTACTGATGGCAGCAATTGTCATGTTAGTTCCATAATTATTATTTATTTATTTATTGTGGGGTGGGTTTTGTTAAGTAAGAATAAGATACATGGAAGTAAAAGTGAAGGGAGGGGGACATTGAAGGGAGGGAGAGTGAGGGGGCCAGGGAAGGGAGGAATAGGGGTAGGAATGGATGAAGCTAGGTGAAGAGACTGAGGGAATGGGAGGAATGGAGCAAACAGCCAATCAGCACAGGGTACAGAAAGTCCTGTCTAAACTGTAGAAAGTTCTCTGAATGTCTGAAGGTCCTGGCTTTGGCTGCTTCTGCAGGCTGCTACTACTGGCTGGAGTTCATGGCTGATTCCTTGGTCGCATGCTCATCCAATCAAGGAGGAGGGACATGTAGCTTGTTTTGACCAGTCACAACTAAGCAGCACAGCTCAAGTGTTGAATAGTCACTATTTGTCCCTAGACTAAAGAATTTTAAAAAAAAATGTTGACTATATTCAAATCATGAATAAAACTAAGCAAATTAAAATCTGTTCATGGATGTTCTATGAACAAAAAAAGAGAGCTACATTCACTGAATAAAACACTCATTGCAAATTATGTGTACAGCTTTATTTGGAGTAGAGACAGGACCTAAATATACATATGTGTATGTAGCTATGTCTGAATATTAAATATATAAAATCTTTCTTGCTACCTGCCTGTACATGTGATATATCAGCATGTCCAGCCAGGCAGCAATGAGCGTTGTATCATCCCTTTAGTTTCATATCATGAGTGATAAATAACTATATTGGAATGCATAACATCAGCCTTGCTAACTTTCACCTACAGTACATCAGAGGAGAGTAATCCAATTCACGGAACTCTCAACACTTCAAAAGGAAGTGAGAGATACAGGCCATTAGGAAGAGTGGGCTCTCATTGTTTTCCTGTGCTGATTTAGCAGGGTGCCAATAACCCCCTCCCCCCCCAGTACAGCCTGCTTGGGATCATTTAATCAAAAGAAAGCAGCAAGCAGCATCCATTTTCTCAGTCATATAATTTGCACAGTGGTACACAGAAGAATTTTCATCTGCTTTTTCACTCTTAAAGGAATTTGAGCATATGTGGCAAGATTTCACAGTTACAGTAGTATGAGTTTCCTGGAGGGAACTCTCCTTTCTACCTGCATGCTCATCAATTCTGACTTAGATTCATCAATGACTGAAGCACCAAAAATCAGTTAAAATCCAACTTTTGAGAGGAAGGTGCATGGAATGATATTCTGAAAAGACCTCAGACAATTTATTTAATTATTCTCTTTGTTGGGTTTTATGAGGTGAATTAATTGAATTCTGCAGGACTCCCATTTTATTGCATTATTGGGGAGCTGGTGAAGATGCTGCAAACGCTTTGTGCCATATCATCACAACTGAGTGTCCTTGCAGACTTTGAGTATGTGAGTTGGTGCTGAAATCACCATGAGAATAACTTTCCTCAGAGAAAACAACAAGGAGTCCTTGTGGCACCTTAGAGACTTTGGCTTTGTCTTCACTACCCGCCGATCCGGCGGGTAGCAATCGGTCTATCGGGGATCGACTTACCGCGTCTAGTGAAGACGCGGTAAAATCGATCCCTGATCGCTCTGCCGTCGACTCCGGAAATCCACCTCGGCAAGAGGCGGCAGCGGAGTCGGCGGCAGCGCGGCAGCGGTCGACTTTCCCGCGTCCTCACCGCCAGGTAAGCCGACCTAAAATACGCAACTTCAGCTACGGTATTCACGTAGCTGAAGTTGCGTATCTTAGGTCGGACCCCCGCTGTAGTGTAGACCTAGCCTAACACATTTATTTGGGCATAAGCTTTCGTGGGCTAAAACCCACTTCACGAAAGCTTATGCCCAAATAAATGTGTTAGTCTCTAAGGTGCCACAAGGACTCCTCATTGTTTTTGCTGATACAGACTAACATGGCTACCACTCTGAAACCTTTCCTCAGGAAAGTATCTTCCTCCCTTTGGGCCAGATGCGGACCTCCATACTCCCACTGGTGATTAGTTACTCACACAAGCAGCCCCGTTGACTCACTCTGATTATCTGCTCACCAGTGAGTAAGATGGTTACAGTCTGGGCATATGGTGATTCCTTCCCCCATGGGCGGCATGTGACTCCAGCATCCAGGGAGTCAGGGCCTGAGCGTCGGAAGCTCCCTAGAAGCATAGGCACTGACTCCATGGGTGCTCTGGGGCTGGAGCACCCATGGGGAAAAATTGGTGGCTGCAGCCAAGCTTCCCAGACCGCCCCAGCTCACCTCCGCCTCCTCCCCTGAGCGTGCCGCATCCCCACTTCTCCTCCTAGTGTAGGGTGACCAGACAGCAAGTGTGAAAAATCGGGATGGGGGGTGGGGGGTAATAGGAGCCTATATAAGAAAAAGCCCCAAATATCGGGACTGTCCCTATAAAATCGGGACATCTGGTCACCCTATCCTAGTGCTTGGCACCACGAAACAGCTGTTTCACAGCATAACAAGCTGTGGGTGGGAGGGGGGAGGAGAAGGAACGCGGCGCGCTCAGGGGAGGAGGCGAGGATTTGGGGAAGGGGTCCAATAGGGGCAGGGAGGGGGTGGAGTTGGGATGGGGACTTTGGGGAAGGGGTTGGAATGGGGGTGGGGCAGGGGCAGTAGTGGGCAGGGCAGGGTGGAGTTGGGGCTGGGGGAGTCGAGCACCCACCGGCACCAGGAGAAGTTGGCGCCTATGCCTAGAAGTGTGTGTATGGGGGGTGGGGGGCACCAGTGCCTGGACAGTGGCCCCGCCCCCTGCTTCAACATTGTTAAAAGAGAATTGCAAAGCTTTGTATAGTAATTTTGTCTACATTTTGAAGATTTTAAAAGAGTAACAGAACATGCTTGTTGACTTAAGGTTAAATACTTACTTGAATTTCCTTTTATTTTTAAATAAATAGCTCTGGTTGGTTTAGAGATCATTGATGGAAAATATTCTCCATGACCATGTTATTTTCCCTGTCAGTGTCATTAACAGAGAATCATGCCCAGTTTTCACATTAAAGAGTTTACAACTCTGCCCCTGTACACATGCCTCTTACATAAGTCAATATAAAAATCTGTACAAAGTGCATTTCAATTTTTGTGGTGTAATTTTGCTGGGCAGACCAAGAAGTGCAGAAAAAATTCGAAGCTGCACAGTTTTCAGAAAGAAGCCTTTTTAAAATCTTTAAAACTACTTAGTCAATTTAATAAAACAGTTCAGAAAAACCTGGCAATTTTCAAGTCCAATGGATTTGCCAAGTTAAGGTTACAGGTCGGGCAAATTCAAGGTTTTATAATGGAGGTTGCTTGCAACTTTAATATGGAGAAGCTAATACCCATTATCTCCCTTCTTAATTATCATAGTATCTGACTGCCTCCTGCCATTATCTAACTCTCTATTTCTCCATCTCCCTATGTGTTTATGTGGACCTTAATATTGCTTGTTTCTTTAAAATATTTGGGAGGTCAGATTATGATAAGGGCCATGAAGGCAGGTAAGTAGGTAGCTGGATAGATAGATTAGATAATGGCAGGAGGCTGCAAAGTCTTCTCTCCCAGCTGCATCTGTGTTCTCCATGTAGAGAGAAGGAAGGGAGGTTTCTGGACCAAGTGCCTCAGGTGTGTCCTTATGCTCTTGTTTTACCTGTTCACTCACTAACAAATGTAATTGTGATTTATCAGAAACCCTGGGGTAAAAATACAAACAGATAATTTTGGTTGAAAGACTGAGGCCCTGGTCTTCTAAAATGCAGAATATGCTGTGACCAAAGGTTATTTTTTGTAGATAATTTAGTGAAAGGTGGCAGCCTGTGTCACGTTATTGATTTGAACTGGGACCACATAGAACATGGTTGCAACCAAAGTCCTGTAGTGGCACCAAATCTTGTCTAAAGGGGGTCAAATGAGGTGTCTAAGACAAGGTTATGGTTTGCTGGTTATAATTATGCTGTCTATATGTGTGTATCAATTTTGTAGTTGAAGTTATGAATATTGGCTCTATACTGTCTGTATTTCAAACTTATGCTATGCTTCTGGGAAACTTCCCAGACAAGTTGGTGTTAGCTCTGCCTAGCCTGCTTGATGGCCCATTAAGGACCATCAGCTATACAATTGACCCATTGAGAGAAGGCAAATACGCCTTGCAACTCAGCAAAGTATGCAGGGACTGGCCCATGTGACTCCAGACTCCATTTTGCTGTAATTTTCCACAGTAAGGACAAAGAGATATTCTTACACCTGGAAAAGACTATAAAAAGGCTGATGCCTCTCCTCCGTCTTCAATCCTGCTTCTTACCTCTGGAGGGACTTTGCTAAAAATGGAAGCCCTACACAAAGAACTGAATGACCCATCCCAGCTGGGGATGTACTCCAGAGACTTGATTTGAACCTGCAGTTTATTCTATCTCTGCTACAAGTCTGAACCAAGAACTTTGCCATTACTATATGTAATTAATTCCATTTAACCAATTCTAGCTCTCATCTATATCTTTTTCCTTTTATGAATAAACCTTTAGATTTTAGATTCGAAAGGACTGGCAACAGCGTGATTTGTGGGTAAGATCTGATTTGTATATTGGCCTGGGTCTGGGGCTTGATCCTTTGGGATCAGGAGAACCTTTTTTCTTTTATTGGGGTATTGGTTTTCATAACCATTTGTCCACATAACAAGTGGCACTGGTGGTGATACTGGGAAACTGGAGTGTCTAAGGAAATTGCTTGTGTGACTTGTGGTTAGCCAGTGGGGTGAGACCAAAGTCTTCACTGTCTGGCTGGTTTGGTTTGCCTTAGAGGTGGAAAAACCCCATCCTTGGGCTGTAACTGCCCTGTTTTAAGTGATTTGTCCTGAATTGGCACTTTCAGTTGGGTCCTGCCAGAACTGCATCGTTACAGCCTGTCAATGTTAGGAGTGAAACCCAGAGTTTATCCATAGAAATGTTTTAGCAAAAGCTCCAGCAGTACAAGCTTTCCCATCAATGTGCCTCAACTATGAGCTGGAGCGATAACTTCTGGGGATGGAAGAGTAGTTCATTCTCCACGATCATTTAGTCTTTTGCCTTTCTGCTAAGAACACCAGTAAGGATAAACACTCAGACCCAGATCCTCCTTTTGATTTCATCTTCAAAACAGCTGTGCTCCAGATATAAACTGTTTAGAAAAATAGAGCAGATAAAGACTGGTTAATGAGGTGATTCATATCCTGCACAAAAAGACCTCATGGCCTCTCTCCCCTTCCTGGTTAACTTGTGTTTTGTAAAAAACAGTGCAGCATGAGCACATATATATATATATATATATATATATATATATAGTCAAAGGGCTTTGGTTTTGAGAGTCCTTAAAATTCAGTTAAAGAAAGAGTCATTGAGATGGTTAGAGAGAGAGAGAGAGAGAGAGAAACCCTTCTCAATGACTCTTTCTTTTAAATGAATTTTTAAGGACCCTCAAAACCAAAATCTTTTGAATTTTGGGCAGTTCAGATTTGAACTCTGAGCTACAATGAGGAGTGGCATTATAAAACACTAAAAACCTGTCCAAACAGGTTTGTTTTCCAGTTGCAGCCAAAATTTCACAGGAATAGCTGTTTTAGCAAGGTTTCAACCCATCATGGTAAGAATCTGAAAAGAACAGCTGATTTTGTAAGATGTTTTTCCCACCATGCAAATGGCAGAAATCTTTCAAGATCAGCTGAGGCCAAAAATCATTGAGATTTTGGAGCCATTGGATCCAAAGACAAAAGAAGCCCCGATCGGGCCTGAAACCGAAGCCTCAAAGTCTATCCTAAAAGTAATTTTGATCAGGATCCCGATCTGAACCCCACCTCTTTGGTATATGCACATCGATATGTATTACTCAGCCAGAAAAGTGGGAGCTGCCTCTGAGTAACTGGAAGCAGATGTCTTTCCAGAGAAGTTTGAAAGTATAGGATGGGACTATATGACTTCTAATGTCATGAAACTACATGTTATCCCTCTTCAGTAAGCTCGACCTTTGCCAAAAACAAAACAGAACAAAAAAAACCCTGAAATGCTGCACTCTCAGAAAACTACAGGCTAGTAACACAGACCCACAGATTACTAGGCAACACCTCACACATCCAGAGATTGTACCCTCACTGCTTACACAGTTCTAGAGATTTTGAAGATCATTTGCCTTAGAGTCCAAAAATGATGGTCCTAAATGGATTCTGTCAGGAGGAAGGAAACAAACTCACCTTGACACCTGAAAATTCCTTTGGGGTGCTGGTGGTGGTGATGGTGATGATGATTATTGTGATGGTACCTGGAGGTCTCAGTCAGGGATTAAGAAGGCATTGTACACGTGAGTAAAACAAAGATATTTCCCCTTCCAGAGTGCTAAAATTATGATAAAATGAAACAGGCAGATAAACAGAACAAAAAGTGGTGAAGTGGGGAGAGGGAGACAAGGTAACTTAAAGATTGGGTACGTTTGCATAAATTAATTGTCTCAGTGGTCATAATAGCAGCAGGTGACTGCCAGTCCAAAGGAAGTTTTCAAAGAAGGATTTAAAAGAGGAGGAGGTGGCAGCTTTCTGACAGTGAGTTTTCCCCCCCATGCATTGGGGTCAGTCTGCCATGAACATGACTAGAGTGGGTATTATTTGAAAAGAAATGTGCATGGACTCAGCAGTTATATTGCCTAACGTATCATATGCACTCGATAGAGGGGGTGTTTAAATACATCATTGTAGATTGACCACAATATTATAATTGGAGAGAGTAAATGAAGAGCAATATAATGACCAAGAATGTTTATTTTGTAGAGTTATTGTATGTTCCCATATCACTCTTCCAAACTCATTTCAGAAGCTTATCTGCTCTTCCATTTCCTGCTAGGAGACACCCTCTGCCCCCACAGTTACACCCCAAGTGTCGTGAGTCATTGTGCTCCTATATGTTTCCTCTTTATTTCCATATATTATTGGAATGCCTCCAGAACAACCCTTCACTGAAAGCTCCACTCAGGGAGTCTGATTAAAATACATATTGCCATGATGACACATCAGGGATAATTTGAATGCAGGTGGGTATTTTTCAAAGTAAAAGCTGTTAGTCACAGAGTAATAGGCCTTCATGTTGGAATGCATTTGAGAAAAGATGGCAGGAGTTTGATTTTCTGTCTCTATCTGCCAGGGCAAGAATCACAGCTCTGATAACAAGGAGATTATTTCCTGTTCTCCACATGCCAGGGATATTGTTCAGAGTGGCCTCATAGTGCATCACATTTTTAAATACCACAAGGACCTTGCATTTAATAAATGCATTAAGATGGTTGATCAACACGCACAAAGTACATACATACATATGCTGAAAGTCATTTCTGATCTGATTCTTAATTAGTAAATAGAAGGGCTATTCTGCGTTCACTGGACTGTATGGATCTTTTGGCATTTATTGTAGCACAATAGGAACATGGTAGGGAAATTGTTGTTGTTATATTTATAGAATTGGTATTGGGAAGTAAGATCCTCAAGCTGGAAAGAAGACTGAGGAAGTGAGAGGCATAAGGCTCTACTGTTATTAGCTGTATGTACACTTGCATTGAGTTTCTTCCAGTAACTAGATGCTTCCACTGAAGACATTTGACATGGCCATGTGCAAGGCATGGCTAATATTGCAACGTTCTCCTCTCTTGCCATCCTGATACATTATTCCTCTTCAAACTGTCCAAAAATGGTGCTGCTAAAATCATCTTCCTCCCTCCACTGGCTTGTCATTGCCCAGCACATCAAGTTCAAACTACTTATTCTGGCTTTCCTGGCTTTATGTGACTCAGCCTGGACTACATCTTTGAGCTTCTCTCATATTTGGTTCCCCATTCTGCTCCTCCACCCCACCAATAAAACAAGCTTTGATGAGCTCTTCATTCACGTCTCCCATACCTGACTTCATGCATCTTCCCACACTGTCCCATATGGAAGGAAAGACATCCTCTCCTCATACCTTCTAATCACTTTTGCTGTGTCACCTCATTTGTATTGTCATGTCTAAATTTAGATTGTAAATTATTCAGGACAGGAAATTTGTCTCATAATTTATTCTGCCAAGTGCCTTGCACAATTTGAACACTGCAAAATTTGGCTACACTCTAAGACTCTTTGGAAGCTATAACTGGAGCAAAGCATAGTTGTTGGCTTGTTGACCGGGGCTATTCCCAGGGCATACATTACTGCAATGCTCCATGAGCTGCATTGGCTTCCACTTCATTGCTGGGTGCAATTCAAAGTGTTGCTTTTGACCTTTAAATCCCAAAGGCTGCACATGAATGGTTTAGAGCCTGCCCATCTCTTCATGTGGTATTACAGCTGTAGAGGTCAATTGAGTTACTTGTAGCTAGGAGCCCTCGGTTTTATATGGAAAGAGTATTTCTAGGAAGGAGCTCTCAGTGAGAGACCCTCAACTGGAGCACACTTCTCCCCTTGGTTTCACAGAGCTTGAATTTGTTGACCTTTGTGTCATTCTCTATTTCCCCAGGCTGTTGAGGGAGGGTGTGCAGGTGGCTGAGGAGAGTGGAAGTGGGCTGAGGTAAGTAAAGTTACTGTTATGTTGGGTTGGATGAGTGGAGGGGATTTAGTGGTTATATGGATCAAATCTGTAATTTTTGGAATGTTTGTTTATATTTGTTGTACCGGTGTTTAGATCATGCTACAAAAGAAAACAAACAAATAAATACATTAAATAAAGTACAATAAATACTGGGGGTAACACATAGTGTAAACCAGGGGTCTCAAACATGCAGCCCGTGGACCGCATGCGGCCCACGGGGTGATTTTCTGCGGCCCGCGAGCCCCTTGCAGCCCCCCGCCCTCCTCCAGTGTTTACGAGAGCGGCGGCCGGATGTGCACCGGGAGCAGGGCATGCTCCCTGCTCCCTGCCTGCCTGCCCTGCGCAGCTCCGGGAAGAGGCTGGAACGTGAGGAAGGGGGGCGGAGGGGCTGTGTGTGGCTGTTGCTTTAGGCAGCGCCCCCAGCAGCTCCCATTGGCTGGGAACAGGGAACCGCGGCCAATGGGAGCTGCTGGAGGTGGTGCCTCAAGCAACAGAAACACACAGCCCCTCCGCCCCCCTTCCCCATGTTCCAGCCTCTTGCGGGGGCAGGGCAGACAGGCAGGCAGGGAGCGCAGGCAGGGAGCCTGCCCTGCCCCCGGTATGCACCGGGCCAGATCCTGCCCCCAGAACCCCTCCTGCAGCCGAACCCCCTGCCCTGAGCCCCCTGCCGCACCCTGCACCCCGACCCCCTGCCATACCCTGCACCCCTCCTGCACCCCAACCCCCTGCCTCACCCCGCACCCTTCCTGAATCCCAACCCACTGCCCTGAGCCCCATGCCACACCCCTCCTGCACCCCAACCCCCTGCCGTACCCTGCACCCTGACCCCTGCCCTGAGCCCCAGCTGCACCCTGCACCCCAACCCTCTGCCCTAAACCCCCTGCTGCACCCCGCACTCCTCTTGCACCCCAACCCCCTGCCGCACCCTGACACCTTGCTGTACCCCTCACCCCTCCTGCACCCCACACCCCAACTCCCTGCCCTGAGCCCCCACCACACCCCACACCCCTCCTGAACCCCCTGGGGGCAGGGAGGGGGCAGAGTTGGGGTGGGGATTTTGGGGAAGGGGTTGGAATGGGGGCAGGGAAGGGGTGGGAAGAGGCGGGGTAGGGGCGGGGCCTCATGGAAGGGGTGGAGTGGGGGCGGGGCCGAGGGCGGCATGGGGGGTGTCAGTAAGGCGGCCCTCGGGCCAATGTACTAGTCCTCATGTGGCCCTCATGGTCATTTGAGTTTGAGATCCCTGGTGTAAACTCTGATCCCTGTGCTTAACACAACTGCAAACCTTCCACACTGCTCCTCCAGTCACCTAAGAATCTCAGTGGCCTCTGATTCTGCCCAGCACTCCCCACACTCAGATGCAGAGAGGACTAGGACGCAGGTGGTGTCGCCCCTCCTGCCAGCAATGTGACCTTTAGAAAGAAACTGCAGGGAGGAGCCAGACAGACACTGAACCTGGCAGAGCAGCTGCAAAACAATTTCAGCAGGGTCCCATGGATACTGATAATATTTTCTACAGTTTCGACTTGTCTGTGCTAATTGGCTGTTTGCTACAACCGCCTCCCATCGCTTTGCTCACAGTCCCTTCATCTCAGCGTCACTACCCCTCCGAATTTCCTTCCCCTCCCTCTTACCCCCGCTCTGTCCCTCCCACCCCCGATCCCCTCCCTTCCTTTGTCTTTCTGTTTAGTTTATCTCACCCTCTGCTAAATCCAGCCCAAACAATTAAAACAACTGTGGAACTAACATGATATTTTCTGCCATCACGTCGATCGCTCTGTTACATCCCTTTTCCTTACCCTTCTTCTGTCTTGTCTATTTAGATTGTAAGCTCTTCAGGGGCAGGAACCAGCTACTATTCTGTGTTTGTGCAGTGTCTAGCACAATGGAGCCCATTCTTGGTTAGTCCCTGGCAGGAAAGTGCAGAAGGGGGAACAAGCATGTGCATCCCCCTCCCCCCAGTATTAATTAAAATATATATATATATATTTCTGCTCCAGCCCCAGACCTAGCCCCAGCTGCTGTTCCAGCCCTGGACCCAGTCTCCAGCTGCTGCTCCAGCCCCAGCGACTGACCGCTGTTTGCTGCCTCAGCCCCAGCTGCTGCTGCTGCTCCAGCCCCAGCCACTGCTCTGGCCCTGGACCCAGCCCCTGGCCGCTGCTCTAACGGTCAAATTTAAATTCCAGAGCACACCCTTAGTCCCTAGGCACTTCACCGAATAACATCATTAATAATAACAACTAACTATGTGACCAGTTAGAGTATGTAAACAAGTACAATTCTTGCCTGAAAATGTTCTCCTCAGTTTGATGCTGTGAACTAATTTTTTATCCTCCCATAGCTAGATTCCTCTCCACTTACTTTACCTTAAGTTAGTTTAACACAGGGGTAGGCAACCTATGGCACGTGTGCCGAAGGCGGCACGCGAGCTGATTTTCAGCGGCACTCACACTGCCCGGGGCCTGGCCATCGGTCTGGGGGGCTCTGCATTTTAATTTACTTTTAAATGAAGCTTCTTAAACATTTTAAAAACTTTATTTACTTTACATACAACAATAGTTTAGTTATATATTATAGACTTATAGAAAGAGACCTTCTAAAAACATTAAAATGTATTACTGGCACGCAAAACCTTAAATCAGAGTGAATAAATGAAGACTCAGCACACCACTTCTGAAAGGTTGCTGACCCCTGGTTTAACATATTTATTTGCCATTGTGCTCCATAGCAACCTTTTCATTACAATAAATCCTCTTCCTATTTTATTTTTCTCTCCTGAACACCAAGTTCAATTCTCCAGATCTCATTGAAATCCATGACTTGATATAAATGTTCCTTTCTATCCTGGTACTTCTTTGCAAATCAGCAATTATCCCTGTGAGAAATCAGTATATCCAGTATATGTAATAGTCTCCTGCATTGGGATTTTTTTCTATGTAATTGTGAAATCAACTAGATATAGTATGCTTGTCTGTTTCTGTGTTTCCCCTTATTTCCTGTCAGTACTGCCTCATCAGTGGCTGCTTGCCAGTGTTTCTCTGTCTTGTTCAGCAAAGCTCTGATGGGAACAAAGTGAAACAAACCTAGTTTATAGGCTTTAATTCTGATGCTCTACATATAGTTCCCAATCAGTGGTAAAGGGGCTTTCCTTCTTTTTTTCCCCGTCTGTGAAACCTCTTTTATAAATGCTTGCCTGGATCTCTCAAAAATCATTTAATGATGATTCAGTCATCTGTAATCTTTAATAAGTTCTCAGCACTGTATGTTGACAGCTTAGAAATTTGAGGAGGCCAAGTATAAGATACGGTGTATGAGTGTTAGAGGGATAATACTTCTGCAGGTTCAGTTATAGCTCCAAATCAGCAAAAGATGAAGCATAAATATAGTAGTGTCTCAATTTTAGGTATTTGTCCGGAGTGATGCAAGAAAGTTGTAAATCAATCCTATTGCCTTTGTTTTTGTTTTGTTACACGTCTAATAACCTTTTGCAAATAAGCTACGACCAGCTGGTGCTGGATATGGTAGGTCCAGAGATGCCCTTGACTCTTTGCTTGCCTGTTTTGATTCTGTCCTGCTCAGTTGTTGCTAGTTACATAACAGTTTTGCTTAACCTGTAATAAACCTCATGTTAATCTGAGGTTGAGGTCAGCTAGGGGCTACATAGCTGTATGTTGTGACACTGGCATCATAAGTCTGATTTCTCTGAGTTCTATTAATCCAGTTCCAAACCCTAAACATGATCCAGAGACTACGCTGGTCCCATTGTTCTTTAACCTCTGTGTAGTGATGGAGTAAAGTCAGCTGATTCTTTTAGATTTTAGTATTCTTTGTGCACTTGCTTGAGGATCATGATGAGTGGATGGAGTAAGCCTGCATGGCTTTGTCCCTGTATCTTGAATGTAGACAGAGATAGAACATGCTCTCCATGGTCTATAGATTTGTATTTCCGGGGGAGGAGGGCATTTTTCAAGGTGACTTGCCAATTCTTTTCTTTGTCAGGCCTTTCTCTTGGTTTCACACACAACTTTATGGACAGAATATTTTTAACTGGGGGCCTAGAGTAAAGCATCTAAGTCCCTATTTAGGTTTCTAAAGAAGACCATGTCCTTATTAATACCTATCTCTGATATAGTGCTCTTCATCACTAGACCTCAAAGCACTTTACAAAGGAGGTCAATATCATTATTACCATTTTACAGCTGGGGAAACTGAGTCACAGACAGATTGAAGTGGCTTGCTCACAGTCACCCAGCAGGCCAGCCAGGACTAGAACTCAGGTCTCCTGAGTCCCACTTCAGTGCTTAGAAAGTAGTAGCACAGTGCATGATGAGAAAGGTGGCTTTCTTGTCGTCATAGGGTCACTGTTCCAGCCCCTGATGTCTGTGAAGTTCAGTCTTTCTGAAGGGGGTTCCCATGAGAGCTAGTGGGGAATTTTTAGACTTTTTTTTTTTTTTTTTTTTTGGGTCAGAATACACTGATTCTTTTAAACAGAAACTGTTTGCAGAGAAGGGTCACTTTTGACGAATCTCCCGGGTTTTGGAAAACAAACAGCAAACAACAACCAAACCCCCCAAATAAAAAACAAAACAAACACAAAAATGAATGCATTTTTAAACTGTTGAAACATCCCATATTGACTTTTTTTTTAAATGAAATTTCTGGTTTTTCAGGTGGAAATGACGTTTTGTTTTGAAATTTGTTACTTTATAGTAAAAAAAATTTAAAAATCACAATGAAATGTTTCAGAATTATGGAAATGTAATGTTAGATTGACCCAATCAAAAAAAAAAATCTGATTTTTGGTTTGCCAAATTTTTTCAAAGTTTTGACTTTTTGTCCTGCTCTGGGATGGGAAAAAATTCAAAATCTCAAAAATTCTCAGGAGCAAACCATTCCCCCCACAACTCTATCCCTGATCCACACTACAAACTTATGTGGGTCTACCTGCATTGCTCAGGGGTGTGGAAAATCTACACCCCTGTGTGACGTAGTTATACCAATCTAACCCCTGGTGTAGACAGTGCTATGTCGACCAGCGAGCTTCTCCAGTCAACATAGCTACTGCCTCTTGGGGAGGTGGAGTACCTAGAAGGGCTACAGTGGCACAGCTGACTGGTGCAGCTGCAGTGCTGTAAGTATAGACAAGTCCCTTGTCTCCATTTCTCTCACTAGAATCTCTTTTCTGCTCTGCAGACCTGCCAGTTTTATTCTTTGCTCCCTGTGAAGTGGTCAGGTGTTAATCGGCATTATCATATCAGCCATGGAGTGCTCCGTTTTATCTGAATAGGGATGGTGATATTTGCACAGGTGCTCTAGCTGAGCGAATGAATTAATATCCGTTTTCTCTGCCCAATAGGTTTGTTTTCCATCTCCTGTCTGTTAATAAACATTAATGCAAAAGCTCCTTTGAACTCACATATACAATTACCTGCCTTGGACGGTGGTCTTTCTCTTCCACTGATGCTGATCTGAAAATAGCTCTTAATGTCCTCGCCTAAAGGCCCAATCCTGCTCCAACTGAAGTCATTGGGAGTTTTTCTATTTGCATCCTTGGAAGCAAGATCAGGCCCTGTATTAGCGTATTCCCTTCACCCCCAAAGGTGTTTGCTTTCCTGTGCTTAATTACTAGACAGTAGATCATTCTCCTTCAGTCACAGCGTTAAGGTTCTCAAGTTTTTCCGTAATTCCATATTTCTCAATAATCTCATTCTTATCAAGTATGATTTCTCAACTGACAATATCCAATCTGTCATAGTCCCCAGGCTTGTACTGTACTTTTCATAGAACTTCAGGTTTCCCAGATCTGAAGCTCAATGTGACGCCTCCCAGATTCTCTCTCTCTCTGTCTCTGTCTCTCTCTCTCATCAGTACTATAGTATTTGAGCATCTCCCAAGGATTTAAAATTTTTCAAATATTTTTCTTTCTTTCTTATGTTTAAGTAGGATCTTTGTTTCTCTTTTTATCTCTGTGCAGAAATTATTGTGGGAAAGCAACTTCAGAGAAACAAGTTTTGCATTTAGTCTGGGAGATGGTGAGGTTCATAGTCATTCTTATCTCTCGCTCCATAGTTTAGCTCCAGCTCCTGTGAAACTTCTGTTTTCCACACTCATGAGCTCCCCTTATTGGCTGACAGTTTCATGGTTTTAATAGAACATAGCTGTTGTAGGAGGACATGGTGGTGGATGGAGAGACAATCTCTCAGGTAGCTAGGAACAATTAAATGGAAGGTTTTGACTATCAGGAAAGACCTTGAACTGGACTCTGTATTTTATTGGGAGCCAATGCAGCGATAGTCTGACCCAAACCCCATTAAAGTCAATGGAAAGGCTCCCATTTGTTTCAGTGGGCTTTGGATCAAGTTCAGAGTGGAGCACTGGTTTGCTGAGCAAATGGTCTTTTTCAGGGTGTGTGGCTTTGTTCCTAGATATAAGTCCCAGTAATCAAGCCTAAGAGTCCCAAATGCATTGGTCACCCTGGCCAGGTCTGTGTCTGATAAGATGGGGTGCAATCTTCTGGCCAGTAGAGCATGGATATGTACATTTTTTGTCACCATGGCTATTTACACATCAATAGCATAATGGTCCAAAGGACCTAAAGGCTACAGCGTGACATAACAATCAGAAGCATACCTCTCCCCCTTTCCAAACCCAAAAGTGGGGTGCAGGATGTGACAAAGAACCAAACTGAAGAACAAAAGTGATTTTGCAGGAAAGCTTACTTGCTGTGTTTTCCCTCATGTAAATAACTCTTTGTCCTATGAGCATTTCTTTATTCTTACCTGCATTCAGCTTTAACTAGCTGCTTTTCATTCAGGTGTTGGATTCAGCTAGGCATTGAGAGAATATTTGGGGATGGACTATGGTGGTGGTTTCTTCTGACTGCAATGGGAAGAGTTTCTGCCTGAGGGTAGAAGTGATCTGACCAGGATAGGATGATGGTTCTTGCGTTTCTGATGTCCAAGCCCCGTCCAAAAATTCATTCTGGTAACAGCCAGCTGGGGGGCAAATATCACCTAGGAGAAACCAAAGTGGAGTGTTTGGGTAGAGGGCTTCGGACTGTCATAACAGACGCTTCATCTATGTGGATATTGAAGTCTACCAAGACAATTGGTCTGATATTGATTCTTAAGAATTTCATCACCGTGTCAGAAAGTATCTTTTACCAGCTTCTCTGGGAAGCCAGTGATATCTCGTGGTTTATAGATTAGCAGGATGTCCAGTTCAGTTTTGTCTCTGTGGTCTCATAGATTAAATGGACATATTCAAATCATTTTCATTTTAGTGACATTTTCCTGCATTTGAGCTGGAAGGGAATAAAATGGCTACTCCACCTCCTTCTGCAGGCTGGCTGGATGTAAAGTGGTTGAGCTAGTTGCAGTTTAAAGCAGAAAGTGAAATTTCTAAATCGCTGTTTTCCCCAGGGATTGTGTCTGGTAAACCCTTTGAAAATCAGTGCTTGTAAGTGCTGTTAAGAATTCCATTCAGATACTGTAAGTAGTTTTAGGAATTACATTCATATAATAGAGGAAAGTTGGGGGAAATTTTCCAGTATACTAGAAATCCAGCTAATAAATATAAAATAAATGAGTGGCCCATCTCTGTTTTTATTGAGAGAGTCCACTGGCATAGAAAAACCACAAGCATGAGCAATGGATCTACACCGTACATGAACTACCATTTGCTGCTCCGGCGTCACCCTCCTCCCTCATCATCCCTCCACCTGTTCTCCTCCCAGCTGCTTCTCTCCATCCTTGTTTTATTCCTGTAACCTCTTAACTCTCAATCCTCATACCACGTGGTTCTCACTTCTCAGCCTAGTGGCTGTCCCCTGACTGGGATAAAATCATCCATTACAAGAATTTTTTTAGCATGGATTGCAGAGTGAGTAACACACACATCCATGTGTTATTTAGATGACACAGTGCGAGTGTTTCCTGTTCATAAAGTACTATAATAACAATCTCCTGGGATAAACAAACTCTGAGGCAGAAACCTCAGCTTTTGCAGGATTATCCTTGATTTTACCACATTCTGGAAGCTGTAATTGGAGCATTTAAATATCCTGAAAAATTGTTTCCTCACAAATAAGAACATAATCATTCCACAATGTCATGGTATATTTATGTGATGTCTGCACCATGGGATGTTTTGTTGTGATGTCACAATATTGCAGAATGATCCTACAGCACCTGTAGAGCAAACCAAGTCCAAATCCAAGGCGTTTATTACTAAAGCTGATGGAACAATAATAACTGAATGCTTTCATGTGACACATTTCAAATACAACATCCAGCAAAATGTTTGTCATTAATCATTCATCTCAGTTATTAACCCACGAGATAATTATTGCTGAGCTAACAGGAAGCATCCTAATTGTTGTTATACTGAAATGTCTAATTAGTAAATATTTGGTGGAACTAAATGATGATAGGTTAAAAGATGGTATGTTGTGACATGACATGAATAGCTGCCTTTGTTATGGGTATATACACAATTCATTTTAAGGCAGTAGTGAATCAAAGTGAAAATTACCATACAGCATCCCAGAAGTCTGTATTTCTGAAGCCATTCCATTACAGTGTAATTCCTGACAATATCACACTGAAAAAAATCTCCTTTCCTAGATGCAATGTTGATACAGCTAATGCTTCTAGAGTTCTTAAATGTATAATTGTTTCCATAGTAGTGATAGATAGTACCTATCATCCAGCTCTATTCTTATTACATTACATGTAGAGGATTCACTTACTACCTTATGTCTACAGTGAACAAGGCACCTCAGGAGGAATTGCCTGCTTTCCAAGGGATATTTCAGTTTCTATTTTGATAAGGTGAAGTCTTTATTTTAAGCACTGAATGACATCAGACCTGAACTAATTCTGGAGACTGATGAGGATTAGTTCCCTGTCTAGTAATCTAACTGGGCTACTAAACCTAAAGATTAACAGTCTTCCTTCCTACCCATAAATGTCCTTATTTTCGATGCATGCAAACTCTTCCTGGTTAAAAGACCAAGCTGATGACAACGTTACCCTGGAGAATATGAATCAGATGATTGAGTTTGTTAGTCTAAATTAATCACTGTAAGGAAATAGTTGCATAAAGCACGCTGTATTTTCTCCATTTGTTCACTGTGTTACCTCTAATAAGATACAGTGATTCCTTACCGTGATATTCAGTCCATGTTTTAAAGATTACAAGCTAACTACAATGGCATATAGGTTAACAAATTAACAATATTTCAATTTACTCTTCAAATTAAAACATGTGAAATGGACAAATGGATCAATTAATCACATCAGAAGTTGTCCCAGGGCATCACATTTCAGTGACCCAGGTGGTTTAACAAGTGAATTGGATCATTTAATTGATTCAGCTATGGACTCAAAGATATCATGTTTCCAGATGGCTTTTTTAAACATTTATGTGGACCCTATTAGATAGTACAAGGTGAATTATTAGCTGGGTGCCTGTTAAAATTCACAAAATATTGCAGTCCAAGGGCAGCAGCTTGCAAGATCTCAGCAGGGGGGGCATACAAGAAATACATCCCATAAAAGCGGTATAAGGAGAAGGAAGAGACATCTCTAAATCTATTTCAAATATATGTATGTAATAAGTATACCAATGCACCTTGTGATTAATGAAAAAGAACTGATCTCACCCTTTCCATTTAGAATTTCACTTATTGTGTTCCTTTATGAAACAGTTAAAAAGGATTTTTTACAAACTGAGAGAAAAATGGAAGGGGAGGACTCTGATCCTGACAAGTGAAGTCGATGGGAGGTTTGTCAGGATCGAGCCTGGAAGTACTATGCTGAGAAGTATTATAAATACATTCTGTTTTTTATGCATTATAGCTTGGCCTATGCTGAACCTGCAAGACCCTTCACACGCCAATTTTCTTGCTCTATATGGGACTGCAGTTGACAACAAAAACCCAAACAACTTCATCCTGTAAACCATTTTTAAAAATTTCTTTACAAAAAGAGTAGAACAAACAATATTATTCTTACTCAGAAGTGTTAGCCCTGATTTCCTGGCCAAATTCTAATTTGGGTCATTACATTCTCTCTATCAGAATTCCCTTTGCAATTTCAACTGAATATGGTATCCTTCACTTCCAGTGCTAAATTCTTGTAATAATACCATGTGCTGTTAAACAGCTGCCTCTTTCCACTGCAGCGGTGGCAGCATTTAGATGATGGGAGGAGTTGTTATTACACTGGTCTACAATTTTTGAGAAGTCGTCTGCTTCAGAGATAAAATGTGCTATTTATTATGTATTTTGATGTGCTGAATTCAAATATGACAATTAAAACAACTGATTGGCTACTGTTTCTAAGATATTTAAGTTTTTACATTTTATGTCTCTGTATATTGTGTAGATAGTAGAGTTTTAATCATAAATTGTAAACCTAGGTCTTTTCATGTGTTTATGGTTGCTTTACATGATAATATTTCACCTGTCCTGTTTATGTAACACTTTAAATATCAGCAAAAGGGTTATATAAATAAAATTTATTATGAAACAAAAGGCAAAAAACTATTATGTACATAGTTTAGTCCTATTCAGTGTCTCCTCGGCGCTTCTTGGCTTGTCTCTTGTATTCATTAAATGGAGCATCTCTTGTCACTGTCCAGCAATAGACTGCAAGCATTGATGGGCTCCATTTGCCCTGATAGCGTTTCTCCATTGTTGCAATGTCCTGGTGAAATCGCTTGCCGTGCTCGTCGCTCACTGCTCCGCAGTTCGGTGGAAAAGAATCTAGATGAGAGTGCAAAAAATGTATCTTTAGTGACATGTTGCAACCAAGGCTTTTGTATGCCTTGAGGAGGTTTTCCACCAACAACCTGTAGTTGTCTGCCTTGTTGTTTCCGAGAAAATTTATTGCCACTAACTGGAAGGCTTTCCATGCCGTCTTTTCCTTGCCACGCAGTGCCTGGTCAAATGCATCATCTCGAAGAAGTTCACGAATCTGAGGACCAACAACGACACCTTCCTTTATCTTAGCTTCACTTAACCTTGGAAATTTTCCATGGAGGTACTTGAAAGCTGCTTGTGTTTTGTCAATGGCCTTGACAAAGTTCTTCATCAGACCCAGCTTGATGTGTAAGGGTGGTAACAAAATCTTCCTTGATTCAACAAGTGGTGGATGCTGAACACTTTTCCTCCCAGGCTCCAATGACTGTCGGAGTGGCCAGTCTTTCTTGATGTAGTGGGAATCTCTTGCACGACTATCCCATTCGCAGAGAAAACAGCAGTACTTTGTGTATCCAGTCTGCAGACCAAGCAAGAGAGCAACAACCTTCAAATCGCCACGAAGCTGCCACTGATGTTGGTCATAGTTTATGCACCTCAAAAGTTGTTTCATGTTGTCATAGGTTTCCTTCCTATGGACTGCATGACCAACTGGAATTGATGGCAAAACATTGCCATTATGCAGTAAAACAGCTTTAAGACTCGTCTTCGATGAATCAATGAACAGTCTCCACTCATCTGGATCGTGAACGATGTTGAGGGCTGCCATCACACCATCGATGTTGTTGCAGGCTACAAGATCACCTTCCATGAAGAAGAATGGGACAAGATCCTTTTGACGGTCACGGAACATGGAAACCCTAACATCACCTGCCAGGAGATTCCACTGCTGTAGTCTGGAGCCCAACAGCTCTGCCTTACTCCTGGGTAGTTCCAAATCCCTGACAAGGTCATTCAGTTCACCTTGTGTTATGAGGTATGGTTCAGAGGAGGAGGATGGGAGAAAATGTGGGTCCTGTGACATTGATGGTTCAGGACAAGAAGTTTCATCCTCTTCCTCTTCCTCGTCTGACTCAAGTGAGAATGATTCTGGTGCATCAGGAACTGGCAGTCCTTCTCCGTGGGGTACTGGGCGTATAGCTGATAGAATGTTTGGATAATGCACAGTCCACTTTTTCTTCTTTGACACACCTTTCCCAACTGGAGGCACCATGGAGAAGTAACAATTGCTGGTATGATCTGTTGGCTCTCTCCAAATCATTGGCACTGCAAAAGGCATAGATTTCCTTTTCCTGTTCAACCACTGGCGAAGATTTGTTGCACAAGTGTTGCAGCATATGTGTGGGGCCCATCTCTTGTCCTGATTTCCAATTTTGCAGCCAAAATAAAGGTGATAGGCTTTCTTAACCATAGTGGTTATACTGCGCTTTTGTGATGCAAAAGTCACTTCACCACAAACATAGCAGAAGTTATCTGCACTGTTCACACAAGTACGAGGCATCTCTGCTCACTTTGGCTAAACAGAAATGTGTCCCTTTGCAAAATCAAACACTGACAAATAAGAGAGCACGACACTGTATGATTCCTAGAACTGATATAGGGCAATTTGTTCAGCAGAGTGATGTAAGCTTCGTTATGATTGCATCATCCATGACTTCTAGGAATAACATGATGCAATTCATATCATGTATGACGCAATACCAGCTTCAGATTGCATCATTCATTGTTTTGCCTAAAAAGCAAGTACTGTCCAAACCCAGTCATAGATTTATTCATAGATCCAGTCAAAGATGTATTTTAGTCATTTCTGGTTTAAATTGAGATCCCTTCCCTTTATAACTCACTTATCCTCCGCCATTCCCAAGTCAAGGGTCGTATATACTGACCCAATAGCATATCTTGAAAACTAGAGCCAATCAACAATTTTAAGCATCATTTTCGTTCTCAGTGACCCAGAATTAGTAAAGTTTGACTACATTTATTTCAGAAGCATTTTGGCTGTAGAGCAGTGATATGGTATGTCTGTACTGAGCTATCTTGATGATCACTTCAAAAGTTTTTTTTCTCTTACTTAATTGGCCTCTCAGAGTTGGAAAACTCCCACCTGTTCATGCTCTCTGTATGTGTGTATATATATCTCCTCAATATATGTTTCACTCTATATGCATCCGAAGAAGTGGGTTGTAGCCCACGAAAGCTTATGCTCTAATAAATTTGTAGTCTCTAAGGTGCCACAAGTACTCCTGTTCTTTTTGCGGATACAGACTAACACGGCTGCTACTCTGAAACATGGTATAGCCTAGTAGTTCATAAAGTGCTCTGGGATTCTTCATCAGGAAGGGTGCTGTATAAATATAGGTTAAACATTTTATTTTATACTCCTGAATTCCTTTTTCATTTATGTTTCTGTTCACCCAGGGAGAATGAATTTTTACATATTGTGCAGTGCTATTTTATATTTCTGCTTTTGAAAGAAAGTTTTCCAATATGATTGAAGTTGGCATCTGAGTTTTGATTGAAATCTAAGGACTCTAAACTAGTGGTTTTCAACCTGTGGTCCATATTCCTGGGGGTCCTCAGACTATATCTAAGATTTCCAAAAGGGGCCACACCTCCGTTCGAAATTTTTTTAGGGGTCCACCAATGAAAAAAGGTTGAAGCCACTGCTTTAAAACCTAGAACAGGGGTGGGCCAACTTTTTGGAGGGCACATCTGGATATGGAAATTGTATGGCGGGCCATGAATGCTCACAAAATTGGGGTTGGGGTGTGGGAGCGGGTGAGGGCTCTGGCTGGGGGTGCGGGCTCCGGAGTGGGGCCAGAAATGAGGAGTTCAAGGTGTGGGAAGGGGCTCCAGGCGGGGTGCGGGGTGGGTGGGTGGGTGAGGGCTCCGGCTGAGGGTGCAGGCTGGGGATGAGAGGTTTGGGGTGTAGGAAAGTGCTCTGGGCTGGGACCGAGGGGTTCAGAGGGCAAGAGGGGGATTAGGGCTGGGGAAAGGGGTTGGGACGCGGGGGGGGAGTGAGGGCTTCAGCTGGGGGTGCAGGCTCTGAGGTGGCACTGGGGATGAGGGTTTTGGGGTGCATGAGGGTCGGTGCTCCGAGCTGGGACTGAGGGGTTTGGAGGGCGAGAGGGGGAATCAGGGCTGGGGCAGGGGGTTAGGGAGCAGCAGGGTGGCTCAGGGGTGCAGGGTCCGGGTGGCGCTAACCTTAAAGTGGCTCCTGGAAGCAGCGGCATGTGTCCCCTCTGGCTCCTACGTGGGTGCGCAGCCAGGTGGCTCTGCTGCGCACTGCCCCGTCCACAGGCACCACCCCTGCAGCTCCCATTGGCCATGGTTCCTGGCCAATGGGAGCTGTGGGGACGGTGCTTGGTGCGGGGACAGCGTGTCGCGTGAAGCCTCCTGGCTGCCCCTACATGTAGGATCTGTATTATGCAGTATTATGGCTTTTCCAAATATAGAATTTTGACACATTTTTTGTTAAACTGAAGCATTTTAACCTTAAAAACATTAAGTCTGTCCTTTAAAACATTTCTATAACTATGTAGTAGAAAGACTGTGCCTTGGTGATCTGTTAAGGAACTCATAGACTCACAGGCTTTATAGTCAGAAGGGACCATCGTGATCATCTAGTCTAACCTTCTGCACGTTGCAGGCCACAGCACCTCACCCACTCCTGATGTAGACCCCTAATCTCTGGCTGAGTTAATGAACTCTCCTGGAACTCCTCTTTCATTGATTAAAAATAGCAATGGAGGAACCTCCAAAGGTTCAGGCCTCATTCCTCAGACACAGTGAGTTTACATTATATATGAGAAGTTCAAAATATTCCTTACAGTGTTATTTCCTTGCACTTGTCTGTAATTAATGTAATCTGCTATCATGTTAGGTCCCTCTGGAGTTCCTCACAGTCTGCTCCAGTGCTGACTAAATTAAACAATTTTGTATCGTCCGCAGATTTTTTTCCACCTGAATGTTCACCCTCTTATCCAGATCATTAGCAAATACATAAAACAATGTTTCCAGTACAGATCTTCGGGGCACTTAATTGTTAATCTCTTCCCATATGGCAAATTGAATGCTTTATCCTTACTCTTTATTTTCTATCTCTTGGGGTATGTCTACACTACGAGAGTACTTCGATTTTAGTTAATTCGACTATGTGGAATCGATATTACAAAGTCGAACGTGTGTGTCCACACTAAGGACAGTAATTCGACTTTGTGAGACTTTGTGAGTCCACACTAACGGGGCAAGCGTCGACATTGGAAGCGGTGCACTGTGGGCAGCTATCCCACAGTTCCCGCAGTCCCCGCTGCCCATTGGAATTCTGGGTCGAGCCCCAAATGCCTTCTGGGTAAAAAAATGTGTCAAGGGTGCTTTTGGGTGCCTGTCGTCATCCGTCCGTCACTCCCGCCCTCCCTCCCTCCCTCCCTGAAAGCGCCGGCGGGAAATCAGTTCGCGCACTTTTCTGATTACTGACAGCGCGGACGCCACAGCAGTGCGAGCATGGATCCCGCTGCGACCATCGCTGCAGTTGTGGCAGTTCTCAACGCCTCGCAGCTTCTCATCCACCTTTACCAGAGGCAGCTGCAGAGAAATCGGGAGAGGAGGCTACGGCACCACCGTGACGGCATGAAGTCGGACACTAGCTCCGACCTCTCAGAAAACATGAGACCCAGCGCCCAGGACATCTCGGTGTCACTGGGTCTTGTGGATACTGTGGAACGGCGATTCTGGGCCCTGGAAACAAGCACGGACTGGTGGGACCGCATAGTGCTGCAGGTCTGGGATGAATCCCAGTGGCTGCGCAACTTTCGCATGCGGAAGGGGACTTTCCTCGAACTGTGAGTTGCTGTCCCCTGCCCTGAAGCGAAAGGACACCCGGATGCGAGCAGCCCTGACTGTCCAGAAGCGAGTGGCCATAGCCCTCTGGAAGCTTGCAACGCCAGACAGCTACCGGTCAGTCGCTAACCACTTTGGTGTGGGCAAGTCTACCGTGGGGGTTGCTGTCATGCAAGTAGCCAAGGCAATCGTCAAGGTACTGCTATCAAAGGTAGTGACCCTGGGAAACGTGGAGCTCATCATAGATGGCTTTGCCGAGATGGGATTCCCAAACTGCGATGGGGCTATAGATGGGACTCACATCCCTATCCTGGGACCGGACCACCAGGCCAGCCAGTACATAAACAGAAAGGGATACTTTTCCATGGTGCTGCAAGCACTGGTGGACCATCGGGGACGTTTTACAAATATCAACGTTGGATGGCCGGGCAAGGTTCATGACGCTCGGGTTTTCAGGAACTCTGGTCTGTTTAGACGGCTGCAGGAAGGTCTTTACTTCCCGGACCACAAAATAACTGTTGGGGATGTGGAGATGCCTACAGTGATCCTCGGGGACCCTGCATACCCGCTCATGCCCTGGCTCATGAAGCCCTACACTGGCGCACTGGACTCAGGGAAAGAACTCTTCAACTACCGGCTGAGCAAGTGCAGAATGGTGGTGGAGTGTGCTTTTGGCCGTCTCAAGGGGAGATGGAGAAGCTTACTCACTCGCTGTGATCTCAGCGAAACCAATATCCCCATTGTGATAGCTGCTTGCTGTGTGCTCCACAATCTGTGTGAGAGCAAGGGGGAGACCTTTATGGCGGGGTGGGAGGTTGAGGCAAATAGCCTGGCTTCTGATTACGCCCAGCCAGACAGCCGGGCGATTAGAAGATCCCAGCGGGACGCGCTGTGCATCAGGGAGGCTTTGAAAGCCAGGTTCCTGACTGAGCAGGGTCTCCAGTGACTGTTTAGTTTGTGGACTCAGAACCTGAACCTGCCCCCGTTTCTTTACCCAGTTACTGTTCACTATCCTTCCAAGTTACATACCCCCTTCACCACCTTCCCAACAAATAAAATCTGTTCCGTTTTGTTAATGAACAAGGTTCTCTTTCTTACTGTTTTCGCGGGAATGTTTTAAACCGGGGACGCAGACTGTGGCGGGGGGGCGGGTTTAGTGTTTTGATGCAAATGATGCTTCTAAACTCCTGGAATGACAGGCTCCGCAGTGCTGGATTGGTTGTTTCAACGGAGCCTGCCAGCAGTCCTGGGCGGGACTGCGTGTATGTGTCGGACAAGTGACTTTCTGGCAGGGGGGCGGAGGGTTACAGACCCCCTGCTGCGTGGCTCTGTGATCCAGGATAAGGACCGCGGCATAAGATCTCTAACTGCCCTCCCCCGCCACAAAGTCACAGATCAACCCCCCCGCACCCCAGAACATGAAAACCGCCTCCCAGACTGACCAGGGTAACTGGTGACTGCACTGTGTATGTGTCCTGATGCTGGACCTGCCCCCGCCTCTGTAGCCTGCTAAAGGTGACTGTCCTGTCCAAGTAACAAACCCCTTCCCCCCCTTCAGACAGAATCCCCTCTAAAAGACACTCTCGGAAACAGTACTTAACAGAAACAGATGTTTTATTATGAACCGCACATGAAAAGGGGGGGGAGGAAACTTGGACGGGGGCTTGTGTGAGATGGGTAGGAAAGGACTTTTCAAACTTTGTGGAACGAGAGCCTTCTATTGCTGCAGCAGTGTGCAGGGGCTGACTGAAAGTTTTAACGGCCCTTGCCGCCCCTCCTTCTTTGGACTTTTGGTGAGGGGGGTGTGGGACTTGGTGGCGGGGGAGGGCGGTTAGAGATAGACAGCAGCAGGGCTCTGTCCTCCTGCCTCCGGTCTTGCAGAACATCCACTAGGCGCCGGAGCGTCTCCGTTTGCTCCCTCATTAGTCCAAGCAGGGTTTGAGTAGCCTGCTGGTCCTCCTGGCGCCACCTCTCCTCCCGTTCCATGACTGCTCGGTGCATTTGTGACAAGTTCTCCCTCCACTGTGTCGTCTGGGCTGCCTGCTCTCGTGAGCAGTCCATAAGTTCATAGAACATGTCCTCACGCGTCTTCTTCTTCCTTCTCCTAATCTGCGCTAGCCTCTGGGAGTGTGATGCCAGGCTGGGTTGGGAGACAGTCGCAGATGTGTCTGTGGGAATGGGAAAAAGGGAGTGAATTCCTGAGACAGATAAATGAAGTTGCTAACAAAGAACATAGTCTTTCTCTGTGAACAACACCATGCACTGCACCTTTCACATGCGCACTCAGGACAAGGTCGAATTTTCGGCCCTCGCCTTCAGTGCCTGGGGTCTTGCAGTTGCGATCAGAGAAGCGTGGCAGGACACCTCTACTTTTGTTGCAGGAAAACATGGTAAGCCGTAGACTTGTGGCAGCTTAAAAATTTAATAGTAGCACTGGGCTCCTTTCGCACTGAAAGCAAGGCCACTCTCTGCTGGCAGCAATCAGGGAAGCATGAGCTCTGCCCCTGTCCCACCACCTCGCGGCTGTCCCAGGGAAAGATCCCTGTATGCTGCCCCTCTGCCGCCTCCACCGCGTGGCTGTAAAGCAGTCCCAATACTAACATTCCCCTCCCTAATTTAAAGCAGGGCGTCATGTGCGACATAACGCTTATGAGGATCTCGGAGAGCGAGAGGGGACGGATGCTTCGGGAGAGCATGCAGAGGCCAGGGCCGTATGCCGCCATGCTCTGCCGTGCCATGATCCCGGACTACTTAATAGACTCATGGCGTGGGAACGTGTGTTACCACGGTGGACCGAACAAGATCGCCCTGCCACGGAACCTGATGCGCATGCTTGAGCGGTACCTCCAGGAGAGCTATGCTGAGCTATCCCAGGAGGACTCTCTGTCAATTCCCGGGCATATTGACCGTCTTTTCGTTTAACTGCACTAGAAGGGACTACAGAGTGGAGCGTCCTGTGGTGGACTAATCATGAAAATCCGGACATTATTTGATTTTTTATACATAGTTGGGACTAAATAGTTGACTAAGCCAAAGAAATCATGAACACCCAATTGCTGATATAGTTAATATTCCTGTTTTGTTATAAATAAAAGTTTCTATGTTTAAATGAGTGAATGAAAAGCCCATTCTTAACAATATAAATATTCCAGTTATGTTAAAATTACATGTTAAATGTTTAAAGCACTCACTGCTTGATCCTTCCCCTGATTCGGTGTCCGGGGTAACGGCTGTGGACGGTTGGTAGGGGATCTCGGTAAGGGTGATGAAGAGCTCCTGGCTGTTGGGGAAATCAGCGGTGCAAGCGCTGTCGACTGCCTCGTCCTCCTCATCTCCATCCTCATCTTCCCCGTCTGCTAACATTTCCGACGAGGAACCAGCCGTGGACAATATCCCATCCTCTGAGTCCACGGTCACTGGTGGGGTAGTGGTGGCGGCCGCACCTAGGATGGAATGCAGTGCCTCGTAGAAACGTGATGTGTGGGGCTGGGATCCGGGTGTGGACGGGTGCAGGGTTAATTCGATGTAACGGCGCTAAATTCGACATAAACTCCTAGTGTAGACCAGGCCTTGGCTAGTTTCTAATCCATGGTAGTTCTTTACCTCTCACCTCATGACTACTAGTTTCTTTAATAGCCTCTTGTGAGGACTTTGTAAAAAGCTTTGTGAAAGTTCAAATAAATTGTGAGCTGGTTTTTCCCCTTGTCTCTTTTTCAGCTTTGCGTTACTATTCACAAGTAGAAAATAAAGGACTCTTATCTGAAGACACCTAATATCTCACCCAGACATATCTAGTATTGTTGGAATGGTGAAGATGTTTATATCTAAGAGGTAATTGTAGAGTTCCCATTATAATAGCATCTAACCACCTCACAATCTGTAACACACACTGATCTCTACAATACTCCTGGAAGGAAAGTGTATTCCCTATAGATATATATAAGGTGGGGAACAATCAGCGAGACAATGTGACCTGTCCAAGGTCAGACAGGGATCCTGTGGCAGAGCAAGTACTTGAACCCTGGTCTGTAGAACCCTTACTTAGTGCTTTAACCACTGGACCATCCTTCCCATCATCTGGTTTTATTATGGTTGAGAAACTCAGATTAGCTTTGCACGAGTTCTGTGCAATTTGCAATGCACACAAATAGTATGGCAAGTATCACCAGGGCTGTGATAAATAAAGTGACCCTTTCTACAGAATTTACTGATGAGAAATACTCCAATGATACAGAAGATAATGCTGTCCTTTTTCATTACAAGGGAGATTCAGACAGAACTCATACAACCAGAGCAAGTAGAGGGAGTTTGGCTTTGTTTAGGGTTTAGAATTTTGAGAGGGTTTTTTTTTTTTCTGGGCCCTTTTGTTAGATGATGCTGGTGCTTAGGTCTGATTCACAGGGTCATCCATGAGACAGTTCTTATTACTAATGCTCCCACTAAATGCCTTGTTATTCAAAGGTTCTCATTCACAGTCATTACTATCCACATCACTGTTAAAGTTGATAGGGGTTTGTTGCAGAATTCTTGGGGTCTTGGAAAAAGATACATGCTAACAGCGGATGCTGCGAATTTGTGGCACATCACTGCAATGTGTGGTGCCAGGTGGAGCTTTTACTCTTGTTATTGCTCTTGCTGATTTTTGATGGACTATTGCTCCTCAGCATTTGTTTCAGTTATTGGTGTCTTACACCCTCATCTGGTTTTAAGGGAGGACAAGCCATATCTTTCTCCACAGCCAACCCCACCTCACCATTGCCAATGTTGCCAACTCTAATAGTTGTGTTTCTGTACCATTCCAGGCTCCTCCTGGCACAATTTCCATCTCAGGGACCTCTGGCTGGGTTTATGTTGGAAGCAAACCCTGGGTGAATTTGTCTCCTGATATTTACAAGGTAAAGCATGATGTTTACATGCTCCAGTAACATGGTTGAAACCCAGTTTGGTTCCATCTGCACAGGCAAAAGAAACCAGTTTTAGTAGACAATTAGGATGAGCTTCACCCAACATGCTCCATTTGCCCGTGTGTATAGGCCCACAGCCTAAATCAAAGGAATTCCTTCAGAGTTTTGATTCACTAAGACTACCTCATTATTTATTTAATCCTTTTTTTTTTCATTTGTGATAGAGCCAGAGTGGTAAAGCCCAGACTGTTTTAATACTCCTCTCTCTCCTGCACTGTGTGAACTTCAGTAATACACACACACATATGATATCCCCATTAATTATTTGTCATTATTATTTATTGGCAACTAGACTAAAACACAGGCTACATGTCTGAATGGTTCTTCCTTTACACTATACACATTTAAGGGACATTTTCTTTGCAGAATTGGATGCAAAATTTTCCTTAACTATCAGAAGCCTGATCTCCACTCCAGCCTTCCCCACCTGGTCAATAAAAGTTCTTTGAGTTATGGATGCAGAGTCACATTGGGAGCAGTAGATTTTAATCACCCATCTTTGACCAAATGAAACAGTGTGTTCCTAAGCAGGCCAAGAGAGATCTAGGTGCTTGCTTCACTTCCCCACTGGCTCTGTCTTGTTTTGCTTGTTAAAGCCCCCCCCCCCCCCCGAAAAAAAATAAAAATAAAAAAAACAACCAGAGGGAACAGACTAAAAGGGCATGGCCCCTTTAAACGAGGAGGATTATGTCACTCCCAGTTAGACCTGAGTCCCATTGCAAAGGGAAGTATTATAGGATTAGTGAGTCATTTATACTGACTGATAACTGTAAAACATCAGGGTGTTTTCATTTTAATTCAGGGACATTGTTAGGGAGCGGGAGGACGGGGACAGGATTGTCCCTTGTGGTCATCACCCCAGGAAAAGTGTTAGCTAATGACTTATTCAAAGTGAATTAACAGACTAAGGGAATCCTCTGTCCAAGCAGCCGCTTTAGATAACACTATTCACTTGCTGTGATAGCAAATCATTGTGTATAGTTTTGAGTTCTCTCTGCCACCTTGCTTTCTATTTCCTCCACCAACCAGCCAAACAAACAAAAACAACAATAACAATAACACTACAATGATTTTTCCTTCCTCTGACATGGATTATTTAGCCTTGGTGTCCAGAAAGCTGCATTTTAGCTAGATCAAGTTATATGCAAAGGAAAGGCCAAATTCTAAAGCTCATTGAAGTTAATGAGGGTTTTGCCTGAGTACAACCTGATTTGGTCTAAAATTCAACAATGTTGTATTTGTTTTGTAACTTCATCTATTAAGGTGAAGACATGAAGAGCTCAGTTCTATTTTACATTACATCACTCGCCACTGTATATTGTTAGATAACTTAAGTACTGTCCTCCTAGTATTATATCTAAAACAAGCGCTCTGTTTTATGTTTCACAAGCAATTTGATTGCTGAGCAATAGAGTACTAACAATTCTTCAGGACCATGTTTAGTCACTGCCCTACAAGACTCAAAGACAATTTCATAATGCAACCCCTAGTGTGCATAGTGTGGACATAAACTGTTGCTACTGACTTTAAATTTAGCATGATTTAGTGCTTTACCGGTACGGCTCCCCTTTTAAATTTGACACCAGGTTAGCACAACTTCATGTAGTTCATATGGCTCCATTTGCTCCACCTATAATTAGTTTATCTCTTAAGATGTGTGCTAGCTAATGCCCATTCTCCAATATGTGTCCCTGGGTTTTGTATGTAGTTTCATCTGCACTGCTAAATCATGATAAATAATATGAGAAAATATCACCAGGCCCTGATTATGGGAAAGAGAAGGGGAATATGCAACCTATTATCTAAATTTCCTCACTCTTCACAGTTAATCTGTGTGAACAAACAATGACTCACTAATTGCTTTGCTCATTAGATTGCAAAAGAAGCATGGGGTGGGGGGAGGTCTCACACCATGAGCCTGTTGTGACTGGCCCATACATTTAAGTACCAAGCCATCTGCACCACTGCAGAACATACCCCCTGCCAATGAATCCACATCCTCATTGTCCTTGCAGCTGGCCTGCCTGCTGTGCTGAAACAGCACTATGAGACAGTGACTGCTCACAAAATGGAGAAGGGATGCAGAAGGAAGCTACTTCAGGACAGGCTTTGCCAGTAAAAAGCTGAGCACCTAAGAGAAACAGAAGAAATAAGGGAGGATGAGCAATTAAAAAAAAAAGATTAATTTAATGTAATATATTCATTTAAAGTGCCCGTCACACTTATCTCTGGAGTTACAGGCAGAAACATTTCTTAAAACTCTACAAAATTAGTTCAGCAATAGCAAGCTGAATGTTATAGACTCAATAGCAGAGTTCTAAACATAACCCCCCATCTCTCCCAGTAGTTATAATAAACCTCTCAGCAAAAGCCTGAGCAAACAGCCAGGCAGTTCATGTGTCCTGAAGGTCAACAGACTCAGGCTCTGTCAGACCAGGGGAGGAAGAGAATTTGGGACTCAAGAGGCCTCTGCTGAACATGCCTACCCCAAAACATTCTACTCCAAGGTCTGTATCAGCTCATCTCAACTTTGTGGAGGTGTCAGGAAGACAAACTGTCAACTGTGAAATAATCTCCCTTACAGAGAGCAACTCTCACCAGCATACTTAATGGCCTATACAGTTCCCATCACACCTTATAAACCCCATTTCTCATGGCTGTGTAATATGACAATTAATGTTTATTCTGGGTATGAGTTAACTGGTTTGGAAAGCCACCAAACCATCACCCAAAGCTGTAAAAAGAACAGGAGTACTTGTGGCACCTTAGAGACTAACAAATTTATTTGAGCATAAGCTTTTGTGGGCTATAGCCCACTTCATCGGATGCATGCAGTGGAAAATACAGTAGGAAGATACATATATACACAGAGAACATGAAACAATGGGTGTTACCATACACACTATAACGAGGGTGATTAGTTAAGGTGAGCTATTATCAGCAGGAGAGAAAAAAAACTGTAGTGGTAATGAAAATGGCCCATTTCCAGCAGTTGACAAGAAGATGTGAGGAACTGTAGTGGGAGAGGGGGGGCGGAATAAACATGGGGAAATAGTTTTACTTTGTGTAATGGTCCATCCACTCCCAGTCTTTATTTATTGGACACCATTAAATTAAGCTTGAATAAAGACTGGGAGTGGATGGGCCATTACACAAAGTAAAACTATTTCCCCATGTTTAGTCCCCCCCCCCACCCCCCAGTTCCTCACATCTTCTGTCAACTGCTGGAAATGGGCCATTTTCATTACCACTACAAACAGTTTTTTTCTCTCCTGCTGATAATAGCTCACCTTAACTAACCACCCTCGTTATAGTGTGTATGGTAACACCCATTGTTTCATGTTCTCTGTGTGTGTGTATATATATATATATATCTATATCTATATATAATCTTCCTACTGTATTTTCCACTGCATGCATCCGATGAAGTGGGCTGTAGCCCACAAAAGCTTATGCTCAAATAAATTTGTTAGTCTCTAAGGTGCCACAAGTACTCCTGTTATTTTTGCGGATACAGACTAACACGGCTGCTACTCTGAAACCCAAAGCTGTGTGTTGTATAAGGTTTGAAAAAGGTAGGCAAACTTTTGTTTCTTCCTTATTTTTAATTTACACACATCTAGGCGCTTCCATGTTATGGTCACTGACACACCATGAGAAATGGCTGTGATCTGGATGGACTACAAGCAGGAAGCATGAAAAACCTCTTGACAAGCTGTAAGATTTCCACAAGGGGATCAGATAGCTTGGAGAAGCTCCCAAATTTCTGGGTGTTTATCCAAACAGTCTCAAGCATTTTGAGGGTCGTCTCTCATTAATTCATTCGGTGCTTACATTTGCCGTACAAAGTCTTCGTTAGTAAAGAGCATTATCCTGAAGCCCTAGTCATTCAGGATTCAGTTTATAGCCATCAGCAGTAGGGGTAGGGGGCTGAGACACTTGGTCTATGGCTACACTAGAGAGTTTACAGCGGTGCAGGTGCATCTAGCCGCTCCTCTAAACTGACAGGAGAGAGCTCTCCCATTGACTTAATCCACTCCCAATGAGCGGCAGAAGCTATGTCGGCGGGAAAAGCTCTCCTGCTGACATAAACCTGTGCACTCTGGTGCTTAATCTGGTGTAATTTATGTTGCTCAGCGGGATGGTTTATTCACACCCAAATGACATAAATTATACCGACATAAGTGGTAGTGTAGACGTAGCCTTGCGGATGGTTTTATACTGTGCTGAAATTCCTAGGCACCAGTGGGATGGGTTAAAGACAAAGATACAAACTGAATTTCCTGATTTCTGGGTTTAAGCCAAACAATTAACATCACTGAAACATAAGGGGAAGCAAGAGAGACGTTTTCATGTGAAGACTTTAAAGGTGAAAGGGATAATTAAGCTGTGTGTGGTACTCGATATTTGTAGTGTATAAAGCCACACAGCTATTCATATTTGCTTGAACTTGTCAGGTTAGTGGAGTCTTTATTTTCATTATCATCATTATTATTATTTAATATTGCTGCTCTGGTAAGTTGGGCATTCAGTTTATAACTCACTGGCAAAGGGCGATGAATGAACTCTGAGATTCAGCGACTCAGCAACACCGCAGAAAGGACTTCAGGGTCAAAGCAATCAACTCCTGTAGTCATAAAAGCATTACACTAAAATAGCACTGCAGCATCCAAAAGAGGTACAAGAAAAATTCAGTTGTTCATTGGAGAGCACAGAAGGAATGACTACATATTTTGGGTATGGAAGCTAGAATGCAATTTTCTGATGATGTCAGCACTATTCTGTTCTCTTTGTCACTCAGTGGTGATGTCAGACTCAGACGCGATCTGGAATAATATGAACTAGCATCATAGTTATAATTATTGGTAGGTGAAGCTCAAAAGGCCGGAGATTTATTCCAGGTAAGTACCCAGCAAACGTTTGGATACTTATCCAAATCTTATTTCACGCATCTGAACATCCTGAACTCCGCAAATCTGAGCTTAAAGATTCATGGTAAAATATGAGTTCCTCATGAAACATCTGATTTATTTTGGTCTGTTCATGTTTGAAACATAGCACATTAAATTATTCTGTTCAAAGTATTTTGGCACTTTTACTCAGAACTAGAAGAGGCATATCAAGCTGGCCAATATGGGTTTTTTGTCTTTAAAATTAACTGAAATATTTTGAACTTTGAAAAATCTTCTGTGCAACTTCAGTTTGAGTTCTGGGTGAAGGATCAGGTCAGAGCTTAGTGGATATGAACAAATTTGTGCGTCCCTATTAATAAGACTGCTAATGTTCCGATCCCTGATATCCATGATGGCACTTTGCATAGGACAGAGTAAAGGAATTGGTGCAGTGCAGTGTAGTCTGTGTATACTCTGGGCTGGAGCTTACTTTTCAGTCACTTCAGCTTTGAAGAGCTGGTGGATTTGGTGATTTCTATTTGCTACCCAGAGACAGGAAAGCATTCCCAGGACCAAACTGAAGGGGCCTATAAACCACATTCTTTGCATTAAATTCACCCTTGGGCAGAAAGCTTGTCCAATGTCTATGCACCTCTTAAGTCCCATTTAAACTAACTTTTGGGGATGTACATTGACCACACCCTCCACACAGGAGTGTCATCTCACCCCTTGCAAAGTCCATAAGCAGTGAAGAACTCACTGGGTAACTTCCTGCTACCCGAGGAAACTAACACCAGCAAAGTGCTGCTCAGGAGCCTGGCAAAAAGTACCTCCTGCCACATTCACTTGTTAGCAGGTGAAATAAAATAAGGGTGACCAGATGTCCCAGTTTTAAAGGAACAGTCCCATATTTAAGCCCTCCTGTAGGTGTCCCGACTTTTTCTTTAAAAAGGGCAAATTGTCCTGTATTTTCTGTCTCCCCCACATCAGTACTGGTGGGTCCTGCTGCTGGCCAGATCACTGCTCACCAGCCACCCTCCCACCAGTGATGAGTGGGGGGATCCAGTGGCCAACTATGGCGGAGGGTGTGCAAGGCTGGTGGCGGGGCAAAGATGCAGTGCGCGGGGCCGGCCGCTCCCCCAGCTGGTCCATCAGTGCAGCCCCCACTGCATGCTGGCTCTTGGCCAACAGGGCCCTTCCCCCTGTCCCATTTCCAGCCGGCACTGGCTGTGGGCTACAAGCTGTGGTGGCTGGTGCGTGCGGGCAGCTGCCAGGCAGTGGCCAGTTACCTGTCACCTCTGTTGCCCACCCATCAGCCCTTTACATGCTCCCCTCTCACTGTCCTCTCCCGAATTTGCCCCTTCATCTCCCCAGCCCCGCTGCTGCTCCATATCCCCACTGGCGAGGCGAGTCCTGCTCCCAGAGCTGTTCGGAGAACCAGCCCTTGGTCAGAGCACTCAGCTCACCAGCAGCCTGGCTGGCATGCTCCTGCTTTCCCCCACTGCCTCTGGATGGGCCTGCGCTCTGGGAAACCCTGACACCCTCCGGCTCAGGGTGCTGGCCAGGAGGAGCCGAGCCCTGCACGCCAAAGCCCTGGGGGAGGAGGGGAGGAGAAGAGATGAGCTCTGTGAAGACACAGGCCAGGTCATCCCTTGCCCCCTCTCCCCTTGCGACTGGAAGCAGCTCCCATCCATTCCCTCCCACACAGTGCCAAAAGACTACTGCTGCTCACATTCTGGTGTGAACCCTGGCAGAAATCAGGGGGGAGCATGTGACCCTGCATGTCCCTCCACACGTGTTGCCTCGGGAAGATGCGGCACCAGGTACCAGGAGAGGCAGGTCAGTCCCAGGGGCCCAGCCAGGCCTGGAGGGCGGAGAGCACCGGGCAGGGAGGGGAGGGTTGGTTTGGTCAACCCCCCGCCCCCCATGTGAGAGAGGGGTACGGGAGTGTGTGTGTGTAACCTCTCCCCATGTGTGTGTGTGGGGGGGCGGGGTAGAAGTGTGTGTGCATCACCCCTCCCTGTGTGAACCCTAAAGCCTTAAAGATAAGAAGGTAGATAAAAAGACTCCAACTACACAGTATTTCTTTTTAATGGGAGCTCAGTCAACTTGATTTTAATTTGAACGTTTGTACTGCATAGTTCTGACTGATTGCTGTTGAACTTGCTTGAATATGACTAATTTTCCCAGATGTCCCGTATTAAGCACCCTAAATAAAATACAACCAATAGACAGGGCACATAATGTTCTAGTACACATCAACAACATCTTCCTGAGTTTACATCATCATCACTCCAACGAAACCACTCCATCACCTCCTTTTTATACACAGATGGGGACATGCTCTTCTTTAAATATATCTTATTGCAAGACTCGATCTATAAAGCATCTGAAAGTAGGAGATGAAAGACAGTCTTTCAACTCTATGCTACGTGGAAAAGAAAATTCTGAATTTAGTTTAATGCTTTTAAAATAATTCTCATTAACAAATAAAGATCTTTCCTAGCAAAGGTGTGATTAAAAAATTGAAAGTGGAATGGAAAAACAAAAAATCAAAAAGGTTTTGCATGTTAGAAAATGATCTCATATCATGAACTGCCAGTGAAGTTTCAGTAGAGAGACAAGGTGAGTGACCAGCTTCGGTTGATGAAGGAAACAATTCCAGATACACAGAGTTCTTCTTCGGGTCTGGGAAAGGTTACAGTAAATACAAGGTTTCAGAGTAGCAGCCGTGTTAGTCTGTATCCGCAAAAATAACAGGAGTACTTGTGGCACCTTAGAGACTAACAAATTTATTAGAGCATAAGCTTTCGTGGGCTACAACCCACTTCTTCGGATGCATATAGAGTGAAACAAGGTGAAGTGGCCCATTAATGGTCCCTTAGAAAATGTGTTAACTACTTATGCTAATCAATTTGTTCCATCTTGTGTTTAGCTGTAACCTTTCCCAGACCTGAAGCAGAGCTCTGTGTAGCTCGAAAGCTTGTCTCTCTCACCAACAGAAGTTGGTCCAATAAACGCTTTAATCTCACCCACCTTGTCTTCCTAATGTCCTGGAACCAACACAGCTACATCACTACAAACAATGAAGTTTCATGTAATTTTACTTCAAAAAATGGTCCTGTTCTGAGTAAAAATTGCAAAATGTTTAGTTTTGCATCTTTTCAATGAGAAAATTGTCCTCTGTGAAAATCATTTTGAAACATTTCATGAAACACGATGTTTCTGGTTTATGAAATGTCAGGGATAGAAATGACAAAAACGTTGATGCAAAATTTTATGTATTTTCTTCACTTTCACATACAATCCCTACAATAAGTATCAAGAAAGTCCCTGATTCCCCTCTTTTAAAAAAACATCCCTGTCATTTCATCTGTTCAGTTCAAAGAAAAATACAAATAGCCATTTGGACTGCACCCAGTATACATTTTGCTGTTTAATGAAGGAGTGGAATATTATAACTGTTGGCTTGTTTGTATTTTCAATTTATACGGACATGTTGATCTGACATTGCAAACTTGCTTATGTTGCCATTAAAACCCATAGAGAATGCCAGGTTACCATATGTCTGACGCATTATCATATGATGTGATGCCAAGTGTCAGAAGTCTAACATAAAAAAGGGCTTCTGTTGACATACACACTTGTTTTAAAAGCCCATGCTCATCATTTTGGGTAAGCTCAGATACTAGGGTGAGAAGTGAAGTATAAGAACCTAAACAGAATACAAATTTCAAATGCTGAACATTCAGTCTGAGTAAACGTATATTTTTACAGGGTTGATGGTGTGTAAGAAGTCTATAAAAAGGAGGGTATTTCTTAATTCATCGGGAGCCAAATCATGAAGTCCTTTCCCAATATCTACTCATTCCTTACCCAGACATTATTGTGAATTTGCCTGAATAAGGACTGAGAAAGAACTTCAGCATCTGGATGCACAAGCTGTAGAGATTTCTACACAACCCTGTACTAATTAAATAAAATTGGGCAAATGGTTCAGGCAGGAATCAGAATCTGTCCAAATCAACAGTGTTTAAGGAGCTGAATGCTATGAATTGCTTTTCAGGATAGGCAATATGGCCTACTCTGTTTTTGCAGAAAGTTGTGTAAATCTATGGTACTATGTAGGTTTAATAACAAGTAATAATGACAGTTAGCCATAACGGATGTTTGCATTGTGTCACAAACATCATATATAGTACTATGGAGTTGAGACCCACCTGTTTCACTGTAGCTGTCCCAGGAAAATCCCATGTTCTAGAAGCCCATGTCTGGAGCATGAAAAATAGGAGAGGGACAACAATTTCCAAGCTGTACTCCAGAAGAGCTTGTCTTTGAGACACAGGCTGGAGTTGTGTCAATAAAACCATACAGACACTAACTGAATCTCAGCTTCTCTGGGTTTACTCACCTACAGTAATAAGCTGCAACTTACTATGACTATAGGCCACTAATACCCTGTCTAGGAATTGACACACCTGACCAGACCCAAGGTCCATCTAGTCCAATATCCTGTCTCTGACAGTGGCCAGTACCAGAAGTTTTTGAGGAAGATGCAGGAACCCCACAGTCAGCAGATGTGGGATAATCTTCACCCCCACATTAGGCCTCATCCTGATCTCTAAGAATAAGAGATTGGCTTAAGTTTTGAAGCCTGTTTGATATACCTTCCAAAATGTTGTTAGCATTCATTATTATAATGCTGCATATTCCTGATAGCCAAATGAATGTCCCATCCCTTTCTGAATCTTGCTAAATTCTTGGCCTCAACAACATCCCGTGGCAATGAGTTCCACAGTCTAATTGTATGTTCTGAGAAAAAGTATTTCCTTTTTTCGTTTTTGAATGTGAACAATAATACTTTACATTTATACTTGTTAGAGCCCAGTCCAAGACCCATTGGAATCAGTGGAACTGGAGCGCATCATTGGGCCACTACCCTGAGAGCCTTCCTGCTGCCATCCAGCCATTCCATCTTTGAACCGCACCCAGAGAACATCTTTACGTGCTCATTCTTCATACCATCCACTTCCTTGCCCTTGTGTCCCACTCCAGCATCAAGTTGCGGAACTTACTGCCATCTGCAGAGGGCAGGGAGCCCTAGTGGGCCAGTCTGTATTCCACTCTGGTTCCATGGCCCACAGGGGATTTTAGTTGGCAGTTCCTCCATGGAGCCATGAGCATGGGCATGTACCTGGCATGGTTCACAGAATCCCCAGACACCTGTTCCTTCTGCAGCAAGAGGGAAACTCTGGCACATGCCTATGTAGAGTGTGTCAGGCTGCAGCCACTCTTCTGACTCCTCCAGAACCTTTTACTGAGGATCTGGCTGCACTTTTCCCCTCACATGTTCGTCTTTGCACATCCCACCCATGTCCCCACAAGGTCAAGACGAGACCTCCTTGTCAACCTCCTCCTGGTGCTGGCCAAGGTGGTCATCCATCACACCAGGAGGAGGAAGATGGATGAGGGAGGGATACTCTGTGACTGTGGGGCTTATTTCCAGTTCTTGGTCAAATCACATCTCCATGAAGCGTTCCTGTGGGCAGTGTCCATTGACTCCTTAGCTGCCTTTGAGGAGCAGTGAGCACTGTCGAGGGTTCTCTGCTTAGTGTCCCCTTCTGGTTCCCGGATTTTTAACCTTTGATCTCACTCTCATTCATGTTTTATTATTTGTTGCCTCAATAATTCATTTGTGGTCTGAGTTCAGTGGTTCTTCCCCCTGGGGTGAGGGGGTGGGTGTTTAGTTCTAAGTGAGCGTAGGTCCACTCATCCCAGTACCCGCAACAGGTAGACTGTCACCATTGATTTCAATAGGCATTTATGAGAGGTTTTTCAGAGGAGCCAATCCCCTGGTCTCGGTTTTCAAATAAAAAAATGAAACCATATCAAATCGACTATAAAAGGAGTAGATCTAAGGAAAAGCGTTTTGTAGTTCCAAGGTGGATTCCCACCCAACAACCCACTCCATCCTCCATGCCACCATCCTACCAGGATAAACCTGGAGAAACATAATAATAATACCTTCTTGTTATACAGCACTTTTCATCAGTAGATCGCAAAGGGCTTTACAAAGAAGGCCAGTATCATTATTCCCATTTTATAGATGTGGACTCTTCACAGCTGAGTGTATTCTGAAGGTCACTAAACCTAGCCTCTGGCAAACTAATGAGGCAAGTGGTTGAATTACAAGGCCAAGGACCCCTCACCAAAAATGCCCTGCTACCTTTCCCATCCTCTTCAAAGTAGGGAGGTGTCTGTTAATGGGAACAGAATGGATAATTGTAAAAGCAGCACATGGGGAAAGATGCAGTTTCTCAAGCAGCTCATTTTGTTTTTCATAGGTTAAAACCAGCCCTTTGGACTTCACTCTGTAATCAGCTGTCTGGCAGCGCAGAACTCATGTGCTCCTGGCAAGAAAACTGAGCCATTGTGCTCTGCACTAGCTCTAGTTTCCAAATGGTTTGAAGGTTTAATTCCATGCAGAGCACGTTGCAGAAATCAAACCTCAAGGTGACAGATAATCATAGAGAGGTCCTTATCCAAGAGAAAAGGACACAACCTTCTTGCCAGTCACAGCTAACAAAGAGCTTGGCAGAGCAGAGGTAACAAAAACAGTCTCTGCATTTAATATATCGTGTGTTACTTGATAGAGGGCAATGCTCTTTTGGACTTTCTTTGTATGATCTGAATGGGGATTTGAACTATTGGGTACATTTTTCATTATTATTCCTTAATACATTTAAGTATATTTTGGTTTATTAGAGCAAATTAATCCATTTCAGGTTTCTCTTTATTCATCATAAAAACATAAAAGGAGGCACAAGTCCAATTTTTCCACATGTGCAGGTCACCTTTCATATGTATTATAGCTCATTTGAAGATTCATAAGACATATGTTTGCACATTGTGATTCCATTCGTAACATGTTTAGAATTATAATCCTTAGAAACAATAAGTATTCTATAAGTAGATGTTTTGAAATCTCAGCTACTTTGCTTATTTTTTAATATAGAAAAAAGCATGTAACCTGCATTAGGAAGTAATATAAAAGACTCAAAAGGCTTACTGCCTATTGTTGACAGTTTTATAATTTTAAAATAGCTAAATGGGTGTTTATTTTTTTTTAATGTACTCCTGACCTGAGAACTTGTGTGCCATATTTCAGCTAGCAGCACATTTTTAAGGCGAGGTTATAAACTCCCTATCTTCCAGGCATAGCTGTAATTATATTTGATCCCAGACTTGGATTTATTCTCTACCTCAACTTGCATCTGTAAAGAATGAGCAGGTCGGCTCTGTATTTCCACTTGTAGAGTGGCAATGGGGAATGCAGGTTAGGAGAAATCACTGCTTTCTTTAGGAGTGATGGACTAACTTTTCACAGTCTAAAGCTCTGTAACAATTACAAGCCTGAACACTGTCCACTTCTTTTTGACTGACAAACTGGATTTTACTACCTAGGCCTTTGTCACTCAGGACGTCAGTATGGAATGGCTTTGTTAATGAAATCAGTTTCAGTGTCAAGGAACTTCATCTGGGACAGATAAAAGATAATCTGAGATGGCAAGCAGCCAAGAAATTAGAGATACAAAAGTTCAAGGTGTACATGTTTCTCAAACTTTTTAAAGAGACTGGTAACCTTATAGTCTTTCTACTTTGGGACTTTAAGTTTGTTCCCTTAACCACAATTATATATGGAGATATACCTATCTCATAGAACTGGAAGGGACCTTGAAAGGTCATTGAGTCCAGCCCCTTACCTTTGCTAGCAGGACTAACTACTGATTTTTGCCCTAGATCCCCAAATGGCTCCCTCAAGGATTGAGCTCATAATTCTGGGTTTAGGAGGCCAATGCTTAAACCACTGAGCTATTCCTTCTTGTATTAGAATCAAAGTCACTTATTGTCCTATTTGTGGGTGTGTGAAGGTAATACTCAAATCTTTTTTTTTTATTTTGCAGACATACCTATAATTTCTTGGTGATTTCTTATCTTCTTTTAGTACAAAGCACCACTCCAATATTAAATATTTGAAAAGAATAGCCTCTAAAGTTCTCTTTGGGCTATTTCTTGTTGAAACTTTCTATAAGCTGTGCTGCTAGTTAATTATTTGCACTGGAATGAATATGCATGTTTGTGCTTCTCTTGTTAATGTTTTATACATAAAATGATGGGCCTGATTCTCTTTCCCTGAATGCTGTGCAGCCATCTACACTAGTGCAAAGTGACTGCAAAATACTGCCACATCAGAATAAAAAAACTTCATCATGTCACTATGGGCTAGAGTCACAAAGGGATTTAGGCAATGTGACACTGATCATGGCAACCCCTAACTTTTTGGTGCTTAGGAAATCATTGGAACAACACTGCAATTCACAAATGTTAAGCATCTAGGATCCCTATCCAATGCTTGGAGAGAGACTGGCCAGCGTGTTAAGTGGGGAGCTGCCTAAGCTAGCCAATGGGAGATGCTGATGAGAGGGATGTATGCTAAGGCCCGCTCCCTCACAGTGATAGGCACCTAAGTCCAGGCTGCAGGGAGGTGCCTAGCTCTGCTAGTGATCCATGAATGGGAATGTCTCTTCTGGAGGCAGGTGGCTTAGTCACCTAAAGCATTTCTTGTGAGAATGAGTTAGGCAGCTGCCTCATTCCAAACAAAATGGCTGCAGGAGGAGGTGCCACCACCTGTTTTATAGCTTTTAGCCAAGTGGTTAGAGCACTTGCCTGAGATGTAAGTAGGGTGACCAGATGTCCCAATTTTATAGGGACAGTCCCAATTTTGGGGTCTTTTTTTTATATAGGCTCCTATTACCCCCCACCCCCATCCTGATTTTTCACATTTGCTGTCTGGTCACCCTAGATGTAAGAGACCCAGGTTCAGTTCCCCCTGTGAGCCAGAGGGAAAGAAAGGATTTGATCGGGGTGTCCTAGGAACATGTGCTAACCACTGAGTTATGGGATGTTCTAGATGTGGGGGCTGCCTCAGTTTCTCCTTCTCACGTAAGTTGTTCCATTGTGGATCAATACTGAAAGAGTGATTGGAGCACTGGGGCTGGGCACCAGGGTCTCCCACCTCTGAGGAAGGTTCCTTAACCAGCAGACTACAAAGTCATTTGCTCACTCTTGTTCTCTTTTTTCTCTGGCCCAATGACTCTTTAATTATTTACCTCCAAATAATGGCTTGTAGTAGCCGACCACAGACAGAGAGAGGCTAGAATAACAATTGGGGAAGGAGGTGCCCTATTCCCATTTCAGATGATTTCTCCCTGCCCCAGTGTAAATAGTTCATGTCCTAGCCACTGGTCTACTATTTCTATGACTTAGTGGGGCTTTCGGGACTGGCTGGAGAGATTGGCATCAGGGCTTCTAAACAATTAAAAAAAAATAATTTCTGTTCAAGCCACTAATGTCACCAAAAATGTCTGGAGGCTCAGAAGGCTCCTCAAGGGTCAGAAACCCCAGAAGTAATTTTTGTAATGATTTCTTTTTGGGGTGGGGAACACAGCCACTTTTTTTTTTAATCACTAGCTAGGAAGAGTTTGTAATGTTTGGATTATTCATGTTCAATTCAAAACTGCCTTGAAATCTAAAAAGGAATGCAAATATTATCCTCTCCACAGCATCCTAGAAAACACCGCCTTTATTAAGCTCAGCAGAATTTATATGTATTCATCTCTTTTAATATGATTTAGCCCACAATTTTCAAAAATTTATCCAGATGTGGAACTCACTCGCTATGTGCAGCCTTAGTGCACAGTACATTCAAAGGTCTATACAAGGCTAAACAGGCATTGCTAAGCACACATTCCAGTTATTGCTTATGGGTGAAATTTACCTCCATACCAAAGGGCAGAACAAAGCTTTTACACCACGTAAGCTCTATTTTGGGGATGTAAGTGGGACTTAAGTCATGCATGGTTGACTTGTGCTGGCCTTTTGCATATGGAGGATATTCACCCTGTGTTAATAAGCAATACGTACTATTCATGGGGGGGGAGGGGGGAAATCACCTACATGCATGATGTGATATGAAAGTATGCTACATGATAGATGCCACATGCATGGTACGTGGATGAAACGGTCCAAAGGGTCAGATAGTTTGTATTGAGTGTGCTGTATGAATATATCTCAAATATACTTCAAACTCACAAAAGCAATGGAAAATTTACCACCTACACACACATTATTAATGCACACAGTGCACCTTGCTGCTCATCTCTGGGTTACACCAGTAATATAAAATCCCATCAAGTTATTATTACACAATCTTTCCTGCAAAAATGATACTTTACTGCGGTAATCATTTTCCTCCAGGAGACTGCACTCGAAGCTTTCATCTTCATTACTTGTGATTTATAAAGTAGGTTTTGCACACACACCAAAAGCTTTCCCGTGACCTGCTGCAACACAATTAATGGAAGCTGTAATAAGCAGGGATGGGTGAATTCAACCTCTCTAGTTATGAACTTACTCAAACAATGTACATTTCAAAGTTTGACATGAACTAAAGTAATGTTGGGTTCCTGCTTTGCTCAGGAAAAAGAAGAGTGGGAGCTGGGAAGGGTAGGGAGAAAAAAATAGGGTGAAAATGAAGCAGAAGAAGAGGAGCAGTGCAAAATAAAAACAGTTAGAGGGAGTCTAACTGTGATACTCTTACCCCCCCCCCCCCCGCCCCACACCATATAAATACACTTTAAACAGGACACTCATTTGGGCACAGGCTTCCCTTTAGGTAGAAAAACACATTGGCATTGTTTCTAAAACCTAATCACCCTATGGAACATAATGGGCTTAAAATAGTGGGAAAAGTCTTGTCAACCTAAAACTTAGACTTTGATCCTGTCATGCGAAACACATGATCAGGCTCATGTGCAAATGCAGAGCCCCATTGAAATCAATGGGATTCTGCACTGGTGCAGGGGTCTGCCTGTGTGGTTCTTACTGAAGGATCAGGGCCTAATTTGGAGGGGGGGAAATATATTTTGTGAGAGTTATTAACCTAAGACACCCTTAATGATAAGGTCTGCTGTTAGCTCGGTGCTCTGTATTCATGAAGCTTTCGTGACAAAGTCAAATTGAATGGAATGCAATAAAAGTTCTGCTAGACATGGTGTTCTGCATTTCCTGCTCTGTTCTTCCATCAGGCAATATTGCCCTTCCTCATTATCACCTACAAAGAAATCCGTGTGGCGAGAGAGAAGTTTATGTGCAGTAACTGCTTATAACAAAGCTAACTATGCTAAAGAGGAAGTATCACTTACAGCAGCCCACTCATTTTAAGGCCTGTCATGTTCATTGCTTAACCTCTGTAAAACCAACAGATTTTGTTTGAAACTTACTGAAGCACCTCCAGCTTTGCAATAGTTCCATTGCTATGCTAACAATTCACGTGCCGCCAGGCTTACAATCTCTTATAAGGGGCATCCCCCGTTCTTCAGTATTATATTTTAAGATACAATTTGGAATTAGGTACCAGGAAGAAGTCTGTGATTGCCATTAATTAAACCCTCCTTTGGGAATGGGCTCCATGTAGGACGGTTCTGTAGGCATTCATGAGGGTGACAATGTTAGTTATGGAAAGGAAGGAGCGCCATTTTTCTTTACTTTCTTGTAGCCTCTTTTGCATTTTGGGTATTTTATTAACTTTATTTGTGCACTTCCCCCGTTGAAATTGATAGACAGAGGCCTGAGTAGGGAAGGCTTAATGATGGATCTTAGTGAATAAGTAAACAATATGTTTTGCAGAGCTGCAGCTCAAGGCCAAGGTGCCTTAGAGGCATAAAGGCCTAGTTTTCTTGTTTAACTGGGGTGCTGGAATTCAACAGTTAAGGCAGGGTTGTGACAGCTAAATGGATAGACCTTTATTATTGGCATGAGTAGTAGCAGTGTGCACCTGATCCAGAGGCATTAGTGAGAAGGGCTCTTAACCCCTGCAGTTGTGGGGTTTTATTTTGTGCGTGTGTGTGTGTGTGTGTTACACTGCTACTAACACGTGAACTGAATATCTGAGTGTAAGCGATTGCATATTTCAAATCATCACACGTTACGCCTCTGAGTACTAAGAAATGACTCAGATGGAAAAATAACAGCAGTTACATTTTCCATGACATGTATTGTTCCAGCTGTATAAAGATACACTGTATATGAGTATATGTATATAGAATGTTACAGACTTGACCACTTGTATGCTGTTTAGAATTCGCAAAAGACAATACATATTCTCCTTTGCATGATGTACATTGCGTCCTTTGCATCAGTTGAATATATACTGTATTCAATTTCAGTAAGTTTCTGTGTGTGTACAGAAAACTATTGCAAAAGGAAACAATGTACATAACTGAAAGGGGAATAGAAATGGTTGTTACACTGAGTATTTTTAATAGAATACATATATATATATATGTGTGTGTGTGTACATGTAATGCATATATATGCCCTTCTTTTTATGAAACATATTTACCCATATGCACAGTTAATGTATTTATTATAAATATGTGTACAGTAAAAGAGTACTAATTTAATAATTGCAGCTCATTAAAGGGTTAGAAATTGCTCCAACTAAGACTTTATCTCAATGAACACACTTGTTCTTTTACACTGAAAAGATAAGCTCTTTTCTGGGTCATAAGTTGTATCTCTTTTCCAAGAACATCACCTCCTGCATATCACATGATTATGGTTTGGTATCCAAATTCAACGTTTTAAAGAAACAGAGAGAGAAAGAGAGAGAGAGATCAAGAAGGAAGGAAATTTACCAGCAAATGAAGTAGTTACTGTCTAAATGTTTTCAGTGTTTTGATAAACTAGTTCGTTGCGTGCCAAGGCACATTGCTGAATAGGTGTCAAAAGTCCACTCAGAGTCAATCTAAAAATAACCTCAAAGTACATTCTGTGCCATCTTTTTGTTGATTTTAGCAGTTCAATATGTTTCAAAACCTGAGCTGAATTTTCATTACATATGGTTGGTAGGATCTCAGACTGTCCGTGGAGAAGGCCAGAGCTCCAATTTCCTGACCTGAATTGTTTTCAGCAATGCTGCCATTGCAAGCAAGGTGGAAGGTGCAGCTGCCAGACTCCTAATGCTCAAATGATGAAGAATGTAGCAAATATGTTTGGATTGTAATAAATATACACACAATACAAGGAAAGAAAGAGCATTGAAATTAGGTATGAGGAAATGGTTAGGTGTGTGGTGATTGCCAAAAGATTACCCACTCTGTCTTTCCTACCTTTCTACAGGAGCAAATTAAACAAATCATGAGTCCAGTTCCCTGTAGTGCTGCAGTCCCTTTATGCTGTTCTGGAGGCATAAAGGGGCCAGAAAGGAGGAAGGAAGCTCTCAGGGGACACCCCTTCAGATACAGAGCTAACAGAACAGTTCTAGACAGATCCCTCCTTGCATGCCCTCTGGTGTAAGGAGAGAGAGGTGTGTGTGTGTGTGTGTGTGTGTGTGTGTGTGTGTGTGTGTGTGTGTGTGTGTATTATGGCAGGGAGGGAGTATGGGATTCTCAGCCATTCAAGGTGGCAATGCATAAATTTGCACCTCACTGAGATTGCCCTCACTTCCACTGGTAGGAAGGCAGTCCCTGGCAGACCTAGAATAAAAGTGGTGTAAAAGCTAAGAATGTGAACAAAGCAACTGCCAGTCAGGGCTCATGGGTGTATGTAGACATATGGGATTTACCCAGCTGTGTACAATGTTTAATATTCTGGAGGCAACATTTTTTGTGATGACTGGCAGACTATTTTTGTTTTTCTCCTCAGTTTTTTATTAAGCCTTTGCTAGTTCTCTCAGCCTAACAGCACCTTAAAAAGGTGGAGTGTCAGAGATCTATTAAGAATAGCAGTATTGTGTAAAACCATGGGCTGAACAGCCAGTGGAGAAGGATCAGCAGGCATCTGTCCAGCCTGTCCTTCATTATTTTTGCCAGCACATTCTGAAGTAATGAGAAGTGAGAACAGAAGCATGAAAACTGTCCATAGGATTGAGAATTGCTTTCCTGCCTCTTGCACTAAAATGCACTGTGTTCCTCTGATATAGTTTCATGTATGTTTGTTATGACTGGAAACTTGTCTTTCCTAAATGATTGCATACATGACCCCAATGTTTTAAGTCCCACTGATGAACAACCAGGCTGTCTGCAGACAGAAGAAATAAATGTTTTTAAAGCAGAAAAGCTCTTTTCAAAGCCTGCTGACAGCAAACTTTCAGTATATATCCATAAAGCATCTCAATCCTTGTGGGTGAGCAGAATATAAATAACTTTTTTAGTACAATGTCATGGTCATATCATGTAAGGAAGCAGTTGACTCAGAATGGGCTTATTGTGGCTAAGTACACCATTGATTCATCCAAATATTATCCTCCTTATGTATATTTATTTCTAAATGGAAAAAGGTGGTAAGAATACTCAGAATCTAATGAAAGTGTCCTGATCTCTATTTTATGGCATCTCTGTACCCAGAACATATTGTTTCTGAATAGTGTTTTAAATAAGGGCAATAAAACCAGGAAAATCCCATTGCGCTAGCTAGGTACAAAGGTCTTGGTTGTAAAACATGAATATCTCCATGAAAAGCAGGGACTATTCCAATTGGATATACAGTAAAATTCCATATTCTATTAGGACAGAACATTATACTTTAGGGATATCGGCAAGGTAACTCGGGCTGCAAACTTACTCTCCTCTCCTCCCTCACTACAGAGCTTTACCTTAACCAAAATGTACCCAACCCCCACGCACTTAAACATTGCAAAGGCTAAGTTTTGGAACATAATGAGGGGGCAAAATGAGAAAAAAATTCCCTTTCAGGAAGCTTTGAAAGGATTCTGAATGACGTTTTTTCAGCATAAATGTTTCATTTAGATCAGTTTTAGTACAAGTGTCATTTAGATCAGTTTTCTAGTTCAGCGTGTCTGATAGGGCATGATCCAAAGCCCATGGAAATGAGTGGAAAGATTCCCATTGACATCAGTGAGCTCTGGATCAGGCCAATAATACTTTAAAAGTAATATCAGGGACCGAATCAATGTGAAGTCAACTGGAAATGGACACTCCTCCACCAAGAAGATAATCCCTTGAGTGAGGAAGGATTTAAAAATAAAGATAGAAAATATCCATGACCTCCATTTGTTTGCTACTCCCACTTGTTGCGTCTTATCTTGAATTCAATTGGGCAGCGACTTGTTTCTTGCTGAGTTTGCAGAGTGTCTAGCACAATGGTGCCTCCAACCATGATTGGGGCCTTTGCCTACTACTACAAACAAAAGGTCATTTTAAATGATTTTATGGAGCCCTATCATTGAGACCTCTGTTAAATTGTGTTTATTATAGTGGTCCATACAGTACAATGTTGATCTTTTGGTTAAGGCATTGGATTAGGACTCAGGAAATCTGCATTCAGTCCATGGATCAGGTACAGACTCTTCCTTTCTGACCTTCAGCAAATCTCTGTGTGCCTCAATTCACCAGCTGCAGAAGCTGAATAATAATATTTACCTTCTCCCACCCTTTGTCTGTTTTGTCTATTTAGATTGTAAGCTCTTCAGGGCAGCAACTGTCTCTGTTTTTGTTTATACACAGAAGCTAGCATAATGAGGCTCTGATCTCAGCTGGGTTCTTTAGATGCTACTATAAAACAAATAATAATAATAAAACATATTTCTCGACTACCAATGCTTTTACGGCTACCCCTCTAATGCTTTTATAAACATTCCTAATTTGAGCTCACAATGTCTCTCTTCCCCTCCTTTCCCCTCCACGTTTATCTCTCATAAACACTGCCCTTTTCTGCCAAATGTGCTTGGGCCTTTCTTGGAAACCTCTCTTCCTCTGCTGTGGTGTTCGCTTTCTTTATACAGAGAATTGAGAAGCATGCAATTAGTGAAAAGCAAGACAGACCTTGTCAGCTGACATTAGCTTTAGAATGCTCAACAGTCTCCTGATCAGGACTGAGACCATCATTTACTGTTAAATGATTACTGGAAAAAAACCCAACAGGATGACTTCCCAGGTCCTTTCTCTCTCTCTCTCTTTCTCTCTGTAAATAACACTAATGGTTGTAACAGTGTATAAAATCTGTCTCAATGGATAGTCTCTTTTTCCATAACCTTCACAATATTTGTTTAAATTCTGGCTATGAGGGAATAAGGCGCTAGGGGCCTCAAGGACTGCACAAAGAAACTTAACTATCTCTTAGAGGGAGAGCACCTTCCTAAGAGGATCACAATGTCTTTTGATGCAATGTTCTGTTGGCAAAATCCCAGAGGGGGGCCACATAATGCTATGCCACCTTCCACCTAGTCTTTCTACCATCATGCATGGGTGCATGAGACAGCATTCCTTTCCCCACAACAATATGAATAGGACAGACTAGAACTGAAATTATATTAAGCACGAATATTCTAAACATTTAGTGATTGTAAATGGTCTGTAGAATGCAATAGAGAGGAGTTACACCATTCTCTGGGAACACAGCGATATTGTGCCTTAGGCTTCAGCATTTCTCTGTGCTCCCAAACAGGCAAGGAACATAGGAATTGTCAGACTGGATCAGACCCAAGGTTCATCTAGCCCAGTATCCTGTCTCTGACAGTAGCTACAATCAGGGCTTGTCTACACTACAAAATTAGGTCGGATTTATAGAAGCCGGATTTATAGAAGCCGGTTTTATGCAGCCGACTGTGTGTGTCCCCACATAAAATGCTCTAAGTGCATGAAGTCGGCGGACCGCGTCCACAGTACCGAGGCTAGCGTCGACTTCCGGCGCATTGCACTATGGGTGCCTATGGGTACCTATCCCACAGTTCCCGGAGTCTCCGGCGCCCATTGGAATTATGGGTTGAGATCGCAATGCCCGAATGATGCAAAGCAGTGCCGCGGGGGGTTCTGGGTACATTGCGTCACGCACCTCCCCCGCCGTCACAGCAACGGCAGACAATAGATTCGCGCCTTTTTACCTGGGTTACCTGTGCAGACAACATACCACGCCAAGCATGGAGCCCGCTCAGCTCAGCTCACCGTCACCATATGTCTTCCAGGTGCCGGCAAACGTGTGACTGCATTGCTAAACAGCAGCAGCAGATTACTGCCTTTTGGCGGTAGACGGTGCAGCATGAGTAGTAGCCTTCATCGGCGCTCGGGATGCTGGTAGCTGTGGGGCTGGCAGCCGTAGGGCTGCATTGCACCAGCCCCTTGCCTTTTGGCAGTAGATAGTTTATTACGACTGGTAACCGTCCTGTCAGTATTGTCTGCTGAGCATCCAGAAGAGGCCGAGGGCAATCTGGGTGCTCAGCAGATCTGAAAGAAGAGCTTTCCTCAGGTCTGAAAGCAAGTAAATTTAGAGGTTGCCTGAAATGCTCATAGATTATTGTAGCCTGAGCGCCTTTACCGAGCCTTCTGGCTACTGTACAGCAGCAACCCCTTGCCTTTAACCGTCCTCGTTGGACAATGATGGTTACCAGTCGTAGTATACTATTTGCTGCCAAGTATTGTCTGCTAAGCACCCAGAAAAGGCCGAGGGCGATCTGGGTGCTGGCAGACATGTGGCTGGCACACGTGGGGCTACATTGCTACACAGCAGCAACCCCTTGCCTTTAACCGTCCTCGTTGGACAATGATGGTTACCAGTCGTAGTATACTATTTGCTGCCAAGTATTGGCTGCCAAGCACCCAGAAAATGCCGAGGGCTATCAGTCATGCTGCACTGTCGTCTTAAGATGTAAAAAATAGATTTGTGTTTTATTCATTTCCTTCCCCCCTCCCTCCGTCAAATCAACGGCCCGCTAAACCCAGGCTTAGGAGTTCAATCTCTGGGGGGGGGGGCATTCTGTGTGACAGTTGTTTGTATTTCTCCCTGATGCACAGCCACCTTTCTTGATTTTAATTCCCTGTACCTGTACGCCATGTCGTCAGTCGCCCGCCCCTCCCTCCCTCCCTCCCTCCCTCCCTTCTTCCCCTGGTCTTTAGATACTAGTTTCGCGCCTTTTTTCAGACCAGACGCCATAGCTAGCACTGGGATCATGGAGCCTGCTCAGATCACCGCGGCAATTATGAGCACTATGAACACCACGCGCATTGTCCTGGAGTATATGCAGAGCCTGGACATGCCAAAGCAAAACCAGGAGGACCAGCTGAGGAGGAGGAGGCGATTGCAGCGCAGCAACGATAGTGATGAGGAAATTGACATGGACCTCTCACAAGGCACAGGCCCCAGCAATGTGGAAATCATGGTGTTACTGGGGCAGGTTCATGCCATGGAACGCCGATTCTGGGCCCGGGAAACAAGCACAGACTGGTGGGACCGCATCGTGTTGCAGGTCTGGGACGATTCCCAGTGGCTGCGAAACTTTCGCATGCGTAAGGGCACTTTCATGGAACTTTGTGACTTGCTTTCCCCTGCCCTGAAGCGCCAGAATACCAAGATGAGAGCAGCCCTCACAGTTGAGAAGCGAGTGGCCATAGCCCTGTGGAAGCTTGCAACGCCAGACAGCTACCGGTCAGTCGGGAATCAATTTGGAGTGGGCAAATCTACTGTGGGGGCTGCTGTGATCCAAGTTGCCAGGGCAATGAGAGGCCTGGTGATATCAAGGGTAGTGACTCTGGGAAACGTGCAGGACATAGTGGATGGCTTTGCTGCAATGGGATTCCCAAACTGTGGTGGGGCGATAGACGGAACCCATATCCCTATCTTGGCACCGGCGCACCAAGCCACCGAGTACATAAACCGCAAGGGGTACTTTTCAATGCTGCTGCAAGCCCTGGTGGATCACAAGGGACGTTTCACCGACATCAACGTGGGCTGGCCGGGAAGGGTACATGATGCTCGCGTCTTCAGGCACTCTCTTCTGTTTCGAAAGCTGGAGGAAGGGACTTTCTTCCCGGACCAGAAAATAACCATTGGGGATGTTGAAATGCCTATCGTGATCCTTGGGGACCCAGCCTACCCCTTAATGCCATGGCTCATGAAGCCATACACAGGCAGCCTGGACAGGAGTCAGGACCTGTTCAACTACAGGCTGAGCAAGTGCCGAATGGTGGTGGAATGTGCATTTGGGCGTTTAAAAGCGCGCTGGCGCAGCTTACTGACTCGCTGTGACCTCAGCGAAAAGAATATCCCCATTGTTATTGCTACTTGCTGTGCGCTCCACAATATCTGTGAGAGTAAGGGGGAGACATTTATGGCGGGGTGGGAGGTAGAGGCAAATCGCCTGGCCGCTGATTACGCGCAGCCAGACACCAGGTCGGTTAGAGCAGCACAGCAGGGCGCGGTGCGCATCAGAGAGGCTTTGAAAACTAGTTTTGTGACTGGGCAGGATATGGTGTGAAACTTCTGTTTGTTTCTCCTTGATGAAATCGCAGCCCCCCCCACGCACCCGGTTAACTCTACTACCCTGTAAACCAAGCACCCCAACCTCCCCTACCCTCCCCTCTTCAAGCACCACTTGCAGAGGCAATAAAGTCATTGTTACTTCACATTCATGCATTCTTTATTAATTGAGCACACAACTAGGGGGATAATTGCAAAGGTAGCCCGGGATGGGTGGGGGAGGAGGGAAGGAAAAGGACACACTGCACTTTAAAACTTTAAAACTTATTGCTGTGGAAATCATCTAGGGTGGAGTGATTGGGTGGCCGGAGGCCCCCCCACCGTGTTCTTGGGCGTCTGGGTGAGGAGGCAATGGGACTTGGGGAGGAGGGCTGGTGGTTACAGAGGGGCTGTAGCGGCGGTCTCTGCTCCTGCTGTTGGTTACAGAGGGGCTGTAGCGGCGGTCTCTGCTCCTGCTGACAGAGGGGCTGTAGCGGCGGTCTCTGCTCCTGCTGTTGGTTACAGAGGGGCTGTAGCGGCGGTCTCTGCTCCTGCTGCCTTTCCTGCAGCTCAACCATACGCAGGAGCATATCACTTTGATGCTCCAGCAGCCGGAGCATCGACTCTTGCTTTCTGAGTACAAGCTCACGCCACTTCTCCTCTTCAGCCCGCGTTTCAGCCCGCCACCTCTCCTCTCGCTCATATTGGGCTTTTTTAAAATCAGTCATTGACTGCCTCCACGCATTCTGCTGTGCTCTGTCAGCGTGGGAGGCAGTCTGTAGTTCAGTGAACATTTCGTCACGTGTCCTTCGCTTCCTTCTTCGAATATTCACTAGCCTCTGTGAAGGTGAAACATTTGCAGCTGGTGGAGGAGAAGGGAGAGTTGTTTAAAAAAGATACATTTTTGAGAACAATGGGTACACTCTTTCACGTTAGATTTTGCTGTTCACATCACACAGCACATGTGCTTTCGTTACAAGGTCGCATTTTTCCTCTTATATTGAGGGACTGCCGGTTTGGTGTGAGAGATCACTCACGCAGTGCCAGGCCACAGATTTCAGCTTGCAGGAAGCCATGGTAAGACACAGTCTTTGGGCTTTTTTAACCTTGTTAACAAGTGGGGATGGTTTAAAACAGTACTGCTCTCATTAACCATACCAAGCACCCGTTGGGTTGGCCATTTAAAATGGGTTTGCAATGTAAAAGGAGGGGCTGCGGTTTCAGGTTTAACATGCAGCACAAACCCAACTAACTCCCCTCCCCCACACACCCAATTCTCTGGGATGGTCACTTCACCCCTCCCCCCCACCGCGTGGTTAGCAGCGGGGAATATTTCTGTTCAGCAGAGCAGGAAGGGGCACCTCTGAATGTCCCCTTAATAAAATCGCCCCATTTCAACCAGGTGACCGTGAATGATATCACTCTCCTGAGGATAACAAAGAGCGATAAGGAATGGATGTTGTCTGCATGCCAGCAAACACCGGGACCATACGCTGCCATGCTTTGTTATGCAATGATTCCAGACTACGTGCTACTGGCCTGGCGTGGTAAAGTGTCCTACCATGGCGGACGGGATAAGGCAGCCCTCCCCAGAAACCTTTTGCAAAGGCTTTGGGAGTACATGAAGGAGAGCTTTCTGGAGATGTCCCTGGAGGATTTCCGCTCCATCCCCATACACGTTAACAGACTTTTCCAGTAGCTGTACTGGCCGCGATTGCCAGGGCAAATTAATCATTAATCATTAAACACGCTTGTTTTTAAACCATGTGTAATATTTACAAAGGTACACTCACCAGAGGTCCCCTGTGTGCCCACAGGGTCTTGGGTGAGTTCGGGGGTTACTGGTACCAGGTCCAGGGTGACAAACATATCCTGGCTGTTGGGGAAACTGGTTTCTCCGCTTCCTTGCTGCTGTGAGCTATCTATGATGTTCTCTCCATCCTCATCTTCCTCGTCCGCCGAACCCGCTTCCCTGTCTCCAGTGAGGGACTCATAGCACACGCTTGGGCTACTGGTGGCTGCACCCCCTAGAATGGCATGCAGCTCCTCGTAGTAGCGGCATGTTTGCGGCTCAGCCCCGGACCTTCCGTTTGCGTCTCTGGCTTTGTGGTAGGCTTGCCTTAGCTCCTTAATTTTCACGCGGCACTGCTGTGCGTCCCTGTTATGGCCTCTGTCCTTCATGGCCTTGGATATCTTTTCTAATGTTTTGCCATTTCTTTTACTGTTTCGGAGTTCGGCCAGCACTGCTTCATCTCCCCAGATGGCGATCAGATCCCGTACCTCCCGTTCGGTCCAGGCTGGAGCTCTTTTGCGATCCTGAGACTGGGACTGGGACTCCATCACGGTTACCTGTGCTGATGAGCTCTGCATGGTCACCTGTGCTCTCCACGCTGAGCAAACAGGAAATGAAATTCAAACGTTCGCGGGGCTTTTCCTGTCTACCTGGCCAGTGCATCTGAGATGAGAGTGCTGTCCAGAGCGGTCACAATGAAGCACTGTGGGATAGCTCCCGGAGGCCACTAATGTCGAATTCCGTCCTCACTACCCAATTCCGACCCCCATAAGGCCGATTTTATCGCTAATCCCCTCGTCGAGGTGGTGTTAAGAAACCGGTTTAAAGGGCCCTTTAAGTCGAAAGAAAGGGCTTCGTCGTGTAAACGTGTCCAGGCTTAAGTCGACTTAACGCAGCTAAAGTCGACCTAAACTCGTAGTGTAGACCAGGCCTCAGTGTTTCAGAGGAAGGTGTAAGAATCCCACAGTAGTCAGATGGGGGATAAAACTCCCTCACATTAGGTCTCATGCTCATGTCTTAGAAATAGGCGTAAACCCTGAAACATAAGGTTAAAGGGGTTCTCCACCTTTTTCTTTCTGCGCCCCCCTCCCCCAACATTTTTATTATAATTAATTATGATAATTCTGGATATTCTTGATATCCACATACATATCCAATCCCTTCTGATTCTTACTAAGTTCTTAGCCTGAGTGATTTCCTGTAGCAATGAGTTCCACAGTCCAATTATGCATTATATGAAAAAAGTATTTCCTTTTGTCAGTTTTGAATTTGCTACCTTTTAATTTCATTGGATGTCCTCTTTTTCTTGTGTTATGAGACAGGGAGAACAGACGTTCCTATTCTATCTTCTCTGTACCATTCATTATTTTACATACCTTATTCATCTCCTTTCTAAGGTAAGCCATTGCAATCTTTCCAATCTCTCTTCATCTGAGAATTTTTTTCATACCCTTGGCCATTCTGGTCATCCTTCTCCAAACCTCTTCCAGCTCTGCAATATTCTTTTAGAAACACAGCCATTTTACAAACAGGTTGACCAGTATGGCACACAGTATTCCAGGTCAGGCTGCACCATTGATTTATAAAAAAGTATGATCAGATTCTCCATATTATTTTCCATCCCATTCCTTTTTCATCCTAACATCTTAGCTTTTTTTTTTACCACAGCAGCACACTGAGCTGGTTTTATTGAGCTGCTTACAATGAGCCCAGGTCCCTTTCTTGAGTTGTAGGGGGGCATGCTACATCCTTCAGGAGGTGCAGCATGCACTTCCTGCTGTGACCAGCTAGCTTCATTGGCAGGTGCTGGGTGTGGGACGCGTGCCAGGGATAGGTCTCCTCACACACTATGTCCCCCAGTGACACTCCAAGCAAGAACAAGAGTCCAGGTGAGTGTTCCTCCCAGAAGGCAAATGAAGCATGTAATTGGAAATGTTTGCATGTAGCTCACACCTTCCTGGTTCTGTGATCACTAGATGTTCTTTTGCTAACACAGGCTATACTGACAAGGTCTTGGTACGGGCAGCAAAAGCCAAATAAGAGAATTAAAGAAAAGAGACAGAACACAGTTACATAACACAACTCAAACCAATCTTGTACATAAAAGCCTCTCCTAAGATACCAGCTGTCTACAGACAAAGTTCACCAGATAATATTTCACACAGCTTTCAGAAAGGATTTTTCCACCCGATTACTTATCAGCTAGTTCTGAAAGTGAACTTAATGCTAGTGAAAGGTGCCAAATCAACAGCTGTGGGGACTGAAGTCCTCTCTTCACAGAACAGGTACACAGCATGGGCTAGTCGACTTCTTCACCACATGGTTCAGCCCAGAGGGAGCATTTCCAGCAGGAGGGAGTTCATTCTCTCTTGAGCTGACAGCTATATGGCCCTCATTACCATAATATCTGGCTGACTCACAATCATTGATGGAATTTATCTTTACAGCAGTCCTCTGAGATAGGGAAATGCTATTTTCATTTTATAGACAGGTGACTGAGGTGGAGGATAGATGAAATTACTTGTTCAATGCCACAGAGGAAGTCTAAGCCAGGAGGTGAACACCAGTCATCCAAATCCCAGTCTGATGCCATCTCCACTAAACCATCTTTCTTCTATTGGGTTGTCTGCTGAGACTGGCAAATAATGCAAAGTATGAGAATGTTTTGGTGTTGAAGTTTTTTAATGTGGACATCTGTTAGCTAGCGAAGACCACCATCTCAGTGCCTATAACTCACTGGATACTAAGGCCTTTTCATCACTGCTGATCAAGGCTACACTCACTCAAATTGCTGAAAGGCTCCTTATCCCTTTGGCCACTCAGTCCCCCAGCCACTGCTCTTATTTTCTTTTAATTCTTTCCAGGTTTGTTTCCTCCACCAGCCAATAACACAGCAGAATCCATTTCAGTGAACATAGTTACAATAGTAAAACGCTGCCTATAGAGGAGTGGAGGGAAAATCCCCAAATACTCAGACCACTTCAGTGGCCTGTCAATCCTCTGCTCTGAGCAGCTTTTGTGGTGAAGATGCCAGTGGCCACCTATAAGCCCCCTTTTGCCCACACATACTCTGATGCACACTGTCTGCAGTTCAGCTGATCTACCTGGGACTGCTCTCAGCCCCACTCTTTGCCCTGCACTTTAGTCACAGGGCAAAGGAGCCAGCAACAGTAATGAGGGCTGCCAAGCATGCACAAGCTGTGCCAATAGGGCACAGATGAAAGTGCAGCAGCAGGTCATGCTGATCTGTGAGGGTGTGTCAAATATCTATGAGTCTGGGCAGCACTTTGGCGATTAAAGAGCAGGCCAAGCATTTCATATGTACATTAGATCTGGGAATGTTTCATGTGTGCTACATACTCACAGGATTCAGGACAGCATGGTTTTATCCTTATGCACATCTTTTTTTAATAGTACTTCATGTGTATGTGAACATCTCCTGCCTCCCTCAGGAAATACTGCCAGATGCCAGGTTCACAATCCCAGCATCACTGATTGCCAGAATTTACATTACCTGCTTCTCTTGGTGGCAGGTGTAATCAATGAGGATGATTGTATCAGCCAACCTTCTTTCTTATATGACCATGGTGTGCTGCACCAGGCTGCTGGTAATGCCACTAGTTAGGCACTTGTCTGCTTTTAGATGGCACAGTTGCCTGTAAGTTACAGTGTTTGAGCGCAGTCAAGCTCTGCCTTTTTTCCCCTTTGCATCCTGTAGAACAGCGAGGCACCAAACATGTGCAGTTCTTCTGTCTGTCTCTCTCACACACTCACAAACCTACATACTTTGCTTCTTCTTAATTTATGGTTTTTTGGTTATACTAGTGAGCAAGTGGGAAAAAAGCCTCTTTTCTCGATATAAACAGTTGCCAGGATCACTCCACATTGCACAGGAATGAATTGGAGTTGGGCCCTGCTAATGTGCCAGCCAGATCTCTATGTCCTCAAGGGATGGGGTTCTCCACCTTTTTCTTTCTGCGCCCCCCTCCACCAACATGCCATAAAAATTCCACAGCCCCCTGTGCCATAACAACAGTTTTTCAGTGGGTGAAAAGCCAGGGCTGGCGTTAAGGGGGGAGCAATCAGAGCAGTTGCCCAGGGCCCCATGCCACAGGGAGCCCTGCTAAGCTAAGCTGCTCGGGCTTCGGCTTCATCCCCCGGGCAGTGGGGCTCAGGATTTGGCTTTCTGCCCTGGGCCCCAGTGAGTCTAATGCTGGCCCTGCTCTTTCATTTATTTTGGTGGATGCCCTGAAACCTGCTCGCAGCCCCCCCAGTGGGCCCCAGGCTCCTGGTTGAGAACCCCTGCTCAAGGGGATGTGGTCTGGGATGGTATTCACTGCTTAGTATGTATGTTTCCATCAGTTCAAACCCTAGATTGAAGATGGTCTGAGCTTTCTCAAAGAAGTAGCAAAGTATCTCCTACCTTTGTGCTTTGGCTTTCCCCTATGAATCCCCTTTCGGCAGAAGACACACTGGACTGCCACACTAAAGCTAACCTGTCCAGAGCAGAATTTTACCCTAATAACTGATCACTATAAAATACAATTGCCTGGTATTTAGCAGTAATATGGGTAAATTGCTACAGTAAAGTTACATAAATCATGTCTAAATTTGGCAGCAGTAATCAGGTTTTTCTCTGATGTCTACAGTCTGCAACTGTGAAATGTATTACTAACCAAAGCTTCTTGTGGGACGAGTCCCAACTGGATTTCTGTGTTCTATTTGAAGCTTTTTGCAAGCCTGCCTGTCCCAAAATGCTCTCATTTATTACCACTGACAGTTCTTCAGAGCCAGCCTTCATTATAAGAGGATGCCTGTGTGATGCTTTTGTGGGTTTTTCACATTATATGTAAGCCTTGCATACACTTTCCCTCTTGCTCACTCCAGGAGGAGAGGGAGAGGAAATTACTTTCTGCCAGACACCCTACCCCTCTGGCAGATGGGACCAGATGGAGGAAAATTATAGCCTAATTCTTCCTCCTTCCCATTTCTGGGAGCTTGGGGTCTTGTACTTGCATCAGGCCCTAAAGATATTAAAGCTGTCTGCCTGGTTGTCTAGAATTAACACAGCATTCAGTATTGAGGCTGTCAGTCTCTTTTTATGATATGCTTATATGACAGGCTGAAACTGTATGTTGGATTTTCCTCCAGTCCCCTATAACATATAACAGCCTACTACTGCTGCCAGCTAATGGAGTTACTCAAGTAGTATGTGTTCTGAAGCTAAAGGTCATGGCTTGTTACCCTGCTCATGAGCTACAGTAGACATTATCATTATACCAGCAGTGAAGAGCCTCAGCTCACAGTGACTTTTCTAATTTGTGTCTATTTATTTTAGATTCTGCTCAGGAGCAATATATATCTCATTGTTGTGAGTGTCCCAGCAGGGGACAGCCATCATTCAATCCCTGTTTCAGCATAAGCCAATAAAATACAAACAATTAATGACATAATTGTCATTCTAAGAAACAGCAGATACCAACAATGAACCATCACAATGCGAGCTCATTTTATTTTATGGCCAGATGAGTAGCCATGCATCACACACCATCTCATTAACTGCCAATGCAATCAGCAAAAACATCCTTTTGAAAAAGAAAGCAAACACCACTTCATTATTTACAGCAAAGTATAATGTACGTAACTTGATAGAAATTAAGTTCTAAACAGTTTTCTAATGTCAATGCTATTTCGTAAGTATTTCATTAATACACAGGGCCATAAACTCTGAGGCTGTACTGGTAATAGGGACAAATGTTAATTGTGTCACATGGAATAATATATCTGTTCTTATGTGTACAGCATGTTAATAACTATGCACTTATTACATTTGTCTCTTTTCCGCTGATGGAGAATAGTGAATCAGACTTTAAGTGTTCATTGGCTCTGTGAAGCAGTGGGTCTTTATCCAGTGCTACATCAGTTAAAAACTAACAAATTCTTCATGGTCATTTTAGAAGAAGATTAACAGTAGAAGTTTGTGAACAGTACCAAAATAGTGCTCTCTTAAAGTAGGAAAACATAGGACCAAATTCAAATAGTATAACTCCATTGAAATCCACAGAATATACAAGGGATGAATTTGGCCTGTATGTGTATGTGTGTCTCAGAGTGGAATGGGAATCTGATGTGCTCCAGGTGGGATGGATGGCAGATTGCAATGCCTGATGGGTAGAGGATACAAAGCACCTAGCATTTTTAATGTCACATGCCTACTTATACTTTACTTGCTATCTTATTTACCTGCCCTTTTTAGATTCCATCTTGGACTCAATGAACACCACAAAACTAACAAGACTTTGCAGATTTGTAGGCCTTGATTTACCGCAGAACAATACAGAGCCTCAGAGGAAAAGCTATAGTTGCATACTTCATCATTCTACTTATGGTAAGGCTACTTTATTCAAAATGCAGGGAAATATGGTCAAGAAAAGCCACAAAATGTTAACAAAGAGGAAGGAGAAGGGCAGCACTCGTCACTTAATATATTCCATCTGCTGCCACAACCCTAAAGAAAATTTGCTTCAAGCAAGATTAGCTGGAGCTGTGATGGGGCAGTGACACAGAAAATAAATAGGTAAATTGGCCACTCCTAATCCACAGAACAACTTGATTGAGCCAGTGAGTTCCTTATCTGAATCTGCTGGAAATGGAAGAATGATTGCAGGAACTGGGTGAGGCATTTTTCCTGTGAAAAAATTCTGTGCGTGAACTCTTTATCCGTACCTGAATTTTGGAACTTAATTCCAATTTACAGTTGGGGTTAGTGCAGATGAACCGTGGAGGCAACACAGTGTGAGTGCCATGAAAACAAACTAGAATCATTAAAACCTAACACTGAACACATTTATGTCATGATTAAGATTTCATAAATACATGGCAAGGCCCCAAATTGCACAGGGAAACATAGCGTGACAATGGAGAGGCCTCAGATTCCAGACACAATAAAAGAGACAAAGAGTGGTTTGACTTTATATTTGTAAAGGCACTCACCCTCTATGTCTTGCAGGGTTTGCAAAGTGAGTGGCAATGGAGGTTATTAAAAGCTGTGGCTAGCCTGATGGGTGAGTTATTAGTTTAGCTTCATACACCATGGTGGGGGATCTGAGCATAATAATATCAGCCTGGGCATTCCTGTTATGGGGTTGATATTCTCACTCCTGGAACAGGTAATGGGGATAAGGAAAGAATATTTTGTGACATCTCTGGACAAATTCCCCAGTGCCAAGTAGCAGGTGGAAAAAACATCAGCAATTGCTCTAATTTCCTAGGCTCAGGTAAAATGCTATAACTACATAAGATGAGAAACGAATATAGGCAGCAAAAGTAGGCCACAAGGAATGGAAATTGTGGAACCAAAATAATGTAGCTTGTCTGGGAAGCTGAGCCTGGACCTACAGCTGTGTGCTCAGTGCATCCCCACATGGTGCCCCTTGCCTGTGGTGTTCCCTTTGGTGTTCAGAGCTCTAGGGCTGGGATTTAGTGGCAATAAAGCCATACTTTTTAAAAAATAGTAAGATTATAGAATGGGACGAGAGTGATGAAAACCTCATGGAAAGAAGTAGAAGCTTACAGATAGGGGAGACAAGGAGGGAGATATTTAACAACATGTAAGGCCACCACAGCTGAATTCTGATCTAGACTAGCTCATTTTCCCTTACAGAACATAGAAGCTTCTAAAAAGACCAGGAGAGGTGAGAAACTTACATGCACTCTTGTTACCTATTTTACCATTGCAGGACCATAATGTTCTTTGTGGCTTTTTTATGGTGTGGTGTCTCATCACAGTGTTATGCTTTATGTTTATTCTCACTAGTGAAGCTTTGAGTACATAGTTTCCACACAACAAAAGCAAACTTTGCGTAAAGTTCAAGGCATTCTTTGTATCATTCAAATAAGCCTGGCTGTTTGTGGTACAAGCTTTATCCATTTCAATGTACTGATTTAAATAAAAATATTCAGTATTTGCAAACATGCAGCTTCCCCACTTGAGTAAAAGGCGGCATCCCGGACCCTCTCTTTTGTGGAAGGCTATTATCTGAATGGTTCTTTTTCAAGGAATGATTATGAAAAGTGAGACCAAAGGAGCCAGATAAGATTTGTGCCCTCTCTATGTGAAAGAGGAAGGTGAACCCCATGCTCCAGGACAGAAGGAGGATCCTCATTGTCATTTTCTAATGTATTGTTTGTTAAGCACCAGCCATGTGCTCAGCATTGTACAGGGTAAACAGCAAGACACTGTCAGGCTAACACGATCTCTTACAGAGATGGAGGAGGCATCTGTTGTCTGATTTGGGCCGGCATCAGTTACAAACAGTGCCAGCCAGCATTGTTCAGGTTTGGCCACTATCTACCAAAGCCAAGGGGTCTATAATCCTCATGCTTAATGCCAGTGCTGTGATAATAGGTCCCAACAGAGAAAATATTGCATCAAAGAGAAACATGTTAATAATGATAGAGGCCTTTGAAAAGAGACAGCGTGGAAGTTTTCACTTGGCACCCACCACGCTCACGTCTGTACAGCCACCACTAGATCACACCAACATCTTCTCCCTTCTTGCGCCTAATGTCTCTCTGGCACAATTACTATTGTTGTTATTTCTTAAGAACATAAGAACGGCCATTCTGGGTCAGACCAAAGGTCCATCTAGCCCAATATCCTGTTGGCCAACAATGGCCAATGCCAGGTGCTCCAGAGGGAATAAACAGAACAGGTAATCATCAAGTGATCCATCCCGTCGCCTATTCCCAGCTTCTGGCAAACAGAGGCTAGAGACACCATCCCTGTCCATCTTGGCTAATAGCCATTGATAGACCTATCATCCATGAACTTATCTAGTTCTTTTTTGAACCCTGTTATAGGCTTGGCCTTCACAACATCCTCTGGCAAAGAGTTCCACAGGTTGACTGTGCGTTGTGTGAAAAAATACTTCCTTTTGTTTGTTTTAAACATGCTGCCTATTAATTTCATTTGGTACCCCTAGTTCTTGTGTTATGAGAAGGAGTTAATAACACTTCCTTATTTACTTTCTCCACACCAGTCATGATTTTATAGATCTCGATCATATCTGCCCTTAGTCATCTCTTTTCCAAGCTGAAAAGTCCCATTCTTATTAATCTCTCCTTATATGACAGATGTTCCATATCCCTAATCATTTTTGTTGCCCTTTTCTGAACCTTTTCCAATTCCAATATACTGTATCTTTTTTTAGATGGGGTGACCACATCTGCACGTAGTATTCAAGATGTGGGCATACCATAGATTTATATAAAGGCAATATGATATTTTCTGTCTTATTATCTATCCCTTTCTTAATGATTTCCAACATTCTGTTTGCTTTTTTGACTGCCACTGCACATTGAGTGGATGTTTTCTGAGAACTATCCACAATGACTCCAAGATCTCTTTCTTGAGTGATAACAGCATATATAGACCCCATAATTTTATATGTATAGCTGGGATTATGTTTTCCAATGTGCATGACTTTGCATTTATCAACATTGAATTTTATCTGCCATTTTGTTGCCCAATCACCTAGTTTTGAGAGATCCTTTTGTAGCTCTTCGTAGTCTGCCTGGGACTTAACTATCTTGAATAGTTTTGTATCATCTGCAAATTTTGCCACCTCACTGTTTATCCCTTGTCATAACTATAAAGGGAAGGGTAACAGCCCTCCTGTGTACAATACTATAAAATCCCTCCTGGCCAGAGACTCCAAAATCCTTTTACCTGTAAAGGGTTAAGAAGCTCAGGTAACCTGGCTGACACCTGACCCAAAGGACCAATAAGGGGACAAGATACTTTCAAATCTTGGTGGGGGGAAGGCTTTTGTTTGTGCTCTTTGTTTTGGTGAGAGTTCGCTCTTGGGACTAAGAGGAACCAGACATCAATCCATGCTCTCCAAATCTTTCTGAACAAGTCTCTCATATTTCAGACTTGTAAGTACAGACAGGCAAGGCATGTTAGTTTTATCTTTGTTTTCTCAACTTGTAACTGTACCTTTTACTAGGGTGTTTACCTCTGTTTGCTGTAACTTTGAACCTAAGGCTAGAGGGGGGTTCTCTGGGCTCTTTAAGTTTGATTACCCTGTAAAGTTATTTTCCATCCTGATTTTACAGAGATGATTTTTACCTTTTTCTTTAATTAAAAGCCTTCTTTTTAAGAACCTGATTGATTTTCCCTGTTTTTTAGATCCAAGGGGGTTGGATCTTGATCCACCAGGAGTTGGTGGGAGAGAGGAGGGGGGATGGTTAATTTCTCCTTGTTTTAAGATCCAAGGGGTTTGGATCTGTATTCACCAGGGAATTGGTGAAGAGTCTCTCAAGGCTACCCAGGGAAGGGAATTAGCACATTGGGAGTGGTGGCAGCGGACCAGATCTAAGCTGGTAGTTAAGCTTAGAAGTTTTCATGCAGGCCCCCACATCTGTACCCTAAAGTTCAGAGTGGGGAAGGAGCCTTGACATCCCTTTTTCCAAATCATTTCTGAATATGTTGAATAGGACTGGGCCCAGTACAGACCCCTGGGGGACACCACTATTTACCTCTCTACATTCTGAAAACTGACCATTTATTCCTACCCTTTGTTTCCTATCTTTTAACTAGTTACCACGCCATAAGAGGACCTTCTCTGTTATCCCATAACAGCTTACCTTGCTTAAGAGCCTTTGGTGAAGGACCTTGTCAAAGGATTTCTGAAAATCTAAGTACACTATATCCTCTGGATCCCTCTTGTCCACATGCTTGTTGACCCCCTCAAAGAATTCTAGTAGATTGGTGAGGCATGATTTCCCTTTACAAAAGCCATGTTGACTCTTCCCCAACAAATTATGTTAATCTATATGTCTGACAATTTTGTTGTTTACTATTGTTTCAACCAGTTTTCCCAGTACTGAAGTCAGGTTTAAAGGCCTGTAATTGCCAGGATTACCTCTGGAGCCCTTTTTAAAAATTGTCGTCACATTAGCTATCCTCCAGTCATTTGGTACAGAAGCTGATTTAAATGATAGGTTACAGACTACAGTTAGTAGTTCTGCAATTTCACATTTGAGTACCTTCAGAACTCTTGGGTGAATACCATCTGGTCCTGGTGACTTATTACTGTTTAGTTTATCAGTTCCAAAACCTCCTTTAATGACACCTCACCTTAACAGTAGAGATGGTCAGGAAATGAGATTCCATTTTTGCAAAAAGTTTTTTGAATTAAAACTACTTTTTGAAAAAAAAAATTCCTTTTTAGCACAATTTTCTGACCAGCTTTTTTTTCTGGTAATGCCTCAAATGTGCCAGGTGCTGTACAAACTCAAAAGGAGGCACAGTGCCTGCCCCAAAGAGCTTACAGTCTAAAAAGACAAAACAGACAGAGAAATGGGGTGTAAGGGAAAGAGAACAACAATCAAGTAAGGAGGCCCAGAGTGATTAGCACATGCCCCAGTGATGTCAAGTTCTAAGTCCACCTTTACATAAACAGCCTTTCTGAGTTACTTTGTAACCCCCTTTGGCTATAGCTGAGGATCAGGGCCTACATTCCTACTTTGAGAAGGGGAAATCCTGTTCCCATTGCCCAGGTTAGGTACCCAGACTAGATACTGATTGGTTTCTTCAGGGTTTGTGGGGGTGGGGTAGGGGAAGGTTACACTATAATTTCAGGGCTGCAAAAGCCCCTAGAGCCACTGGGCCCCCTTCACAGAGGGAAGTGCCTGACCAATCCAGGGGTGTCTCCTCCCTAAACCCCAAATCTTCCCTCTGTATTAATGCACAGGGAGCCCCTTTGCAGCAAAGCTCAGCAGTGTAGTATCAATCACAGGTAAATCTGTCTATGTTAAACTAGTCTATTGTAGACAATAATAGTAGAAGAATCAAATGCACATGAATTCATCTTACTGTGGACCTTGAGAAGTAACTTTTAGAGTGGTAATTTATACAATTAATATGAAGCTAAAGTTTGATGAATCAAAGGCATAGGTTCACAATTCATTTTGGAAGATGCCAGTAGCACATTATACAGACTCAAGGTTCAGAATTCAGAATTGTTTACATTTATATGTCACATGCCAAAACAGCTGTTAACCTTGCAGGAAGTCTCTTGCTAGGTTATAAACCCAGGAATACCTATAACAAGAATACCTGAAATGTACAAAGGGTCACTCACCTCACAAAGAAACAGGAAGTAATTGCAAGATGTCTGAGGAGGGACTTGTATTAAAGAAGGTAAAGGGAACATGATGCTTTAGGTGACTAATGTTTTATTATGTTTGTACAAGGGCACAGTAACATTACAGAGTGCACAGTAATCCAGTCGGTTCAGTAGTTTAAAGTGAACTGATATGTTCTCCCAAAATGCATGTGTGAAAGCCAGATACAAGGGAAAACTGACAGGTGAACTTTTCCATAATTTTTGAGAGAGTGAGTGAAATAGGAGTTGGTACAATGAAATTAATACATTCAGGATAAAATAGGGACAATGACCAAGTATAGAGTATGATTTTTTATATAATAATTTTAAAGTATTTTGCAATCCTGACTCTTTAAAATTCTTCCTGCCCATCCAGGGTGAATTATATTGAATAATACTGAGTGCCTGTAGGAAATACACTTCCTTGCTGCAAGACAGGAGGAATTTTAAAGGGCCAGACTGTGAATGTACATTGTGCTCTAAAACCACTTAGAAGACAAGATCTTTGCCTTGAAGCGTTTACGGTCTAATTCAGACACATACAATACACACTTCTAATGCAAAGAGATGCAGGTACTGAGTGTATGAAATAAATGTGTTTTAAGGAGGGATTTAAAGGATAAAAGGAAAGTTACTTGATGCATGAGGAAAGGGAGATCGTTCCAGGTGTAAGTAAAAACATGGAGGAAGTGCAAACACAACAGCAGGAAGAGGACACAAAGGAGCAATTATCCAGAAGGTAGGGCTATGTAGCAAGCAAGATGGAGGGTAGCCAGAATTGAAAGTAGGGGTGTAGCCAGGGACAGAGTTGTGTGGACAAAAGTCTTACACTTGTTATAGAAAAGGAAAAGGTGCCAGAGAAGAGATGTGGAGAGGAGGTGGAAGTGGCCAGATGACAGGACCAGATTTTTACAATGGGGATGGAGAGGAAAATGAACATTTTAAATATGTTGTAGAGGGGGGGAAGTATCAAGACTGTTTGAAATGCCAATGGAGCATCAGAATAGATGCTGGAAGGACAGTCAGAGATATGAAACTGGACCGTCCGGGTGAGGCTGACAATAGAGAGAGAATTTGTGAGTCATCATACAGGTAGTAGCTGAAATTAATGGAGCAGATGAAGTCATTCAGACATGTTTAGAGGGGAACCTCTCGTACATCCTCCTCCTTGACCTCTCAGTTGCTTTGACCAACCTTACGTCTTGAAATCTTGTCCTTTCTCAGTTTTCAAGCCTGTCCTCTTCCTACCTCTGATTATTCCTTCAGTGTCTCCTTGATAGATACTCCTCTTCCTCCTTCCTATTTTGTGTGTGATTTCCACAGGGCTCTACCCTTGTGCCCTCCTCTTTCTGGGTGACCTTATCTGTTTAGATGGCTCCAGCTGCAGTCTTTACACTGACTCAAAAATCTCTCTCTCTATTCGAGACATGTCTCCCAAACCTCAGCCTCTTTTTCTCTCTCTCTGATATCTCCTCATGGATGTCTTCCCATTAACTTAAGCCAGGGATTCTCAAACTGGGGGTCGTAACCCCTCGGGGAGTTGCAAGGTTGTTACATGGAGGTCATGAGCCAGGCCAGGTGCGGGACTGACAGCCCCAATTCCCCATTAAATTAAATTAAAATTAAATTAAAGCCCCATTTTTTATTTATAAAGGGGGTCACACACAGAGGCTTGCTGTGTGAAAGGGGTCACCAATACAAAAAGTTTGAGAACCACTGACTTAAGCTCACCATGATCAAAACTTGTTTTTCTTCCCATTCACTCCATATCCCGCTATTTCTCTTCGGCTGTTGACAAAACCATCATCCATACCTGTTACTCAAGCCAGTGACCCAGGTGTCATCCTTTGCTTCTGTACTCCCTCTAGCTTCACATGTCCAAATTGTGTCCAGGTTTTGTTGCTTCTTCCTCCACAACATTTACAAAGTAGAAACATTTCTTTCATGGGCGGTGGGTGGAGCCCAGCTTTGGGGTGGCTAGACCATGGCTCTGTCCCTTATGCCTCCCCGCCCCCCCCTTGAAGCTGGAGCCCCAAGACCCCCTCCCCCCCGCAGCTGGAATAACGAGCCCCCCTCCGCCCGGAGCCAGCCCCAAGCGCCCCACCCCCTTGACTGGAGGAGCCCCAGGCTGGCTGAAGCCTGGTTGCCAAGCCCCCGCCCCCCGCACCTGTCCAGAGGAGCCCTGAGCCCCTCCCCACACTTGCCTGGAGGAGCCCTGGGCTAGCCACAGCCACGCTGCACCTCCCCTCCTCTCCCCAGACCCCAAGCTGCCCAGGAAATGCCACAGCGTGATAGAGTCTCTTCCTGAAGAAGAACCTGAGCTTTTGATATTCCCCATGCAGGTCCCAGAGTGGCTGAAGAGGCAGTATCTGCTACTCAGCTTTCTGGGTTCATCAGTAATCTCTCTGGAGTCCAGGGAGATTACTGATGAACCCGGGAAGCTGAATACCACATATTGCCTCCTCACTGCCCCGGAACCTGCATGGGACATAATAGAGCAAAAACTTACCCTGCCAAACCCGCAATCAGGCATTCAGCAGTAGTGGCAGCTCCAGGGGAGGTAGAGCCTCCCCTGGCCTATTGTACCCACCACCCATGATTTCTTTCTGTCTTCACTGCCAAAATTCTTGTCCAGGTCTTCATCTCCTGTCTTGACAACTGTAAGCTCCTCTTTCTCCCTGGCTTTTCTGGCACACATTGCACCTCTCTCAGGACATGTGTGTGTGTGTGTGTGGGGGGGGGGAATAAAGGTGGCTTTACACCACCTTTATGTCTCCCCAGTCCTGCAGCCATCCTCAGGGTGCTGTGACCCTAGATGCAAATTTCAGCTGAGGACTGCTTTAATTTTCTCCCAGCTACCAGTGGCCACAAGGGATTGTTTCACCACTCAGGGATAACCCGAGTGCAGTTGTATCCCAACTCTGCCTCTTCATGCATCCACATCCCCTTACAAAGGGCTAAAAAGGGGGTAGTGTAGAGCCCACTATGCTGACTCTGCTACCTGTATTCCCCCAAACTGGGAGAAATTCTCATTTAGCTTGTTAAGCTGGCTTTTTGACGTACTGGTACCATCAGAGCAGCACTAACAGACTGGAACTGCATTGAGGCTCTGGCCCATTATGTTTAGTGAATGGCGTAGGCTGTTCTGGATGGTGTCTCTGTGTGTATTTTATATATATATATATATATATTAGCTGCTGCCCTAAAGGCCATCTTTAGGGCAGGGGTTCTTTTATTTTATGTTTTTACAGCCCCCAGCACAATAGAACTCCAAGCTTGATTGACTTGTAATACGATTCCTACAACAAGTACTACTAGTGTAGTTGGTTGATAGGCAATAGCAGGAATGACAGAAATGCAGAGAACATGTTTGACTGAAACTGGACAAGACACTAGTGGTCCTGTGGTTTGAGGAGGATCTGATTAGTAAATGTGTAATAAAGCTTTAAACCTTAGAAAAATACTCCTTCCTGCCGCTCCACCCCAGATGGGATAACTTCTCTTACAATATCTTGAGAATTTAGAAAATGTTAGGGACACTCTGATCTTTTGGAAGGAAATAAGAAACATTTGCTGTGTGCTCTGCCTGAGCATGCTGGAGTTTTTTCATTAACTGTAGGATACAAGGAAGTCTTTGTCTAGGGACAGCAGGATACATGTTTAGTCTATGGAGTCCTTTACGGTTATTCTTGTAGGGAAGTCTAGATTAACAAAACACTTCATCCACCTTGGCTTTTGAAATAAAAGAAAAACCAATATGGTTCCAGCTGGCATCACGTCAGAAGAACTCCCCCACTGTTAGTACTTGAGCCTGAGTGGCATTTATTAGTTTTACAGCCGAGAAGAACATTGACCATTTTGTAGAAAGTCTAGATGGCAAATTCACACAGAGTAAACTGTCCTGGATACATTGCTATCACTATTAATGAAAGATGGGTTGCTATATAAGAAGAAAACTCTTTTGATTTTGCACGCCTTTGACATAATCTGATCAGGTCATTCACTGTGTCTAGCACAGGCGCCAACTTTTCAAACTGCCGTGGGGGGCTCGACCCCCGGCTCTGCCCCAGACCCCGCCTCCACTCCATCTCTTCCCCCAAGGCCCCACCCCCACCCCACCTCATCCCACCCCCGCTCTACCCCGCCCCGCCTCTTCCCACCCAGTTCCATCCCCTCCTCCGAGTGCACTGCATCCTCCTCTTCCCCCTCTCCTCCAGAGCCTCCTGAACAAACCAGCTGATCATGGTGGGTGGGAAGTCTGGGCAGGGAGGGGGAGGTGCTGATTGGCTGGGCCCACTGATGGGCAGGAGGCGCTGGGGGGAAGGGGAGATTCTAATAAGGGGGCTGCCGGTGGGTGCTCAGCAGCCACCATTTTTCCCCATGTGTGCTTGTCAGGGTTCCCTCCCCACTCTGAACTCTAGGGTACAGACGTGGGGACCCGCATGAAAGACCCCCTAAGCTTATTTCTACCAGCTTAGGTTAAAACTCCCCAAGGCACAAATTCTCCCTTGTACCTTGGATTAGGTAACGCTGCCACCACCAAGTGATTAGACAAAACTCAGAGAAAGGACCACTTGGAGTTCCTACTTTCCCCAAATATTCCCCCAAGCCCTACACCCACTTTCCTGGGGAGGCTTGAGAATAAGCAAGATGAGCACAAACCAACCTTGGGTTTTTAGGATACTAAAAAAAACCCAATCAGATTCTAAAAAAAAACCCCAGAACTTTATTAGAAAGAAAAAAGGTGAAAGGAGTACCTCTGTAAGATTAGAATGGAAGATAATCTCACAGGCAATCAGATTCAAAACACAGAGGGTTTCCCTCTAGGCAAAACCTTAAAGTTACAAAAGGAAAACCAGTAATAACCTTCCTTTCAGCACAGAGAAAATCACAAGCCAAACTAAAAGTAAGCTAACACATTTCCTCGCTAGTACATACTAATTCTAATGGAGTTGGATCGCTTGCTTTCTTGACCTGTCTCCGGCAAGCACACAGAACAGACAGACAAAACAAAGCCGCCCCCCAGATTTGAAAGTATCTTGTCCCCTTATTGGTCCTTTTTGGTCAGGTGCCAGCTAGGTTACCTGAGCTTCTTAACCCTTTACAGGTAAAAGGATTTTGTACCTCTGGCCAGGAGGGATTTTATAGTACTGTATACAGGAAGGTTGTTACCCTTCCCTATATATTTATGACAGTGCTCCAGTCCCGGAGCACCCATGGAGTCAGCGCCTATGGTGTCTAATATACTAGCTCTCTACAAAGATAGTAAGTAGGTACTGAGATTTCCTCTGTATTTTGTACAGTGCTGAGAACATGGTTGGTGCTCATTAAATAAGGAGCCTGGAAGAATTAATTGCAGTGCAGCTTTTCGGGGACTGGGATGCCTCAGGGGATGTCTACACTGCATTGTAAACCTGTGTCTGTGGGACCTGGGCTTGTGGACTCAGTGTTTCCAAGCCTGTGCTTGAACATTCATTCTGCATTGTAAACCTGGGCTTACAATTGCTGGACCTGGATCTCATAACCATGCTAATGCATCCATACTGTACTATGCAGACCTTCTGACTCAGGTCTACAGCTTGAACTGCGTCCACACTGCAAAATGACAGGTTTGGACCTGAGTCGCAGTGGGACTTTAGTCTGACCCACCCACCCCTAGCAGAGGCCTAGGGACCAGGCACCTGAGTGCTTGCTGATCCGAGTCAGACTAATTTGTGGGTGGACGGAAGGGGTGGTTGGGGGTAAACCTGAGTCAGACTCTGGGCTTACTGTTCGATGTAGACATACGCTAAATGAACTCCATCTCTGACTACAACTTAAGGACACCCATGAAGCTTAGACAGTAATTTATTAAATAAATGAAAAGGTCTCTCCCAAGTACTTCTCTTTCATAGAGTAACCTTCACATGCATGTGCCATCTCAAAGAGGATGAGTTCGGCTTTTGCAGGTTTGTGGAGGAAGGCCAGGGCTCTTCGACCGGAATGATCCTTAGACTACATCTACATTGAAATAAAAGACCTGCAACTAAGCCTTGTTCCAAAATGGAACAGAAAATTGAAATATCAACAAATAATCAAAATTTCAATTAGAAATGTTAAAACAAAAAATGGGGGTTTTTTCTGAGTAAATCAGCAAAAATGGTTGTTTTGACAAAATTGTCACTTAGTTTCTTTTTTAAACCCAAAATGACATTTTATGATGGAAAAAATGAAAAATTGTTGCTTTGTTTCTAAATGTCAATTCAAAATGACAATTATTGTCAAGAAAATTTTGAAAATATTCATCAGAATCAACAATTTCTTCTGAAAAATTTCATTTTCAATCAAACTGTATTTTTCAGCAGGAATACTTTCCAAATGATAAATGTTGAGCAGCTCTAGCAATAATATTCATCTTCTTACTATTACTGATGGAGCATTCAAAAGTGTATTAGCTGCATTACAGACAACAACAAAAAGACGGCTGCTGCTGCATTGAAGAACACAAAATGTAAATATTAGACAAAGTGCAACAAACATGGAAATGAACATGGAGGGAGAGAAGATGAGAGCCATGCTTAATTTGTGCCAGGGCTTGCCAGGGCTGAGCCCTGGCACCTCTAAGCTCTTGGCAGGTCATAGCCCTGGCAGCTTGCTGCATCAGTTATGTATGTAAAAAATTTGCTTGAGCCGTGGCACCTAATTGCTTGAGCACCAGATGAGGGTCCTCGAGAGGTTATCTAGTCCAGTCCCCTGCACTCAAAGCAGGACTAAGTATTATCTGGACCATCCCTGACAGGTGTTTGTCCAAATTGCTCTTAAAAATCATAGAATAGAATATCAGGGTTGGACGGGACCTCAGGAGGTCATCTAGTCCAACCCCCTGCTCAAAGCAGGACCAATCCCCAACTAAATCATTCCAGCCAGGGCTTTGTCAACCCTGACCTTAAAAACCTCTAAGGAAGGACATTCCACCACCTCCCTAGGTAACCCATTCCAGTGTTTCACCACCCTCCTACTGAAAAAGTTTTTCCTAATATCCAACCTAAACCTCCCCCACTGCAACTTGAGACCATTACTCCTTGTTCTGTCATCTGGTACCACTGAAAACAGTCTAGATCCATCCTCTTTGGAACCCCCTTTCAGATAGTTGAAAGCAGCTATCAAATCCCCCCTCATTCTTCTCTTCTGCAGACTAAACAATCCCAGTTCCCTCAGCCTATCCTCATAAGTCATGTGCTCCAGCCCCCTAATCATTTTTGTTGCCCTCCGCTGGACTCTTTCCAATTTTTCCACATCCTTCTTGTAGTGTGGGGCCCAAAACTGGATACAGTACTCCAGACGAGGCCTCACCAATGTCGAATAGAGGGGAATGATCACGTTCCTCGATCTGCTGGCAATGCCCCTGCTTATACAGCCCAAAATGCCGTTAGCCTTCTTGGCAACAAGGGTACACTGTCGACTCATATTCAGCTTCTTGTCCACTGTAACCCCTAGGTCATTTTCTGCAGAACTGCCGCTTAGCCAGTTGGTCCCCAGCCTGTAGTAGTGCATGGGATTCTTCCGTCCTAAGTGCAGGACTCTGCACTTGTCCTTGTTGAACCTCATCAGATTTCTTTTGGCCCAATCCTCTAATTTGTCTAGGTCCCTCTGTAACCTATCCCTACCCTCCAGCATATCTACCACTCCTCCCAATTTAGTGTCACCTGCAAACTTGCTGAGGGTGCAGTCCACGCCATCCTCCAATCCCCAATGATGGAGATTCCACCACCTCCCTAGGCAATTTATTCCAGTGCTTAACCACTCTGACAGTTAGGAAGTTTTTCCTAATGTCCAACTTAAACCGCCCTTGCTGCAATTTAAGCCCATTTCTTCTTGTCCTATCCTCAGAGGTTAAGAATAACAATTTTTCTCCCTCCTCCTTGTAACAACCTTTTATGTACTTGAAAACTGTTATCATGTCCCCCCTCAGTCTTCTCTTCTCCAGACTAAACAAACCCAATTTTTTCAATCTTCCCTCACAGGTCGCTGTTTTCTAGACCTTTAATCATTTTTGTTGCTCTTCTCTGGACTTTCTCCAATTTGTCCACATCTTTCCTGAAATGTGGTGCCCAGAACTGGACACAATACTCCAGTTGAGGCCTAATCAGCACAGAGTAGAGCGGAAGAATTACTTCTCGTGTATTGCTTACAATACTCCTGCTAATACATCCCAGAATGATGTTTGCTTTTTTTACAACAGCATTACACTTTTGACTCATATAGCTTTTGATCCACTATGACCCCCAGAGCTCTTTCCGCAGTAATCCTTCCTAGGCAGTCATTTCCCATTTTGTATGTGTGCAACTGATTGTTCCTTCCTAAGTGGAGTACTTTGCATTTGTCCTTATTGAATTTCATCCTGTTTACTTCAGACCATTTCTCCAGTTTGTCCAGATCATTTTGAATTTTAATCCTATCCTCCAAAGCACTTGCAACCCCTCCCAGCTTGGTATCGTCCACAAACTTTATAAGTGTACTCTCTATGCCATTATCTAAATCATTGATGAAGCTATTGAACAGAACCGGACCCAGAACCAATCCCTGCGGGACCCCACTCATTATGCCCTTCCAGCTTGCCTGTGAACCACTGATAACTACTCTCTGGGAACGATTTTCCAACCAGTTATGCACCCACCTTATAGTAGCTCCATCTAGGTTGTATACCCCTAGTTTGTTTATGAACATGCTCCAGAACTTCCATTACAGCCTGCATAAGTGAATGAACAAGGCATGCTCAGTGCGTGAATCTTGGATCTTGCCAAGTTGTGCTCGTTACATTTGGTAAGGGCCATTACACCAGCCAGGGATTGCCAGGGTACAATATGGTGTGGTCTTGCTTCCCTCCTATCTCCCAGCATTCTCCCTAATGGTGCAGAGTGGAGTTATTCCCACTTTTATCTACAAAGTGATTCCCACAACCAGGGAAATCTCCAGCTGCCCAGTTACCACAGCTTTATGGTCACTTTGTACCAGAAGGGTGCAAAAGTACCAACCAAAAAAACATACTTTTTTTTACAAATAAAATAATTAAGACAAAGGTAGTAGCAGGTCTTCTTGCATAGCCCTTTTTTACATAATTTATTTTTAAAGTTTCTTGGTCATGGCTGTTCATTGGAGCTTTTTGACTTGATTGAGGTCCCATTGAAGTCTGTATACATTTTTGCCATTGACTTTAGCATGAACACTACAGGAGTCTAAGGAAGAAGGCAGGAAGCTTTGATGGTGAATGGCGTGGGATGGGGGAACTCCAAGAAGTCAGTTTCCAAGTCATAAGTGAAGAAGAGGGTGACTGGCTGGTATTACTCAACTTGAACACACAGGCACATACAGTCTGGATAGGAAATAACAAGTTTTAATTCCTAGGTGTCTTGGGCTACGTCTACACTACCCGCCTGAATTGGCGGGTAGAAATCGATCTCTCGGGGATCGAATTATCGCGTCTCGTCGGGATCTCTGAATCGGCACTTGTACTCCACCAGGGCAGGTAGGAGTAACTGCCGTCGACGGGGGAGCCGCGGAGGTCGATTTGCCGCCGTCCTCACAGCGGGGTAAGTCTGCTCCGATACGTCGAATTCAGCTACGCTATTCGCATAGCTGAATTTGCGTATCTTAAATCGACCCCCCCCCCCCCATAGTGAGGACGTAGCCTTAGAAATTGTTACTTCCAAGTTTCAATCCTAGCTCACACCGGAACCAATCATGTTGTTGGTGTCACTAGGCATAGCTACCAGGTAACTCGGGGGGGATGGAAGGCCATAAGTGCCGATGAAACTCCCCTGCTCTGGGTCTAAGTGAGCCACAGTAACTCCATCTTGTGAACTTTAACCTACCTCCATGCTAACAGCTTAAAAAGCAGAATATGTAATGGTCAGCTTTTCTAGCAGACAGCTGCTGTTTCGCTCATACTAGCAAATGTAGTAGAGATAAGACGGGGGAAAAGGGGGAGGAAGAAGCCTGCTGCGTCTTAGCTTGCAAGGCCAAAGATAAGCAGGCGAACGGGAAACTTTTCTAACAAGCCACAATGTGTACCTGCTGTAACTGCTCGGGACGGGAGGGGTAGTGGGGGAGAAACAGACAAAGCTTACACAGAAACAGCTTGGAATATAAAAGGGAAAACTTACTTGTATGTGCTGCGCTTGATTTGAGACATGCTGGTCTCCTAGTGCCTTTTCAAGATCTCGAATAAACTTGGTTTGCTTCTCCACCCTGGTGTGTCTATTGGTGCGGCGCACACCGGGCAATGAACCCTGTTGCCCCCTCGGGGCCCTCTGGGCCAGCAACAGTTTTGGCGCCCAACGTGTGGGGCTCGAGGCTGAAATTTTAGCCTTGCCCGGATCCCTCCTGGCGGCCGACGGATTACGGCGACGACCGACGCCCAGTGCGCACCAGTGACTTCATCGGGGGCCTCGGCTGAGATGTGCTGTGATCGACCCCGGAGGGCACAACGGTGCAACGCGCTTGAGTAGTGGAGAAGCAGTTGGGGGTGACGGTGAGGAACCGGACCCTTGGATAAGGTAGGAACAGTCCAGTGGGGACTTTTACCTGTTTTGACCTGGGGACGCCCAGTGTCTCCCTAGAGAATGGGGCAGGGACAGAGTACTCTAGGCAGGGCAAGGTGTACGCCCTTAGAATGCATTCTGGTGAACTGGAAAGTGTTTGGATCATATTCGATGCTTAGAAGTAAATTAAAAAGATTCTGTACAGTAGACTGGCCTCAGTATCAGCTAGAGTGCCAGGAAAGGTGGCCACCGGAAGGATCACTTAATTACAACACAATCCTTCAGTTACTTTTGTTTTGTCAGCGAACAGGTAAATGGAATGAACATCTCTATGCGTATACGTTTATGGTGTTAAGAAATAGGCCTGATATTTTGCACAAGTGCCATTTGACTCCGACAGGCTCGGTAGTACCTACTGCTAATCCTCAGAACCCTCCCACAGTTGTAATGGCAGAATCGGTATCCCCTTCGGCTCCAGCACCCCCACAGGCTCCAGAGAGTACCCCCTCGGTGGGATTGTATCCGTTGATTACTGAGAATGTGGTAGCCTGTCCAGGAACACAGGATCGTGCAGCCCAGATTGTGCCAGTGTATTCTCATGTTCCTTTTAACCCAGTGCACCTAGCTGCCTTTAAGGCAGAAGCAGGGGAATTCTCCACGAATCCAAGCAAGTTTATTTCAATCTTTGAAGGGTGTCTAGCAAGCCATAAGCCTGACTGGGATGATTGCAATATACTGATGAGAACCTTGTTGTCTGAGGTGGAGCGGAATCAGGTTATAGCTAAGGCTAAGGAGGAGGCACAGAGAAGGCATTTAAGGTTTAAAAAGGAAAGCTATTGGACACCAGAGGTTGTACCAAGTGGAATCCTCAGAAGTGGGTGTGCTCGTCCTGGTTTGTTGCTTCAAAGCTCTGTATAGAAGTTATTTTACTGGAAGGGTGTATAATGGCAATGTGTATGTGTTCATTGTTGGGAAAAGGTGTATGAGTGAAGAGTGGAAGTTTCCTTTGGAGGTTAAAAGAAGCCAAGAAAGGGAGAAGGAAAAAGAACAGAACGAGTTAACTGGAAAATATAGCTAGCAAGCTCAGACCAAAGATAAGATGCTGGCCCCATCCAAGGACATTGTTCACAGCTAAGACTTGGCTGACAACCAAGAAAAGGGGGGCCTGAATGTGCCTAAGCAACTATGAGATCTGCAAAATACTGCCAGGCATAAGGAAGACAACAGAAGGGTTAAAAAGCAGCTTTGCTGGACAGTATTGGCCCAGGGATTTAAAAATTCCCCCACTCTGTTCGGCCAGGCTCTGGCCAGAGACTTGGAGGAGTGGAATAATTTGGACAAAGTCCTCCTGCTGCAATATGTAGATGATTTGCTAATTGCCGCTGTGGGTCTAATCCCTTGTCTCAAAGCTACTGTGAGTCTCCTGAACTTTGTTGGACTCCGAGGATACAGGGTAGCTCGAAGCAAGGCTCAAATTGCACTCTCTGAAGTACAGTATCTGGGATTTCACATAAGGCAGGGAGAGAGACGGCTCTCAAATGACAGAAAGGAGGCTATCTGCCAAGTTCCTATCCCTAGCAACCGTAAACGGCTCAGAGCATTTTTGGGCATGGCAGGCTTTTGTAGAATATGGATCCCAGAGTATGGACTGTGGGCTAAACCTCTGTATGAATGTGTTAAGGGAGCGGATCATGACCCCTTTCACTGGTCCCCAGAAGCGGACAGAGCATTTAAAATCTTGAAAAGGAAGCTGATGGAAGCCCCAGCCCTAGGTCTGCCGGATCTCTCTAAGCCGTTCCAACTGTATGTGCATGAAAGGAAAGGGATAGCCCTGGGAGTGCTTACTCAGTTACTAGGCACCTGGAAACGTCCTGTGGCATATTTCTCTAAACAACTGGATCAAGTTGCAAAGGGGTGGCCAGCATGCTTGAGGGCGGTCGCAGCCACTGCCCTAGTGCTTGGGGAAGCTGAAAAACTGACACTGGGAGGAACTGTGCAAGTGTATATTCCCCATATGGTCCAAGCTCTGCTGGATACTAAGGGTGGTCTTTGGCTCACACAGGCTCGGGTTGCTCAGTACCAGGCAAAACTGTTAGAGGATCCTGAAGTTACCCTGCAAACCTGTCCCTCCCTTAATCCAGCTACCCTGCTACCAGAGATAGAAAAGCAGGAACATGACTGTCTGGAAATCATAGATGCACAATATTCTAGCCGCCCAGATTTAAAAGATCAACCACTCCCAAATGCTGACTTGGAATGGTATACTGATGGCAGTAGTACTGTTGTGGATGGGCAAAGAAGGGCGGGTTATGCTATTGTGACACTTCATGATCCCGTGGAAGCTGAGAGTTTACCTGCTGGGACATCTGCCCAGCTTGCTGAACTAGTGGCCCTGACTCGTGCACTCGAGCTGGCAAAAGACAAACGGGTTAATATCTTTACTGATTCAAAGTATGCTTTTGGGGTATTGCATGCTCACACTGGTCTATGGAAGCAAAGAGGGATGCTAACAGCCCAAGGTTCTCCGGTTAAGCATGGGTCTCAAATTCTCTGGCTGTTAGAAGCAGTACAACTCCCCTCAGCAGTAGCAGTGGTGCATTGCAAAGCCCATCAAAAGGAAGATCAAGATATAACCAAGGGCAATGCCAGAGCAGACAGGGAAGCCAAGCGCGCTGCTACCCTGAAATCACCAACAGAGGAGAATGCCCAAATGCATGCCCTCATCCCATCAGTAGGTGAGCTTGCAGCTCCTCAGTACTCCCATGATGACAGAAACCTGGCTGACAGGCTCGGTCTCCAGGAAAAGGAGGGATGGCTTTATTCCACAGAGGGAAAAATCCTCCTGCCCAAGGGCCTGTTCCGACCAGTGTTGCAGAAACTGCATCAAACCACACACGCAGGCAGAGAGGCTCTTACCCAGCTTATGAATAAATATTTTCTAACCTCTGGACTTAAACCCCTAGCATCACAGGTACAGGCTGAATGTTTAATCTGCCAAAAGAACAACCCTCGACCAGGAGTAGCAGTGTTGCCAGCCACTCTGGAACCTACCCCAGGCCCAGGATTGGTGTGGCAAATAGACTTTACTGAGTTTCCCAGGACCCAAGGGTACAGGTACCTCCTCGTCTTGGTGGATCGATTCAGTGGATGGCCTGAAGCCTTCCCATGTCGTAACAACACTGCCAAAATGGTGGCTCTTAAGTTTGGCAAGGAAATCATTCCTCGCTTCGGACTCCCCCAGTGGATGGAATCTGATAACGGAACACACTTCACATCTCAAGTTGTTCAAAAGATATCAAGTGCCTTGCAAATCCCCTGGAAGCTCCACACACCATGGCGACCACAAGCCAGTGGAGTAGTGGAACGCACAAATCAGACACTCAAGCGACACCTCTCAAAGGTCTGTCAGGAGGTGTCTCTTACGTGACCTGATGCTTTGCCCCTTGTGTTACTCCGCATTCGTGCTCTCCCCAAGGGCAGGTTAGGGCTTAGTCCCTTTGAGATTGTTTGGAAGGGCATGGCCTCTGAATGGTACACCGGTTCTGGCAGGAGAGTGGGAAATGGGGTGTGGTTTCTTGTCTCAGTACATGTGCTCTCTGTCTGCTGTTCTTTCTTCTCTTCACAGATACACCAAAGATTCACAGCATCTTCTGCTGGATGCCCCGGTCCACTCCTTACAACCTGGTGACTCCATTCTCGTTCGGACCTGGAAGGACAAACCTCTCCAAGAGAAGTGGAAGGGACCCCACATCATCCTGCTTGTCTCCCACACGGCAGCAAAGGTCGAAGGACACAAGAACTGGATTCATCACTCTCGACTGAAAGCAGTACCCACTCCTAAACAGTGGACTGTCCAGCCTGCAGAGAAGACTGCCAGCGACAATTTGGGAGTTAAGCTGTTAGTCAAAAGAGGGTAAGGGTAACTGGGAATGCCTTGTGATCTCTCTGAACAGCCACAGCACACTCCCCGCGAGAACCCTGAGCATTGGTTCTATCTATTCACAGTAGGCCGACCTAGCCTATGGTCCTGGTCCTTTTATTTTTTTAATTTGTTTGGTGTCAATAATTCTTATCTTCTGGGCATTTGGGTTGTTGTAATTACAATATGGGTTCAGGTTTAGGGTCTCTCACAGCATTCCTTTTTGTCACTGAAGCAATCCTTCTGTTACCTACTGTTTCATCCACATTGCATGCAGGATGGGGAGCCATCCCTGCAGATATGGCTACCAATACCTATGAGGCCCTAAAAATTGCCTTTGCCCATGAGTTCAATCTCTCCCACTGTTGGATATGTGCCCAGACTCCCCACCATTCGGCTGGATTGCCCTGGAGAGTAGTTCCCCAAAATTGGTCAGACTATTGTCAAAGGTGGATGGTTACCAGCAGTAGCACCTCTGACAATTTAAGTTTGCGATCTAACTGTACTGCGGAAGCTCCTTATGGCCTACACAATGGCTCTTGGAATTCCCACTATAGTAGCACTCTTAAGCCCCAGCCTATTCGTTTACGCTCTCCACCCACTGGTCTCATATGTTATCAGCAAGCCAGTACAAGTAATCATACCTGGTTTGCAGGCATTAGTACATGTAGATTTTATATTGGTCCTGGTATAAGTCTCACTGTTCCTTTACTAAATGCCACCGGTTGGCAAACCGGCACTGCATTTTTTTGCCCTTTCCCCACAAGCCACCCTACGGGACCTACAAGGTAACAATGGAAAGGCTAGTTATGGTGAAGCATTCTGGGTTTGTGGTAATAGTGCCTATAAATGGCTTCCTCATGGTTGGCATGGTAGCTGTTACAAAGGCTATCTCGCTCCTCCCCTCCGTGTTCTCACCCAGGCTCCCTCAGGTCGCCCTAGGTACTATCGATCCTTGAGAGCTACCATTGAACCCATCGGAGAAGGAGACAGGTTTGGGATGATATTCCTCCCTACTTATGGAGTGGGACGGCTAACCCAACTCTACAGGAGACTTTCTAAATTTCTCACTCAGTTTGCCAATGATACCCTGGCCATAGAGAAAAGCATAAGTTCTGAGCTGTACCAGTTTCAATTGTTGGCTCTACAAAACCGCCAGGCCCTAGATTATGTGTTAGCCTCACGGGGCGGGGTCTGTGCCCTTATTGGAGAAGAATGTTGTACCTATGTCCCAGAGTTTTCACAGGATATTAACAAGCATATCTTGTCAGCTGAACAGGCCTTGAACCAGTGGAAGGCCCAGGAAGGGGAACCCACTATTTTTGATTCCCTTTGGGGTTGATTACCTAGTCTAGGAGGACTAGGGGGAGGCATTGTTCGCATCTTGCTCACAGGTGTTGTGATATGTTTTGTTCTCTTTCTTTTGCTCGCTTGCTGTAAAGTGCTCATACGTAAGATTTGTACCTCCCATTCCCCAGAAGTTCCTTTATACTCTCTCATTGATGATCCCAATTGCATGGAGCTTAATCGCATTTTGTCTTTAGAGTATGAGAAAACTCTGCCAAAGGTTTGTTGAGTGTTCTCAAAGGAGGGATTGTTGGTGTCACTAGGCATAGCTACCAGGTAACTCGGGGGGGATGGAAGGCCATAAGTGCCGATGAAACTCCCCTGCTCTGGGTCTAAGTGAGCCACAGTAACTCCATCTTGTGAACTTTAACCTACCTCCATGCTAACAGCTTAAAAAGCAGAATATGTAATGGTCAGCTTTTCTAGCAGACAGCTGCTGTTTCGCTCATACTAGCAAATGTAGTAGAGATAAGACGGGGGAAAAGGGGGAGGAAGAAGCCTGCTGCATCTTAGCTTGCAAGGCCAAAGACAAGCAGGCGAATGGGAAACTTTTCTAACAAGCCACAATGTGTACCTGCTGTAACTGCTCGGGACGGGAGGGGTAGTGGGGGAGAAACAGACAAAGCTTACACAGAAACAGCTTGGAATATAAAAGGGAAAACTTGCTTGTATGTGCTGCGCTTGATTTGAGACATGCTGGTCTCCTAGTGCCTTTTCGAGATCTCGAATAAACTTGGTTTGCTTCTCCACCCTGGTGTGTCTATTGGTGCGGCGCACACCGGGCAACGAACCCTGTTGCCCCCTCGGGGCCCTCTGGGCCGGCAACAATGTGAGACACTCATGATATCCTCAACTCCCTCTGCAGTCAACTCAGCACCTCACAGATCGGGCCTACCATATGTGTCTGAAGATCACCTCCAACCAGGGTCTAACACAATTATTACACATATTACAATATCCCCTGAGATAGATGACCTGACATTTAAATTATATTACAAGGAAATTATAAAGAAAGACAGCAGAAAAAATAATGGGCCGTTAGCTTCCGCAGTTTCAGACTGCATCATTGTAACCATGTCAAGTTAGACATGGGAAAATTCAACAGCATTTTGTTAAGAGCTTCACTTTATATAATAATAATAATAATTAATGGAGATATCCCATCTCCTAGAACTGGAAGGGACCTTGAAAGATCATCGAGTCCAGCCCCCTGCCTTCACTAGCAGGACCAAGTACAGATTTTTGCCCCAGATCCCTAAGTGGCCCCCTCAAGGATTGAACTCACAACCCTGGGTTTAGCAGGCCAATGCTCAAACCACTGAGCTATCCCTCCCCCCTAATACACTTTAATACAATTATTTGAAGCCTGAATGCATTAGGACCCAAGCAAATACATACGATACATTGCATGAAGTGATGACTGCATCCCGTAATTCTGGTTTTCTGTCTCAGCCCCAGGGAGAACAAATGACAGCATAATCAAAATCAGGAAGCTAGCTATTTGAATGCAAACAGCCAGTAGCATAAAGACACAGCAGGTCCATTTAAACAGTGGATCAGAGACATTAGTGGCCTGAATTTCTTCATCAGGGTGCCTGCACTATACTTTTCAATGTTGTGTGGTATAAATAACTCTTACATGAGTGTGAAATTGTACACAAGTTCTGCTGTGTTGTTTTGGTTGCTTCATGTATCATGTGACTGTTTCCTTCTGTTGGATGCTGAAACCCCTTGGGGAAGTTTTGGGATCAAACAGACACTTTGCACAATTTAAATGAGCTAATTAAAACAGTGACATTTGAGGGTGACATTTCATCCTTAGGTGTTTCCTCACCCACGGCACTTAACTGAATGTGTGATGTTAAGAGTCTGGTCATAGCTGTAGGTATAAAATGACCAATTTAGGATGTTGTGTCACTCTGAACTTCGAATAATTTGCTTCCTAGAGTTTTGGTGGTTTATGACACAGCCTTAAATATAGTGACTGGAATGCACGTTTCCATTGGTTACAGAACACAAAAACAACAACACTGTATTGTTGCAGCAGGAAGCTAGTGATGTGTGGACCTTGAAAGATCAAGATTTTATTTCAGATTAACCGCCAGAAGTCCATATGCTTATTGCAGCCTTATTTAAAACTCCAAATCTTTTGACCTCAAGAAATACAATCCCAGTATTTCTGCATCAGGTTATGATCATTGATCTCCCATCCCTAGCTCATTCTCTGATCATACAACCAGGGCCGGCTCCAGGCACCAGCTGACCAAGCACGTGCTTGGGGCGGCACCTTATAAGGGGCGGCCAATGTTGGGGTGGCGGGGGGGCGCTCGCGGTGTTTTTGTTTTTGATCGCGGGGCGGCGCTCGAGGGCTTTTTTGTTTGTTTGTTTCGGCGGCGTGACGCGGGGGCTTCGGCGGTGTGGCGCTGGGCGGCCCGGCCCGGCCTGGCGCGGCGCGGCGCTCGGGTTCGGGCGGCCCAGCCCGGCCCTGCCCAGCGCTCCGGGGGTTTGGGCGGCCTGGCCCGGCCTGGCGCTCGGGGGGGGGGGGGGGGTTCGGCAGCCCGGCGAGGCGCTTGGGGGGTTTCAGCGGCCCGGCGCTCCGGCGGTTTTGGGGTGTTATGGCGGGGCGGCGCTCTTCTTTTTTGCCTGGGGCGGCCCTGCATACAACATATTTATTTCCATCCCCTCCACAACCTCCAAAAACTGTTCCTCGTCCCTCTCCCAACCCGTTCCACTTTGAATATCCGGGAAATCATAGTGACTTTAAGGAACTGTTGCTAGAGGAAAAATAGGCCCAAGGGTCCCTAATATGTGTTGGTATGAAAACAAGACAACTGTTATCCTTTGGACGGGTATCACTCTACTTCTCTGCCTCTGGACTGTTCCACCCTCTCCCTGGCTGACAGCTCTATTTCAAAGCTGTCTGCTTGGGGACACGATTCAGGCTATGGGTAAGTCTATTCTGCAAGCAAACACCCGTGGCAATCCTGAGTCAGCTGACTCAGGCTTATGGGGCTCGGGCTGTTGCACTGTAAAATTGCAGTGCAGATGTTTGGGCTCAAATTGGAGCCCAGTTTCTGGGACCCTCCCTTTTCATAGGGTCTCAGGGCTTGGGATCCAGCCCTAGCCTGAATGTCAACACCATAGTTTTACAGCACCGTAACTCAAGACCCGCGAGCCTGAGTCAGCTGACACTGGCTAGCTGTGGGTGTTTAATTGCAGTGTAGACATGCCCTATGTGTCTTACCCATTCTCTCGCCACTTCTCACTCAGCTTGGGAAGAGCGCATCCACATCAAAGGGCTTGGCTACACTTGCGAGTTACAGCGCAATAAAGGAGCCCCGGGCGCACTAACTCACTCCCCGTCCACACTGGCAAGGCACGTAGAGCGCTCTGACTCCGTGGCTACAGCGCTGCTGGTACTCCACCTCGGCGAGTGGAATAACGTTTGCTGCGCCCCCCGCTGGAGCGCTGCGGCGCCAGTGTGGACGAGGTGTTGCATTACTGCGCTCTGATCAGCCTCCGAAAATGCCCCATAATCCCCTTAAGTCAAGTGGCCACTCTTGCCATTGTTTGTAATCACTGCAGCAATGTGGATATGCCCTTTGAAAGCTCCATTTCTGACAGCCGGCTCCTTATCTGCTCGGAGACAAAGCAACCATTACTGTGGAATGCTGTGTGTGGGAGAGAGAGGCGAGGGGAGAGGAGGGGAGGTCAGTTGCTGTCTGAACTTATAAGACAGCATGCTGACATGCTCCCAGCCCCCCAAAAACCCACTCTCTCTCTCCCCCCACATATACACACAACACACTCCATGTCACACTCCACCCCCCCCCCCATTTGAAAAGCGCGTTGCAGCCACTTGCATTCTGGGATAGCTACCACAATGCATTGCTCTCTGTGGCCATTGCAAGAGCTGCTAATGTGGCTATGCCAGTGCGCTTGCAGTTGTCAGTGTGGACAGAATGTAGCGCTTTCCCTACTGCTGGTTTAACTCAAAGCGCTCTACATCTGCAAGTGTAGCCATGCCCAACGATTTGAGAAGACTATTCAGCAGCCACAGAGAATCACTATCTGAGTATTGCATAAATACTTTATTTGCATAAAGAGAATATAACACATCCAATGTTTGGGGCAGAGAGGAGCAGTAGGATTCAGGAACTGGAAGAGTTGAGACAGACACACTGCAAGGGGAACTGTGGAAACTAAAGAAGCTGAGAAGAAGAAGAAGATGTCCAGTATTGTGTCCTGATTTGGCTCCAGAGTAATAAGTGTTGATTGATTCCTGAGATTTAGACTGCAACTGTATGTGTGTGAGCCAGAGGAGTTTGTGGTATCTGCACAACACCTGTGACTTGATTTGTTTTCTGATTCGTGCTGGCTTTAGTCTCCTGGTTGTGCACTGCTGCAATACTCTCCCACCCTGCAGTGGACTTTCTATTGCTATGGGCCCTATGCCCCGGTTTCCACTGGCAAGACTTAGTGTGTGGTTACAGCTCCTAGTATTCTAAAGTAAATATCTTTACTATGAACTTTTTGGGCCTGGTTTTCATTTATATTAAGGCCCCTTAACACTGTTTTGACAGTGAGCATAAGTTACAGTGTACCTACTTCAAGGCTCCTTTACGCTGCCAGAGCCGTGTGAATGGGCTTTGGTGTAAATGAGAATTTGACCCTGACTATTACAGTTCAAACTGAAGCTGCAATATTCCGTCTGGACTTTTGCCTTTACCAACAAAGGAACTGTGCCCTGCCAGAGAATCTTAAACTTATGAGAAACAGGTAACTAATTGGCAACAATGGGTTACAGTATTGATTAATTCTTAACTACTTTTGATAGAAGACTGAGGAAGGACATAGTACACACTACACAGGGTCAACCCAGTAATGGCCTGAAGAAGTTACTTCATGATCAGATCTGGGCGCTTTGGGGTTTGGATGACAGATATATTGATAAGATGTGGGAGGGGATATCTTTTATTGGACCAATTTCTGTTGGTGAGAGAGACAAGCTTTCGAGCTACACTGAGCTCCTCTTCAGGTCTGGGAAATGGACTCAGGGTGTCACAGCTAAACATAAGGTTTGAGTCATTATGAATGAGTGTGACAAGGGCATTGTGGAATTCCATGTTTATTTCCATATCAAATCTGTTCAGATGAGAAGCAAAAGGATGTTTTTTCCAACTTGGGTTTTAGGTGGTAACTCAGCTTGGCCTATTGGGTTAACAGTTTGGAGATAGGGAGGGCTGCAGCCCAGAGATTCACTGCTTATGTTCACAGCAACAATTAGCTCGAGTTAGTACACTTGAGGTACTTCACCCCAGCTAGCCTAGTGCAAGTGATAACGACAACACTGCAAAACACTGGAACCACACAGAGTTATTGGATTAGCACAGGGATTTCATTAGCAGCTGCGTACCCACTGCATTACTAGCACAAGGGACAGCAGTACATGCTAGCTAGCACAAGCTTAAAGTGCCACATAATTGGAGCTACAGGATTTTGTGAGTGGACGGGAGCAGGGTTAGGGTAAAACTAGAGTTGTGGCTTGAGCTAACAATACAGTGAAGATAAACCCTAGAGAGGCGGGACCACTTGGTTCTACCCTTGAGGGAAGTGAAGATTGCCAGACCTGTCACCTGAGGGGGGCACTCAAGAAGGCCTAAAGTGCAGCTTGCCTGGTAACCAGGACAGTCCTCAAAGACACCTGTGCAACCTTCAGAGGGGCTTGCACAGGTGTAACTAATAGGCACTATCAGAATTCAGAAAACCAGTTCTTTTAACGAGGCACAAGATAGACTGAAATGAGGCTCCCTCTCCCGTAGCTGTACTGACTCTGCCCTGCAAAAGTGACCACAAAATAGCATGGGCGGTGGGTATCATAGGCCAGGAGAGGGCAAGCCTCCCCTAACCCAGGCTGTGGTCCCGCCCTGGCTCCTGCTCTCCCTGAAGCTGGCGGGGTCTTAGCTCCGGCTGGCGGCCTGAAGCTGGGGCTTGGCCAGCCAATTGCTTCGGCCGGCAGCCAGGGGTGGTCCAGGGTGGTTCGGGGCTGGCCAGCAGCGTGGTAGTTGGGCTGGAAGGTGGCCCGGGGGTTGAGCCAGTGCTTGGGGGCCGATGGGCGGCCAGGGCTCAGGGCGGTTTGGCTGGGGCTCCTCCCACCATGGTGTGGGGAGGCCTCAGGGCTCTGGTGTGTGGGTGTGTGTGGAAGGAGTGGAGCTGGGGGCAGGGCCTGGGGGCTAGCCTCCCTGAAGGGGGTATTCACGTGCTGCCTATGCAAAATAGTAAAATAAACTGCCACTAACATCAGTAAATGCCACAAGCCGCTCACAGGGAGAAGGTATGTCAAGAGAGAGAAGGTGCCATTTTTACTGAGTTACTTTTCAGGTCAGAATTGAATTTTAAGCGATGTGTGGTGGTAGAACTCCTCTACATATAAAGCTAGAGTGGCAAGGAGATTCAAAAGTGTATGTAAACTGTCTGATGATGAAGCCGTGATCTCAGGAGATGTATACCGAGGGTTTAAACATTTCAGATCAGGTGAAACTAGCAATTGTGACAAGCCTCTAAATGGGAAACCTGCATCAGCAACACCACACATGCATGCTGAAAAGGAAGAACAGCTCATTAGGGGAGACTGATGAATAACCCCTGGTGACCTTGCTGCTTATTTAGACTGCAATTCTGCTCAAGCATGAAGAATCATACACAAAGTGGACTTTTCTAGAGTTTGTGAGTGCTGGGTCCCAGGAAGAATCAACAAGGAACATAAAACTAACGGTATTTGGGAAATGCCCCTCTTACAGATATGAACAATATTAAACATGGAAGACATTAAAAACTAAAAAACAACCTTGGATGATCCTTCCAAAGTGACCTTAGTGTTTTGTTCAGAGTTTTGTCTTAAGATTGTGGGCTGGCTTCTCCTTTGCATCCTGGCCCCTTGTGTCACTTGAGCAAAGGACTTGAAAAGCAGCTAGTTCTGCCCAGATGAGAATTTCTCTGATGCAGGGGAACTGTCAGCCAGTGCAGAGCCAGCACAGGTGGCTCCTGCTCTGCCATACCCCCAACTGACCCTTGTAGAGAAGACACATTGACGGCATGTCAAGGCAGGAGTGGGTGTGGCCAGAGTATGAGCCTTGGGGACAATAGCCAGTAATCAGGAGTTAGAACAGCCTTTGCTGAGGTGCAGGGTGGCAAGACCCCACCCTAAGAATCAGGAATCTGTAAGTGGTTCCCTGACACCCCTACTCCCCTGCAGCACTGAGGGGAAGATTAGCACAGCAGAGTATCTGGACCACTCTGTTTTCAGTAGCTGCATTTGTTGTTCAACATGGGCCTGATCCAATCACCTCAAAAAAGATATTCTAGCACTAGAAAAGGTTCAGAAAAGAGCAACTAAAATGATTAAGGGTTTAGAGAGGGTCCCATATGAGGAAAGATTAAAGAGGCTAGGACTCTTCAGTTTGGAAAAGAGAAGACTAAGGGGGGACATGATAGAGGTATATAAAATCATGAGTGATGTTGAGAAAGTGGATAAGGAAAAGTTATTTACTTATTCCCATAATACAAGAACTAGGGGTCACCAAATGAAATTAATAGGCAGCAGGTTTAAAACAAATAAAAGGAAGTTCTTCTTCACGCAGCGCACAGTCAACTTGTGGAACTCCTTACCTGAGGAGGTTGTGAAGGCTAGGACTATAACAATGTTTAAAAGGGGACTGGATAAATTCATGGTGGCTAAGTCCATAAATGGCTATTAGCCAGGATGGGTAAGAATGGTGTCCCTAGCCTCTGTTCGTCAGAGGATGGAGATGGATGGCAGGAGAGAGATCACTTGATCATTGCCTGTTAGGTTCACTCCCTCTGGGGCACCTGGCATTGGCCACTGTCGGTAGACAGATACTGGGCTAGATGGACCTTTGGTCTGACCCAGTACGGCCTTTCTTATGTTCTTATGTTCTTAAATCAGTGGGAGTCTTTCCATTGACTTGCAAGGGGTTTGGATCAGGCCCCATCTGATTGAGAAAAGTGACTTTGGCCAACAACATTATTAATAACAGAAATATAGAACTAATGATATATTATGTTTATGTAGCATCTTTCAACAGGAACGATTGTGTACTCTCCATCTCTGCACACAGGAACTACTTCACCAACCACTGAGATGCAACCATTGCTAGGGTTGAATGTGGCAGTGGTTGAAGAGTTCACAGCAATGCTATATAAGGAGCATACTTCCAGTTTTTCTGGCTCCAGTGCAGTACATAATCTCATAGCAAAATTTTGTGTAGAATCAGGGTGAAAATCATGACCTGCAGGAAGGTTGGCCTACTTCCCAATACTGGCATTTCTGCTGAAAGAAGCTCACTAAATATTTTCCTCTATCTTTTTTTATCCTCATCTGTGCTCCATGAACTTTTGAGCCTAACTTAATTTAGTTTCAGCTATGCTGTTAATCTTATTTTTATATTTATCTTCCCCTTGCATTTCTTCCAGAGGAGAATTAACTGTGGTGCATACTCAGCATATGTACAAAATCATGCCAACGTGACATGTGATTCAATTCAAATGCAAAATAAAAGAGAGTGCACATTCAAATGCAAAATAAAAGAGAGTGTTTCAGATCACGAAGATGTCTTTCTGGAGCAAAGTTTAGAAGAAGTGCTGAATAATTTAGTGATATGCTCAAAATCCAAGGGAATATCTTGGCTCTAAAGAGACTTTGTTTGTCCCTTGAGAATGTCTAATGTTGGGTAGGCTTAAAGATAAAAATTCCTGCTCTCCCCTCCATCTCTCAGGCAGCATACGTTTCAGAGCCGTAATGCTGAACTATCAGATTTTATCTACCTGTCGACACATGCTTTTTGTTTTGTTGTTTGAAACTTAATAATTGTTATTGCATTTCCTAGAGATGCTATATAGTGAACAACTGCTAATGAGAGTTAACACTGAAATATACATGAAGGAAATGAAGATTTGTTCCCAAAAAGCTCACGCTGGGTAGACAAGGATATTTCTGTACCAAATATTACACTGCAATTAAGCATGCATGTCATTGCTATAGGGCCAGTTCACCCAGATATGTGACTGCTGAGTCTGGTAGGACTCACTCTGGTAGGACTCTGGTTGGTCCCTTGAATACAAAGGATTAATATTAGGCAGAGCAGAACATCCAGGGCTATGAGGGAGACAAGTTCAGTGTGCCCAGTAAGAGGGCTGAGCTAATGAGGAGAATTTATAGATGGGATTTTCACTTGCAGGATGAAAGCTATAAGATTTCATTTCAGATAAAATATGTCAGTAGAAGCACATCCTCTCCTACACACAGTTAATGCAATTGACTTGTACAAGCATCAGATAAGCATAGTCATAGACAATGTGTGTTGGAAAAATCAAGATGTGCGAGCTGTGTCTGTTGTTAGGGGTAGCGTAATCTACAGCACACGCCACCCTTTAGACCTCCTGAGGGTCTTGGGGGGGTTGTCCAAACTCACTAGCTAGGGATAATCAAATAAAGCTCAGAACATTATTACAATTCTGATATTAAGGATCAAAGTTGAGGAGTCAGCTCTGGAAAGATCAATGGAAAGGGGCACTGAAAAAATGGCTATTGCTAAACTTCCTGGCTCTTAGACATTTTCCATATTAAAGCCATCTCCCTTCCTCAGGCTAATTTCACATCTTACTCCATAGTAGGTAGGAGTTGCTTGGTTACATGAAAAAATAATATTAGGACAGGATGAAAATAAACTCTCTAATGTGATGGATGTGATTGCCGGGTTACATTTATTTGTTAGTGTTTCCGAGGTTTGTTTGCTCATCAACCTCTGGGACTTTCAGGTTATTACTTCCAAGCCTCTCTTCATTGCTAGCTTGCTCCATTCCACTCTCTAGATCACTTAACAGTGAATTTTCTTCTCCTGTGTTTGCTACCATTCCAACTTTGATTCACCCACACATTTGATCACAAATAAACTTACATTTGAAAACATTTTTTACTTCCCCTAGCCTTTATCTGTTTGGTCTACAGAGATAGCAAGCTTTTTAGAGCAAGTACTCCCATTGACTTTAGAGGGACCAGGATTTCACCAACACTTGGCATATAATGGACTCTACTGGAGCAAATGATAACTAAGAGAAATACCTGACAACGCAGTGCATTGAGTAATCATGCAGGCTACTAAGAGGGGGTGTTATGTGTGTTTTAATTCTAGGTGGTCAAAAGAGAGATCCTCAGAAATCAAGATACCAAACTAAACAGACTTCAAGGTCAGTTGCAGTGTGACCATTCTTACATTTAATCAACAGTTGATGCTGCATGAGAGACAGAGGTAAAAGCATAGAGGGACCCCCGAGCCCACTCTCTACCACAGGTTTCCAGCCCCAGGACCCTAAACAATTGGGCTGGAAACACAAACCGCTCTCTTTCCTTCCCAAAGTTTCTTCCTGTGGGCTCAGCCTGGACGTAATCCTGTACCCTTTCCTACTGGTTTCTCATTCTTTCTGGAGCATTCACTCCCAAGTCTACTTTTCCTGGAATCTCCTCCAGTTGGCCACAGGCTGCCTGTATATCTCCCAGCAGGAAGGTGGGCTAAACCTCACATAGGTGAGGCTGAGTTCCAACCCCCTTTAAAGGGCCAGCTAACCCTGTGACACTGAGCAAAAACAAAATGCACAAAAGGCTGCCGTTGTGTACTAAAATAATGAAACTCAAAGTTTGCAAACGTTCAGAGGAAGGTTTTAAGGTATGAAATACGCAATTCTCAAATGACAAAGGATTATCAGCTTCCTGTATTTTCTCATAATTAAATATTTGGGTAAGTTTTGCATAATCCATGGCATCTAAAAGTTAATTACTGATACAATAGTGAAAAATAATCGTATTTTTCTAACCAGTTAAAACTTTTCTTAATCACATTTCACGAGACCAATTACATTTGAGTTCCCATAGCAACCTGAAGCTCTTCTTCATCAGCATAACCTATATCTAGCTATTTTCAGTATTTTTTTTAACAACTCGCTGAGGAGAGATTCATAAATGGCCTACTCCTTGCTGAGGCAGAAGCTGTGTAACCTCACTGATTTCCAGTTGTCAGTACTTCATATTATTTCCATTAGGAAAGATTATTTAGGGCAAACGTCTGGGGTTTGTAAGTGTCTTGCAGGGAGCAACTTGCAAAAAGCTATGCATAAGGAAATTTATCCTAAGAACTATAGATGGCAGCTGCCAGCAACGTTAAAGCAATGACCTTGCAGGGCTTATGTAGAATCACTCTTAATGTGGTCTGCCATGGGCAGCAATTTTACTATCCAGGTGGCTCAAAGTTTAGAGATGGCTGTATTTGAGGATTAGATTCAGTACTGGATGACTCATGAAATTCACTGATCTTTTTATATGATCTCTGATTCTAATGCAGTCATCTCTATACTTTGACCCTCTTGGACAGTAAAGTTGTTATGCATACCAAACCATGTTATCTTTTAACTTGGAGTAAGGGACCTGAGCTTGATTTACTGTTAATAAGCATCAGAGGGGTAGCCATGTTAGTCTGTATCCACAAAAACAATGAGGAGTCCAGTGGCACCTTAAAGACTAACAGATTTATTTGGGCATAAGCTTTCGTGGGAAAAAAACCCACTTCTTCAACCCACGAAAGCTTATGCCCAAATAAATCTGTTAGTCTTTAAGGTGCCACCGGACTCCTCGTTGTTTTTGTTAATAAGCCTTTCAAGTCCAGTGCTCTAACTTCGTTAGCAGCAGTTGCAGACTCTAATCCATTTTCTTTTCTCTCTGTGTTCAGTAAATATCCCACAGTATTTTGCATGATTCTCCCTTCCCTTTAAGTCAATCTTTAAAAAACAAAAGTGAAATTAGATCTCAAGTGTTAGGTACATAACAGGGGTCACTGGGTGTGTAGGTGGGTGGAGAATGTGCAAATGAAAGCAGTAGCTGAGTCACAGCATCAGATACTTGCCATTCATTTTATGATCTAAAGTAAATCTCAAAAAATGGCAAGGAGTGTAATCCTGGTCCCATTAAAGTCAATGGCAAAGCTGCCATTGACTTCAGTGGTGCCAGAATTTCACCACAGGTATCTTCAGTTTTACTTACTTGTTTATGTTCTGCATAAATGGATCCACTGAGTGTTTGCTGATTGTTTTAAAATGTCTTCAGATTAGTCCTATTCCCCTCAATGGGTTGGCCCTTCCTTCTTCTCTTGTTGGGTTTATGATACCAGACTCCCAGAAGAGTACGTTTCAGCCACAGTTGTTTACAATGCAGTCTGTAAATAATGGATTACCATTGTTTATTCAAAGTAAAAAGGAAGACCTACAGCTAAGGTTTAAATATCTGGCGTCAGGCTCCCCACACACAGCCCATGAGCTTCCCTTAAGAAGCCAGAAGTATCCACCCCTCTTGTAAATAGTCTCTGTCAAAAGCACATAGGAAAAAAAGCTTGGGCAAAGGGAAATGTACAAAATGAATTGTTGTTAAGGATGAGGATACAGGCAAAAAGGGAAGTTTTTGGAACTCTGAAGTTAAAGTCTTGCAATTTAGCTAATGCTACTAGTACTTGGGGCACGGGCCTGTAAATGGTTATTCCCACACAGAGTTACTCTTGTATAGTAGTAAACATCTATATTATGGTATGCCCAAAGGGTTCTCTTTGGACTAGGGACCCCATTGTGCTGAGTACTGCACAGACATAGCTAAGAGTGCGTGCTTGCTGCAGCTGGGAGGTGTAATTCCCTGTTGAAGTAGATGTGCATGCGTTAGTGCTGCCTTTGATAGAACTAGTACACTCAAAGTAGCCGTATGGTGGTGACACACCAAGGTGTTGGCTCAGGCTAGCTCCCTTAATGCAATCTCATCTGAGATCCTTAGGTACTTGAGTAACTAGCCCAGAGCTACACTGCTGTTTTTAGCACATGTATCTCTACTGAGCTGGGAACTACACCTCCTAGCTGCAGTGTAGTTGTACCCTAAGAGACAATTCCTGGCCCAAAGCTGATCAGCTGGGGAAAATTCAGTTACCATTTCCACACCTGTCTTACAGTGGTGTTACTATTTGGAGGCTATATTAACATTTCTAATACTCTCTCCTCACCCTGTCACTACTTTCAGAATTCTTCCGTGCACACTAAAGTTGACACGCTCCCTTTCCAGCACAAACCTTCGGAGTCTGTGACCTCCTTGTTTGAAAAAAGACCACACCCCAACAAGCTATTTTCAAGCTTTTCTTCATTCAAGAAGCACTGATGTCTATGTGGTGACCTCACAAAGTTTTCATACATGACGACGTTTCTCAACTTCGCCGCGCAAGGTGCACCACAAATAATAATATTTCCATGGCAACATAAGAACAACTCTCCTGGTTCTACTTTCGCAACAGCTGGCAAGCACATTGGTATGTAGGGTAACAGATGCACAGTGTGAAGCCAAGCACAAGATGTGTATGTCATGAGTCTGGCCCTGCATCACAGAGGGAAAGGGAGGCCCCCATATTTATATGTATTTATTCTTTTTTTCTTAAAAAGCACCTATCCAGAGCTTTGAGTAAACATTAAAACACAAATAATTAGAGCATAAAATTTCCACAAGACCAATCAGAACTGAATAAGCATCCAAACATGTAGGATGCTCACCGAGGGTCTGATCCAAAGCCCATCGAAATTAATGGGAAAAGTCTCATTGGTTTTTAATGGGCTTTGGATCAGGGCCCAAGGTACTAATCTAAAAGAGCACTAAAAAGCCTGTGCTTAACTTTAAGCATGTGGGTGGTCCTATTTCAGTCAGGGGCTATTCAAATGCTTAAAGATAAGTACATGCTTAAGTTATTTGTTGGATCTGGGCCTTAAAGCTCAAAAACCTCTTGCCAATAAGAGGTTCAAACAGAGGCACAGAGAGTGCCCTTCTAGAAGCCCTTTCATATGAGGGTGACAACACACATTACAGGCCCTTGTTTAACAGTCCTGACTTGTTTAATATCTAGAAGAGGAAGTAAACAGCATGTTAGTGAAATTCACAGCTTATACTAATTTGGGGGTGTGACAGCGTACCCCATAAGGCTTTATGGGGGGGTGTTTATAAATGTATGTATGATATAACTGAAATATGTTTTGTGCTGCCTGTGCCATGTAACATATCTCCGTAAAGGTTATGGTCTACTATATCTATTCATCCTTTGTACTTATATACCATTTTCTACTTGAGGTTAAGAATATGGGCTGTATGCTTGCTTGATTTCTAAGTAAGCTTGGTGAGGCATTTGGTCAGCTTCTTTAGGAAGGAATTTGCCAGGTTAAGTACCTGATCGGGAAACACTTGGGGAACAATGCATCTTGGAATGCTCCAATCCACATAAGAAGTCTTCCTGGAGACATGCAAGATACCATGTGGACAATGGCGTCGGCCTGTAAAGACTGAGTCATGCAGGGGCATGTGACTTGCCCAGGTGTCTCCAAAACTCCATCTTGGAGCTGGACTTTGCATAGGAGGGAGGAGGGGGGTCTCCTCCCACAAGGGAGAGCCTATTTAAACCTGGGGGAGACCCCTCCATTTTGTCTTCAGCTGGCTAAAGAAGGAGCCTCTCCACCCCCCCAGGATACTTGAAAGAAACTGAAACAAAAGACAGTGACTACCGGGGTTGTGAGAGATTGCTGGACCCAGGCTAAAGGGAGATTAGCCTGTAAAAGGGAGCATTCGGGAACTGGTGAGGAACTTATCTGTATTTAGTTTGATTAGACATAGATTTGCGCATTTTATTTTACTTTACTTGGTGACTTACTTTGTTCTGTCTGTTACTACTTGGAACCACTTAAATCCTACTGTCTGTATTTAATAAAATCACTCTTTATTTAGTAACTTACTCAGAGTATGTATTAATACCTGGGGGAGCAAACAGCTGTGCATATCTCTCTATCAGTGTTATAGAGGGCGAACAATTTATGAGTTTGCCCTGCATAAGCTTTATGCAGGGTAAAACGGATTTATCTGGGTTTAGACCCCATTGGGAGTTGGGCATCTGAGTGCTAAAGACAAGCACACTCCTGTAAGCTGTTTTTGGGTAAACTTGCAGCTTTAGGACAAGTGATTCAGACCCTTGGTCTGTGTTGGAGCCGGACAGTAGTGTCTGACTCAGCAAGACAGGGTGCTGGAGTCCTGAGCTGGCAGGGAAAACAGGAGCAGGGGTAGTCTTGGCACATTAGGTGGCAGCTCCCAAGGGGGTTTCTGTGATCTAACCCGTCACAGGGGGAAGCTACAATCATCAGCAAATACAACGTATGTGAAAATTACACACTGGGACTCAATATAGAAAAATGAGGGCTACTATGTCTGGGGGAAAATAATCCAAAACACAGACATTCAGTGAGCGGGAGAAACCTTTGAACCAGTGTTGGGAGTGATACAGGACAGTAACTGGACAAGACTTGGGCAGGTGGTGGGAGGGGAGGGAGGAGACAGTGAAGTTTTGAGCTGCATGTGCAGAAGTATCTCATCACAGAACACTGAGGTAATAGTCTCTCTGCCAGTGCATTCCCTGAGTTGCACTAGTGGAAGGTGGCATAATCCAGGTTGTGGGTCCATTGCAGCAGTACCTGGAGTAATTCCATTTTGCCAAGGGGCCCAGTGCCGCCCTAAAAAGTAGCCATAGGAAACTGTGAGATGTGCTGATTCAGCACGTCTCACAGGAAGCTTCATCCAGTGGAGTGCGAAGCAGATTTCAAAGATGTTCTCCTTAGGTGGAAGCCACGGGATGGATCACCACCCCTTTCACAGCAGCCACTGTTCTCCCACATGACAGAGATTGCCAATCAGAGGTTCAAACAGAGGCACAGAGAGATTAAGTGACTTGCTCAAGGTCACACATCAGGACTCAGAGAGAGTTATGAACAAAGGGCTGATTTCCTGACTCCCAAACCTGTACTTTAGCCATTAGACAATGCTCCTTCCCAGATCTCACAATAACCCTAATCTGTTTTTATGTGTCTGTAATATTTTAACTGCAGATTGAAAATGTAACACAACAAGTATAAAGTCATTACATAATATTACTGTAATTCCTGTAAACCAAGACAGGAAGTAGCTTCTCGCAGAACCAATAAAACCGCCCTGGGATCATAGTGTTCTCTCAGTTTCCAATTCTTCAACACCCTTAACCCAATTACATTGTTTACATAGGAGGAGCCACATTGTTGCTATACCTTGGTATTAATCTCATTTAGCATATTTCCAGATGGCTTTGAAGAGCATAGACTGTACAGCCCACATTTAACTTGTATCCCCATGAGCACTGAAGACATAGCTCTGACTCAATGCCATCTCTAGTTATGTTCCCGGACTACACTCTGTGTCAATGCTTCCAGAAAAGCAGCCAATCAGCAAGTATCTTGGCAGTTCCTCCTTAACCTTTCTAGCTTGGCAAACAAACCATATTGAACCAGCCAGGTCACAAGGAAATATCACTGGACCCCATCCAGTGTTTATGGATTTTCAGTTGACTTGTAGGAATGAAAAATAATACTTGCATACACTGGCCAAAATGCAATGCCATGTCTTCCCTATCCTTTTTATATTTATAACTGTAGTGTGAAATGTTCCATGGGCTCATTTTTGTATAATTTGGGAAAGTAATCCACAGTTGAGCTCTGCCATAGAAGTCCATGCTATTATAAGAGCTTATTCTCAAGCTCTTCTTCCACCCTACATGAGGCAAATGGCACTCTAACAACACACAATTTCAATCAAGAGTGGTGCGTTTAGATCCAGCATCACACAGCAGTCAGGTCTGTTGCATGTGTTCCCTTAATAGAAGTTGATTCTCTCTCTCTTTTTTTTTTTTTTTTTTTTTGGTTTGGTTCTGTAATTTTGATTTCCTGCTGAGACTGAAAATGCTTAGCTTTTCCTTAGAAAACAAAAATAAAAAAGGAATGAGGTAAAGGCTTTATCACTAAATAATTGCAGCTTTAAATCATTATAAATGAAAGAACAAGTTCAGCTGCAGGCTGGACCATAAAAGGCTGTTCCATTTTCTAATGGTAATCTGATTTATGTAATGTGATTGAAGTATATCCCTAAAAGAAACACCCAAAAAAGCAAACACACTGAAGCTAGGAGCACCACTGAATGTGGTGCCCTCTAATCATGCTGGAAAACTAGCCTGAGCTGGCAGATCAAGGGAGATGTATTACACTTTTGATGATCTAATGATCTTAGTTTTAGGGGGTGGATAAATATAGGATAGCATGCAAAGGAAGAAGCTCTGCAACCAGGGATTAAGTGATAACTCTGGGGGGGGAAATATCAGCATAACTTGTAGGAGCCAAGGGGACTTTATTAAAGCATACCTATTGCTGCCTGTGTTCCTTGCTTGTGGGACACTGGCATAGACCTTACCTGATTCTCCACATCTCATTCAATAGATGTTTTCAGCACTTACCACTAAGGACAAACAACTTCTGGGATTTCTAAATAACTTACATCTCTGCTTGCATTTCTTCTTACTCCAGAAGTCTTCTTCACTTTCTTCACTCCTGCATAGCAGCTATTCACCATATTTATCCTTGAACTCTGTAAGCATAAGGATTGTGCCTCACCAGTACTAGCCTTCCCAAAGGAGACTGGGAGGAGCCGCCATCCTCTCTTGCACCAGCCAGTAGAGAATAACCAATGCTGCATTCTTTCAAAGGTCTAAGTACTGAGCTGGACACAATGTATTCTGGAGCATCTACATCAGCCAGTGGCTTAAAGTGACTATCAGGCCCTTTATGTTTGTATATATAATATCGCTGGTCAATTTTTCAATCAAATTTTTATTATAGAAAAATGGCTTTTTTACCCAAAAGAAAATGTTTGCAAAAAATTATTGATTCCGCCCCCCCCCACACACACATTTTTAGTTTCTTCGGAAAATTAAAAATGTATCAATCTAATGTCTTCAAGTATAATACTAGGTTCAGAGCTGGCTCATTTCTGCTCTCACAGTGGTGGAAATCTGTAAGTGTGCTATTCCATACTTACACCATTATAGCTGACAACAGAATTTGGTCCTTTGTGTCTGTGACGTTGCACCCCATAATGCTTTATGGAAATATGCTTATGAATGTATATGTTACATGGCATATGTAGCATAAAACATATCCACCGTGATGGTTTGGGTCACAGAAAACCCCTTGGGAACTGCCAACTGATATGCTGGGACTACCTCTAAGCCATTTTCCCTGCCAGCTTGGGACTCCAGAACCTTGCCTGCTTGAGCCAAACATGCTAGCCTGCCACAAACCTAGACCCGGGTCTGAACAACGTCCCCCAAAAGGTGCAGGCTTAACTGAAAACAGCTTAAGAAGTGTTCCTGTCTCCAACACTCAGATGCCCAGCTCCCATTGGGGTTTAAACTCCAAATAATACAGGGTAAACTCATAAGTTGTTCGCCCTCTATAACACTGATAGAGAGATATGCACAGCTGTCCCCCCCCCACCCCCAGGTATTAATACATACGCTGGGTTAATTAATAAGTAAAAAGTGATTTTATTAAATACAAAAAGTAGGATTTAAGTGGTTCCAAGTAGTAACAGACAGAACAAAGTGAATTACCAAGTAAAATAAAATAAAACACGCAAGTCTAAACCTAATACAGTAAGAAAATGATTACAGATGAAATCTCACCCTCAGAGATGTTCCAGCAAGCTTCTTTTACAAACTAGCCTCCTTCCAGTCTGGGTCCAGCAATCACTCACACCCCCATGGTTACTGTCCTTTGTTGCAGTTTCTTTCAGGTATCCTTTGGGGGTGGAGAGGCTATCTCTTGAGCCAGCTGAAGACAAAATGGCGGGGTCTCCCAGGGGGCTTAAATAGACTTTCTCTTGTGGGTGGAGACCCCCTCCTCTCTCCTATGCAAAATCGAGCTCCAAGATGGAGTTTTGGAGTCACATGGGCAAGTCACATGTCCATGCATGAGTAAGTTTTTACAGGCAGCAGCCATTGCCCACTTGCTATCTTGAATGTCTCCAGGAAGACTTCTTATGTGGATTGGAGTCTTCCAAGATCCATTGTCAGTTAAGTGTTTCTTGATCGGGCACTTTATTTGCACATTCCTTTCTCAAGAAGCTGACCAAATGCCTACTTAGGGCTTGTCTACACTTACATTTTATAGCGCTCTAATTTGCGGGCTCAGGGGTGTGAAAAATCACCCCTTTGAGCGCAGCAAGTCTGAGTGCTGTAAAGTTCTAGTGTAGACAGGCTCTGAGTGCTGGGAACAACACTCCTAGTGCTGGGAGCTAATGCCCTCATGGAGGTGGATTACCAGGAGCACTGGGAGAGCTCTCTCCCAGCGCTTGCGTGCGACCACACTTGCACTTCAAAGCACTGCTGTAGGAGCGTTCCCGTGGCAGTGCTTTGAAGTTTCTAGTGTAGACATACCCTTAAACTCAAACAAGTACACAGCCAATATTCATAACTTCGAATACAAAAATGACACATGCATACAAATAGGATGAATATGTTCAGTAGATCATAACCTTTGCAGAGATATGTTACATGGCATATGTAGCATAAAACATATTCCAGTTATGTAATATATACATTCATAAGCATATTTCCATAAAGCATTATGGGGTGCAACGTCACAGTGTCTAACATAGATGTTAGCTCCTTGGGGCTTGGCTCCATTATTGCCAACTTTTGTGATCTTATTGGCAGTCTGATAATAGCTGATCTTTTCTTTTCTTTTTTTAAAGCCTCAGCTTCTGGAGTCATACGATTATGTGAGAATCTCATCTTTCATTTAAAAGAAAACAGTGAGTTTCTAAACCTCATGATTGCAAAGAAAAAGTTAAAAGCATGAATTCTAAAGACTCCAAATCCAGAAGGCAATTAAAAACAACTTTTAAAATCTCATGATTTTAAAATTATCTCATTTTTTAATGTCTGGTATTGGCAATACTCGATTCTGTTTTCTTCTGTGTTTTGTACTGCATTAAACTTGTACTGAGTAGTAGTAACAAACCAATAATAAAATAATAATGCAATATATAGTTATAGCACAATTATCAGACTTGCAGTATAATGTATAGTGGAGGTAGGTTTATAACAGAGGTCTTCCTAAAGCAGGTGCCTGAGTTGGTGGTCTCAGTCCATTTGCAAATAATGATCAGGGGCTTACTTCACAAAAATTATTGTCTTCAATGGCAGCCTTAGACAAGAAAGTCCAGACTGAATAATAGCAGTAAAGAGAACAAACTCCCTTCTTGATCTCTAAAGTGATCCTTCCAAGTTAGATTTGTAGGGGAAACTAGCACTGCTCTTGCACATATTCTTTATTAATAGAGGATGGCAGTTTCTAGGGTTGTCAAGACAACACCTTTCTTGAACTCTACATTCTTTTTCAGAACAGCAGAATGTACTGTGTAGAGAGATTGTTTTAAAATTTTGTTTTTCTTCCCCAGACCATAACATTCAGAAGATTAGATTCTAGGACCTATACATCTTTGGTTTTGAGATGGATTTAATTTTTGAAGCTATCCCTTATTTCTATTATGGGCCTACTGGGAAAGTTGAGCTCCAGATCTGTATATTCCTGTTCTGGCTCATCTCTACTTTTGCTTTTCTGACAACTGAAAGTATATTTTAAGTGAAGAAACCATGATGAAAACCAGTGTTTTCAGAAATGCTTAGAATGTCTAAATGTGACGAGACAGGTTTATATAGCAGTGAATCTGCATTAAGGTATTTGGTGGGTTTGAATCACTACTGAATTACTTCAGTTATATGCTCATGTAACTCTGCTGATTTTAATTTTGTTTCAGACTGGCATAAAACTGGAGTAACCCAGTGGTGAATCAGGCCCAGTGGTTTTGGTTTGTTTGCAGATATGAAATCCTTAGGAGTTACTGAATGAGTCCCTGCTGTGTTTATGAAGAGAAAATAGTTTTCATGCACTATTCAACATAATATTCTTCCATTAAACAAAGGTTGTCTCTGCCACCAGAGTCTCTGAAATGCTAAGCATCTAGAGAAGCAGGAAAAGCTGGCTTCAGCTAATGCCCCTTCCTTCTTAAAAAAATACCTCATTTGTAGTCAAAGATTTATTTTCCCTGACACATGAGAATGTGAGTAATAATAATTGCATTATTGGCTCATTAGGTGTCCATGAACAGAAAGCAATAGAGGCTATAATTTCAAAACAGGATAGCAAGACAGTTGAAAAAACAAGGAAAAAGAAGTCCTCAGAAATATGATCTCTTTCTCTCTGGGGAAAATCTAGCAGAGAGCTACTCGGTACAAAGCTTAAGGCTCCATACGTCAAAAGGGGTGAATGACTCTTACTAGCTTTATTGTCTTGCACGTTTTCAGGTTATGATGTGATTTAACTGTTTCTACAGAAGTCAGCAAGATTCCACCACTGTCTAAAGATACCAGAAATCAGATGAGCTTTCGCAGGCTCTTTGTTCAGTCAGGAAAGTGCTATTCCAGCAGTCAGGAAGCATTCCTCCAGCACAGCAGAGGTAGACTGCACTTTTGCCAGCATGGTTTTTTTTCCACAGATGCACTAAGCAACATTATGGAGGCAAAGAAACCCCTTGGCTAAACTCTGACGCTTTCATTTACATTGACAATACAGCTACAACGAAAATGTTAATGCAACTTTGGCCACCCTAGATTTAGTCACTTAGGCCCAGATACGCAAAGTATTTAGGTGCCTAACTTCCACTGAAATACCTTTGAGGATCTGGGCTCTAGTGTTTGTATGGGGCTTTGTGGAGCCTCGGGCAGACATCCATCACATTTGGTGATCAGCAGGAAAGATCTGGAAGTTTCTTCTGGGATGACTGCATGGGGAAGTCCTCCTCTTTTCTCCGCCTTTGGGGTGGCTTTCTTTAATTTGGAATCCATAAAAGTACTCCAGGCTATCATGTGCCCCCACGTCTGCATAGAACTATGGTGGCCTGGATTGCAACCTGTATCACAGTAGTCCTTGCTTTGATTAACCCTTCACTGATTCTGTTTTTTAACCCTTAACTTACAGAATTCACTTACAATAAATACACATCCTTAGGTTCTATAGCCTTCACATGCAAAAGTGTAACATTCACATGATAGTTCACCTTCAGCAGATGTGTTTTCAAAGGAAAGCCCTGAGAGAATCAGCGGAACAATTCTAACCTCCAACACAGGAAGACTGCGGGGAAAGTACGGTGGATTTTTAAAGCAAACAGCCAACCCTCAAAACTGACTTCAGCGGAGCTAAGCTGATTTACACCAGCTGGCCCTCTGCATAGGGCTGAATTTCACCCTCAGATTATATTTCATTGGTATTCTTAGCATAAGAGCCTCTCTGTAGCATTATAATAAATCCTTTTATTGAAACCTAGGACATTCCAAATTTCTTAAAAGCTCCCACACTTGTTCAAAACTCAAGAAGATTCCAACTAAGAAATATCCAGGACTCTCACCTTTCACTGACTCATTTTTCTGTTAGATGCCAACTGTCAGTCAGACTGACATACAGGACTAGGGAACAAGGTTCCCTACCAGCACACATAAGGAAATAGCCACTGACTCTTTTGTACCATTTCTGTGCATAAATAGAAGACTTCAGTCTTCAGGGCTGTCAGTCAGTGACTTTCTGAAACTCTACACATACAACCTGCAGGCCAAAGTAATGCTTCAGCGCTTAGGGGGATTCATATTCAGATCTAAATTCTCACTAACACAGACTGTGAATGTGTTTCAATATAGGGGTTTGGTTCAGCCTGTCACAGAGATAGGAGTCAGCTATGAAATGAAGATCCAGGTCTGGATTCAGATTCCAAACCCTCCAAAGTTTGGCTGTTTCTGACCTGTCTCTAGTATTTATAGTGCGCGCACACACACACACACACACACACACACACACCCTCCCTCTACCCCTTTTGCATAGTCAAGCACCAAAAGTAAAGATATTCCAGTATTAAGGCTGTTGGTACAACTTTAATTCAGCCCCCTCTAGTGCACATGCATTATGGTACAGTCTTCAATTACATGATCACATACCATTTTTTTCCACAGGAGGAAGCCTGCTTCATTCAGTACACGGGGTGGATGGTGTTCACTTAATGAGCAGCTATTGAATATTTCGTTTTATCGTCATTGTTCAACGTGTAGTCCCAGGCCTTATCTAATATATACTCTTCAAACCCTGCACTGATGCCAGAATTATTACTTTCCTCAGGGGCTTTTCTATGGAGTGCATCACTATAGCACCTGGGTGCTTTGCTACAATTAATCAATTTAATTTTACAACACCCCTATACAGATGGGGAACTGAGGCACAGAGAAATTAAGGTAAAATGTATCCACTAATTTTTGGTGCCCGATTTGAGATGCCTAGTTGCTCCTTGTTGTAATCTACTCCCACCCCCAGCAGGCCCTAATCGTGTGCCCTCTGCATTAAAAAAAATCAGGCAGCTTCTTCCTCCACGCTGCTTTGGCCCAGTAGGGAGGTCATTGAAAGGACAGGAGAGAGAGGCTCCCTGCTGTTAGTTCAGGTGCCAAGACCCAAATCTGGCATACCCCACAACATGTTCAGTGTGGACAGAGTTGTTAGGGAATTTAACTGCTAGTCTCTAGTTCACTTTTTCAAAGGCTTATAACCTGGCCAAATTTGGGTGGTTTTTCATGGGAATAGCAGAAGGCACATCCCTGACACAAAGGCCACCCCCTTGCCAAATTTCAAGTCCATGCTCCAAAGCTTGGAGTAGAGCTTTTCAACACGGCCAAAAGAATGTATTTTTCTGTAGCCACCCTTAGAAGTGACTGGATGATTTTGGCTGGAATTATATGTATCAGCTCGAAGTAGACATCCAGCATGGAAAATTTCAGCCCAAGTGGTTAAAGTTTGGCAAAGCCATAAGCAGCTGAAATGGGAAATGTCAGGCAACTTTAATAATAGGCAGGGCTACCAGCATCTTCTATAATAAATATTTGTTCCTCATTCATTATTTTATACACAATTATAACCCCCCATCTCCTCCACTTTTCATACTCAGTCTTCTTACTATAGTAAAGATATCAAGGAGCATATAACATGAATTTTCCAATCCTTTTACCTTGGTAGAAGCCCAGCAGGCTCAGACAGATCTACAAGAAAATTTCTTAGGAGAGCCGAGGATATGCAGGCCTCTCAAGATTACTTCATGCAGTGACAGGTTAAGCATTAATAATTTATTTACTTTGTTTATTTATTTGTAATGTAGAAGCACCCAGGAGCCCCAGGCATCAATGCCCCACTGTGCGTTGATCTGTATATCCAAATTTTGGATGGAAGGAGTCCAAGAACAAAGAGAGTTTAGACCTACAGCTCCATTCATGTGTATTGAAAGGGCACAACTGGAGAAAAGTGTGTCCAGATAGTGGGGATTTAGATAGGAATGTGGTCTTATAATGGAAGTATCGGGCAACCTTAATAGCAGTGCTACCAGCCCCACCTATAATATACCGTACACACATCCAACTCCAAAGGGTTAAGAGCTTGATTTTTTCCAGCAGTGCTAAACATCTTCAGCTCTCATTTGATTTCATTTCAAGTTGTGGGTGCGTAAACTTCTGAAAAGTCAGGTCCTTAGACTGCTGCCCTCCCTGCTTTGCTGATGCTGTGGAATACAGACCTCAGCTATGAATAGTTAGCACTGTTATACCTGCAGGCTTCAGCCAGGAATGCTATATGTGAGGACAAGGGGAACAGGAACAGAAAGTCCTTGACAGGTACTAAAACTTAATGAGCTTCCAGTGCATTGGCAAGTTGGTAAATACAAAGTCAGACCAATGAACAAATAGCTGTAGAAAGTTTCCAATGCAGAAAGTTTATAAGATAATTATTTACATTGTCTGGATGGCTTTAATTACAGGACAATTCAGACTGGCGGTATAAGCATTCCCCAGGGGTAAATTAATCAGTCACCCCGCCAACTTGCATATTTTCCATTGCTGCACTGAGGCAAATCAGCTGTGGCTATCATGAGACTGACATGACAGGCTCCAACTTTTGTCAATTGTAGAGACTGCCAGTTATGTCTTTAATTTCATCCTGACCATCTCTAGTAAACTAATGAGAAAGTTCCATTCCATTCCTCAGCATGATAGTGAATAAAACTCTTTCCAGATTACAGGGATATCCTCCTCATTCCATGTTGTAAGAGAGCTACAGTAGAGATACCAAAAGGAGACTGTAACCACCAGTATTTATGAAACCTGCAATTATATTACCGGTCTACCAAACCAATGGAATCTAGAGACCACTTTCTCAGCCTACTCCTAATATAATAATTACTTATTACACTTGGTTGTATTTTTTTCACGTTGTAATTAAACTGTACTACCTAGTTGTGAACTGATTTACAATGGGACAGATTCCTCCTCAGTGTAAATCCACTGAAGTTAGTAGGGTTACACCAGGGATAAATGTGGCCTAGACCATTTTAAATCACTCTTTCTTTTTAGTTTTTCAGCCTGATGGTCAGCTAGTGTAACTCAACATGGCTCCTTTGGCTTCAACCAATGAACATAGATTTCAGTGGAGCCATAGAAAATTAAACTAGTTGAGAATCTGGCCCTTTTTATATAACTATCACAAACCCTTGTATGACAAGTAAAATTAATAAATAAATGTATTCAATAATAATCTCTGGTTCTGAACACTTCTCAGAATGGAGCACAGTCCCTCTCAGACTGGCACCAGCACCTGCTGCAGTTGCGATGCAGTGACACAGACTGCTGTCCTGGGGAGAGAGACTGCCAACCAGAGGGCAGCTCGACTTGGGGTGCGGGCTCTGAATCCACCTGAAGGAGCAGTTGGAAAACGCTGTTAGAGAAGAAGAGGCTTCATGCTGAGCTAGTGGATGAACTAGAGCCTCGGTAGGTGGTGAGGGGATAAGTTAGAAGAAGAACAGGAGAATAAAAGTAGGGGACTGGGAAGTGAGAAGGAGGAAAGAAGGAAAATAGGAAAGGAGAAGCAGAAAAAAGAACAGACATGGGTATATGAGCAGGCACTCTTACAGAAGGAAAATAGCGGGAAATTAAATCTACAGGCATACCGGAGAGAGAGCAAGGGAAAAGAAAACTGAAAGGAAATAGGTGAAAAAGGGACTTGATCAAAAAGTGGTGTGAGATGAAAACAGATCCCGGAATCAGTAACAGAGATGTCCACCCACAAAGGACCTACAGTGTATGAACAGAGAGAATGACTCTCTGAACATATAGTGACGGAATACAGTTCAAAGGTGCCTAATGGACAAGTGAGGGCTCAGTAGATGAAGAAACCCCACTTGTGGATAAACTCAGTGCAAAGAGGTACAGCCACAGGAACACCCAATCTCAGCACATGTTTACACTTACCTCCGGAGCAATCGATCCAGCGGGGGTCGATTTATTGCGTCTAGTGAAGATGCGATAAATCGACCGCCAAGCGCTCTCCTGTTGACTCCAGTACTCCACTGGAGCAAGAAGCGTAGGCGGAGTCGACGGGGGAGCGTCAGCAGTTAACCTACCGCAGTGAAGACACCACAGTGAGTAGCTCTAAGTACGTCGACTTCAACTACGCTATTTTCGTTGCTAAAGTTGCGTAACTTAGACCGACTTAGCTTCTCTCCCCCCTAACCCCCCAAGTGTAGATCAGGTCTAAGGAGCACTTCAAGCCGAAGAGAAGCAAAGAACAGGACAGCAAGAGTGGAGCTGGATTTACAGCCAAAGAGACAAAAAATGTATTCTTCTCTGAAGTGATACAGTATATTGTAGAGTAATCTCTTTTGTTCTTGTTAATAACAATGCATTTGGTAGTAAAGGCACAACATGTACAAGCTCACAAATGTTAATAAGTTGGTAACCTATAGTTTATTATTATAAGTAGTAAGTCTTTAGTAATGTTCTATATTATTTATGGTCCTGGTACAATTTTGGGGTTTCCCTTCCAAAGTTCTAAACAATCAAAAGTATCCCTTTTGTCTTGGTTTGCCTCTGCCCCTCTTTACCATTACCATAGCCTAGCTGGTCACCACCGGCCTAAAATAGAAATTTGTTATGGTGGGTTTATGACAAGCTGCATTTTAAAACTGCCTAAAATAATTTCTAAAGTAGAAACAAAAACTGATGGAAAACGGGAATAAAGCTAATCCCCATTGTAGTGAGCAGTGAGTGCTTTAGCTAAGAAAAGGTGATAATGGTGCATAAATCACAGTAAACTGAAAATGTAATAGACATTTTAAAAAGAAAATTACATTATTTCAAAAGGTCTATGAGTTAGTACTTCAGCAAAATGAAAGATTAAATTATTATTTGCCTTATTCAAGTGCCGTCTAGTATAGCTAGATAATCCAACCCCATATCTATGTATACTTGTGTTATGAACTGAAATACCAGCTAATTATCAGACAAAATAGATTTTTTTTTTTTTTTTGCTAATTTTAGGTTAAGGTTGCTATTTAACATTGAAGTTGAAATATATGTGTGCTGAGAAATGAGAAAACACTAAGCATTTAAAAGTGTGCAAAGGAACAGTTAAGAAAAGACAGATACATTGTCAAATATCCTTATGGTAACTACAATATCCTAAAACCATAGAAACGTACACTACTGCATGAAAAGTTTGTGTATGTTAATTTCCTTTTATTTTAAAACCTAAAATTTGAAAATGTGGGGTTCCTTCTCTGATTAGCTCTTTTTCTTTGTGTGGAATTTAGGTAAACATGAGATCAGTGGGTTCCATCTCTTCTCATCTAGGGCAGATTATATGCTCTGTGTTGTGCAGATCAGACTAGATGATCATAATAGTCCATTCTGGCCTTAAAAATCTATGAATTTAGCTGAGTTCTGCAGTGGAGCTTTCAGACAGGAAGAGATTCAGGGCCAGATTCTCTGTGGCAGCTGAGCTCCACTAAGATCTCCACCAAGAAGAGAAAGAAGGGGTCATCAGGCAGCTGGTTACAGCTCCCTAATCCTGATGGTCAGTAGCCAGCTGTGGCAAGAGTTAGAGAAACTCAGGGGCTACTCTTACCACCCCTTACATGCTTCCTCCCTCCCCTGACATATTATTTACTCCAGGGAAAGGGGTGGAAGGAGCCACCTCTGCCAGCTTTGTGCACCACAGGCTGCTGGCCATTTATGGCCCAATTCTGGTTCCAGTGTATCATCTGAGTGACACAAAGAGGCCAAAATAACAGGAGTACTTGTGGCACCTTAGAGACTAACAAATTTATTAGAGCATAAGCTTTCGTGGGCTACAACCCACTTCTTCGGATGCAAAGAGGCCAGATCTCTGTCTGCTTGATACATCACATACTATTAATGAATGAATTACAATCAAGTACAAAAACTTAATCAGCATATTTAAATCAGGACAATAACATACCATGATCAGCAATGGCCAACAGATGTATACGCTTTCAGTGGCTAACATGAAGATACATGACATTGATGGCCTAATCTGTACCATGCTATAGAGAAAAGAACGAGGAGTACTTGTGGCACCTTAGAAACTAACAAATTTATTTGGGCATAAGCTTTCGTGGGCTAAAACCCACATCATCAGATGCATGGAGTGGAAAATACACTAGGAAGATTATATATTTATATATATATATATATATATATATATATATATATATATATACAGAGAACATGAAAAGATGGGGGTTGCCTCACCAACTCTAACGAGACAAATCAATTAAAGTGGGCTATTATCAGCAGGAGGAAAAATCACTTTTGTAGTGGTAATCAGGATGGCCCATTTCAAACAGTTGACAAGAAGGTGTGAGTAACAGTAGGGGGGGGGAAATAAGCATGGGGAAATAGTTTTTAGTTTGTGTAATGACCCATCCACTCACAGTCTTTATTCAGGCCTAATTTGATGGTGTCCAGGTTGCAAATTAATTCCAGTTCTGCAGTTTCTCGTTGGAGTCTGTTTTTGAAGTTTTTTTGTTGAAGAATTGCCACTTGTAGGTCTGTAATAGAGTGTCCAGGGAGGTTGAAATGTTCTCCATCTGGTTTTTGAATGTTATAATTCTTGACGTCTGATTTGTGTCCATTTATTCTTTTGTGTAGTGACTATCTGGTTTGGCCAATGTACATGGCAGAGGGGAATTGCTGGCACATGATGACATATATCACATTGGTAGATGTGCAGGTGAATGAGCCCCTGACGGTGTGGCTGATGTGATTAGGTCCTATGATGGTGTCCCTTGAATAGATATGTGGACAGAGTTGGCAACGGGGTTTGTTGCAAGGATAGGTTCCTGGGTTAGTGTTTTTGTTGTGTGGTGTATGGTTGCTGGTTAATATTTGCTTCAGATTGGGGGGCTGTCTGTAAGCGAGGACTGGCCTGTCTCCCAAGGTCTGTGAGAGTGAGGGATCGTCTTTCAGGATAGGTTGTAGATCCTTGATGATGCGCTGGAGAGGTCTTAGTTGGGGGCTGAAGGTGACGGCTAGTGGCGTTCTGTTACTTTCTTTGTTGGGTCTGTCCTGTAGTAGGTGACTTCTGGGTAGTCTTCTGGCTCTGTCAATCTGTTTCTTCACTTCAGCAGGTGGGTATTGTAGTTGTAAGAACGCTTGATAGAGATCCTGTAGGTGTTTGTCTCTGTCTGAGGGATTGGAGCAAATGCGGTTGTATCTTAGAGCTTGGCTGTAGACAATGGATCGTGTGATGTGGTCTGGATAAAAGCTGGAGGCATGTAGGTAAGTATAGCAGTCAGTAGGATTCTGGTATAGGGTGGTGTTTATGTGACCATCGCTTATTTGCACTGTAGTGTCCAGGAAGTGGATCTCTTGTGTGGACTGGTCCAGGCTGAGGTTGATGGTAGGATGGAAATTGTTGAAATCCTGGTGGAATTCCTCAAGGGATTCTTTTCCATGGGTCCAGATGATGAAGATGTTATCAAGGTTGCACAAGTAGAATAGGGGCGTTAGGGGACGAGAGCTGAGGAAGCGTTGTTCTAAGTCAGCCATAAAAATGTTGGCATACTGTGGGGCCATGCGGGTACCCATAGCAGTGCTATAGAGAGAAGCTCATAGGTCCTGTACTCACTGCAGTGGTTCTCTGATTCCCATAGCATAATATTTAGATGGACAATGTAACTGTTAATGTCATTATTCCTAGATATTTATAATGTGTGGCCCCATCCATTTATGGCTTCCTATGGTCTGGAAGGCAGTGGAGCTAGTGTGCAGAAAGGCTGAAGATATAGGAAAGGGAATGGAAGGGATTCTTCAACAGTCATGCACTGTGAAAGTGAGCTCCTGAAGCTACCTTACATATCAGTGTGGAGGGACAGGGAAGAGATAGGGAAGGTATGCAAGCGTATTCCGTTTATCTACAATGCAGATCCCCTGCCAACCTACACACACAGATGCAGGGTGCTTGGCAATCACAATGGAGGAAACTGAAATTACAGAAAATGTTTAGTGTGCTAAAGAAACATTGAATTTCTACCATTCTTTTTCTTTTGCCCTTCAATTCATATTTTTGTACCACCTACAGACAGAGGCCTGGCAGATGAAGAGGAGTGAAATTATCCATTTACCTCTTCCTTGGGTTTAAAACCTAGGTATGCGGTAGCTAATCTTAGCCAATACTTCATCTGCCAAGTGTAACCTATTTTTAAATTCACAAACTACCCACAGACTTTTACATTGACATAAATATTCGTTATTTCTAATGGTTTGAACATTTTATGCAGACACGTTTCTATGGGAGGTTCACAAGCCATTCATCGCTATAATTCATGGTGTGTGATTGCCCCCTCCCCAAGTCACATGCTATTGTTTCTGCTGCATGATTTGATGTCTGAAATTGTATAAACAGGATTAGCACTCTTTGGGTTAAATAGCACATACCTGTATTTCCCCATGAGTACCCTTATTCACATATGAATATGGCTGTTTGTGTGACGATTGTACTTAGACCGTAAACGCTTGGGACAGGGACCATCTTTTAGTTCTGTGTTTGTACAGCACCTAGCACAGTAGAGGTCTTATCCTGACAGGGACTTTTAGGTGCAACTGCAATACAAATAAACAAATAATAATAATATGAATAAAATAAAATAATAAATGCAAAGAAAAGCCCACTCACAGAAGTGTTCATGGAGAAGCGGGAAAACAAGGGGTAAGTAACATTATTGAACTTTAAAGCAAACGAGTATCACAAAAGATATTTGTCAAGGTTTGCGCAATTCATCCAGCTCTAGCACTCAGCGAGACTTAGCCCCGGTCTACACTACAAACTTAGGCGGTATAATTACGTCGCTCAGGGGGGTGGAAAATCCACCCCCCTGAGCGACGTAGGTATACCGACTTATTTATGTCAATGGGAGAGTTTCTCCTGCCAACATAGCTACTGCCTCTCAGGGAGGTGAAGTCCCTACACTGACTGGAGAAACTATTCTGTCGGCGTAAGTAGAGTCTTCACTAAGCACTACAAGGGGGTAGCCATGCTGCTACAACGCTGTAAGTGTAGACAAACCCTAAGTCAAGTTTTCGTCAAACTGCTTGTGATTACAGTTAATTTGCTCACCATAGCGCCTTCCACATTATGGGTGTGATCTATGGTCCTAGACCTAGGCAAATATTTCATTGACTTCAATAGGCCATTTGCCTGAGCAAGGATTGCAGTTTGGGGAACTCTGTTTGCACAATAGCTTTCTCCATGGTGGTCTCTCCTACTGGTATGTAATTCCACCCAAGACCTGGTCCACTCTAGAAAGTTTTATTGGCATAGCTATGTTGATCAGGAGTGTGAAAAAATCATCCCCCTAACCAACGTAGTTGTGCTGGTAAAAGCCCTACGGTAGAAGCAGTTTTGGACTCTTTTGCCAGTACAGATTATTCAGTTTGGGGAACTGGTTGAAGCTATATCAGCAAAAGAACTCTTTTTGCAGATCGAAACTGCATCTCCACCAGTGGGATTTGCCAGCATAGTTCCACCTGTATAGATATACTGTCAAACCCTTTTAGGTGTAGACAGGGCCCAAAGCAGATCTGTACATATTCATCAAATCAGTCCCATCTCATACAGAAAAAAGGACTATTATTGTTGGATTATGCCAAGTATCAGGGGGGTAGCTGTGTTAATCTGTATCCACAAAAACAACAAGGAGTCTGGTGGCATCTTAAAGACTAACAGATTTATTTGTGAATAAACTTTCGTGGGTAAAAAAAACCCCATTTCTTTGGGGGGTTTTACCCATGAAAGCTTATGCTCAAATAAATCTGTTAGTCTTTAAGGTGCCACCGGACTCCTCATTTTTATTGTCGGATTATGTAAACTGAAATAAAAGAAGAGTGTTTTGCCAGTTGCTTTAGTTGAACCATGAAATAAAATGAATAAAAGTAAAATAATAAGATAATATATAATACACTGGATAAAAAGCCCAGTCAGAATCTTTCTGGTAAATGTTCCAAGTACTAAGATATTTTTCAGAATTAAAGTTATAAAGAACTAGAAATAGAGTCACTTGGAGTAAATCTTAATTTTGCTAAGGGGTTTTTGGCAGAACTGGAACAAACTGATGGTCACATAATATTTTTTTTTCATAGTTTGCTTTGTCATTCTCTAAACCTTTAGCATAAAGTCAATTTAATTTGATTTCTCCAAATGCAAAATAGCATAATTATTTCATGGTGGAAATGGGTTAAACTGGTTTGAAGAAAAAAATCCATATCATGAATGTAATTTTCTTGTACATAATCAGGTATGTAATAGAGATTATACACAGGTATAAAATACACTGTTTAATCACTTATTTAATTAAGGAGGGGGGGGAATCCCCACTTTTTGCCATCTGTGAATGCTGCCAGTACAGTCTATGTTGTTGATTTCCCTCTTTTAAATGTCAGAATCCTCATTCCACAGTAGCAACCACTGCTTTCTGATGCCTTTTCATGTAGCCATTCATGGAACACTTCAGTCTTCAATCCCAAAAGGAAACACAACACACTAGGACACAAGCACCAACTAACTGCAGGTGAGAGTGGGAGTGGATTGGGGGAGAAGAGAATCTTGAAGTGGGCTTAATTTTGAATCAATCAGGCTTAAAAACCCAGCAATTAGGTTTTCAGTTTGCCTTCTCAAGCAAGGGACAATGAAGGTATGAAGTTTTTACAACAGAATTGAGAAAAGACTCCCTCCCTTTTTCCTTACCCTATGTCCAAATGGCAGGACACATCTGCAGCAGGAGAAAGCCTTCAATGGCCTCTGTGTGATATAGGTAGTATATCCCTTTCTAAAATTGCTACTGCCATGACCTGCTATTTGCCAATGTTTATAAATGGAAGTCATGTGCTGTATATTTCTTTTTCTCCCTGTACTTAAGTGACCTAGACGTTAGTATTGGGATCCCAAATATAAAGGGAAAACCCAGCCAACTAGTTCACTGTCTCTTTAATGCACTGGGCTGCTCTCTGTTCTGGTCAGTTTACAAAGATAAAGACTAAGACTTTCCTTAGCCTGATGCACCAGGTAGAGCTCCTTGCCAAATATAGGTAGGCTCATTTCAGTGGAGGGATAACACTGGTCTACAATTTTTGAGAAGTCGTCTGCTTCAGAGATAAAATGTGCTATTTATTATGTATTTTGATGTGCTGAATTCAAATATGACAATTAAAACACCTGATTGGCTACTGTTTCTAAGATATTTAAGTTTTTACATTTTATGTCTATGTATACTGTGTAGATAGTAGAGTTTTAATCATAAATTGTAAACCTAGGTCTTTTCATGTGTTTATGGTTGCTTTACATGATAATATTTCACCTGTCCTGTTTATGTAACACTTTAAAAATCAGCAAAAGGGTTATATAAATAAAATTTATTATGAAACAAAAGGCAAAAAACTATTTTGTACGTAGTTTAGTCCTATTCAGTGTCTACTCGGCGCTTCTTGGCTTGTCTCTTGTATTCATTAAATGGAGCATCTCTTGTCACTGTCCAGCAATAGTCTGCAAGCATTGATGGGCTCCATTTGCCCTGATAGCGTTTCTCCATTGTTGCAATGTCCTGGTGAAATCGCTCGCCGTGCTCGTCGCTCACTGCTCCGCAGTTCGGTGGAAAAAAATCTAGATGAGAGTGCAAAAAATGTATCTTTAGTGACATGTTGCAACCAAGGCTTTTGTATGCCTTGAGGAGGTTTTCCACCAACAACCTGTAGTTGTCTGCCTTGTTGTTGCCGAAAAAATTTATTGCCACTAACTGGAAGGCTTTCCATGCCGTCTTTTCCTTGCCACGCAGTGCATGGTCAGATGCATCATCTCGAAGAAGTTCACGAATCTGAGGACCAACAAAGACACCTTCCTTTATTTTAGCTTCACTTAACCTTGCAAATTTTCCACGGAGGTACTTGAAAGCTGCTTGTGTTTTGTCAATGGCCTCGACAAAGTTCTTCATCAGACCCAGCTTGATGTGTAAGGGTGGTAACAAAATCTTCCTTGATTCAACAAGTGGTGGATGCTGAACACTTTTCCTCCCAGGCTCCAATGACTGTCGGAGTGGCCAATCTTTCTTGATGTAGTGGGAATCTCTTGCACGACTATCCCATTCGCAGAGAAAACAGCAGTACTTTGTGTATCCAGTCTGCAGACCAAGCAAGAGAGCAACAACCTTCAAATCGCCACGAAGCTGCCACTGATGTTGGTCATAGTTTATGCACCTCAAAAGTTGTTTCATGTTGTCATAGGTTTCCTTCCTATGGACTGCATGACCAACTGGAATTGATGGCAAAACATTGCCATTATGCATTAAAACAGCTTTAAGACTCGTCTTCGATGAATCAATGAACAGTCTCCACTCATCTGGATCGTGAACGATGTTGAGGGCTGCCATCACACCATGGATGTTGTTGCAGGCTACAAGATCACCTTCCATGAAGAAGAATGGGACAAGATCCTTTTGACAGTCACGGAACATGGAAACCCTAACATCACCTACCAGGAGATTCCACTGCTGTAGTCCGGAGCCCAACAGCTCTGCCTTACTCTTGGGTAGTTCCAAATCCCTGACAAGGTCATTCAGTTCACTTTGTGTTATGAGGTGTGGTTCAGAGGAGGAGGATGGGAGAAAATGTGGGTCCTGTGACATTGATGGTTCAGGACCAGAAGTTTCATCCTCTTCCTCTTCCTCGTCTGACTCAAGTGAGAATGATTCTGGTGCATCAGGAACCGGCAGTCCTTCTCCATGGGGTACTGGGCGTATAGCTGATGGAATGTTTGGATAATGCACAGTCCACTTTTTCTTCTTTGACACACCTTTCCCAACTGGAGGCACCATGCAGAAGTAAACAATTGCTGGTATGATCTGTTGGCTCTCTCCAAATCATTGGCACTGCAAAAGGCATAGATTTCCTTTTCCTGTTCAACCACTGGTGAAGATTTGTTGCACAAGTGTTGCAGCATATGTGTGGGGCCCACCTCTTGTCCTGATCTCCAATTTTGCAGCCAAAATAAAGGTGATAGGCTTTCTTAACCATAGTGGTTATACTGCGCTTTTGTGATGCAAAAGTCACTTTACCACAAACATAGCAGAAGTTATCTGCACTGTTCACACAAGTACGAGGCATCTCTGCTCACTTTGGCTAAACAGAAATGTGTCCCTTTGCAAAATCAAACACTGACAAATAAGAGAGCACGACACTGTATGATTTCTAGAGCTGATATAGGGCAATTTGTTCAGCAGAGTGATGTAAGCTTCGTTATGATTGCATCATCCATGACGTCTAGGAATAACATGATGCAATTCATATCATGTATGACGCAATACCCGCTTCAGATTGCATCATTCATTGTTTTGCCTAAAAAGCAAGTACTGTCCAAACCCAGTCATAGATTTATTCATAGATCCAGTCAAAGATGTATTTTAGTCATTTCTGCTTTAAATTGAGATCCCTTCCCTTTATAACTCACGTATCCTCCGCCATTCCCAAGTCAAGGGTCGTATATACTGACCCAATAGCATATCTTGAAAACTAGAGCCAATCAACAATTTTAAGCACCATTTTCGTTCTCAGTGACCCAGAATTAGTAAAGTTTGACTACATGTATTTCAGAAGCATTTTGGCTGTAGAGCAGTGAAGCAAAAGGAGAATAAGCAGTTTTACCTGGGAGTGAGAAGTTTTAATCTCTGGTTACCAGTCTATCTCCCAGAGTCTACAGGACCCCTAAGCCAGGCTTGGTTTGAGAATCTCTTGCTTCTTGTCCCCCTTGAGTTGGGAAAAGTAAGCACAGTTTTTTGGTTTGTATATAAAACAATCCCTGTTGCAGAAACACCAGGCCACCTGTTCAGTGGCCATCAGACATGGCAGTGGCATGCTAGGCTCTATTATCTCCCTAGATTGGGGGAAGTGAGAAACAAGAGACTTTCTGTTGTCCTTTGAGTGCCTTGCCCCCAAGCTCTTCATTTGCCTGATGGAAAGAAACCCTTTCTCTCTCCAGCTGGCAGGCTGAGCAGGTTGTCTCTGGTGGGGCATGATCTTCACTTAGCCCCTTTGACAAGGAGTTAACCCCTTCCTTCCCCATCTTTGCAGGATTCTGTAAACGCTCGCCAATTCCCCCCTTCCATCCAAAGCCAGTTTTCTTCTATAAATATGCTGATGAGATTCAGATGGCTGCATTGTCAACATAGCTAACAACCATCATACAGACAATAAAAAACAAATAGATTGGTGGGCAAATTATTTGTGCAAAGGACAACTAGACAAGAGTTGCACACTTCAGATTTGTTTCTTCATGTTGTCACTTTAGAAGCCTGTAACAGAACCTTCCCAGCTGCCAGGATTTCTATCAGTTAGTTCCAGGCTATCGCTAAACACTACAAATAAATAGACACAGGAGCACCATATTATGTTTGATGTTTCCATGGTGAATTGCCATTGTAAAGTGCCTCTGACTACCTCCTGTTGTTTATGTGACCCACCCTGCTTCATTCTAGTATATATTACATTGTGTTAACCAGTTGGGATATAAATACTTCAGAAAGGAAAGTGTATCCAATGGAACTTTAAGCTTGCATGGCGAAAAGTGCTCTCAAGGGGAGGAAAGGACATACAAATCCCCCCTGCTCAGGGGAGGGATTTACAGCAACATTAGTTTCAACTTGCTTCGTCACTGCTGGGCAAAAAGCCACATTTTTGTAGTTGGTGTGGCGACTTTTCCAAATAGGAAACCAGAAAAGTAAAATCAGCTGAAGCATTAGTCTTTTCCATGTGATCACTGCTTGACAAACCCTTCTGCAGTTCAATTATAAACTACAGTAGAGTACATAGGGAAAAAAAACATTTAGCAAAGACATGAATCTAGACTTCACATAACAAGAACACTTTGAAACAAACATTGGTCAAATCAAAGAGTCCTCGATATAAGCAGACATTCTAATGTTTTGTTGAGTTAATTGTACTACATAACTTCCAGTCAAAAAATTGCCAATCCTGGCCCTTTTCATGAACTCCTGTGCAATATCAGTAGGAACATGTAATTGATTGATGCTGAATAACTACAGTTATGATATGAACTTGTAGTCCTCCAAAAGTGTGGTACTATTATTTTACTTTAAAGAGAGAGAGAGAAAGAGTACATTAGCTAACAAGATTAGGGATCCAACGGCACAAAACAATTCGAACAATACATTTTTGACAACATTCAAGTTGGTATGCCTTGTCAACTAAAAAGAGATGTCAAAAAATCTAATCAGGCACTGTAGTAAAAAAATAAATGATATTTCACAAATACTAAGAGGAATTTTTTCATTAAAAGTTCTTCTAGGTTAGCAAGGGAGACAGCTGTTGAGAACCATCAGCAGAACTGGTTGAAAATTTTCTGATGGAACAGCTTTTCATTGGAAAATGCTGATTTGACAAAATCAAACTATTTCATGGGACTATATTGGGTTTTTCAAAATTTTCAATTAAAAATTCTCTAAAGATTTTATTTCAATAAGGTTGAAGTATTTCTATTTTACTTTATCATTTTGACTTATATAATTTAAATGTCAAAACAATAAAGAAAAATGAAGCTCTTTGATCTTATTGAAACAAAACATTTTGATATTATTGAGTCAAAAAGGTTGACAAAATCAATACTCACAAAACACTTCAATTTTGAAATCATCATTTTGCAGATAAGTTCCTGTGAAACATTTCAATATTTTCCCAAATTAAATTTTTTGGAATGTTTGTTTTAAGAGAAATTTTGACCTTTTGTTCTGATTTGGGATGAAAGGAAATTTTAAAATGTTGGAATTTCTCATGGAACAGAAATTCTGAGTTTCAACCATCTCTAATCAACTGGAGGACAGGGTATGTTTGTCACCCCTCTGTGAGTCTTTAGGGTCCTTGGAAGAGTAGAAGGACAGGGGAGAAAATGTTTCCAATACTGTTAGTACACTATGCTATTCAAAGAGTAGCACCTGGTCAGCTGCTACAGTACCAATCCTCTTACCAGTAACACAAATACATTAAAGATAAAAATAGGAAATTCTCAAACATCTTTTGTTTATTGGCTATGACTATTGCTAGCTTCATAGTATGCCATTTACTTTAGGTTCTAAGAACTGTTGGGTGGAGACCAAGCTAAATGACGAGCCAATTATGCACACAAGTTTTGCGCACAAATTTTTGAACAGTGAACACAAATCAGATATTTGCACACATACAGAAGAAACATTGATATATCAAAATAATATGAAAGATACATAGCATAAAACATAAAAATTGATTCCCAAAAATCATATTTCTATCCAAACCTTCTGTAACTCACCAAATTATGCTAAATTGATTTAAACTATGGTTAATCCAGTGGGGCTTTGCACCAGTTTAACTAGATTGATTTAAACTCAATTTAGTTAAACCACTACATCTTTTCTAGGGTAGACAAGGCCGTATAGTAGCTTCCCCAAAATATCCCAGTAGTACAGTTCTGCAGCAGGCTTTCTGCAACAGGATCTACAGAGGGCATGCCGCAGGGTCAGGAGTGTGATGATCACCCTACTTTGTATGTACGCTTCCTGAGCCAGCAATAGTCTCTCTGCACAGCCCCACTTTGCAAGTTATTTGCATTCTAATAGAAATAGACTGTCTGAAAGTGCTATGCTTCAGACTGCATTTTCCAAAGGTATAAACTAATGCTGTTTTTGCTGCATATCTGTGAATTCATTTACAGATCCACTTGTGTTTATGTCTAGACCCCCACCAGATTTTGGTCCAAAACCTTTGGACAAAATTCCTCTCTGTTCTAAAACTGACAGAAATCAACAGGATTATACCAGGACTGAATTTAGCCCTTCATACTAAACAGTTATAAATCAAACAATAGCTGTTCATACTTTAATGGAATTCCTAGAAAAGAAGCTTTTCAAAAGAGGGTTAAGACTAAGTTTATAAAACTTAACTATGTACCTAATCTGTCTGGGAAAATTCTTACCTCACTTTGCACATTCTTAAGGCTACCTCCAACAGCAATGCTGAACAAGCAATTTTTAAATTTAAAACAAATAATTGCATATATATATCAAAATAATACTGTTTATTTAACACTGAGGCGGTCATGTGTACTGGCAAAATTCCACCCAGGAAATTCCATTGCCAAATCTCACAGACCCTAAGTAACCCCCTCTACCAAGAATGTGGGTGCTTTAATGGTAATAAATAGAGGATAAGGAAATTTGTTTTTCATCAGAAAGACACAAGGTCAAATCCTGAGCTGGTGAAAATTATTATAGCTTCATGGAGCTGTGGTAATTTACACCAGTTGAGGATCTGCTTCATAGGGTCTGATTCTGCGGTTATTTATTTTGGTTTTACATCAGCATGACTCTATTGATTTCAGTGGAGTTAATTCTGATTTACAGCAGTGTAACTGTGAGGAGAATCAGGCCGACGGTCTGCAGCTTCCCAGCACCCCCATGTGCCATGCTGGGGAAACATTCCCATATTGACTCATAGGCAAAAAACACTTAACCATCAAGCCTAGTTTACACTGCAACCAACTGTTTCCCATCCAAGTAATGACCTCATCTGATGCCACTTAATTTGTGAGTGCCGATGGTATCAGAATACAGAGTAATAGGCTACAGGCTTTTATAGTCTGGCCCACTGGTAATCAACAGATGAGACCCACTGTGCTATTCATCTACATGGCCCTGCAAATTAAAGTTGTTACATAAACCCCTTTTCATGCTGCCTACATGGTGAGCCAGCGGGCTTGGATGGGAGCCCCTTCCTCCTAGCCACCTTCAGAACTTCCCCAGTGCAGAGGCAGGGTATGGAGCAGGTGACTGAGTGTAGCTGAGCCCTTATCTGCACACATTCGGAACTCCATAGCTTTATTCTGCAGGAACTGCCCCTGCACAATTTCCTTTTGCGCATATATATCAAGGACAGGGAGTTAATTGTATATAGATCTCTGGGTTCATTTGTTGTGCTACTTACATAATTTGAAAGGGATACAGTCAACTGATTGTCCATGTAACAATGGTGCCTATCGCTCCAACTTCCAGTAGTTTCCTGTAGGGTTTCTGATGGCTCTGAAGCTATGCAAATAGCCAAACTAGCAGAACAACATGATCCAAACCCCTGAATGTGCTCCCCACCTCCTCCTCCACTTCCACTTGGCCTACTACTTTTTTAGTCAATTATGGTTCGGTAATAAGAAGTTCATCCATTTATTACAAATTCCTTGAATTTTTTTTTTAATTGAAAGCAGGACCGGCTCTAGGCACCAGCAAAGCAAGCACATGCTCATACTGCCATGGTTACATTCTATTTTTAGTGCACTGGCTTGAATAGAGCTGGTGCCAGTATATCACCTCAAGCTAGGAATCAGACCCCCAGCTCCAAGAACAGGCAGTCCTTAAGTGAAAAGCCTTGGAGTTTTTTGAGTGCTTGTTTGTTTAATTGATTGATTGTTTGTTTCTTCCATGGGCTTTTCTATGGAAGTAGGGGATAGATGGCCAGATTTTTTTTAAGGTATTTAGGCACCTTATTCCCCTTGAAATCAATACGGGTCAGGTCCTTTATACCGTAAACATCAATAGGAGTTAGGTGCATCAAAACCTTCAAAAATCTGGTCCTTTGTCCTCCAATTTGCAGTTTATTTGCTCTTAAGAAAAAAATTCATGAAAGAATATGGTAGAATATATTCAAGCTGCAGCACATGAAAGAAAGCAGCTATTTCTGAACAGTGGCAAATTACAAAGGTTACATCTGCTAGATGGAAACTGGATATTTTCAATCATAGATATTTCATTACTCACAATAGGATTGAACCTATACAGTTGACTCCAGCAAAACTTCCAAGAGAGGTTAAACGGCCACTTCATTCCCATTACTGCACAAAATGCTTCTTCAGGTGCTAAAATGCAGTTGAACCCTGAAAAAATAAAGGTGAGGGACAATGGAGACTGCAGTTTATTTTTCTCAATGATGCCCTGGGGAACATTTGTATAGGTTAGCGATATGGCGTAACCTAGCAGGAAAAGAGTTGGTTGACTAATATCATTTAGGGGAAAGTGTGTTTTTATACTATGTTTTTGTGTTCTCTCTCTTCAAATAACATGGCTCTTCGTGCATACTTTGATTAAATAAAAGGAACATTTATTAATAAATGATACTACTGGTTCTGGTTTTGTGCTAGATCTTCCCAGAGAACCTGATTTTGTTATCAGAGGGATAGCCGTGTTAGTCTGATTTATTTGGGCATAAGCTTTTGTGGGTAAAAAACCCACTTCTTCAACAACAACAACAAACACACACTTCATCCATGCATCTGAAGAAGTGGGGATTTTTACACATGAAAACTTATGCCCAAATAAATCTGTTAGTCTTTAAGGTGCCACCAGACTCCTCATTGTTTTTGTTATATATTTCTCACTCCATTCTGATTGCTTCTGTTATTTCTGGGATTCTTTACACCTGTTGTTACATAGGTCTTTCCCATTATATTCCATCTGGCTACTTAGAGCCAGATTCTGATATTTTCAGTCACATTAGACCAGACTGTGAACTCCTTACTCCCATGTGTGAGCTGTCCCTCACACAAGTCCCAGTGACTTCAGTGGGAGTGCTTGTGTAAGTCATCACTTACCAGCTGGAGTGAGGGTTCCACAAGCCAGCATACTGTATAGTATCATAGAATGTCAGGGTTGGAAGGGACCTCAGGAGGTCATCTAGTCCAACCCCCTGCTCAAAGCAGGACCAATCCCCAGACAGATTTTTGCCCCAGATCCCTAAATGGACCCCTCAAGGATTGAACTCACAACCCTGGTTTTAGCAGGCCAATGCTCAAACCACTGAGCTATCCAGGGCCGGCTCCAGGCACCAGGCAACCAAGCACATGCTTGGGGCGGCACCTGGTAAGGGGCGGCCAATCTTAGGGTGGCGGGGGGCAGCGCGGTGCGGCATTCCGCGGGGGGGCCGCTCCGGCGGCGCAGCGCTCGGCGGGGGGGGCGGTGCGGGGTGCAGCGCTCGGGGGGGGGTTCCGGCGGAACGGCGCTCGGTGGAGGGGGCGGGCTCCGGCGACGCGGCGCTCGGCGGGGGGGGGGCGGCGCGGGGCGCGGTGCTCGGGGGGGTGTTCCGGCGACGCGGCGCTCGGCGGGGGGGGCGGCGCGGGGCGCGGTGCTCGGGGGGGGGGTTCCGGCGGCGCGGCGCTCGGCGGGGGGGCGGCGCGGGGCGCGGTGCTCGGGGGGGGTTCCGGCGGCGCGGCGCTCGGCGGGGGAGGCTGGGGGGCGGCGCTTTTTTTTGCTGCTTGGGGCAGCAAAAAAGTTAGAGCCAGCCCTGGAGCTATCCCTCAGTACTTTGCTTCACTACAAGTCTGACTGAAGTCAGCAGGGTGTCTCACACTACAGGACTAACCAACATGAGTAAGGACAGTAGAATCCGGCTCTTGGCGATTGGTCCCAAGAATGTTTGGGCCAGATTCTGTCTCCTTTACTTATTCTGGGTATATATTTGTACAGCCCCTAGCACAATGAATTGGGCCCCAATCAGAGACTCTGGAAACTACTGTAATAAAAATAATAATTTATTGCTGGGAAGTGATTCATCACAAGTTAGAAGTGTAATTCAGTTAAGTAAGCTAGGTAATTGCTGCCCTAGCCATCCACTCCAAAAACTTACTGCATTTCAAAATGTGAAACAGTTTTCTCTGCAGGCATTATATAGGGTTTGTAAAGTCAATTTGTATCTTTAAACCTAATTTGGCATCAGGCTAATGCATAAAGTTCACTCTTAGTGCCTGAAGTGCAAACACAGAGGAATAAGGCTAGTCATTCAAAAAAGGATCTGTATATTAGGCCAATGCTATGCTTTCACCATATGCTTTCAGACTAATGGGAATTAATTGATTCACCCTACACGTGCGGACAAGAACACTGGCTGTTACTAACACAAGCCCTAATGGGTTTTCTCACTGTTCAATTCTAGAGAGGAAAAATGAGAAGTAGGGAGAAGGCAAAATCTAATATTTATTGGACTGGATACATTTAAACAAAGTTTTGGCTCAGAGACATTAAAGGTTGCATTGTAACTTTACAATGCTGCCCTGAGCACATCCCTCGGCCCACGCCGCTTCCCGCAGCTCCCATTGGCCTGGAACGGCGAACTGCGGCCAGTGGGAGCTGCGATCAGCTGAACCTGCGGGTGCTGCAGGTAAACAAACCGTCCCAGCCCGCCAGCGGATTTCCCTGATGGGCCGTGTGCCAAAGGTTGCCGATCCCTGATCTAGCCCTTCATAGCTAACATTTTAATTACATTGTATTATGTTTATTCATGTATAGGGTAATTATTCTGAACCAAAACCTTGTACTTGAAACCATCGCTGTGTTTTGGAATCTAAACAGGTTCATCTAACTATTGAAAGTTGACCCATATTTTTTTCATTGGCCTAAACCAAAATGCCACATCTGAACACCCCTAACCTTTAGAGTGTTTAAAATCAGGATCCAAATCTAAAATTTGCAGCTCCAGCCCATTTCTAGTTTGAAACTGTGAAGCCTGTGTGCCAAAGGCACTTACCTAATTGCCAGGTTATGTAGAATATTCCTTCTTCTGCATTTTTCTCAGTAAATGTACAATAAATTATATATTTGGTAAATTACACAATGAGATCATTATAAGTTTAATTGGAATTTTACCTCTCATTTTCTGCATGCAGTTGTAACTAGTGCTGATTGCAGGAACCTATAATGGCTTTTCTATTGGGCCAAATTTTCTCACGGTGAAATTTGGAGAAGAGAAACTCAGGCTTTTGGCTAAAGGAATATTTATACCATATTTAGCTTTTCTCTTCCTTTAATGTGAAAATGAATAGTATCAGGGGATAATGTATGGGCTACTTACAATCCATTGGAAAATACATAATTTACTAAATGTACTTCTTAGGGTGAGAACCTTTAAATTGAGTTTTGTACATTTGGGGTTATGCTTGACATAGGCTACTGAATCTGCTGAATTATTCAAAGCAAAAAGCTGCAAGTGGGAATAACAATAAAACTGATGTGGGACTTGAAATGTGCTTTAATTTTGTTTAAAAATAAAGGGTTTAAAAATTAAATATAGATAAGTTACACTCAGAAAAACTTTATTTCCTGTTCATTAAAACAGCAGTTTCTGATGGGTAGTTATTTAATTCTGTTAGACTGATACTAGTAATTTTTTAACAGGCAATGTATGCTCACCTGGAGTGATATTAAACCAGAATCATAGAGGGGATTGTATTATCCGCTGAGCTAACAGAAATGAAATATAATAGTAAGCTACTTCCCATACCCATTTTTTAATTTCCAAATAACCAATGGACTACTTCTTTTTTTTTTTTTTTTTTTTTAAGGAGGGGATTGAGGGCAGCCCAGATTCTGAAAATCCTTTCAAAGATTTGGAGAAATCAGTTTAAAATGAAAACTCATTTTCACTCTTATCTGTCCATGGCTGCTACTGCTCCATAAAATAAATGTGTCAAGTTAATAAAGTGCTCTGGGATTCTTCAGGGTGGTGGGAGGCACTATGCAAATAAGTAACTGTTATTACTGTAGCTGGGCACAGCCAAAAGAAAATCTCTAATATTCAATTAAAGCTAAATCCAGTTTGCTATTATCAAAGGATCAGATTACCTAGTGTCTGAAAAGAAACCTCTTACATATACAAAGAAGAGATTTTTCTTGGCAGCAAATTTCTGCTTCACCTGCTATGATGAGAAAGCTGCTCAGGAACTGAAATGAAACCCAAGTATTTGCTTAGGCCCTATTTTCTTATCAGATAATATGGGCAACTCCCATTGATTGAAATGGGCTTTACTCACATCCTGTAGTACGAGAACAGGACCTCTGCATGGTAGGTTGAAGGGACAGGAAAGATCAAAAGCCAGATTTACAAACATATTGAAGGATTTCACACTGAGTCAATCCCTTCCAAGCGCAGTTCTCCCTTTCACTTTTTTTTTTCTGTTTAGTTTAGTTGGAAACAATATAGTGATGATGTGAAAGAAAATGTCTTTAAAAAATAACCCCAGCTGTCCCCTACAGCTCTCCTAACCATCTACACATGCCCCAACCCCCATTACAGGAGGAGGAACAGGGCCTCATGGAGTGTCCTGTTTGGATCTCTTCCCTCCTGAACTGCATTTGCTCATCAAATGAACTTACAAAAACAACAAAAGAAACCAAGAAAGCAAAACAACCACTCAACAAAACATAACATCATAGCATGAATGAAAAGAACAGCATTAGCCATTAGCTCCTTACCCCGTTGAGCATTGCTACTCAAAGGTGCTGGAGCTCACTGTAGAAAGCCATGGATCTCCATGCCAAGAGTAATTTGGGCATCAGGTGGGGTAGGAGCCGATGACTCTCCAACATGCCAATATGAGATTGATGGCATGTGCATCCTTGCAAAGGGCAGTGTCAATCAAAGGATCTATTGGAATAAATCAGATTCTGAACAGACATTATATCCCATATACATTATGTCCCTGCTCCTGGGACTTGAGTCAGGGATCTGGGGGGAAGAGACAACCATCTCTATCCATCCAAGCATTTGTAAGGAGTGCTGTGTGTGGATGTGGGGCAGTAGTGCACCTGAAATGGGCTGATCAGTGTGGACACACTGCGCTGCTACGTCTCGCACTGGCTCAACCACACAGGTGAAAGTAGCAATGATGCAGTTCTCTAGGGCAAACAAAGCTCATCAGACCTATTTCATCTCTAGCATAACTACTCCAGTAACTTCAATGGGATGTCACCATGGATGAATTAGGCCCTTCATATTCCCTGAAAAGCTTCATTGCTTACTGATACTTTCAGTCTTTGATTATTACCTTTACATCACGCTGCATCTGCTGACAGACAACTTGATATTGCTGGCCCAGTGTCTTCATTAAAAAGACAGAGCTCAATGTTACTGCAAGGCAGACATCTAATCACAGGAAAGCCACTTCCTCAAAACTCAGGAACTAATTGGGTCACATTATGAGACTGATTTTGCAGTCTGCTTCATATGCTCTTTCTCTGAATCACTGATTCTGACATTTTATTTAATATTTCATAAAGTCTTTCAACAACTGACTGACATACAGCATGGGATCATAAATCTTTTAATAAGATATCAGTGTGTCTAGGCTTCATCATGTATTGGGTAAAAAGAGGAATGGGCTTTGTTCTTACTTTGATTTTCCCCCCTTTCTCCACACAACAAAGGGAGCAGTTGTCACACTTAAAAACTGTCCTTTTGGAGAAAAAAGGCTTGGAGAAAATGCCTGGGTTTGCCCAATTAGAGGAGTTTTACTCTTCTCATAGCTGGTTAAAATGAAGACATCTCGTCCTGGACTAATTTTGAAAATACTTGAAAAAATATCAGTATGTGGCTACTTTCTGAGGCAAAAGGCTGCACCTTTTAATACAAAATAAAATAATTATAAATTTTTCATGTTCAAAGTATTTTACAAACATTGACTAATGAGCTAATACTTTTGCACCATTACAAAAGAGTACCCTTTATATGGTAGTAGAAGACAAATAGTTATGACAACAGAGTATGTTGAGGTTATTCAGCCACAAAGAAGCAGTTTCTATGAGTACTTTACAAATAGTGGGAAACTGCATCCGCCAGTGTTGGATAAATATCTTAAAACAGACTAGTGATCCTGATTCTTTCTTTGTTTCTTTCTATGGAAGCTACCTCTCAAAATCCAGCAGGTCCAAGGGAATGGAGAGATGTGTGGGACACACAAGTGGATGGCAGCTCAACCCCATCTGTAAGAAAATCCAGCTTACCCACAGAGTTTTCTGCTGTCCAAGGAAGACAGATGACCTTTGTTGGGGATTCAATACTCTGAAGAATTGAAAGAACATTCTGCAAGGGCCAGGTGGACAACCGGAAAGTGTGCTCCTTCCCAGAGTCAAGACACAAAATATCACTCCAAGATTGGATAGGCTTCTGCATAGATGCCGACTCCATGGGTGCTCCAGGGCTGGAGCACCCATGGAAAAAATTAGTGGGTGCTTAGCACCCACCAGCAGCCAACTTTTCCCCCTCCCTCCCAGCACCTTCTGCCCACCGCAATCAGCTGTTCCGCAGTGTGCAGGAGGTTCTGGGAGGGGAGGGAGAGGAGCGGAGATGGGATGTGCTCGGGGGAGGGAAGAGGGGGTGGGATGGGGTCTTGGGTGGAGTGGGTGAGGGGCCTGAGGCTGAGCAGGGGTTGAGCGCCCCTGGGGAAAAGAGAAAGCCGGTGCCTGTGGGCTTCTGACAGGCAAGGATCCATTGGTAATGGTTCATATCAGTACTAATGCCACTGCGTGTGGGATATCTCACAAATAGCAATTGACTTCAGGGAACTCGGAAGTGTGCTGAAGAAGAAGAATGTACAAGCAATCTTCTCTGAGATCCTTTCTGTCTCATGAGCAAAGGAAGGCAGAAGATTCTGGAAGTGAATCACTGGCTAGGTAAGTGGTGTATGGTGGAGGGTTTTGGTTTTGTGGAACATTGGTCCTACTTCTCTGGGGCAGAGGGCTGCATAGTTTGGCTGGTCTCCACCTTAGTGGAGAGCGGGCCCAGTCTCCTTGGGGACAGGTTGGCTGAAGTAGTCAGGAGAGAGTTAAACTAATAGCAAAAGGGGAGGGTAAAAAGAGATAGGCTATGAGCACTCAGCACAAAATCGAGATGTTGAGAACAAAATTAATCAAGGAGCCAAAGGACACAAAGAAGAAATTCTTGAATTTCCCTATATATCAATGCTAGGAGCCTGGGTAACAAACAAGAGGAATTGGAATTTCTCATTTATGAGCATAAATTTGATCTAGTTGGAATTACTGAAACCTGGTGGGATGATTGGAATAGATGGCTATAACCTATTTAGGAAAGATTAAATGGGCAAAAGGGGAGGGGGAGTGGTACTTTATGTCAAAGATGACATTACCTGTTTCTGAGTTACTGATAACTTGAAAGAAAATTATCTTGAATGCTTATGGGTGAATGTCCTAACAGATAAAGCATAAAATGGGGTATTGGTTGATGTCTGCTACAGACCACCGGATCACACTAGAGAACAGGATGACCACTTGTGCACCTATCTACAATTAGTAGGGGGGGAAGGGCTGTTTAGTCATGGGGGACTGACAGTACTAAAACATCCTTGGAATTTCTCATTATAGATGCCAATTTCCTAACTCAAAAAGTGTTTCAGCCAACACAAGGGAATTCTATATTAGACCTTGTTCTAACATATAAAGAGGAACTGATCACAGAACTAAAAGTTAATTGTAGCTTAGGTACATGTAAGTGATCATGACTTGATCACATTTATAATGTGCAAACAGAATAAAGTCCAGACCAGTAATATATGTATTTGGTGCTTTAACAGGGCCAGTTTCACAGAGATGAAAACAATTATGAGCCAAATCAGCTGGGAGGAAGAATTTAATCAAACAAATCTGAATGATAATTGAGAATCATTTAAGAATACTTTACTAGATGACCAAAAAGCCACAATCCCACAAATGAGGATTAAGGCCATACTGTTAAAAAAATAACCTGCTTTAAAAGGGAAGTGAATGAAGCTATAATATATATATATATATATGGGACACACATGTGGATGGCAGCTCATCCCCACATGTAAGTGAACATGACTTGATCACATTTATAATGTTGTGTATGTATGTATGTGTATATGTGTGTATAACAAATGGGAGAAAAGGGAAGTTGATAGTAATGAATATAAATCAGAATTTATTTAGGAATTGTAGAAAATTGATAAGGGAAGCCAAAGAGAAATCTATGGCCAGCAGAATTAAAGACAATAAGACGGAGTTTTAAAAATATATTAGGAACAAAAAGAATCCTGAAAATGGTATTGGTGTGTTATTAGGTGGTAACGGTGAAATTATCAATAACAATGCAGAAAAGGCAGAATTGTTCAATAAATATTTCATCCTGTATTTGGAGAAAAAACAGATGATACAGTTTCATTGTATGGTGACACTCTTTCCATTCTACAAGTATCTCTGGAGGATGTTAAACAGCAGCTATTAGAGTTAGACATTTTCAAATCAGCAGGTCCAGATAACTTGCATCAGAGACAACATGAGGGAGAGGGGGCATGTGGGGTCATGTGCCCCCCCAGATTTGCAACCTGGCTTGCCCTGAGCATGCTCACATGGACTGTAGCATGCTCAGTAACACTGCTGAAAATGGCTGCCCTCACTTTGCCCACACCCCCCATTATCAGCAGGCACGGGTCGTCTCTGATTTGCATCCACAAGTTTTAAAAGAGCTGCCTGAGAAGCTCACTGGAATGTTAATGCTGATTTTCAATAAGTCTTAAAACACTGAGGAAGTTCCAGAAGACTGGAAGAAAGCTAATGTGTCAATTTTTAAAAAAGGTAAACAGCATGACCTGGATAATTATAGGCCTTTCAGCCTGACATTAATCTGGGGCAAGATAATGGAGTGGTTGTTACAGAACTTGATTAATAAAGAATTAAAGGAGGGTAATGCAATTAATGCAAATCAACATAGCTTTATGGAAAATAGATCCTATCAAACAAACATGATTCCTTTATTGATGAGATTACAAGTTTGGCTGCTAAAGGCAATAGAGTTGATATAATATATTTAGAGTTTGACTTGGTACTGCACAACATTTTGATTAGAAAACTAGAAAGATATAAGATTAACATAGCACACATTAAATGGATTAAAATCTGGCTAACTGATAGGTCTCAAAATGTAACTGTAAACAGGGAATCATCATAGAGCAGGTATATTTCTAGTGGTGTCAGACAGGGATTGGTTCTTAGCCCAAAATTATTTAACATTTTTATGAATGACCTGAAGAAAACATAAAATCAACACTGATAAAGTTTGCAGATGACACAGAAGTTGAGGAAGTGATAAATAATGAAGAGGACAGGTCACTGATTCAGTGAGATCTGGATTAATTGGTAAAAGTATACATTTAGGAACAAATGGGGGGTTCTATCCTGGGAAGCAGTGACTCTGAAAAAGATTTGGGGGTCATGGTCAGTGTTCCCTCTAATTTTTCCCACCCTTGTGTGGAATGAATCATGTGGTGGGGTGGGACTGAGGGATTCTTGTGGGAGGGGTTCAGGGCTGGGGCAGAGTGTTGGGTGCAGGGAGTGAGGGCTCCGGCTGGGGTGTGGGCTCAGGGGTGGGGCCAGGGATGAGGGATTTGGGGTGCAGGAGGGTGCTCTGGGGCTACTGTGGGGAGAGAGGACTCTCCCCAGCATGCTCTCCCCGCAGCAGCACCTGGGCTAGGGGGGAGAGGCGCCTGTCACTGTCACGGAAGCTCTAGGGCTGGGTCTGCAGGATAGGCACCCCCCCCCCATCCCTAACAGGACCGGGCCAGGGGAGGGCCGCCCAGGCCACGCCTGGGGCCAGGCCATGCCTGGGCCTGATCCGGCCGCAGCTAGGTCCGTGCCACTCCAGCTGCGCCTCCCCTGCTGCACCTGGGGCAGCGCCTGGGCCTGATCCGGCTGCGACTGGGTCCAGGCTGCTCCAGCCGTGGCAGGTCTGGGCCACAGGCAGGGCCGGCTCCAGGCACCAGGCAACCAAGCTGGTGCTTGGGGCGGCACCTGGAGGGGGGCGGCGCGGCGCTCGGGCCGCCGGGGAGAGCGGGACCACAGCCGGGCTCGCCGCCCTCCCCCCGGCGCTCTGGCCGCCCTCCCCCCCGCCGCCCTGCGCTCTGGCCGCCGGGGGGAGAGCCGAGCCTCAGCCGGGGCTCGCCGCCCTCTCGCCGCCCTGCCCCCGGCGCTCTGGCCGCCGGGGGGGGGGGGGGGAGAGCCGAGCCCCCACCGGGGCTCGCCGCCCTGCGCTCTGGCTGCCGGGGGGAGAGCCGAGCCTCAGCCGGGGCTCGCCGCCCTCTCGCCGCCCTGCCCCCGGCGCTCTGGCCGCTGGGGGGGGGGGGAGAGCCGAGCCCCCGCCGGGGCTCGCCGCCCTGCGCTCTGGCCGCCGGGGGGAGAGCCGAGCCTCAGCCGGGGCTCGCCGCCCTCTCGCCGCCCTGCCCCCGGCGCTCTGGCCGCGGGGGGGTGGCCGGAGGCTTTTTTGCTTGGGGCGGCAAAAAAGCCAGAGCCGGCCCTGGCCACAGGGTGAGTTGGGGTGCCCCTCCCCCTGCCACGGCAGGTCCCCAGGCGGGTTCCCTAAGCACCTGTGTGGCGCTAAATAGGCTGCTGTGCAGCCGCGTGGCCATGCAGCTTACAGGGAACGTAGGTCATGGTGGATAATCAACTGCACATGAGATGCCAGTGTGAAGCTGTGGCCAAAAGAGCTAGGGAGTATATTAAGGTATGAGAGAAAACAAAGATGCCTTTTAAGCAGTTTGGGAGTTTCCCATCTATGCTTACTATAGGAACACCATTCCTGATGAGCATTTCTTTAGCTGCATATTATGTCAGTGCTGCTCACTGATTACATTTCTGGTATTCAGAGTACTTGCATTTGCATCACCCAGCTCTTCATAACTCAGCCAGAGCCTTTTGTTTGCTCACAGCACTTGACACTGAATGCAAAGCCGTATGGACAGCTTCCTTTGCAGTGCCTTGCCTTTCCAATTGTAACAGTCCCTCTGAGCATCCACTGCACACAACACAGCAATAAAAGTACAAAGGACCAAGAGGAAGTCAGCAGCCAGCAGGGTGAGGCGGATTCCTGCTTCATAGGTAGTGCTCACTCCATGACCTGTCATTTCTGCTGTCTGGGCTAGTGTCTCCTCTCTTCCTAGAGTAAAACAAAACAGCAACAAAAGAGAGTGCTAGTTTTCCTTTGTTTTGCATTTATATTCTACAAAAGCATTCCAAATCTGTCAGCCCTACTGGGATGAATGCACAGAGAGGATTCACCAAGTAGGCTTGGTAGGGGGAAGGAGGGCAAAAGGGGTAGTGTGGATATCCAAAATTGATTTGGACATAAATCAGAATATCAATTCCAACCCTGTCAACCCTGAATTTCTGGAGTAGGGAATTATGCCCTGATCCCTGGATCTAAACCTGCCACTATGAGTTTGGACCCAGGTTGGGTCGTCAACCAAATTCTACTTCTAGAATCAGAATCTAGGATTCCCTTTCCAGGTCTCGTTCAGCTACTGTTCAAAAAGGTGGAACATTCTTGTAAAAATTGGTAATCTTACTTGATATCCGCTATTTTGCCCTCTAAAACTGCATGTGAACCTCTCATTAGAATTTGGCACCATTGAATTCAAACCAAACCTTAGCTTTAACTTAATGATGATCTGAGTACAAACCCCTTGGTCCACCTCTCATCATACCTTTCAATAAATCCACTTAAACTTGATCCATTCAATTTATCAATTATCTGGTCTAGAAAAAAAGTCAGAAAGGGAGATATCAAACAGTACAATCATAATCCTTCTCCCCACACCTACAAAGAGGCCTAAATTGGCAGCTAAACTGAGTGATGTTTCATTCCACAGTAGATTACTTTCTAGTTGTTTTAATGAAAACACATTTAGAGAGGTTTTCTGAATATGAATATTTTAAACTCTTTTGAGTACTGTCAGTTTGGATCTCAACCAAGGATGAGCTTTCATTTAATCTTCAGTATATATTCAGATATTGCAACAGCGTGAGGAAATCATTTTCTTGCACAGAACTTTCAGTGACATGCAAGCTTTACCTTATTGTGTAATGACATCTATGCTCCATATACTGTGATGACCTGGATTTAAGAGGCAGGGCCGGCTCTGGCTTTTTTGCCGCCCCAGGCAAAAAAGCCTCCGGCCGCCCCCCCCCCCCGTGGGGGGGGGGGGGCGGAGCCCGGGCGGGGAGGGCGGCCGGAGCCCCGGGGCGAGGGTGGCGAGCCCCGACGGGGGCTCCGCTCTCCCCCCGGCGGCCAGAGCGCCGGGGGCAGGGCGGCGAGAGGGCGGCGAGCCCCGGCTGGGGCTCGGCTCTCCCCCCGGCGGCCAGAGCGCCGGGGGCAGGGCGGCGAGAGGGCGGCGAGCCCCGGCTGGGGCTCGGCTCTCCCCCCGGCGGCCAGAGCGCAGGCCGCTCTCCCCCCGGCAGCCGGGGGGAGGGCGCGGGGGGGGAGGGCGGCCAGAGCGCCGGGGGGGAGGGCGGCGAGCCCGGCTGTGGTCCCACTCTCCCCGGCGGCCCGAGCGCCGCGCCGCCCCCCTCCAGGTGCCGCCCCAAGCACCAGCTTGGTTGCCTGGTGCCTGGAGCCGGCCCTGTTAAGAGGACACTGGAATTGCTTGAGACATTTTTCTACACTTTATCAAGTTATAAAGTCAAAGTCAGATTCTCAGGGCCTGAATTCAGCCTTAGTTGATACATTACTTAACTAAAGCATTAACTATTATTAATAATAATTAGAGCTGGTCAGAACTTTATTTTTCTGTGAAAAAATATGATGAAATGAACATTTGTTTGATACTGTCAATTTTTTCTTTAATTTTGGGGGGATTTTTTATTGGAAACCCAAATACTAAATTTGGGAGGAGGAATTCTTTTTTTCAACAATGCCCCCAAAATTTAATTTAAAAAGGACATTTCTTGCGTAAATTTCCATTTCAACAAAAAAAGACTTTGGTAGAAAATTTTCTACCAGCTCTATTAATTATTATAGTAGCAACCCTGACACCTACTGTATTTCCTTACAGGGCTGAAAACTGTGGCTTTGATGGAATTGATCCCTGTGTTTGGGTCTTAATTAGCATCTGGTGCCTGCACCTGTAAAGATCCAGGAGAAAAACAAGGGGCCAGATTCTCAAACTGGGTTATTGGGCAAAAGGGCCCTAATCCAGCCACAAATGCCCAGCAGAAAATACTGGGGAACTGCCTACAGGTGCATATTCATTGCAACCAAGCCCTATGCTTCTGTCTTAATATACCCACAACCTACCCTGAAGTAGGGTGTGTGTCATAGAATATCAGGGCTGGAAGGGATCTCAGGAGGTCATCTAGTCCAACCTCCTGCTCAAAGCAGGACCAATCCCCAGACAAATTTTTGCCCCAGATCCCTAAATGGCCCCCTCAAGGATTGAACTCACAATCCTGGGTTTAGCATAAATAAATATATATATTTATTAGCTCTAGCAGACCTCCATTCAAACCAAGATGGTGCCATCACATAGCCTGAAATGAAGTGACAATCAGAAAAACCAGATTAGCTCATTATTACTGAATGTTTACATTCGGGTAGTGCCCAGAGTTCCTGAGCAGGACTGGGCTCCTGCTGTGCCAGAGACTTTGTCTAAAAAGACAAATGCATCAAGAGATTAAAGAAAGGGAGAGATTCAGTTCATATGCGTTCTAGATCCATTATAACTTTTTTTAAAAAAAGAAAGTTTTGCAATTGCTTAAGTTTCTACAAGTCCATAAAATTACATTTCCCCAACTGCCTGCCACCTTGGCATCATACACTGGTTGATTTCTTGAAAATGTCATGGAAGGAATGGGTTTTGCGGAGGGATTTGAAGGCAAAGAGGTTAAGCAGCCTTATGGCGTGATGGGTTGTATCACAGAAACCCCCTTGGGAACTGCCAACTGATGTGCCAAGACTACTTCTGCCCCTGCTTTCCTGCCCTAGCAGCTTCAGATTCCAGCACCCTGCCTGGTTTGAGCCAGACCCGCTAGCCTGCTGCAAACCCAGACCCAGGTCTGGACCACATCCCCTAACAGCTGTAGGCTTAAACTGAAAGCAACTTATAGACGTGTTCCTGTCTTTAACACTCGGATGCCCAACTCCCAATGGGATCTAAACCCCAAATAAATCCATTTTACCCTGTATAAAGCTTATACAGGGTAAACTCATAAATTGTTTGCCCTCTATAACGCTGATAGAGAGTGTGCTGTATATGAAGTGAAAAATGTTTTAAGGCCTCTCACCAGAGACAACTTTATGCCATGAAGTATGAGTCTGGATTATCCTGATCACCTTGCAAAGCTATAAATGTTACTGATAAAATCTGGCATTAGGGTCTTACATATGTTAACCTTGGGGCTGGGACACAGGGTTTTTCCATAGCTGCTAACAGTGGTAAATATTGTAAAAATACCATAAGTGGCCTTGACCCTGCTTTGAAGCCATTTAGAAAGCCACAGTCCTTGGGATACTCTTGGAACAAGGTGTGGCGTTCCCTTCCATGCAACCAAATATTCCAGGCTGTTTCAGGTGCAGTGCAGATCAGGACAATGGTCTCTAAAATACAGACCCTGAGGTGCCCCTGGAATGCTATTGTACAGGAGGACACAGCAGCAATAGTGATGATGCCAGCAAGCCAATTGGGAGTAGAATTGGGCAGGGAGGTGGGAATTTTTAGTCAGGGGGAGATTTTCAAAATGCGAGATGGGTGCCCAACCCCAGTACAGGGAGCATAACTGGATCACACTAGTTATCCTCAGCTGGTGTATGGCTTCTGGAGGATCTTGTCAAGTGTTGTAGGTAAGAGCAGCCTGAGTGATTGCTCTAACATATGCTGGGGCTAGTGTGGAGGCAAGCAGAGAAACAAGGAACCAAAAATGGCTCCCTGACAGCTCCCCTTTGTTCGTTGCACCAAATGGATTTCAGACACAGCAGAAAATCTTGCCTCAAATGCTAGCTTTGACTTTGAGATATATAGATGGCCCTAAGGGCTTTGCATTGCCACTCCACTCTGTGGTTTGTTACCTAGAATAACACTTGGTAGTATTTACTGGGAGGAAAAATAGTCAGTTTGTTCCTGGGATCTACAGTGCATTGCTTTAAGGCCACACATTTGTTTTGTGCTAAAGTGGTGTAACTGACTTGTAGAAGAGGCCAGCTGACCATTTCCCCCTCTCCTAACTGAAAATGGAAGACTCAGGGCTGGTCTACACTGGGGGGGGGGGAGATCGATCTAAGATACGCAACTTCAGCTACGCTATTCGCGTAGCTGAAGTCGAAGTATCTTAGTTCGACTTACCTGGCTGTCCTCATGGCAGCAAGTCGACCGCCGCAGCTCCCCCGTCGACTCCGCTTACTCCTCCTGCCAAGGTGGAGTATGGGCATCGATTCGGGGATCAATTTATCGCATCTAGACGAGACGCGATAAATCGATCCCCGATAGATCAATTACTACCCGCCGATCCGGCGGGTAGTGTAGACGTGGCCTCAGTCAGCATCACAGCTGCTGAGATATCACCTATCTCACCTGAGAGAGTGCAAGACTTCTGGACCAGACAAAACACACATGAAAATTCAGGCAAAAGTGTGTGTTTCCTTCAATTCATCATACAAGGCACTGAATGCTGAAAGCAGTAAAAAATGGTTTGTGTCATCATTAGGTCTTGGGGGTGGGCGGGGCAAAGGTACATTTTTAACCAAAGACATATTTAGGTAGAATGCTCATTTTAGCGGCACTTTCCAGGATTTTATGCAACACTGTTAAAAATCAGTGCCCGGCCTGTCTCCTTCCATTGTCAGTCCTATGAATCTCACTAGTTTGAAATTGCCTTGAAGTCACTTTGAGCTGGCATCCTGGGATGTGAAGATCAGGAGCAGTGACAAAAGTATTCATGTTTCTCAGAATAAGACTATAGGAAGTGAATTTTTCAGCAGCTCTTTAGATTGGTCCAAAACCTGTCAGCATTTATCACTCTCTCACTAAAGGCTTGTGCAGCTCTCAGAGACTTCCGCTAACTTTCAGTAAAGCTGCTGCTCCCTCGTTGTCAGTATGCCCAAGGCAAGCAGATAATACTGCTCAGTAGTGAGGTTATGAAGCCTCAATACCTTGGAATGAGTTCTTCCAGGTGGAACAGATTGGTTTGCCTTTGAGATGAAGTAGGGAGACCAGTCAATAAAAGCTGCTTTCAAATATAGTTTCCACCTTGTTCCTCTTCACCTTGAGTATCAGCCTTTGCTCTAATTCCAAGAGCTAGACACTGTGGGCCAAATTTTTGAAAGCATTTAGGCACCTTCAAATGCAGATAGGCACCCAGTGGGATTTTTCAAAAGTAACTAGGTAGCTAATATCTAAAGCAATGAATTAGGTGACTAGTTGCTTTTGAAAATCCCACTAGGCACCTATCTGCATCTGAAGGTGCCTAAATACCTTTGAAAATCTGGCCCTGCATTGCTAGTGAAGGATTTCCGATTTTCCCCCCACTCATATGTTTTAGACTCAGTTGATCAAATTTTGCCCTTGACTACATACACTCACCCCTACTGACCCCAGGGACTACATGGATGTAGGGCAGAACTGCTCTCGATGACAGGTGCAGATTGCCAGGTTACCTCGACACATAGCGGATTTCTCAGGGTCTATAGACCCTGCCTTCCTGTCTGCTGCCACAGGGTGTAACCAGGGGAAAGCAGGTATGGCCAGAACTCTCTTATGCACCACTTTTCCCTGGCTACTGGACTGGCCCCTTGAGGCTAATGGCAGCTGCTATCATTGGGATCCTTCAGCAGCCAACTGTAGTTTGCCCCAAGCATCAGCCTAACACAGAGCAGTTCAAGATTTGGGGTGGGGGGGACATGAATGTGGTTTTGTGCCTTCCCCTCCCACTGAGCCATTCATCAGTTGCAGCCCTGGATCTGGACCACAGATTTCATTTTGGAGTGTCTTGTGCTCTCCTGCCACACTTTCTAATTATTTCCTTATTTTTCATATAATATCCAGTTGCCACCGTGTCAGTTGTTAGTGGTACCTTCCTTACTCCATGGAAGGTAGCTTAACACACAGTTTCACAATTTCAATTTAATTGTGTCCAAGTGTCACAGGTTTTGACCCACTCCTCCACAGAGTTTGCATAAACGTTATTAGAGTGGTTTGAACATATCCATGAGTCCCATTCATCCCTGACGTAAGTGCTGAAGCAAAAAATTACAACAGGGTTACATTTGACCATATATGCCCACAATTCTCTCAGAAGCAAATGCATGTATGTCCCTTCTCTCTCTCTCTCTCCCTGGTTAGCTGATGGCAACATGCCATAGGGGGTCTGACTAGGCTGGCAACATGTTCAGTAATGGGGACATGAGCATTATCAGGCGATAACGTGGCAGCGTTGTCACAATTTAGTCACCATCTTCTTCAGTGGGGTTGCCATGGAGTTATTGCACAGTTTTCACAAAATAGCTGTGTTATTTTAGTCTAACTATGCAATTAACTCATGTAACTAGTTCACAGGGCTCACTTAGTCATTAAGGATGCTGTTTGTTGGGGGTGGCAGCTGGGGCTTACAGCATTCCCATTGATGGCAACTTGCAAGTTCATATTTTACTGGATGATAACAAGATATTTCTTTGGCACAAGAACAAGTATTCAATACTGATACTAACTGAATGCACATATTCTAGGCCTTAGCAGAAAATTACCACTGTCCCTGAATGTGCTTTAGTGGCTTTGTCTCATTCCTCTCACAAGAGTGATAGAATTACAAGAGGATTTTTTTCCATGTAGTTCGCCAACAGTGTTGTACATTTGCCTATAGCACAATGTCTAAACTTGGAAATTGCTATCCTTTGAAGATAGGCTAAATGTTTTCTTTTGGGAAAGCCTGTATTTGTTTCCCTCCTTCCGCCCCACGTAAAAATGTGTTTTTAATCTTTATCTTTTTATGTAAAAAGTCTCCTTTGTCAGATGACGCTTTCATTTTTATTTCACAATTTAACGTTCACTGGCCTCTTTAAACATAGTGTGTGTTAAAGGTAGGAATAGGAGGGCTGGTATTAAAAAAATTAAAATACCTCAATATAAACACCAACCTGCACATTGGAGAATCCAACTGAAAACAATTTTTTACTGAGGTCCTGAAATATCCAGATCTTTCTTTCTTTTCCATTTTGTATCTCTGCACTTCCAGGTTCTATCTGGGAGCATAAGTGCCAAAATACTGCGAGAAAAGCTGCTGTTCACACAATATCTCTAGCCAGAAGTGGAAGCACAAGTGCTAGAAATCTCACAAGGGAGCCTCTTATGATACTTTCCACTCTAATTTTGGTAACTGAAGTGGTTTAGATAATTTGAATATGCATCCACATTTGGAGAGGCTGTTAGGAACTGAACTGAAGGCAGAGTCTTTAGAGGTTTGCCTAGTACTACTTGAAAGCTTCTGTCCTCAAATCCAGTTATTTTAAAAACCACAATCCCTGTTCTCCCATTGCACATATGGTCAGAGCTTTGGGCCACAGGCTGCAAATTAGGCCAAACTGTAGGAATTAATATTGCCTTTGAAAATGAAGAGAAAACAGGCCGAACAAGGCTGTCTCAGTTTCAGAAAGCCGCTTTTAACATTATCCAATTACTTTTTTATTCCCAACTATATTTAAAAAACATAAAAGGCTGCATTTTATGAATCAATCTATGATTCAGGGCTCTGTTGACTTGGCTTCCATATTTGGCTCCTCTGTAGCCGGAGATCTGTGTCATGCGCCTGGCTGACCTCCCAACGCCACCTACTTCCACTGAATTAGATGCCATTGGGATCCCACCCAAAGGAGTCAGTCCTCCCCTGAAACAATGAGTAATTCTTGCGAGACACAACTGGAGCACTGTTGCAGTGGCACAGGAAGGCCTGATAACATCTCTCAAGCCACAGCATTCCTTTGTGTCGGCAGACAGAAGTGGGATGTTCCTTCTTAAGCTTTGCGGAGCAAAAGGAAGTGGGCTTTGAAACACAATGTTCATTGAAATTGGCTTTCATCTGAGGAATCTTATGGTATGATTCCCACTTGGTGATGTGCATTCCATCTGTAGCTATGAGCTCCTGATGCATTTCCTTTGTTTGCTTCAGAGGGAAGGCAGCACCTTTAAGCAGACATACAATATAATTAGGTAAAGAGCATTATTCTTTACTTTGGAAAAGAGTAGTGCTAGGTAATCAAGGTTCCCCAGTGAGCACAATAGTGGAAGTAGATTGTATTTTTATTAGCTCCCCCTTGCCTCCCCATCACACTTGTTATAAAACTGTCTAAAAGCATACAAATCTATCACCAATGATCCTATGAGAATCAGTGCTTAGCTGGTATGAGGTTTTCACTTCAAGAAAAGGTCGTTTACACCCATGATGTAGTAAGATTTAAATGGTACACTCTTTTGAGGGCAACGCTCGAAATGTGGGTAAACTACAGCTGCTAGGAGACTACTGTGATTTACATACAGTATGTTCTGTACATTACAAATTTGGTTATTAAAGAAATGCAATATTAAAAAAACAGTGTCATTAAGAAAAAGTCACTTTAGCCATGAAAAAAATCAGTGCTTTTCTTGTCAATGTTAAGTTACAAGCTGCAAGTTAAAGTTCTATTTCAGCTTTTGGGGTTTTTTGTTGGCTTTGTTCTTGTTGTTTTTGGCAAAGTTTTATAATTAAATGCACTTGTAGGTGTTTAGCAAAGATTAAAGTAAAGGTTATTTTCATGTACATAAGAGTAATTTATGTGTTATTGTCTGCATGCAACACCTGGAGCTACATAATTGAACCTGACAGTATAAGGGCAAATAGTAACAGTTTCTAAGAAGCAATTGTTCTCTCTGAATTCTGGGGAATCCATTACCTTCTCTGTTACAGGGCACCATATAAGGAGTGAAACAAATGTACTTCTTCTTTTGGCATCCTTTGCCCAGAAATGTATCATGAAGATTCAAACTACAGCAGGATGACATTGGTGAAGGGACTCTGCTGCAATGAACTACTTATTAGATCTAGGCCAGAGCCCAAACCATAGATCTGAACACCCTTACATTTTAAAGGAGCTTGCAATCCAGATCTGGAGACATATTTTTTACATTTGGGACTATCACCACTAGCTATCATACTGACAGTTTATCCACAGGTGGCGGCTTCCAAGTTTCCCAGGGGGTTCTCAGCCCCAGGTCCCACCCCCACTCCACCCCTTCTCCCAATCCCATGACCCCCACCCTGTCTCCTGCCGCCCAGTTCTGCCCCCTCCCCTGAGCATGCCCCATCACCCATTCCTCCCCATCCCTCCCAGCGCCTCCTGCATGCGGGAGGCGCTGCGGGGGGAGGGAGGGGAGCTTGGCTGTCAGTGGGTGCTAAGCACCCACTAATATTTTTCCAGGAGTGCTCCAGCCCTGGAGCACCCATGGAGCTGGTGCCTATGACTTTATCAGTCAGTAGGGAAAGGGGATTGTATGTGGGAGGGGAAGTGGAAGGCCTCTGCATACCCCCAGGGGTACATGGTTGAGAACCACTGCTCTAGTGGATAAGCATTATTCGGCTTGGAGCAATATCTTATGTTGCTCTTGAGCATCTTCCTTTCAAACACCAGATGTCAGAGGACTTTGTGTGCAAGTATAGAATCTCAGGGGGAGAACAGAATGCATGACAGTAGTCCCAAACAAGAGCCACTAGGAAATCAGAACTGAGAGTGAAGAGAAACAGAAAATCAGAGATCAGAAGAATACATGACAGAATTGATGGGAAAAGGGAGAAATTAAATGTTTTTTAAAAGATTTGTAACTTTAAAGTGTTGCTTTCTTCACTTCGATAGCTATGATTGTGTGAAACGAAGGACAATACCAAATGAGCTGGATAGATCAGAAGGCACAAATAAAGAACTGGCCTGTTAAGTTATCAACAGTCATTTACTATAGAACGTGACACAGTTCAGTCCAGTTTGGGGGTTACTTGCTGTGTGTTGAGCTTGTGTTTGTTTGTTTGTTTGTTTGTTTGTACTGTGTGCTGTGGCCGGCAGTTGGAAACTGTGAGCTTCTAAACAAGGTTTGAAATCTAGAAGCCTCTGTTCATTGGCTGAGGCTTAGTCAGGGGGCGGGGCTATCAGGAAGGCCAGGGCTTTATGAAGCAGTGAGCAAGCTTCCACGGAGCTTGGCGACCAGGGGCTGCTAACAGGGAGTTTCGAAAGGGAGTTGGGAAGGGGAGTGGGCGAGGTACACTTGCCATTCTTTAAAACCTTTAAACTAAACTATAATCAAAACTTCTTGATTTAAACAAAAAGCCTATCATTAACCTCGGTAGCTGTAGGAGAGAATGCAGGCAGAAGCCCAGCAGCAGAATGGGGACTATCATGTTTATTGTGCTCAGTGTAGCATGTATGATTATCTGCCCTGTGGGCGGGTGGCGTATGTGTGCATTCGGTGCAAGGAGCTCCTGGCCCTCAGAGACCGCGTACGGGCTTTGGAGGCCAGGGTGGCGGAACTGGAGGAGCTAAGTGAGGCAGAGAGGTATGTTGATGAGGCTTTCCGGGACACTGTAGATTTGTCCCACCTTCGGTTAGCCAGCCCCTGCACTGTTAAGGAGGAAGAAAGGCTCAGGGAAAGAGAGCAGTCAACGGGAGCAGAGGGAAACCTTCCCATAGTCGAGACCCTCCTTCTAGAAGATGTTGGGGTATCCTCTCGAACTGAGGTTCTCTGTCCAGGGGAGGGAACTCCAGTCATTAGGAAAAGGCAGGTGTTAGTAATGGGAGATTTGATCATTAGAAACATAGATAGCTGGGTTTGTGATGACTGGGAGAACTGTATGGTGACTTGCCTGCCTGGTATGAAAGTTGCGGATCTCTCGAGGCATCTAGATAGACTTATGTGTAGTGCTGGGGAGAAGACGGTGGTCGTGGTACATGTAGGTACCAATGACATAGGGAAGGGTAGGAGAGACGTCCTGGAGGCCAAATTTAGGCTGCTAGGAAAGAGACTGAAATCCAGGATCTCTATGGTGGCATTCTCAGAAATGCTTCAGTTCCACGTGCGGGGCCAGGCAGGCAGGCAGAGCTTCAGAGTCTCAATGTGTGGATGAAACGATGGTGTAGAGAGGAGGAGTTTAGATTTATTAGGAACTGGGGAAACTTTTGGGATGGGGGGAGCCTATACAGGAGAGATGGGCTCCACCTAAACCAAAGTGGATCCAGACTGCTGGTACTTAACATTAAAAAGGTTGCAGGGCAGTTTTTAAACTAAGAGATGGGGGAAAGCCAATTGCTGCAGAGGAGCACGTAGATCGGACAGAGACTTCTCTTAGAGGAGAGTCTATTGATAGAGATTCTCTAGGTTTTAGTCAGGAGCAGAGGATGGAAGAGGATAAAGTATGGGCCAGATCAGATGAGAAACATTCACATAAAAAAGAATCTGACACATCAGAAAAGGGCAGACAAATAAACAGTGACAAGTTTTTAAAATGCTTGTACACAAATGCTAGAAGTCTAAATAATACGTTGGGTGAACTTGAATGCCTCGTGTTAAAGGAGGATATTGATATAATAGGCATCACAGAAACCTGGTGGACTGAGGACAATCAATGGGACACAATCATTCCGGGGTACAAAATATATCGGAAGGACAGTACAGGTCATGCAGGGGGAGTGGCACTATATGTGAAAGAAAATGTAGAATCAAATGAAGTAAAAATCTTAAATGAATCCACATGTTCCATAGAATCTCTATGGATAGTAATTCCATGTTCATATAAGAATATAACAGTAGGGATCTATTAAAGACCACCTGACCAGGACAGTGATAGTGACGATGAAATGCTGAAGGGAGATTAGAGAGGTTATCAAAATAAAGAACTCAATAATAATGGGGGATTTCAATTATCCCCATATTGACTGGGTACATGTCACCTCAGGACGAAATGCAGAGACAAAATTTCTCGATACTTTAAATGACTGCTTCTTGGAGCAGCTGGTACAGGAACCCACAAGGGGAGAGGCAATTCTCGATTTAGTCCTGAGTGGAGCGCAGGATCTGGTCCAAGAGGTAACTACAACAGTTACCGCTTGGAAATAGTGACCATAATATAACAACATTTAACATTCCTATGGTGAGAAGAACACCTCAACAGCCCAACACTGTGGCATTTAATTTCAGAAAGGGGAACTATGCAAAAATGAGGAGGTTAGTTAAACAGAAATTAAAAGGTACAGTGACTAGAGTGAAATCCCTGCAAGCTACATGGACACTTTTCAAAGACACCATAATAGAGGCCCAACTTAAATGTATACCCCAAATTAAGAAACACAGTAAAAGAACTAAAAAAGAGCCACCGTGGCTTAACAACCATGTAAAAGAAGCAGTGAGAGATAAAAAGGCATATTTTTAAAAGTGGAAGTCAAATCCTAGTAGGGTAAATAGAAAGGAGCATAAACACTGCCAAATTAAGTGTAAAAATTTAGTAAGAAAAGCCAAAAAGGAGTTTGAAGGACAGCTAGCCAAAAACTCAAAAGGTAATAGCAAAATGTTTTTTAAGTACATCAGAAGCAGGAAGTCTGCTAAACAACCAGTGGGGACCCTGGATGATCGAGATACAAAAGGAGCACTTAAAGACGATAAAGTCATTGCGGAGAAATTAAATGAATTCTTTGTTTCAGTCTTCATGGCTGAGGATGTTAGGGAGATTCCCAAACCTGAGCCGTCCTTTGTAAGTGACAAATCTGAGGAATTGTCACAGATTGAAGTGTCACTAGAGGAGGTTTTGGAATTAATTGATAAACTTAACAGTAACAAGTCACCGGGACCAGATGGCATTCACCCTAGAGTGCTGAAAGAACTCAAATGTGAAATTGTGGAACTATTAACTATGGCTTGTAACCTATCCTTTAAATCAGCCTCTGTACCCAATGACTGGAAGATAGCTAATGTAACGCCAATATTTAAAAAGGGCTCTAGAGGTGATCCCGGCAATTACAGACCGGTAAGTCAAATGTCAGCACTGGGCAAATAAGTTGAAACAATAGTAAAGAATAAAATTGTCAGACAGATAGATGAACATAAATTGTTGGGCAAAAGTCAACATGGTTTCTGTAAAGGGAAATCATGTCTTACTAATCTATTAGAGTTCTTTGAAGGGGTCAACAAACATGTGGACAAGGGCGATCCAGTGGTCATAGTGTACTTAGATTTCCAGAAAGCCTTTGACAAGGTCCCTCACCAAAGGCTCTTACGTAAATTAAGTTGTCATGGGATAAGAGGGTAGATCCTTTCATGGATTGAGAACTGGTTAAAAGACAGGGAACAAAGGGTAGGAATAAATGGTAAATTTTCAGAATGGAGAGGGGTAACTAGTGGTGTTCCCTAAGAGTCAGTCCTAGGACCAATCCTATTTAACTTATTCATAAATGATCTGGAGAAAGGGGTAAACAGTGAGGTGGCAAAGTTTGCAGATGATACTAAACTGCTCAAGTTAGTTAAGACCAAAGCATACCGTGAAGAACTTCAAAAAGATATAACAAAACGAAGTGATTGAGCAAGAAAATTGCAAATGAAATTTAAAGTGGATAAATGTAAAGTAATGCACATTGGAAAAAATAACCCCAACTATACATACAATATGATGAGGGCTAATTTAGCTACTCTAATCAGGAAAGAGATCTTGGAGTCATCGTGGATAGTTCTCTGAAGAAGTCCACGCAGTCTGCAGCGGCAGTCAAAAAAGCCAACAGGTTGTTAGGAATCATTAAAAAAGGGATAGAGAATAAGATGGAGAATATCTTATTGCCCTTATATAAATCCATGGTATGCCCACATCTTGAATACTGCATACAGATGTGGTCTCCACATCTCAAAAAGATATACTGACATTAGAAAAGGTTCAGAGAAGGGCAACTAAAATTATTAGGGGTTTGGAATGGGTCCCATATGAGGAGAGATTAAAGAGGCTAGGACTTTTCAGCTTGGAAAAGAGGAGACTAAGGGGGGATATGATAGAGGTATATAAAACCATGAGTGGTGTGGAGAAAGTGAATAAGGAAAAGTTATTTACTTGTTCCCATAATATAAGAACTAGGGGCCACCAAATGAAATTAATGGGCAGCAGGTTTAAAACAAATAAAAGGAAGATCTTCTTCACACAGTGCACAGTCAACCTGTGGAACTCGTTGCCTGAGGAGGTTGTGAAGGCTAGGACTATAACAGGGTTTAAAAGAGAACTAGATAAATTCATGGAGGTTAAGTCCATTAATGGCTATTAGCCAGGATGGGTAAGGAATGGTGTCCCTAGCCTCTGTCTGTCAGAGGGTGGAGATGGATGGCAGGAGAGAGATCACTTGATCATTACCTGTTAGGTTCACTCCCTCTGGGGCACCTGTCATTGGCCACTGTCGGTAGACAGGATACTGGGCTGGATGGACCTTTGGTCTGACCCAGTACGGCCGTTCTTATGTTCTTATGACCAAAGGAAATTTTAGGTTGAATATTAGGAAAAATTCTCTGATGTTGAACTATAAGAATAATAATAATTATTATTATTATATTGGTGCCTCATGCTGTGTGATCTACAACCGCATAGTCCCTGCCCAAAGGTCTTTTACACTGTGGAATAATCTATCCCTAGGGAACTTTTGAAGCTTCAGCACAGTCATTTAAAATAGGCTACCCAAACCCACACTGTATGGGACCACATTGTACGGGACAATCCTTCACCACACAAGATGGACAACCTAACCTAATGGATATGCAAGTATTAAATCAACACATTTAGCTGCCAGATCAATGATATCTTGATACATCCGAGTGGCAAGAAATCTTGCATTTACACATGACAATTTATAAAATGTATAGATTGTTTGAAAGTCAGCCAATTCTGCCCTACATTATAATTGTTTAAGGTAGACTTGTTACAATCATTTTTGGGTTGTTTTCTTTTAAATTCGGAGAGGTAAAGGGGTTATTCAGCCTTTGGCTGCTCAGTCACAGGATAGACTCCATTCCAGTTAGGCTGTGACCATAAGTCATTAGCATCCGATAGTTATTTGATTGTCTGCATGAGTTGGGGATCTCTTTCTAGCTCCACATCATGAACCAACCGTCATATGTAGCATTCTCTGCAGAGAGGCCAAAGAATGAGTGAAAGCTGACCTACCCTTTGACTTCTAGATTTGTTACACCCCGCCCAAGGTTGTAGCACACTGCCAGGGTGGTGTGAAGACATTTGTATTGCTGCTGCTGCCCAGGCTATTGGTGCCTTACCAATAAATAAGGAGCATTAGTCTCTAGAGCTGTCAGTCAGTTTCTTTCACCAGGACTACAAGAAATAAAACCAAATCAAACTGAAAGTAGCAATTAGAACCGTAATGAACTTAGAATAGGCAATGTGCAATGTTGCTGTAGCCATGTTGGTCCCAGGACATTAGAGAGAGGCAAGGTGGATGAGGTAATTATTGGACCAATTTCTGTTGGTGAGAGAGACAAGCTTTGAGCGACACAGAGCTCTTCCTCAGGTCTGGGAAAGGTACTCTATAGGTATGACTACACTGCACTAAAACACCTCCAGATATACACCTTAACATATTTGGACAATCCACCAGAGAAGGATGGCACCATGGAATGGGCCACCTAAATACCCCTGACAGAACCTTCTTCAATACAGAAAACCCCTCGCTCTGACCACATTCCCCTAGTTGTCACCTACCACCCCATATTGGAACCCATACAGGGTCTCATTAAACAATTACAACCCATACTTGATGGAGACAACATCCCAAAAGAAATCTTTCCTGAACCCCCTCTTCTGGCCTTCAAACAATCCCCTACCCCAAACGTCTCCAAGCTCATCATCAGAATCAAGCTCCCCACAGACCAGGACACACCAATTCAAAGCAGCACCAAATCAGACAGAGTGCATCTTTGAACTCAGGTATCCAACATCCCTGAGTGCTCTAACCACAGGGCTATTGGCTATAAGGGGGCACCACCACCTCGTCAGTTGCCTTTTGTGTGCGTTAGGTGTGCTCAAAGCACATCTACGGACTCAAGCTCTGCAGGTGAGATAGGTGAGGGAATGCCTAGCTTGTGAATCCCACTGAGGCTTAGGTGTGAGTTAGGTGCTGAGCTGCTTGGCAGTGTTCATCACTTAGGTGGCTGTCTGTGCATGCTCACTGGTGGAAACTTAAGCACCTAGGGGACTTTACTGGTGAAAAACCTGGCTGCCTAGGGAATGCAGGCACCTACAGAGTTAGGTGGCAGCTGAGTGGTGGTTTTGTGAATGCCAGTGGTGCATAAATGTTGGATTTAGGCAAGGCCGACACTTAAAAGCACTTTAGGGCTTCAGTTTAGACACTTGCTACAGCAACGGTAGGGGCGCTCCCATCAATGTAGTTAATCCACCTCCCTGAGAGGTGGTAGCTAGGTCAATGGAAGAATTCTTCCGTTGACCTAACCCTGTCTACACTGGCGGTTAAGTTGGCTTAACTACATCTCAGGGTTGTGAAAAAGCAACACCCCTGAGAGACGTAGCTATGCTGATGTAACTTTTCAGTGTGGACCAGCCCTCAGGCACCTGACAGGACATTTGGGCACCTAAGTCCCCCTTGTGAATCTAATCAAAAGGCCATATCTACACTAGCACTTATGTCAACACAACTTTTGTCACTCAGGGGTGTGAAAAAACCCATCCCCTGAGCGACATATGTTTTGCCGGCCTAAGCACTCGTGTGCACAGTGCTATGTCGCCTCTCATTGAGCTGGTTTTATTATGTCAACGGGAGAGTTCTCGCTTGTCGACATAACGTGGCTACACAAGCGCTCTTACAGCGGGACAGCTGTATTGGTACAGCTGTGTCACTCTAAGCTTGTAAGTGTAGACATGGCCTAAGTGTAAAAGGCGCATGCACACTTTCCTTTCCTTTTCCTGCTTCTGTCCTCTCTCTTGTTCATATCTGTCTATTATCTACATTTGATTTGGAGCTATCGATTGAACAAAACTAATGGCCTGTGAGTAAGCCTATGATTTTTTATATATCCCATGTGAAAGCAGTTACATTTGGTTCTGTGACTCGCTATTTTCCCTGCATGTCAAAGTCAGCAGAGGCAGAAGCTTTTCACCATTGTGAGTTATTATTGAGGAGCTAAACCTGAAGCTGACACAAGGGCCAACCTAGCATTAGCATTCTAACTAATCAATACACCATGACAGTCCTGCTAGTAACATAAAAGATTGGGAGGTCTGGTAGGAGGGAAAGTAAATGTTAAAAACAAAATTCCTCTTTTGACTGTGACATTCTGGGATTAACTCAAGTCAGTAAAAACAGAAAGCCAGATCTTCAACTGGTGTAAACTGGTGTAGCTCTATCTAGTACTACAGCAGAGGATCCGTCCCACAACGTTTCTGACCAAGTACAGGTATGTGGCAATGCTTCAAGCATGCATCAGTGGGGAGAGAGTGGCATGGGGACAGGGCACAAGGGAGGAAATATAAAGAATATCAGATGGCAGTGGCAGGCGAAAGAGTACTGGACTAAAAAGGGCAGAATGAGCACATTCTCCTAAAATTACATTCCTTGGATATACTGCCATAGCTACAGATGCTGTAGATGAGCAGAGGTGCCCATAAAGGTGCCTACTGATTTATAGAAGGGCTGTTGGTGCAAACATTAATGTAGCAGATAAGGATGAAATTCGAGGCAGGGGTTTTGCAATCTCTAATCAACAGGGATTGCTTCCTGTGCAAAAGTCAGCTGTTCCCACACAATAGACAAGCTGTTCAGCTGCCTGGCGCCATCCCAAGGTCATGGCTTTTCTATTGTTGTTTCCACCGCATGGAAAATTCCTGGGCTTTTTTATCTATATACTGAGTTTTCTCAGTGAAAAATCCCTTTGCTTGACTGCCTCTTGTGGTTGCCAAGGAGTTCGGCAATTGGTCCAGGTCTGAATTTGGTTATTCAAGGCTTGCCTTTCTTTGGAGAACATCAGTTCCTGAAGTGTACTCTGTCTCAACAACTCATAAGTATTTGGCTTTACAAATATTAATCTGTACTGTGTTATGAGTAGTATGTAAATGAAATTCAAAACTGATATTTTCCCCCTCTACTTGCTTTTCTAGGAATTATCATAACAGCTCCCACTCAGAGAGTAAGAAATGATACCATGTCAGTTCCTAAATGTTTTTTTCCTCATAAAATATTTATCATTTACAAAACAAAACAAAAATCACTGCTTACAAAACAATCTCATCTAGAAGACCTATGCAAGTAAATAATATATATATATATATATATATAAACCCTCCCAAACTATCATGTCTTGTGGAGAGAGAATTGATGGGAAAATCTTGAAAGCACCAGAGATCAGGTTTCTTTTTGAAAAGCATCCAGCAGTTCAACTGCTTGTGTGACGCTCGTCCAGACTTTCTGAACCTCCCAAGTCTGGAGATCTCACTCAAGGGAAAGGAGAAAAAGAAGCCAACAACCAGTTACAGTCTTATCTTGGCCCCAATGTAGGTTACTTGCACCAGTTAGTGATGATTCTCCAAGGGAGTATCCACCAGCTGAGGACAGCCAACATGCAGCACACTTTACCAGCAACCCCTGGCACAGGAGACGAATCAGGGCATGGGAGTGGAGAGGCCTAGGAACTAGCTGTGCTGGCTACTCTCCTGTTGGAATCCCTCATGCCAGGGCAATCCCAAATAGGAGACTTGTGGATAGATTCCTTTCCTTTTGTGCTGCCTGATTGATGCAAATGGAATGGAAAGGGCAGAGATTCTGCTTCCTAGTATTGATTGTGGCTCTCTGGCCTTTTTGAAAGAATCCATTCAGCCATTAATCTGAAAAGGTTGGACACCACTGATATATAAGACAGCTTTACTAACTGTTGTATATTGGATATACGAACTTACTGTGTATACACATTCACATAACCGTGGATAGCATCTAAAATAGTTTACCATTTAATTTCTCTCTGGGTGACTGTTTTGTTCGATGCATCTCAAGTTCTCCTACAAGTACAGGAATCTACAGTGTTGCTGCCAGAGGAGTACATAAACATCCATGCTTCTCAGATTCTTTTTACAAAGAAACGGCTAAACAGACTTCCCCAACTCTGCCAGGAATATTTTGCAATAAAATACTTTGTTTAGAGCTTTTCCGCCCATGACCTATAGGCTTTCCAGTTCTTTCCCTTCCCGCCCATTATTGCATTGTGGAAGTTTTTTGAGGCGATTTCAAGTTACCACAGGGGCTAACACTGTAGCCTTGAAAGAAGAGATAACCACAGTCTCTCTGGAGCACTGTGTCACTCATAAACTCCTGAGTGAGTTACCGTATGGAGTGAAGACAAAATACTGTATACGGGCTCAGAAGGTAAATTATATGTTCCACTAGCCTCTACGGATATATTTCATTTTTATGACTTTGGGATTTTTTCTTGACAAAAAATAAAATGTTGTTTTGACTATAAGCCAGCTCTCTGTCATGTAAGCTCTGTTTTAAAGCAGCAAATACTAATTGAGCCAGGAACCTTAAATTTTAATGTAAGGTATTCAGAGAAATATATATACTACCCTTTCACAGATGACAGTCACTGCAATATTCTTGTAAGTGCCAACAGTACTGTCATCATTATATTGAAATATTGTCACTTTGTTCTCATACACAGGACTTTAATTTAAAGATCCCCTTTCCTATGACTGGACCGGGACATTAACTCTGGAGATTATTTCCCACTATATAGACTCCCTTTTCAGTGCTGATGTGAGGGCAGTTCCTGCTTCCCTCGCTGAAGGGTGTTCCCCCAGAAGAAGGCACAAGCATTTTCTGGTGGATATCATATTATTTTTCATTTCCCATTGCAAACTATGGTGTCTAGTTGATTTCCATTGTTAAGCATTTGCATCACTACAGGAAACATGTTGTGACTTCCCACAACTCATAGGGGGCCTGGTTGTCCATAAGAAGATTTAATATAGTACACTTAAAAAGCATACGATACATTTCTAAAGTAATGGCCCAAAACACTATAGTTTACAATAATGCAGCCACAGTGTTTTGGATCAGAGTACTGCAACATCATGTGTTTTGATTTGATTTGTAATGAAGAACCTTCAAGTGCACGTACAAATACACCAGCAAAAAAGAACAATAGAATAATCTTTTGCAATAGTAAAAGGCATTAAATAATAATATAAATATAATGAGAATAATAAATACTGCCGGTGTCCACATTTCTCTTTTCTTTTAAATAAAACAAAATAAGATATTATTTCTGTTCCATCACATCTTATTCTAATCAAGTTTGTGCACCCCACACAGCTCCATGATATTTGGGTACCTTCTTGTAGTGTGAAAGGCAATTTGATTAGCATCTGTCATATGTGGTTCTTTCCTTCTTTCTCCCTGGGAGAAAACTGCGTAAGCATTACCAAAAAAAAAAAAAAAAAAAAAAAGATTTGACCAAAACAATATCCAGTTCTAACAGCACCTTCTATTTAATTTTCCAAGTGATAGAGCCAATATCACTGGCACATTTTCCCCCCAAATGGGTTATGTATGGTTTCCTTTTCCTATTACTCCTTCTTTTGCTTCAGGATACCACATTACTTAAGGCAAAGAAGCCCTACAATTTTCAATTATTCATTGGTTCGGTGGTGTTCATTAGGACAAATAAAGTGATCAAGGGAGGGGGACCAAAATGACCAGAATTTTTTTTGGGGGGGGGGAGAGAGGTTGTTTTATTTTGTGTTTTTCATGATAGGTGAGTTCCCCCGTACCCACCCGCAACACACATTTTTATTACACGTTGTAACCAAGTTTTGTGAGAAAGCAGTCAGTCACGCTGATTTCCATACATTTATTCTGAGGTATTTCTCAGCTAGAAATAACATCCTAAGCAGTTTTTTGTTTCTTTGTCTTCTCTTCCTGTATCTCAGTGTTATTTGTCACAAAGGTTATTTCTTCTTCCAGATGAAATTTAATAACTAGTTTACTAATAATCTTCCCCATTCCCTTGATTACTTTTACCCCAAAAGTTGCTATGGGAGTAATGTCCCATGAAACAATGACCATGACATCATAACATTTAGAATCCTCAAATAACATTGGCGATTTATAGTGTTAACAACTTTATCCTGAGTTTTAATAGGCAATATTAAGGTAATAAGAGTTCTGGAAGAGTATAAGCCAAACTTTAACTACTGGGGGTTGCTTGGGAGGAAACTTTTCCTGGATCAGATTATCCCATGCCTGATTGTAAGCTCTTTGGAGAAGAGGATGTCTTTTAGTTCTGTGATTGTACCACACCTAGCAAAACAGGATCCCGATCCATGACTGGAGGTCTTTGGTGCTGTCACGTTAATAAGAATTAAGAAGCTTACTGCACAGTTTCTTGAACCTTTATTTTGGCAGCTGTTACTGGCCTCTGTTGGAAACAGGATACCGGACTACATGCAACAATAAGGGCTTCTCTATGCTTAAAACGGTCGGCCACCGTGATGTCCTGTGACCCACAGGGCTCCAGGGTTAAAAATATTTCCTGACTCTTGGAGAGAATGGATCCAGCACTTGCCTATCTCCCATTCTCCTCCTTCACCATATCATCCTCCTTGTTGTCCCTAGACTCACAGAACTGTGAGGTGTCCACGTTGCTTGTGGGGGTGCTGGTAGGGTCACCCCCGAGAATCGCATGCAGCTCATTGTAGAACCGGCATGTGTGGGGTTCAGCACCATAATGACTGTTCGCCTCCCTTGCCTTCTGGTACACTTGGCGAAGTTCTTTTATTTTCACACAGCACTGAGGTGTGTCCCTCATGTAGCCCTTCTCCCCCATTCTACGAGCGATCTTTGCATAGATGTCAGCGTTTCTTCTGCTGGATCAGAGCTCTGCCTGCACAGACTCTTCTCCCCCACAGTGATGAGATCCACCACCTCCTGTACAGACCAGGCTGGAGCACGTTTGGGGAGTGTAGTCTCCATGATCAGCTGTGCTCAAGCTGTCATGCTCCCAATGCTGATCAAACAGGAAATGGGAAATCAAAAATTCCTGGGGTTTTAGCAGCGGAGGGGCTGTTTCCTGTGTACCTGGCTGCAGTGCAGCAGAGTTGAGAATGATCTCCAGAGCGGTCACAGATGGGCATTGTGGGACACCACATGCAGGCCAATTAAGTCGAATTACACAGCGCTGCATCTGCACTACCTTGCAGTCAACCCATGAAAATCGAACTAAGTGCTATGCTTCTCGCAGAAGTGGATTACAGAAGTCGACGTTAGAGGCGACTTAGGTCAGTGTAAAGGACCCGGTAGTATAGACACATACATTAACAGTTCGACTTAGGGCGGCTTCCTTCGATCTATGCCACAGCCTTAGCTAATAGGCATGTGACTTTTAGCTCATGCCTTTAGCTCCAGAGGTCCCAGGTTTGATTCCACCCACCGACAACCATGGTCTGTCAGTGTTACAATAGCACGTCAGTGAAGACACTATCTACATTGACAGGAGGGGTTCTGCCATCGGCATAGGTACTCTACTTCCCTGAGAGGCCATAGCTAGGTCAGCGGGGGTTTGGGCGGTAACTACATAGATCAGGGGTGGGATTTTTCACACACCCGAGTGATATAGTTATACCAACCTAATTTCCTAGTGTAGGCCAGGCCTGATTTAATCAAGTATGGCAATTCCTGTGTTTCCAGCCAGGGCTCCAGAGCCTCTGCTCTATCAATCTGACAGTGATAAAAAGAATTATGAAACGCTCATAAGCTAATTACAGCAAAAAGTAAGATTTTGGACACTATTTCCCACCTCCTGCTTTTTAGAAACTCCATGGCATGATGAGTTCCTGTGTGGCACTTAAAATCTAATCTTGCTTTTGTTTCTGGACTTGTGTTTCTCTTCCAGAGCAAAGAAGCTTATTTTACCACCATTTAAAAAATAAAGAAAACTAATGAAACAGAACAATAAAAAATGACTGAGTCATCAGCTGAACTATTTTTCTATGTTGCTGCTGTGCATGTGAGAGCCATTACACAGGGAAAGAGGGAAGGCTGTGAATAGAATTAGTGTTTAAATAGTACCAAAGTATTGGGTTGCTCCCTGTCACCAAGCAGCAATAAACTCTTATGGTGCCATAATATGTGCGTGGTAGCCTATGACACATCGGTGGGTGCTGCCTACATTAGAACAGCAAAGACGCTTTGTTCTCTGATGTCATGAGCTGTGAGCCCAGGGGACTCAGCCACTGACTCAGCCACAATGAACTGCTGTGAGATTCCTCTTGAAAGGAGAAAAAGAGTAAAATAGAAAGGCTTTCCCTTTTCCCTGGCATTTCAGAAGTGCTGCTTAGCACTGGGAGCTGTTAACCCATTGGTGCAGGAAAATTACTCCTGTTAATATTAGTGAGAGCTATGCAGGCGCATTGAGAGAAATCTGAGTCCCTGGTACCTCATGGTTGCTGGGGCCCCAACCCCTCCCATTTCATTTTATTTACATAGACATTACAGATGTTCTCCTCCCCCTCTCTCCCCCAAGTTCAGGGTCCCAGTACAATTGTCCCCCCCCCCTTTGTTCCCCTCTTGTCAGCCCTCAAGTTATGCATATGCATCAGTGGGAGAAAAGGCGAGTCAGCTACCCAGACTGAGCCACAATGTGCTTTTACTGAGCCCCTATATTTATTTCTTCATGAAATTGGCTACAATCAATCCTTACTTGGAGCTCAGCACATGTGCAAATCAGAGCACTTATTTAGGTGCCCAAAAATGGACTGAGAGGTCCTAACTTTAGGTACCCACTTTTTAAAATTCTTGGCCATAGAGATGGCATAAATCCTGGCCTTTGTATACTTGTGCGGAATACATTGTCCTTAGAAAAAGTTATAGTGTAAAACACCCTGTTTAAATAACCATACTGAAAACCACCATTCCACCTTCTTCATTAAGTGCCACCAGTTGTGCAAGTGTATCAGTAAATATTGGGTACTGTATCTACTCTGGTGCATACTTAGGTAGCTGGGAGTAAGTATTTGGGGGTGTGTGTGTGTGTGTGTGTGTGTGCGCATTTAATTATTTCAAAGAATTTTACAATGATTAAGGAATTAAACCTCATACCACGCCTGCAAAGTAAGTAAGTAAGTATTATTATACAATTGTTATAGATAGGAAAATGGAGGCACAGAGAAATTATGTGCCGCCCAAGTTCAGACAGGAAATCATCGTCAGACCCAAGAAGAGAAAACGTATTTCCTAGGTCCATGTCTTAAATACAAGACCATTCTCTGCCATACATTTTAGACTCTGCTACTTATTCACTGTGTGTAGAACTGACTTTTTGGTTCATTGTCCAAAACAAAAAATTGAAACAGATTTTTGCTTCAGGTCCAACAAAACATTTTGTTCAATCCAAGATGAAATATTTTGGTTCTTTTTGGATGGGTTTTGAAGTAAAATTTGAAATTAAAAGTTGCTTTGAATTGAAAATTTCAAACGCTTTAATTTTTTCATAATTTTTTGGCAACAATTCAGCAAATTCAACCCAAATTCAGAAAGTGTTTTGGTCAACGTGAATCTGTATTTTTTTTTGTGGTGAAAAAAGTGTCATCCAAAATTTTTTGCCCGGCTCTAATTGTGCAGTCTTGGGAATGTCACAACCTCTTTGTGCTTCAGTTTCATATGTATTGGAGTGTGTTTGCAGACCCTTGGATGGAAATTATTATTTATGATTTGTATTAGCCTAGCACCTAGGAGCTTTAGTCATAGACCCAGACGCCATTGAACTAGACGCTGTACACACAGAGAACAAAAAGATGGTCCCTGCCCCCAGGGGCTTACAATCTAAGTATTAATAAACTTCTCATTAGTGAGGTCAAGATGTATGAACTAAAGCCAACTGAATGCTGAGAAATCTAAGATTTCACAAACCTCTCATTTAATAGAGCTGTCTAGAAAACAAACTAAGTCTAAAAGTTTCTCTCCTATAGTAGTGAATCTTTTACCAAAATAAACATGCAGAGGGGAAGGACTAGGTATTTGGGAAGGTAGAGGGGAGAGGACAGATCAGTAAGAAAAAGGGAAGGTCTGGTATATGATCTAGTACCTGAGTAGGGGAAATTGGTTGAGAGAGCATGGGGCAAGGGCCTGGGATTTGCTCAGAAATTTGAATGAAGTCAATGACACAAGGGTAGAGCAAGAGAACTGGACAATAAAAATAAAGATGCAGATGGTGCAGTAAGTTACATGTTATTTGTCCCAAGGAAATTGGCCAGAAAAGGGGTGTAAGTGCACATATGACAAATGTGTGCAACATATATGCGAAGGTACCTTCTGTTTCACCATGTAACCATGGAATAATAATACCTACGTCACCTGGATGTTGGGAAGGTTAATTCTTCATTGTTGTAAAGTGCTTTGAGATCATCAGATGGAGTGTTCAAAAATGTGAAAACAAACAAATCTATAGTCCTGCTAACTACCACTTGCAGAGCCAGTGTAGATAAAGTAGCAGGGGGCTGGAGTGTTGCAGGAAAAGTAACTAATAGTAATGTTTAAAATACCACAGACACTTCCTATTTTACCTTTGCCCCAGCACGGACTTCAGTGAGAGTTACACCTACAAAGGCCTGGTGTACACTTAAAGGTTTACCAGTTTAACTCTCTTGCTTAGGGATTTGTTGTTGTTGTTGTTTTTAAACCAAAATAGTTATACCAGTAAAAGCCCTAGTGTAGATTCAGTTATATCAGCATAAATGAGACTCTGCTGATGTAGCTTATTGCCCTTCCCATGCTGGAATAGCTGTGCTGCAATAAAGAACCCTTGTACCAGTATAACTGCGTTCACACTCAGGGTATGGCTACACTACCTGCCGGATCGGCGGGCAGCGATCGATCCAGCGGGGATCGATTTATCGTGTCTAGTCTAGACGCGATAAATCGACCCCCGAGCCTTCTCCCATTGACTCCTGTACTCCAGCGCCGCGAGAGGCACGTTATTCACGTAGCTGAAGTTGCATAACTTCGCTCCCCCCCCCCCCAGTGTAAACCAGGGCTCAGAGTGTTGCACCAGCATAGTTAAAACAGTACAACTTTCTGGGCTTCTCAGCTTGTTTAAAGCATGGTAGCTTTATGGAGTTCAATGGAATTACGTCAACTGAGAGTAGGTTGTATATCTAAATTGAGACCAATTTCAATAAAGTATCCAGAAATGTTCATACAAGCATTTGAGTCTCAAGTCATTTAAGATGGTCTAAACAGAATGTTTCCTTCTGCAGTCATTTCTCAGGTAGCTAGGTTTTTTCTCTGGATCTTTCACTTATCCCTTGCCAAAATACATAATGCATCTCTGATGTAAGCAAGAGTGCAGTGAGAGATTAATTTGGCACAATAAGTCAAAGTCTTGTCCATCAGTTGACCAATGACTTTTTTCAAAAAAGGTCTTGCAAAACCAGTTCAGAACAACAAAACTTTATTTCGTAGATCTTCTTTCAAACAAGCGCCATATTAAAATGTTTAGAGTTAAATAATACAGCTGTAAAGGGGAGCTAAAAGTTCCGGCTGGCGAGAGGTGCAGAAGTCAATGCACTTGCAGTGATGGAGGTGAGATGTGTTCAGGGAGAGAAGAGAGTCTGGTACTCCGTAAGGGGAGTACAGTGATGCAAGAGTGCAGAGTCTCTCCTGTGTTAAGCTCTGCTTGGAGCAGGATAGTGTGTGGGGGGGAGCCATCAGGGGGTCTGATTCTGTAAGCCAATGTGTTCTGGCCCTGCATCTGGCCTAAGCATGAGCTGCAGCACCAGCATAGGGAATGTTCTGGGGTTGAAGATGATGACCTCCACGCAGTCCGCCCTGTTAAGTGGGAAACCACAACTAACGTCATCAAACCAGTGACTGAATGTCAACTGTCAACCTTCTGGTCAAATGAGCAACAAAATGAGCCTACCTTCTCAGGGCCAACATACTAGGCAGATTGGACCTCGGGTAATGATCTGCCAGTTGAACGTTGAAGGCCTCTCAGAGTCCACTTGTCTCTACTTGGAGAAAATGCTGAAGACGACCAACATTGATGTCCTTGCCCTCCAGGAGACCAATGTCACAAATGAAGAAAAAGAATGCACAGGGCCCTGCTGTATTTGTGGGCAACTTTAATAGTCATCATGCATAATGGGGCTATGCAGCAAACAACTTTGCTGATGATGAACTGACACACTGGGTGTCAGCAAATGATATGCTTCTCTTTTTTGATGAGAAACAGCATGTCACTTTCCATGCTGACATGATGAAAGTGTCAAGATGGGGCGGAGGATCTGACTTCTCAAACAGCCGGCACTGACCCATGCTGGCATTCGAATTCCAGTTCTCTACTCAAAATTGGCACCGTGCTGGAACTTCCAAAGTCAATGGAGTTCATGTGGTGTAAAACTAGTAAAATTCCCCATTCTTCCAACTCCACCAGTGGTAGAGCTAGCACAGAAAGAGCGCAAGTGACAACCAACATTTTAACCACTGTGCCATGTAGCCCTGTTCCGAGCAGGGTTAGACAGCACTGTGGTTAAAATGCTAGTGGCTGGTCTACATTAGTGCATCCTCCAGTGATGGCAACAGAGGGCAATTTTAAGAAGACAAGGCTAATGTAGACACAGCCTTCGAGATCACGTACGTCAAGGGTGAATGCTGAGATAATGTTCAGTTTCTCTCCCCTGTGTTGTCCCAGTGAGCTGGCAAAGAAAACATCAGTATCTGAGTGAAATATATGTTCACGTGACATGTCTTTAATCCATTCTCAATTTGATCCCTATCATCATCTGCTGCCAGCACTACATATAATTAAAGGGTTTCTTTTTGTGTTAGAAAACCTCTCCCTAATTATGTAGCACTTGTAAATGCAGAATTTCTGTGTATATATCTGAGGAAGTGGGGGTCCTCTAGTCTCTCTGTCTCCCATCATATCACTTACATTTTCCTTTCCACCCACATACGCCCCTGAAATAGCTTCACATGGATGTAAAATGTGGCTTGTTAAGTACTTTGCTATTCTTTCAGCCATGAAGCTTGTCAGGGCCGATTCTGCCCTCCTGTCATCTTTCCCATGTGTAAGATGAGGCATTTGGAGATATAGTGAATGTGAAATGGAGTTCTGAGCAATGGGAGACTGTTCTCAAGAATGAGTAGTTTGCCCTCAGAAACACTTACACAGTTGTTAAGTGAAGTTGTATAACCTTATTCTGCACAGAAAGGAGCAATTGAAATCAAAGATTACATTTAATGCTATAACGGAGATCTGGAAGCTCTCTTTCACTCTCCCTCCTTCGCTGAAAGATGCTGGAATAAGGAGGAGATTCTCACATAAAATGGTCAAAGCAATGTTATGATTCTCAGAAAACCCTGCAGAAGCCAGGAAATTGAGAACCGGGCAGCCCATCTTCATCCCATATAACCATTTCATATGACAATATGGCAGTTTGTTGGCTGCACAAGTACATATGTTCTGAGACTCCCACCAAAAAAAGTAATATTAACTCGTAAAACGTATCTATTAGTTTTGTTTATGTCATTTGCCTTATACTATCTATGTAGACTGTAAACTCCCTGGGGCCAAGACTGTACCATCCTGTGTGTTTGTACAGTGGCTAATGAAAAGGGGCATTGGATTCTACTATACCATTAATAATAAACAGGTAACATCATGTAATAATAAGCTGGCTTCATCTCTTAAGGTGCAGAGAAGAATAAAAAATAGAGCTATATTTTATTTAGTTCAAGTTTAAAAATATCAAAGTCATGCTTTATTAGGGTAACCTACATGTTCTCAGGTGTTTTTTGTTTTCTAGTTGAACTGCAAAGCTATTATGGAAACTGTGTAAGACCCTGATTTCTGAGCTGATGACCCCACTAGCAAAGCTGATGGGAGAATTCAGCACAGAAATCAGTTTTCATTTACTATTTTAAAATTTAATTTCTTCCTCAACTTGTGAGACTTCGGGGATCTGTGATGTCAGAGAATATACACTTTTCTAGTGAGACCTATGCATCATTGCCACCGCTAGTAGATTTGATAAAGTTATTTTGATGGCTTTATCTGCAAAAAGTAGCATTTTAAATGTGGCTTACTAAAGCATCAAGTATTGCCTACTACTAAGTGTTTTCTTCTGAAGCAATATAACCACTAGCATAACTCACAGGTAGTATAATTATGTATTATTTATTGTTGTTGTTTTGGGTTTTGTACTACTATTTATACCTTAATGTGGCTCCTTCCTGTTATTGAGGTTACCATTTTCAACCAGTCATTTGTAACTCTTTGACCTGAATACAATAAAAATTACCTAATTATCTTTTAACTGGAAGAAGGTATAATTAATTAACATTCTTCTCTGACAAAGACAAAAGAAAAGTCACTTGTATAGACCAGTGATTCTCAACCTGCGGCCCGCAGGCCACTTGTGGCCCAATCAGTACACAGCTGCAGCGCATGTGACATCCACAGGGCATAAAGCTAGTATATATAAAAGTTCTGTGGATGCGGCCCACATAACACAAAGAGAGCTGCATATGCGGCCCACAATGGTAAATAGGTTGAGACCACTGGTATAGACAAATCCCCCAGTACAAAGATATGGAAATACAGCGGTAAGGGAATCCCTGTAAAACTTAAAAACAATTGCATTTTCCCATAGCATATAAAAGTTTGTGAGTGACCTCTGCAGAGTAACTAATCTCTTTACAGAACGTCTGTATGGTGAAAAGAAACACGCTGCTGGGCAAAACAGTGCTGCCTTTGAGAACATTCCTCTGGATGTACACATTTCAATTGGTGCGAACGTCACTGAAGTCAGCTGGGACCCTGCTAAACAGTTACAAGGCAATATTTCCTGTGCTCTGTAATTTCTGTGACACATATGTAATTTCACCCCAGGATAGCTTTCCCAGGCCCTCTTCAGCTGCATGAGAAAAACACACTATGAAACTGCTGATTGCTCATACTCCAAACTATCTATAATTTTCAGCCCTATAAATGCAGCTGCCCACAGGCCTTAGGAAGGTTAAGCAGATGGAGTGGTTGTTGGCAGAAGAAAAAAAACTGTATCAAAGCATTTGCAATGACATCTTTTTAATGCAAGAATACAACCGTACCATGAACAGAATGTTCATTTTATGTACCAACATAATACCATGGGTTGAAACATTTGCAGGGGGGCGGGGGAAGAAGGGTGACCCTAAACATAGATTTAAAATACCTAGATTATTATTGAACACGATAAAGAAACCTAGTAATTCTCAGGGGATATCAAAGGCCCCCAATCCAAATACATTGCAGCCTTTTGCTTTTCTGCATTGTAATTTCTAAATGATCCTGATTTGATTATTTTCATTTGTCAAATACTCTTTGATGCTGATTTTTAGTGTGCATGCAGCTTTAAAGGGCATTAAGAAGGGCCCCATCATGGACACCACAATACCAATGTCCCCAGTGTCACTTCTTCAGAAAGTGGTCAAAACATTTCAGGACTGATTCTCAATTGCTCTGCACCTTGCATCTGGACTTACCCCAGTGCAAAGTGGGCGTAAAATGCTACCAGATGAGACGGAGGGGGTTTATCCTCTCTTTGCACTGACTTTGCTCCAGTGTAAATGAATTCACAGGGTGCAAGATAATGGAGGATCAGGCTCTTCATTTCTATTCACTAGGTGAAAGGAGCTTTCTGTCCAGAGGAGAGTCTTTGTTTGATTTCCCTTCGCTTCTTGCCCATACCTGCTCTTCCTCTTCCATCTTTTCACTCAATTTAACTAGCTTTTAAACAGAGCGTGGGCAATAAAGCAAAATGTAGTCCTCAATTATTATTCAAATTGTAATTAATTTGTTCTGGACCTGTTTGTGCCTGTTTTGTGTTCATTTCTTTTGTGTTCACTTTCAGTTAGTGAGCACAAATTTTGCGGGAAATGAATTTCAGTATTTGTGCTAGAAGGGTTTACATGCTTATCCAATCAGGGAACAAAAATAATACCATGTGACTTATCAATAACAACAATAATAATGAATAATCATCTATGGACAGACTTCAAATATTCTAAGTTTGAGATCTCAAATTTAGAATGTTTGCAGTCTGTCCATAGATGATTATTCATTATTATTGTTATTATTCCAGTAGTGCTTAGAAGCCTGAATCAGGACTGGGGCCTCATTGTGCTGCATACACAACAAAAGATGGTCCCTACCCTGAAGAGTTTACAGACAAGACGGACCAACAAAGATAGCCAGACCATAAACAGACTGTTCAATGTGCAGGTCTTGTTAGCTACAATCTAAAAATACAAACAAACAGTCTCCTGGCTGTCCCTCTTCCAACTGTGCAGAAGTCCTAACCAAACTGTTTCACCATAGCGGAGCAAATGTGTTATCCTTGTTCCTTTCTGCTCACCCCAACCCAAAAGCTGAAGGGGGAAGAAAAGGAACAAGCACAATGAAAAAGAATTTTAAAATACAGTTAAACGTTTCAGAAAAAAGGTACTTGTCAAATAAACGGATACTTTACACCAGCTGAGGATCTGGCCCAGTGTATACATCTATAGATAAATAAGAAAAAAAGGCTTGCTCAAGTTTGGTGTGGGAGAGAGGATTGTGGGAGTTCGGTGGAAATTTGTATTTGTCTAGACTTGTTTGTTCATTCCTAACTACTGCATTATGAATGTTGTCATTGAACAGTTTCACACAATCTGATTATTGAATAAGGCCATTCCTTTCCATCCATTGCATACACAGCAAGCCTGTGAATGATGTGACTTTTATGCCAGGATCATCAGCAGGTTTGGGGAGTTTGGGTTGGTTGGATGGTTTCCTTTGTTTTTTGTATAGTAGCAGTTATATTACTAGAACATATTATTAGCCGCTTTTTATCTATCCAGTTGGCTTAATATGAACTGATAAAAATCAAGAAGATGAAATCTTCAACACTATTCCAGGTGGTTAAGGTCATAGACTTTTAATTTGACTCCTCAGATATCCTGTCTTCTCTAGTCCAGATTGTAATCACCCCTGGGCCAGAACTATATCTGTAAAGTTCCAGGCATTTATGTCACTATCTATATAAACAATAATAATCTTCATATATTATAACACCATGAAAAGAATCAGATTATAATTATGTTTGATAATTCATTATAAATGTGGACGCTCTCAGCCAATCAGAATGCACTGGCAGATTGTTCCTTATTATAAAGCAAGGGAATGCATCTCAACAAGGGATGCACCAACCACATAAGTATTTCTTTGTTGCCAAGGCAACAAGGAACAGGTTTTCAAAAGAGTTTTCAGTGCACCTCTTAGCTCACAATGGGAGCGGATATCTTTGGAAAACCGAGCCATGAGCATTTCATGGTAGCCATTAGTTGTTGAGCACTTTTGAAAATGTGGTCTAACCCATTTAAGTCAACGGAAGTTTTGCTATTGACCTCACTCGGGCCTGGGTTTCACCCTGCCCTTTAGTTAACTGCCTGAATAAGAATCGAGCTTGAAAATCTGCACACACACAACTCCACATTACGGAAACTTCATACTGCAATTACTGCAAAGACTATCAGCCAAAGTCAGTAGCTGTTAAACAAATACTCTTAAACATCTACAACTGTCTTCAACATCCTTCCACAAGGAAGGCAAACCCTTACAAAATATCCAAGGCAGTTAATGGAGGGGGAAATGGGGAAAGGGCACAAAATGCCTTCTGTGTGCGAGTTCTGTGGCAGCAAAAGAAAGGGCACTAATAGGAAACACTAGGAGAAACAAACAAGTTGAGACATTCCATTACAGCTTTGGCTGCAAGGCCGATATTGTTCTACGTCTACATGCATATTTTCCTTCTTGCCTGTTCATATGTATAAATTTAATCTCATTCTTATGAATTTCAAAACTAATTATACATTTCCAAGGACTTCCTTGGACTGTCTCTTTCTGGAATTACAGTGCCATATTTTTATAAGAGAAGGCTGAGGTATGGGTGCAGAACTTTGGTCACAGTCAAGTAACAGTGTGGAAATCTTGTATGACTGAACACACAGCAAGCTATTTAGGCACCTAAATAACTTCTGTATTTGTATGTGCAATTTAATTAGTTCTCGATCCCACAACTAATTCCATTCAGGAGAATCCCTGAACCTGCATGGAGTCCTATTCAATGGGGCTTCATGCAAGGTGTAGTGGTCTGCTTACATGCAACAGTTTTCCAGAAAGGAGCTTTGGTATGTAGTAATTGTGCGCCCAAATATAAGAGCTAATTGCTCATGCCTGTTTGCATGCAAATCTTCACCTGTCCTCGAAAAATCTGCCCCATAAAGTACTTTTACTCTTTCCCTAAAAACTTTTACTCAATTTTTAAAACTGTCCATTGACTTCATCTAGATAAATAAATAAATAAGTAAATGATAAAGAGGCAGGAGGAAGAGAAAAGATGTTCCAGCGGTGCTGTTCTGGGATTCAGGAGACCTGGATTCAATTCCCTGCTCTGCTTCAAACTTTCTGCGTGACCACAGGCAAGTCACTTAGCCAGTGTGTGTCTCTTTCTGCCTTACAGCAACTTCAAATTTATCATAGTCAAATTATATTCCCTTAGCTTGTTAATGGGCTATGCAGAATAATGCTGATCCCAGTAGTGAACACTGATCTCTGTGGAGCCCCACTTCTATTCTGATGTAACACCACTGGTAATCACATCTTGTTTCCAACAAGTTTTATCCACCGTTTTTTGTATTGTTATCAAGATATTATTCATCCAAACTCTCTATAAGCTTCCTGTGTGTTGCTGTGTCAAAGGCCTTGCTAAAATCCAGATAAACTGTGTCCACTGCATTTCCCTTATCTGCCCATCTGTTGCTGAAAAAGCCAGTCAAGTTGGTTTGGCAGAGATCCGTGGTTCACAAATGCAAGTCCCTTTCTCTGCAATTATAACAGGCCACATTCATCCCTGGTGGAATTCCACTGGAGTCAGTTCCTCCAGGAATGAATTGGGTATTAGGAATATTTTGCAATACTTTGCCCGGAATTAAAATTTGACTCACCTGGGTTGCCATGTCCATTTCTAAAACGGATAGGGGAAACAGGAGGAGGGGAGTGCAGGACATGAAATGAAAATGGATCTGTTTCTATGATTCCTTGATAGTTGTAACATAACAAAGCAGCACTAGGAAAACCTCACCCCACCCCACCCCATCCCAACTGCTGCCAATGTCATGTGCTGTAATTTACGTGTATCACAGCAGCTCTGTGTAGTCAGAATTCCATGTTTACACAAGGAAAAATAACAAGCAGAAGTGATAACTCACAGCAACCCATGGGAATGTACTTGTGATCCCTCCCAGTAACACAGAAGATAATATGCAACACTGCTGTCTAATCTGACCCATGGTAGCCTCAAATCAGGCTGATGACATCTCTGGTCCACAACAGTAAGAATATCTTATAGCCTCCCATCCCTGGAACCCAACCCTCAGCATCACACCTCAAGCTGGAAAACTTGACAGGCGAGTGGGAAATCCTGACTTGTTTAGAACCAGAGCCAACTAGAGGTCAGGGCAGGGAACAGTGGGAGTTGAAACACTGGGTTCTTTTCCCAGCAACTCCACAAGCTCATCATGTGACCTTAGGGAAGTCAGTTAATCTCCCAGTGCCACAGTTCCTCCATCTGACCTATGGCTATACTGATAAATCCCTGTCTTATATAGGTGCTGTAAGGTTTATTTCATTCATGTTTGCCTTGAAATCCTCAGGTGAATTTTCTATAGGTAATTTATATTCTCCACATAGGGACAGAAACAAAAAGAGAAGAAAAGAATCAATGCCTGGAAGAAAAATGAGAGCAAAGAAACCTTTCTCTCTTAAAAGAAAGGGATAGCCTCTCTCCACTGAGGACAGCTGTAATTAATGGCACTACTCATAGAACCAGACACTCCTCCAGGTGAGTGAGGGTATCCAAGTCTGGCCCCGAGGGAACAGGGTCTGGATCATTAGGTCAGGCTTAAAGAGGTAGATGGTACTGTGTCTGTTTTTTACAAAAGGCAATGGCATAGGGAGTGGACAGGTGCTTCAGCACACCCGCTGCTAGCTGATCTCTGGAGAATCATTATGGCTGCACCACACCACCACAGGCTGGACCTGAAAAGCTGGGGCCTGATTCTGATCTCCCACAAGCAACGTATAGTCTATAATGTATAGTGGTGTTAGTAAGTGAGATCAGAGTCAAGCCCCTAATTGCTTCTTGCAGGGAAGGGAGTAGAGTGAGGAATGAAATCCAAAGGAGTAAGAACACAACAATAATCCATTCAAAAGAGCTGAAGTGAAACTAGCAATAGTACAGTTCTCTGGTAAATCCTGTCAATCTCCTGTGGCCTTTTTTTTTTTTTTGCGCGCATCTGTTTGGCTTCTGTTATTTTTTATGAGGCCACTATTTCAAGATGTGCAAGACTTCTACATTCAGATGTGAGCTAGTTTTCTGCAGCTGTTTGAGTCCACAATCTACAGAGAGAGCTTCTGCAACCTCAGAAGGAAATAATTAGCTTCCTGATAAATTGTCCTATCCTCTGAATCACGCCTTAGTCACCTGTCTGTGTGCCAAGACCATCCAGTCTCCTCTCTGGGGAAACAGCAAACTCACTAGTTTAGACAACAAGATTAACCAAAAGGACAGGTGAGGCAACCAGTGTGTTTGTTCCAACTTTGGTTGCCAACTAATTAAACCACCAATGCCTAGCAATGACCTGGAGGCTGCATTACATTAGTCACTTTTTTGCTGTTGCTTTTATTTTGCTTTTCAGCTTCAAACAGGAAGTTCTTGGCTACCAAATCTGAAGGAGCACTGACCGAAGATTAGAGACAGCTGTTGTCAGCTCCAAGGCCCTGTACTGCCAGATCAAAGTGCTAAAGTCATGCAATATTAATAATGCCCTGTGGGAAGTCACAAGGGAACATCTTTCTTCAGAATGAACAAACAGGTCAGCCAATGCTTTTTGTTGGTCTGTTTCAAATGGATTCCGAAAATCTCAGCTCATGCTCTATAAACTTTGTGCAGGTATGTATTTCAGCAACAAACTCCTAACTTCATACTGAGAGCTCCACTCTTTAAGCAAGTTCCCTACTTCAGAATGAACTCAATTTTGTGGACCAAAATTCGTTGGGTAAATTCAGAGAAGCTGCAGAGTAATTAGCAGAGTTAGTCTATATTTAGACCAGGGCAGCTTCCCATTAGTCTCCAACCTCTCCAATGAGGAAACTAGAAAAAAAAGAGCCCGAGTGTTATGCTCTCAGTAACACTGGAGCAAATACAGAGTGACCCTGTTGACCACTATGAAGCTACTCAGAATTTACCCCAGTGTAAGTGAGAGAAAACTGTTACATTTCAGAATGGAGACTAAAAGGTGAGATCTGTGAAATGTTTATATGGCCTCAGGGTCCCTATCCTACCTAATCCTGATTCACAGAATTATTGAAAATGTCCCCTCTCTTCTCCTTCAAGTATGACTGGTCTGAATTACTGAGGAGCCCACATGTTGGTTTTCTCACACAAGTGAACACAGACAGGGAATGTGCTGTTGTCTTTCCTGTATTTGGCCATTTAAGTGGCAACAGCAGAAAGAGAATGCCAAAGAACTGTAAATGCTGTGATTGTTTCACAATAGCCAGGCAAAGCAATGATGATCAAAATCTTGCAGAGATGTGGTAATAATAAAACCATCTAAAACATAGGACTTGAAAAATTGGACTCTGCTATGGTGTTTCATCTCAGCTTTTTTGATGAAGAATTTCAGGCTCAAGCAATGTCAAACAGTACATCCTCCTTATATGTGATCCTCAGGGTAGCTCCCTTACCAGGTTAGTTACAGGTCCTCTTGCTTCATCTGTCAGAAATGCTGACATACTTTCTTCCTGCTTGTCTGAGAAATAAACTTGAACTTCTTATTGCCCACTGGACCAGGGTTGCTGCCCAGTCTGAAATAGGCACCGGATTTACCAGCTTCAGGACTCATTTGTGCCTCTAACTCAAAGAAAAACACATTGCCAAATGAGGATATTCAAGTGCTTCATCAGCTATGTGGAAGCACTGTCATTAGGCACTCCACTGTCCATTAGATAAAAAGGTCCGATTTCCCTTTCACCCAGACTGATGCACACTTGTAGCTCCCATTATTGTTGCGAGGAGTAACATAATGCATCCAAATCAAACTCTGACTCACACAGGGTTTGCCTCAAAGAGCTATTGCTTCATGTGAGGATATCAAAAACATTACAAACATTAATGAATTAAGCCTCACAACACTCCTGTGAAGTAAAGAAGATTATTAGCTCCATTTTAAAGTGGGGAAACTGAGGCATGAAAAGTTTAAGTGACTTGCACATGGTAACATAAAGCCAGGAACATGGCCCAGGAGTGGAGACTCTTAGTCCCTTGCTTTAACCAACACCTATGCTGTCTTCGTAATACGCTGCTCCTCATGTCCCAATAATAACTCTCAAAATGAAGATGCTATTAGACCTATACATTTACCAGGAGTTCTTTCTGTGTGATAAGATTACTCCTAAGTAGTTAATTGTATCAGTGCAATCAGAGACGCACTTTTCCAGAGTAGGGAAAAGACATAATTTATTCTGTGCTTTCCAGCAAGATGAAAGTAATTACAATTCATCCTCCATACTCATACAACTAAGCATCTATTAATTTTTGTCAAGCACAACTGAGAAAGCAGGGCCTGGATTCGAAGGCTCACACTGCAATCATTTGGTATCATAGCGGATGACTATACACCATACCTGACCTGATTAGCATTCAGCTCTACAGCTATTCCTAATCTAATCAGGCTATAAATAAAATGCATTTGATTATTTTAGCTAAACTATTCAGGGCCAGAAGCTTACATCACAGGGCTCACCATCATCCAGGAAATCTGTACACTGGGACAAGGCATTCAGATGTATCCAGCTTCATAGTCATTTTTTCTATCTTCTTGGAGCACTAGCGCTGCATGTGGTTGTGATTTGGAATTAGTCTTGTGTCTCTAACACAGTCATCCCAAAGAGCACTGGAGTGATGCATTATTTATTTTTTAGGGTAAAGAGAGTTAGATTTTTAAATATTTCCACAGTTTAAAGGTAAAGGATGATGAAAGGGTAGATGGCATAGGGAACATTTCCCTCTCTGCCTGTCTAGTTAGGCATTTATACCACACCCATCAACATGAATGTGTTGTGTGGTGAATCATGTTTACCACCACGATTAACATTTAAAGAACTGAGCCTTTGATGAGCTCTCTTCATACTTTTCATTCTGGGAAAGTTCCCTAGATTCTTTCTGCAGGAAACACTGCACTGTAAATTAACTCAGTTTTCCTTCCATCCATTCCACACAGTGTCTCTTGTGCAGGGAATTTCACTTCACAAAACCTGCAGTTGCAAATGAAAGCTACCGTGTACTGGTTCAGAACAAACTGCACAGTGCCACAGTCCAACATGTAGTCTGAAACACTGCTCATTATCAGTGCTACAGTCACTAGTGTGGGGAGAGTGACTGCTATTCCAGTGAAGGTGAGTTCCTCATCCCTTCCCTTGTGTGTGTGTGTGTCTGCGTGTGTAAAAACCTTGTCAGTAGTTTCACACAGCCGAAAGCACTGTGAATATCTATCTGTACATTAGCGGTGGTTCCCTCTCCCTATGAAATTGGGGCCTTGAATCCCATCATCCTGCTGACATCACATCAGTTTTTGTTTCAATAGGAATTACAACAGCCCAATGAAACTAAGGGGGAAAATACCATACTTAGAAATAAATCTCAATAAAGTCCAATACCTTCTTCATTTAGCTCCAACAGGCTATCAACAAGGGAACAGGCAATTCTATGATGTCAAAGACTCAAACAGCCTCTCCTACTTTGCTGGAAGATGGGACAGCCAAGGGCATGAATGAACTTTTCTTAAGTTACAACTGCCTAGTAGCAGGGAAAGACTAAGAGGAAACTATCTTCCATAACTAAGCCCTGGATTGACATGAGGAGAATCACAATTACACACATGTGCCCTCATACACACCCTTTTTTTGTCAATTGCCACAACAACAGATGCTGAGAGGATGTATTTGGCCATCCTACCCACCAGCCCAACATTTTCTAAGTCAGGAATTGGATTGTTTCAGTGCAGTCTGTTGCAGTGGGATTTTACCTCACTCTATATTTGGGGCCAAATACTGCTCTCTTTGAATTCATTGGAGATATTTCAGTTTTTACACTGGTGCCAAAGAGAGGACACTCTGGTCCTTGGTCATTGAGAGGCTTCAAAGCTGCACAAACTGAGTATCAGCACTGGGACCAATACCATACATCCTTACACTCAGACACCAGCAAAAAAGAATGAGGCCTGGTCTACACTACCCGCCTGAATCGGCGGGTAGAAATCGACCTCTCGGGGATCGATTTATCGCGTCCCGTCAGGACGTGACAATCGATCCCCAAATCGACGCTCTTACTCCACCAGCGAAGGTGGGAGTAAGAGCCGTCGACGGGAAGCCGCGGAGGTCGATTTTGCCGCCGTCCTCACAGCGGGGTAAGTCGGCTGCGATACGTCGAATTCAGCTTCGCTATTCGCGTAGCTGAATTTGCGTATCTTAAATCGACCCCCCCCGTAGTGTAGATGTAGCCTGAGACACAGAGGCAGTTTAGAGAAGTTATCCAGTCTGCTTTAGTGCTCATGGATAACCCTCAAACAGTTGGCTTTATCAGCCCACTTTGGTGGAGGTGGGGCTGGCCTGGCTTGACATGTTAGTTACATCATTCCTTTAGGGATCACCACACACACAAGATGATTCTATGGTGCTGTATGTGATGTTTGCCAAGCTACGTAAGCCCCTGTCTGATGTGGAGGTAACCCCCTCAAAAATAGATCCCTCCAAGAAGGCTTTACCTTCTTTAGTGCCTGACTGATTAAGTGATTATAAATAGCTCAAACTAATGAGACACAGATAGGAAATGACCTCCTCCAAGGAAACAGTGTCCCCATAACTTGATTCTCCTCTGCTGCCTAATAGGCTTGGTAACAGATTAGGGCATGTGGTCATTCTAAATTTGTTATGTGATGTAAACTGGCCAACTTAGGGCACAATGCCTAAGGAGGGGATAAGATAATTGCTTTAGACCAGTGATTCTTAACCTTTACTGCAGCCTGCAACCCTTTGGTTCTCAAAATATGTTCTCGCACCCCTTATCAAAAATCGTTGAAGTAAGTCAGTTCTTTAAACCTAGATATATCATAACTATAGAATGAAAGAGATAGAATTATATATTTATTTTAATTTCGCAGTAAAATTAAGAATACATGAAAAATCACACACTTTTTTCAAATTTACCGGCTCAGTGACTCTTCTGCTGTTGTTTTTGTTCAATGATGTTCGAGAAACGAGGAACTTTTTTTGAAATAGCCACACGAATGTCATCACTCGCATTTAGGCAGTCTCTGGCCTTTGTTTTGATGTGTATTTTGTAGCGAGATAATTTCACTACAATTAGCTTAAAAACTTGAAAATAATTTTTTGTTTATATATTACAGTAATCGTTAAAAATGTAGAATGTTAATAAATACATAGGTTTGATGAAACAAAGTAGTTGTACTTACGTGCCTGTGCTTAATTTGTGTTTTCGATGATTTACCTTCTAAAAAAACCTGGCATGTCTCGCACCCCTAGAAAGGGCATCTCGCACCCCCGGGGGGGTTGCACCCCAGGTTAAGAACCACTGCTTTAGATTGACACGTGTTTCAATCTGATTCTTTCTTCAGCATCACGAACTTAGAAAATTACTGTCAGTTCATTTTCTTAAAAGAAAAAAATAATCACTGCTCTAGAGGTGCCCTTTGAAGTATGGCAGCTGTAGGCAATTGGCCTGTTTCCTTTTCCACTTGCCTTGTGCATCACGGCAATAGCACATTTCAATCCCATGGGATCTAGTTATTATTCACTAGTAAACCTTCCTACCTCTACATTGGAAAATGTGCTAACTGTAATAGAGGTCTAGGCTCAGAAGTTATATGGCTTTTATTTGTCTTACTTTAATGCCAAAATAAAGATTTGTGGTAACCCATGGTTATAAAAAATGCCTTTAATAGTTTGTATTTTTGCCTTCTTGTACGTCCAGGTCAAACATTGTCTAAGTTTCTATCCTCCAGCCAAGATCTATGGACGAGATAGGGGTTCTGGAGGCTGGCAATGAACTAAGTGGGTTAGTTACAAAATAACTGGCTGACAATGTGCCAGGGTTCATGCACATAAGTGAACGGACCTGCCAGGAGAAACAGCTTCTGCATCCCACTGATTCCTTAAAAATAGCCATCCCTCTCCCTCCTCAAAACCCTGCCTGGAACACTAGATTGAAACCCTTTGAACTGGGCCATCCCTCTGACCACTGGGCTGAGTGCAACACCCAGCAAAACATATGCAAGGGAAAAGATCCCTTACAACACTGCATCCGAAGAAGTGGGTATTCACCCACGAAAGCTCATGCTCTAATACATCTGTTAGTCTATAAGGTTCCACAGGACTCTTTGCTGCTTTTACAGATCCAGACTAACACGGCTACCCCTTTGATACTTACAACACTGTGTATCTCCATTGACTTCAGTGAAATTATTCCTTGTTTATACCAGCGTGAGATGAGACCCTGGTCCTTATATGTGAAAAATGAAAAGAAAGATAGAAAGTTAATTTTAATTACTTTGTGCTGGTGGCAGACAGATTTATAGGGTGACAACATTTGGTTGACTGAATTATTTTTATTACTTTAGAGAACACTATGATCTGACCTTGGTAATAATTTATGCAATAATATTCACTGTCGCACTTCTTGTATGCTAGTTGTTTTAAAGATAGGTAAATAAAAAAGGGCTTCAGGATCAAACTATCCTATGTAGAGTGTATCGTTTAACTAAATTAGAAGATAGCTTACTTTAACCCATGGCTCCTTTATTCTTATGGTCTGTGAAAGCGGAGACCTGTTAAACATTAGTTGAGCTACCCTGGCATTATACTGGAGTAATGCAGCAGTGAATTAGGCACTTTTATAAAAAAATAATCGCTTCTTTTTAAAATGGTGTAGGGGACAGTAATGGGGTCTAAATGTAATGCAAATTGGCATTTTTGCTAAAAATAAAAATAGATTAGTCTGAAAAATGTAAAACAAATATTCATGCATATATTTATGTGCACTAAGTGCACATAAATGTGTTTGAATTTATATGTAACATCAGTACCAGATAAAAGACAGTTGCAAAAAATATATTATAGGTCTATTCCTTTACAAGTGTTCCTTTATGAGAGATCTGTAATATAATATTTTCTTATATACCTTTCATCTGAAGGATCCTAAAATATACTTAATATAATATATAAATATACACATGTATCTTTTCATTCATCTGTGAAATGCAGCCACCCTTAGAGTAAAATGTATTAGTTGTTAAATAGAACAAAGCAACGCTATCCAACCGTGTAAGTCAGGAAGCGAAGACTATTATAGCCAATTGAAACTTCAGGGGGTATTTCAGATAGAATGTAATCATCCAAATTGGAATTCAGCCAGGAAGCAATATTACAGCATTTTTCACAATTATGTATTTAAAATTAAAAATAAATATAACAAGTGAGCAGTTAAAAAAAAGTGGTATAATTACTTAAATAGTGTAGTGCACTAGCAAGTATTGGAAGAACTTTCACCTAGTTACATATTATCTCTTGCTCATACCCAGATCTACACATACATACACAGGTATTTCGATCATTCTGTACTGCTGTGCAATCAGAAATGTACAGTACATTGGAAAGGTGCATAATAACAAAGTTATGTCAGAAAAGCAAATAAAATGTTTATGATGTACCTTTTGTGAACTGTCATAATATGGGAGTGTAAGGCGAAATTAATAAAGGTAGGACAAAAACCACGGGACAGGTGGATAGAAAGAGAAGAGAAATTGATATGAGGCATGCAGCAGGGAAGTAAATGTAACAATAACCAAGTAATATATTGATTAATATTCCAAAGTACACCTCTACCTCGATATAACGCTGTCCTTGGGAGCCAAAAAATCTTACCGCGTTATAGGTGAAACTGCGTTATATCGAACTTGCTTTGATCCACCGGAGTGCGCAGCCCCGCCCCCCTGGAGCGCTGCTTGACCGCATTATATCCAAATTCGTGTTATATCGGGTCACGTTATATCGAGGTAGAGGTGTACATTCATTAAAGCTATAGTTCTATTGTAGAGTTCTGGAGATTGGAGCTTTACTCTTGTGATTTAAATTATCACCAGAATCTGTCACGGGAATGGCAGACTCATTATATGCAGTTGGAGTTTTGTGATTCCTGGTTTTTCAGGTGCACGTTGAAATTTCTTAGTTGTAATACAGTACAGTTTAGTCTGATTAATTTTTATATAAGACCATAACTATAGCATTATCAATAGCAAAACTTTTAATTTTGCTTCCACTTGTAAATGTGTTACAAATGAGCTTTAAAGACTAGTCCCCAGTATTCATAGATTCATAAATTCCAAGGCCATAAGGAACCACTATGATCGTCTAATCTGACCTCCTTCATAACACAGGCCATGGAACTTCCCTGAATGAATTCCTGTTGAACTAGATTACCGTAAATCTTCTAGAAAAACATCCAGCCTTGATTTAAAAATTGACAGTGATTTTCTACTACATAGAAGAGCCCATTATAAACTGTGATCAAGTCATCCTTTAACCTTCTCTGTATTAAGCTAAATATATTGATCCCCTTCAGTCTCTCAACATAAAGTATCTTTTTCAATCCCTTAATCATTCTTGTGGCTCTTCTCTGAAACCTGTCACTATGAGATACACAAAACAAACAAACAAAAAATAAGTATTGTACTGACATTTTGGTTTGCAGAACATTAGAAGCACTTTCCATCTAGCATAAAACTGAATTATATTTAAAAGAAAAAGGAGTCCTTGTGGCACCTTAGAGACTAACAAATTTATTTGAGCATAAGCTTTGGTGGATTTTAGGCCACAAAAGCTTATGCCCAAATAAATTTGTTAGTCTCTAAGGTGCCACAAGGACTCCTCTTTCTTTTTGCTGATACAGACTAACATGGCTGCTACTCTGAATTATATTTGTAATTCCCAGCATGAATTTGCTCAGATTTGTTAGCAGTGAACAAGACATTATACCACCTGATAGCAATCTGGGAGTCTCAGTCCGTGTTTTATGAGACAGACATCCAAAGTACAATAAGCACTGTCACAATATCACTGCCCTATGGAGGGTTCAGTGACTACATTAGGCATGAAGACTGACTTACCCTGTCACCAGCAGAGGTCGTCTCTGGTTGAGGTACATGAACACAGAGGTATGGGGGTAGCTTGCACTGCTACAGCCTGTGCTGCACCTGTGTTGTAGGTAAATAAAGGTCTTCATTTTCCAGGGCTGACAATCTGACCCCTTTCATGAGCATTATATTTCACTTTAAGAAAATGTAAGCAGTGATTACTACCGATGCAGATGTATATTTAAATAACCTCCTATGCACAGTGAGAATTGTACATGGTTCTGAGCAGATGACACTATAACAAGCTGTTACAAAGCCAACTATGTCCCGGAGATAATTAAAACAATATATGTGCCTGTTTAATATACAGTTTCAGGTCATTATGAACCAATGCTATAAAGCGCTGCATAAATATAAATGAAACCTCCATGTAAAGTGTCACTTGGTACCACAATGCCTGCTAATAGCTAGGCGGTTTACTAAACTGACAGGAATGTAATTCCTACAACCTTTAGCCCACTAATTTTGAGAAGGAAAACTCTCTGGAAAACAATTTGTGATATTTTCAAAAATCTGCTAATCATACAGATTCCTCTGAAAACTAGGCAGGTCAGCAGGAGCAGCAAGGTAAAGTACAGAGACCATTCATGCTTTTCATGGATACGTCCCATTTTGTTAATAAGAATTCTCCAATAAGAACAGTAATAATAGGCTTGTCATTGTTTTTGCAGCTTGCAAGGAGAGCTCCACATTAACCCTGGGCCAATAAGCTCCAGCAGTCATCAGCCCCTAGACAGTTCCCTTCCATGTTGCGTAGCATCTACCCCAAGTCACAGAGCAGCAGCACACTTATTATCTTTGTATGTTTCTTCTCGGCCAACGCTAAAAAGCATCGGTGTCGTTTACCGAGCTGTTCGACAGAGACAATTCTGGGGCCACAAAACTAGACAAGTTTCAGAAGCTTTCATCCTTCCGTGCAAACACTATAGCTAACCCTCTCTCCTGCCCACTAACCCGCATCAGGAGATGCTTCACTGCTACCCTGTGGGTGGCTTATTCAATTCACTCTCTTTGGAGCTAGTAATGCTCTACAGACAAAAGGCAGGAGCTGTAATGTGAAATTGGAACTGCCTTTGGAGAATGGCACTGGAAACCGCCTGGGCCATTGCTGGCTGAAAAGAGGCTCCAGGGTCCCAACAGCAGAAAGATCACCCGGAGCAGGAGCCCCATGCTGCTGCAAACCACACACAACCTCCACTCAACTGCTGGACTTGGTGTCAGCTGGAGAGGCCCTGAAAGTGAATAGGAATGTCCCAGAAGAATGTGGGGACATATACTGACTGGGATTCGACTCCGATTCAGTGCCTTACCCAGGCAGCCTCCACCAGCAGAGCTCCTATGGACCTGTGGTTGGAATTTGAAGCTGATCCCTTTAGAAGAGGGTGGAAGTGGTACAAGTGCCTTGATGAACTGCCTATCAGGTTCAGGGGGTGGATGCAGCTTGTATCAGGGCCATCTGCTTCCTGACACCTGGTAATTATTTATATGTGGCTGTGGGTTCAATCGCTTTTATTGAAATAATACAAGACATACAGTGAGAAACTGAGCCATGATTTACTGGAGACACCGGCTGCTATCCAAAACCTCCTCCCTTTCCTAAAGGAAAAGTGCCAGGGCAGGGGCTGGAGTTCTTTGGAAAAGCCTGAGAAACTTTCTGCATCAACAGCTTATGACATATTAATTTTACTCCAGCGGTGTCCCAGTCTTGTTGCTGTACAGGTGCTACAGGTCATAGGTACAACTGTAGCGGGAGATTGATTGCCAATCAGTCAAGTTGGCTGGAAGAAACAAACACCTCCCTCTGCTCTCTCAGGCACTGGTACCACAACAACTTACATTTCAGACCATAAAGCAATAAGAAAAACATTTACAAAGTCAATAAATCAGCAAGGGAAAAGCTGTTCAGGATGACAGAGATGGGCTGTTCAACTGCAACAAAGCAGCATGCTCAGCAGGAGAGAGCTGAGGTGCATAAATGGATGGTGTCCTGTTATACTACAGTAAGCTTCTAGAGATTACTGCTTCAGTATCATTCGGGACTAATGTCAGCACAGAATGAAAACAAAAGCACAATGGTCATAATCATTTTAAAAGAAAAATGATGTTTACATGCGATCTCCAGCCAGCCATTGGTTTCTATTGTGCCTACCAATATCTGACTTTTCTATTACAAAATCTAAATTGGCAGCATGGCAATTTGAAAGTAGGATGATAGCAATACCACCATCTTCTCAGAGTGCTCCTGCCAGCATGGCCTGCTGACTGGCTAAATCCTGAATAGGTTACGAGTACTGCAAACGTGACAGCCTGATAAAGCCCAATCTTGCCCACCTCCAAACTGTGACCGAGGAGGTAAATCAGGAAGAGGCTACACACATCGAGTGAGCCACCCCGATCCCTCACTGCAATGGGGCAGCTTTGCTCCACTTCCATGATGCAAAGATGCCCTAAAACCGGTAAGGCTGGTCAGGGAAGTTTCCCTAGTTAGCACAGCACAGGAGGCATGGCCAGGGTACAGAGAGCATGACCTTAGTACCCCTATATGCTTGCTGCTGTAATAGCCTCCTTTGGGCTAGTAGCATCCTATGCAAATTAGATCAGCATCAATGCTGCTCTGATTTGTGCACTAGGACAGCCCCAGGATTGGGAAAGCATAATTGTGTTTAAAATCAACCTCTGCATCCCAACCCCATCTCAGCCAGGTGGTGTTTGGGGGTGGATTACATTGAGGCTACATTTCAGATTTTGGGTGTGAGGCCAAACCAGAGACAGAGTGGACCTGACAGCATCAAAATTTCATGGGTCATTCATGTTAGATTTCAGCACAAAATGGCATCTCCTGAGATCAGCTGATTTTTCATAATACTTTAAAAATTCTGGAGCTAAAAGTGCCATCGTGATCAAACTCCATTAAAATAGGATAATAGGACAGGAGAGGAGAAGTATGGTAAGCAGGACCATGAAACATCAGATGGGAAAACATATATGTTTGCACAGAAAACACAGTCTAACCTTGCTGTATTTTATTCTGATACTTTGCTTTCCCACAGGTCACATCAATGCCACAGTCTCAGAAGGAGTCATTAATAACACCCCTCCTGGCTTTGTCCAAGGCCACCATACTGTACTAAATCATCTCCCAGTGTCTTATCTTGGATTGCTTTTTAATGTAGAGCTCATATTGAAACCACAATGACCTCAGACAATGATTCTCACTTTTCATTGTTATATACTTAAGACATGCAGCTCCTAGCCGAACCCTTTGGAATTGGTGTAACCGATGGTATTGCTGCTGCTTCATACAGACTTCAGTGCAACCACCCGAGAATGCCTCCTGGCACCTAGTGTTTGGCTTCCATCGTTGCATTCTATTACATATTATGGGGCACAATCATTGCATAGGAAATCTCCAGCATGGATTGGGGAGGAGAATGTTTGCCCATCTCTTATATCTGCTATTACTGGGACAAGAATTCTGAAGTTTTGTCACTGGAGTAACAAAAGCATGAGTGTTTTTCTCTCACTCTCTCTTTCACACACACACACACACACACACACACACACGAAAGGTGAAAATGACTTCAAACCTCTGGAAGAGAAACAAAAAGTTTTTCTTAAAGATAGGAATAAGATTTTTGTTTGCTCCGTGCCTAAAGAAAAGGGGGAGTTGTGATCTTGTGGATATAGAACCAGGTTGTCAGGAATGAGGACTTGAAACTGCATCTGCCTCGTCCCCAGGAGCCTATGAGCATAGCTGAGCCACCACAAAAGTCAGCAAACTTGCTCTTAAGCCCAAGAGCAACAAATGATCTCTGGCTGCTCTACACACATACCCACAACTGCTCTGAACCTTGTTCCAGCCCTGATCCTGCCTTGTTCCCAGCTTTGCTCCTGTCCTGCCCAGTCCGTTCCAGCACTGGTTTTCTGACTTGGCTCTGGGTACTGGCTTCTTGATTCTGGCTCTGACCCCTGGCTCCAGCTCCTGGCTCAAACTACTAGGACTGGCCACTCACATCCCAGTTCATGACACAGGCTAAGAAGCAGAAGATGGTGGTGCTATCTCAAACTCTGGCACAGACTGGTTGTACAATACAGGACAAGTTGCTTAACTTCCCTATGCCTCTATTTCAATAAAATAGTGATGATGATAACAACACTTCTAAATAGTGCTGACAGGCTTAATACCTTTGTCTGGATAACACCATCCATTGCTACATTGCATTAGATTTAAAAATAAATTCTTCAGAACATAAACCAACCACTAGCCGACAAGGTGAAGAAGAAATTTCCTCTTTGAATAGAGTCATAGAATATATAGAATATCAGGGTTGGAAGGGACCTCAGGAGGCCATTTAGTCCAACCCCCTTCTCAAAGCAGGACCAATTCCCAACTAAATCATCCCAGTCAGGGCTTTGTCAAGCCTGACCTTAAAAACCTCTAAGGAAGGAGATTCCACCACCTCCCTAGGTAACCCATTCCAGTGCTTCACCACCCTCCTAGTGAAGTTTTTCCTAATATCCAACCTAAACCTCCCGCACTGCAACTTGAGACCATTACTCCTTGTTCTGTCATCTGGTACCACTGAGAACAGCCTAGCTCCATCCTCTTTGGAACCCCCTTTCAGGTAGTTGAAAGCAGCTATCAAATCCCCCCTCATTCTTCTCTTCTGCAGACTAAACAATCCCAGTTCCCTCAGCCTCTCCTCATAAGTCATGTGCTCCAGCCCCCTAATCATTTTTGTTGCCCTCCGCTGGACTTTTTCCAATTTTTCAACATCTTTCTTGTAGTGTGGGGCCCAAAACTGGACACACTACTCCAGATGAGGCCTCACCAATGCCGAATAGAGGGGAATGATCATGTCCCTCAAGCTGCTGGCAATGCTCCTACTTATACAGTCCAAAATGCTGTTAGAATATTCCATAAGTGGAGTTTCTTGTACTCTCCTCTGAGGCATTTCGTACTGAATACTGTCAAAGATAGGACCACTGGTCTGAGTCTGTGTTGCAACCTCTATGTTCTCCTGCACTAATTGAAGGTAGTTAAAAAAAAAAGTTTAATCATTATTATTTTACGTCTTAAAATAAAACAAGTCTTGAGACTTAATAGTCATCCCTTAATCTTTATAATCTAACCACTCACAACAAAGCATTTAAAAGAAGCCATCTTTGTAAATTATAACTTTGTCCATACCCAATAAATTTGAAAGTTCATATGGTGAGAAAAACTTTACACCAGGAATTCACTTAGAAATGTGTTTGAAAATAAAGTTTGTTTAACACTGGAATTTGAGACTGCTACTTGTGGTGACCAAGGGTTTGGTGCCTAAAGTAGGACACTGGAAGTCCGTTCCTTTCCTCTTTTAATGCTGATTAAACATCAAAACATCTTTATGGATGACATCTTGATAGTGTTTCCTGTTTATCAATTAATGTGTAATTGTAGTTTAGGCTATTCATTAGCCCAGGATACATTTATTTCAGAATTGTTATACTAGTATGTCAAATGACTGAATATTTATGAGATATAGTTGGATTCAAACCAAACAGCTAAATGAAAGAAAAAATTCAAATGCCCATGTTTATTATAGCCAGATTGTGAGTTCTAAAGCAGTAACAAATCAGAATGCAGAGATTTTCATACTGTAGAATTACTGAAAATAACCATGTAGTTATGAGTTAGAGGCTCTATAGCATCCTTGTGCTGTAACTGATTGAGGCAATTCCATTTTCGTATAATTAAAGATGTGCTTCATGTTTACACCAGTACATTTTTCTTTCTGATGTTAAATCAATCAGTAGATTATCTGCCTAATTTTCATCCCTCCATTAACTACAACTGTGGACACAGAATGTAATTCTGAGGCAACTGAAGAAATATGGTTCTGGATCTGAGGGTCACCATAGGAATTAGTTAATGGAAACCCCTTCTCCCTGGCCTTTTCACTAAGATCAAGTGTGGACAGACACTCTTTTCTTAACCTGTGTACTATATAATTATTTTTAACATTAGCTTTAATATTTTTTTTAATATCTACAAGGTATTCTAGAGGGCAACTATCCTGCTCCAAGATACACTCAATGATCTTGTCCGTTCCCATCGCTAACTAAATTATGTGCCTAATTACACTTTGTACCTAGAGCAGTGATTCCTAATCCTGTGAGGCAACTATGCCAGTTTTCCAATCTATAATCCTTGCCATATCTGCCAATAATCTTCCCCTCACTTCTCCCATGTACACCCAGCAATATCTTCTCCTGTTGTCTGTAACCAGAGACAATCCTCCCCCTCCTTCCTTGGATGATGAATTTTGTACTGAGCCCCAGAGCAATAACATTGCCTGTTTGCTATTCAGTGATGTGCTCAAAGTCCCAGTCTTGCAAGATCAGGAGCACTGTGAGATATGAAGCTCCATTTCAGGTTCAACTGAGATAGCACACGTAAGTGGCTTGGTACTGATACAGGGAGTTGGGTTGCAGTGGGATCCACCAGACAAAGGGAAAATGGTTAGATAAAGTGAAAGCTTGAGGTCCCAGAACTGGTGAGCATATTGCTAACAGCAGAAGATCTAGGAAATATTTGCCAAATATTTGAGGCATATGCATTGGAGAACAATTGTGGGTATATCTTTGTGGGTGTTAGAAGAGATGGGAAATTCCTTGTGTTTTGGTGGCCTTTACTGTTGCAACAAACACTCTCAGAAATGAGGCATTTTTCTCAACCCTCACAGACAAAAACTAGTAAAAATGAAATAACCGAAAGCCTAAATTGCTTGTGACAACAACAGGGAATTACAAGTATATGATTTTTCCCTGAGATTACAAAGGCATTTTTTGTTCAGTCCGATAAACCTTTAAGTCTAGTAGGCAAACTCTTAAAGATGAGAAATGTGGCTCTGTTCCACAAAATACTAAGGAGCTAATACTTGCCTTTTTCATGCCAACTCTCACAACAATGACTAAAGTCAGCACAATACGCACTGGACTCTTGTCCTGTGGGATAACAGGGGATATACACAAAGAATATGTAGCATACGTTGCTATGACTGGAGTATGACTATGGAAAGGTTACAGCCACTTAGTCCACAATCACAATAACTGGCGGGTCTTTCCTGAGTGTCTTTTGGAACCAGATGCAGAAGGGAGAGTTGTGTGGAGGTGTGAGCTGGAATTGGAAGAAGGGGAGCACTTAAGACAGAAGGATTGGTGAAATCAAGTGGATAAACCCAAGTGCTGTTGAACCAGATAGCTTCTTAAAATGAATGAAGTGTTTGAGTTTCTGCAGCTCTATTGGAGCCAAAGGGCCTGATTTTATCCAATTTTCACTGGTTTTACAACATTGTGTAACTTTATTGACTTCAGTGGAGTTATTCCTGATTTACACTGTTAATTAGTGTTAAAGGTGTTTTATATTATCTTATTGGAAGCCTATAACTTAATGAACTAAAGGCTAAATTCTACCCTAACCTACTTTCCATGAATGCAGCCTGGGATGCAAGTTAATGTCAAATTTGGTTCAATGACTCACTGTTAAAGGAAAGAGGCTCATTTGCGGGAGGCAGCATAGCCTAGTGGACTGCACATGGGACTAGGACTTCAGGAGCCCTGGGTCCAAATCCTAGCTCTTCCCCTTAACCTACTGGGTGAACTTGGCCAAGCCACTTCCCTCCTAGTGCCTTGCTTTCCCCTTTTGTAAAATGGGGATGATGACACTGACCTCCTTTGTAAAGTGCTTTGAGATCTGAAGATGTATAAGGCTATATATTACTAAATGAAAATACTGTAACTACCCAAGTGTCTTGTCCTACCATGCTTTGATTCTTGTGTGAAACTGAAGACCTAATGTCATTTGGGATTTATTTATTAATTAAGGGTTGGGGCCTGAATCAAACCTCCAGATACGAATACTATCAAAACTTCTGGACCTTTGAGTCAGGATCCAAATATGAATTTTATGGCTACTCCATAATGGATCAAATAAATACACTGGATCTCAACAACCTCAAACCTTGGAGAAACTCAGGTCCATTTTTAAATCAACTTCATAATCATAACAAATATGCAGCACTTACACAACACTTTTCCTTTGTAGATTTCAAAGCTCTTTACAAAGATGGGTTAGTATCATGATCTCTATTGAGAGATGGGGGAAACTGAGGCACAAAGTGGTTAAGAGATTCCTAAGGTCACACAGGCAGGCAGTGGAAGAGTCAGGAATAGAATCCAGACATTCCAGTTCCTAGTTTAGTGTTCTACCCACTGAAACACAATGTTCCTTTTAAACAAAAACATGGGTTTGGGAACACTCACTAAAAGATCAATTAGCATGCACATCCTCTACCTAATTCCCCACACATGATTACACTCTATACATCTAACTGATAAGATTGATACACTGAAAATATCCTGGCTGATTACATAATTTAATTCCCAAACATTTGACTTTGCAAATCCTCTTTTGACATCCCAGAGCATTGCACCTGTGTATTCCTAAAGGGACAGAGAACGTGGAAAGCAGAGATTTCAGTACACCTCATCAGTCTGTGACAACCTAGGGATCTTAGGTTGAATGAAGGTTAATAAGAATTTGACTATAAACAAGAGCCATGTCAAAGGGTCACATTGAGGCGAGTCTCTGAAAGAGCTGACTATATCATCATCAAGATCTCTTCCCATACTCCTGACCAGGACTTTGAATTAGAGACAGCCCTAAGGAATCCAGCCCAGTGTTTACACAAACAACAACGCTTATTGTTAAAAGACACTTCTGAACTGTGTGTGTAATCAGCACTACAGGCATGCAGAAATCCAGCCAGGATAGATGAATTGAGAAAAGCTATTAGTTCTTGGTCTTTCATACTAAGCATTATTGTATTAATTCAAGGTGCTCTGTGGTCAGGAATACAATGTGTACTTCACCTGACCCTGTTTGTTTGGGGTTTTTTCCTTTCTTTTCATGTCAGGCATTCTAGCCAAAGCTTTGCACAACATCAAAACAATATTTCCATATCCCACAGTATTTCTCACCAGTTTGGTAAATATTTGTTGGCTGAACATGACAGAGTATTGATGTAACACATGCTAAACACAACATCCTTGGCTAGAACTTAGGACAGTGATCAATTATCAGTAGCTGCTAACCAGGGCTGGCTCCAGGCACCAGCCGAGCAAGCTCATGCTTGGGGCAGCAGATTCTACGGGGCGGCATTCCGCCCAATCCTAGGGCGGCATGGACGCTTTGTTTGTTTGTTTGTTTTGTTCGCCGATCCGGACGCCCTGTAGGGGGCGGCGGCGCGGAGGAGGGGAGCGCCCTGCTGGGAACGGGCTGCATGCTCCGTCTGCCCCAGCCGGTGCCAGGTCTGTAGCAAGCCTGGCAGGGCAGCCCGCGTCCTTCCCTCCCCGCCAACCGGAGCGGCGCGGAGACCTCCCGGCTGGCGGTGCGGCGGTTGGGGCCGTATGGCAAGCGCCCCGCTGAAGCCCTGGTCGCTCCCACCCCCCCTAGCCGGGGCACGTCTGCAGTGCAGGGAGTCCCCCTGCACCCTGGCTTCAGACGCCCAACAGGTTTTTTTTTTCCTGCTTTGCTGCTCCGGCCACGGCGCAGGTTTTTTTTTTTTTTTTGCTTGGGGTGGCAAAAAAGCCAGAGCCGGCCCTGCTGCTAACACACAGATGTCAGGCCTTGAAGGTTAACAGCTACAAAGAGTGTGCTGCTGAGTGAATGTGGATTGTTGCAAGTGTCTCCGATTTTCAAACTGTAAACTTTATATAATAAAAATGGCTGAGGAAAATAGCTGACCTTTATTTGGGAGATCTGAACTAAAACTTTTGGCCAAAATAATAGTGATTTAGAAAAATCAAATCGGTTTATGGCTACAAATTTTAAAAATATTTTCGCATGCCGGTGTGGCACATGCTAGATCAGCAATTGTAAACGGGCACTGGCATGCTCTGTGAGAAGGAACTTCAAAGCAAATTGACTACTGTCCCCCAAATTGTTAGCACGGAAATGACAGAAGAATATGGTTTAGATGGAAGTGTTGTGGTCATCTATTTAATCCACCCTGTGTATTTACAATGTAATTAAATGTCTAATAGCACTTCTAAATGTAGTGGGTGCATTTAAAGACCCCGTGGATAAAATCCTGCATTATATTGTACAGGAGCATCAGGCCCTAGGTGTCAAGTTAGCCTAGCCCCCACCCCAAAATGGAGCTACTCAGAATTACTGGGCATTTTTTGGCCACACTGTCATCATCATCAAATACTGGGGTAGAGCCCACCCTGCTTCAGGTCAGATCATGCCAAATAGGCAGAAATATGTGTTCAGGGCTGTATGGAACCACATTATCCCATTGCTTCTTCATCCCCCCATATCATACAGAGGGAATATGCACTTTGTGCCAGCCCCAGGCCGGCTCCAGGCACCAGCCCACCAAGCTGGTGCTTGGGGCGGCACCTGGAGGGGGGCGGCGCGGCGCTGCCTCTGGCCGGCGGGGAGAGCGGAGCCCCGGCGGGGCTCTCCACCCTCCCCCGGCGCAGCCTCTGGCTGCCGCGGAGAGCGGAGCCCCGGCGGGGCTCTCCGCCCTCCCCTGCCGCGGGGGGGGGGGCGCCGGCGGGAGGCTTTTTTGCCTGGGGCGGCAAAAAAGCCAGAGCCGGCCCTGGCCAGCCCTTTGGTTGGTGCAGCCCGCTTCCTCCAGTGCACCTTCATAGTACATGGTACAGAGGCATACTTCACAATACAGAGGCAGATGCAACAGGACTATGGTGCCTTGCACTCCCAGGGATACTATAAGGGACAGATTGCTATGGAGTTGGTCCTTGTGTCCCCAGTATTCAGGACTTCCAGAACGGCATGGGCCTGCCCCCACCAGTATGTCCTAACACACATGGTGCGTACGAGGTCATGCCACATAAAGGACATCCTTTTGCAGAGCACACCACACAGCCCCTGCCAGCGTCACCTCGCACATACAGTGCAAGCGAGGTCATGCTGATGGAACCAGAGTAGTGTGCTCAGCTAAATGGCATCCTCTGTGCACCCATGATGAGACCAGACAAAACCACGTCTAGTTTTATATCAGTACCAGACAGGGACAAACCATAGAAAAACAGGACGGTCCAGCTTAGAATCAGATGAATGGCCTGTCTATGTGCAAGGTGAATGCAGATGGAAAGAATGCTTCCCCACCCAACTACCCATGCTGGGGCCTGACAAAAATCTACTGTTAAAGGAGCACTACAGAGCAGGTTCTCCTCAAACTATCCTCTGAGCTAGCTTGCCCCACATCAGCAGGAATCCTTCACATTACTTCCCTGTTTCAGTACTTGCTCCTCCCCTGCTCGCAAATCCCCTCTCCCCCCTCCCCATGTGACTCAGTATAGAAAGGTCAGGGTTTTGATTTGTGCAATGCTTTTTCTTTTCCCTAAGACCAATTTCCTGAGGAATCTACCGTCCTGACATTCAGCCTAAAATCTTCCCACTCTGTTTTGAAGTACTAATATTGCCCCAGTACCCGAGCAGCTCACAATCTCTTCACATATTTAGCCTTGTAAGGTAAGGAAATGCGGTTATCCCCATTTTAAGGATGTCACAGAGAGACTACGGGTATGTCTGTACTTGGAGCTGCGATCTCCAGCTCAAGGAGACATACTTGCACAAGCTTGCTAAAAACAGTATTGTGGCCATGGTAGCAGGAGGGACTAGCTGCCCTGAGTACTAACCCATCTGGATCCCACAGGTACGTATGTGGGCAGCTAGCCCATGCTACCGTAGCTACACTTCCGTTTCCAGCATGCTAGCTTAATGACAGCTGTCAAGGCTGTATCCCTACTTTGAACTTTAGGGTACAAATGTAGGGGCCTGCATGAAAACTTCTAAGCTTATCTACCAGCTTAGCTCTGGTCCGCTACCACCATCTTAAGAATTCCCTCCCTGGGAAGCCTTGAGAAACCTTTCACCAATTCCCTGGTGAATACAGATCCAAACTCCTTGGATTTTAAACAAGGAGAAATTGACCCTTCCCCCCTCCTTCCTTTCACCAACTCCTGGTGAATACAGATCCAAACCCCCTTTGGATCTTAAAACAAGGAGAAATCAATCAGGTTTTTAAAAAGAAGGCTTTTAATTAAAGCAAAAGGTAAAAATCATCTCTGCAAAATCAGTATGGAAAATAACTTTACAGGGTAATCAAACTTAAAGAGCTCAGAGGAATCCCCTCTGTCTTAGGTTCAAAGTATAGCAAACAAGATAAGCACTTTAGTAAAAGGTACATTTACAAGTTGAGAAAACAAAGTAAATCTAAGACGCCTTGCCTGGCTTTTACTTACAATTTTGAAATAAGAGAGACTTGTTTAGAAAGATGGGGAGAACCTGGATTGATGTCTGGTCCCTCTCAGTCCCAAGAGCGAACAACCCCTTAAACAAAGGACACACACAAAAGCCTTCCCCCCCCCCAAGATTTGAAAAAATAACAGGAGTACTTGTGGCACCTTAGAGACTAACAAATTTATTAGAGCATAAGCTTTCGTGGGCTACAACCCACTTCTTCGGATGCATATAGAGTGAACCATATATTGAGGAGATATATATACACACACATACAGAGAGCATGAACAGGTGGGAGTTGTCTTACCAACTCTGAGAGGCCAATTAAGTAAGAGGGGGGGGGGGAAAAAACTTTTGAAGTGATAATCAAGATGGCTCAGTACAGACAGTTTGATAAGAAGTAAGTGTGAAAATACTTACAAGGGGAGATAGATTCAATGTTTGTAATGGCTCAGCCATTCCCAATCCCTATTTAGCCCTGAGTTGATTGTGTCTAGTTTGCATATCAATTCCAGCTCAGCAGTCTCTCCTTGGAGTCTGTTTTTGAAGTTTTTCTGTTTTAAGATAGCCACCCGCAGGTCTGTCAAAGAATGGCCAGACAGGTTAAAGTGTTCTCCCACTGGTTTTTGAGTATTATGATTCCTGATGTCAGATTTGTGTCCATTAATTCTTTTGCGTAGAGACTGTCCGGTTTGGCCAATTGATATGCAAACTAGACACAATCAACTCAGGGCTAAATAGGGATTGGGAATGGCTGAGCCATTACAAACATTGAATCTATCTCCCCTTGTAAGTATTTTCACACTTACTTCTTATCAAACTGTCTGTACTGAGCCATCTTGATTATCACTTCAAAAGTTTTTTTTTTTTTTTTTCCCCCCTCTTACTTAATTGGCCTCTCAGAGTTGGTAAGACAACTCCCACCTGTTCATGCTCTCTGTATGTGTGTGTATATATATCTCCTCAATATATGGTTCACTCTATATGCATCCGAAGAAGTGGGTTGTAGCCCACGAAAGCTTATGCTCTAAATTTGTTAGTCTCTAAGGTGCCACAAGTACTCCTGTTATTTTTGCGGATACAGACTAACACGGCTGCTACTCTGAAACCAAGATTTGAAAGTATCTTGTCCCCTTATTGGTCCTTGGGGTCAGGTGTCAGCCAGGTTACCCGAGCTTCTTAACCCTTTACAGGTAAAAGGATTTGGAGTCTCTGGCTAGGAGGGATTCCATAGCACTGTACACAGGAGAGCTGTCACCCTTCCCTTTATAGTTATGACAACAGCTAATGCAAACATGTTTCCTCAAGCTAGGAATCACACTGCCAGCTCCAAGTGTAGACATACCCTAAGTGACTTCCCAAGATCACAGAGGAAGTCTTTGCTTGAGTCAGGGAATTAAATCTAGGTCTCCCAAGTCCAGACAAGCGTCCTAACCACTGAACCATTGTTCCTGTCATTCTGAATGCTACCCAATTACTCCTTGTAATTATACCAGTCCATTGGAATCAGTGGGATATTAGAATGTATATGGAATTTCAGAAGCACAGCTGCTGATTTGACTGGATGTATCTAAATTCTTGGGTAGCTGACAAGCCATTCAAATGCATTTTTTGAAAATGTAGCCTGTGCCAGAAGAGGTTGCACTGTCATTTCCAGTTGCTGTCAGAATAGACTGATAAGCTACAGTGATTCAGGATTCTAGCCAAGGATTCCTACTGGAGGGGAAATAGGGAAGGGACCTGAAAAAGCACTTGTCCCTCTTCCCGAACGTTCCACCCTAACACGCAATTGGCAAGAAAAGCATGTTTCTTCCTAGGGACAGTCTATGGAAACTTTATTTACTATTAATGCAATTCAATAGCTTATAAGGTATTCAGAACTCCCTCAGACAAATGATCTGTAGCTAACCCCCATGCAGCTATGTGGGATTCATTAGGCAAAGTAATACATTCAGTAACAATTCCCACGTACACAAGAGTAGAGCTGTCTGCTAAATAAGCCTGAGACAAACTTTATGGCAAGTCAGAAAGTTATTTCTGGTTACATATGGTGTGTTAGAATCTCTTGGTTAGTGCCAAGGTGTTACAATGCACTGCATATTTGGGACAAATTCTTCTCTGGTGTAACTCCAATGAAGTCAGTGGCGTTACACCAGGGATGATTTTGGACCAATGTTTCTGTTCTTTAAATCTTCCTAGTTCATGCTATCTCAGGGAGAATGACTTTTACTATACACAGTTGTTCACAATAACAGAATCAGGATGGTGCCAAGACAGCTGTATTTGCAGTAAATGTTGTAAGCAGAGTACCTCAGACATGCCCATGTAGCTCTATTAGGCATGCTTTGACATGCTACTTAATAATTAATTTTTATGAATTAGCAGTGTATTCAACAAAAGGAACAATTTATCACCTGACAGCCAGCAGTAAACTGATGACACCATGAGAACACTTACAGAATTAAATTAGACTCAACACCAGTAAAGAACCATAACACAGACAAGTGCGTAATAGTATGAACAACATTCAGATGGGAGAAGTTTCTCCCAAGTTTTCTCAAGCGGATAAACGTGTAGCAATATGTCCCTTTGAGGGAAATTATCCCAGTTCTCTAGGCAAAATTAAATACTTCTAGATGAAACATTTTAGACATGACTTTCTTGAAGCTATTAAGCAGCATTCTGGTATTTGCATAGCACACCCATACACTGTTAGATCACTCTATCAGGAAAGCTAAGTGGCTCAAGGAAATGGTAATGGAATACAGAACCATTCATCTCTAGGTCACTGATTCAAATATGGTAGCAACTAGAGCCGTGCGAATAACTGACTTTTCAGTTCACTGGTCATTAAAAAAAAAAAAAAATTAAAAAAACATTTCAGGTTGACCAGAAAACAAATTTGAAAAAAAAAAAATTGGCAAATCAAAAAGTTGAAAAAAATTCATCTGTGGTTAAACAAAATATTTTGTCCTATTTTGAGCATATCTAGTGGGGGAGGGAGGGTTAAAATAAAATTGAAGGAAATTTCTCAATGAAAAATTATTTTGAATTGAAAAATCAAGACATTTCATTTTGAAAATGTCCAAAAGTTTTTTGGAGTTTTGGGGTTTTTTTTTACATGAATAATTCAACAGAACTGACACAAATTCATAAAAGGTTTAGGTGTCATCAAATCTGCCTTTTTCTCTGAAAAACCTTTTGGCCAAAATATTTCATACCACTTTAGTAGTGACATAGAGTTATCATCAGGTGGATGTTCCGTGGCCTATATGAAGTTAAAACTGGACACTGTCCAATCCCTACTAAAAAAGCACTCATGTTATAAAACTACCATCGCAATACACACTAATTGCCACTCCAGAAAGGGAACCAGGTGGGATGGAAGTTCTGAAACCTCAGCTGGAAGCTCGGTAGGTAGGAGCCACCAGAAAGAGGGAACAGGAGGGAGATCTGGATCTGGAATAGAGTGAAATGGGGAGCCAACAATGAGAAGGGACAAGAGGGGTGCATTGAAGGGGTGGGGTCAGGAGGGAGATATCTAGCAGTGAAAAGGAACAAGGATCATTCTGGAGCTGGGAAGGCCAGTGGGAGTGAGTAATGGTGGAGGGGTATTCTGCACCAGGATTGGGAGCAGAGGAGATGGGATACAATAACCCTTGTACTGGATCCCACTGCAGCTGCATTTAGGGTGACCAGATGTCCCGATTTTATAAGGACAGTCCTGATTTTGGGGTCTTTTTCCTATATAGGCTCCTATTACCCCCCACCCCCATCCCTATTTTTCACACTTGCTGTCTGGTCACCCTAGCTGCATTCAAACTCTGAGGCAACTGCTCGGTGAACCACACTTTTGGAAATGGAGGTTCAGAAAAGCCTTACATACTGGGCTATAAGTACCAAGGAAGCCCCAGAGTCTGGCATAAATGGAGCACACATGTGGTAGTAGCTACAAATATTCAGTGTCCATTTTAATATGTGCTGGAGTACAAATAACTGCAAATGGTAGGCGTACATACAAGAGTTAAGTAAGGAGCAAATATTTGTCATCCCTAGGATAAGGGGAGGACCTGCTTCCAGGGCTGTCCAGCCAATACCTTTCTCGAGAATTAAAAAAAAATAAAATGTAAAACTGAGAAAAAATATTCCATCAGCATTCCACACATTGTAAGGTACTTGCCATTCTCTGTGTTATAAGTTATGTTTCCCATTCAGGGTACTGTAGGTACAGCTCATGGCAGCCACTTTGCTGAGTGCTGACACTCTCATATTCCATAGAAAAATAAACTTGTAGCTACTCCACCACCCAGCCTTTTCCTTGCTAGGAGGATCAGAAGTAATACAAGCAACCCCAGTGAGTCAGAGGGATTTGCTTGGTAACTGTTAGAACTTGCCTCTCACATGAAGGAGATAATCGCCCATGATTTACTTTTACCCTGGGATAGTCCATTCATTCCATGGATTTCAGGATTAGTCACATTTGGGATTTGATTTTTTTTAATTATTTTGAAATGTCATGAGCAATAACTCTCATAATTAACTGCTTGCTAGTCTGGCTCAAAAGCAGGATTTGAAATTGTTAAATAACCTCTTTTGTTGTAACACAAGTAAAAGCAACTACACTGCCTGCTTCATATACCAGTCTGGATTAGTTGTTGGAAGACTGCTGGGTGAAGTCAGTCTATTCTTGGCATACCTTGTGGGTCCTGATCCAAAGCCCATTGAAGTCAATAGGAGTCTTGGTGCATATATGGATTCAAATCTCAACATTTGTATCTCACTGAAAACCATCTGTTCAGTGGATTGACCACTCTGCACTGATATGAGCACAGCATTTTTATACAACAAGACAAGAAACAGCTGGACATATCTTTGTGGTCAGTCAGATTTTGGCACTACAAGACCTAACAGTCTGGTACTGTTCTGAAAAGCAGCTCTCAAATAGGCATTGTGGCATTCCATGTTTATTGCCTCTCAGTGGTTCCTAGATCAGACTTCTCAGTTTGCAGGTACAATGATGGTTTTTCTAACTGCCAGTCCTGCAACATCAACCTGGGGCCTGAAAGGGAAACTTAGGCTCATGCATCACCACCAATAATGAAGCTTGAAGGGCAAAATCCTGCTCTTGGTCACCTTCTATAGACAACCCTATTGTCCTCATATTATGCCCTCAGCTATCTTCAGTGATAGCAGTTGCCGAGGTGTGGCTGAGGGCAAATTTGGTCCTGCAACTGGAATTTTGTTAATCGTTCTGTTGATGAATCATGAGCCAGAACGGAATAGATTCCAGCTCACATTCTCATTGATGTGCTGTTATTAAAAGTAATACAAAACTTATTTGTATCACTAGAGGAAGTAGATTCATTTCAGGGTACTAAGAAAGCAGAGCTGCTGCATAAGAAGGTATAATTTTTACAAAGTCACTTTTCTCACCATAAGGATAAAAGTTTCCAACATACACAGGCAAAAGTGAGTGCCCACTTTTCCAAATGCCTATGTTGAAGGTATGCATTTAGCCCTTAAATGTATAACTTGCCTTTAGCATAAAGTCCCCTTTTGTATGAGTCTGCTGTTTACTCTGGTTTCCTTTCAGTTCAACGAGCTTTCTTTTCACCTCTGGGGCTTTGTGTTCAGATCTTGGATATGGTCTTAAGTGAAAATGAGGCTGCAGCTCATTTGCATGAATGAATTTCTGTTCACATAGATGTTCACTGTGAGGGAGCTGGGAAAAAAATCCTGTGTGACTGAGTTGACCAATCACACATCGTTATTAAGCAATAAGGAATAGTGAAGAGACTAAGTGAACCATCTCTGAATTTGATTGAAATTGGTCACAACTGCTCACTGAAAAACAATTCAGAGTCAGGTGTAAAAATGAAAGGGCCCAATTCTGCTTTCACACCTTTTTAATATCAGAATAACTCTACTGACTTCAAATCCAACCTGCCGTCTGTTCCTAGCTAATCTGAAAAGGGGACAGGGAGCTAAATTCATCAGATAAACTATTAACATCTGCTCTATAAAAAAATTCTGACCCCTGAGCCTGCATGGAAGGGGTTAACTAATTATCATCAAGCAAAGAATCCACAGCTAGGCAGGAGCAATTGACAAAGGGCTGCCTACCAGTCTCTGTACCTTATATAATTGTACAGCAGACTGGCTTAGTGAGTGAACCCAGGCATTTTGGATTTTACTGGAATGAGTCAAAATTTTATATTGCTGTGTTCTCTTTGGATGTTTGATCTTCATTCTGATGTAATCCTCATTGTTTTGTAGAGTTTCTTTTCTTTTGTCCACCTGGCTGCTTTGAGAGCAGTCATGAGACAAGGAGAACATTCTGCAAAATTAGTACTTCAAGTCCTCATAAAACTATACCTTCATTGTCTGTACACATCCAAGGCCCAGCCCTGTTATATAATAACCCAGTGAACAACTTCAGTGCCAAATGTGGTTTATTAGGGAAACCAAAATCAGTTAAAAACATTATATAACTTGTGCATGGGCAATGCATGTGCACCAAACGTGATGGGCAGAAGAGGAGGGAATATCCAAGGCTTTGAGGAAGTGACACTGTCAAAGAGCTCCAAAGGGGACAGAGTGGTTTGCCAGACTCTGAAAATGTCTAAATGTGAGTGTTTTGCTGCAATAAGAACTAAATAAGGGCTCCTGGATGTGGCCTACAACATGTGTAAGGGAATCATGGGAATTTGAAGCCCCAAAGTCAGGTCAGAGTCCAGTGTCATTTGATATCCAGTGGGGGCTGTCATGGTTTTGCTAACATTCCAGACTGTTTGATCCCCTCAGATGCAGCAGAAACTGAAGCATTTCAGAGGTTGGGTTCAGTTTGGTTCACATACACAGCTATAAGGTTGGATGCTCATCTGAAGCTTATCCAACCTCTCTGGGTCTGCACTGCTTTGCTAGAAACGTCACTAAAACCGGCTCTCTTTTTCTCTCTCTGGAACTACCTGGAAGTACGGCCCTGGTGCAAGAATAGGGCCCCTTTCCCCAATTCCAAAATGCACTTCCCTCCAGCCTCCACACAGCCCCAATCCAGCCACCCTCCCGACCTTCAGCTTCTGCCTAGCTCCCCCATAGCCTGTGCTATACAGGAGGTCAGACTAGAACGTGTACAGTATATACAAAGATTCTTTTTGTAGTGTTCCCTAGTGTCCTTTAACATAGTATTGTTTCAAACAGCACTACATTAAAGCACACTAGGGAAATTTTGCTGCACACCAGCAGGGTCTACATGGACCAATTAAGGTGGAACACATTAGTGCACTTTAGAAATCATCACACCCCCATAGTCAGCATTCTGCTCTATGTAGACAAGCCCTTAGATACAAGTAACCATTTCTGGTGTTTATTATATAAACACCAATTTATTTCTCCTTCCCTTCTCTTTTTTAATTGGGGGTGGTTTATTGGTGTTTATCAGATAAAACTGAAAATTAGAAGCCCTATTTATATATTTGTACAGTACCTAACACAATGAGATGCCAAATCTGACTGCAGTGTCTAGGCACCACTGTAATATAAATGTTAGACAATATTTTAATAAAGGAAAACCCAAGCGCTCAGCTTTTGGGTCAGACTGAGCGTTCTGAGATAAGCTCATCCATCCTCAAATAAGTAGAGGTCACCTTCAGGCTTCAGTTTGCAGGCACGATGTTTACCATATTTCGGATCAAACTTACTCTCTGTCGTTAACTTGAACACGTTCATTTCCATTGCTTCTGAAGCATACAGAAGATCAGTATCAGTGTAACTGAGTTTTAGGGGTAATACAACAGTTGTCTGGTATGGATGATGCACCAGTTTCTTAAGATACCCTCCCACACCTGCACTTCCCACACTGCTCTCAGCACTTCCATCTTCCTGTTTAAAATAAGACATTGTTAATGCTGCTGCACCTAGCCCTAGCATTTTGGGGTCCCAAGGGTAAGGGAAACCATGTTCAAAACACAAGAAAATAAGAATGGCCATACTGGGTCATACCAAAAGTCCATCTATCTCAGTATCCTGTCTTCCAACAGTGGCCAGTGCGAGGTGCTTCAGAGGGAATGAACAAAACAGGTAATCATCAAGTGATCCATCCAATGTCGCCCATTCCCAGCTTCTGGCAAACAGAGGCTAGGGACACCATCCCTGCCCATCCTGGCTAATAGCCATTGATGGACCTATCCTCCATGAATTTATCTATCATAGAATCATAGAAGATTTGGGTTGGAAGAGACCTCAGCAGGTCATCTAGTCCAACTCCCTGCTCAAAGCAGGACCAACCCCTAGTTTTTTTTTGAACCCAGTTATAGTCTTGGTCTTCATAACATCTTCTGGCAAGGAGTTCCACAGGTTGTCTGTGCATTGTGTGAAAAAATACTTCCTTTTTTTTGTTTTAAACCTGCTGCCTATTAATTTCATTTGGTGGCCCCTAGTTCTTGTGTAATGAGAAAGAGAATATAACACTTCTTTATTTATTTTCTCCAAACCAGTCATGATTTTATTGACCTCTATCATATCCCCCCTTAGTTGTCTCTTTTCCAAGCTGAGAAGTCCCAGTCTTTTAAATCTCTTCTCATTTGGAAGCTGTTCCATACCCCTAATAATTTTTGTTGCCCTTTTCTGAACCTTTTCCAATTCCTCTCTCTCTCTAGAGAGAGAGAGAGAGAGAGAGAGAGAGAGAGAGAGAGAGAGATGGAATGATCAAATGTGCATGCAGTAATCAAGATGTGGGCACACTTGATTTCATAACCCCAGGACTGGTTCTGCAGAAGAGCATAAAAAAGCCACAGAAATTGTTGTCTGATGTATTATTTTCACATCATGCCTAGTTTTCTGCTACATTAGCTTTTGCTAATTGTGTGTGCCTCCTTTCCAAGTATGTCATGTTTCCTGCATTGAAAAGTTAGAGTTCCGTGTTTGGTACAGCAAAAGGTACATGTGCATTGTGTTCATGTACTGTTCATTTAACAATGACTCTATTCAAAGGAAATATTGGATACAGTCATTCCCCACCCCAGACTTTGCACATCAAAGTGCCAAGCTCACCAAGGAGTACACTCAGCCTTTATGCTATTGAATAAAAGCACTCTACTCCTGGCTTATGCCACACAAAAGTGCCCCTAACTAGGGCAAGTAACTCAGCAATAAGGTCTATGCTTATGTAGCTTACTCCGATACATCCAATGTAACCACCCATGTAGCTCTTTTTTAAATGGCTAGATTGTAAAAATACCACATATAACATAACACATAGACAAGATTTAGGGGTCTGTGTGGGGGATGGTTATGTGCAGCAACCAGTGAAGTCTGCTGTGACATGAACTATAATTTTCCAGATCAGCAGGCAAACCAGCTTGAGAGTGTTTCACTACTATTAATGCATTAACTATGACTGTCCTGTGTTGTCCCTGAGGACTAGGCCAGCTTATCAACACTACCTTCTGGGCTTTACTGTACACCTCACCGCCTTTACTTTCTGGGCTTTCTTGTTCCTCCCAGGCTGCCCTGGTTCTCCCGGCCACCTGAAAGAAATCCATGAAGAAAAAACACTTTCACAGGCAGAGCAATTTCTTTCTAAATCCGCCAGATGTGAGTAGAACTTACATTAATTAGGGTTGGTTATATTTTACTCTCTTCTCAGAACTGGTGTCTAATTTCCATTAGCATTCCAGTGAGTAATATGCATGCAGTGGTAAGAAAAATATACCAACGTACATAGCATGATGCCCCAAACAGCATGCAGTGAGAACAATTCTAATTGTAGTAGGTAATATATTGCAAATACTAATATAGTAAATGCTCTTAACACAGGACTCACCTCTTCATCAAACCATTCCTCAAAGAACTAGAGCAGAAGAAAAGCTGGCAGCACATTCAAAGGGAGAAGCCAACAGTTAAACCAAAGAGTAGGGTGAAGAACTGAAGGCTCTTTCCAGCTAGATCCCATTGGTTTCTATGACCCTATACAGCACATGGGTATCACGGTAACAGGTGTTTCATAAATGCTGGTAATTAGAGAGAGAGAGAGTTTGAAATATAATATTTTTTTTTTCTATCTAGACACCTTTATATTCTTAACTCAAACCCCCCCTCTCTTTCTGAGCTCCAGATCTTGCTAACCTTTAAAAAGAGAAAGTTGAGACAGCCTGGCAAGAATTCTCAGCCTATAATGAAGCAGCTTCCCTCCTCCAATGTGCCTGTTGATAAGGCTGTATGAAAGTCATGATTTTTTGGTTCAGAGATTGAGGCCCCAGTGGTTTTGGTGTGGGGCCAGGTCGCATAACCACTCACTCAAATTCGGCAGGGTGGCCAGGCCAAATCTGAGTGAGTGGCATTGCTAGCTGTCACTTGGGGTCACAATGCCATGCAAATATGCAGCAACTATAAAAAGCTTTGGGGCGTGTTAAAAGTTGTGGTTTCCAAAACAAAATTGTGGCCCACAATTTCCCCACAGTCTTATCTATTGACTCAGTCATCGTTCAAATCCTTCCTCAAAACACACTTCTTTCAGCTACCTTCCACCACTAATCATCCCTCAGGAGCTGTCTATCCAAAGTCCATATGCTCACTTAATAGGATGAAAAGAAAGAAAGATGTACATTATAATGGAGATGAGTACAGTCCATGGGCATACTTGTAGTACAGGAGTGAGGATGGTCTTGTGGTTAAGGCACTGGGCTGGGACTCAGGAGATCTGAGGTCCGTTCCCTAGTCAGACAGCTGTTTGACTTTGAGCAAATAATTTAACCTACCCTGTGCCTCCATTTCCCATCTTCAAAATGGAGATCATGATAATAATACTTCCTTTGCTTGCAGAAGCATTGGGAGGATAAAATCCCTTAGTGGTTGTGATGTGCTCAGAAACTCTAACAATGAGGATCACATAAGACCTAGATAATAGAAACAATAACACTTAGTACTTAGATAACATTTTTCATCTGTAGATCTCAAAGCAATTGACACAGCTGTGCAGACTTTGTGACAGATGAGGTAAGAGAGGCATAGAGATTAAACAACTTGTCAAAAGTGGCCCAGTGAGTCTGTGGCACAGATCTCAGGGACACAGGACCATCCACATAAAAGGCAAGTGCCTCTAAACAGGCTCTGCAACTCTCTCATGGCTCTGCCCCTGCTCATGGCCTGAGGCACTGCAGCAGTTGCCTGCTCTTCCTTCCAAATGCAGATGGAGATGCTTAGGAAAGTGAATACAGCCCCTATCTCTGACCCACTTACTCCTCCTCCAAAGTGCCCCTGACCCCAGCCTGTCCACTGACTGATCTCCAAGGTGCGGCGGGGCAATGTATGATCTGGAATCATTGACAAATGGATAAATAAAATGCTTCCAAGAGCCTTTGTACCTGCATGTCACATCACTAGTCCCACCCACCGTGAGTTCATGATATCTTTAATGACTGTGAAATCTGTTTGCAGCCAATTGCAAGCCCCTAGGTGCAGTGCCCTTATCATGCATGCCTATGGCACCATATAAATCACAATAATTATTACTAGTTAATAATGTGAGTTTGTTTGTGACTATGAATCATCTTCTCCAATCATCTATGTGAACGGATAAAATAGCGAAAGCTATAAGGCCACACATTAAGATACTTCTGATGTAATAGTTATGAAATTACATTATCATATGACTCACTCCTGTAAATCCAGGATTCAGGGAGGGTAATTAATATACGTCACTATCTCTTTATAACACTGATTCATAGACTGCTGCCCATAGCACATTGCATTAAAATCAGATAGGAATCCTCTGTCTTTTTAGTGAGGCAGCAGCCTATAATAGCACTAAGTAGAGGTTTGCTAGTCTTCATTTCTTGTAGCAAGCAGGTTCAGCTCTAGCAATCTCCAGCCAGGAAACTACCGGTAAATCAACTATGTATTAGCCAGTTTGCCGTACTGATGCTTTTTCCTGGGGGAAAGGAGAGGTGTTTGAGTGTTTTACATGCATACACACACACTATATTGCTTGTAGAGAACAAGCACGTGGAAAGGATGGAGCAGATGACCTGACAGATCTTCCCTTTCTCTGATTTGTATAGTAATGGTCCAGTCAAAATATACTAATACAGTAGACCCTTCTTAATAAGGGATGTATAAAGGTCACATTTCCTGTCACTGAAATATAGCTGCCTTAAGGTAAACCAGAGCAGCTGATTCACAGAGAGGTAGTGAAGAATACCATATGAAACTGATATCACAGCAGGAATTTTGAAGAGATTAATACAGTCTGTTTCTGCACCTATGCATAACTGGGCATTATCTGACCAGGAAACCAGGGTTAATTTTGCTCAAACATTCTAAAAAATTCCTTTCCTGGCTGAGCCAAGCAAGAGAACTTTGTTACAGGAATGTGTTTGCCAAAAAGAAGTCACTGAAAAAGGGGGATTACAATGGAAGTCAGAATTCAGCCTTAACTATTGTGGATACGACAGCACTCACCATAGTGGGTATATGTTTGTTTATAATATTTCTGCTTTCTGTGTTTTACAGCATGTATTATATGGGTTACATCATTTCTCTGTTTAATTATACATATCCCTTTCATTGCCTTTTCAATGTTTTTGATGTGGTGGAAACCAGACATCAAATAGATTCCTGATTGATATTCTGATCAGTGTTTCATATCAGAAGATTGCTGTCGGCATGACAGGAATTAACTTAGGGAAAAAACCATGCTTTCCATGTACAAATTAATTTAAAATCTACCAATGCCAGGAAATGCATTTCTTGGGAATACAAGATGAAGCCAATAGAACAGTAAGAGAATAGTTGTCATTATAAATCCCTTTGCAGTAACACTGATCATGATGGTAGAAGCCCACTCTAGTTCAGTAGTAATTAACTGGATCCTTTAAAAAAAATCTTAGCAGGGAGGCGTGCAAAAAGTTGTGAAACATGCAATAATGGAGCACATGCAGAGTTAAAACCATTTTACAAATGTCGGCCGGCCCAATTTGTTAATGATGTTGTCACAAAATTAGGCATACCATACAGAATCAGATGCAGATTTCATCAGGTCTAGATCAGGATTAAGGTAAGGTGGTGACCGGACACCGCTGTTTCCCCTTTCATGCTTCCCAGGGAGTTTCTAAGAATTACCTGATTGCTTCCTTAATTGTCTCTGTACCAAGTGGGACATTAACATATTGTCTTGGCACACCCCACTTTGCACAGACTGTAGGACACCAGGCTAGAAATTGGCCACATGGTTTAAAATAAAAGGTGGGTTTTATTTGCAAATTTAGTTTACAAATGTTTAACTATTGGCTTATTTATTTACCTCCTCAGGAGCTGAGATCCTAACTGATGGAAGCTTTCTTCATTGGAATTTGTACCAAGGGCAGATTTGTATGGTACATTGTCACTTATAAAACTACCTGCATGAAACAAGTCAAAACTTTTCCTTGCTTTCACAGAACTCACCCTTTTCCCCGTGGTGCATTAAAATCCAGCTTTCTCCTCCCAAGTGAGTAGACCTAGAGGCTCTTTCACAACTGAGGCCCCATCTACACTGGCAAGTCTGTGCGCAGTAAAGCAGCTTTCTGCGTTGTAACTCCCGAGGTGTACATACTGCCAAGCCACTTAGTGCGCAGAAACTGCGCAGTTGTAGCACTCTAAAAAAAACACCCCGATGAGAGGCGTAGAGCTTTCTGTGTTAGGGCTACAGCGCTGCGGTGCCAGTGTAGACACCATGGCAATTATAGCGCTGCGATTGTCCTCCAGGAGGTGTCGCACAATGCCTCTTCTCACCTCCCTGGTCATCGGTTTGAACTCTACTGCCCTTCCCTCAAGTGACCAACCGTCATCCCCACCCCATACATTCCTTTGCAAATTTGAAAGTCCCCTTCCTGTTTGCTCAGTGATGTGTCCAGTGGTCTCAGCACATCTTTCCAGGTGGCCATGCCTGCTCCACGCACCAGGCAATCCCCCGCCTGGAGCAATGCCGAGCTGCTGGACCCCATCGGCATTTGGGGAGAGGAGGCTGTGCAGTCCCAGCTGCGCTCCAGTTGTAGAAATTATGATACCTATGGACAGATTTCACGATGCATGATAGAAAGGGGCCATGACCGGGACACATTGCTGTGCAGGGTCAAAGTGAAGGAGCTGCGGAGCGCCTGTCACAAGGTGCTGGAGGCAAACCGCCACTCTGATGCTGCGCCCACAAGCTGCTGGTTCTACAAAGAGCAGACGCGATACTTGGTGGCGACCCCACCTCCACTGCGAAGGCCCTTGTGGATACTTCGTTGGCTTGCGTACCAGTCGAGAGTGGACTGAGCCAGGAGTTGGAAAAGTTGGACGAAGAGGGGGAGGGGGACCCAGAGGCAGAGGATGGCTCGGAGGCCAGAGATGCATGCAGTCAGGAGCTCTTTTCTACCCCAGAGGAGGCTAGCCAGTCACAGCAGTCGGATCTTGGCAAAGCGCGAACAGGAGAGAAGGCCCCTGGTAAGTGGATCTGATTTTGGGAATTGCTGAAGCGAGTTGTTGGGGGCAGGAGAGTTGCAGAAATCAGGCTTGTCTCCCACCGCAGGCCTAGTCTGAGCGGCGGAACAGGCTGTTGATAGATTCCCTCACTTCACGGGGATCTCCCTCAGAGATCTCCTGGAAACTCTCGTGGAGATACTGGGCGATCAGCTGCCGCAGATTCCTCAGCAGAGCTTCTTTGTTTCTTGCCCCATTAACGGTAACTTTCCCACGCCACTGTGCCGTCACCTGGGGGAGGGGGGGAGAAAAACAACACCATTGCTGCATACAGGCGAGCTGCATAGGGACCAGGGTGGAAGCCGCAGGCTTGGAGAAGAGTCTCCCTTGATTCCAGGCTCACCCTCAGCAACGAGATATCTTCCATAATGATCACATCCTGTGGAAAGTGTGGGGACAGGAATGATTATCAAGCCCCCCCTACAGTGCTGGCTCTCCCCAAGAGCCACCTGCCTAGTGTACAGCAGGGTCCGGGAAGAGTTATTTACCCTGCCCCTGCGGCTACTCACCATTTTGGGGGTCTTGTGGCTCATGTCTGCTTGCCTGGGGTCAGCCAGTTAGTGACAGGTGTGTTTTAAAGCATTGAATCAGTGTTGTCTGTGTTGCAAACAATACTGCTTCTGTAAAATGTTGCATTTAAACTTCACAGAGATGACCTTGGGAGCCCAGCCTCCCTTATCGGCAGCAGAACGGCTGCGCAGAATTAGAAAGCGGCTACGAAGGACTTTCTCCGTGAGGTTATGATGCACTCCACCACTGAGAAACATGAATTGAAGGAGTGGTGGGACAGCAAGAAGAGGGACCAAAAGGAGAACACAGCACACCAGAAAGCAGCTACGGAGCGGCTCTTAAACGTTATGGAGCAACAAGTGGACATGTGCCAGGCAATACTAGCTCTTCAAACCGAGCAGCTCTGTGCCTGCCCTCCCCTGCAGCCACTGTCACAAAACTCTTTCCCATGCGCCCCCTACACACACGCCACCAACACACTGTTATTAACCTCCTGGCTCCACTCTCTTTCAAGCAATCTTTATTCTATTAAGTGAAAGCAAAAAGAGCACTGCAAAGCAACATACAATTATGTTAAGGCCTTCTTGCATCACATGCACCAATCACCTCCTAGCATTACAAGCACTGCAATCCCGAGCATAGCAACAAATATTAGTGGCTTTCAGCCTCAAATTGCTGCCTCAAGGCATCCCTGATCCTTATGGCCCTGTGTTGTGCCCCTCTAATAGCCCTGGTCTCTGGCTATTCACACTCAGCCTCCAGGCGCTGAGCCTCTGTGGTCCAGCCCTGAGGAAAGCTTTCACCCTTCCCTTCACAAATATTATGGAGCGTACAGCACGCGGTTATAAGCATAGGAATATTGTCATCAGCCATGTCCAGCTTCCCATACAGGCATCGCCAGCAGACTTTTAAACGGCCAAATGCACACTCAACAGTCATTCTGCACTTCCTCAGCCTGTTGTTGAACCGCTCCTTGCTGCTGTCAAGTTGCCCCGTGTATGGCTTCATAAGCCACGGCATTAAGGGGTAGGCAGGGTCTCCCAGGATCACAACGGGCATTTCAACTTCCCCTACGGTGATCTTCTGGTCCGGGAAGAAAGTCCCTGCTTGCAGCTTCTTGAACAGGCCAGTGTTCTGAAAGTTGAGTGCATCATGCACCTTTTCGGATCAGCCTGCGTTAATGTCCGTGAAACGTCCACAGTGCTCCACAAGCGCCTGGAGAACCATTGAGAAATACCCCTTGCGATTAATGTACTTGGTGGCTAGGTGATCTGGTGCCAGAATTGGAATGTGTGTGCTATCTATTGGCCCTCCGCAGTTAGGGAAGCCCATTTGTGCAAAGCCACCCACAATGTCACGCACGTTGCCCAGGGTCACGGTCTTTTGGAGCAGGATGCGATTAACGGCCCTGCACACTTCCATCAACACGAATCCAATGGTCGACTTTCCCACTCTGAACTGGTTAGTGACCGATCGGCTGCAGTCTGGAGTAGCCAGCTTCCACAGTTCAATCAACACACGCTTCTCCAATGACAGGGCAGCTCTCATTCTCGTGTCCTTGCGCCACAGGGGCGAGCTCATCACAGTCCCATGAATGTGGCTTTCCTCATGCGAAAGTTCTGCAGCCACTGCTCGTCATCCCAGATGTGTATCACCATGTGATCCCACCACTTAGTGCTTGTTTCCCAAGCCCAAAAGCGGTGTTCCACTGTGGTCAGCACCTCCGTGAATGCCACAAGCAATCTCGTGTCATAGCTGCTACACGTGGCGAGATCAACATTGTACGCCTCTTCACTTTGTAGTTTAAGGAATAACTCCACTGCCACTCGTGACGTGTTGGTCAGAGCAAGCAGCATACTGGTCAGCAGTTCAGGATCCATTCCTGCATCCTGAAAGAGGCAGGGCGCGCGGTACACAAAGCATTGAAAGATGGCGCCAAATGCGGACGGAAGCACAGGGATTGCTGGGATGCGAAGCAATGCATCATGGGGCATTGGGACAAGACCCAGGATGCCCCACGACCCCTTTCACCTCCCCACCTTAGCGGCAAAAGAGAAAAAGGTGCTCTGTGGGATAGCTGCCCAGAGTGCACTGCTCCAAATAGTGCCACAAGTGTGAACACACTATTGCGCAGGCAACTGTCAGTGTGAACACAACAGCGGTTTTCTTCTGCGCTTTATGAGTGGTGCTTTAACTGCCGGCGCTATAACTTTGCCAGTGTAGACGTGCCCTGATTGTTACATCTGCTACGTATGCCTCATTAGTACACAGTTCTTGTTTACTTGCAGACTTTGTGGACCAGAGCCTGATCTGGTGTAAACTGGCATATATGCAATGGAGTGACATTGATTTACATCAGATGAAGATCTGGCCCAGTGTCTTTGTGCCACAACCACTTTGCATTTGATTGCCTGAAGGGAGTTGGTGGTCTCAGAACACGTGATATTGGACATACACTAACATCAAAAAACCCAGCATCCCTATGAATTGGTGCCAGTAGGCAAACTTTGTCGGCAGTTTCTGCAGAGAGACGGTGGATTGAAGGGTCATAGAGACTGAACCATACTCTTTGTTCCTCCTCTAAATCAGGGTTAGGCACATTACTGGAGCAGAGTGAGGATGCTTATTCAAATGTTGCCTATTCTGTACCTTCTCTGCTTATGCACTGGCCAGCTCCCCCCTGTGCACCTGCACTAAATTAACTTGGATATTTTTAAAAAAAGACAAGTATATATTAAACATCCCCAATTGCCTTACACATGGGATGCTATTTTAAAATGTGCTCTGGATTTCTTAAAGAAAAATATAAATCCTAAATCCCAGGTCCACCTGAAACGGGTTTCATTATTACTCATAATACCTGGGGAGGGGGACCACCAAATGTAATGGAACTGTGAAGAGGTGTGTATGCCCGTGATGGGGAGATGCATCCTTAGACCTAGCCATAGAATCAAGTGGCTCAAGCTCAGGTATTGTCGGCAGGGGAACCCAGCCCCACCCACTCCACCGGGTTCCAGCCCAGGGCCCTGGGGTGTGCAGTTCAGGTGTGCAATGTGGGCAAGAATACCAACTAGCCTACTCTCTGGGTTACTTCATACTGTGTCCCTGCCTCTCCAAGGGCATGGCAAAGACCTGGCTATTGGCCCACCGTACATCCTACCGGAAAGGGTCAGGAGGTTCCCTCCCCCACTCACAAGCAGATGCTCTACTGTCCCGTATGCAGTGGCTTGCAGCTGTGAGCTGAAGTCCAGTTCAAAGCAGTGTGGGGCTCCTACTGTATTCTGGCAGGAGCTACCAGTGCGGGTCTGCCCCCTGCTGCACCTTTTAAGCTCCACCATCATTGAGAGAACGCTCTTCAGGCATGGATGGGTGGAGCCTCCTGCGACAAGAGCTGCTTCCTAACCCCCCATTGCCCAGTGAGGGGGCTGTACACCCCATCTCAATGCCATACTGAGTAACTGTGTGATCTTATTATAACCCTCGTTCTCCCTTTCCCCTTCTACCACTCTTGTTTATGACTCGTTTCATGTCATGGTTGAATAGAGATTATAAACGCTTCAAGGCAGGGATCCTGTCTTTGTTTCTCTGAGGTCCCTGAAACATACAAACAGCGGAGCAACATATTGTCATAAATGTTAATGCCTTACACTTGGGAACAATAATACTTAAGCCAAAAACCTGGCCAGGAATCATGGCTTATTCCTAATAGGTACAAAACTAGGTGTGATGCACGCCTGTAAATCATAGTTGTCCTTTACTGTATTATATCAGCCCAGCCTTGTGATCCTTCATTCAAGAAATCTGAATGTACTGGTATCTGAATTGTGTGCAATGGTTTTACTCAGTGTTGTTCCTCATGTTAACCAGTATATACTCAGGCAAAATTTTCAGTATGCATGCGGTCTTAAATATAGCTTTCTGCTTCCCACAGCAAATGAAGACTGGGCTAGAGTCTGCCCTGACTGACCTCCATGTAATAGTTGCTAAGGGAAGAATATGGCCCTTGAACTGCACACATGGCCTTGTTGTCACCTGTATCATATTTCAAAAGAAACTGAAGGTTAAGGTTGCTTATGACTAAATGTGCTATAAAATGAGGAAAGGAAGAGATAAGATGGTTCCAATATAGATTCCTAATCCTTTCAGATATGTCACTTTCAATTAGGGGGTCGAGATTTCATCTGTAGAACATTAACTATGACCTCATGAAACACCAATGTTTTAATTCCTATTGTTATGAGATACTATTATTGGCTCGCACCTATCAAATATAACATGTCTCTATTTATTTATAATGCCCCTAAACAAGAAAACATCAAAGATATTGGCGTTTCCATAAGAGCAAATATTCACTGTGGATTAACATTACAGTGAAAGGCCAACAGACTCTCCCTATATCAAAGAAAGCCCAAGTTTTGATGTCCATAGCTGTGCATAAACTATTGCTGAGCGTGTAATGACCACTGTGACTGCCTCCATCCAACCCAGCACTTTGGTTTGAAAAGTACTTGGGAATATTTTGAGTGTGAAGAGAGCTCTTTAAAACCAATTTTTATGCTCCCTGGTGCTCAGGGGCAAACGTAATAGCTTTATGCAATGTTGCATCACATTGCATGGGATAATGTTATGTTACATACCATCCATCATGTACTGAAAGAAACAATCATTTTATAAATATGCACAAGAAGTCTCAAACCCAGGAGTCCTTTTTACAATACATAAGTGCAACAACATGGACTATATAAGCAACCAAGACAGCTCCTTCTCATCTTACATTTAGCTGAGCTGGAATCACAGAGACACTTGGTGGTGTTGAGCTATTTTTTTCTCAAATATAGACACCAAAGCATCCTGCTAATACTCCTCTCAAAGTGCCTCTGGATTTTGCACTCTATAAGAATCCCCTTCTTCTAATCTAAAAATGATACCTTTGGTCACCATCCCTACCTCCCTTTAACTGAACAGCCACCATCATTCCACTGACATGCAAACAGACGTTGGTATTTCAGATGTGATCCCTAAGGCTATGGCTACGCTACAGAGCTTACAGCGGCACGGCTGCCCCGAGGCAGCTGCACCTCTGTAGTGCTGCTAGTGCAGACGCTCTAAGCCAATAGGAGAGAGCTCGCCTGTCGACTTAATTACTCCAGTCCCTGTGAGCGGTGGTAGCTATGTCACCAGGAGAAGATCTCCCACTGACATAGCGCTGTCCACACCAGTGCTTAGGTCGGTGTGACTTATGTCACTCCTGGGGGTGGCTTATTCACACCCGACTGACATAACTTATACCAACGTAAGCAGTAGTGTATACATAGCCAGAAGAAACCCTTCTTCTTTTTAGGGCCTCTTCAGTGTTGAGCAAGGGCACTAGGCAGCTGTACACCATTCTTTGCAAGTGGTAGCTCCCTCTCAATGATACAGGGACAGCCAAGCGTAAGAGAAACCAATGAGACCTGTATAACCACTTTTAAACAAGGTTTGACATGTGTTCTGACTGTTTTAAACACATTTAGAAAATACTGTGGTTTTATTCCCCGGGGGAAACTTTTTCAGAATGCAATAAAACATATTTTTCAAATTAAATAAAACCATTTACAGCTTGTATCATCAAAAATATGGCTATCTTTATTATCCCACATACTATGACGACAGAGGAATGTTCTGCTGCTACCACAGTAGACTACGCACACCCAGGGCGCTACCTGTGAGAATAGCAGTGACAGAGTAGTGTCTATCTGAGCAAAGATAGGCATGGTAGCAGAAAGGACATGACTTAGAAAAAGATTGACCCTCTGGAATCTGTGAGAAAGGATCATGGAAACAGTCCAGAGCAGAGGTTCTCAATCAGCACACAGCTGCAAGCTATCTGACATCCTCAGGGCCATACAGGTAGTATATATATATATATAGTGTGGATTTGGCCCACATAACACATAGAGAGCTGCATATGCAGCCCACAATGGTAAACAAGTTGAGAACCACAGGTCCAGAGAGTGAGAGAGAGAGAGAGTTGACCTTGGAGTGAAAAAAGTTTAGGTCAAAGTTAAGATTGAATTGCCAGGCATCCAACGCTGAGAATTTGTTTTAACCTTTTAAATGTGAGAATCATTGCAAAGATAATGAGGGTAGCAGAATTGACTGCTGCTTTCATTTAAGTTCATGCATGCTCATGCTAGCTCTCTGTAAGGTTGCTTATCTGCTTAATTACTTATAAAACCAGTCTTTGCTGCATTAGGCACTGCAGAGCTAATTCACCTCTGAATTGGTGATTTTGCTTCATGAATGCTCAACAAACCTCTTAGCTAAATTCTGATTACTGAATCTTTCTTGATGGTGATGATAAATACAAGAGGCGGCAAGAATTCAGGTTGATTTTCAGACCAGAGATTGCAAAACCAACAGTTAGAAAAATCCTCTTTAGACTTGTAAATGGGGAAGATCTGATATAGAAATAATTGAGGACGATTAAATGTGGAACCCCTACAATGTCATTGTTAGTTACTTTTCTCTCATTTAAACCAGTCTTCAAATTCCTTTCATTTGAAAAACCCATACACCAAACTATGAGACTTTGCATATTTCTAGAGCCCTGATCTCAGGTTTCATTAATCATTTCTAAATCAATCATTACTCATATTAATTGTACTTTTTTCTGGGTGAGCAATCATATTCAGAAAGTTAAAGCAACATAAAATTGTCAATAAAAGCTATTGATGGGTGATTTACAAAATGTGGAAATGTGTAGGCAGGCTATTATTTTCTATGCCACTCCTTTCCTTCTTGCACTTTGAGAAAATGTAGCGAACAAAGTGACTGAGCAGTAATCAATTCTTATGAGGAAAGTTGAAAAAGCCATATGATCTGATTAGCATGTCCCATGAAAATTCCTGTGTGTTTAGGTTTCTTTTCTGATGTCTTGAGAAAGCTTTTCTTTTTATACTTCCCAGGGTAATATTTACAGTCTCAGAAATGATGAATAAACATTACCCAGTCACAGTGAAGCACTGAATATTACCAGGGTATATGATGACTAAAGGTAAAGGATTCATATAGAAAAATCTAAAAAGCTGAGAATTCTTCCTTGGAGATACTTCCTCCCATGAGTCTGTTATTCTTTGTGATGCAAAATGATGCTGGTGCATTGCAGATGTCAAAATATTTGTCTTTTCCCACGGCAATGGAAAGATGCTCATATTCTGACAGCTGGGTGAGCTCCTGATGATGCAATGACAGGTTTTCAGAAACTACTTTTGGAAAACATTTCTATCTGCTATATTAATGTCATGTATTAATGCACAAAGATCCACAAAATCCAGGCAATTTTTGAGGCATAATTTTATTTTTAATCAAATGGAGTAGTCTATTATTTAAAAAGAAAAATCTTAGTAAGACTTCTCCAAATTAAGCCGGAGACATACTAAAGCCTGAAAACAAGACAAGAGTCTCTGTTAATAATCCTATGACATCCACTGGAGTAGATTCTCTTCTTAGCGAAAAATCATGCAAAATTTTCATAAACAAGTCTGGAACTGGTTTGGGATTCTGTAAGCAACAAACATGCTTAGATGCTACAATGCTCAGGGCCATTTAAGTGTGTGAGTGAATGAATAGATAGAAGACTCAGCTCACTTTTGCCAAAGTTTATAAACTTTTTGTTGAACATGCGTGACAGTTTCCAGTGACTTCAGCAAACATTGGCCCTGTTAATGGTTTCATATGTAACCCATTTAAAAAAATTTTTGTGTGGTTTCACATTGTTTCAACCTGAAACTATGCCAAAACTGGTGGTGTCATGTCATAACATGTTCTCCTTGGGGACGGGGTGAAACAGAGGAGGGTGGATTCAATTTGATGGGCTCCCCATACCTACCACAATATGAAACCATAGATTACTTTGCCAGAAGTTAAACTGGCAAACAGGCACATTTTGACATGACAGTGGTATTTGGTGCGTTTCTATATCTGTTCCTAGTTTGGATTTTTGGGATTCATTTGAATTCCAGCTCTCAAAGCAAAACTCCGGAGTAAGGTGTGTGTAGAACCAAATGAAGTAAAATAAAGGATTGAATAAACCTCCCCTGCAGATTTTCATGAGTTTCATACAGCTTCACTCCCAGTGCATGTGCATAACTCACACTAACATTATCAATGTATAATCTACTACCTCTGTCCTTTCATCCAGAAAACCTAATGCCTGAGTTGTTTTACAGAGAGAGGCAAAAATTCTTTCTCCAGCCAGTACTGCAGAACTCTTAACTGTATAACATGGACATCCATTGCAAATTTGGATCATAAAACTGTTGTCAGTGGAAGATCTACACTCAGATGTGTGTTAGAGATTCACTTTACAGATAGAAGAGCAGAATTTTGCTCTACATCTTTCTACTGTTCCATCACCCACTAATGAAATACAGTCATAACTGCAGTGGAAAATTGCACCACTTTGTGCTTGCCATGTTAAAATATCAGTCTGAAGAAGGGAAGATGAACTTGGCATGGAGTGGGGTCATGTTACAGTGAGCCGAGGGCCCCAGATTGCCTTAATCCAGCCCTGAATAGAAGCAATGCCTATGCATGAAGAGGATTTGCCCCGATTTAATCCTTTTTAGGGAAGGATTAAGCAAGTTAAGGGTGGTCTGTGTTAAAACAGAGATATATTTGCAAAATTAGATTCTGGCAGCACAGGCGGATGTCTCATCATCTCTCAAGTGTGTGAGAGTGGGAGTGAGACCAACCACCTGAGCACTAAGGCCCAGAGCCACAAAGGCATTTAGGCTCCTAACCTCCATTAATAGAAATTAGGGGCTTAAATGCCTTTGAGGATTTGGGCCTAAGTGTCAAACCCCATCACTCACACATGTGGAAGGCCCAAAATACAGTGAAACCAGTACAATGCCTCTGAAGGGGGAGAGAAGTAGGATGGCAGGAGTCTGTGCAAAGGGTTCAGGATCTCTGCCTGCCAGCAAGAACCAGAGTTTTGAAGGTAGGTGGAGCTGGGAATAGGGCCAGTGGCTCTGTGACTATGTGGATCCCCCGCACTGACCCAATCATTCTGGAGAGAGCAGGTTGGTATACATTTTCAAGAATATCATAGAATCATAGAAATATAAAAGAGTGGAAGGGACCTCGAGAGGTCATCTAGTCCAGCCCAAGCTCTTAGGAAGCACCAAGTAACAACAGACCATCTCTGACAGGTGTTTGTCTAACTTGTTCTTAAAAACCCCCAATGACGGGGATGCCACAACCTCCCTTGGAAGCCTGTTCCAGAGCTTAATTATCCTAGGTTAGATATTAGGAAAAACTTTCTAATTATAAATCTCCCTGGCTGTTCTTGTCCTACCTTCAGTGGACAGGGAGAACAATTGATCACCGTCCTCTTAGCAGCCCTTAACATATTGAAGACGTATCAGATCTCCACTCAGACTTCTTTTCTTAAGACTAAACATACCCATTTTGTTAACCTTTCCTCATAGGTCAAGTTTTCTAAACCATTAATAATTTTTGTGACTCTCTGCTGGACTTTCTCCAATTTGTCCACCTCTTTCATAAACAGTGGGACCAAGAACTGGAAATAATACTCCAGCTGAGAGCTTACTAGTGCTGAGTAGAATAGGACAATTAGCTCCTGTGTCTTACCGATGGAATTCCTGTTAATACACCCCAGAATTATATTAGCTTTTTTCACATTTGCACAACATTGTTGACTTATATTCAATTTGTGATCCACTATAACCCAGACAGTTATACCCGATTTTATAGTTGTGCATTTGATTTTTCCTTCCTAACTGTATTACTTTGCCTTTATTAAATTTCATCTTGATTTCAGACCAGTTCTCCAATTTGTCAAGGTGGTTTTAAATTCTAATCCTGTCTTCCAAAGTGCTTGCAACCCCTCCCAGCTTGGGGTCACCTGCAATCTTTCTAAACATGCTCTTCACCCCCTTAACCAAGCCATTAATTAAAATATTAACTAGTACTGGACCCAGGAGAGATTCCTGTGGTACCCCATTAGATATGCCCCCCAATTTGACAGTCGACCACTTATTACTACTCTCTGAGTAGGGTCTTTACACCAGTTTTGCACCCACCTTGTAGTTTCCCTAGTTTGCTTATGGGAATGTCATGTGGGACTGTGTCAAAAGCCTTACTAAAAATCAAGATGTATCATATCACAAGGAGGAGGGAGAAAATTTGTTCTTCTTAACCTCTGAGGATAGGACAAGAAGCAATGGGCTTAAATTGCAGCAAGGGAGGTTTAGGTTGGACATTAGGAAAAACTTCCTGTCAGGGTGGGTAAGCATTGGAATAAATTGCCTAGGTAGGGTGTGGAATCTCGATCATTGGAAATTTTTAAGAGCAGGTTAAACAAACACCTGTCAGGGATGGCCAACCTGTGGCTCCAGACCCACATGCGGCTCTTCAGAAGTTAATATGCGGCTCCTTGTATAGGCACCGACTCCGGGGCTGGAGCTACAGGCACCAACTTTCTAATGTGCCAGGGGGTGCTCACTGCTCAACCCCTGGCTCTGCCACAGGCCCTGCCCCCACTCCACCCCTTCCCGCCCCCTCCCCTGAGCCTACCATGCCCTCACTCCTCTCCACCCCCCAGAGCCTCCTACATGCCACGAAACAGCTGATCAGGAGGTGCAGGGGGTGGGGAGGCACTGATTGGTGGGGCTGCCGGTGGGCGGGAGGTGCTGGGAGCAGGAAGCTGATGGGGGGTTGCCGACGTACTACTGTGGCTCTTTGGCAATGTACATTGCTAAATTCTGGCTCCTTCACAGGCTCAGGTTGGCCACCCCTGGTCTAGATAATACTTAGTCCTGCCATGAGTGCAGGGGACTGGACTAGATGATCTCTCGAGGTCCCTTCCAGTCCTATGATTCTATGCTATCTACTAGGCCAGTAATCATGACCAAGAAGGAAATTAGGTTGGTTTGGCATGATGTGGTTTTGAAAAATCCATGTCACCTATTACTTATTATCCCATTGTCCTCTAGGTGCTTACAAATTGATTGATTAATAATTTGTCCCAGTATCTTTCCAGGTATCAAAGTTAGGCTGACTTGTCTATAATTCCCCGAGTCCTTACAGACTCGACTCTATAATTCCCCTTTACAATGAATGACAAACATAGGGCAAAAAGCCAGCTGTGGGTAGGAGCATCTTCTTCCTCCTCAGTCTCCTCCAACCTTCGCTTCGGTCCCTAGAAAGGGGAAGAGGTTTCCCCTTTCTGCATCTCCCTACAGACAAGATTAAAAGAGGAATGTGTTTGGTCTTATCATTCTTTTCCCCCTCCCCTCAGTGTGGGGCGTGATTGAGTTTAGTGGCTGAACAGCTGCACACAGAGCCAGAGAGAACTTTGATCTGAACTCCACTGCTCCTGCTGATTGATCAAAGCTCTGTGCTAGGAACAGAACAGAGAGCTACCAGCAGATCAAAGCACCCTTTCTGAAGTGGATGTGGGAGCAGCACCAGCTCTCCACACGTTAAAGGGATCACCCCATCAGGGTAACTGCCCGATCGACACCGGGCTGTAACAATGGGCTTTGAGGGCTTGGGGAGAAAGGCATGGAAAGCTGGCAATAACTGAAGGGTTCTTTGGTGACTTGGGAAAAAATTATCTGCTGATTTAGGGGTCCCCCATGCAAATAGCTGATTTAATATGTTACAAGATACTGGGAGCGAAAGGGAAAAATGTCACTGAGTGATTATTCTTAATTAGGTGCTCAGATCTTACACAGATGGTATAAACACCTAGCTGAACAGAGTAAGTGTCGTAGTAAAGACAAAACAGTAACAAAGGGTTTGCTGTCCTTTTTCACTCGCTATTTCTAATTACTCCTCATTTGCTATTGCAGGTGAAGTGACCCCTGTTTTATGAATTAAACGGGATTGCACATGCCTTAATACTCAGGTATTCTGGCCAGGAATCAGCAAGGCACTTTAAGCACATGCCAAACTCTCGGCACATGCATAGTGCCATTGCAGTCAGTGAGGATTCTAACTTGTATAAATCGGTAGTAGCGACGGGAGGTGTGTACAAAGGGCAGGGACTTAATCAACGCGAGCTTATGACCCGCACTTACTGGGAATTCCTCGTTCATGGGGAATAATTGCAATCCCCTATCCTCATCACGAATGGGGTTCAACGGGTTACCCGCACCTGTCGGCGTAGGGTAGACACGCGCTGAGCCAGTCAGTGTAGCGCGCGTGCAGCCCCGGACATCTAAGGGCATCACAGACCTGTTATTGCTCAATCTCGGGTGGCTGAACGCCACTTGTCCCTCTAAGAAGTTGGACGCCGACCTAAACCATCCAATCGGTAGCAGCAACGGGCGGTGTGTACAAAGGGCAGGGACTTGTATAAAGTTAGACACATGCTTAAGGCAGTTTGAACTGGGACCTTCATGGGCTATGAGGTATGTATGAAATTCCTGGAAGACAAGCAGCGATCCCACTCTTACATAGTACGCGCTGTATAAAAGTTGTATTATTATCATTCAGAACAGATAGCTTCATCACACTCAGCACACGCACTTAATGTAGTATGTATGTTGGTATAAACATCAAACATACATCTAAGCTTCACACTAGATAGCTGCATTATACTTCAAATGTAGGCCTACCTCCTGAAGTGATTAATAGGTTTCACTCGAGTTTCTTCTCGTTTCTTTCGTGTACAGTTCATGAGTATCTTCACCACTTGGAATGGTAAAGGGATCACCGATGTATCTCAGTAATGAAAGATTTACAATAGCTTAAATAATTAACACCCCCCGCGTGAACATGATAGCCATCACCCGTTGAATATAGCTGCAGTAGAAACCTCACTCCATCCACTTGAAACAAACTTATCTGTGCAATGCACCTGGGGAGCCTTACACACTTCATTGAAAGAAGAGCATATTCTGATGGGTCCGGAGGTGTTTGATGTAAAGTGTTATCATATATTTAGCTCTCTTTTCAGAAGAATAAGGATGCTTATCTCATTATTGAGTGAAAAACAATTTGCCCTGTATATGAATGTTTTTGATATTGCAGTGAAATAGTCTGCTCTGCTCCATCCTCTGGCATTGTGATCTATCCCTCTCGGCCTTTTTTGATATTCCAGTGATCATAGATTCTTCCATGTTGCTATCCTGGACATTTTGTAGCCCCAGAAAATGTCACTTTTCCTTGGAATTTTGGTTGTTTTTTCAGGGTAGGTTTTTTTAAATTATCATTTTGTGTGTAAAAGTTAGCAACATGAAACTTATTCACGATTGCCAAATATCCAGCATAACAAGCTTAGATGTAGTATTGTACACATGAGCTCATGTGTACTACTGAGAAGTACTATATACACCACATTCTGGGCACCCAGGCTAAATTCCAACATGGCAAACTGTATCCTAGCCTACTTTTCTCCCTCTTTCCCCTTCTAGACTCAGCTGGATAAATTTAATCTATTGGGAAATAGTTTCCACTACAAATCTCAACTCCCTTTATATTATATGTTACACACACACACACACACACACACACACACACACTATGCTGAAAGAACATTTTTAAGATTACAAAGTCAGGCACTCAAAATTTAGGATATGTCAGAATTAAGGTTTCCTGTGCAACCTTAATTCAGCCCCCTTGTGTGTATAATATTATTTTAATACAGTTTGTGTATAATTTCCAGGCAGCCATTAGGAATCTGATGATAGGAAAGAAAATTTTGCATTGTGATATAAAAAATGTAGGTATGCTTCATTAAACTTTTAAAATCTTAGCAGATGCCAACTGTGCATGCCCAGAAATGGTTTTGTTTTGTTTCAATGATGTATACCACACTTTAGCAAAGAGCTTGTTTCTCAATATGGTCTACTAGCATACAACTTGCAGGAGTTTAGTGTCAAGTTATTTTTGAGTTAGTGGAGAGAAAAAAAAAACCTTAAAACACACAAAAAAAGTATTTTTCTTTAATTTTCCAATAATGCAGTAACAGCTGAAGAGATTTTCCTCAAACTTTCAAATAAAATTAACTTCAGGTCTAGATAATTATTCATAAAGTTACATGCATGTGAAAACAATAGTAATTAAAGTTTTAACAGAACTATAACTGTAGCAGTCAGCACTAGGAAACTGCAATAATAATCACTTCATCTCCAAGGGCCAAATTATGCCCTTTGATACACAGGACTCCTGTGGAAATCACTGTGAGCCAATTACAAATATCTGAGGGCAGAATTAGGCCCCAAGTCAGACACATTAAGGAACAATTTGCTGTGAATATACAATGAAATGATCTACAACTAATTCCTTCAGCCTTTCCCTATAATCTCTTTCCCCTTTTCATTACTTGCACACTTTTTAATGATTGGAAAACATTTTTGTGAGAGCACATTTGTAATTTTCCATTATTTTTTGCAAGTCATGAGACCTGACTTTTTGTCCCAGGTGGTCGAATGTCCAACAGTGCACAATGGTGTGTGACGTACAGCAAAGAGGCTCAAAGTATATGGGATACAAAACTTCATTTACCCTTTGCTTGAGATGTCTTAAAGACATTAGATTCCTGTGACATAAAACTAGTTACTAAATAACAGAGATTTAAAGATTAGCACTGGCTAGGCATCCATATCTCATCAGGATGCAGATGGGTAGTGAGTGGAGTGAGGAAGGTGATAATATAGTCAGTTCAGGACTAGAGCGGTGTGAATACATGATTTTTCCGTTCACTGTCTGTACTCTGTGGAAAAAAAATTAAATGCTTAGTTTTAAGTTTTTAAAACATTTTTTTAAATAAAATTGAAGTACATTTTGAAAAATTCAAACAAATTTGTTTCAAAAATGTCAAAATGAAATGTTTGCTTTTCTCAAAGATATATTTTCATTTTGTATTAAATCAACACAATTTGGTGAATTCAACACAAATTTGTGAGATGTTTTAATGTACCTGATTCTGTATATTTTGTCAAAAAAAATTTAGCTGAAAAATTTCTCCCAGTTCTATTGAACATTGAAGATGCAAGTTACATATAACAAGGCATACTATTTGTCATTCTGTCATTGGTGAGAAAATAAAGTAAGTTTGGCCAGTATAGATCCTCTCTGTTGTACCACTTGTGACCAAATTAGGTACGATACCTGTCTTTCCACTACAAACCATGCCTCTTTTAACCAATATCTGGCCAACTGCTGCTGAAAATGAACCAGACATTGCTCCACCAAAGAATTGATCCTGCACCATGAAAATTAATGGTAGTTTTGTCAATGTCTTGCCCTGGAAACAGGATCAGACCCTAAATAAACATTAAGGAGAGATAATTTCTTCTCTAAATGTGTGTATCTTTGGGCACAACTGTGTGTGTGTGTGTGTGTGTGTGTGTGTGTGTGTGTGTAACTACAGTTATTGGAGTTTGTTGGAGCTTTGCATTCTGAGGCCTTGGCTACACTTGCAGCTGTACAGCGCTGTGAGTTAAACCCGTCTTCGTACAGCTGAGTAGGGAAAGCGCTGCAGTCTGTCCACATTGACAGCTGCCAGCGCACTGTCGTAGCCCACATTTGCGGCAATTGCAGCGCCATTGGGAGCGGTACATTATGGGCAGCTATCCCAGAGAGCACCTCTTCCCATTCTGGCGCCATGGGTTGTGGGAAGGGGGCGTGGGTGCGGGGGATTCTGGGTCCTGTCCCAACGCCCCGTGATGCATCGCTTCACATCCCAGAAATCCCTTTGTTTCCGTCCACCTTTGGTGCCATCTTTCAACGGTTTCTGTGCAGCGCGATCTGTCTGCGGGAAATGGAGTCCGAACTGCTGAGGCATATGCTGACGAGTCTCGCCAGCACATCACGTTTGGCTGTCGAACTATTCCTTAAGATCCAAAGTGACAGTGAGAGTGAGGAGTCCGACAATGCTATCGAGCCGTGTAACGCGTACGACACGAAATTGCTTGTGGCATTCACGGACATGCTCAGCACCGTGGAACGCCACTTTTGGGCTCAAGAAACAAGCACTGAATGGTGGGATCACATCGTCATGGAAGTCTGGGATGATGAGCAGTGGCTGCAGAACTTTCAGATGAGAAAAGCCACTTTCGTGGGACTGTGTGAGGAGCTCGCCCCCACCCTGCGGCGCAAGCACACGAGTTTGAGAGCTGCCCTGCCAGTGGAGAAGCGGGTGGCTATTGCAATCTGGAAGCTGGCAACTCCAGACAGCTACTGGTTGGTCGCAAACCAGTTTGGAGTCGGAAAGTCGACCGTTGGAATCGTGTTGATGCAAGTTTGCAGGGCCATTAATCTCATCCTACTCAGAAGAACCATGACTCTGGGTAACGTGCAGGACATAGTGGATGGCTTTGCACAAATGGGGTTCCCTAACTGTGGAGGGGCGATAGATGGGACGCACATTCCTATTCTGGCACCACCCCACCTAGGATCCGAATACGTTAATTGAAAGGGGTATTTCTCTATGGTTCTCCAGGCGCTTGTGGATCACCGTGGGCATTTCATTGACATTAACACAGGCTGGCCAGGAAAGGTGCATGACGCACACATCTTTCGGAACACTTGGCTGTTCAGGAAGCTGCAGGCCAGGACTTTTTTCCCAGAGCGGAAGATCACAGTAGGGGAAGTTGAAATGCCCGTTGTGATCCTTGGAGACCCCACTTACCCGTTAATGCCGTGGCTCATGAAACCCTACACAGGGAGCCTTGACAGCAGCAAGGAATGGTTCAACTACAGGCTGAGCCGGTGCCGAATGACTGTGGAGTGTGCCTTTGGCCGTTTAAAGGGCCGCTGGCGATCTCTGTATGGGAAGCTGGACTTGGCCGAACACAGCATCCCCACAGTTATATCCACGTGCTGTACCCTCCATAATATTTGTGAAGGGAAGGGTGAAAGCTTCACTCAGGCATGGACCTCCGAGGTTGAACACCTGGAGGCTGAATTTGCACAGCCAGAGAGCAGGGCTATTACAGGGGCCCAGCACGGGGCTGCAAGGATTAGGGATGCCTTGAGGGAGCAATTTAAGGCTGAAAACCAGCAGTGATATCTGGTGCCCTGCACGGGAGTGAAGTGCAGTAGTTCCAATCTTTAGGAATCAGTGTTTGCTAAGCAGACTTGCAGAGCCTGTTTATTTCCTGGGCTAAGGAGTCTTTTACTTTATGCATTAATAAAGAATGTTTTCAAAGCCAAAAAATCCATTTATTGAAAAGAAAATTTATTTATTGAAAAGAAACACAATTGCTTGGGAATCAGAAAGGGCAAGGGGGTGGAGTGGGGAACAGTACAATCACAGATTTGCGTATGTCCTGTCTGGTGTGCTGTGCAGTGAGTGCTGCACTTCAGGATAGCTATACTGTATGGTGATGGGGGTTGAGTGCAGAGGGTAAGGGTCGTGGTTTTCAGGGCTGGGTGGTGAAGATACTGGTGTTGGAGACAGCTGGTGGTGTGAAGAACCTGGAAGTTGGGGAAAGTGGGTTGGAGGTAACAGTGGGGCACAAGGGAAAGAGTTTTGGGACAAGGCTGTAAAGGGGGGGGGGGACGTTTGCGGTACTGCTCCTTCTGCATGGCTACGAGCTCCTGGATAGCATCTGCTTGACGCTCCAGGATGCTTATGAGCCGATCCATGCTTTGCTGCTGGTGCTCTGTGCTTTGCCGCCGGTGCGCTGCGTTTTCCTGGCGGATCCTGCTTTCTCTCTCCCTCCAGTTCTGTGCTTTTTCATTCTCTTTAATAGATTGCCGCATCACTTCTTGCAGCATGTCTTCTTTGGTTTTTCGCGGTCTCTTCCTGAGTCTTTGCAGTCTCTGAGCAGGCGATAAGAGGGATGGCTGAGGTCTCGAGGTTGTTGCAGCTGTATAGGCAAAATGCAACATTTAACAGAGGCAGCATTGTTTATAGCAGACAGAGTAATGATTTCCCCCGCACTTAAGGAGGGCACACACAGGGTCTACACAATAGCATAATTTTCCCATCCCAAACAGAGCACACAACCCACGGGAGCCTCAAAATGGTGAGTAAGGGGGACTGATTGTTTCAGGGCTGTACTGTCCTCTGGGTTTCTGTGCCTTGGGGAGAGCCAACAGCTGCAGGGGGCACCTACACTGAACATTGTCCCAACATTTTCCACAGGAGTTTGTCCTGGATGATATCTCGCTGCTGAGGGTGACCTGGGAAGCAAGGGAGGGTCTTCTACTGCAATGCGGCTTCCGCCCTGGCCCATATGCAGCTTGCCTGTGTGCAGCAATGGTCCCCCCGCCCCTCGCGGCACAGTGGCGCGGACACGTTAGCCTGGCTGGGACAAGGACCACGGTGGCTCTCCCGATAAACCTGCGCAAGCGCATTGCACACGTTCTGGATGAGACATTCGAAGAGATTACCGAGGCCGATTACCGCAATGTGATAAACCACATCAATGCACTATTCCGCATCTAAGCATGCATGCCTAACCCTCCTCTCCCAAAGAGCCCGCACCAAAAAAATTCCTTCCCGAAAAAAAACACGCTTACCGGGAACCTGCTCTTCCGTTTGTCCTCCACCAAGTACCGGCCGCTGCGACTGGCTACCTTCCTCCTGGCTCGAGAAGAGCTCCTAGCTGCATGCCTCCAGGGATTCCGGGGTGTCTCCATCTGCCCCAACACCGTCATTCCCGTTTTCCTCCTCCTCCTCCCACCCCGGCTCTGAAGTGTCTATGGTGGTGCTTGGAGTGGAGGTGGGGTTAACCCCAAGTATCGCATCCAGCTCTTTGTAGAATCGGCAGGTCACAGGGGGAGCACCCGAGCGGCCGTTTGCATCACGGGCTTTGCGGTAGGCACTCCGCAGCTCCTTCACTTTAATCCTGCACTGCAGGGTGTCCCGGTCATGGCCCCTTTCCATCATGTCCTTTGATACCTTCCCGAAGGTATCGTAATTCCTACGGCTGGAGCGCAGCTGGGTCTGGACAGCTTCCTCCCCCCCAAACACTGATGAGGTCCAGCAACTCGCCATTGCTCCATGCTGGGGCTCACTTGGCGCGTGGAGGCATGGTCACCTGGAAAGATTCGCTGATAGCACTCCACACCACGCCGGGCTGAGCAAAGAGGAAGGGGATTTTTAAAATTCCTGGGGAATTTTAAGGGAGGGTCACATGGTTGGTTACCTGAGGCCAGGGCAGTAGAGTTTGAACTGATGACCAGAGTGGCTAGAACAGGCATTGTGGGATACTGCCGAATACTTCTGGAGGCCAGTCACAGTGCATTGGGTGGCCACACTGGCGCCGCAGCGCTGCAGCGGTGGCGCAATACACGCTATTCCTCTCGGGGACGTGGAGTACATGCAGCGCTGCAACCACGGAGATACAGCGCTGCAAATGCCTTGCCAGTGTGGACTGGGAGTGAGTTACAGCGCTGGGGGCGGCTTTACAGCGCTGTAACTCGCAAGTGTAGCCAAGGCCTGAGAGAAGGGGTAATAGACACCTTAAATCACAACTGACAATGTGGATTATCTCTATTGTTTCACTGATGCTGATTTTCCCCACTGAGCCTATCCTATCAGATAACTGGTGGTATGCTGTAACTCTCAAGGTGTTCATTCACCAGTGTGGGGATCTCAGACCTGGAATACATGGACCAAGGGATGATCAGGTGGAACAATGAGGCATGGTTTATGAATTTAAATCAAAACACGAGAGAACTGGGTGCAAGTGAACCTGTCAGGATAAAATTAAAATTAACTTGAATCTTTGCTCAAAACTCAAACCAAACCTTTCTGAGCATGTGTCAGATAAGACAGCAAGAGTTCTATGGAAAAATTCCATATGCCAAGAACTTTAAAAATGTAGATTTTTTTTTAAATAATCAAAGTCTATCCAATTACACTGGAAAACTGCTTCCACTGAAAGTACTTAGTCCATTTAATTAAATCACATTTATATTACAAATGAAAGTAACAGAAATAAGCAAAAACATTTCAAATGTATCTGTATATTGAATCTCAAATTGTGATAAACCTATCACAGTGTGATATTTCAGAGTAACTATACAATTGATACTGACAAAATAACTTGCAGAATATAAAACTATCAAATACTAGAACTTGGCATCTCAAGCTCTTTTAATTTCTGGGGAGGAAATTCAGATTCAAATGCTGTGTCAAATCCAGAAGTAGAAGGGATTGCTTTCCAAATTCTCACCCAAGAGGGTAGAAATCCCATGAAACAGATGATCTGACAACACTTCTACTATTCAAAATATAAGATGTCATTTGGCACTGAAATCTCACAAGACCAGCTTTGTGTGTTTTCAGTACCATTGAACCTGAATTGTGGCCCCGATTCAGACTTACATCCAGACCACAAGCCCTGTATGAATTTAATAGATCCAGATCTTGATCTGAGTACCAGCTCTTTAGCCATTTTCATAGTATAGCAGCTTGAAAATGTTTGAATTAATAAATTGTTTTTTTAATGGAAAAAATAAAAAATTGTTAGACAACTTAGACAAATTAACAAATTTGTTAGACCATCTATAAAGTTGTTTGAAATTTTTCTAGATTCAAATTTTAAAAAAACAGGATTTTTTAAAATTGGGAATTTCCCCCCTGCCACCGCCCACCAAACTTCAGGAACTCTTTAAACTCTATGTGGCTGTAAGAAGCCATCAAACAATGGCAGGATCTCAAAAAGTCTTACATCCTACTACAGCACTAAACATGCTTATATATTCCCATTATGCTACAAAAATACCTATATGCACATTTTAGCACTTTGTAGTGGAATTAAAGGCCTTTTAAGTGAACATTTTTCATAAAGTCACCATCTGAGGCTGTGCTTTTTAGCATAGCAGGAGGTTATTTGATGGCGTCTTTAAAGCCTAGCAAGTTTTATGAATCCATAATTTCAATGGAAGGGAACTTCGGCTGCTTTCAGACATTAACGGGTTCTGCCCAGTGAAGGTGCTGAGTGGTACCCTTAAAACGCAAGCTAAAAAGGGCTGAGCAAGAAAGGGAATGCAGGGGTACCCAATCCTGGAGGAAGGACTATTCCAAAACCCACAAAACCCAACCAATGGGAGTCTTCCCACCAACTCCAGTAGACTTTGGATCAGTTCCTTAATGAGCCTGGCACAACTCTGCCTATTTGGAGAAGTAAGGCCAAAGAAGGGATGCCTCATTTGTCTGCTCACTTAAGCCTCCTCAGAGACACAGTCTCCATCTACACCCTGTCCTCTTTTTATCCTATGATCTAGACAGTAAAAGAGAAGGCTTGAAAGAATTCCTGGTCACGATGGAGGATTTATGCCGAATGCTTAATCTTTCATGTATAAATGCTTAACCTCAAAACACCTTGTGCTCATTGCTATGCAAAGTGCAAAATTTTGCAAAATAAAGGGTTCGGACACTGCTGTGAAATGCTTACCAATGTGCTTAGTCCACACTTGAAGGAGCGATGAAGCTGAAGTACCTTATGGAAATTTTATTAAAGAAATATGTTGAAAATAAAATAAAAAGAACCTTTTATAGAGTTCGAAATGTTCAATTTCTTTTTCATTTTCATCCATTATAGCCTAAATATGAGGAGAATGGCTGTTAACATAGTATTTCCAGACTGACCAGAAATAGGAAGAATCAGAAATGTCATGAGAAAGCTTCTTGTCATGACTTGCAGCCTAATTTTACACCTTTGGGAGTTGTGCATAGATTACAAACTTTTGGCTGCTTGTATGAACTCAACCCAAACTCTGAATTTATTGAGTTTCACTTATCACTGGCAATAATATCTTCAGGAAAAGTTCAATGCAATTTCAAGTAAATTAGTAAAAAAAAATATACTCTTCTATAAAAATATCTCAATTTCTCTTTCTATCCTAGGTGGAACAATTGCATATTGAAGGTTAAATTTTGGAGAGCCAAAGTGCAAGAGGTAGAGTTGCTTGAATGAAACTGTAGCAGCCTGAACTCTTTGTTTATTGCTTGTCACTACTCTCAGTACCAGAAATTCTCAGAGGAGCCATCAGAACTAATGTTGAGGACCAAAGACATTTTACTGATTGGAATCAATTTTAAATTGTCACCCAACGGATTGTTAAAGTTCCCATCATACAAGTATTTTTTTCTGGATCAATTATCAGGAAAAAAGAACAGACTAGCTCTTCCACTAGTGAACTATTTGGATTTCATCCAGTTGGCACTAATAAATCTATCTTCCTTAATAGCACTGAAACAGTATAGGTACCTATAGAAGATCTGTGCTCAGACAGAGTCTTTCCACTTCTCTTATGTTACTTAACTTTTATCTTCCCATCATCAATTGTACTTCATAGCCATTTGGAATGACAGAAATGAGAGAAATTGTTTACAAAGAGGCTACTACAAACACCTACATGGCTGACAACACTCCCTGTCACATGTTAGTCAGTTGGCTCTATTGCTTGGGAATATACTGATCTTGTAATCTACATTGGTTCTGGATAAAGGGCATTGCACAGGTATTGTCTTTCTTGCAAAATGTTAAGGGAACAAGCTTGGAGTCAGTTCTGGAAAATTTAACTCTTATCATTCAAAACCAGGAGGGTGTTTAATGTCACTGAGCTGGGTTCTGCTTAACTGAGACAAAAGATGCCATTTTAAGGAGGTAAACTAGCAAAGAATATATCTAGTAGAAGAGATTGCCTCTTTTGACCCCTGTCTTATGCCCTAACTGCTTAGGCCAGGTCTACACTACAAAATTTGGCTGTCATAGCTATGTCCACTAGGAGTGTCGGGAAAAAAATCATCCCTCAAGTCAACATAGTTATGCCAGTAAAGACACACCCAGTGGAGACACAATTAGCCAAGAGAAGAGTGTTTCAGTCAGTGTAGCTAACGTTATTTGTGGAGGTGATATAGCTATGCTGGCAGAAGAACTCCTTGTGCTGGCTTATACTCCATTTACACAAGGGGTATGTCTACACTGCATCTGGGAGTGAGTCTCCCAGCCCAGTTCTATAGACTCATGCTAGTGGGGCTCACGCTAAAGATAGTTGTGTAGACCAGTGGTTCTCAAACTAGGGCCGCCGCTTGTTCAGGGAAAGCCCCTGGTGGGCCGGGCTGATTTGTTTACCTGCCGCGTCCGCAGGTTCGGCCGATCGCAGCTCCCACTGGCCGCAGTTCGCCGCTCCAGGCCAATGGGGGCTGCAGGAAGGGCGGCCAGCACGTTCCTTGGCCTGCACCGCTTCCTGCAGCTCCCATTGGCCTGGAGCTGTGATCTGCCGAACCTGCAGACGCAGCAGGTAAACAAATCAGCCCGGCCCACCAGGGGCTTTCCCTGAACAAGCGGCGGTCCTAGTTTGAGAACCGCTGGTGTAGACATTATAGAATAGGCTGGTGATCGGGCTCTCAGGCCCACCCCCCAGGCTTGAGAGCCCAAGCCACAATGTCCAAGTAATGTCTACACAGCTATTTTCAGCATGCTAGTGCAAGCCCAGATGGCACAAATCTGTGGTCCTGGGCTGGATGGCTCATTCCAGACAGACCCTATGGGCTCTGCCAGCATAACTATACCGTCTAAGGCTCTGTAGCGTAGATGTGTCTTTAGTCTCACTTCCTCTTCCTTTAAAGTACAAGGGAGTGGCATAAGCTAGCTATGTAAATCATCACAAACATTTAAAAGTCCAACCATAACCTCTATTCATCCACATTGTAGAAATTATCATACAAATGGTAGCAACGGTTTTTCTTGCCCATGAAAAAACAATCACTCACCCAAGTGAGTAGGTGAGTAGCATTTTACAAGGCTGGCTTGAGTAGAGCACTGCTGATTCTGGGCCCTTTAAGTATACAGTTCTACCAGTTAAAGAAGAATGGGCTTATTATAAGGGGTCTGTTTTTAACTATCCATCCACCAAGTGCCTTGAAGTTTTACTGGTTTGAATCTTCCCTTACTCAGTAACTATGACAATCAGGGTCCAGACACCCCAGGAGGAGAACAGGAGGTCTGAACCACAAAGAATAAGCAATTGAATCAACTGATTGTATACAATATTATTGTACTATAAAAGTAAGGTATCATATGAAAACTTGTGACACTCGGGTCATTAATATTCTTGTGTGATATAAGTACAGTTAGCATGTAAAGAGTTATATAGTTCTTCTGGAAATACATTACAAAAATGTTTAGACCAAGCAGTCCAAGTAGAGCTGATAAACAGGTTTGTCCTGTATAAAGGAACATATAGTGGCCAGTCTTTAGGGGTCAAGCTCTGTAAGCCAGAGGCAATAGTTAATACATTTGCAGAATGATCAAGCTAACAAGCAAACGAGGAAACAGCATGGCTTGATTTCAAGTAAAAGACAGTGAATGTACATTTGCATCTATGGAAAACAGAATGATCAAATCAGCACAAAGAAGGCCCCAGCTTGCTGAAAAACAAACAGCATGACTAGAGTCTGAACCCCAGGGGATCATTCTGACTCTGAGGACAAAACAATGAGTTTTAGGAAATATAAAGAGAAGCAAAAAGCCATTTTGGCATCCATCTCTTAAGAGACATAAGGGGCCAGCGCTCTTGGCATCTGTGACAGGTGGACCCCCAACCGTGTGGGTTGAGGATGCTGAGAGCTGATGGTAGTGAGAAATTGCCTGAGACTGGTACTGAAATCTGTTACATTTTAGATGCTAGAAAATGTTTTTTTTGTTTTGTCTTATTTGTAACCATTTTTAGTTTCTTTTCTCTCTGCTTAGTATCACTTAAATCTTTGTTCTTTATTAATAAACTTGTTCTTGTTTTATTATAAATCCATCCCAGTGCTGTTATACTAAAGGAAGGTGTGCATGCTCAGCTGAGCCAGCGGGCTGGTGCATATTCTGTCTCTTTGGAGACAGCAAACTTGGGAATTTCTGTGGGCATGCTGGATACTGCAGAGGAATGCTCTTCTAGGGGTTCATTGAATGCTACCTGCAAAGCAAAGTGAAGACAAGCAGAGTCTCAAGGAGTTTCCTGGTGAGTCGGACAGACTGGTATGTAACATTGCCAATCCCAAATGTTTAAAAATCATGAGTCAGCCTCACCAAAAATCATGAGATTGGCTTTAAAATCATGAGATTATTTAAAATATATATATTTGGTGTTCTTTTTATTTGCCTTCTGCTTTTTGAGCCTTTAGAGTGCACTGGGGTCACATTTTGAAGCTTTCTCCACAGCCCCGAGGGCTAGAGACTTAAAGAAAAAATAAGAATGATGGCTGAAATCATCACCCATCCACTTGACTCCTGGAGCTGGGGCTTTAAAGAAACCAATAATTATCATGAGACTCATGACAAAATCATGAGAGATGACAACATTGGGTGTAGCAGGGGGCTGAGACACTGTCTTAGTTCCAGCAAAGCTCTCTCTTGCTGAGGCCGAGGGGTAACAGTGGTGTACCATTCTGGGAGCTCCAAGAAAGTATCACAGTAACACTTTGCTTTCATTTTCAACAGGCATACAGCAAAGCTCAAACGAAGCCCCACTCCTTTTGGATGCAGCAAGGATTATTCATCCTGACTATGGTGTTGTGATGAGGCCAAAACAGAGATTTGCCACACTTCAAATGCAGCAATGAGGCTTTTATGTTCAAGCTGCTGCTGTTGATACTTGAAGCTGTGCCAGATGCCCCACTTCTAATTTTGGGACTAGCAATCATAGGCTATTACTTTATTACTTGAACATCACTGCAGGGCTACAGCTTCCCCTGCCTCTCCGGATCCCCAAATCCTATCAGGGATACCTCTGCTAGGTAGGCAGAACAAAGAGCTTGCAATGTCAATGAACAGCATATTTCTATTATGTGAAATGTAAACTACTCCTTGGATTTGATGCAAGCAGGAATTAGGTCATCTGATAACCTGGCAAGCTACACAAAGGACACAGAGGCATTTGTATGAGCAAACATTTATGTAATCATTTCACTTCAATCCTGAGTACCAATGGTTAGTCCTTTAATGTGCACTTTGCATAACCATCAGATAATGTCCAGCCTCTGCTCTGGTTTTTTCCCCCCTGTTTCTGGCTATTGTCCTCCCTTGAACATTTCTGCATTTTCATGTAACACTTACGTTGTGTAACCACTAAACAGATTGTCCTATTTTGCAAAGCGGGCTTCTCTGTAAGCTAGCAGACATCTGCTAAACTGAGCCTTTAATAAAGTCCTGTGCATCCTAGATCACCTTGGCTATTAACTATTGATGAACAGGAAACCACTGAACAAGTGTTTGATTTTTTCTCTTTCTCCCCCTCCCCACCCTGCCCCTGCCCAAACATTCAATATAGCAGAGTTCACATCATAACTGTATTTTATCTTGGGGACTTTTACTATCTTACCATTTGAATAATTTTTATATCATGATTTCTTTGCTCTATTTCACTCCTTGTAATTCAGGCCTTCTGTGATGAGAAGTCAAACAAAATGAAAATAGGCCCCACTGGTTCTGGCAGCTGAATTCAAACAATACTCTGCAGCTTTATTGTAGCAATGCCTTTCGTGCTACTACGCTAAGTAAGGTGATGTCAATGGAATCCTTGTTCCGAGTGGTTTATTATATTGCAGCCATAAAAATGTGCTTTAGGCTCAAATTGGATTTACAAGATTTCTGCCCAGGAGCATATGTTTTATAAATTTAATTTAAATCAGATTAGCTGGGTTTTTTTTTTTTTGGTTTGGGTTTTTTTTTTTTGGTTTGGGTTTTTTTTTTTTACAACAACAGAAGGAAAAGAAAGATAGCATGTTGGCCTTTTTCTGGGTTGTTTTTCAGGTCTTCCAACTGCCCCCCCCAGTAACAAACCAGTATCTGTTCCTATTCTTTTGTACAAGCATACAATACCATTGACTCCAGTGGGGTTGTGTGGGCATCAATGAAGGCAGAATTTAGCTTTCTGTTCTGTGTTTTAAATGAAATCCTGAGAGATAACTCACAACTTGGACTAAGGGTTTCTAGTATGTAAAACAAAAAATGAACACAGATGATTGAATTATTCATGTTAGAAAAGTAGCTTTGATATATGTAAATGACTTTTCATAGAGTTTTTACAGAAGAAACATCCATTATGTTAACATGTAAAGTCTCATTCAATTCAATAGACTGCATTAGCTCATGTATTACCAACCATTCTAAGAGCATACAGTATTCTTCGTTAACCCATTATGTAATAATTTCTAATTTGTTTGGCATTATACACCATAACTTCTATGGAATATATACAAAACCTGGATAAAGCTGTACATTATGGAGTAACATGGTTTGTAGGCACAGAAAAAAAAACAGTAGCTGGTCAACAATTTTTGTCAGAGTTTTATTTTTAAACAGAAAATTATTTTAGAATTTTAAAAAAAATTGTTCAAAATTCTCTTTTTAATTACAATTTTATTTTGAGTCAACTCAAAATGACACATTTTTCATTTCAGTTTGAATCAAAATCAAGTTTTCATTTTGAATGTTTGTAATTAGAGTGTTTTCATTCCATTTAAAATATTTGTGGGAAAAATAATTCCCATTTTTCAACCAGCCTTAAAAAACAAGAATAACGCCCCAGAATCCAACTCTAAAATTTAGCAGTTTCCTTGTATTATGCAGAGTGGTGTCGGATGGCACAGGTGATGTGGATGGTACAAGGAGAAAGATAGCATTTGTAAGGATTACTATGGCCCTCAGTATATTTAGTAGTCAAACTTTGCCCAACTGAAAGCCACAATGATAACTTGCCATATGTCTCAGGGACACTAAACAGAGCAGGATGAATGGCATATCAGCCAGAGCTGGGTTGTTTGAATAGGGTAGTCTGAGGGGGCAGATAGAGGAGCCTGCCTTCCCCCACTGACTGCTTACAGTATAATGTGGGATTTTGACATAGAGGAATTATGTTGCTAAAAATAAAGAGGGATGGTCACAATGTTTTGCTGACTGGGCCATAGGCAGTCAGGCCAAGTGGTGAAGATGAGAGTTCAGCCTATCAGTTAGAACTGGGTCCAGGGTTGGCAGAGTCCAGGAAACGAACCAACAGTCAGTAACAGAGGGGTAGAAGCCAAACGCCAGAGCCAGGTGTTGGTAAACCAGAGTTGTAAGCCAGAGGCAGAGCCCGGGGTCACACCTAAAGCCAGAGGGGAGCAGGGAAAGGAAGCAGACTGGAACAACCAGGAGCAAGGAATGGAAGCAGGGACTGGAGCAAGGACAAGCACAGCTGCAGGTGAGGAACTCATTGAACAGCCCCTGATCTGCTGTGGGGGCCAGGCTTATAAGCAGGGCTGCTAAACCAGCAGCCAATCAGGGGCTGTGGCCAGTCAGAGTTCTAAGGCAGTGCAGCTGGGTGCATTGGCTACCTAGCCGTGCAGTTAGTCAGGGAGCAGGCCAGCAGCTGGTCTGCTCCCTGACACAATGTCATACTGTGAATTGGGGCACACAGGGCCCAATTCAGCCTTGAAGTGACTGCAACTCCACTGGTTTCCATGGAACCACCTTCCCACAAGCTGCTGCCTTCATGTTGAAGTTGAGGGCATCTGTGGGCTACATTTTAGGGCTCCTCCTCAAGCCGCATTTGTCTCACGTGCCGTATTTCGAGTTCCCTGTTCTATTCCCAAAGATATTCTGTCCATTGTTTTGTATAGGTTTTTGGGTTTTAATACTATTAAAGAAAAAGAAGATTCAATTTTCTGAGTAATTGAATATGAATACATTGAGAAAACAAAGAAATCCCACATAAAGAGTCATTCAGAAACTTTAACACACTCCAGTGCACCTAGGTGTTGCATGGAAGCTCAATTCTCAGAAGTGTCCAAAAAAACCCAACCCAGATGAATAGCAATGAATAAAAGATGGATAACAGGATAAATACAGGAATGATGTCAAAAGAATCTAATGAGTTTGAGGCCTGCCAAGATAAGAATATCTGAAAAGTTATTTTTATTTGCTGTGGGGTTTTAGTGTCATTAGCGCATATCCACACACATGTATAACCCTGATTCTATTTTAATCTTTTAAACTGAGCTCAAGTTTTAATATTTCCAGGTGCATAAAATGCTTAGTCCATGTAATGTCTGCAGCTGATACACATCCGGGTGTAGGAAGGAAGGAACCTTAAGACACCTGCTCTAACTACAATGTCCTGCCTCATACACCAGTGTTTGCTACACAAGCCCGGACAATACATGAGGCTGACAAGCTGGAAATAGCTACTCAAGGTGTCTTTCTGGACATATGACAATGGTCAGTGACTAGGATTTAATGCTGGATGTTAGCAGCTCTGCTGGTGGAGACTGGCAGCTGCTCAAATTTCTACCTTTTATTGATATTTGTACGGTGGTATGATGGGACTAGAACATGGCAAGTTCATTCATAAAGATATATGCTTTAATTAGAAGTATAACACATGTCACATATTTCTCAACAGTGTTATGCTTTTCAGTCTAGTAGTCTCTCTAAGATATGACCTTTCCTATCCATACACACAGCTAAAACTCTCATTCAGGCCCTCGTCATCTCACATCTTGATTACTGCAATATCCTTCTCTCTGGCCATGACAAATGCAATCTTGCCCTGCTTGTATCCATTCGGAATGCTGTTGAAAAGATCATTTTCCTAGCCCATTGCTTTAGCCATGTCACCCCTCTTATTGTAACCCTCTAGCAGCTCCCCCTCTCTATCGCATCAAACATAAATTACTGTCATGGTCTATCCACACCCTACACATCATCTCTCATTCACTATTGAAAGGTCAACTGCCATCTCCAATCAGTCAGTGATGCCAACCTCCATCACACATTTGTAACATTTTCAAACAAGCACCTTCATGCTTTCTCCCATGCTGCCCTGAACTTTTGGGGGAGCTCCCCACAAAATTCTGAAAATTTACTTCCTCCTCCTCCTTCAAAACGAACCTCAAAACTCTCCTTTGCTGTGATGCCTACAAAAAAAACTTGACAATGAATAAGCTGCTGGTGTGCTGAAAACCCTGTTTTCCATGCTGACCAATACAGTCTCATTGTTTCCTGGTACTCCCCTGTCTGTATCAATCCATTCTCTCTTGTCTTCTACTTGAGATTATAGATTGGGACCAGGACCATCTTTTTATTTTCTGTTTGTATAGCACCATGCACAAGGGGGTCCTTGTCCATGACTAGGACTCCCAGACACTGAGGTAACACAAAATCAATCAATCAATAATAACCATGGCTTTGAAACATTCCCCTCCCTCAATTTAAAGAGATCAATTCCCCCTCTTGGTTTCGAATAGTGATGGAAGTTGTGTATGTGGAATGAGAAGAAAATCTATGGACTAGATTGTGCAGCAGCCCTAGTTGGGGGTGGTGTAGAGGCACTGAATCTTAGACAGGCATGGTTACCCCAGGCACACAGGAGGGGACCTGCTGCATCACAGGGAGTGAAGCCTGCTTTCCCTTGTACTTCTGGCTGGCCCTGGTGGCCAGTGTGGAAGTCGGGTAGAACCATGGTAATGCTTCCTGCTGTCCCTCTTCTTGGGGGACTACAATTCTGCTTGCCCATTGTTCGGCAGTGTAAGTGTGCGTGGGAAGGATACTTTTGCTCTCCCGCTCCCTACGCAAATGTGCAAGGAGCAGGTTGAATCTGGCCCTATATGTTTTGTTTTATACATCAGTAACAATTCTGGTTAGGAGGCTACAAGCAGAATGTGTCCCAGGAAAATTTTAGATCAATCACTTGGCCAGTTATGTTTACATGAAAGTGAGACTAGAAGCACACCATCAAAGCACTGGTCCATCAAAATAACCCACTGGGCCACGACCATAAAAATAAACTTTGTACTTGTCTTGCGTTGGTGCCCATTTAAATAATTCAATTAATGGCACCAGCTGCAATAATCAGAAACCCTGGATTCCTCTGAAATGGATGGCTCGCATGGCAACTTTTAAAGTATGAATCCAATACCTGAATGCATTGAAAATTAGAACAATGAAACCACGGAGTTTTAGCATTTAAGGAGGTAAGCACAGGTTGGAAAGATAACTGTGAGATTTTATTCGGTCTTGATGACAAAACGACAACGATGCAAGGCATTACAGTGATTATATGCCCTTTGTTTAGTAACATCTGCATAACACATTCATGGAAATAAAAGCAACCACCTCTATCATCACATTTTTTTATGTTCCATTTTTGATCTCTCTCCACTATTTCCTATCTGAAGTGCTATTGAGACAACTCCCCACCACCACCTGCCTCAGTTTCCCTGAAAGCAGCTGGACTCTTGAGGTTCAACAGCATAGGTAAGGAAAGAAGCCCAGCCTCCAGCACCAGTGCCATATTCTCCAGGGGCTCTTTATATCCCAGTACACAGAGGAGCTCAAGGGCAGAATCTATAATAACATAAATTGTGGGAGCCAGCAACACCAACAGCAGAGGTTAATAGAATTTTGGGACAGCCATAGTGGCTACCAGTGCAGCTCTACTGTTGTTCTTCTGCTTAGAGATGAGGGAGAAATCCTCCCATTTGACCCCAGCAGAGTCCCCTCTCCAAAACCTATTCATTTAGCTTTGGTGCCAGAAACCATGATTTGTCCTAGTGAAAATAATGATGTCACCAATATGGCTAGAGCAACTTGTAACATTTGCAAATACATCATAAAGTCATTTGTTTTCATGGCTTGACACATATATAACCCTTCTGCCAGGTATTGTCGCCAGTAAAAAGGGCCAGGTTCAATTTTCTAGAGATTCCTTCTGAAAACCTAAACAATAATAGCTCAAGCCCCCACCCAGAAAACTGGGAAATTAATAACTACCAACCTAGACACCTTTGATAGGCAATTCTTCCCCATTTGCCAGCACTGAATCCAGGGATTTAAAACAAAGATAACTTGATTGAGGGGGACAAAAGAGAAGACAACAGAATAAACTTTGGAAAGCCAGCAATTAAGAAATTAATAATATCTATTAAGAACTCCTCCCACCCCCATGGTGTCTTAACAATAGTCCCAACCTCAGTCCCCTCTGGTAGTGGTGAGTGGTTAATGCATTCTAGTCACGTCCTTTCTCCCCAGCTTCCCCACTCACAGTTTGACAACCTGGGTTGGTGGAATCCAAGAATTCTGGCAGGTGAGTCTCCAGCCCCTAAGGAAAGTGTAGCCTGGGCTGCTCTCCTGGTGCTACCACCTGACCCAGCTGAAGTGATTTCAGCTTTGATTGCTGAGTAGGGAGACCTTCAAATAGGCAGTTACTCTCTACTGCTTCAGCACAAACCACTTCACCTCTGCTTTGTCCACCATTGCAAAGCAGCCTCAGTTCAATGCTGCTACTTCAAAGCCATCTGCTGCTTTGAAGGTCCTTTCTGGAGAGGAATCACTAGTATATGGGTCCCTTAACAGGGTTCTTACGGCCAGAGAGGCACTTAATGGAAGGTAGGAGTCCCTTTCCCCTAGCCCTGATCCAAGTGAGCCTACCTAAAGTCTCAGTCTGGCAGACCCCTCACCTTAGGCGCACTTTGTGTAGATCCCCTGTCCTTTCATTTCCCAAAAGGGACAATAGAATGTTATTGCTCCCCAACTGAAAACTTCACTGTATTTTAACCAAAATGCCCCCAGACTGTCACAGAACTGAAATGGGCCTGGCCCATTCCGTCGTTGCCCCTTACTCACCAACAGCGGGCTTCCTCCCCTACAGAGCCCGTCCTTCTGGAGAACTGAAGCAGCTCTGGGCCACTCTTCTCCCTTTTCCCCAACAGGTGTCAATAATGAGCTCTCTAGTCTGTCTTCAGCCACAGGGAGGCTTACACATATACCATTGGTTGTGAAATAAAAAATGGCTATTGTGCCCATTATGTGACCTAAATAAATATAATAATGCTGGGCTGCATTCAGCCCCGCTGGCATAAGCCAAAGCACAGGGGCGCAGCAGCAGAAAGTTTACCTGGAGGTGGTCTGTGCTAGTGCAAGGTGGAGACAGCTAGCCAGCATGGCCCAAAGGTGTGTGACACTAATTGGGGAGGGGAAGTGGCCAAGGTAGCCAGAGGAGTGTGTCAGTTCAGCATGTCACTTAAACAGACTCTACCAGCAGGATTCCTAGGGAACTCCTTCCACAGCTTAAAACTGTCCTTCCCCCTTAAGAACAGCCAGGGGAGGCAGTCAATGCAACCAGCACCTGCCCTTCCGGAGCGTGAACCTTCTGAGGTTTAGCTAGCACTTTCCTACAGGAGTGATTTGAAGCATAACATAGAACCATGCGCTGCGACACACATCTCTGTACTTGTATCGGAGGTTTCTGATTGTGCTCTGAGGACCTGATCCAACAAACTACCACAGGTTAGGGCTTACTACCATGACTAATTGCATTCAAGTCAATTGGCCTAATTCTTATTTAAAATAAGGCCACTTTTACACTGCTCAGGAAAGGCAAAGAAGCCTTGATGTTGGTATAAAATTCACAGCCACTTTATGTTTCCTTTACAGTGATGGGGTGGTGTAAAAGTGCCCTGAGTATAAATGAGAATCAGGCTCACTTGTCCAAAAACATGAACATAGTTGGTATCTTTACCTAAAAGCCTAGTTATAAAGCTGTATTTTTACCATGTTCAGTTTGGGCATAGTGTATTATTTATAATACAACAAGAGACACAGGCAACAAACATCCAGTTTTTAATTCTGTGGTATGCTTACTTCACTTTCTGATCTCAATCTATTTTCATTGTTTGATTTTCAATAAATATTTCTCTTTGTTCTTTAGATAAAGTTGGCAAATCTGTGTATGATGGAGAATAACTTGCTGCAGTAGAACAACTGAAATGCTGTGACATTTTGCGGTTCACCCATACCAGTAAGGGGTTCTGTCTCCACCTACCCTTAACTATGAGGGCCTTTGGCTGTGAAGCTATGGTTCTCTTCCGTGACACCAGTACCTAGCCTATAAGCATAAGGTCTCATCCTGGCTATCACCAGCCTTGTTACTCTTGACAGAGTGATACCAACAGCATTCCCTGTCCCAGGTCTCCCTAAATACATCCTCCCTGAGCTCTTAATTACCAGACACTTGGATCATCCCCCTCTGGTTTGTCACCTCCAAAGGCATGAAAGCAGCCCCCCTTCCTCCCCTCCCCCCATACCAGCTCACTTTAGCATACACACCCCACACAGTTTGCATGGCAGAGACCTGCTTGGAGTAAAAATAAACAAAAAGTTTATGTAATAGAAAAACCACAGATTCAAAGATGTAACAGTAAGGGGCTGTAAACACACAAGTTATACAGAAAATAAATATAAAAACACATCATCAGGCTTTACACTTTCATAGTAGATAAAACCCTGTTTCTAATATAAGTTACCTATTGCCTTAAAACAGTTCACCAGGTGTACTCCTTGGCTATAGGAGGGATCCAGTGTTCAGAGACAGCCTTCCACCTCTGTCCCCCAAGATCTGGATGGCCTTCAGTTTAAGATCCTTCCATTTTAAAATGATTTGCATTTTTTCTTCAGTCTCCATTGACATTCAAAATGGGGAAAACTCCCTTCTTTCTCAGTTTCTGAAGACTAGAGCCTTTCTTTTCAGTTTCAAGCTGTTCCCATTTGCTTTGATGGTTCCTCTTTTTTTTTTTTTTTTTTCCTGGGCTGGACAATGGCTAGGTGCTTGAAGCCGGTCTCCTCTGATGGGAGAGGTAGCCCCTTCCCTGCCTTATTGATTCACCGCTTCCCTGTTATAAGTGTGGTGCGACTTCAGCATCATGTCACAATTACAGTTTTCTGCGCATATAGATAGATAGATAGATATATCTTCATAACAATAACCAGTATACATATCTCTTAAAGACTATTAAGTTTGTGCATTACAAGCTTTGATATACTCTTGCAGTCAAATAACATAGTATGCAATAAGTTGGGTTAATTGCTTATTCTGGGAGGTCTGAACCTTCTGTTCTCCCCTTGGAGTGTCTGGACCCTGAATGTCACAAATTCCCTTTATTTATTTATATATACATATTATTTATTTATTTATTATTAAGTGATTCCCCAATCAGGACCTGGACCCCATTGTGCAAGGTGCTAGGTTATAGCATTTTATGTGACAAATCAAAGAAACCCATTGCAGAAAAGTAATCGTTATGGCTTCTAATTCAGTGGGTCACATTGTTACTTTCTGTGTTAACTTTGGGTCAAGTAGTGGTCTCAGTTACACCAGTATCAACAATATGGAAAAACATCATCTTATTTATGGTGGCATAAGTAAGAACAGAATTTGGCCTGTGTACAGATAATACTATAATTTAAATAAATTGTTCCTAGTTCCTACCTCCAGGGGAAAAACGCCACAACCCTATGTTGTTTTGTGGGGGAGGGTGAAAGGATACTAGTGAAGCTAGTAACAATACTGTGCACCCTGATTTTTAAAACAATTCAACTGTCTTTTACTTATTAGCCTAAAGGGACATTGCTTAGCTTGGCCTCAAATGTCCTCCTATCCTTTTTATTATATTGGTTTCTAAGCTCCATGTAATTTTTACAGGGACTGAGGGAAAGGGAGAAAAGAAGGACTGTTTAAAATACATATTTCCTCCTTGATTAAAAACATATCAGTGCCAGCCAGGAGTGCCACCCTAATAAGCAACTCTACAACAAAAAAGAAATATCAGAGGGAAAAAACCCATCACTAAAGAAAGATATTTTCAGACTTTCCCTATAGAAGAAAAAGGTTAGAAAACTATAGCTTTTTGTCTTGTTTTTTAATTCTAACTGCAATTATTATTATTTATATTCCAGCAGAGCTGAGAAATCTCTATTGGCACTCATAACATTTTCTCAGCATCACTAATTCTGGTGTACACTGACTGCCGATATCAAAGGATTTCCCCCCTTATGTACAACACTGGACATTACTAAGGTGTTCTCCTTCCTCTGAAGCATATGATGCCAGAGACAATAGGGTTACCATCCATCCGGGTTTCCCCGGACATGTCCGGGTTTTTCAGCTTTAAATGGCCGTCCGGGGGAGGGATTTCTAATCAAGTAGAAATGTCCGGGATTTCCCCCTTCCCCTCATGCAGAGTGCGGCGCGGCTGATTGGACGCCTGGCCTGATTGAAAGCCGCTCGCAGCCACTAGGGCCTCTAGCAGCCAGAGTCCCTCCCCCTCCCCCGCTCCCTCCTCCCCCACAGAGCAGCGCGGCAGTGTTTGAGTCCACCTGGAGCCTGCAGCTCTCCCTCTGCCTGGTGAGCGGGGGGAGCAGGGCAGGCGGTGGGGGGGGTGTAGAGGCTGCAGGGGCAGGGCAGGCAGGGGGCGCAGAGGCTGCAGGGCGAGTGGGGAGCAGGGGGCACAGAGGCTGCAGGGGCGGGGGGGTGCAGAGGCTGCAGGGTGAGGAGGAGCAGGGCAGGCAGGGGCATAGAGGCTGCAGGGCGAGTGGGGAGCAGGGGGCACAGAGGCTGCAGGGGCAGGGCAGGCAGGGGGTGCCGAGGCTGCAGGGCGAGTGGGGAGCAGGGGGCACAGAGGCAGCAGGAGCGGGGCAGGCAGGGGGCGCAGAGGCTGCAGGGCGAGTGGGGAGCAGGGGGCACAGAGGCTGCAGGGGCAGGGCAGGCAGGGGGTGCAGAGGCTGCAGGGGCGGGGGGGGTGCAGAGGCTGCAGGGTGAGGAGGAGCAGGGCAGGCAAGGGCATAGAGGCTGCAGGGGCTGCAGGGCGAGTGGGGAGCAGGGAAGCACTTAGCAACCCCCAACCAAGATCAGAGCGGGAGGGAGGAGGGGGAATGCAGGGTGCTCAGAGGAGGGGGCAGAGTTGGGGCAGGGACTTTGGGGAAGGGGTTGGAATGGGGGCGGAGAAGGGGTGGGGTTGGGGCGGGGCCGGGGTGGGGAAGGGGCGGAGTTGGGGCAGGGCCAGGGGCGGGACCAGGGCCCCGTGGAGTGTCCTCTTTTTTAAATGTTTGAATATGGTAACCCTAAGAGACAAGAAACTGGATTTGATGGCCCTCTGATCTGTTCCTGTGTGATAAATTATTTGTTCCTGGAAGCGAATAGGATGTCTTTCATCTTTACACTGATGTAAGCTCCCAAAGGCCTACTTTGAGGATTTAAGCTATAACCATAGTATGGGCAGGAAATACATCACAATGTCGTTGCTCCTAGAGTCAATGGGCGAAATCCTAGCCCCTGTGAATTCAATTTCAAAACTCCCACCGATTTCAACTGGGCCAGGATTTCTCCCATTGTGCCTGAGGCCTCTGGAAGCACTGTGCAGGTGTAACCCACGCACCTTCTGGGTGTTCTGTCCCATCTAGGGGCTCCGAGGAGGGAGGGAGGGATATATATATATATCCCTCCCTCCCTCCCTCCCTCCCTTTTATATATATATATAAAATGAGTCTGCTCTACAGCCTTAGCTAACAGCCAGTTGACTTTTAGCTCATGGGGTAGAGGCTCATGCACTAAGCTCCAGAGGTCCCCGGTTCGATCTTGCCCACTGACGACCAGGGTCTGTCGGCGTTACACAAGTACACCGAAGGGTAACCTCTGTTACACCCTTTCACAGGATGTAGCAGGTCCGTGTTCTATGTTGGCCCAGCTCATTTCAGTCAAAGGTCAGTCAATTCCTTCTCCTAGCCCTTTTACAGGTTCATGGATTCCAAGGCCAGAAGGGACCACTGTGATCATCGAGTTTGACCTCCTGCATAGCACAGGCCGTGGAGCTGTCCCACAATAATTCCTAGCACAGCTCTAAGGTGCTTAGTCCTGCTGGCTGTGCTAGAGTATCCCAGGCCTTGTATACAAGGACTGAGATTTGTATCTGACCACTGCAGGAAAAAAAAAAAATGGTGAGTGAAAAGGCTTCTTTTTTCCCTCTCCCTGCCTTGAGTACAACACAAGGACTGGAATAAGTTGGTGCACGGTGTATTACATTGTGTAACATTTCAGACACATTTGAAGTCATCTGATAAGGCTACATATGAACACTTGGCTGATTTACGTTAGCACTTGGCTATGGTGACATGTACTCTTTGCCCCACTGTATTTGTCTACTTGCTTACAAAGTATTCATTCCGAGATTGGTGACGCTAATATGGAAGGATAGGAGAGTGGATGGAAGCCAAGCCTGAGATACTGGCAGGTATCAGACAAGCAAACAAAAGGTAGCAAACAGAAAATATTGATTGGCCTTTAACACAGGACTATAATTCATTAAATTATTGTTAAAGGGCTAGGCTTTTTCATAGAAAATGTGTTGTTCTTCGCCCACATCAGCATCTTGGTTTTGTTCTAAAGCCTGTTTTCCCCCTTGTTTTGAACCAATACATTAGTTAGAAAATCCAAGCACCAGAAATTCTGTTAATTACAAAAAGGTTCAAAATTTAAATATTATGGTTATGAAGGCCATATAAAGAAAGAGATAAACAGACATTTTTTTAAGTGGAGAAGGATATGTTTTCATTATTGTTCTTAAATGTCAATGAAAACATTGAATATAATGAAAACAGCTGTTTGTTTATTAAAACATTTCTCTCCAGTCTTCTAAATCCAAGAAACAACAATACAGGAGAAACAGAGGGAGAAACATACTTGAAACAAACATGAAACTGACCAATCTAGTTTTATTGTCCAAACTGAGTGAAAGGATAAACGTTAAACAAACAGCATGATTGGTGACATAGATTTGTAAGAGACGGTCTTCTCATGGGTCACCCATTTTCTTGAATCACAGTGGAATTGATTTCGTGCTTCCGAAACTATCCGGGTTTTTCAAGTCTCACCTTGAATATCTCCAGCAACCTTCCTTGCAGTTTGTTCAAACATCCTGGCAATGACTATCATAAAAGTTTATGTAAGATTTAACCTTAATATCCTTGCAGCAATTTAAGCTCATTAGTTCTTTCCCCTTTGACTAATGAGAACAATTCCCCTTTTTATTGTATTCCTTTAACTATTCATACAGACAGTAATGCCTATTCAGTCTTCTTTTGTCCATATATACTCTTCTAATCTTTTCTCATGCTGCAGGTATTATTTACCAACGTTTTGAGCATACAGTATTTGTTGTTCTCCTCTGAACACTCTTCAGTTTGTTTGTGTTAAAAGGTGATGCCCAAAATTGAACACAGTGTTTCCAGTTAAGGCCTAGACAATGCAGAGTAGAGTGGAATAACGACCTGGACTGTTGCATGTAATGCTCCTATTGCTACAATACCTACAACATTTGTCTTTTTTTTTTGTAACAGCATCACATTGTTCACTCACTCAGATAATCATCCCCAGGTCTGTCTTTGTGGCACTTACAGACTAGCCAGGATTTCCCAGTTCCATGGGCCAAATTGTCCCCTTACTTTCTCGGGTGAAAAAGACAAAAATCATGGTGGATTCCTGGCCAGGGGACACAAAATGTGGGTCAGCTGCCAATGCAGCATCATTGCACCTGTCCCCAACACTGGGGATGGCCCTCTGTGGGATGGGAATCTATGCATGGGAAAGGCAGAATGGGGGCCTACGGACAAGTGCAGTAAGCCCATTGTTATCCTAAGAAACTACCGGGGAGGCCACTGACAAAACAATATAGCACAAGTCCTCTGCAAGACCACTTTTGGCACTATAGATCTTACCTTTAGGGAAGGTTTTGGGAATATTGCCAACAAAAGAAGTCCTGCCTGAGCTGTGCTGACAGGGAGATGGGAGAGAGTTGCAGGGGGCTGGGAGCCATGGCGCAAGGAAGTAGAGTGTCTGTGTGGTTCCTTTTCTGAGGGTATGTCTACACTGGCAAGTTTCTGTGCCATAAGTTATACCACTTTTATTAAAGCGCTTTAATAAAAGTGTCCACACTGTGCTCCTTGTGACGCTGGAGCGCATCCACATTAGCAGCTCTTGCAATGGCAGAGAGAGCAGTGCATTGTGGTAGCTATCCCACTGTGCAACTGGCCACAGAGTGCTTTGGGAAAGGTTTGCAATGCCTCATGGGGCAGGCAAAGCATCACATGATGCAAGTTTCCCAATCCCATTGTTCCATGGGCATCCTACTACATTGCCAGCTGCTTTTCAATTGAAGTGGGGGGTGGGGGTAGGAGGAGAGTGTGAGACAGGGTGTGTGTGTATGGGGAGAAGACAGTGTGTTTTGGGGGACAGAGAGTGTGTCAGCAGCCTGTCTTGTAAGTTCAGACAGCAGCAGGAAGCAACCAGTGCTAAGGCAGGGGGAGGGGAAACCCCAACATCAGCCCCCGCCTCCCTCCCTGGGCTCTCTGCACATCAATCACACACACACACACACCACCCCCACCCCCTACCTGACTCTGTGTTCAACAGCATGAGCATTCCACATTAATGGTTTGCTTTGTGTCCTGGAGCAGATCAGCACAGCATGCAACCGGCTGTCAGAAATGGAGCTTTGAACAGGGAGGTGCTCATGTCTCCAGGGCAGCCGAGTTCAAAACAAGAAGCAGAGTGGTCACTTGAGGCATTATGGGACAGCTATGGAGGCCAATTACAGCTCAGAAAGCAATCAAATGTCTACACTGGCAACAGAGCGCTGGAGCCTCTGCACAAATAGCCTTATGACTCTTGTCGAGGTGGGTTTTTTGCAGCGCTGCAACTGAGGAGTTTCTGCGCACAAAGTGGCTTGGCAGCATGTACACATCTGCAGTTTGAGCGCAAAAAGCTGTTTTACTGCACAGAAACTTGCCAGTGTAGACAAGCCCAAAGAAAAGGAAAACAGGACCTATTAGATAAACTGAATCATCTAGTTCCTTTATTCTGAATCACTCCTTCTCCATTAATCCTTCTTCCTGATCCTCTCATGGCTATCCACTTAGGAAGCTACTATTACATACGCTGAGAGTACATACAAGTCCAATTAATTCTTCAGGTCCACTCATGTTGTCCTTTCTTCAGTGGCAGTGTCAAGCAATTATAGGTGATTATAGAGTTCTTTAGTTTCAGAAGTATTGGCTTTAGTACAATTAGTTGAAGATCAATACAGACTTCTGGCCAGACGTTTAAAGTTCATGGCTATAAGAAAGTGGTTCTATGATTCTTTGTTGAGGGGGGAAAAATTAAAACCCAACCAAATAACTAAAACAAAGAATAGCACTTTAACAGAGAAAATCAAAGGAGGGAAAACACAAACCGGAGACAGGCAGATTGTTCTGTGAACACTTAGAGCAACCTCTATGCCACTTGTTTACATAGACTAAGGCATATTGCAAACTTTGTTTACCATCTCTTTGAACCAAAATGTGCAATGCTCATGATCAAATTGGATAATTCAACTCATGATTCTTGTAAACTTGGCAAATCTCATTTTGTAAGAAAGCAGGCTTTCTGCAGAAGTCTCTTCTGTCTTGCTTGACATTCATTTAATATGGCTGGCGTGTCCCTTTTATCATATCAGTAGTGTCCCCTATAGAGAAGGGTGAACCTGATTGGATAAAATAAGAAATGAACTGGCTCTCTGACCAAAACATTGAAACAAACCCAAACCTTTGGTAGGATTAAAATAATGTTTGTATAAATACCTTGTCTTCTCAGTCATCTCCAACAGATCATTCACCATGTCTGAGGAGGTCTGGCAATCTCTGGAAGGTAGGATGTTGCCTCCAAATCTCTTGAATTCCAGGGATTTCCTTAAACAACAAGGAATCTGGTGGCACCTTAAAGACTAACAGATTTATTTGGGCATAAGCTTTCGTGGGTAAAAACTTCACTTGTATCTGAAGAAGTGAGGTTTTTACCCACGAAAGCTTATGCCCAAATAAATCTGTTAGTCTTTAAGGTGCCACCAGACTCCTTGTTGTTTTTGTAGATACAGACTAACACGGCTACCCCCTGATACTTGACACCATGCAAGGGATTTCCTTGAGTCACAGTGGGGACAATGGCATCTGTGACTCAAGTCAGTTCTGGAGCATGCCTGACTGATGCAAAACTCTGCATACAAACTCATTTGCTTTGTATGAATATGAGAAGAAACTATAAAGTTGGCTACGCCTTTCTCCCTCTTTCAGTCAGGAAGGAGCCAAGTTTTTTTAAATCTGGGCTCCATGGATCTAGCCAAATAAGCTGCTTTTTCTTTTGCAGAAGAAGACCAGGAACAGATTTTAAATGGCCTAAAATTTTCTCTTGGAATGCTTATTTGCTGTTCCCTCTCCTTCCTCTGGCAATATGCTCTACCACCAGCCCACCTTCAAGGCCACAAATATTTCTTCAGGCACTTCTCTTTTACAAAGCTTAGGGAATGAACAGAAACAAAATCATGGGACTTGGGTGAGCAAGCAGTCGCATAGGGTGAATGCAAGTGGCAAACTCTCACAGCCCCCAGTTTGCAAACAATCTGAACAATTAGTCACAGTGGAAAAATATTGTAGAAACCATAAGAAAGGAATGCCTTCTCCTGGACTTGATTGTTACTTTAAGGCGCTGGCTGGCTGTCCAGGAGCAGGAGGAGGCACCTTGCACTCTGAATGTCCCCCTTTACACACCCACTCAGGGGGTGTTGCAAACTGGATGTTTACAATGCAATAAAAGACCTGCTGCATGGCAACAACTGGACTGGGGTCAGCTGACTTGGGTTCATGGGCTGTGGGGCCATAAAACTGCAGTGTATACTTTTGGGGCTTGGGCTGGACCCTGCGCTTTGATATCACATGAGGGGGGAGGGTCTCAGAGCCCAGGCTGAGATCAAGCCCAAATGTCTACCCTCCAATTTTCAGCTGACCCGGGCTCTGAGATTGGTGCTGGAGGTTTTTTATCACAGTGTAGACATAACCAAGGTGGTCATATAACACCTCATAATTGGTGACCCTGCTTTGTAACCACTCCTGTCAAGCCTCTCTATCCTCTATGGTTTCTCCTCAGTAGCTCCTCTTTTCTTCCTTTGCTTGGGGTGGGTGGGACTGAGTATCTCAGTGCTTTCTCTTTTGTGGCATAGGCTTAATGGATTCCTTACTCTCCTTTGTATGTGGAGCTGGCTGGAAGCTCCCAAACCTCTGGGACTGATTTCTTATCTATCCCTGCTATGCTTGATTGATCAGAGAGTGTTCCTGGGACTGGTGATTTGGACCCTCTTCCTCAGTTCAGCTAGAGGTAGCAGACCATGGGGTCAGTGTATTTCTCACTATTGCAGATGTTGACCATGAAAAGCTGTCCTCTTTGGCCAAATAGTGCAAGTCTCCACCTGTGGTGTTTATTGCTCCGGGCCAAGATTTCAGACATAACTAGTGGTTTTGGATGCCTCGGTTTTTGACTGACCAACTTGAGACTCCTTGAAAATCAGGTCCCTGTAAGGTATTTCAAATGAAGCACCCCAAATTACTAGTCCCTTCTGAAAATCATGACCTTGAAAAATGAAAAGGACCTTTTTTTAAATCAAACTATCCTAGCCCTCTGCCATGTTCTCATTAAGCAGAAATCACAGAGGGAATCCATTAGTCTCCTATTCTCCTTCATCGCAGAATGTGATTTTTAGCTTCCACCAAGTTTTTATATTGTCTCATGAATATCACCGTTTGCCTTGGCAGGCACCGTGCTGTGACTTAATCTGCCCTGGACCCAAATCAGAGGAGAAATAAGAGTGTCAAACCCCAAAATTAGAAATGATAAACTGATGAAAACAGAGGGGAAAAAAGGGGTGAGAAATATTTGTTCTGGGTAGAATTCAGAAAAAACCTTGGCTTCCTTGCTTCTGCAGAGGACAGCACTCGCCACTGACACTGCTCTACAGCCAAAATGTTTCTGAAATAAATGTAGTCAAACTTTACTAATTCTGGGTCACTGAGAACGAAAATGATGCTTAAAATTGTTGATTGGCTCTAGTTTTCAAGATATGCTATTGGGTCAGTATATACGACCCTTGACTTGGGAATGGCGGAGGATAAGTGAGTTATAAAGGGAAGGGATCTCAATTTAAACCAGAAATGACTACAATACATCTTTGACTGGATCTATGAATAAATCTATGACTGGGTTTGGACAGTACTTGCTTTTTAGGCAAAACAATGAATGATGCAATCTGAAGCTGGTATTGCGTCATACAGGATATGAATTGCATCATGTTATTCCTAGAAGTCATGGATGATGCAATCATAACGAAGCTTACATCACTCTGCTGAACAAATTGCCCTATCTCAGCTCTAGAAATCATACAGTGTCGTGCTCTCTTATTTGTCAGTGTTTGATTTTGCAAAGGGACACATTTCTGTTTAGCCAAAGTGAGCAGAGATGCCTCGTACTTGTGTGAACAGTGCAGATAACTTCTGCTATGTTTGTGGTGAAGTGACTTTTGCATCACAAAAGCGCAGTATAACCACTATGGTTAAGAAAGCCTATCACCTTTATTTTGGCTGCAAAATTGGAGATCAGGACAAGAGGTGGGCCCCACACATATGCTGCAACACTTGTGCAACAAATCTTCGCCAGTGGTTGAACAGGAAAAGGAAATCTATGCCTTTTGCAGTGCCAATGATTTGGAGAGAGCCAACAGATCATACCAGCAATTGTTACTTCTGCATGGTGCCTCCAGTTGGGAAAGGTGTGTCAAAGAAGAAAAAGTGGACTGTGCATTATCCAAACATTCCATCAGCTATACGCCCAGTACCCCACGGAGAAGGACTGCCAGTTCCTGATGCACCAGAATCATTCTCACTTGAGTCAGACGAGGAAGAGGATGAAACTTCTGGTCCTGAACCATCAATGTCACAGGACCCACATTTTCTCCCATCCTCCTCCTCTGAACCACACCTCATAACACAAGGTGAACTGAATGACCTTGTCAGGGATTTGGAACTACCCAAGAGTAAGGCAGAGCTGTTGGGCTCCAGACTACAGCAGTGGAATCTCCTGGCAGGTGATGTTAGGGTTTCCATGTTCCGTGACCGTCAAAAGGATCTTGTTCCATTCTTCTTCATGGAAGGTGATCTTGTAGCCTGCAACAACATTGATGGTGTGATGGCAGCCCTCAACATCGTTCACGATCCAGATGAGTGGAGACTGTTCATTGATTCATCGAAGACGAGTCTTAAAGCTGTTTTACTGCATAATGGCAATGTTTTGCCATCAATTCCAGTTGGTCATGCAGTCCATATGAAGGAAACCTATGACAACATGAAACAACTTTTGAGGTGCATAAACTATGACCAACATCAGTGGCAGCTTTGTGGCGATTTGAAGGTTGTTGCTCTCTTGCTTGGTCTGCAGACTGGATACACAAAGTACTGCTGTTTTCTCTGCGAATGGGATAGTCGTGCAAGAGATTCCCACTACATCAAGAAAGATTGGCCACTCCGACAGTCATTGGAGCCTGGGAGGAAAAGTGTTCAGCATCCACCACTTGTTGAATCAAGGAAGATTTTGTTACCACCCTTACACATCAAGCTGGGTCTGATGAAGAACTTTGTCAAGGCCATTGACAAAACACCTACAGCTTTCAAGTACCTCCGTGGAAAATTTCCAAGGTTAAGTGAAGCTAAGATAAAGGAAGGTGTCTTTGTTGGTCCTCAGATTCGTGAACTTCTTCGAGATGATGCATTTGACCATGCACTGCATGGCAAGGAAAAGATGGCATGGAAAGCCTTCCAGTTAGTGGCAATAAATTTTCTCGGAAACAACAAGGCAGACAACTACAGGTTGTTGGTGGAAAACCTCCTCAAGGCATACAAAAGCCTTGGTTGCAACATGTCACTAAAGTTACATTTTTTGCACTCTCATCTAGATTTTTTTCCACTGAACTGCAGAGCAGTGAGCGACGAGCACAGCGAGCGATTTCACCAGGACATTGCAACAATGGAGAAACGCTATCAGGGCAAATGGAGCCCATCAATGCTTGCAGACTATTGCTGGACAGTGACAAGAGATGCTCCATTTAATGAATACAAGAGACAAGCCAAGAAGTGCCGAGTAGACACTGAATAGGACTAAACTATGTACAGAATAGTTTTTTGCCTTTTGTTTCATAATCAATTTTATTTATATAACCCTTTTGCTGATTTTTAAAGTGTTACATAAACAGGACAGGTGAAATATTATCATGTACAGCAACCATAAACACATGAAAAGACCTAGGTTTACAATTTATGATTAAAACTCTACTATCTACACAATATACATAGACATAAAATGTAAAAACTTAAATATCTTAGAAACAGTAGCCAATCAGTTGTTTTAATTGTCATATTTGAATTCAGCACATCAAAATACATAATAAATAGCACATTTTATCTCTGAAGCAGACGACTTCTCAAAAATTGTAGACCAGTATTATGAGACAGAGTTGAAAAGCAAATGATTCCAAATATCAGTTGCCAGGAAGCAGATGACATGTTAAATTGCTCTGCAGATTGAGAGCTTAATTCAGAGATTTCCTGCTACAGGAGTTGCCAGTATACAGCCATTTTGTCTTTATTTTTTTTGTGTGTGTGTGTGTGGCAAATTGGCTGCTTTGGACTGCTGTCTCCAGTAGTTTCTCCTACGCTTCCTGTTGTAGGAAGGCCTGTTTCCTGCAATGAGACTCCTGATTAGAGTCTGCCACTATTTTAGTCTGCAAAGGGTTATGCAACAGGTTTCTTCTCTGCATTTGATATTGATTTGTGGGAAGTGATGCCAAATCACAGTATTACCACAATAGAACATCTGATTCCTTTTGAGAAATCTAAAAAGGGCCACAGCTTAATTGAAACAATTGATGCTTAAAGTAAGTATTCAGATGTACATCTGAGATTTATTTATTTACTTTGAAAGACTTTCTTTTTCTTGTTTGTTTTGTGACCAGATATTGTCACCTGTGGGTTACATTTTCAAGTATCCTCTAAGTTTGGTTGCCAACTTAAAATTTCCCAGCAGCCACTGGAGCTGATTTTCAGAGCTGCTGAGAAGCCATGGTTACCACTGACTCGATATCTCTGTTCTCCAGCTTCTAATAAGTGGGGATTCTTTTCTTCCTCCTTTTGTCTTGTCTGTTTAGATTTTAAACTCTTCAGGGCAGGGATGGTCACTTTCTATGTGTCTGTTCAGCGCCAGCACAATGAGTTGGGGCCTCTATTGTACAAACAACAATGGTAATATATAAACTGTAGGTGTGTACTGGTTAGGTGATGTGGGCAAATACTCACTGTAGGGACTAGGACGAGAGCACTGGTGTATTCATCAGCTGTGCCCCTTGTCTACCCTCTTTTTCTCCCTCCTTTCTTTTCAGCTGCTGCTAGTGAGGATTCCCACACATCTGAGCATGGGCTCACTTTTGCTACAAATGACTATATAATGGGGACCCACAACTTCCCAAAGGCAAGGTTTTCAAGACAGGAGCCACTTCAGGAAAATGGGCTTCCTATTTTTTACCCTGCTTCAATACTAGATCCCCTCATTGGGGGCTGCATACTCTATTCCTGCCTTCCATGAAGCAACTGATCAATCCCCATCTATCTCCTGGCCTCTATCTCATTACCTCAAAGTTTTGGGAGCAGGAGATACATGCTAGCTTGACTGATATTGGAATTCAAATTTTCATGGATTTATAACAAAAATGACCTGTTTCTTTGTCACTTTTTTTCCTGACCACCTCCTGCTTTTTGTGTTCTGGACTTCTTTTCTTCTTCCCCATCATCGTCTTGTTCACCATTCCTAACATCTTTTACGCTTTTTTTCTTCCCTTTCTTCTCTTTCCCATTCAGCATCTCTTTTCCCTTCCCAGCTCAGACAGCTGTAAATATAAATCTTCTCCTGTGGTCTCCTGGGTAAACTTTATAGGAAAGATTATTTTACTTTTCTTAACAAAACAAAATGAGGAAATTAAATGCAACACCCCTCTCCCCGTTTAAATAACAAAAAGCCTCTGATGCAGGCCAGGAAATTCCAAGTTAACGTGACACAGTTCCAAACTCATGCAGTTGTGGAAAGATGGTATGGCTGTGTGAGCTCTTGATAAGTGTTAACCTTCACTTTGATTTATCAGCATGGATCACAACCGTGCTATTATTCAAAATGTAACAGAGCATACATTCCTTTGATACTATAACACACCTTTTATCAGGAAGGGATTAGGTTGTGTTTCTACTGCCCTATTTGCAACCATTCCAGCACAACAGATTCTGTAAATCTGCCATCAGAGTTAGTACATTTTTTTTATGACAATGTTGTGGTGAAAGGTACGAGTGACGTGTACGTTAAGAACCATTGATGGATAAGCCTCCAGCTCATAAAAAGAGCTAATATGCTGTGCACTAGCCACTCCCAAAAAGTCATTAAGGGTATTGTGTAGGAGAGTATCCCTCTTTGTCAGATGCCATGGTGATGAGTATGCCATAAGAACCTATGGAATAGAATAGGGACATTGGACCTTTCTGAGCTCACTTTATGTTCCAGAATATGTGGTCTCAGTCAGCAAGCTGGGAGCAGTGGTTTCCCAGGTGTAAGGTGTAGGGGCTGAGGGAGGACAGAGTTTGTTAAGCAGAAGATATTTGTGAGACACCCTGGAGAGAGTCTGAGGCCAGATGCTGCAGTGGTGCCTGACCTGAGCTTGTTGCAAGAGGGATTTCCCTCTGTTGCCATTTGTTACCACCCTGTTCAAGGGAACAGGACTTGTTTGTTTAGACTACACTAAGAAAATACCTGGCTTTGCATCACAGAAAACGAACCTCCAAGGGCCTAAATTCTGCTACTGCTCAGCAAAGGGACAACAATATTAACTGAAGATTATTTAGGGCTTGTCTACACTGGCAATTTACAGTGCTGCAACTTTCTCGCTCAGGGTTGTGAAAAAACACCCCCCTGAGCACAGCAAGTTTCAGCGCTGTAAAGTGCCAATGTAAACAGTGCACCACCTCTGGGAGCCACACCCCTTGGGGAGGTGGGTTTTTTAGAGCACTGGGAGAGCTCTCTCTCAGTGCTCTGCCGCGACCACACAAGCCATTTTAAAGCGCTGCCAGTGTAGATTGGCCTTAGGCACATTGTTCTTGTCTTTCTTGCTTCAGAAAGGGTCCTCCAAGCTTCATATCATGACCATATAGGACACATAGGAATGACCAGATTTGATCTTAGATTGGTCTCTTATGTGGAAAATCCACACAGAATACATGAAACATCTTGCAGTTCTCATAATTGTGTTTCCATTGGGGAGAAGGAGAATTTCCATAATATGCAGATCTCCAGAGATTCGTGCCAATCTTAGTTCGAATTAGGGGGTTAGTGTAGACCTGGCCTTTGTTTTCTTTTTCTTATGCTTGTCTATTTGTCCCAGAATTAATTGTTGGGATGGCACACAGTTTCAGGGAGGAGAGTTACTCTAATTAAACTGTGAAAGGATTACACATTTGTGTTTTTAATTTCTCTCATCAGTTGAAGGAACTGAGGTGTTTACATCAAAATATGCTATGCTCAGAGTACACTAAAAGAATACAATGCTATCCAACTTTTTATTTATTATAATATGGCCAACTAATACATGCATGGCTCTGACCTGTAAAAAGAACAGAGAAGAAGAGGAATTTTCAGAAACGGAGTGAAGGAAAGACACAGGGAGAGACTGAATAGATTGAAATGAGATAATAAAGAGAAAGAAGAGAGGGAAATTGTGGCAAGAAAAGGGGGAACGGAAAAGAGAAAAGGCAAAGGAAATGTAAGAAAAGTTTAAAAAAAACAAACTTGATTTTATACACGTGATGGTCGGTATTTTGCTGCATTTCTTTGGCAGATATACCACTAGTTCTGTCAATTTGCAGGATAAAGGGTGGTGCAGTAAGAGAAGTTTGTGGTGAAGGGATTGGCATCTCATTGGTCCCAGGCATGGAACTAGTTTAATGTTACTGACAATATACAGTATGTGTGCACACAACTTATTAGGTGTGTAGAGTATAAATGGGCCAGGTTCGACTCTATCCATATTGCTGACAGAGGCAGCAGGCATTTTCAAGTACTCACACTAATCTTTAGGGACGTAGGGTTTCCAGCGATGTACTGACTATCTTCCCCTTCTGGCCATTGTATGTTCATGGTAGAGATGAACCTAAAATGAAGACTAGAGAACCAAGCATCTCTGAACTTCGAGGATCTTAAGATCCGGTTGAGCTTTATAATGGCCCTATAGCTTTATCACAAAGTGACATGATGCAAACTCTGAGGAAGTTCGAAAGTTGATCCAAATCTGAACTTAATATCTTAGAAACATGTCTAATTCAGATGAACAATTTCAAGTAAGCACCAAGCATTCAATAACTATGTGTGTGTGTTATATTAAAGATCTCGCTTAAAACAAATTAGCATAGAAACCACAGTGCAGATGGGTGGATAAAGCTACTCAGTTCAAATACAAGAGTGGATTACAATAGGTGAATAGGGAACTGATGGCGGAATGCTTGTGGCCATATCTATACAACAAAACTAAATGCAACATCCATGTCCAGATTTACTCATCAGTTAAAAAAAAAAAAATAGAGGAAACATCTTTAATATAGTTTCAATGCATTTACTTTACTCCTGTAGACGGTTTTAAAAATGTAGGGACAATAAAGGCAAAAGAAGGAGGAAACTAACTACATAATACTAAATATGTACAAATATTAAAATTCACATACACATTATGTTAGTCACCCTTAGTATCAAAGCATGTTGCAGCAGAGAGGATCTTAATGATAATGTCAATGTACCACTACAAATGAGGGCCATGGGGCCTGACTCTGACCAGGTTATTTTTTGAGCAATACAGCCAGCTATTCAAGAGGGTTCAGCTCCTCTTGGTCTCAATGACTGCTGCTGAGAGAGGAGCTCTTTTGAAAATCTGGCCAATAATGACAGGCACAAATATCAGACACCTGATTCTGAAGAGGTCTTGTTCTTAGGAGCAGGGCACCTAACTGCCTTTTGTGTTTTTGAAAATCTCCCTCTACGTTATGAAAATTTAAGGCTTGTCTACACAGTGTTGGGATTCCCTCTGAGACCTTTTCCACTTGGCTTATCTAGAACCCCTCATCCAGTTCTGGGAGAATACTTCATCTGGTTCTCTGCAATCCAAGAAATCAATTCAACCACAGACTCATCACTGTGGTTTCTTTTTTGGCATCAACTCAAGTGTAGTTTGATTGTAACAGGCTCAAGTGTAGCAGGTGGGTACAGGTTTAACCACACATCCAACGTACAAAATCATGAATCAGCTTATATACACACTTACCTATAATACTATTGGTTAATACCTCATATCACACACGTTATAATTGGTCTACTAATTTTTGTAACCAGTCCCTGTACAGATCATGAACTGCCCACCAGTTGCAAAGTCTTCTAGTAAGCAAAACTGCAGCTGCAAGCTTATCACACATTACTCTTCTTTAATCTACTAACTACATGTTATTTACAAGGCCACTTGTGAATTTATGCTGTGCCCATTGTTAACCTCATTTTCCTTACTTCTGTTTTCTTTCATTGTTCATGCAAGGCCTACACACAGTGCTTTAGTTTGCACCAGAGTGGTGTAAATTTTAGTCCAGCATGGTCCTCACTAACTGACCCATGTGGAACCCTGCTGGAGCACACTAAATGTTCCCTAGTGTGTGTTAATGTAGTTCTATTTCAAACAGTTCTACAGTAACATGTGCTAGGGAGCTTTTAGTGCATGCCAGCAGGGTCCATGCGGGCCAGTTAATGCGGAACATGCTGGTGTGCATTAGAATTTACACTCCAGCCAGTGCAGACTAAAGCAATGTGTAGACGAGCTCTGAGTTGACTTTGGTAAAGTTAATCCTGACTTACACTGTTATAAATGAGAGGAGAATCTAACACCAGGTCTTCTCAAATTCTTCTTTTTTCCTAAGTTTGCTCTCTTATTCAACCAACTCTCCCATTATGTACTATTTAAACTGCTTGGCAATTTCAATTTCTTTTAATTACAGCATTCACTGTCAGCAGGAACTTTTCTGTGGTCTCTTTCTGTGTGTCTGGCTCTCTAGGTACCATATACAAACAGAAAGAATTCTGTGTCACTGGGGTTACAGCTGCCTAATTTATTTTTTCAGCTTTTTTACTTCTTCCTGCTAGGTATGGACCATAGGTCATTGCCCTATCACGTGTGTTAAGTTTCTCTTCTCCCTGCAGTTCCAGTTCAGTGAATGTCCTGATGGTTGAAGGAGAAAGCATTTTCTGCTGAATGCAGATTTCTAGGTTTAAAATGCTTCCACAGTTCTACTTCTCACTGGAATGTAGTCCTGCTTGTAGGGAGTTACTTTCAAGTAGTCACTGAACACATTCAATCAGATTTCAAACCAACTCATTCTTCACAGGGTTAAAATTCACTCACACAATTTCTTTTTGAAGCAGCGCCCCTGTGACTTATTAGCTAGGGAGAGGGAGCAGAAGTGAAGAGAAGGCCTGGGGGGAACAGCAATACACCAGTGACTGGGAGGATAGTCTTCCTCTGAGGCAGGCACATGGAACTGTGTGTTAAGAGCCTCTGTGTTATAATCCCAACTCTGCTACTTGCTTGCTTTGTGGCCTTGACCAAGTTAACTAACTCTCTTTGCCTCAGTTTCTCCATCTGTAAAATGAAAATAATATCCCAACCTCGCAGGGGTGCAGAAAAGATGAATTAATATTTGAATGGTGCTTTGATGAAGCAAAGTGCTAAGGTTTATTACTAATGCAGTTTGAATTGTCCCAGGACAATATGAAGAGCAAATACAAAAGTACATCCCCTATAGGAGTAATGACTGTATTTACATGCAGTGTAGGTGAAGAAGAAAGAGGGGGTACAGTAGCATGAAAAGGAACAGAAAAATAGGGAGGTTTAGAGGGGAAGAAAGGGCCTGGAGTGGAGACAAGAGAGAGGGTCAGATGACTAAAGAGAGGCGGGAGGAAAAGACTAGAACAAAGAACACCTGATTAGATGGGAGAAATGGGGGCTTTGGCGGGATGTGTGTGAGAACAAAAATCTCTGTTATGCTATAATATACTGTATGTACTATGCTATATAATAAAGATAGAGGATATACTGTGAGCAACTTATTGTCCTTACCCCTTGCACAGCACCAAGTGGGATAGCAGAATGGTAGTGGAGGTCCAGAAGTAGAGCTGAGCAAAATTATTTTGGCAAACAGTTTATTCACCAAAAAATGCAGTTTCTGTCAACACACAGATATTCATGAATTCATGTCATGTTCACCAAATCGATTCACCTGAACTGAAAACAATCAAAACATTTTGGGTATGTTGAAACAAAATATTTCATTTCAATCTAACTCGAAATTTTCATTTTGATTTTGAGCATTTTGACAAGTGCGTGCCTCAACCACTGGTTTGTGGGATATTCTGGTGTTGGTCTTTCTAAAATCATTCCCATAAAAGCTGTCCCACTTTTTATAAATAAATTAAATAGTCATTGGAGCAGGGATTTGAGTCTCCTACATCCTAGGTGAGTGCCATTCACAATGAATAGTCATTGGGCCAGGGGAAGAGAGTGAGAATGACTCTGTAGCCAGGTGGTTAGGGCAGACTCCTATTCCCAAACTGTTAAAATATGTTCTTTTAAGGCCATGAATGAAACTTGGGGGAGTGGACACATTTTTCTGGACTCCCGTCCCCCATCAAAATACATTCTCTTTGGGGTGGGGGTTTAAACCAGGGGAGTGGTTCACATTTGATGGGGTCACCACACCCATCAAAATGAGCCCTCTTTGGGACTGAGAGTGAAAGTCAGGGGTTATTTGGATAAGCTCCTACTATTCATTGCATTGCCAAGAGTGAAGATGGCATAGAGGTATGTTTTGTGGCAGGCCACATTTTGACATGACTCTACCTCATCAATCCTGCTATCTTCAGAGAGGAGGATGGGAAACTCTACGTTCCCTCCAACCAAGATTTCTCCTTAGAGGGAACAGGAGGAAAAGCCATTTCTCCTTACCACACGGACAGAGCCCCAGGCTAGCAGTCCGGAATTTCTCTGCATTCTGCCTAGCGTCAAATTCTGGAAGCTGCTGCCAATGACAGAAACAAATTGGCTCCCTTAGCCCCAGTCAGAGCTGTCCCTTGGGTACGGCAAATTGGGGCAACTGCGCCGGGCTCCAGTGCGGTCAGTCCTGGAAGTGACGGATTCATCATTTCCGCCCCGGACCTAGCACCCCCCTCGGGACGGCCCTGGTCCCAGTCTTCAGAGCGACATCAGACAGGTGCTGTAAATTACAAAGCTCATTCGTAAAATGTAACTCCCAATTTTATTTTATTTTTAAATTACTCCTATTGGGATTTAACAATCGAAGCTTTACACATTTCTCTGTAGCTCTTACAGCAGGGAGAGAAATACTTTATGGAGAATGACTGGAATCTGGATTGCTACAGAGCTTCTAACATTTTCCCTCTAAGCATCAGTGAAGATACTATACTTTGGAAGTTGCAGTGTACAAAGACACAATATGCCTGCTGAGTAAGAAATTAGTCTGACAGTCATGATGGAAATTACAACACATAGGGATGCCATCCTGGCTGGAACTGCAGTTGGTTATGCAATAGCTACTCGATGAGGAGAGTTCAGGGCACAGCAAGCCTTGACTTTGTGAGGCAAAGTCTGACACAGCATGCTATTGTAACCTCGCAGTTTTCTGTTTAATTTCCTTTGCTCCTTGCATCAAATATTCCACTCCCTACAGAACAATAAGATGTGTTATGCTGGGAAGCACCAACCACTATTTTTTTTCCTCTCTGTAACTAAATAATAAAACTCACTCATTTTGTTTAGGGAGATACTGCAAAATCACTCTAAAATCAGTCGTGCAAGTGTCCTATTCATTTGAATGGAACTTTGGATATTAAAAAATAAAAACATTGAAAATAAAAGGTACTGGTAAGTGGAACAACAATGCACAGTGAATATGATGCCCACAATATTCACAAAGCTATGATCTGATTCAAGATGCAGCAGTGTCTTGCAGTGTCTTTTAAACACAATGTATCCCTCTTTTATACAATAGAAATATTTCCATGCAATGAACAATGGGCCAAATGTTCAGCTGGTGTAAACTGGCATAGCTCCTGCTGCCATAGCGGTCTGCATACTATAGAGGTTTGAAAAACTGACTAAATCCCTTTATACCTCACTTGTAATTTGGCAGAAGATCCCACTGAGCCATTTATAGGTTTTTCTCTGTGTTCCTCCTCTGGAAAGAGAGAAAGAGTGTTCTTGCAATGAAACTTCTCACTGCACCCCAGCTCCAGAAGTATCCTTCTAACCCAAAAACCCAATAAATTGCCTATTGAGACCTAGCTGATAATCAAAAGCCATAGAAGACTCCCTATCTGCGTTTGCAGGAAGATCAGTTCCATAGTAGAGGGAATACATGTGAATAATGCCTCGTTCAGACTATTCTTAGTAATCTATTTGAGAATATTCCTTGAGGGACAATACTTCTCAGTCAGGGCTTGATCTAAAACCAGTTGAAATTAAAAGAAGTCCTTTCACTGACTTCAGCGGGCAATGGATCAAACCCTAAAACCACAGTCAAAAGAGTCTGACAGACAAAGTATTTGATGTATCCAGGGGCCCTCAAAACTTCTTTATTTGGAACATGTATCTCATGTTACTATTCTAATAAAAACTTGATTTTGTGCATAGATGCTGATTCATTGCGGTAATCTGAAAGATAGCCTAAAATAAGGGACAGGCAATCTTTTTTAAAAACAAATAGTTGTTTATGCACTTCAGCTTGCTACCCAAAAATGTCAATTCTTTCGTTTTAGGGAATGATACTTATTTAATCTATGGTTAGCAGCTTCTTCTTGTAAAAAATATAAAAAATCAGTCACAACAAACCTATGAGGGAGCAGTGAATTAACGTATTAAATGAAAAGTTTGATCATATACAGTGTGTTATAAGTATGCTTGAACCTCTATAGTGCTATCAAACATTGCAAACGACATTACATTTTTGTGGCTATTTATAGCCACCCAAGCCCATCATTTGCCTCTTGGAGTTTGGGATTTCTCTTTCAATTGTAAGCAGAGCTTCCTCTCTGGTTTTGTTTATGTGTCTGTCTGTCAGCCCAGCGCCAGTGGCTGTCTCTGCTTTGCTGCCGCTGCTCCCTCATCCTGTTTATAGGTCAGTGAAGATTGCCATTGATGCAGCATTACTGACCAGACCCTCCCACAACACTGCAGGATGTTTTAGTGACATTAACATGAGCAGCCTTTTCAGAGCCTAACATCCATCCCTCTTGCTGGTTTTCCTATTTCGTATACGAAAGCCTACTTTGGTTTCCTTGTAGGCCCAAATTTGCTGTCCCCTTTGTAAAAACACAGCTGCTACTTGCCCACCATTCCATCCAGTTCAAAAGGCACCAACACACAACTGAATATTTTAGAAACTCTCCTATCAGCTATATCCAAAGTAATGAACAATACCCTTGCCAGTCACAGAACTGTAAGAAAGGGTACACTTAGGCTGAGTGGTGGCGTCACATGGATGACAGTGAAGGCATATCTTGGCCCATATTGTTCTATTCGCACAATACATTAGCGTCTCCCAGTGACTGGCTTTTGATTTGTTCTCCCCCAGGGTAGAGTGAATTTTATCATCAAGCATGATGGGCTGGATCCTGCAAGTGCTGAACTCACTCAGCTCACATTTACTACAATGAAAACTGAAGAGACTCAGCACCTCACAGGATCAAACTCTGCATCCCCCCATCCCCACGTCCATCTCGCTCACCTGAGTGTCCAGAAAAGGGCCCGATTCCCATTTGCACTAAGGCCATTTTACACCACTCTGGCAGTCAAAGAGGCCTTAAACTGGGTGCAAAAGAGTGGAGGCGTGTGTGGAAAGCTGACCCCACAGAAATCATTGGAAGGTTTGCCATTGATTTCTTTCAGGACAGGTTTTCACTTTGACTCTTTCACACCCAGCTGAAGGCCCCTTCACCCTGGCAGTACTGTCTAAGCTGCCTTAGACTACATGAGAAGCAGACCCAGGATTTTTTTATTTATTTTTTGAGTGGTGAAACAAAGTAAGGAATTATAATGATTTAGTCTCTGTCTCCTTGTATTGCTCCTGTGCCTGCCGGAGAGCTACAGATTCCTACTTCTCAATTTGGTAGTGGGAAGGGAAAGTGGGTCCTGGGTACAAATCATAATGAATGGCGTGTATTCCTTACACATCTGATCTACCCCAGTAGCACCCAACAGGAAAAACAGGTCAACAACACCAAAGGGGGGGAACACACACAATATGGGTGACTGTGAAGGTACATCAGCTGTTGAACACAGAACTGATTGTTGAAATGGAGCCAGCAAGACACAATATCAGTTTAACACCCATCAGCATTGCAAGGGTTTGGTTTGGTTTGGGGTCTTTTTCCAAGCCAGCCAAACTGGAGATTAACTGATTTGAAACCTCCAATGAACAATAAGGCCATGTGTTTTTTGAAACCTGGAAATTGGAGAATTTATCCCTTTCAGTAACAAACCCAAGATAGCATAGAGTTGTTAGAGAACCCAGAATTGCTGCTCTTGGATTCTTCAAAGTCTGTAGGGAACACAGAATTCCAGAACCTATGACCACCTCAGTACTACCTAACCATAATCCAGAGTTTACAGTCTCAATTTATGTCCAGAATGAATGCATGAATATCCCCCTTCAAAACCTAACCTATTTAAAAAAAAACAACCTGCAAAGCCCACCAGCAATAATATCTATACCTTGCTCAGTATCAATTCACAGGTTTGTAACATTTGTGCCTATAATCTCTAAACCAGTAGCTCTCAACCTTTCCAGACTACTTTCAGAAGTCAGATGTCTTGTGTACCCCCCAAGTTTCACCTCACTTAAAAACTACTTGCTTACAAAAGCAGATATAAAAATACAAGTGTCCCAGCACACTATTACTGAAAAATTGCTGACTTTCTCATTTTACCATATAAATTATAAAATAAATCAATTGGAATACAAATATTGTACTTAAGTTCCAGGGTATAGTATATAGATCAAGTCATTGCCTGTGTGAAATTTTAATTTTACTGACGGCGCTAGTGCTTTTTATGTAGCCTGTTGTAAAACTAGGCAAATATCTAGCTGAGTTGATGTATCCCCTGGAAGACCTCTGTGCACATGTACCCCTGGTTCAGAATCACTGCTCTAAAGCAAGGCTTGTACTCTTTGTTTAGCATACTAATCAGATTGTGAATCGGAACGTAATAAATAATAAATAAAAAATAATACTACATAGGACTGGCCCATGCTCTATTCACAGTGTGCAGCAAATCACTGACTTCACTGTATTTGGGAGGGATTTTCAAAGCCACAAATGGCACTTTGGCATCCAAGTCCCATTGACTTTCAATGGGAGTCAAACATTTAACTGTCATGTGTTCCTTTTATAACCTCCTTAGTCCATAGATGCATTTAGAATATTAGTTGACTGGGGAAAAAACAGCTCAATTCTACAAGTTCTGGTAACAGCTAAGATCAAACTATTCTATATATGGTGCATGGGCTCCCTTTTCATTTGTTTTGTTTCTTAAGGCCCTGCCTCATGATTTTTGAATGTCTGGGCTTGGCAAAACTGCTGTAATGTGACATGGATTTGGCTTTCAGGAGGTTGTGCCCCTGTTTATTGTTTCTACATTTAAAAAATGTTTAATAACTTTCAAATCAGTCTCACTTCAGCAATGTCTAAGGGATGAGGCCCACTTTAATTTAGCCGAACATCTCATTATAAGAGAGGTGCAGAGGCTCCTGCTCCTCATTGGCATAATTGCAACAAAGGGTTTCTGTGGTAGATTGCATCTGTTTTGTTCTCCCCGATTGTTCTTCTCATCATTTAGATCCATATTCATTTCACAAACAGCTTCTCTCTCACTTTCCTGTGTTCAGCTGTTAATTACCCTCATTCTTTTCATAGGCTGCCAATCCAGTCACAAGGACGTGAGGATCCAAAGACATATATGCACTCAATATATTCCAGATGTTAATTTACTTGTACTTCTAGTTCAACATATTCTTATCTTCACCAAAACAAGGGAAATAAACCAGAAAAGACTGATGTGCCTAAGCAAGCACTTTACCTATATATGTACCTAAGCAAGTAATCACTGAATAATTCCAATAGATGCTGAACTTGGCTAATCTCTCTGAAGAAAATCATAATTATGTACTTTAGAAAGGAAGGATGGCATTTAATTTATAGTCCATTACTTATCATCCAGCTTTTGATGGTAATCAATGATATAACCCAATAGTGGGCCAACTTGCATTTCTATTTGTAGGATTTCTCCAAGCCCTTTCTTTGCCAAGTCACACAGATGTTCAGACTTTTCTTTTACATGGACTGGACACTAGAATGATCTCACCCTTGGATCCAGTCCCCTAGGACACCAGAGGCTGTCGGTCCCCCAGCCCTGTCATTCAGCCTGGGAGCAAAGATGAGAATGTGGGTCTTCATGCTTTTGCACCGTTTAGGATCATTTCTGAAGGACACAGCAGTGGATTGCCAACTCAAATGTTTGTCTAAGTGGTTAAGTGACGACGCAGCTTGGGGATCTAATAATTATTTAACACACCCTGGGCTGGCTAGGCCGGATAGTTCACTCTCACTGCGCCAGGCAGGGAGGAGGGAGAGTTGTGGGGAAGCACGGCTTATCCAGCCCAGAGAGAGGAGGGGGAACTCTCCCTTGCTTTTACCAGAGGAAGGTGATCTGTGCTGCCCCCACTGCCCCTCACATTTAATCACACACTCTCCAGCCAGTCTGAACTAGATGATGTGGAATCTATGTAGATTCAAGGCAAACTCAGCCAATCTCCGCATGGAACCAGCATGAGCAGAACAGAAGGTGATGTGGTACTCCAGCTGGGGATGATCCAGCCGGGGATGAAATCACACAGCTAAGAATTGAAGCTGAGCTATTCCTGATTAAAAAAAACACACAAAAGTGAAGGAATGCACGTGCGCACACACGCTCGCAACCCCCCCCCCCCCCGACCTCTCCAACATTCCTAATTCCAAGTTTATTTTGGAGTCCCGTCAGTTGAAAGTGACTCTCTCTTTGGAAAAAAATGCATCTTTAGAACTCAATTAATACGCTAAACACTTCTACAGAATAGGTCCTGCAGGTATAAGAAATCATGTTTTATTACCACTGGAAATGAACAGATTTCCATTATGGTGTGGCTAGATGGAGTTTTTACTTCTCTAGATGTAAATCACGTAGCGAGTGGTAATTATTGTTCCAAAAATGCAGATTTATGTATTTACTTACTTGTAGCTATGTTTTATGCACTAGTGTAGTACCACTGGCTGCTCTGTCTTGTCAAACCTGCAGTTTTAACAGGATTACTGGCCTGGGTTTTGGCTCTAGGATTCCCAGTAGCGGACAGTGGTGTGAGTGCCTTCTATAGAGGGGAAGAAGAAATGTATGGCAGTAAAGAAATGCACTGCAAGCTCAAAGGCATTAAAATTAAACTGTGGCTCTCAGCTCTAAGCATTATCATTTTTATCTGTAATAAAGAAATATACAAGAAAAAGAACAGTTATCTTTATTTAAGGATAATGGGTCAAATTCACCCCAGGGATAAAAAGGATATATTTTATCTTTATCGGATGATGATAACAAATACATCATCCCAATGTAGGTGAATGACAAATAGTTCTAGTGATCTCTATTTAAAAAAAAAAAAAAAAAAAAAAACACCACCACATACTTCTCTCTGTGGTTCTCAAGGCACTTAACAAGCATTAATTAATTTGGCTTTCCAACACTCTTAGGCGATACAGTAGTGATTTTTACCTAACCCCATTTTACAGATGAGGAAAACCAAAAAGAGTGCGCAGTTCAGTGACTTCTCCAATGTCACACACTCAGACCCTGATCCAGAAAGCAGCATAAGCATCTGCTTAACTGTAAGTACACGAATAATCCATGTCATTAGGACTACTCATGTGCTTAAAGTCAAGCACATGCTTATATGCTTTGTTTGTCCCTGGCAAAGCCACAGTTTTTTCCTGACTCCTACCCAAGTCTTAGACATCAGAGGTGAAACCTTTGCCCCTTTGAAGTCAATTGCAAAATTTCCGTTTACATCAGTAGATCCAGGATTACACCCCAGGTCTTCTTATCCCTATGCCTGTACCTTAACTACAAGGTTATCCTTCACAACACACTTATGCCCTCCCCCTACCAGAGAAAAAAAGGTTCTTTGTAAATATCAAATTGTGCTTCTTAGGTGCCAGATGATGATTTAGAAGTATACAGGGCTGCCACATGTCTCATTTTTTAAAAGATATTTCTGACATTTTTATTCCTATATGTATATAGATTTCAGTAGAAAGTTTCTCCGAAATGCTATAAATTATTATGTCTGGTGAAACAGGAAGCAATTAGGTTCAGTGCAAGTTCAGATTCTACCCCACCTTTTTCCTCCATCATTCTGACAGGTTCCAGTGCCCGGGATTTAATGCACACAAAACTGGACAATTTTAGAGCACGTTATGATAGCCTATGTACACTGTGTAGGGGACATTAAGTAAAGTTTAGGGCTCCAATGAATGCTCAACAGCAGTTACAAAAGCTGGCATATGAGTTCTCAGAGCATGTTATTGTTAAACTCACATATCATCTGTCTGCCCTTACACAGCCAGAAGAGGAGCTGACTTTCATTGGGAGACCAATTGCCTCCATTAGGCTTTTAATAACAAGCACAAATGAAACATGACAAATCATGCCATAAGGATGGGTGAAAATTCCATTTTCCAAGCCAAGAAGCCCACAACACAGCTGACACAATTGATATTTGGAATGAGGTCACTGTGTAGAATGGATATGAGTCTAAAAGGGTGTATGTGGGTGAGAGCATATGTGACAAACCCAAAGTCAGATGAGTTACTGTGGCCACGTCTATGCTAGAAAGGGTTTGCTGGTATAGCTATTCTCGCAAACCCTCCTCCAGATGAGCTTATACCAGACAGAGTGCTTTTGACAATATAGCTTATACCAGCTCCCTGAAGGAAATAAAAGTGCTTTTGCTGGTATAACTTAGGTCTGTATACCTGCATCTGCAGTAGGGCATTTGCTGGTATAGAAATGTTTGGGGTTTTTTTTAAAGTGACATTACTTTACCAGCAAAAATTTATAGTGGAGACCAGGCCTGTGTCAGGGAATGGAAGAGAAAGGAACAGGAGTATGTGGGCCAAGTCCTAAAACAACATGGTTATTTTATGAGTGAGTATTAATATACACGGCCGGCGCTTCCACTAGGCGACCCTAGGCGGTCGTATAGGGTGGCAGGATTTGGGGGGCGGCATTTTGCCGTCCTCAGTGGAAATTCGGCAGCAGGGGGTCCTTCCGCTCCGGGTCTTCGGCGGAAATTCAGCAGCAGGGGGTCCTTCCACTCCGGGACCCGCCGCCAAAGTGCCCCGAAGACGCGGAGCAGAAGGACCCCCGCCTCCGAATGCTCAGAGGAGGAGCGCTGCCGCCTAGGGCGGCAAAAACCCTGGCGCCGCTCCTGTTAATATAGTTTTAAAAATCATTTGGGAGGATTGAGGCCAGAAAAGAGGCAGAGCATGGAATTCAAAGATAAAAACAGCAGACAGACAGATTCAAAGGGGGAAGCAGATGATCGACTGAGAAATATGAAGCATACATAGAATAATGCTTCATGTTATTTGGTCAAGTTTCTCCAACTTGGAGACTGACCTACCAGGGTTATGCTGATCTCCTTGAAAATGAATTAAATTATTTTTTGTTCTTGCATAATGAGCTTCAAGACAGTGGATGCTGTATCGTCTGTTACTTAAAGCAGTGAAAACAGAGGTAGGAGAATTCAGTTCTGTTCCGGTCTCTACCACTGACCCACCATAAAAATCTTGGAGGTTTTTTTGGTTTGTTTTGTTTAAAAACAAACACAAACTTCTCTTGGCTTAAGGTTCCTCACCTGTAAAATGGGGATAATGATATTTCCCTATCTCAAATGATCTGGTGAAAATAAATTAGTTATTGTTTGCAAAGAATAATGTAAATGCTAAGTATAATAATGCTCAGCTAAGAGGGACTATATAAATGCAAAGTGTTGACTTCTTTGGTTTTAATTTTCATTTAGGGTAGACAATAGTGTGCAAAAAAATCTGCAAATATTTATTTGAATTTTTGACCATACTCACATTACTTGTGTCCTGTTTTTGTAAACCTTGAAGTAATCAAGTGCTACTGCCAGGAATTTTCACAAAAAGTAAATTTAAAATTCACAGAAACCAAAGTTCTTACTAGAAATGGTGGTTCACTCATCCAATCAGGAAACAGAAATAATATCAAGTGACTTATCTGACCAATCATAATTAAGCCACACAGATTGGTTTTCAGTATTGCATATCAATCAATACGGCACAAATATTTTAAAGATTTATTCCCAGGTCACTGACCAACTAACCTGCTATTGGGCAAGTCATATTACCTCTCTGATCCTTTGTTTTCCCTCTCACTCTTTGTCTATCTTTTCTAGTGGGACTGCAAGTTCCTTGGAGCAGAGACCCCTTTCTACTGTGTGTTTAACAGTGCCTAGCCTGCTGGGGTCCTGATCTCAATTGGGATCCTTAAGCACTACTGTAAAATTAAAATATAATAAATACATTTGAAAAAGTATGATCTGTGAACAGGAAAAGGTGCTAAATTAATCTAGTTAATGATTAGGTGGTTGCAAATTATTCTCTGAGCTCTACTTCAGAGTCAGCAAAACTCATGACTTGTGTTTTTACTACAGATGTGCATTACCTAAGTTGAAATGACCTTGCAGAAAAGTATAATTGAGTGGCTGCAACTGAGTGTACCCTACCCAACTGCAACACTTTGAAGGAGTGTATAAGGGCCAGTGGCTGCCATCCTCTTTTTAATAAGAATTTCCATGAGGGAGGCCTAAATTTTTATATTAATATTATATATCCCTCATAGAAATATTTGTGTGTGTGTGTATAGATAGATTGTAAATGGGTTGTGAGGCAGTTATGTTAAATTTTGTATGTAACAAACTTTCAAATAGATGATTACATAATTAGCATATAAGAAATATGCTATATTTCGATCTGATAAAGTTTTAATTGGCATCATTTTCTTCCATTTGTCACTGTAATTAGAGAGAGGGTCAAGGTACAAAATTCACATCTGGGTTGAGATTTTCCAAACACTGGCAGAGTCCAGGGTTGAGATCCAGAGATTTGCTTTGGGCCCATCTTATTTTCATGCCTCTCAGCCTGACAAAAATCTTGCTGCAACTTGAGGAGGAGAAGGATCCATTGCTAAATGTTCCCTTCTCCTCCCATGTCAGTTTTGGGCTGGGAGAGATTCATCAGCAAAACCTCCATAAAAATTACCAATCTTCTCCAGCCAGGACAGGGAAGCACAATTTTTCTCTTTCCCATTACCACAGTAACTGAATGTTCTTATCCCAGCCAGCCATGGGTTCCCCCTCTCCCCGCTTTTTTTAGCTTCCCTGTAACAGGGAGCCATCTCAGGGCACCCCCTTGTGGCCCAACGTGGCCCTGCAGAAGCATCAGCTTCAGCTTCCTCTGGGCCCTTGTAAGAACTCACTCCCAGGCCAGAATATTTTAAACTAAGATCTAAACTAAGATCCCCCTCTTTGCAGGGGTCTTATTTATGCATGCACTTACGTTAAGAATGTGCTTAAGTCTTTGCAGGATGAGGGCCCAAGATTTTATGGGTATGTCCAGTGGCGGATTAGCCACTGGGCCAATGGGGCCCTTGCCCAGGGGCCCCAGCCAATTGGGGGGCCCCCCCACACTCTGCCCGGCACTCCTGCCAGGCAGCAGATCGGGGCATGGGGGCTTGTCCTGCTCCACCCACCTGGTGCTCCTGCTGGGGAGCAGGGCAAGCCCTCGCACCCTGACCCCACTCCCTGGCAAAAGTGCTGGTAGGGGGAGGAGGAACTGCAGGCAGAAGATGTGGGGAGGGGCCCAGAGCCCCACAAGCCCCTAATCTGCCTCTGGGTATGTCTACATTGCAATTAGGTCTGGCCTGAGCTAGCTGACTTGGGCTCGTGGGGCTCTGGCTAAGGGGCTGTTTAACTTCAGTGTAGATTTCCAGGCTTGGGCTCACAGAGTCCTAGAACCCGGGCTCCAGCCCAAGCCCAGAAGTCCACACTGCAGTTAAACATCCCCTTAGCCTGAACCCTGCGAGACCTAGTCTGCTGGCACATGCCAGCTAGGGGTTTTTAATTGCAGTGTAGACATACTCTATATCCCCATTGTCACTCAGCTAGTTCACAGGGAGAGCAGCATCTCAAGTTTCAGACTCAAATAATGTTGTTATACAGATTTTCCACACAGACTGGAACTCCCTCCAACAAACAAGAAGCCAGGCAGGACCTTAATGTAAAAAGCAAACAAAGGAAAAAAAAATACCTTCCAGGAGGCCATAATTACTGTACATTATAAAGGGGAAGTAAAGGACATATGCACATTTGTTTTTGAAGTTCACCTTTAATGACTGTTTTAAATTTCCTACTACCTTTTCAGATCCCAAGTAACTTATGACCATTTTAATGCTAAGTTATTTTTTAACTACATGGGAGGAATTATTTGTCTGGTTGGTTTGTGTTTCTTTGAATTGGTAGCATGGAATGTACTAGGACACAAAGCCAAAATATATTCGTAACACTTTATTGATATGCTTTAGGCTGCGGCTGTCAAACATTCTAATCATCATACAGGTATCTGATGGAGAGACACACCCATCCATGCAGTCTAGTCAACCAAACAATTCAAATCAGCCACAATGTGTTGTATATGGTTAGTATACACACCCATGAGAACACACTAAATAGATTACCTAGTAATTACCTAGATTTGGATACATCTCTTTCATTATTAATCTAACTGGCAGGCAGTAAAGTCATCATTTATTCTGACCTCCCATATAATCACAGGCCATTAAATTTCACACAGTTACCCTTATACTGATCCCAATAACTTGTCTTTGGCTAAAGCATGTCTTCCAGAAAGACATCCCCTCATGATTTGAAAACTTTAAAGAGATGGAGGATCTACACTCCCTTGGTAATTTTGTTCCAATGGTTAATCACCCTCAAGGTTAAAAAATTGTGCTTAGATTCACTTTAGAATTTATCTGCTTCAGCTTTGAGCCATTAGTTCTTGTTATGCCTAGATTAAAGAGCCCTTTTGTACCAGGTATTGTCTCCCTCTGAAGGAATTTGACATTGCAATCAAGTCACTCCTGTGTGTGTGTGTGTGTGTGTGTGTGTGTGTGTGTGTGTGTGTGTGTGTGTGTGTGTGTGTGTGTGTGTGTGTGTGTGTGTGTGTGTGTGTGTGTGTGTGTGTGTGTGTGTGTGTGTGTGTGTGTGTGTGTGTGTGTGAGATAAGCTAAACAGACTTGAGCTCTTTGATGGTGAGGCATTTTCTCCAGACTTTGTATCATTTTTGTGGCTCTTCTCTGTAGCCTCTCCAATTTTTCAACATCTCTAAAAATGTTGACACCAGAACTGTACACAGTATTCTAGTATCAGTCTCACCAATGTTATAAACTGTCATAAAATCACCTCCCTACATTTACTTGCTACTCACCTGTTTATACATCCAAGGATTGCATTAGTCCTTTTTGTCACACTATTGCCCTGGGAGGGAGCTTATGTTGAGTTGTTTGTCCACTATAACTCCAGATCCTTTTCAGAGTCACTGCTTTCCAGGACAGTCCCCCACTCTGTCGTATGGCCTGCATTCCTTGTTCCTAGATATATGACTTTGCATTTGGCTGTACTAAAACACATTTTGTTTACAGGGGCTCAATTTACCAGATTGCTATGTATGACGACTGCCCTGTCCTCACCATTATTTACCACTCTGCCAATCTGTATGTCAGCTGTAACTTTAACTGGCAATTTTATGTTTACTTCCAGATCAGTGATAGAAATATTGAATAGCAGCAATCTTAGTACTGCTCTCTGCAGATCCCCACCAGAAACACCCCATTCAATGATGGTTCCTAATTGACAACTACTTTTTGAGACCTCTGTTGGCCAGTTCTTAATCATGTGCTTCAGTAATATTGTGTAGTATTAATATTTTAATCAGAATGTTGTGCAGTACTAACTCAAACACCTTACAAAAGTCTCAGCGTATTACATTTTTGCAGTTACCTTTATCAGTCAAATATGCAATCTTACCAAAAATGAGATCAGGTTGTGTCACAAACCTGTTTTCCAGAAAAGCATGTTGACTGGCAGTAATTGTATTCCTATCCTTTAATTCTTTATTAATTGAATCCTGTGTAAGCTTTCCCATTATTTTGCTGGGATTAATATCAAGCTAACCAGCCTGTAGTTCCCCACGCTGGCTTATCCTTTTTAGACTATTAACACATTAGCACTCTTCCAGTCCTTTGGACTTTTCCTGATATTCTAAGGTTTATTTAAAATTAATATCAGCAGGCCAAAGATTTCCTCTATCAACTCTTTTAGGATTATTGGGTGAAGTTATCCAAGGCTGCTGATTTAAAAATGGTTTATCCCTAGCAGATGTTAACATCCTCCTTTGTTACTCACAGACTGGAAAGTACTTCATTATCCTTATGTGATATGGAAACATCATCCTGCTTTTTTCCAAATACAGAATCAAAACATTTATTGAACACTTTTGTCTTTTCTGCCTCATTATTAACAATTTTACTAACTTCATCTAGTCATGGACCTATCCCATTGCTAAGATTTCTTTTGTTCTCAATACACTTAAAAAATCCTTCTTCCTGTTCTTATCCCAGCCAGCCATGGGTTCCCCCTACCCCCGCTTTTTTTAGCTTCCCTGTAACAGGGAGCCATCTCAGGGCACCCCCTTGTGGCCCAACGTGGCCCTGCAGAAGCATCATCTTCAGCTTCCTCTGGGCCCTTGTAAGAACTCACTCCCAGGCCAGAGTATTTTAAACTAAGATCCCCCTCTTTGCCAGGGGTCTTATTTATTAAGCGTCTTACAGAATATCAAACTTGTCCTTTGCCCCTCAAGTCCAACCCTTGATCCTAGAGGCCATTCAGTACAATCTGCCACCCTAGGGAACACTTCAGGTCCTCCAACCTGCCACTCAAATTTGGCCCGGCCATGCCTCTGTCAGAACAGAGGGGTGGCTGGGCCAAATCTACCGCTTTGGCAGCTGCCCAGCAATCTGTTGCCCTATGCAGCTGCCTAGCTTGCCTATAGATAGAGAGGCCTCTTCTTGCTCCCTTTGATTCAGGGACCCCACAACTCTCCTTCTGGGCCTATACATACTTCAGGTAGATTCCCCTCCCTGGGGTAAGGAGTCCCATAGCCCTGCTTTTGGGGGGGGGGGGGGAGAGGAGGGTCTAACCTGCTAACTCATACAGGTTTATCCTCTTTAGGTCAGGATTCCCACAGCCCTCCTTCTGAGGCCTGCACCTCAGACCGCTGGCCCCTTTCAACTCTTTCTTTTTCTTCTGCACTAGGCACATACCGCCTCCTCTCCCCCTTAAATATCTCCAGAGGTTCTCATCACCACATCTGAACTGACAATCTCATTACCTACCTATTATGTATCTACAGGAAGGTTTACGGGGGCTACAGCCACCCCAAAGTTTGCCTTAGCGCCCCCCGCCATCCCTCCCAGCACATAGGTCCAACGTTACACAGATACTTCACTGCCGCTGCTGTTGTTGGTGCTGCCTTCAGAACTGGGCGCCCAGCTACTGGCCAGCAGCTGCTGCTCTCCAGCCACCTAGCTCTGAAGGCAGCACCGCCTCCAGCAGCAGCACAGAAGTAAACCCGGGGGAGGGGGGGAGAAGGAGGCCCCAACAGCAGCCTCTGGCCCCGCCCACTGTGGTGCATCACCCAGGGCAGGTGGAGGGTGTGGGGTTCCCCACCACAGCCCAGACTGACCCACTCTGGCCTGGGCTCCTAGGCCCCACCCACCATGGTTGCTGCTCCCCAAAGGCTCCGCCAGCCCCAGAGCCGGGCCCCCTGCCCAGATGGCTCTTATGGGCTGCAAGCAGTCAAAGGGCAGCAAGAGGCTGAGGAGCATCCACAGCCCTGGGGCCCCAGGCATCAGGAGGAGGAGATGGGGGATCTCTGCAGCTGCCTGCACCATGGCACAAGCTAGCACAGCAGCTGCCCCACTGTGCCCAGCTCCGGCTTCTGGTCTCTGACCTGGCCAGGGCCTCAGGAGGGGGAGGGAATAGGGCCAGCTCTTAACTGAGGAGCAGGGACAGGGCCACAGAGAGGGACAGGGCCTTGTTGTGACGGGGGCAAAGCCTCACCAATTTTATTTCCAGCCACTTCAGCTCCTCCCCTCCCCAAATGGGAAGAGGCTGGTACCACTCCTGTGTGTCTAGTCTAGTTTTCCCCACTTGGGGAAGATGGCCAAATGAGTCACAGGTGGAGCTGGACCCATTACCCTTAAAGGGCCAGTGACCCTGTGACATTCTCTAAATCAATTTTCTACATTTCATAAATTCTAATCTATATTGCTTGCTGTCTAGTTCCCCTTTTCCCATTTGTTTTAGATATTACACACCCAAAATTTCTAAGTGCTGCCTTTACTTCCCCCTTGAACCAGGATGGGCATTTAGCCCAAAATTGTCCTCTTTTTTGATTGTGGAATTGTGGTATTTTGGCCATCTAATAAACTAATATCCCACTGCTTTTGCTAGCTATATAGCAGAACAAAGAGCATATAAAGAGGTACTGTGCAAACAGAGGAGCCTCTAATGATTCATTATTACAAATTGCCGATGGCACTATTGCCTTTAAAAGAGTGTTGTTGAACATGTGAATTCATAACACGCTCTAGTTCTGAGCAGAGCATATAAAATTGCTTAGAAGTATATTATGCCCAGTCCTGCCTGCACGGACAAGGTAGGAGGTAGCAGGACAAAGAGCCATTCCCTTCCTAGTGTTCTTGAACAGATGCCATCCAAACCCCCAAACCCTGCACTCAAGGAGTACAAGTACTGCTCCAGGCTACTGGCTCCAAATAAGAGCAAGGTTATACCCTTTCCCCGCCCACATACACAGCAGTGGAACTGGCCCCACACAAAAAGGTTTCAATTCTGCATTTTTCCTATGGTTTTATCTACATGGATAATTCTAGGGACATCTTTCACTTTTGCTGCAGCACCAGTGCAGCTCCATCAGTTACTAGTAACAGTCGGAGTCTCTAATGTAGACTAGCTGGTGGTGTTTTAGTCACCACATTGCCTAGACCTGAGCAGTGTTAGATGACATGACAATACTGCTGCAGCCACTCTGCATTAGCATCCTCATGATTGCTTAGCACAGATAGAGATGTCCCTAAAATTCTCAGTATTGATGCAGAAGCAGCCAAAGTCTATAGGGTTGGTCATGACTCCCTGTCCTTCTAGAGGCATTATGTCTCCTGGAATTCCTGCTGGGCAGCGCAGTGGCACCGCAACCCTGACTAAGGACTGCAGCTTAAAGCCTCACCTCAGTCCATAAGTTATCAGTTTAATACGGAGTTGTCATTAGTCAGTCAGTGCAGCAAGACTCGGCCCCTGCTGGCCACAGCCATGAGTGCTAGTCATTTCCAGTAACATGCACAAGCCTTCTTCTTAGCTCTACAAGGTACCGAGTATCCTAGCCCAGGCTAGCAGAGCACTCAAACGTGTACATTGTGCTCAGAAATGTGCAGAATCAAGACCTATTTCAAGTGAAAATGCATGGGGTACAGGAGAGGTGTAATTTGGCATGCATACCTCCACCCATACAAAAGTTCTCTAGCTGTTGTGGGTAGAGTGTCCTTTTGCCTCTCTGAAGCAGTTTATCATTTGTTGAGTGAATATTTGGAGCTGTGCTTTCTTTTGTACTAAGGGAAGGAGGGTTAAAAAGGTGCTTCTGAAGTATTATTTGAGTTGATGTAAATGCTGGTAACAAAGATAATGACTCCGTCCTAGTGAGTCCCAGCTGTGGTCGGTCAGAACTGGAGCCAACAACAGCAACAAAGCTTGCTGTGCTGAGATTGAAAGAAGGTCAAAAGAGATTGTGCCACTAAGGTAGAGGCTGTACCCAATGTTTTAAATGTAAGCAGAGGGTTTATTGTAAGTTACATAAGTCAGAAGAATGGGCCACATCCTGCTCTCAATCATACAGGTGCTGTGCTGAAACCACATAACGGAAAGCAGAACAGGGCCCATTGTTTAAGCATCTTAATTTTCTAGGTAACAAAGATGTGCTGAAAGCTTTGAGAAGGGACAGCAGCATTTACAAGAAAATACAGCTTCACCCCCCACGTCCCCCAATTCCACACAATCACTGACCACCAATTTTTTGGGGGGGAAGGAGGGAGGATAGAAATACTTTGCAAAGTCACCCACTGCCCATTGCAGGGGAGGAGGGTGTCTGATGATGCTTTTCATGTCCAGTTTGTAGATATTATAGTCTCATTTTTGGGGCTCTGGGATTAATCATGGAGTTTGGAGTATTTTGTGAATTCCAAAACAGCTAAAAAACATTAAAAAAAATAATCAGGCTTTAGCAAAAGACATGCTGCTGAGTCTGTGAACTCCCATCTTGATTACTGCAATGGCTTTCTCTCTGGCCTTGACAAAGGCGATCTTGCCCCACTCATATCCATTCAGCTACTTCAAAGATCATGTTCCTAGCCCATCGCTTTGACCATGTCATCCTTCTCTTTGCATCCCACCAGTGACCCCCACCTCTCTATTCATCAAATAAACTGCTTGTCTTCACTTTCGAGGCTCTTCACTGTCAGTCCTCACTCTATCTTCTCATTGGGTATCGAGCTGTCAGTGCTCACCTCCGATCGGCCTACTCTCCACTTGTTAAATTTTCAATCAAGCAACTTTGTGCTTTCTCCCATGCTGTCCCTCATACTTGGGAGGAGCTCCCCATAAACATCTGCAAATCTACCTCATTATCCTCCTTCAAATCCCTCCTTTGCCATGAGGCCTACAAAAACTGGACAACAGTTAGGCTGCTCACGTGCAAAGACCACTGCCTATCATGCTGCCCAACGTTGTCTCACCGTTTCCTTGTACTCATCTGTCTGTCTGTATCCATCTATAGTCTCGTCTTAGGCTGTAAGCTTCTTGGAGCAGGGGCTGCCTTTTTGTTCTGTGTTTGTACAGCACTTAGCACAATGGGGTCCTGGGTCATGACTAGGGCTCCTAGGCACTATGGTAATACAAATAAATAATTATTATTATTTGGCCAAGTCACAAAGAGCTCAGGGCCAGATTCTGGTCTCACATGTGTAAATTAGGAGTGACTCCACTAAGTCAGGAACATCAGATCCACCGTCTCACAAACCTCAGCAAGTTCCTCTCCCTATCCCTCAACAGACTCTGAGAAGTTTTGATTCGGACCGGAATCCAAATTTGGCTTTCACGTCTCAAACGGGTTTAAGGAATGTTGGCCATTATTTATTTTAGTCATATAGGCAAATGCTTTCATTCTTTTGGTGTCCTATTCATTACAGGAAACAGGGCATTAGAAAGATAATAAATTCCTCCTCACTCTTCTGTCCCACTCTCCCACCAGAGTAGGCGAGATCCACAATGCAAACAAAGATTGAACATGTGGGGGAACAACAGATTAGCTGAAGAAAAGCCAGGTGCAGCTGCAACCTCTTGTTTCCTTGTCTGTTTTTCATAAACAGCAAATATTGTGGAAGATGCATTCCAGCAGCACTGCCACCAAATTCCTTTGCAAATGGACTCTCTGTTCATTGGTTTGTTTATTTATTTATTTTTACTCACATAAAAATGAACTGAGCCAACAGAACGGCTCAGAGGATTGGTAAGCTTTATTTTCATGAGTCTTAAGAAAGGATGATTTAAGGGGGAAATTAAGGCCATATTAAAGGGCAAAAAAATATTAAGTTTCACACAAGAGCAGCTGGACAAATTTGGATGCCTTGCAGAGACCTTTAGCTCTGAACCCATGGTTTTAGCACCAGCAATAATTACTAAAACAGTTGTTCTGCCCACAAGTCCTTTCCTGCCTCTCCGATGGCAGAATCCACTTTCTGATTCTAAAAGATAATCACTGACCAGACTGCTCTGACCTTCCAGTCAAAGGCTATCCACGAGCTCGAGCTAACTTAGTAGCCAGGAATGAGGTATTATTAACTAGAATGACTACTTGGAGCCTATTTCCCTTATTGCATTTTGTTTGATGTGTACTGTGGAAGGAGCAGTGTATCACTTTGCATCGGTCTCTCTCAAGGAATTACAGTCTCCGATCACAGATGATGCAACCAGGCAAAGTAATATGACTTTAAAATGATCCCCCGACACACTCTCTTAACTGATGACATTAGGAAATGAGAGCTCACCACACACCGCTAAGCTGCTTTAGAAAAATACTTCAGGAACACGTGGAAGAGTTAACGACAAGCTTTCCAGCCTTCCCTCGCAACCTTAGCAATAGCCAGATGCTGAATAATAGAGAGAGAAACAAACCAGCATTTCTAGTGATTAGTTGTGCTGCAGCAATCGTCATACCAACAATATGCATATGCTTCACGTAGAAAGGGAGAATTATACATCTGGAGGGAAAAGGAGGAAACATTTTTCTGTTGAGTTTATTTTTTTCTTTTTTAATCATGGTAGTTTTTAATCTTAGACTATGTCCTGGGGGGATGGATTACTGGACAGGGACAAGGGAGAAAGTCAAAGCTCTTGTAAATTAACTTTGTACATGGTTCTACTATGTCATGTCAACTTCACATATGATTACAGATGAAGAGAGTCAATTGGCCACTCCGTGCTTCAGTTTCCTCATCTGTAAAATGGGGATACATGATACTTACCGACTTTGTAACGCTCTTTGAGGTCTATGGCTGAAAAAATATGTATAAGAGCTAGGCATTATTACCACCAGCCTGTGGAAGCAGCTCATTTCTCCATGCCCACAAATCATAGAACTCATATTGGAGAGTGCTAAGTATTAGCAGTAATACAAACATCAAACATTATGCTAAGCACTTTAACAAATAATGTCCTGGAAACAAGGTTCCTGCCCTTAAATCTAGATAGAAGACTTGTGGACCCCAACCTACAGTTCTTAAACCACTGGAGCATTTTGCCTATAGGCATACATAACCAAATTTTCTAAGGTGCTAGATACCTAGAAGGGCCACTGAAGCGTAGGAGTTGCAGATACTCAGCACCTTCGAGGAGTAGGCCTTTTCAGTCCAACAAACCAGCTCTAATTTTGATTGTGTTCAGCTCACCAAAGACGCATATTTGCTTTGCACTTGTAACTCCATTTGCAAGACTGATTCTCAGTCTCTCAATACCAGAGTCCCATAAAGAAAGACACTGCTGTGCTGCAGGAATGCCCTGCATCCCATATAAACATTTCTCAATGTAGAGATATAGCCCTACAGTTAGGCAACTGTATCCATATTTAGGCACCTACCTAACTTCTGATTTTTAGAGCACTGAGCCTCTCTGAACTCCCCTTGACTTCAGTGGGAATCGAGGGAGCTTGACTCCTCTAAAAGTTAGGCCATTGATTACACTGATCCCGTGTATTTTGATTCGTTTGTATGCACAGTTTCAATAGATTTCCTCCTCCCTCCACCCAATCACACATTTAATTAGTCTAGATTCTTCCTGCCACACTCACTGTATTTTATATTTACCATGTTTATACTCAGTGGGTGGGTACTATTTTCGTTCTCGAAGCTTCTGCTATTTGTGAACAATTACTCTGCCTCAAGCCTTAACTGTTCTCAATAAAGAACTGTCGATTGGAGTGATTGCAGGACTAAAATTGCAGGCCAGGTGCTTGTTTGGGTACATTGAAAAAGTCTTTAGTTGATAAGGAGTGACGTAACTTACCTTTTCGGCTCTGAAGTGATCTAGCAGGAACCAGTGCTATCCAAACCAAGCCTCACATGGTATTTGACATTCCACTTAAGTTTCCTATTAATCTGTTAGAGTGTTCCCATGTTGTTTGCAGTCCTCTCTTTCTCGAGTAGGCAACATCTGATAAACAATGTCCAAGCAACAGCACATCCAATATACTAAGCTTGATCAAACTTTACATGCTCTTGGCTCAATTTATGATCTGAAATATCAGACCAGCTTAAAGCTGCACTTTTCCTGTAGACTAGGTACATTCTCAAAAGTTTATTCAGCAGTTTGCATGGCCTATTCCAGTTTGGTATCTGATTGAATGCTTAATAGAACCAAAAGTATTTCTCTGTCTGGGTAGACAAACTATAGCAGTCTCTGAAAGTCTGGTTAATTATCCATTAGATCCTATTTAATGCCCCGGTGAAGGAAAAGCTATGCTATTGTCAATGTCATACAGAGTTGCTGCACTGAAATGTGAAAACAAACTAAAATATTTTCTTTCACAGTTCAAAAGAGGAGGAATAATAAACAAAACTTCACAGAGTCTTCCTGTCTACAGACTAATTCTTCTGTTGACTTGAGTACAAATTAAGAGTATGGTTTGGTCAATTATTTGATTTTTCCACTGTCAAGGCATTGTTAAGATTCACCATCAAAACCATGATGCACTGAAGTGACATTTTTGGTAAAAATTTAAGACACCAAGGCACTGCATTGATATTTTTGGTATGAATATATACTTATAGTAGGTGATCATATCCATGCACAAGCTGGTTGTATACCAAATATTCTAGGGGCAAGGTCAACCTATTTAAATTAGAAAAGTACATCCGCAAAGGAAAGCGGACTTTCGGCTATATCCCTGGGAGAATGCCATGTATATATAGAAAAAAATACCCAACAACAAAAGGACTAGAGCAGCCCCCCCAGGCATATGCCTAATGGGATGTGGTCTTAAAGCAGACTTCTATTATAGCAGGGGTAGGCAACCTATGGCACGCGTGGCGAAGGCGGCACGTGAGCTGATTTTCAGTGGCACTCACACCCCGGGTCCTGGCCACCAGTCCGGGGGGCTCTGCATTTTAATTTAATTTTAAATGAAGCTTCTTAAAAACCTTATTTACTTTACATACAACAATAGTTTAGTTATATATTATAGACTTATAGAAAGAGACCTTCTAAAAATGTTAAAACGTATTACTGGCACGCGAAACCTTAAATTAGAGTGAATAAATGAAGACGCGGCACACCGCTTCTGAAAGGTGAGGCATAAGAAGTGAGGGTAACCTCCATGGCACCATAATCCCACCACCACCACCACCACTTGGAAGCTGGTAGATGTCCTTTCCCAGGGCTGTGCTCCATGAGGCTGAGCTCCATGGAGTTTGGCAGAGGGGGCAAGAAAAAGAGAGAGTAGGGATTTGTCATCTTCTATAGCACCAAACTCACAAGCAGCTAGAATTCTTTAGCATTACCCAGCTGGCAATCATTTCAGCTTGGAGTTGCATAAACTCCTCTTAGGCCTGCTTTGCTGTTGCTACTAAGCAGTCAAACAGGGAGCTAGCCAATAGTAGCACAGCTTCAGCAGGAGCGGAGTGGTCAGTGGGGAGGAGAAAACATTGGAGGGGCTTCCATCCATGCAGATGGTTCCGGCCTTCACAGATCTAGGAAATCTGTGGATCCATGGGTTTGCAAGGCCTTACACCATGCAAACTCCACAACGATCCAAACTTCTCTCAATGGAAGAACTACTGTACAAGAAACTTGATGAAAGGAACCACATGGAGTTTTCCTGCCCCCCTGAGGACTCTGGGAAGGATCAATTTGGCTCGCTGTTCAGTTTGCCAAGAACCCAAATTTATTATTAAAAAAATTCTGTGTATTAAAGAGACATACCCTTATATGCTTACTACACAAGAGACTCCCCCCTTTAAAGAAAAGAGGTGTGTGTACTAAGCAGATGGTCGTGCTCCCTTTAAACTCTAGCTATGCACAACAATATAAGCTATCCATTCAAAACTGCCACAGCTACATATTCAAATTGTCATTTGATATGTAAATTTATTTATAAGAACACAAACTTAAAAGCATTAGCTCCTAAACTTGATTTAATTACCAATTAAAGCCAAGGGGACTGGCTGGGAGTGGGAAACAGAACCCTTCAGTTCTAGGTCACGGGTTTGAATCCATTCTGTAATGATCCAAAGTCGATTATGTATGAGGGTGGGTCAGTGGTCCATGTGAAATGAACTGGCAGTCTCAGTGGGCAGGTGTCTGTATCACAAAACACACCATGGTGCAGCTAAATGACACGTGCTAGAAAGCCCAGCAGAGAAGCCAAGGATGGAACTGACACTGAGTATGAATTATCCCTCTCATCCTTTCAGGCTCACCAGAAACTGGGGCAGGGTTTTAGGTGATGGAACTAGACTGATCAGGAAGACGATCAGGTGCTTGCTGCCACCCCCCACTACATAGATGTCCAGTTCTCTGAAAGTTGTGCTTCTGTGCAGGGCAGGGCATCTGTGAGAGTTGGACTTTGTAGGGATGGGATTGGGGTTGCCCTTAAGCACAAGCAATGCAAGCAGCGGGAGGGTTTTGAGGGCCCATGCACCGACTCCATAACTCCCATGCCAACCAGGGCTCTCCCCTTTGTCAACAGGACTGCAGGGAAGACAATGTGTTCTCCAATTTTCCTCGCTCTCAAATCAGTAGGAGATTAAATATCCCAACCCTGTCCTCCTCCCCCCAGTAGGCTAGATCCTTGAAAATCATGAGGCACAAAGCCCTGGTTGGGGTGGGATGCCTCAGGCAGAATGGGAAACTGCCAAAGGGAAATTACTAGGGAGAAAAAGATTAGTACATTTTGAAAGCCATTTATATGTAGAATTGCCCATAGTCTCTAACATGCTGCTGGAACAGCTATAGGTAATAAACTTGCTAATCACCTTTCCACCATAAAACTTATCTAGGCTAGGCCATAATTCATGTAAATGAGCTCCAGAGCAATATCACTGCATCTGAACTTACTGTCCCAAGCTTCTTTAATTATCATTTTTATTGCTGTGGGTTCAGAGTTTCTTATTTATACGGAAAGTGTGTGGGGCTTTTTGGTTGGGGTAATTGCAGCAATAGAATAAAAGCCTCATTATTTTGCATCTCTGGCTGGTGAACAGTTTAGCTCAAGGTATCCTCTCATGACAGGAAGCTGAACAGGAGCCAGTACTCTTTCTAAGCAAATAAATACTAGGGCTGGTTTCCTCCTGTTTGGTTTGGTTTCGGGTAAGCTTCTGGCTTTTCAATGGCCCAGTACCTCAAGTGAAATGAAAATCTAAGCATTCCAGAAAGAAATACTGCATGACCATAAAGACCTGCAAGAGGAGACATTCACAAAAGGGCACAATCCTACAAGCTGCTGAGCATTCTCCATTCACAATAGTAACCTCAGCACCCCACAGGATCAAGCCTGTGTTCCCAAGAGAGAACACGTTCCAGGTAGTTAACTGCTCCTGCACTTGAACTTAGCCCAAGGCCAAGTTACCCATGTGACCACAGCTTTATTTGCCAGTTTAAAGGCAGATGCAGGAAAATCCATTTATTTCACATATGCAAATGAGAGGCAGCAGTTACAGTACAACAGGCTGAGGGGTTTTCACAGTCAGGCATATGGCATGTATGTGACAGCATGAAACAATTTCCTGGGAGAAACATGCCTATGGCAAAGGTGACATTTTTATGGCCATCTTGTATGGTGACGGGTAATCACAATTTGCATTAATACAACACTCTCTCTCTCTAACTGCACATATTGATTTAGGGCCTGATCCCGCTTCCATTGAAGCCAGTCTACCTCAGAAGGGTGGTGTGCAAGTATGATTTAATTAGTTCATGTTCATACAGCACTCCAAAATGCTAAGTGTTAATAAAGATAAATGCTCACTGTACTCCTGGATGGAGGGAGCCAATGGCTACTTGCATATGAAAGACACTATACAAGAATTAGATTAAATCCCATGTTCAAGCTTTGTTTTACAGCTTTCAAGGCCAGTAATAAATTATGATAATCTGATTTTGGTGCCAGAAGAACTATTGTGCCAGCTCCAGGGGCACAGAAGGGAAAGCTGCCCTAATGGGGCAGGTCCGGATTTTCATTGCATAGGAGAATCCCCTCCTGGCAGAGAGACAGCTCTAGGCCATTAGCTCTCTGCCTTCCTCACCCACTGCAAGGGACATGATGGGATGGTGGCCAGAGTATACTGGACTCCAGACATCTTGGAATAGTGGATCCTGGGTTAGGAACTCAGACTTTAAAGCCAGAAGGAACCATCATGATTATCTAGTCTGACTTCCTGCACATTGCAGGTCACAGAATCTCACCCAGCCACTCCTGCAATTGGCCCATAACCTCTGGCTGAGATATTGAGGTCCTCAAACCTTGATTTAAAAATTTCAAGTTACAGAGAATCCACTATTTATGCTGGTTCAAATCAGCAAGTGACCCATGTCCCATGCTGCAGAAGAAGGCAACAAACAACAAAAAACACCACACACACACTACCCAGGGTCTCTATCAATCTGACATGGGGGAAAATTTCTTGCCATACCAAATATGGGAATCAGACCCTGAGCACATCAGCAAGACCCACCAGCCAGACACCTGGGAAAGAATTCTCTGTAGTAACTCAGAGCTCTCCCAATCTTGTGTTCCAACACCAGCCATTTGAGATATATGCTAATAGCAGATGTGGATGGGCCATATGCCATTTAGGCAATCTCATCATACGATCCCCTCCATAAACTTCTCAAGTTCAGTCTTGAAACAAGTTAGGTTTTTTGTCCCCACGTTCCCCTTGGAAGGCTGTTCCAGAACTTCACTCCTCTGATGGTTTGAAATCTTCATCTAATTTCCAGCCTAAGCTTATTGATGGTCAGTTTATATCCATTTGTTCTTGTGCTAACATTAGCCCTTAACTTAAAGAACTCCTCTGTTTCTGCTGGTGCAAGTGACAGCAACCCTGAGGCATCTCTACCTTACACTGAGAGACAAATCAGCCTCTAGGATTGGGTGGAGGGCAGAGACATACCTGTGTCTTCCCCTGCCTCAGGTGTACTGAGTGCTGCACAGGAGGACCTGGTCCATAAGTCTGTTCAAACTTTAGAACAGTGCTGATCCAGAAAGCTTCCAGGACTTCCATTCATTTTACAGAGAAAAATCATCAGAAAATCAACCAAGTTTGCAAGATTATACCAGTACAAAGCTGAAATATACACATTTCATATTTGTTAGCATTCTTCCTTCCCTGCGGCACTGTCCTGATGGGTTTTTTGTTCACCAGGAACATGCGAAGTGTGGACACTCAGGTATTCACTTACGCCTTAGAATCATGTATCCATGAAAACAAAACAATGCAGAACTGCTGCCAAAAGGATGTGTCTGGGTAAGTGCCGCTCGAGGGCAGTGGCTAGTCATACAATTACAGTACCTTTATGAATATTTTACATGCCTGTCTCCTTTACTATTCATTAAAACGTTAGAGTTGCCTTAGCAATTACCACATTCGCAGTACGCATACAATAGTCTGATGCTCAGGGGACTTTGCTAACACAACCCAGGCTTGTAAGCCCATGCAAAACTTGTATGAACCTTATAAAATGTTCAAAAAGAATACACAATGTGTTGGAATCAAAGTGTGCTTAAAGCAGTGTGAAAAAAGTGTGTGTGTGTGGGGGGGGGGGTGGTATCTTTCATTTCCTACAGAAATTGAAGTGACATCACATCTACCTGTCCCCCAGCCCTCCTTGTCTACATTAGAGGTTTGTTAGTTGATCACTACAATGTAAAGACAGGGATCGGCAACCTTTGGCACGCAGCCCATCAGGGAAACCCGCTGGTGGGCCGGGACAGTTTGTTTACCTGCAGCGTCCGCAGGTTCGGCCGATCGCAGCTCCCACTGGCCGTGGTTCGCCGTTCCAGGCCAATAGGGGCTGCGGGAACTGGCGTGGGCCAAGGGATGCACTTCCTGGAACGGCGAACTGTGGCCAGTGGGAGCTGCGATCAGCCAAACCTGCAGACGCGGCAGGTAAACAAACCGGCCCAGCCCAGCAGCGGATTTCCCTGATGGACTGCGTGGCAAAGGTTGCCGATCCCTGGTAAAGGTGTGTTGTTAGGCAAGTCAAACTCTGATTCACTAGTGTAACACCAGCTTTGTGCTATCTTGGACAACACACTGGGTATTGAACCACAGACCTCCAGAGCTAAAAGCATGAGCTGCTCCCCCTGAAACACACACTCACCAGAGGAAAATGACTGCACAAGGCAGTTGAAAATCAGCCCCCTTTACCCCAGCCCAACAGTGAAAGGTTCAGAGCAGACCCCAATTTGAAAATAAAAAAAATAACTTAACATTTTCAAGTGTAGGCTTGGGGCAAGCCTCCACTTTAGTCATGTGACCAGACTCAAGTAAAAGTATATCACTAGAGCAATTGTGATCTACTTTTGGGCCATTCCAAGTGCTTCCTGCTTTTCAAATTTTCTGAATGTTGGGCTGAGTAAAATGGGTGCAGTTGCTATTCAAGCACTGTTGTCTGGGGGAAGACTAACTCACATTTATTGCCAGCTTCAGAATGCTAAGAGTGGACAGATTGGGTCGCTACTGAGCGGGCAGCCTGAACAAGCTATTGTTAGCAACAGTAAGTATAGGCAACTTTATACAAATTCTGGAATTTGCTCTTGAGTTGCCCCTTGTGGCAACCTTCTTGAAGTGCTGATGGAAACATGTCAGCATAAGTCACTGCTGGTGACTTCTAGCTTGCAGCTGTGTGGTCATCTTCCTAGATTGCTACAAAATGAGATCAACTCATCCCTGAAGTTTCATGCGAGATGAGAGTTTGGGCCCTGGATTGAGAAGGGGACTGCAATGGAACTGGAAGAAAAAAAAGAAAAAAGCTGGTTCTCTCCTTATGCCTCAGTGACATTTTTTTGAACCCTGTATTTCTCTGTGCTCCTAGGACTACTCCCCCTCTAAGAACCCAATCCTGAAAGTCATGTGATCAAGGCTTTACATATGGTATTTGCATGAGTAAATGATTGCAGGAACTGGCTCTAAACTACACAGTGAATTTATGTAGTGCTGAAATATTTGGTCTAAGTCACATTGGATGCTTTTTCTAATTGATAAACCTGGCAACCAATCAGTGTCTGTTACAGGCCTCTTTTTTCAGATGGTCTGCCTAGTTCATCTGGCAACTCTAATGCACTGCTGAGGTACAGCTTCCACCTTAAGTGATGTGAAATATTACTATGGATGGATTCTTCAAACCCTCTTTGATTGTTCAAGAGTCTAGCTCAGGAGTACAGAAGGGATCTTCCTCTTAAATTCAGGGCCTGGTTCTCCACCACTCTGTCCTTTCCCATCCATGCAAGTGAGTGCAGCATGCTAATCGGTGCAGAACAGCATCATTTTATACCTACTTAGCACATGAGTAATTAACTACAGAAGGTGCAAGGCAATAAAGAGCGAGGCCCGCAGAGCCAAAGCACAATGCAGTGCAGTAGGACCACACCCAGGGTAAAGACCTTCAGAATCCTCTCTCTTGTTAAGAGAATGACGCAACAGCTGAAGAATTACCACACAACTTGTTACAACACAAAAATTTCCCTTTGGTTTATTTCCCAGGAAGAGGTGTTTATTCTGGAACCATGTCGAAACAGGTATTGATGGTTAACAGTAGTTCATTGCTTCACTCCCTTTGCTGCCACACTATGTTTCTGACATTGTGCAGTGCACTGTTTCAGGAAATACTATCCCCACAGTATTAGCAGGGAAGCATTTACAGGAAACTTTCATCATGATCATCAATACTCACAGGAGATAGGTTAAAAAAAAATTAAAGATGGGCCTGAACTAAATCCATGGATTACAGCTCTTTGAAAATATATTTTGTGGAAAATAGACTTTCCACAAGAAATGGAAAATGTTCATGAAAAATGCATTTTAATTTAGTTTCAGATCATAAAGGTTTGTTCCATTTTGATTCAAATAAGTGTTTTGTGTTTCAATTTTAAGCCCCCCCCCTTCCTCCCCCCCCCCCCCCCTTCACTGGATTTTAACTAAATTGACTTAAGCCATTTTTGTACGGAAGCAGACTTGTAACAAAAAAAAAAATCACTAAATGAATTTTAATTCAAATCTTTTGTTATTTCAATGCAAGCGTGTGTGTAGACTAGCTTGAACATGAGCAGGTAAGGAGGAGCCATCACTAGCAAATAAACTTATATAAAGCTGCACCTCCCAGAGAAAATTATACTTTCTTCCTGCTAAATATGTTGGGCCTGACAGCTATGCCAGTGTGATTCCAGTCACTCCAGTGAAACATAGTGGAGAGTCAGCCTCTTCCTAAGAGCAAGTCTACATGCAACAGTTCCACGGAGAGAAATCATCTTTTTAGATGAAGGCAGGTGTGTGCACACAGTCATGTCTATCTCCTGACGAAATAGCCTTCAGTTAATTCAGGATAGTTATTCCCTTTATGGACTGGCACAAGTTTACTGATATTGCAACAGTGTTCAACTGGTGTCGTCTGAATGGGATGGAGGAGCGGAGATCTTTTAGGAGAGACCTACCTACCTGTGAATTCTGGAGCATTTCAAACCCTTATAAAACTGCTCTTTAGAAGTATGTTTTTAAATGAACACAAGGAATAAAAGTAATCTGCAGCAAGGATACTTTATTAGCATCCAGAGAGGAGACAGCTCCCCCAGAGGCAGGGAATCATCCCAGCTCTTCCTCCCTGGAACTCCTTCCAGCACATAACTGAAGAAGGTGCTCTTCACCTTGTGGGCCTACCAGAAATACTGTATATTTGAGGGGGAAACTAATGCCTTCCAGCACTTGCGCTGAACTTATTTTCAAGTCAAGTAATCTGTACAAAGAAACTTGCAATTTTGCTTGCTTTTTTCCTTTGCAGTTGGAAGAGCCAAGCATCAATGCCCCCAAGTGTCTGAAAGCAAAAAGCAGAAACCATTTGAAACCTTGCCTCTCTCATTACACATTTCTGATTCACTTTGGGTATGCTCCTTTACACCTCATTACCCAGAATTCTTTCCCAGCTAAAAGCAATTTCATAGCAGCACTGGTGTCTGAGTTGGGAGAGCAAGCTGCATTTAGGCTTAGGTGCTGTTTATGAACAGTTAACTCTTTGCTACACGAGTCTCTTTTTGAAGCAGACTCTTCACCAAAGTGCTGCCAACTGGAGAATCCAGGCTTTGGTTATATTTCCTATAATGACAGCAACCTGCCCCTTCTCCGAGCTCCCAGACTCAAATTTTGCCCTCGTACAATCTGTGCAAAAAGCAGCCACTAGACTCATTTACCTTGTCTTCCACTCTCTCCTTTCCAGGCCCTCTCCAGATCCTTATTCTGGCTTCCCTTCCCCATCATTTCCTTGTCCTAGCCTTCATGGTTCTACACAAATGAGCTCCTATCTACCCCTTTGTTCTCCTCTCCCTTCTCTCCACTTAAGCTGCACAGCTCAGTGCCCTCTGTGTCTATTTCCTACTATTGTCTTTGTGTTTTTTCTACACTACCTCCTAACCCAACTATAAAATTACTTCCTGGCGTGATCCACCATCCCTCAATCATCTCCCCCAAGTGTCTTTTTAACAAGCTGTTCTTCTAAAAGCCCCGTAAGACCTAGCCATACCCAGAGAGTATGGTCAACTAAAAATAAAAGAACACAAACAAAACCCATAGAATTAACCAGATGGATAGAAGATGTCAGTATCCAATACCACCGATTCCCCTCCCGCCCCCGCACACACATGTGCCTACTCTTTGTTTATACAATATGTTCTTTTTGAGGTACAGTGATTTCATTACTGTCTATAAAGTGCCTAGTTTGCTGTTAATAATAGTAACTATAATCATTGCTGTATGGTTAATTACAGGGCCCAGTCTTGCAGAGCTTAGGGGATAACACTCCCATTGATGTTTTGCCTGAGTAACGACTGCAGGGCTAGTTTTTTTGTGCTGCTCACGCAAGTGAAATACAAGTATCCAATGTACAAATGCAGTGTCTTTTGATTAGTGTCTAAGACAACCCACAAACCTTGCAGTTCCCTTCTATTATCCCTGGAGCAGACTTCTATGGAGTGTCTTACCTTGTAGCCTGAGGCACTGAGATCCAGAAACTCACTCAGTTTTAATTGGCTGAAAAATGTGTTCCATTCCTCAGGTCTTTGAATCTAAACTTTCTAAAACAAAGTAGGCTCAGTAGTGTCTCATTTGCGATTCCCAAGGCGTTATTTTATTGAAAGGCTTATTCCACTGATGCTAGCTACCTATGGGATTCACATCAAATACTAAATAAACTCCTTGTGATCTGTGCCATATCCCAGTAAATAAATACCAAATAATTAACAAACACAGGACACTACAGGATTTTGTTGTAAAACTCATTAGGATTCATAGTCTATTTGCCATCCTGGAGGGCTCAAGTAAACAGTAGATAGGTGGTGAAGGCAATAATAGCAGGCAGCTTTAAAATCTCCCCGGGAAAAACCAAAGAAGGGGAGATAATGAGGGCAGATAATGAAGAGTAGACCGTAGAGTGGAGCTGCAGGAGAGGCTCGCATCATTAAAGCATTACTGAGCCTGTATGCAAGCGGATTATATCCCACACCCTCTTATAACCCAGTTACAAATAATGGGCCAGATCTTCTGAGGATGTAAATCAGCATCACTCCACTGACTTCATCTTCCACATTGGGATCTGTCCCAATAATTAAGAACTCATGCTCAATTCCAGGAGACTGATCATCTCTCACTGTCTTTGCAGTTTCACCAGAGGGAAAGTCACAAGTCTCTTACTCAGGTTGTGAAATGTGACCAAATTTTTAGCCATATTTTCTCAGGTCAAGATGTTTAGACATCCTCATCTCAAGTTTCACAGGTGAATAATTTTGGTTTCCATCCTGAAACACCTTAAAGGGGTCTGATTTTCAGAGAGTGGGTGCTCAATGCTTTCTGAAAACCATATCCCATTTAAGAGGTCTCAGGCATTGACTAAGACTAAGGCACCCCAAATCACTACTCACATCAATCGAATGGATACCCAAGAGGTTGTAACTTCCAATATAAGCAGTGGGGGCAGACACCATAAGTAGTTTTAACATGGAGCTTGATAAATTTATGAATGGGATTATATGATGAAGTTGCTTGCAGTAGACGGGACTGACTCAATGACCCAGGTGGTCCAGCCCAGTGTTTCTAACTTGGCAATCCATGGCCAACTTTCAAGCTTTAGCTGCCTAGAAATGAATGCTTATAAATACCAGCAACTGATTAGCTATAGGTAAATGAGAAGGAGTGTGATGGGATCCCTGGGGTGCAGCCTGGGACTGTGGGACCACTGTGCCCCCTTAACTCTCCAGCCTGGGCTGTCTCTCATAATGCTTTGCTAGTGACAAGCAGCACACCCCTCCAGGTGCTGTTCACACTCATCACAATTGCATGTGGAGCCCCACACCCAATTAGATTGCATGAATGCTCCCAGAGCTACTCATGAATCTCACAGAGAAAGGCACCAGCCAAATCTCCCCAGCTCCCAGCACTGAACCTCAGGAATATACCATCTTCACTGCTCAAAACAAGCAGTGCAAGTTTATTAATTGGTTCACCACTTCATCAATGGAAAGTGGACATACACCAGCCTTTGTAAACCTGAGCAAATTTACCAAACACTTCAGGCAAACTCACTGGTAAAGATAAACAGTAAAACAAGTTTATTGACTACAAAAGATAGATTTTAAGTGATTATAAGTGACAGGCAAATAGGCTGAGTGGTTACCAAAAGAAAAGAAAATATAAGCATGCAGTCTAAACTGTCAACCCTATTAGACTGGGCAACATCTAGGATTAACCAGCTTCTCTCAGCCCACTGGATATTGCAGTTCACAGTATACAGATTTCACCCTTGAAATCGGGGCCAATCTCCTCTGTTGGTGCTCTTCAGACTTCTGAGCATCCTTGTTGCTTGCAGCATAGATGGGGGCAGAAGAAATGGCCAAGCATGTGGCCACTGTGTTCTGTTTTATACCCTTAGCCCATGTGCTTGGAGAACAGAAGTCCAGGCATGTCAGGTGGGCATTGCTGAGCCCCCAGGCAAGGTTGAGCAATTCCCCTGGTGTGGCCTTATGCAGGTGAGTCATTGAATTGTAGCTCCCTTGCTGGACAATGGCTGTTGATGGTTGTTTAAGACCCGCCCAGGCGTCGGTTACTCTCCTTGCTTGTTGTCTCTGGGGAGCCAATATCTGGCTGATTCCCTAACTTACAGCATATTTTACTGACAACTATACAACACAAACTCATAACTTCATATGCACTAATGATATGCATATAACAGTGACTTTCAGCAGATTATACCCTTTCCCCTGATATCTTACATGGTATGCTTTATATGCAAGATCACAATTATATATAAATGAGGAATATGGGGGTTACAGAGTGCTCCCCTGAGGTATAGAGTGTCACAAGGAGATCCTGTGCAATCTCTATTTTTAAAATCAAAGATTTTCCATTGTGGATTAACTCCCCCCAAAAAATATATAACCAAGCATACTGCAGTATAAAGGGAAGACTCTTCAATCCATTTCTTCAGCAGCAGAGAAATATTTATTCTTCAAACTTCTGCTGCTTCAACTCTAGAAAGGCCTCCCTTCAACCTCCTGCTCCAAGCCTAAAGGAGTCTTCCCATAGTTCATGGCGTTGATCCTAAGTCCTTCTCCAACATCTAAAACCCGTCTTAAAATCACCTGCTTCTAGATAGCGGTGAACCGAGGCATCCTGTGACCTCTACCAGCAAAATACATTTTTTCAGATGGCAAGTGCCAAGTGTGCACCCAGATTGGGATGGTCAGTGTCCTTTGCTACACAGGTGATCTTCGCTGGCACAGTGGAATGCAGGGCTTTCCCTGTGAAAATGTCCCAAAGCTTTGCATATGGCACTATATAGATTTTCTTCACATGTTTATCAACCATTTTAATTGTTAGTTTTCATTGCTTCTGTTCAGGATTCAATTGTGAAATTTAGATAAGCCCTAGTTACTTTCAATAGATAACTCAAGCAAGACAAAAAACTTTTGGGCAAGCTCTTGTCTAAATACAGACATAGCATGCTTTTCCTTTTTTGTAGTTGGCATACAATATTAAATGCTACAAAGTTCATTCAAACAATATTAAGTTTAAGACAAAACCCCAGGACAGCAAGGATAATTTTCTGAGTTAATGTAGTCCAAACCCTCTTGATTCAGCCTCATTCTTCCTAGGCAGCATGTGCACTGCCTGTATTCTGATTCACTTTCACAGAGGACTAGTGCATCTTACATATCCCAGATGAGTCTAGGAGGACAAAGGATTTGTGGGGTTGACAGCTGCAAGACTGAGTGAATAATGGAGCCTTTCACTGCTAGGCCACAAATTCAAATCCAGCTCATTGCAGTAGTGACTGAATTTTGTTTACCGGCTGATTCAGTAGTTTATGTAAAATGAGGTGGTGGTCCAAATCCTGGTCCCAGGGACAACTGACCACAGTACAGAAAGCACCACCACAAAGGCCACCAGTTGGCTGTCTTGCTGGAAGTCTCAAAAGAGAGGGAAGGACTGAATGGGTTTGACACCAGACTATCCTCTCAGATTTAAAGATGGTGTTTCTGGGGTGGGAAGGAGTAGGGAGGAAAGTTTGACGTAAAAAGTTTTGAAGTACATTGGTAGTGCAATGTGGAGAAACATACTGCTGCCTGTGCTTTGTCTGTTCCATAGCTAAATGAAAGTCAGACAGCACAGCAAGCATTAAAGTCACTTAAAAAAAGAATGATAATGTTACATTTGTAACATTACAAAATAGAGACAGGCCTTATATCCAAACCCACAAAGAATTATTTTTACTTTATTAGGTGTGTGGTTTCTGATTTAAATTTCATGGTTGGTCCAATGTCTAGAATATGCTGAGCAAAAACTCTGGATGTGAGTATCCTGAAAACATTCTTCCCCCACAAAAAATCTGGATCCCTATACAAATTGTGTGGCCCAGGCCACTCTCTTTTGCAAAAGATTATGGAGCTAATCCCAACTTCTCTTAGGGTGACCAGATGAGTTGAAGAAAATATCGGGACACCGGGGGGGGGGGGGGGGGAAAGCCGAGTGCTGCCGGCGGAGCAAAATATCGGGACAAATTGCATCCCGACCACAGATCGGTCAGGACGCGGGACAAATAGCTAAAAAGCGGGACGGTCCCAATTTTATCGGGACATCTGGTCACCCTAACTTCTCTCCTGAACCAATGTGCTCTTTCTATTCAATGAATATTGGAGCCCTTGGATACCTCCCCAACCACTTTAGATCTAAAGTATAAAGTTTCTTGACATTCTTTGTCTTGTGGCCTGATCCAAAGTAACTGAAGTTAATGGGAAGACATCCATTGGCTTCAGGACTCTTTGGGTCAGTCCCTTGATTCCAACATTATGTTTACACTGGACAGCATAAAAATCAGTCAGTGAAGTTCATGGGAGCTTGACTAAATAAGGTGTAAAAACAAAAAAAAAATTGAACAAGGATATCAGCTTTTGACCTATAAAGTGAGAAAGTGTGGTTGATATTATAGTGAATTCTGCCAGAGAAATTTAAATGCATTAGTCCTTTACCTTTGTCTTCTTTATGACCATAAGTTAGCTTAGAATATAAAAATGAAAAAAGAAATCAAGATCCTATTCTACCACCATTGGTAATTGCTATAAGAGTAAAGGGAATTTTCACCCACTATAGCTGGTGTGCTCAAACCACTGCCTATCATGCCAACCAGTATTGTCTCGTTGTTTCCTTGTTCTCCCATCTGTGTCGTATTCCCCTGTTGTGTTTGTATTTGATTAGATTGCAAGCTCTCTGGGGCAGAGATCATCTTTTTGTTCTGTGTTTGTACAGCACCTAGCATAACAGAGCCCTGGTCCATGACAGGTCTCCTTGGTGCGACCACAATACAAACAACAGTCATCAATCAGCCAAGTATGACAACCAGAAACAAATAGAAGAAAAGGGTGAGTGTCGTCCTGACTCTTGTATCTTTGGGATTCTGGAAGATCTTCCCTCCCAAGTGTGCGCTTTAACTCCCTCTTAGAAGGCCCTGCGTTGGGCTGACCGCAACTTTCTACCTTCAGTGCCCTCTCAAGTTCACCAATATCATGTGACAATTGGAGGGGTCACTCAAGAGAGACATGAGACAATTCCTCCCTAGGTACTTTGCAGCACTACCTGTTGTCTGAGAGCTGGTTGTCTTCTGCAGCACTGCCAGTCCTCTGAAAACTTTTCACATTAACAGCTAATAAAGCAACCATTCTAAAATGCTAATTTTTCAGTCCCAAATATATTAATAAAGATAAAAATCTTATCATGGATGTTCCGTGACTTTCCAAGACCTCCGTGACTTTTTCCGCTTCAGCTCCCGGCCGTCGCCACAGGAACCCTGCAGCTCCCAGACGCTGCCATGGGGGGGGGGGAGGGGAAGGGTGTTAGCCCCCTCCACCACCACCCGTTATTTTTAGTAAAAGTCAGACAATTCACGGAAGCCGTGACCTGTTGTTTATTGCCTGTGACCTGTCTGACTTTTAGTAAAAGTCACCAGAACAAAATAGTAACCTTAATTATTAAATCCCATGTCTGTAATATTGTAAAAGAAACTTCTGGTCACGAAAGTTATTTTTAGATCCCTTTGACATGTCTTTTGGGGTGTTTTTAAATAAAAATAAAATTGTTTAAAAGTGAGTTTTGTTTTAAGTTTTCATGAACAAAGTCTTTAGATGTCTAGAATTTGCAGCGGAACCAAGTGCTCACTTTGTGACTTTTTAACCCTAGGTTCTCTCTGAGAATTGCAATTAAAGAGGAATGCTTATGACGACAAGTGTTCGGACAGATTGTGTGAACAGAAGATGTGTAACATCTTGAGTATTTCCATGATTTTCCTGGATAAAAAAAAAACGGCAACTCCAGAATCACGTAATAGATTGTGCATTTATTGTCCAAGGACACTGAGCCTCACCCTGTGAAGTACTGATACCCCACTTGGAAGTTGAGGGCACTCAGCACTTTGCAGGAGCAGGCCCACCGGTAGGAAGCAGCCACTTTAAAACCACTGGGCTGTAACCTCCTACCAGTGTCATCAGTGACACTACCATTGACTTGAAATAGCAGCAGGACCAAGTGATTTGTCTGAGGTCAGTATTGCTCTATGGCCTCTCATAAACTGCTAGTTTAAAAACAAATACTTAACACTACCTGTATTAAAAGGTATGCATTAAGGATTCAAAGCCACCATCACCCTTCCTCCTCACAGTCAGCCACATTGAGGCTAGCTGCTTCCATAGCATGCCCACATCAGGCTAAAAGCACTTAACCGCAGCATGAGGAAAGCTTGCAGGTTAAATATAACTTGTTGCCTTTGTTTCCTGATGTCAGATTCATCCCTGGCTGTTGTGTGCTCTTACAAATTTTTAGGGTAGTGTATTTGGGAGACGTGCTTTGTTCTTCTGGGGTTATTTTATTTTATTTTTTGTTATAAATAGAGTAGATGCACAAACAGTTCTAAAGCTGTTTGTCTCAACACTAACATAAAGGAACTTTCTGCTAGGGTTCAAAGGAGCCAGGGTGCACAGAACAGCTGTTCTGACTCCAGGGTAGCTTTGCAGCAGAAATCCTTGCAGAATGCTTCATTCATTAATAATCTATCAGCATTTAATTGGTACCACTGGAAATTCAAAAAATATAGACAACTCTTTCTGTGGGAAAAGAGACGGTTTTAGGCAGGTTTTCTGAGGACTGCTCACAGAACTTTTAGAATGCTGCTTTGTCAACTGACCTATCATGCTCCCCTCCTCCGATGGCATAGAGGTAACTCCATTTACTTCAATGTGTCTTGCAGGCTATGGAGCAAGAAGAGGGACAATAAAGACATGGACACAGGCACTATAAGGGTGGGTGGACTATTCAAAGAGGCCATTGAAACCAATGGAAAAGCTCCCATTGACTTCAGGGGGCTTTGAGCTCTTAGTAACTTGCAATGAGAAAAGGGGAGGGGACTTGATTGCACCAAAAAGCACAGCCTATTTGAAGGCCATATATTTGCTCTTCAGAAGTACCTTTACATGCTAGGGTTAAAAAAGTCTCCCTTGCAGGGACTGTTTAGCAGTATCCAGAGAGCAGGGTGCGCCCGCCCCAGCATGTGCATCCCACCCCTCCCTTCAAGTTGAACATTGACAACACAGAAGGAGGAGTGTACCCCTGGCTACACACACTTTGAAAAGACTCCAGTACTCAGGCCACAGCTGGGCTGGCTGAGGTTTAAAAGAAACCAGTCATCAGGAAGTAGCTGATAGTCTGTCTATCTTTCTTTCTGGTTCAAGCTGGAGAAGAGGAATGACGATTAGTTTGCACATCCCTTCAGGAGCTTAAGAAGAATTAAATTTCTTCTTACATTGGGGGGGAGGGGGACTCTAATCTCTCCTCCCAGCTTTGCTGTGCTGTAGCTACAGCACTTGCTCATCAAGTTAACCCTCAAACAAGGAAACGTACACCCCAATTCAATGAGGTAAGCACATGCCAAACTTTAAACATGCAAATAGCCCTATTAACTTTTGTGTGTTAAAAATTAGGCACATGCTTCGTTGAATTGGGGCCTTAACTAAGCTTCTTTCTGCTTTGGGGAAGGACTGGCAAGACCAAATGGTGCCCAAGAAAAGAAGATATGGAGGGTTCATTAAATGTTTTGCATATACTTGTCACCATATTCTCCCACTCATGCACAACGTACAAAAAAAAGGCAATCCCAGTGCAGAGAAGGAATTAACATTTAGAGGGGAACATCACCCTGGGACAGAAAGGTATGGCACGCCCAGGCTATGTATTCAAGAGGTCTGCTCTCAGGATCCCTTAAAAAAAGATGGAGACACATTTGGAACTGCCCTGTAATAATTTCTGAATACTGTATGTTGGCCTGGTTACTGGAGGTGTATTGTACGAATAGATTGGATTAATTCAATAGAGGGCTGTTTGGGAACGCAGGAAGGAAGGAAAAGAATGGCTCAAGATAGCCACTCCTCAGCAAACACTTGAGAGTTGTTAGCAGACAGTACTAGAATGATTAGCTTTGATGATTTTGCCTGATCTCCTGCTGAGCCTATAGGACTGGTTTTAACCAGAAGGGTCAAAGCCCAGGAACACAGATGAACTATAACAGGGTTTAAAAGAGACCCTCTTCCAGGCAGGGGAGCTAGTTGTTTGGGAAAACCAGGCCCCACTGGGATTTGGGAATGTCTGAAGAAGCTAGGCCTGCCTACTTTCCCATCAGCCGTTATATAGTCTACATCAGGGGTCGGCAGCCTTTCAGAAGTGGTGTGCTGAGTCTTCATTTATTCACTCTAATTTAAGGTTTTGCGTGCCAGTAATACATTTTAACATTTTTAGAAGGTCTCTTTCTATAAGTCTATAATATATAACTAAACTATTGTTGCATGTAAAGTAAATAAGGTTTTTAAAATGTTTAAGAAGCTTCATTTAAAATTAAATTAAAATGCAGAGCCCCCCAGACCGGTGGCCAGGGCCCGGGCAGTGTGAGTGCCACTGAAAATCAGCTCGCGTGCCGCCTTCAGCACGTGTGCCATAGGTTGCCTACCCCTGGTCTACATGCATGTAGATGTTTGTTGTTTTTAAATCCTTCTCACTCCAAGCCTTTGTTCCTACTGCAAAGCAAACAACGCCTTAGTTTAGAAGGGCTGTCTGGTCACAGACTCCCGAAGAGAAGAACTGCTAGTACCTAAACTCAGCCAAACCTGCAGGCTAAAAAGAACAGTTGATACACAGGGTACTGTAGTCCATGCCCTGGTCTAAGAGTGGGAAAATTATGAATTCCACCCCAGGATAGGTAAAGGCCAGGGGATGACACATGAGGAGATGCATGCAGATACCAGGAAGGGGACAGAGATGCAGTTAGCCCTGTAACTATGACAATGAGATTTAAAGGGGAGGGGAGGGTGAGAAATGGCTAGGTCCACTGAGAGCTCTTCTTACCTAGAAAACTGTTACTCAGAGGGATCACTTTTCCAAATGGGTTGTTGTGAGGCTTCCCATAGACAAAAAGCTCCACAGTCTGAAGAACTTATTGCCCAGTAAGGGAAACATTAATAAATAAATCCGTTTCCACGAGAAAGTCAGTCAGTCAAAGAGTTTAAGGCCAGAAAGGACCACTGGATCATCTAGTCTGACCTCCTGTGGCTCACAGGCCACCAAAACCATCCAGCACCCACACACTAAACCCAACACCCAAGAAAGTACGCAGTACAGTGCTGCCACCTGGGATTGACTTGCAGCAGCATCCCTGACACACAGAATCCTTACATTGACAGGTGCAGTGTACAGAACCTACGGTTGCCAACTTTCTGATTGGAGAAAACCAAACACCCCCTAGACCCACCTCTGCCCCGCCCCTTCCCTGAGGCCCTGACCCTTCTCCGAGGCCACACCCCCACTCACTCCATCCCCTCTCCTTCCGTCATTTGCTCATTTTCATTAGGGTGGGGCAGGGGGTTGGGGTGCAGGAGGGGGTGAGGGCTCTAGCTGGGGGTGCGGGCTCTGGGATGGGGGAAGGGGCTCAGGGCTGGGGCAGGGGGGTTGGAGTGCGGGAGAGGGTGTAGGCTCTTGGAGGGAGTTTGGGTGTGGGAGTAGGTTCGGGATGCAGGCTCCAAGCGGCGCTTACCTTGGGTGGCTCCCGGAAGCAGCTGGTATGTCTGGCTCCTAGGTGGAGGTGTGGCCAGGCGGTTGTGTGTGCTGCCACTGTCCACAGGTGCTGCCCCCACAGCTCCCATTGGCCACAGTTTCCAGCCAATGGGAGCTGCTGAGCCGGTGCTCGGGGTGGGAGCAGTGCATGGAGCCTCCCTGGCCACCCTTGCACATAGGGGCTGCAGGTCACATGCTGGACATTTCTGGGAGCTGCGCAAAGCTAGGGCAGGCAGGGAGCCTGCCTTAGCCCCGCTGCACCATGGACTGGACTTTTAACGGCCTGGTCAGCTGTGCTGGATCCCTTTTCAACCAGGTGTTCTGGTCGAAAACCGGATGCCTGGCAATCTAACAGAATCATAACACCTCTTCATTTACATATCTATATAGGATGAGATGTTCCAGCAGCACTCAGTGATGGCCTACCTCTGCTCCCATTCAAGGGGAGTTTTCCCACGGACATCAGTGGAAGCAGAGTTAGGTCAATGCTAAGTGCTTTTGAAAACTTAATCCTACAGACTGTATGCCACAGCTACATGTAACTAGAATCAGATCTCTCAGGGAAAGATGTACAGGCAGATTTTCAAGCAAGCTCAGCAAGCAGCAGCTCCCATCGTAAAACTTACAACCAGTTTTTTCAAAAGCTATCAGTACCCAATCTACTGAGCTCTTTTGAAAAATCAGGCCCTTGGAGGCTTCCTTCCAAATTCCTGCTGTGCCATAGTGTCCATGCCAGAATGTCCCCTTGGCCCCCTGACTGCTTTCATAATTGAAACTTTCTCCTAAAACACGTTCCTCTCATGCCCCGTGGCCAGTGTTGGACTGCGTTTTGCCTCAATCCATAAATTATTTGGGTCATCCCCTTTCTCATGCACTGCCTTGAGGTTTGCAACAGCTAATTAGTTTGGACAACAGCAATAAACCCCTCTGACCACTGATAGTTATGATTAGCTTGAGTGATTCAGTCTATCAAGAATATCAACAAGTGTGGTCAATATAATAATGCTTATATCAGAAGAATTATAAGAAGAAACCAGGAGACATTATGCAGCGTGACACCCTTTGAGCAACCATGATCAACTTCCAGAAGTTATGATATAGTTTGATGATGATGATGATGCATATTTATAAAGTACATATCAGGAAGCCTCCACTGGTAACGTTCCTCTTCCAGCAGACATCTAGCATCAGGACACACTTTACATGGTTTAGATTGAGAACAAATAATATTATCCCAGCAATAGTTATCACCTATTAAAATCTCTTTGATATTACATCTGTTCAGCACTGTTGAGATGGGGTAATGCAGTAAGTCTCTGAAAAGAACTGTAACTCCTTAACCACCACAGTAAGAAGTTTAAAGGAAAGCCTTTCAATTAACCCTTAGGATGCTGGCAATTTCCAGCCAGTCGGCCAAATAAATCAGGTCTGCTAGAAAGGTGTGTGTGTGTGTGTTTGTGTGCGCACGCGCGTGTGTGTGTCTACGTGTATAACCTCTAAATGAGCAAAAGGCGACTAAACCATTGCTGACCCCTGTAATCTAAGCTCCCGGGTTTCAATACACAAACCAAATGCATACTGAAAGCTGTGGGGTTCTCACACAGGCTCAGATCCTGGCACTGTGCCAAGATACCAGAATGATGGACCCCTTATAAAGCCATAAAATACTGAGACAGGTAAAGGGGGGGGGGAATGATTTTTCAAATATTTTGGTTTTAAAATATACTCAATCCCTGGCCTAGCATAAAGTTATGAGCATGCTCTGTCCTCACTTCCAGTCCTACCTCTTATATATGGGCAGAAAGTGCACTAAAACAGGTATGATCATGCTCTTCATTTTTGGGGGTGGGGGAGGGAGGGAAGAAAAGAAAAAAAACAAGGCTGTTGAAGGAAAACAAAACAAACAAACAAAAAATGGTGTCCAAAGATTGCTCAGGTGCATCGCTAGGTTCTTAAACACAAAAGTAATTATTTGTGCCATCATTCTCATCATCTTTTTTCAGGTACTAGAGGACTAGTAAGTCACAGTAAAAAGAATGCTTGGTTTTGTCACAAAAATATTTTCAGTTGCAAAAATATAGCTAGTTCTGCAATAGCTGCCTCCTTCTTTGCGGTTAGGGTGACCCGACAGCAAGTGTGAAAAATCGGGACAAGGGGTGGGGGATAATAGGAGCCTATAGAAGAAAAAGACCCAAAAATCAGGACTGTCCCTATAAAATCGGGACATCTGGTCACCCTATTTGCGGTGGATGGGTGTACCCAGACTACTTAAAAGTAAGCAGAACACTTCATTAACGTTAGGAAATCCTGACAGGAAGCTGAGGCAAAAGCAATTAAGGATCCAAAGCCCAGTGGAAGTCTTTCCGTTGACTTCAGCAAGCTTTGGATAAGGCCGGTGGAGACATTCAGAAGGCCAACAACAAAGTTTGTGTCAGAGACAGGATTAGAACTCTTAATGCCCAGTTCCCAATCCTACCTGGAGGCATCTCATCCCCATACAAGAATGTATACCCCAGTAACCATTTCACTAGAGAAGCCAAGTACTAAAGGGGCCAACGGTGGAGGTTGAATTATAAGCCCTGGAGCTAGGCTTTCTGGTCTAAGGGCACTGTGAGGAAGACTGCACTGGTAATGTTCCTCTTCCAGCAGAGGGTTCATACAGCTGGCACCCTGAGACCTTCTATGAGCACTAAATTCCAATACAAATTTTGTTGCAGCAAATTCACTCTGTTAATGTCTATTGATCTAATACTTAGGGGGCAAATAAAATAGGTATTGCACAAACAAAATAAGATGTTCGTCTGCCAGGATTGTTGGGGCTTTTTAAAAACAAAAACAAAAAACAAAACCCACTACCTTCCTACAACATTTGTCTTGGGGGCTCTCTCTAACAACATTTGGGAATCTTTTTTTCAAAGGTGTCATTTTAGTTTCTCTTTGTGATGCCTATTTCACATGCCATTCCTTTTCAGGGCCCAGCTAGTAATGTGGTGATAGTGCACAGAATTTATGTCCAACGGGAGGCATGGATGCAGCGTTACAGGACATGTATTAAACTTCCAGAGGCAATGAAGGGGTTAATTTAAAGAAAAAAATAATCAGATAGTAAACAAAAGTCTGTGTTAATTGTCACTGTCATTTTTTCACATGCCTGCTCCTCTCTTCCCTGCACAGTTTGCAGAATCTGGCATGACAACAGATCATTTCTAGTGCGACAGCTGCTGGGTCTGTCACACACGGATAACGGTCCTCTCTAATTCTCCCTTCATCCTCCCTGCACCCTGAATGACGTTTTTCATAGACTATTTTTTGGATTGAGAAGGATCTGCAAGCTTTCATTCATCTACATCTGGGGGCTTATGTAAATCCTTTATTGGGTCTGTACTCAGACTCAGCCTTGCTCAGAAGAGGGCCATTCTCTTGTAATGATATATTTCTCTGCTGCTTAATATATACAGGTGCTGAGACCACAAAATTGTGATCCAGATTGGAATTATGGAGATATACCTATCTCATAAAACTGGAAGGGACCCTGAAGGGTCATCGAGTCCAGCCCCCTGCCTTCACTAGCAGGACCAAGTACTGATTTTGCCCCAGATCCCGAAGTGGCCCCCTCAAGGATTGAACTCACAACCCTGGGCCAATGCTAGTTTAATACACTTTTAGAGCTGATCAGTAATAGTTAATATGCTTTAAAATTTGTACTCTACTTTATTCTGGATTAAATTCTATGTGTTGACAAGCCTTAAAAATCTTAGCTATTTTCACATTTTATAACATGCTGATTTCAGCAAGGAGCATGGGAACTGAACTGGTAGTTCCTCTTTTGTTTACAGTCAATATTTACCCTAGCACAGTGGATCTCAACCTTTCCAGATGACTGAACCCCTTTCAGGAGTTTGATTGTCTTGCATACCTCCAAGTTTCACCTCACTTAAAAACTACTTGCTTACAAAATTAGACATAAAAATACAAAAAAAAAGTGTCCCAGCACACAATTATTGAAATATTGCTTAATTTGTCATTACCGTATAATTTACCAATAAACCAATTGGAATATAAATATTGTACTTACATTTCAGCGTATAGTATATAGAGCCATATAAACAAGTTATTGTCTGTATGAAATTTTAGTTTGTACTGACTTTGCTAGTGCTTTTTCTGTAGCCTGTTGTAACACTAAGCAAATATCTAGATGAGCTGATGTACCCCCTACAACACCTCTATAAACCCCCAGGGGTATGCATACCTCTGGTTGAGAACCACTGCAGGCCTAGCACAACAGTGCTGAGTCTGGATTACAACACTGAAGAGAAAGTTTAAATCCCAGATAAACTTGTCACTGAAATGGTATACAGAAAATGAAGAGTTTTCTATACATCTCAGGTTTTATAATGTACTTTTAAAGAGAAAAGGCTACATTTTGCTCCTAAACTCAGTTGTTAGAGTCAATTTACAGACCAAGTGACGTTAATGAAGGCTGGCCAGACCAGATAGGAGATGCAAGAGCTCAATTTCCCAGCAAAGAAATTACTTCTTTTCTATTATTGTTCATTTCAGCACTGAGTGTTTGGTTTTTAATGGGTCCTGTAAATGATGCTAAGTAATTATAATGTTCTCTCTCCTGTCCATCTGGGACACCCACCCACATTTTGAGGAATTTTCATCTTGATCCAGCCCCTTTTGTTACCCTAACATTCAGCAATTGCTGCCACTGTTGTCATCCTCTGCAGCCAGTGCTGCGGCTGCTGAATGGATCTAATTATTCTGTCAACTCTTTAAGAGAGAGAAATGCTCAAAGTCCTTATTGTACGAGGGGACAGGGACGCTAGGGGTAAACTATTCATACTGTATAAAAATGTTAACTTCTTACAGATTGATTATTTTAATCAGTTATCCAAGTATCTAAGTGTAATTACAGGTTTCAGAGTAGCAGCCGTGTTAGTCTGTATCCGCAAAAATAACAGGAGTACTTGTGGCACCTTAGAGACTAATAAATTTGTTAGTCTCTAAGGTGCCACAAGTACTCCTGTTATTTAAGTGTAATTAGGAAACATCTTCATCACCCAAATCTGCTCTGATCCTCCTGGTCATTATAGCAGAATTTCATTTCTTACCATTGGCAGCCTGCCACCTTAAAGGGGACTACACACCAGTGTAAGAACCTTATATAATTTATAGCAAGCTGGAAATGAAAGACTATCTGGGCTCCAGTAAAGCAGCTTTCATAAGATGGTGCGAACTGAAAAGGAAAGTCAAAACAGCTTCTCCTTTTCCTCTTCTCTGCAGTGAAGGAGGGACAGTGCTTACTGAAGAAAAGCAGACAGGAGCATCCAGAAGTAAAAAAAACAACCAATCATTTCCATAGTTTGCAGTCACCTTTAAGTACACTTGAAACAAGCAGCTACCATTATGGGGCACCTATACGGGTACTGTTGTCTAGCTTGGGACACCTGAAATTAAGGCCATTTCTGCCGCCTTAATTTGGAGCACACAGAAAATCTCTCTTGCTATTTTATTCCTCAGTGGTCTGTTTCCTTTTCAGATATATCCTTTTTAATCCCTTTCTCTTCTAGCATCAGGGATTTATGTATTAGTTATTGTAAGTGCCCACCTCTTTCTAATGACTACAGTTATGCCTGGACAGGCAGTTGTTCATATACTTTAGAAGTCAACATATGAGACTATTATGCAGGATTGGGTGCTCAAGTAAAGACATGCTAATCTCACACACTGCTTTGATAATATGTAGCATCTTTAAAGTGTCTATCATCTGTCAGCCTTTCAGCGTGCTTTATAAGTATTAAATTAGCCTCACAATATACCTATAAGGCCCCTAGAACACAGAGGTGGCTTAAAAGCCACTATAGCACCCCCTTCCATTAGGCTGCATGTTCTGTGCTGCAGTCGGAAAGGCACATTACAGAATCTCACCCTTTATTCCCCCCCCCACACACACACACCCCATGTAGGCAACTCATGAACAGGGTAGGGAAGTGCTGCATCTGACTGTGAATGAGAAGGGTTTGTCTACAAAGTCACAAATAGGGGAGACATTCACAAGACAATCACTATTAAAATGTGGTTCACATTATGAAAATTTTGAGAACTCCCCAATTCACAGGAACCGAACTGAGATGTGATTATCCTTTACTTTGCATGCAAATTGGGGTGTTGCTCATAAAATTGTCCAGCCCTTTTAAAAAGGTGCACTCACAGCAGAGTATTCCACAGCAGTGTAAATTTCATACTGTACATCCTTCTAGTTAGTCTTGGGTGCAGCTGGTTTTACCTGAGGTACAAATGGGGCACCTAAATCCTACCATAAAAGAACATAGGTATGTGTAGAGAGAAGGTGGATGATGCAATATCTGTTATTGGACCAACTTCTGTTGGTGCGAGAGACAAGCCTTTGAGCCACACAAAGCCCTTCATCAGGTCTGGGAAAGGACTCCCAGCGTCACAGCAAAAATGCCAGGTGAAACAGATCGTTAACTACTTCTGCTAAACAATCTGTACCACCCAGCATTTTGCTGTGATGTTTTGAGCACCTTCCCTAGACCTGAAGAGCTCTGTGTGGCTCAAAAACTTGTCTCCCTCGCCAACAGAAGTTGGTCCAATAACAGATATTCCCTCACCCACCTTCTCTCTCTCTAATATCCTGGGACTGACACGGCTACAAACTACACTGCATACAGCACAGGTATGTTTACACAAGCTGGGTCAGCAGTTAGCCAACTGACTTACGCTAATTTATTATCACACTGCTGGTGAGTAAGATTTTTAGACTCAGAGAGGTTTATGACCTCAGTCATGGAGGGTGCTCAGTGCGCCCCCAACTTCCACTGAAGTCAATGAGAGTTAGGAACACACCGCTCCTCGCAGGATGGAGCCGCCACGTGATTAGTTCCGTATAGACTGTTAAAACCTAGGGAGGGGCACATGGATCAAACATACTATTCTCTTCATTTTATGTCATAATATTTGTGTAATCAGTAACTTTACCACAGTGCAGACAACAGGATGCTCCTGAAAGCCTGCCACGGAGCCAGCTCTCTCAGAGAGCTTTTCCTGTATAAATAAAGCGATCCAATAAAATGTAATACTAAAGCGCATCTCTACTTAGGCAATTAAAAAAAGTCACTTCCTGAACCCATCCTGTGAGGAGAAAACCAGTTTCTGGTTTGTCTCAAAGTCTCATTTTGATGTTATTATTCTAACTGCAATCATAGTGATGAGGTCAGAGATATTGTTGTGTCTCTCTGTTGGGGGTGGGGTGGGGGGAAGGTCACAAATGATTGTTTCAGGGTTTGGGGGTTTTTTTAAACTGCTATTTTGCAACACAAATGTCCGAGCTAAAGTGCTTTTCTCGTCTAGGAAGGGTGAAAAAACAGAACTGCAGGCTGCTGTCCTTAAAAAGGTAAAGTGTACTGCCCTGTGGTGCTCCCCATGCCTCACTCTGACTATTCACCATCCATGGAGAAGGGGAAGGAAGCAGAGACATCATGGTTAATTTCTTCTGTAAAAGGGACTGCTCCCTGTTCAGGAGAACATACTCTACTTACAGGACTACAGGCTAGGCACATGCTGCTTTATTTAATTAACAGAGTGGGGGGAAAACACCCACTAACTAAACAGAAAGGAAGGGAATACTACCACAATACTCTGAGTAACCCACTTAACCCTTTGAGGCCCACTTTACTACAGACACCAGCATGTCTGGGAGTTTAGACAGAAGTGTAATAAAGCCACGCCACATGGCAGAGGAGCTCCCAACAGCCATTTGTTAAAGTTTTAACAGCACACTGAAGATACTAGCATTACCCCTTATCCACATATTTCTATGTCATCCTTGCTAGAGATGACCCAACCCTGGGACTCAGAACTATTTCTGAAGAGCAAGTTATTTGCATTTGGAATCAGATTGTCCAGGGGAGGATATTCCCAGACTCCTCTAAAACGGTTTTTATCCCCACTTCTAGTTGTTATTCTACCAGTATACTCAGTGTAGCTTTCTGGAGTAAAATTATACATAGCTCCAACAGAGTGCAGCTTAATATGTTCATACGCCATGGAATTCTGCCTCCTCTTTGAGCAGCTGACAAGAAAGTTTCCCCAACTGGCTTGGGTTCAACAAAACCAAATTACATTTGTTACAGAATTCTTGTTTAACCAAAAGAGCACAGACCAGCAAATTTAGCCACATCCCTTTAATACCCTGTAAATTCCAAATTTGCAAACACCATAAGCAGATAACTAATAAATGTGTTAGTCTCTAAGGTGCCACAAGTACTCCTGTTCTTTTTGCCATAAGCAGAAGCTCATGACCCTCCACACATCTGGGCTGCCTTCTGTAACTTACAACTGTTCTTTTCAAAAACTAAATTCTATTAATTTTTCTGTAATAACAAAGGGCAGAAGAACACTCACCATATACCTGCTATTGAAACTCAAGGAGCCCAGTTTCACCAGCATAAACACAGAACATCTTCACTGCCTGGCTTTCTCTGATGAGATTAGCCTGCATTCTTTAGGGTTCTGAGGCTAACTAGCCTCATCTTAGCACAATTGCCTCATCAGAATGATGGGACTCTGAAAACTCTTTGGGGTGTCCAGAAATCCCAGTTCCACTGTCTGTGTTGGTAGAGGCACCACTAGGACAAAGGGCAGCAGGATATGGCCTAGGAATATTTTGAGGAAGTTCTATGGCCTGTGTTATACAGACTAGATGATCACAATGGTCCCTTCTGGCCTTAAAATCTGTAACCCCTCCAGAAAAAAAGAGTCCTTTATTAACAAGTCCCTTATCACAGTCTTGGCAGTGCTTGGGATATCCTTCCACAGCCAGCATTCTAACCCAGATGCAAGTGCAGAATGAGGAAGAGAGGCATCCTGATTTCATGGAAATTGAGGGCCTTCAGCACCTCAAAGAAGGTGCACAACAGCTTGCAGGATCAGGCCCTTCATAGCTGTATTAAGAGTTCAAATGGGAGTGATGCATAGGTCCTGGCATTGCTGGCCCTCAACATAGGGGTTGTCTTTGGAAGGCAAGGAAAAAACACAAGGATATTTAGCTTAGTCATTGAAATCTATTGTATTAGAGCAGATTACTGAAGAAATGCTTTCTTTAATCATATTACAGCCAGGAAAGAAACGCACATAAATAGATGGATTCATTTTTTGTTGCCTAATATTTGACCATTGAACAGGGCAGAAAAAAAAGATTTTATCAACGGTCACTCAAGGTCTCCAGGAGAAAAAAGCAATATCATAATTATTATTATTTTTGAGGGCACTTTTTTTTGAAAGAAACTTGCCTTTTGGAACTGTCTGAGAGGAGAGGAAATACTGTGTAAAACAAAAAATCATAATGATCAGTTGGTTCCCAAACCCAGCTAAGTAAGGAAAAGAAGCTTTTAAATTTTTTTCAAGATAGATATACAAAAATAAAATATACCTCAGCAACGTAGCTGACAGTTCTGATTTTTTAAAAGCCCCAACATTATTTTAATCACTTTAAATATTCATGCAAATAACTATGCTCACAGAGGGCTGTTTTCAATTAATTCCAAATTAACTATTGGTGAAGCTGTTTATGATACTGACTTGCAGGATGCCATATGTAGGTTATTAAAATAATAATACTGGTTTTTAACACACCACTTTCCTTGAGAAGGGCTCAAAACCCATTACAAACTTTAATGGGCAAAGCCCTGCAATACTCCTCTACTATCATCCCCATATTACACCGATGGGGAAATTTACAACAGGCCCAGCACAGTGGTGCAGCAGTGTACAGGGACTTTGCTAAGGCTGCATAGGAAGTCCATACTAAAGGTAAGAACAGAACTGAGATCACTGGACTTCGTGGCCCATGCGTTAGCCATAAGGGTTCAATTTTAATCCTTCTCCTCCTAATAGGGCCCTACCAAATTCATGGCCATCAAAAACGCGTCATCAGACCGTGAAATCTGGTCTCCCCCCATGAAATCTGGTCTTTTGTGTGCTTTTACCCTATACTATAAATTTCATGGGGGAGACCAGTGTTTTTCAAATTGGGGGGTCCTGACCCAAAAGAGATTTGCAGGGGCGTCACAAGGTTATTTTAAGGGTGTTGCAGTATTGCCACCCTTACTTCTGTGCTGCCTTCAGAGGTGGGTGGCCGAAGAGCAGTGGCTGTTAGCTGGGCACCCAGCTCTGAAGGCAGCGCCCTGCCAGCAGCAGCGCAGAAGCGTGGTAATACCATACCATGCCACCCTTACTTCTGCACTGTTGCCTTCAGATCTGGGTGGCCAGAGGATGACAGCTGCTAACTGAGGGCCCAGCAATGCAGGCAGCAGTGCAGAAGGGTGGCAACACCATACCATGCCATCCTTACTTCTGCCCTGCTGCTGGCGGCGGTGCTGCCTTCAGAACTGGGCTCCCGGTCAGCAGCCGCCGCTCTCCAGCTGCCCAGCTCTGAAGGCAGCACCGCAGCCAGCAGCAGTGCAGAAGTAAGGGTAGCAGTACCGCAATCCCCCTACAATAACCTTGCAACCCCCCCCCCCCCCACACACACACACACTCCTTTTTGGGTCAGGATCCCTACAATTACAACACCGTGAAAATTCAGATTTAAAGAGCTGAAATCATGAAATTTATGATTTTTAAAATCCTATGACCGTGAAATTGACCAAAATGGACCATGAATTTGGTAGGACCCTAGTAATAGTGTAAGACAAACATGAGTCTCAAGTTACCAAAATATTTATTTAGGAAAAACCCGCTAGTGTGTTCTCTCCTAATGTACTATTTACTCTACCACCAATATTTAGCCTCCATGTGTCATACTGTTAGTAGATTGCCTTTCCTCTTCCCTCTCACCTGGAAATAAGCTAGATACAACTCCATCGATGGCAGGAGAGTTACACCAAGGATGGATTTGGTCCCTTATGTTGATTGTCTGGATACCTGAAGGCTCTTGAAGAATATGTACGTAATTCTTAGGGTGATTTGAACAGTCTAACCTGCTATTAGTAAACTTTAATGATCATATTCAGCAGGTGCATATGGAAATGGATCCCCTTCTATCAGCTACTACTGCTCTGGAAACAATAGCCATTATGAGGCTCTAACTGCCAGGCCCAGATCCACAAAGGTACATACATACCTAGCCCCCAGATTTTGGGGCCTAAATCCTATTTTTAGGCACCACTGTGATCCACAAAACTCTGCTCAGCTGCTGCCAAACCCTGCAGATGGCTAAGTTCACTAGGTGCCTAAGTTTGTGTAGTAAAAGTTCCCTTGGCACCTATGTTCCTACCGCTGAGCATGTGCATTGCTGCCTCCCTCTAGGCATCCGGATCTCCCGCCTAAGCCCCAGAGCGATCCACATTCCTCCGCCTATCTCGTGTGCAGGGCCTGACCTGGTACGCATGCTCAGAGGCGGTCTAACTCCACACTAAAGTGGGAGTGATAGGCCTTCCTTTGTAACCATTAGCCCAGTGGATATGGCATTTACCTGGAATCGGGGTGACCCTCTGTTCAATTCCCTACTCTGCCTGATGAGGAGAGGGGATTTGAACAGGAAGCTTCCACCTTCTAGATGAGCACTCTAACCACTGGGATATTCTAATATGGGGTGCCCTCAATCTCACCTCCTGAAGATGTTCCAGTTTAATTAAATAATTGAATAATTAGATATTAATGGGTCCAGAGAAAGTGTGAGAAACAACCTAGAGCCCTGTGGTTACAGCACTCACCTAAGAGATAGCCTGTCCCGCTCAATTCTCTTCTTCTAATCACATAATGGGGGGACTTAACCAGGGGTCTCCCACATCCCAGGGAAGATGGACTCATCTATATGAGGGAGGTCCTCTGGCTCCTCCTTCCCCTCTCTCATTGTTTTGTGAGAGTTAGGTAGCCTCTGAGAGCACCTACTGGATCAGGCCCCACACGTGAGTAAGCTGAAGGAATGCCCATCTTCCTGCCAGTTTGTGGATCTCTAGCAAGGATTGGTGCCTCCTTGCAGCCCAGACTTAGGCACCTAGTTCCATGAGAGAGGTGGGATGTAGGAAACATCCCTTTCATCAGCATCTTCCATTGGCTAGTTTAGACTCATAGACTTTAAGATCAAAAGGGAGCATCATAATTCCCTCGTCTGACCTCCTGCACATTGCAGACCACAAAACCTCATCCACCCACTCCTGCAGTATGCCCATAACCTCTGGCTGAGTTACTGAAGTCCCCAAATCTTGATTTAAAGACTTCAAGTTACAGAGAATCCATCATTTATTCTAGTTCAAACCAGCAAGTGACCTGTGCCTGTGCCTGCACAGGAAGGCAGAAAGACCCCAGAGTCTCTGCCACTCTGACCCGGGGGGAAATTCCTTCCCAATCCAAATATGGGTGATCAGTTAGTCCCTGAGCATGTAGGCGAGACCCACCAGCCAGACATGTGGGAAAGAATTCTCTGTAGTAACTCAGCGGCCTCTCCATCTAGTGTCCCATCTCTGGTGCTGGATATATTTACTAACAGCGGGTGTGGATGGGCTATATACCATTGTCGGCAACCTCATCATACCATACCATCCATCAACTTATCAAGTTCAGCCTTAAAACAAGTTAGGCTTTTTGCCCTCACTGTGCCACTTGGGCGGCTATTCCAGAACTTCACTCCTCTGATGGTTAGAAACCTTAATATAATTTCAAGCCTAAACTTATTGATGGCCATTTTATATTCGTTTGTTTTTGTTCCAACACTGGCCCTTAACTTAAATAACTCCCCTCCCTCACTGGTGTTTATCCCTCTGAGGTATTATAGAGAACAATCATATCTCCTCCGAGCCTTCGTTTGTTATCCTAAACAAGCCAGGCTCCTCAAGTCTCCTCTCATAAGGCAGGTTCTCCTTTCTTGTGATCATCCTAGGAGCCCTTCTCTGCACCTGTTCCAGTTTGAATTCATCTTTCTTAAACACAGGAGACCAGAACTGCACACACTATTCCAGAAGAGGTCTCACCAGTGCCTTTTACAACTTCCTATCTCTACTTGAAATATCTCGCCTGATGCATCCTAGGCTTGCATTAGCTTTTTTCACAGTCATATCACATTGGCAGCTCATAGTCATCCTGTGATCGTCCAATACACCCAGGTTTTTCTCCTTCTCTGTCGCTTCCCTCTGGTAAGTCCTCATCTTATAGCAAAAACTCTTGTTCTTAGTTCCTAAGTGCATGAGTTTGCACTTTGCACTATTAAATTTCAGCCCATTTCTATTACTCCAGTTTTCAAGGTTGTCCAAATCTTCTTGTATGATATTCAGGTCCGCCTCTATATTGGCAATAGCTACCAACTTTGTATTCTTCACAAATTGTATTAGCACACTCCCACTTTTTGTGCCAAAGTCATTAATGAAAATGTTAAATAAGATTGGTCCCAAGACCAATCCTTGAGAAACGCCACTAGTAACCTCCCTCCAGTATGACAATTCACCTTTCAGTATGAAGTGTTGTCGTCTTCCCTTGAGCCAGTTCCTTGCCCACCTTTCAATTCTTATATTAATTCCCTTCTTCTCCAATTTAACTAATAATTTCCCATGTGGAACTGTATCGAATGCTTTACTGAAATCCAGGTAGATTAGATCTACTGCATTTCCTTTGTCTAAAAAATCTGTTATCTTCTCAAAGAAAGAGATCAGATTAGTCTGGCTTGATCTACCTTTTGTAGAACCATGGTGTCTTTTACCCCAATTGCCGTTCACCTCTATGTCTTTAATTACTCTCTCTTTCAAAATTTGTTCTAAAACCTTGCATACAATTGAGGTCAAACTAACATGCCTGTAGTTTCCCAGATCACTTTTTTCCCCTTTCTTAAATATAGGTGCTATATTAGCAATTCTCCAGTCATAGTGTACAGCCCTTGAGTTTAGGGATTCATTAAAAATCCTTGCTATTGGGCTTGCAATTTTATGTGGTAATTCCTTTAGTCTTCTTGGCTGGAGATTTCCTAGACCCCCCAGTTTGGTCCCATTAAGATGTCCGAGTCTGGCTTCCACCTTGCATTTGGTAATTTCTACTTCCACATCCTTCTTCCCATTAGCTACCTGGCCACTGCCCCCAAATGCCTCATTACCCTTATTAAACATTGAGATAAAGTATTTGTTTAGGGGTTGGCCACACCTAGCTTATCTTTAATCTCCACTGCGACTCCCTGCCTAAAATGCTGGATTTTGTGGATCATATTGGAAGACTTCTAATTCTCCTCATTCATTGTATAGGGACCTAACTCGGGCTTTGTGCATTGCAATATTATCCCTGTGATTTTCTAGAAGCCTGGACCCCACTGTCTTCGAGATTAAACTCAAGTTTTAATTGCATAAATTATAAGAAGTGTCAGTAATGAACTGCAGCAGCCTGCCCCTTCAAGCCCTAGGTTGCCATGGTTATGCCTCAGTCTCTTCCAACAGCCAAATATGGGACACTTTATGGCTAAAAGTGAGAGACACAAGAAATGTATTAGGGGAAGAAATTTAACTTGATGTGGGGTTCATTTTGCAGAACTTCTCTAACCTCCATTTCATAATCCCGCATTTCTGGAAGAATTTACAAAAATAAGAGACAACATCAAGCTTTGTGGGAAGATGCTTGGGTGTGAAAGAGAAGGGCCATCCTTCATGCTGAGAGACAGTGGAGAGTTATGACTGTACACAGCCATATTAGAGCAGAGATTATGGCAAAGCAAACACCAGGGAGAACTAAAATATGCACATGATGATCAGTATGAAATCTTTTCATTTAGTTCCCACTGTGTAATTTATTCATACAGCAGCCATCTCACAGGATAAGAGTACATAGAGGGGAAAATGTGTTTTATCAGAGTTCAATCAATGTTGTGGAGAAAAAAGTCATCTTGAGCCTTAAGGCAGTCATGCTAAATTGTAAACACTGGTACAGATCCAACAGTTTTATGAGGTTGCTCACTTCCATTGCTCAGGAATAATTAGTATTAATGATGCTTACAAAGATTCACTTAAAAAAAGCCAGAGGAGCTGAAATGTCCAGGAGAATCCTGGCTTCCTGTATGTGGCATTTGAGAAAGGCAAATCAATACCTATCATTAGGAAGGAGAAGTCAGGCTAGGGCTTCTTATTCATTCTATGGCCTGTGGGCCAATTGCCTATTACCATCCACTTTCCTGCAACTCCGAGCCTTATCCATGGTGTCACACTAGCAACACTAACAAGTATCAAGCTAAACCAGCGCTACCTATGCTGCCTTACATTGGCCAGTCTGGTGTTGACTGATCAAGCACCATAATTGGGGCTCTTGCTCACTCTCATAAAGATAGAGGACCCAATTCTCCATTGCAGCTGAGATACACTCAGCGCAGGAACAGGGAAGGGTGAGCTACAAAGATGACTTTAAGACCTCTTTAACTCTCCCTGTATTCTGAGCTTGGTCAGCCCCCAACGTAAGTTAGAGCAGTCTCAAGGGTGCACTAACTTATGCTCAGGATGCCCATATCCTCATGTAGCCAGACTGCAGTGTCAGTTTGGTCCAGCCGACTCCCACAGCACATCCCTGCCAGGCCCTCTATGCTGGATGCTGCAAGGGGGAGAAGTGTAGGCCAGCTGTGAAGCCCCCTATGCCAGGGTATTCCACTGGGGGGAGATCCATCGCTTTTATACGTCCTTTATGGCATCAGTATTTGGAAAGGAAGAGTTAGGACAACAGAGAATAGGGCCCTGAGAATTTGATTCACCCCTGCCGTGTGTCACCACTACAGCTGTGCAAAGTGAGTTTGAAACACTACTAAATCAGGACGAGGTCATGTTTTCCACTCACTTTGCACACGTGTATGTAATGACACAAGATAGAAGGCACTGAAGAATCAATCCCTTCTATAAAAGCTAGTAACAGGCTAGACTCCTCCCCATATGTCCATGAAGGAGAGGCAAGGAAAGAGCCCACCTCATAGCCCCTTCATGTTCCCTCTGGGGAGAGGGAAAGAAATAAAAATCCATGGTGAAGTAGCATAGGGTTGAGGGGAAGAAAGAACAAATGGATCTGAGTGAGGAAGGAAAAGAAAACAGCCGAATTTTGGGGTGGAGCTGTGAGGAGAGAGTAATGAACTGACAGATTTGGGAGAAATGGTAAGAGTACTTTTGTTTGGAGTGAATGCACTAATCATTATGCCTCTGTCCCTAATGGTCTCCACCTGAAAGAAGTGACAAAGAAATCCTCCTCAAGGGAGGAGGAAGACAAATCTTCTGACCTCTCCCCTTCAAGATCACTATGGCAGAGGGACAGTGCATATAACCATAGCCTGTTATAGTGAGAATGTTATGGTGGCCACTTCTGGCCTGGGTGACCAGACAGCAAGTGTGAAAAATCGGGACAGGGGTGGGGGGTAATAGGAGCCTATATAAGAAAAAGCCCCAAATATTGGGACTGTCCCTATCAAATCGGGACATCTGGTCACTCTAGTGAGTACTGGGGGAATGGGGGGCAGACCACTCAACCGTTCCTCCAGTCAAGGGACTGGACTTGTTTTAGTCCCAGTGTTCCACACAATTTGGCATCCCCTCATTTTTATTGACAACCATTATTTACATCAGAAATACAGAATAATTCAACTGAGATTCTAGACAGCTAGTTAAGAAATTCAATATTAATACCACAGCATTTTAAGTTTCCTGCATGAATACTTTACTTTGTGTCCCTCATTTGGGGTCTGTGTGACACGCTGCCTCCCACACGTGGGCCTTGGCAGATTTAGAAGCATGGGGAGGGATTTTCAAAAGGGCTCAGCAATGGCACAGCTCTGCTCCCATTGAAGTCAAATGATCAAACTCCCCCACAGTTAGGTCAATTCTGAGCGCTTTTAAAAAACCCATCACTGGTGTATTTGGCACTGAAGAGTGACTGGAAGGAGTTGTAGGATCAGTGGATTTGAGGAAGCATGAGGAAGTGTATAGACAGCAGGAATTGAGTGAGGTCAGGGAGGGGAAAGAGGATCAGTTAGAAAATCTCCTCGCCTGAGTTAGAAGAATCATCATTTTTGTTATTCATTATCATTATTATTAGCAGTAATAGTAGTATTCTTACAAATTTAAGTCCAAACACCTTGGAAACCAATTTCACACACATTTCAAACCAAGCTATACTGAAAAGAAAATTCACACATTTCCCTGAAACAATGTAAAAGAAACATTTTTATTTGAAAAGTCTTGGACATCCATTACATTTAATTAAGCTTGGTCATTTATAGGCATTTCTATGGGACTCCTCACTTTAGTAACTTAGCATCCTACACATATTAATGAAGTCATCTTTCCTAAGACCACTAAGAGGCAGTATTAATATCTGCCTTTTAAAGAAAGAGAAACCGAGGCAGACACACATGCTTAGACTGTTATTTTCAAAAGCTCCCATTAATTTTGAGTGCCTTCCTTGACACCCCTTGGGCCTGATTTTGAGAGCCACTGAGCAGCCCCGATTCTGTTGTCTTCAGCATCTCTGAAAATCGGGCCCTCGTTGTGCATCCAAAATTAGTGGGTACATTAGAAAAACATTGTCAAAGTGACACAGGAAGTTTGTGGTAGGGCTGGGTATAGGACAGATTCCCAACCCTATGCCTTAACCACAACTTCCTGTCTTTTCATTACAGCACAGCAAGCTACTTCTGCTACCTCAATAAGTTATCAAAACAACCTTGTAATTTACCTCATTCTTTCTTTGGCGTTTTATACATCCTGTATGTCAATGAAATGTCATCTTCCCAGCTCATACCCTTAGGAAATTCGTCTCTAACAAAGTCTGAGTCTGAAAAATGTCAATGATAATGGAAACTCAGAAAGGGGGAAAGTTGTCCACAACTACTCCTGGGGCTGCATTCTTGCCAACAGAGTATGTTCTTCTCCTTCCTCAATCAAAGTTGGATTGCATAAATACAGCTATGGTTCATATGATGTCCTTATGCTACCTGTGTCCTGAAAATACTTGGCAGAGTTAAATAATGCAGTTTTAAATGTGTACTGTCACTGCTGATGCCTGAGGTCATGCCACTGAAGTACTTGCCATCAAATGGACACCTGCTGAAAAAAAGCATAGTGCTAACCCAGGCATATTCATTATACGACTGCATGCTCCCAAATAACACCTCCACAACCACAAAGCTAAAGGACTAAGATTTCTTGATGGGAAGAACCAAAGAATTCCTTCCTGTTGCAAGTGGAGTTACTGATCTCAGACCTGCTGTCAGTTACATGGGTGCAATTCCCCTTGAAGTCAATCAGAACACTGCGAGCTGCAGTCTTAAGTTATAATATGTATAGGAATGTTCTGGTGCAGGGAGTACATAACGTATGTTAATGAACTTCCCAGATGCTACTAAACTGGGGGAAGTTGCAAATAATACAAAGGAACATAGAGGCTGTGATCCTCAGGTCTGGCCAATCTGCATGCAGGGTTTGGGGAGCTGTGAGTCACCTTTGTGGTTTCCTGATCTCCATGGATGCTGGGAACCAAATCAACCTCCAGCTGCTGGGAGGTATGGCCCCTAAGGGTACATCTACACTGAAAAAAACCCCATGACAGCAATTCTCAGAGAGTGGGTCAACTGACTCAGGCTCGTGGGGCTCATGCTCCGAGGTTAAACATAGCAGTGTAGACATTCCTGCTCGGGCTGGAGCTCAGACTCTGAAACTCGGCGAGGGGGGTGCGCCTCAGAGTCTGCGCTTCTGCCCAAGCAGAAACGTCTACACTGCTGGTTTTGTTGACCCAGGCTCTGAGACTTGCTGCAGTAGGGCTCGGGATCTTTTTGGCAGTGTAGACATACCCTAAGAGACGGTTACTCTGGCTGGTTATGTCTGGAGCAAAGCAGTATTCCAGGCAATACTCTGACACATCCATCCTATCTCAGGGGAAATAGAAGGTGGTGGTGTAGAGTCAGCTCTGCCAACTGTATGCGGTATTGTCAACCCCCAACATTCAAAAAGCATGAGTAGGGCCTTGAAAAAATCATGAGATTTTAGAAAAATAGTCCAAATGGAGTTCTTCTGGTTTGTGAGCGTTTAGGGTGCACTTACGTCATGTTTTCAAGCTGGAAACTTACTTTCTTTTTTTTAATGAAAGCTGAGATTCTCATGTAACCACCTGACTCCAGCAGCTGGGACTTGAAGAAAAACAAAATATCACAAGACTCAGGATAAAAAATCATGCGAGCTGGCAGCACTGTATAGGCCAGGGATCGGCAACCTTTGGCACGCGGCTTGCCAGGGTAAGCACCCTGGCGAGCCGGGCCGGTTTGTTTACCTGCCGCGTCCGCAGGTTCGGCCGATCGCAGCTCCCACTGGCCGCGGTTCGCCGTCCCAGGACAATGGGGCTGCGGGAAGTGGCGGCCAGCACATCCCTCGGCCCACACTGCTTCCCTCAGTCCCCATTGGCCTGGGACGGCAAACCCCGGCCAGTGGGAGCCGCGATCAGCTGAACCTGCAGACACGGCAGGTAAACAAACCAGCCCGGCCCGCGAGGGTGCTTACCCTGGCAGGCTGCGTGCCAAAGGTTGCTGATCCCTAGTATAGGCCAATCAGTGATTCCCATGCTAAAGGAGTCCCCAGCTGCTCTCCTATGGCAACTTACAGCCCTTTTGTCCCACCAGAGCAGTGTGAAGAGGTTATATTGGGGTAGAGGGCTTGGCCTAGAGAGATCACAAACAAGGGAAGGCTTTAGAAAAATGAGACTCAGCTTGACGCATACAACCAATAATAATCCGAAATACTGTACAAAATATTCAAAAAGAAGGAGAAACCTGGAAAGTGGTGACACTGAAAAAGATCCAGGGGCAGCATTGGAGAGCAAATTAGATATGAGTTGGAAATGTCAGCCAAAAATGCAATGCTTCTTTGGGAGGCATGCAGTCATAGAGATGAGGCAGTAGTTCCTGAGCCAATGATCGGTCTTTCCACTGATTTCAGTTGGACTTAGATTTGGTCCTGTTTCATTCTGGTGTGACCACCACCGCAGGAATAATGTGTTCGTCCATGGGCATCTCAATACCAGAAAGATATCTGACAAATTGGAGGGAGTTAATTTAAGAGGAACAGAATGATCAAGAGTATGTAGGGAAAGTCAAATGAGGCAAGATTAAAAGGTCTAAGTATAGTTTAGCTAAGAAAGAACAATATTTTGCCCTGTCCTAGTAAGTAGAATGATTCCAGGAAGCACAGCCAAAAGTAAAGAAAGGGAAAATTTAGACTGTATAGAAGGAAAAGCCTGCTGTCACAGAAAGGTATTAGGTTGTGGAATAGTCTCCCAGGAGAGCCAGTAAAAGTCCCATTCCATAGGATATTTTCAACGAGTCTGGACATAGCACTAGAAAATGTGCTGAAGAGAAAATTCCTGCTTTGTCAGGGAAACAGATTAGATGATCAAATAGGTCTTTTTTTTTTTTTTTTAAATCCCTGGTGATGTAATTCTGCAATTCTATGATAAAGGAAGAGATTCATATACAGTAGAACAGGGGTAGGCAACCTATGGCACGCGTTCCGAAGGCGGCACGCGAGCTGATTTTCAGTGTCACTCACACTGCCCGGGTCCTGGCCACCCGTCCAGGGGGCTCTGCATTTTAATTTAATTTTAAATGAAGCTTCTTAAACATTTTAAAAACCTTATTTACTTTACATACAACAATAGTTTAGTTATATATTAAAGACTTGTAGAAAGAGACCTTGTAAAAACGTTAAAATGTATTACTGGCACGCAAAACCTTAAATTAGAGTGAATAAATGAAGACTCGGCACACCACTTCTGAAAGGTTGCCGACCCCTGCTAGAACCTCAGAGTTACGAACATGGGAACGGAGGTTGTTCATAACTCGGAAATGTTCATAACTCTGAACAAAACACTATAATTGTTCTTTGAAAAGTTTACAGCTGAACATTGACTTAATACAGCTTGGAAACTTTGGGCTGTAGCCCACGAAAGCTTATGCTCTAATAAATTTGTTAGTCTCTAAGGTGCCACAAGTACTCCTGTTCTTTTTGCGGATACAGACTAACACGGCTGCTACTCTGAAACCTATGCCTCCTCAGGACATGTTCTTCTTAGTCATGTGAATTTGCCAAATTTAGAATTGATTGTATGAAATCTTGGCCTGTAAGAGACAGAAGAAGTAAAAGTAAGAACTTGTTAGGGGGAAAAAAACTTGCTTCTTTAAGAATAGCTGCTGACTGGTCTGTTGCAGAGGAATGGGGAAGATAACCCAAAAGCCAATACTAGAGAGCCAAGCCACGTTCTAAATTCCTTCAGAGAAGTTCAGCTTCAGCTATTTTCATGTGATGAGCTACTCTCAGTGCAGAGCACTAAAAGACATCAGTAGGACAGCAGACAGAGTAGTATTAACAAGCATTTATCCAATATTAGCTATTTGGCTTCTGACTGTAGGTCTTCAGTCAAGAGAAGGACAGTGTAAATACCTCCAGTTAGGGCATGATCACCACACAAAATAGGACTAGAGAAAGGAAGGCATTTGTGATGGATTTGGAGCTGCTAGGTAATACTCTAATACTGGTTGCCAACTTTCTAACCGAACAAAACCAAACACCCTTGCCCCATCCCTTCTCCGAGGCCCTGCCCCACTCACTCCATTCCCCCCTCCCTCCGTCGCTCGCTCTCTCCCACCCCCACTCATTCGCTCATTTTCACTGGGCTGGGGAGGGTCCCTTTTCAACCAGGTGTTCCTGTCGAAAAACCGGACACCTGGCAACCCTACAATATGTAATAATTTTATGACACTGTGAGGTGAGGTGAAGTTATTGTAGGTTCAGTTATAAGACTTTCCTGTATCACTACATTGATCTAGCTTAATATGAGGCTATGGGAAGAACAAACAGGAAAGCACCACAATAGCTGTAATTAGCAGCATCCCAGCAAACACTGGTGGGAGTGGGGGAGCAGTTACAGGACAATGGCCTTCTTCCAGGCTCCGGCCTAAAATCACACAGCTGTTTTGCCAGGCTGGGAACTTTGAGATCAAACACAGCTAAGGTGCTTTCTGTAGTGGAAGGGGCAGTCTGGAGGGACAGGCTGACACAGAAAGAGGCTCTGTGGAGGGAGTCTGAAGAAGTTGGGATCCAGGGAATGGTAAATGGTTTGGTTCTAAATAAAGAATATTTGCTTTAGGAACGTTGTTTGGTCACTGGCTACCACTGGCACTGCTCTCAGAGGCCTTGGCTACACTGGCGCTGTATAGCGCTGCAACTTGCTGCGCTCAGGGGTGTGAAAACGCCCCCCCCCGAGCGCAGCGAGTGCAGCGCTGTAAAGCACCAGTGTAATCAGTGCCTGCAGCGCTGCATGCTCGCTCGCAGCGCTGCAAGCTACTCCCCTCAGAGAGGTGGAGTACATACAGCACTGCGAGAGCTCTCTCACAGCGCTGGCGGCGCAACTACACTCGTGCTTCACAGCGCTGCCGCGGCAGCGCTGCGAATTCCCAAGTGTAGCCAAGGCCAGAGGGAACAGAACTGCAGGGTCTAAGCTTCAGTCGAACTGGCTGAGCTAACCACGGTTAGTACCAGGGGACTGCAGCCCAAAGCTCAGTCAGAAGTGGTCAAATCATGTGATTGCACCTGGAAAGAGAGGTGATGACTCAAGGCCCAAGGGAAATGCACATGAAGAGTCAAGCAAATTAGACATGGGTTGGAAATGTCAGAGGTGCAGTTAGCCCAGTAACTGTGACATATTTGGTGGGACAGTGACAGTGGTGAGGTTCCAACAAGTGCCAACAGCAGGGAAAGTAAGTGTTGTAGACGGAAGAGCAAGAGTAAAACAGTCCAGTGTTCTTGTCTAGGGAGAAGGTAGAGAAAAGATAGGCAGGAAAGATGAGTTATGAGCAACTCAAAAGAAGGCAGCTGGTGCAGTTATGCAGACACAGCTAACCTCTCAAGAGCTGACAAAGGGACAGCTGGTCAACCTGCTGCACTCTGAGGACCAGAAAAGAAATAATATTCCAGGATGGGGAGGGCACTCGAGAGAAGCATCCAGATTTCCAATGGGATACCAGAGTTAAAGTTGCTGGAGGCCAGAATGGAACAGCAGAATTGGGAGATCTTGGGGATGAGTGCCTCGAGGGAAACAAGGAAGAGGCTGATAGAGGCAGCAATTGGACTCTGTCCAGACCTTACTTGCATCTGAAGTGAGGTTCTTACCCACGAAAGCTTATGCTCCCAATACTTCTGTTAGTCTTAAAGGTGCCACAGGACCCTCTGTTGCTTTTTACAGATTCAGACTAACACGGCTACCCCTCTGATACTGTCCAGACCGAGTTCACCTTTTCAGCAGCAGCTGGCATTGAAGAGACCGGCTAGTGGAGGAAAAACTGCAGTTTGAGAAAAGCTGCAACATGAACTTGAAGAGGAGAAAATGCACCAGCAGCCCCTTGACCTTGTAGGTGAAGGCAGACCCCACAAATCGGGATCCTTAGGAGGCACAGATTCTAAATTGCTGCCTTGCTATAGGGAGGGCGGTGACATAGATGTGCTTTCTATATGCTTTTGAGGTGAGTTGTGAATAAATCAGGTGGCCATCAAGGGCTCTGGGAGCTGGCAATGAGACATGGAGGGTGAACTTTCTGGCAGCCTAGCCAAAGGGGGCTGGGAGGCTGCCCCCCTGGGGCAGCAGGCTAATCAGGTGGCTGCCGACAGACACAATGTGCATGCAACTGAATTTTCACCTCTGATGTCGTGAGGCTCACACCAGTGACACTTGCGATACTACAGCAATGAAGACCACTCTGTATCTAGATAAAACGATACCACCTTTTTGTCCCAGCCAGCTGTACAATGACTGGGAATGCATCCCACGGTAATATTGGTTTGTGAAATATGTAACTTCCACTTTCTGTGTATGCACATACCAGCTGTGGGACAAAAATATAACCTTCAGTTCCCATTTACAGTGCACACTGGCTGTTGTAATCAGTAGACCCCTGTTAAACATTAGCAAAGAGAGGTCAAGGGGTGTGAATAACGGACAGAAAAAAAATCCTTATTTTCCATGAGCTATTAAAAAATCTCCTCTTTGATACCAGCATCTACAGGAATCCTACAAAGCCCAGGGGTCCATTTGTCATTTATGTTTTTCTGCATATCAATGACACGTTGACTTTCCAAATGTCTTTAGTCGAGCTGGGGGAAATATTAGTCACCAAATAGATTTCTGAACATAATGGCAAGCTCAGAAGGAAACCGTCTCCTTTTGCCAGAACAAAATGTTGGTGGAGAAGTGTTGAAAATTGACCAATATTCCTGACCCTCGCCCTGGCACCGCAACCCTAATCCTGGCCTGGTGTGGAGGGGGATGTCCCAGGTGGAGGGGCTGGAAAGTGAACCTGCCCCGCATGCACCCCACCATGACTGGTCCTATCCCGTGGGACTAGGCCCAGCTTCCTGCTCCAGGCATTGCAACTTGGTGCACGGGGTGGCAGCGTCACTCAGGTTTGGTCCAGCTGCTCCTCCACCGTGACGGAAGGGCAGCCAAGACAAACCTGAGTGGCGCTGCAACCCGTGCGCCAGGTCACAATGCCGCTCACTCAAATTTGTCCCAGGCGCCCCCTGTCATAACAAAGGGGAGGTGAGGACAAATTTGAAATGAGGGGGGAGGGGCTGTGCAAGTGTACACAGTGCACGTTGGTTAATCCAGGCCTGATTTCTGTGGGTCCAGTTGCATCCTTGGAAGCTGGCTAACACCACGGCTGTTTCTCTCTCAGACTCTCTATTTTGAGCTTGCACTGCCTGCTTCAGAAAGGAGAGAGCAATTATTTACAAGAGGAAATATTCTCCATTCAGTGAGCACTTCGAATTCCCTATTAATATGAAAGGAGAGAATAGACTCTGGAGGAAAGCAGTGCAATATATCAGTTCTTATTAACTGTCAACACCAACATGGAAAAATACTTAAGCAAATTGGCAGTTTATATCTCCAGCTAACTTAACCTATCAGAGTTATGAAATGCACACTCAGAAAGAAGAACTCTGCCTGTCGATGAGGTTGTTGATGAGTCAGATAAATAAAAAACCATTAAAGCAACTGGCAATTTTTCTAAAATCCTAATTAAAAGCCCTCTGAACCATAAGTAAATGGGGGGGAAAGCTATAGAGACGCAGGGTCAGATCCTCAGCTAGTGTAAATTGACTTAGCTCCATAATGGAGCTATGAACATTTACACCAGCTAAAGTTTGGTTCCACAGGCTTTTTCCTGTTTATTTCCCCTTGTGCTAGTTCTCTGACAACATTATGTTGTCACTGTACAGATTTAAATGAAGAAGAGTCTACATGTTTTTACTGACAGGTAGTAAGGTGTTATTTGTTGTGTGCATGGTAATAGACTCTGATCCAAAGAAAAGAAATCCCAGGAGATTAGGGGGGCTGGGTCTCCTCTCCCTTATGCCAGTGTAAATCAGGAGTAACACCACTGAAGTGAATGGAGTTACACTGGTGTAAAGCTGCTATAAATGAGAGGAGAATCAGCATCTAAGGGTATGTCACCTTTGTCTGCCTTGTCCTCGCCCGTCCCTCCACGAACACAAGCCAATGCTACACCATTCTACTTTGTTGCGAGCACGTTCTTTCCATTTCTGGCCAAAGAGTTTTGTCATGGGAACCGCCCTAGTGTGTTTTCAGTCTGCCAAGTGGTCGCTTGTAGTCTCTGGGGTTCCAGTCACTGATGTGGGTTGTCCACCTATTGTCTTGCCTGCGGACTACATGACCCGCCCATCTTTGCTTTCCGTCATACATCGCCTGCACTACATCGGTCACCTCTGTACGCCTTCTGATCTCCTCATTCGGTATCTGATCATGGAGCAATATGTCTGAGGGTATGTCTACACTGCAATTCAAATCCCATGACTGGCCCATGCTAGCTGACTCGGGCTCACGGGGCTCAGGCTGCGGGGCTGTTTAATTGCAGTGTAGACATCCAGGCTTGGGCTGGAGCCCAGGATCTAGGACCTTGCGAGGTGGGAGCATTCCAGAGCTTGGGCTGCAGCCCAAGCCAGAACATCTACGCTGCAATTAAACAGCCCTGCAGCCCGAGCCCCGGGAGCCCAAGTCAGCTGGCACAGGCCAGCTGCGGGTGTCTAACTGCAGTGTAGACATACCCTAAGAGTCAACTGATTTTAATGCACAGAGATGAATAGACATGAAAAAGTCAATTTGGCTTATTTAATACAATCAGTTCTAAATTTGGCAAATTCACATGACTAAGAAGAACATGTCCTGAGGAGGCAGTCCCTTACTCAGTACAAGGAAGTACACTGTGATACCATCATCAACGTGGGTGGGGGAACAAAATTCCAAGATTACTAAAGGAATGTGACAGCATATTGATCACTCTCTGACAGGGAGGGCGTAAGATCTATTTGTCAAATTTGCTCAGAAGAGCCATAAAACGGAGAGACCAGCTGTCTTACAACATGTGTATTATTTCTTCTGAACAGTCAATTCATCCCCTGAGCAAACTGGTTAGAGTTGTTTAGTTCATCTCAGAATTTCAACATTTAGGAATATCGAGAAGGGCTTTTTAAGTTACCATGTAACAGGCGTGAAAAAATAATATGTGGAACTGTTTAGATGTTTACTTTTAAATACATCAGTGAATGTCCCATATTACTATAGAGCACATTTCACTTGTCTGCAGCAAAGCTATTTATGCACCCAAAGATCTCAAAGCATCCCATTGAGGCGTTCAAATATTTGTATTGAACAATTGGAACAACTGACACAGAAAGAGCGAAAGGCCAAGATTTTCAGAAGCGGCCTCTAATTTTGGATGCCTCAGTCCTGGGTGCCCAACATGAGACACCTAAGTTCACATTTTCAGAGATTCTGCTCACCTGCAACTCCACTTGAAGTCCATGGGAAATCGGAGGCCGGGTGCCTCGTTCTCCTCAACCCCAGCGTAAATCAGGAGCAACTGCACTGCAGTCAAGGGATCTGCACTGTTCTACGTGAGAGTAGGAACAAGCTGAGGGCCCAAAAATGGAAACAACCCAAAATCAGAAACAATTTTTGAAGGTGCAGGCTTAAGTGACTCACCTGCTTGCCCAAAATTACACAGCATCACTGTATCACAGTCAGGAATAGAACCCAAATCTAGCGACACCAGTCCTGGTGCTTTAGCCACTAGATTCTAAGAGGAGACGTATAATGCCATCAACAAATAGGAGGAGGGTCAAAAGACAAATAGCAAACAGTAGGACAGTACATTGCTAGTTGTATAAAGTGGTGACCTTACCATACAGAATATGTATGCAGAAATATAGAAGAGCTATACCATAGAAAAGCGAGGGGACAACTGGCAAATGGAGAAGTGATAAAGAATTGAATCAGCTGAGAATTCAGTGATTCCCAGGTGTAGGTGAAGTTATGTAGAGTTGGTAGCAGCTAAAACTGCTTTATACACAGAGGGGTGTCCTGGTTGCTCTGGAAGGTAAGAAGCATTATTCCCAAATTTAATGCATAGAAGAGAATAAAATGTTGACCTGTCACAGGAGGTTTTGTTTATGGCTTTCACTGGAGATCTGTGAGTTGTAAAATGTGCATTCTAGTTGTTTTTATTTCATATATAATAAACATAAATGCTTTCTTGCAGAAATCAATGGCTCTTTAAAAGGTTTGTTTGCTGTCTAAATGATTTGCAAAGTCAGTGAAGAATGCTGTTGGGGGAGTTCTGGCAAGAGTTTACAGCATGGAGACAATAGTATGTAATAGAAGTTGGAAAATATTTAGAAAACTTGGGGGGAAAAACAGCTTGTGTAACATTGTTGCAGTCTCCGATGATCTGGGGTGGGCTTTCGCCATTCACATTTATGGAATGGGAGTACTGGTTAGAGGGGAGGGGAGGAAAGTATGCCATTGTATGTTTGTTTGTATGCATAATAAATAGTTTTGTCTAAAGTGGATATTTATTAAGTCATGCACTAACAGCCTGAGAGCTTTTTTGCCACATCAGTAGCACTACACAGCAAAGCAGACATAGGAACAGCAAGAACTAGAGCTGGTCGGGACATTTTTGACTAAATGAAATTTTGGCGAAATATGCTGTTTCACAGAGACATATGGGTTTCAACGAGAAAGAGCATGCATGCACGCATGCACGCACCCACGCACATTTACTTCTCAAATAGCTCAGGTTTCGATCCAAAACCAGACATTTTGACACAATTCCATTTCTGGGACAATGTTCTAACGGGTTTGATTTTGTTCCAATATGGAAGGAAAACAGATTTCTAAACCTCACAAGTTTCCACAAAACAGAACAGTTGTCAGCTTCTGCTAGACCTGATCCACAGGAAGCCTAAAAGGCTCAGATCGTGGTAGATACTGACTCCCACAGTTCTCTATGCAGCCATCTTGTTGCAGAGAAGTCTTTCTAATGACATTTTCACACATGCTTGCTGAAACCATAGTTATGAGACATTGCAGTATTCCACCCTTCTTACTGAAGGGCATAGGCAGTGGTTGGAGCCTAATAGGGTGAGAATATAAAGCAGAAAGGTGGCTGATGAATATAATGCCCATAAAATCAACAAGTACATAACAATGCCCTGAGAGTCCCTCCCACCAGAAAAACTAAGGTCTTGTCTATCCTAGGGATTTGCCCTGATTACAGTCATTGGTGGCCACCAATGGGCACCCCATGTGTAGACACACTAAGTCACAATTTGCTTATCACTGCTTAAAACTGGGGTAAGCCCACCTGGGACAAAGAGAAATTTTGGCTGCCTATGCTTGGGATTGGTCTCAGTGATATTAAACTGGTGAATGGAACTCGATGGATGTGATCAGGGAATATACCCAGGGTAAACAAGACCAGAAGGGAAGAGTGAAATAAAAGTATTCTTGCAAATCTATTCCCAATTAATGGTCCACACAGGAAACTAATGCAAAAAAATATCTGAATGACACATACCTTTAGTTCCAAACCAGTAGCATCATTTGACGCATCGGTGAGATAATATTTATATATTAGGATAAGAATCCTGTAATATAAAAAAGATTTCTGCCTTCGTTGTTACAAGGGCTGTGCAAACCTCAGAAGAGTCAGAGCTTTGGTTCAGATAATCAAATGTCTGGCTGCACATATTGGAAACATTTCCTGAGAAAACTACAATGCATTGGTGACCTCCCAGAAAACACCATCCTAGCCACGAAAGCTTATGCTCCCAATACTTCTGTTAGTCTTAAAGGTGCCACAGGACCCTCTGTTGCATATTGGAAACATATCATTCTAGAGATCTAGCTGGAAAACTTATGAAAACTGGCTGGCATTTCTAGTCCCAGCAAAAATTTAGAAAGGACAAAGCTATATGAATATCAATACAAGAATTACACTTTTTCTGAAGGTTCCATTTGAGGTTTTGGGTAATTTCTTATTTTATTCAAGCCAGCTAGTCTAGAGTGACCCCAAATACACTATTAGGGACTGACGCACTATTACAAACAGCTGCTTTCAAAATGCATGTTTGCATTATGTAATAGTTAAAACCAAAGTTACCTAGCTGATTCTAGTTCATTACACAACAGATAACGGCATGAGAAAACTGAAGGTCAGCCAGCTAGATGTAGGGATTAGCAGCAAGGACATCCCAGTGACAAGGCATGAGTTCTGGAATAGCTTCAGGTCTCATACTGCCAGGCCAGGGCAGTTCAGCCCATAGCAAAGGAGGCTTGTTGGCCACTGGGAGGAGATGGTGGGAGTGGTGGCAGTCAGTTCTTCCCAAACAACTCTTGTCAGCCAGTCTTCAGAGTGGTCTTGGAGGAGGCCGTTCATTCACCCTTCATGCCAGATGTTGAGTGCTGCATTCACTGCAATCTAAACAGAGGGGAATTAGAGGCATAAGAGAACGGACTTCTTATAAGGTTGGAGGATCCTTAGAATTCCCCCTACAGTTGCTACATACCATTGCTCAAGACAGTAACTTTGGCAAAACACGAATAAAATCAAATACAAAGAGAATTAGATAGGTGAGCTATTTTTTAAAATAACGTAGGCTATTCTGTATTGTTTCAGATTACACTAGTGTTCCTTCCCGATAGGTTAAATAGACAAAGGTATGCGTAACTAGTGTATACATAAGTACTCCTCATTATCACAGATACCAGCAGGGCCCAGTGCCAAGGTTTTGTAAGAGCTATTTTGGGTAGCCCATCTCATTCAGACCTAGTGATTTGTGGGAGTAACAAGGGGTGTGTGAGGCACAAGCCAATCTGAATCAGCTGACAGGTCAATGCCCATTTTCTGATCAAACAGATGCCCCATGAGCTGGCTGATAGAAGGTCATGGTTCTAGCGCAAAAGTCAGGTCAATAAACTTCAGTGCAGTACTAGTCTACACCATGGACAGCTTGGATCAGACAGTATTGCTACATTCCCCATGCTTTTTAGTGCTCATATTGAGGTCTAATTTCAATGTTAAACCATTGCTCACAACACTTAAATGATGACTGCAGCATTGCTTCATTCAACCAGATTTTGTAGTCTTCATCCCAAATCTACCAGAGTGGTAGAATTGCTGAAGTTAGAGTGGCGTTAGAGTGGAGAGTGTATTCACACACTTGTAGCAAAATAATTAGATCCAGTGGTGTAGCTGGCCATTTGATATTTATCCACACAACAGCCAGTTCACTGCCCCTCAGTGCACGATAAGCCTACAAACTCCCAATGTATATTTGCCATTACACACAGTAAGAACTGTGTGAATGCTAAATAAAAAGTTCCATGAATATTCTCACATCACCTTTGTGTTCCGTTCTTGCAAACATTCACACCACTGTTTAATTAGCACTCATGGTTGCAGAAAGTAAATTTTACACACGTGCACTCAAACACTCATGGATTTTAAGTTCTCTTTCTGTAAGCATTTGCGCAAGATTATAACTACATTCATATATTTGGGGGGGAAACAATACCAGGTGACTTATTTCATTAATCACCTCTAAACTATAAAACCTGAAGTTTGGAGTTCAGACTTTGAGCAGCTGTTTTAAAATAAACAAAATTCAGGAGAAATTTCTTTGAATAATTTTGAATAATGAATATAAAATATTTGCACACAACTGGCCAAATTCCATCTCACATATGACCATGGAATATCAATGGGAAGCCTCAGTGAGTGCTGCTAAACCTAGACGTCTAGCAGCAGGTTAATAAAAGATCTGTTGAAGATGATGCACCAAACTGGGCTCCAGGAAGTTAAAACTGAGCTAGTACAATGGGAATGCAAATGTGGCAATAGCATGTCCTACAGTGAAAAGGGTGTTGTGTCACATATCACAAGAAAATATTTCTCCAGGCCAGGGTGCCTCTGACATGTGACCTCCCACAAAGAACTTGCTGGTAATCAGGAATCCCAACCACCCATTTGTGAGAGGAGAGTACACTATTGGGCTCTCGCACCTCGTTGACATGTAGGAGATACAGAGACTCATCAGCCATTAACTCCTTCCATGCTGCTTGCTGCCTGGATTCAGCTTCCACAGGCATTCTCTGAGGCATTTGCCTTTCAAAAGGAACCAGTGAGATACCTGAGTCAATACTTTCTGTGTGGCTTAAAGCACACCAGGATTAGTGAGGCTCACAGACAGGGTCTGTCACTGCCCTCGTTGTGCCTCCTGTGATGCTTCCTTTCCTGGAGATATCCTACAGGCCTTTTCCACTTCTGATATAAGTCACAAGGCCTGTGATAATCCTTTACCTCACTTTGAATATTGGGCCAATAAAAAATGTTCTTTAACCTTTCAATATCCGCTGTCTTCCCAAGTGTCCTGCAAAAGACCAATCATGGGCTAATAACATTAACTCCACATGATGCTTTGAGGGCCCAATAAGTTGTTTGTAGGGTTTCCTCAGACTTTCTATTTTTCCTCACCAGGGCATCCCAATACAGCCTACCCTCTTCTATAAGAGCCTCCCCCTGGCTTTCTCTGTCTGGGTTCTTACTGTGGACGGCTTCTCTACTGCTCTCTAGAATACTGTCAGCATTTTGCTCTGCAGCAAACTCTGTTTGCTGTCACTGGCAGGGTCAAAGATTCCTCCTCCCCCTTCTTTTGGACATTCCCTGCTGATAAGGGGGCAGGGGCTTCTCCTTCCCTCTCAGCTGCCTTTCCCTCCTCTGAGGTTATCACTGTGAACTCAGGGAGGTATTCCCTTTTACTATGGGCCTCAATATTAACTGCTTTGGGCAGCAATAGTATGTCCTTCCCAGCCAACACATCAGCTGGTAAATTCTTAAGTACTCCTTAAACCTTCCCACTTCTGTTCAATGCCAGCCAAAAGTACTGTGGTTTTATACTGTCCTAAAGCTAGTAGTTTCACTTCCTCCCAGGGAACATAGCATTCTCCCGAATCACATCCCTCCTGACCAGGGAAATCTGAGCACCAGTGTCTCACCACCCCTGGTACACTGTACCATTATCTTGGCCTGACAAAGTTAACCAGAACCTCCTCTGCCGCTACTGAAGCCTCTGACTCAAGGGTAGCTTCATTCACCTGAACAGAGAGGAGATTGAACGTAGACCCCCACACTTAGGGCATTGCCTTTTCATTTGATCAAGTGACCCGCAAAAGTAACGCTTTCTTCGGCCTTCCTCTTGGTCTGAGGTCCAGTCATTAGGGTTACGAGAAGGTGATTGGAACTGGGGTGGTGTGGATTTAGATCCCTCTCCTCCCTCCTTTTTCCCTGGAACGAACTCTCTTTTATGCCAGGATGGTGCCCGGCCCTTTGGGACTTGTGCTCCTGAAATAGTCTCACTTGTACGGTACTAGTCAGCTGCTGCAGCAGCTGCTTCCACTGAGGCTGGCGTTTTCTCCCACACAGCGACTCACGCTTCCTTAGAGCAAACCTCAGAGAACTGCTCCTGAGAAAACAGATCTACCAGCTTGTCTTTATCCCCTTGACTCTTTATCCATTTGCTCAAATAATCCAACATTTTGTGCACATATTCCCCAGGACTTCACTTAACAAACTTTTTGAGGTTTCTGAATTAGAGGCGACATGCCTCTGGAGTAATCGGAAACCTTTTTAACGCAGACTTCTGGAACTAAACATATTTCGTAACGTCACTAACATCCACATCATTAAATACTTGCAAAGCTTCTTCAGTCTGTTTGAGAATTAGGACAGTCATTCTCTAGCCACCAGGGATTTTATGTACCCTGCATATTCTTTCGAAGATAGTTAGATATACTTCAGTGCAATCAGTCTCTCCGAAACTTGGGCCCAGCTTGGCCCAGCTGTGTGATCCCCTGACCGGGATTACTCACAGGCTGAGAGATCAGTTTTTGTAAGGACAGCATGCTCAGGACCACAGTTGCCAACTTTCACATGGTAAATAAGCACCCGACTTTCACAATAAGCCAAAAATCAAGCTAATCCCATTTCAAAACAAGGCCAAAACAAGCCAATCCCTAAGAACCCCAACACTCTCTGTGACTAGATCCCCTGGCGTGCAGTCTGGGACTGTGGTGGGCCAGCTGTGCACCCCTGACTCTCTCCCCCACTTGCCCCTGCTTGCCCCTTGCCCTTGCTTGCCTCCCTTGCCGCTGCCTGCAGGGAGCTGATCAAAAAAAAAAAAAAAAAGAAGCAACAAGCTACAACAAGCAACAAGCTACAATCCAAAAACTAGCCAACAAGCAACTCACAAGCCAATTAAGCCAAAAACAAGCCCAATTTCTGCGTCTCTCCCTCCCCCTGCAGGTTTGGCATATCTGCTCAGGGCATGAAGTCTCTCTTAACTTTTTCTAGGGCTTCTGCTTCTCGGGTTTCATGCTTTTTTGTCTTCTAGCTCCAGTGCTCTTGGTGGGCCACTTCTAGGGCTGCTTCCTCTGCCTTCCACTTTTGCTTCTCTGCCTCCTGCTCCTATTCTCTATCTGCTATTGCCATCTTCTGGACCTCTATCTCAGCCAGTCTGAGTTTCATGGCTGTCTTACCAAGAATTGGGTCAGGCTGGTTTTCCAAGTCTGTAGGCACACTCAAAGAATCTGGCTGCCCTTCATGTTGCTTGTCATTCCACAACCAGGGCTCTCATCCCTTCCACACTTGTTCTGCACAAGCAGCACTCTGTACACAACTCTTCCAACTACTTTTTGGTATATTTAGCATACACTTCTTTGCTCATGCTGCCTTTTCTGCTGCTTTATTCCCTTACTCAAAATAAACAGAAAACAATAAACCATGACCTTTTCTTCACCTGTTCCCAACCTTCTCATTTGTGAATCTCTTAGTATCTACAGTATTTGGTAAATAAGAGCCTGGAGCGTGATGCTTAGCTAACCAGCAAACTGGGTGTATATCCTGCTGACTACACCACTGTGACGCTTCCCGGGGTACCCAGGGTTGTGAGGCGCCTCGCCACCACCTGCCTTCTGGGGTGCCCTTCTACTCCTTGAGGAAGTCTTGTCTGGCTGCTGTGGATCAGCTGCCTGAAACCACCAGCCACTGGCAGCACACACGCAGCTTTCCAGGTATCCGCAGGCCTCGCTCGCTCCGTACAGGTTAGCGATAGGCATGCACCAACTCCCGAGTCTGCCAGGCGACTCTCTGCAGTGTTCAGCCCCTGTTCCACTGATCTGTCACAGAGCTCCCAGATTCGCTGCTCCCAAAGGAACAGTGCACTCCAGCTTGCAGTGTTCCACTCAGGATCTCCACTCAGCACAACACACAGCACATATATGCACACAGAAAGAGTGAAAACAAGAATAAGTTCATTATCAAAGAGCAGGGATTCAAGTGATAGACAGTAAGAATACTAGAAACAAATGGTTACATACAAAATAAAATCATAACACACTTTTCTAGAGCATTAACTTAACTCACAAGACATGCCCCCATCTCCTACACGATAGCTTACCCCAACTCCTTTTCCCAGCATTCTCAATCAGAACCCTGGGCTGAGAACCCTTCTCATAAGATCAGGTGGCTTGTCCTCACAGACTGAAGGTATACCTGGGTGTTCTTCTGCACCCTAGCTATAGTTTCAAAAGTTCATTTTCTTACTCCTAAAACAAGGTAACCCCTGCTGGTTTTGTTTTTTCCTCTAGCCCTGGCTATCTATTGATTAGCATTTTGCTCAGACTATAAATAGGCAGCCATTGTGAACCATGCAATACTTAATTTGCATTTGCCCATCCAGAGTGAGATAAGTGCCTCTTTGCCCCTGCCTGACAGGGGATGTGGATCACCTTTCAGTGACTTGCCTTAACACTGACCTAGAGAACATTAATTTTTAGTATATATATATACATAACTCTTCATATATTTCCCATACATACATTTCACAATGAGTATGCTGACCCGTGTAACACAGGCTTTTGTTAGAGACATTGCACGACATTCTTTGACAGACTAGTAGGTAGATGCCAGACCTAGGGGATCCCTGTAACTCTTGTGTATCTCTGTGCCCTCTGCCAGTTGGCATCACAAGGTCCTTGGGTCATACCTCCTCATAACCCCTTGTCCTCTAGTGACTTTCCCTTTTATATATAACTTTTAAAACATTCAATATCTTCAAAAGTGCAAATCCCCAAATTCTGGATAACAGATGCACAATCTCATCGTTGTCCCCCTTTACAACAGTTAGACTCTGATCCTTTTACTTTCTCTGATTCATGGAATGTTGGTGGGGTTTTTATTTTTAATTTAGTACTTGGGAGACACCAACTCTTTATTAAAATAAATGCACTGCTTTTAATGAAATTGTGGGTATTGTAATGCCTTATATTGGCTTGTGTGAGCTCAACATTGCCTTCTTCTGCATAGAGTAGTGGCGTACTATCCTCTGGCTTAACCTATGGGGCAGCTCAGCAAATAGAAGCCTGTATCTTTGACACCAAAGATTGTGAGTTCAACTCCAATTACTGGATGGATGGATGATGATTGCTGTTGGTATGCAGCTATAGTCTTGTCTGCCCAGATTCCAAGTAGAGATAATCAGATAAATACAGGTTTCAGAGTAGCAGCCGTGTTAGTCTGTATCCGCAAAAATAACAGGAGTACTTGTGGCACCTTAGAGATAACAGATAAATACAGTACATACTGTACTGTCTGTCAGTCAGAGGTGCTGCTTCAGTTTGAAACATTACTGCCAGCAGCCTCTCCTACAGAAATATGGCCCATCTGGAATGATGTGGCATCAGTAGCTCTGCCAGTCTATGCCAAAGGGTATAATACATGCAGCCATGATCACTTGAATTTACAAAAAAGCGGGACTGTGGTAATGTTCATAAAGTACCCACCAAATGAAAAACCCATTCATCAAAGTGCAGCCACATTTCAGTGCAGTTTCTTTCATGCCATGTCACATTGTGCATGTTTCCGTTTCACAATCCAACCATGCAAAATAGCAATTCAGCCTTCCTCACGGCCAAAACACTCACACACGCTGATGAAAACATGCCCATTGATGAACAGATAAGAGCTGAAAAAAGAAAAGTTCACACAGTCTTGAGTTAACAGATCATTTCGGCTAATTATTTTGCACAAACATTTGCACTGAGCAGATGAAAAAACTTGTTTTGTTTTTTCAGTGGCTTATGATAGTTTAAAAATCCTCCACAGCCTCCTTTTTTCTGCCCTGGGTGTTTGCAAATTGGCTGAAGCAAGCATTACACATGCACAGAACAAAAATGCTGATCGTTGCCAAAAATAAGACAAACTGCATTGCAAAGTAAACCTTCAACTGAAGGGAGAGAGAGTCGTCTTCCCACTGCACGTGGCTTGCATGGGGATTGTTGCTGATCCTTCAAAACACAACAAGACAACCTAAACGCTTTCTCTAGTTCTTGGGGCATAAGGGCATGCAACATGTGTGTTTATGTTTAGCTATTTTATTGTGTTTGAACAGGCAGAGGATTCTTCTTGAAACTATTCTCAGATGCTTCCAGAGCCAGACCATAGACTATAGTGGAACCAGGGCTTGTGACTTAGAAAGGCATCCTGATAAATAGTTAACAAGTGCTAACTGTCAACTCTGTGTTCCTGGGGAACCAGGGCGCAGTACCCAGCCTATCTGACTCACAAAAGACCTCCCCCACGCAGCCTCTGCTTGTAAGCCGATCAGAAGAAAGACTTACAAAAAGCAATGAAAAGGTGGTGGAAGACACAACTAAACCCCTCAGGACAAGGGTGAGAGGATTAAGGAAATGCCCCTAGCCTCATTTGCATCCAAGATGGGACAGGCAGGCATCTCCATTAACAGACAGAATGGAGAACAGAGATTCCAAGGCAAGAACCGCACTGAACTATGGGACCAGAAAAGCAGAGAAGCACTGCATGATGGGGGATCTCTGTTCCAGATGTGAATGAACCCACGCCTGAACACACCCAGCTCGGTAGTTATCAGACCAATTCTGGTAATAAATCCTTTATTGGTATCCAAAATACTGAAGCTGCCTAATTGCATTGTGAATTCCCTCGAAGGAACACCGCCTATAGCCAGGAATGAGCAGTTCCTATTGTCTAGCCTGAACAAAACAACTTTGATATACACCCTTGAGCCATCAGTTTACCCATAAGCAAATCTAGTGTTCTCCCTTGAACCACTGTTCTTTCCCTACCAAAACCCCTACCCATGCTCAAGTAATATTCTGATGCCTGGCTCCAAAATCTGCATCAGTTCCATTGGGACTTCATCTTCTCCTGACTGATCGTGCTGGGGGCTCTGCTTGTCTCCAGCACTCCAGACCCTCAGATACCACCACCACCTGGGACCCTCGATCGAGTCAAGCTTCACAGAGTGGTGAGAACCTAACTCTCTCTCTCCAGGTATAGCCTTCTGACCCTGACCTGTGTGATCAGTTATAGTTTTCTAAACCTGACTTTTAGAATCAAATTTAAGTTAGATTTAATATTATAACTGTTTTTTTTGGTTCCCCTATGGTTATTACCTGGCAATAAATAACTTTCATGGTTAAGCTGGTTGCTTCTCTCTCGCTCTCTCCCCCCTTGTGGGTGTTTTTTGGCTTCCTCATTCGCTCTGCAACAACGCTTCTCATACCTAAACTAAAGATCCCTGCAGCACCCAAAAATCCTGTGGGGTTTGCTCATCGAGTTACTACCAGAACAACTGTAACGTGAAAGTGGGGGTAGGGACATACTGAACTTAAGGCATATGAGGGTGACAGCTTGGAGGTGCTGTTCAACCCAACCTGCTGAGTCCAAGGGCATATGAGGGTGACAGCTTGGAAGTGCTGCTCGACCCAGCCTACTGAGTCAAAGGACATATAAGGGGTCAGCTGATTAACCCAGTCCTCTCAGACACGCTCAGGGCCAGTGCATGGAAGTTTCGTGCCCTAGGCGAAACTTCCACCTTGCGCCCCCCCCCCCCCCCCCCGCAGCCCTGCGGCAGCTCCCCGCCCCTCCCCTCCGCTTTGAGGCACCCCCCTGCGGCAGCTCCCCCCCCTGCCGTGAGGCCTCCCCCCCTCCCCGCGGCAGCTCCCACCCCCGGGGAGCCGTGCGGCAGCTCCCCACCCCAGGTCACCTCTGCTCCACCTCCTCCCCGAGCATGCCGCCCCTACTCTAATTCTCCTCCCCTCCCAGGTTTGTGGCGCCAAACAGCTGATTGGCGCTGCAAACCTGGGAGGTGGGAGAAGTGGAGCAGCCACAGCGTGCTCGGGGAAGGGGCGTAGCAGAGATGAGCTGGGGTGGGGAGCCCTGTGGCAGCTTCCCCCCCACCCTGAGGCACCCCCGCGGCAGCTCCCCATCCCCCCCGGCGAGCCGTGCGGCACCTCCCCACCCCAGTTCATCTCTGCTCTGCCTCCTCCCCGAGCACGCCGCCCCCGCTCTAATTCTCCTCCCAGGCTTGTGGCGCCAAACAGCTGATTTGCGCTGCAAGCCTGGGAGGCGGGAGAAGTGGAGCGGCGACCGCGTGCTCAGAGAGGGGGCGTAGGAACGCTGTAAAAAAAAATGGGGGCACCACTTTTTGGCACCCCAGGCAACCACCTAGTTCACCTTAATGGTAGCACCGGCCCTGGACACGGTGTGTGTGTGTGTGTTTGTGTGTGTGTTCATGTTCCTGGGTCTGGAAGAACCCAGCCCTAGGGAACTTAGGTCCTGCAGGATAGCTCCATTGGGAGGGAACTTGCAGAAGGGAGAAGTAGAGCGCTGTATAAGAACACAAGTGACACAAGCAGTACATTGATAGAATTACAGAACCCCGCCCCAGAAGAGTAACCCTAATAAATGAGCATACCAGCTTTACCCGTTACTTTGGGGTAACACAAGGGCCTGCTTAATGCCAGAATGTCAGTGAAAGTTAAAGTTCCTTTCAGAGTCTTTCAAGAGATGTCCAGCCTCATCATATATCTCCTTTTCCCATTTCTTAACAGTTTCCGCTTGAGTTTTCATTAGCAGATGCCTTTCAGCTTTTGGTTTTGACCTTTGAAGCAGAGACAGAATGGGTTACACTTTCCAAGTCTAGCTAAGTACTTTTATACCCCTTTGGGTTTCGCTCAATGGGGCTTGGCTTCCCTATGCATCACTGTCCAACAACCCAACTGTTGAAATGGAACCTGTGCATTTTCAAGCAGCACATGCTAAAACTTGAATTGCAGACACACTTTTCTCTTCTGAAATCTTGACAGTTTCAGTCTTTTTTAAAGCAGCCTACAGTTTGCTGGTTTGTATTTAATAGCTCTTGGCAAAGAGAACTGGAGCAAAAAGTACAGCAAACAAATGTAAGAACAGCGGAAGTACCTTAGTATATGTATTGGTCTGTGTCTTGAAGAGGTTTTGTAACAGATTTATAACAGAGGTCAGAAGAAATGTGTTTATTAATCAAATTGGACAAAAGTAGTTACACAAAGTAAGTCACATTGGATCCATTTTTATTTTGATGCGTAATGATCAATATGGATAGTCTGAAATATACTACACCTGAGACCAATCTACTAAAATATTTGAGCCAATTCTGAAAAAGGGAGTGAAGGACAGAAAGCCAGGAAGACTGTCCCTCAAAGCAAGATAAGAGTCACTTGGACTCCTAGAAGGTCATCAAAAACATCCAATAAAGTTGTTCCCTTTGAGGACAATCACCCATCTGACTTGCCTAGATGGCAAAACCTTAGATCAGAGAGGCTCAATAAGGAGAGCTAAATGGGAACATTTCAGATTCATTCAACAGCAACTGCTTCTCCACCTGCTGACAGGGCTGCAGAAAAGTGGCACCGGATGGCCAAACGTGTCTGCTGATGCTCTTATCTTGTCCATCATTTGAAGAGACACACGTGGAAGACAGAGCCCACAAGCATAAATGAGCAGGGAAGTGTTGCCTGATTTATTAGAAGTCAAGCCTCCCACCTACCACAATGGGAAGCACAGCCTCAGTGTTGCAGTTCTAATACTTAGGCATTGAGATGAAGAGCAGGTTGACCGTTGGCATCTGGCTGCATCGGGTGAGGGGAAAGTGTGTTCCAGTATTGACTCCAGGTGGGAAGCAAGGGAGCTCACACCTGTGGCTTTGGCTGTTATGGGATGGGTCTACATGGAGGCAGAAGGAGAGGCAAGCCAGGGTGATGTAGCATGAATGATAGGGCTGCTTGGTAACCCTCATCCTCCTGCCTCAATTCTCTTTCTTTGCCCTCACTCATTTTTGTTGCTATTAGCCTGAGCAGGAAACAGAAGGAAGGCAAAGGAGAGCTAACTGCTCTGATGCTCCAGGCATCCATAGGACTGCTGCTACTGCCAACAAACAAATAGGAAGAAAAATGGTATTAGGTAATTTTATTAGCATTTTGCTTACACAGGAAATGTAATCAACGAAGACACAGTGTACTTTGGGACTTCCTATATAGCAGCATTATCTATAAAAGGAATGAATGCTATTAATTTTCTGTCTGAAGGCAAAGTACATTCCACCACCTTTGCCCCCTCAGGAATTCCTGTTAATGCTGCAGAGATTTATGGACAGTAAACCTCAGGGCTACTGGACAGCCAACATTTTATTTGGGTAGCTGTTAACCTCTGAAGCCTTCTGAATACAATATATTCAAAGACCCAGGACCTTAGTTTTAAATACTGCTCAACAGGTGTAGGTCCTTGTAACAGTGGCTGTCATGGTAATGCAGCTGCTGCCTCAGTTTCCTTCTTTTGGTAAGGTGGTTCAGCCCTCTGCATATACTAACATCCCACCTCTGGTAGGGTGACCAAAGGTCAATGTAACTAAATCAAGTTTCCCCTCAGTCTGTTGGGGGGGGGCGGGCGCACAGATTTCTCATTTGGGTCTGTGTCCCACTTTGGCATGGTGGGGTGGTGCGGGGGATGCTCTGGCTCTTGGGCCCCTGGCAGGAGCAGGCACCCAGTCTGGGCCTCAAGCCCATGCTGCTTTTTTGCACAAGGTCTCTTCCTCCACCTTGTTCTCAATCTTCACCCCATATCCTAACAAACTACGGGACAAAGAAATCAACAAAGTCCAAAGAGAAACCAACTAGTCCCTCTCCTGGGTTTCCTCTTCTTGATCACCCTGCTCTGCCTAAGGCTTCTTCCATAGCGCCTTTGCTGGAGACACCTCCAAGCAGCTCCAGTTCTTTGATCTGAGGGAAGGAGGCCATTTGTATAGTTTGACTTCTTTCCTAGCATGCCTTGTGGCAGACCACAAGTCTCAGATGGCTTTACTGCCAAAACAAGAGTAGTATGGGACAGTCAGCCTGTGTTAAAGGGCCAGCATGCCTCCATTGATTTAAACAGAGCTAAGCTACTGAAGATCTGGGCCAGAATCTAACCGAAAGCATCTACACAATTCCACAGCTTTACTTTGCTCTACTTTCCCCAGACCTCCTTTTAGACTGGCCTAAGCCTGGCCTTCCTTTCTTCACCTGAAACTTTGTGGGTACAGAAAAGTGCGGGTGAGGTTTAAAAGCCACCTGCTACATGTGCCCAGCAAATATCCTCTTAGCTTTCAGTCCCTAGTGACAGTCTCATTTGCTGTAGCTTTTGCACCTGAACCTCCACTGCATCATATCAGTTTTATGCAAGTGAAAAGGAGTAACAGCAGTATAAAATGGTCAGAAGGCAGTGGGAAATCAGGTCTCTTCATCACACCCACTAAGGATCACCTTTATGTTTTAGAGCCCTGCTGTCCTCTGGAGGAACACATCACAGGACATTCTTTTTAGAACAAATTCTGCTTATCTGTCATACATTGCCTGCATTTCTCTTTCCCCCTTGACTTTATCATGAAGGATATTTGTGTGAAGACAAGACACTTCATTGGCCCCGCTGCTCATTAACCCCTTGACATTACAATTAGTGATGTGATGTCAGCCAAGTTGGCTGACACCAGAGACCTCCAGAGTTAAACACTTGTCGTACACTAACACATGATGTTTCTAAAACTATATATACTCCCCCAGACAGCAACTGCTGAGTGAAATTGACATGCTTCTTGTCAGTTTCATAGCTGCCCACCACTGAATAGCAGTTGTAATTAGGAGTTCAATTAGAGGCTAAGCAGAGAAGCAGATGAACTCAGTAGCCAAAACCATCTGTCTCCATGCAAATATCCCATATAATTAAAAACTTGGGAAGAACAGAGAAATCTATGACAGACAGTTTGAATTGACTCATTAAACAGAATTGTTTTCAAAGGTGTCAGCTTAAATAACTTTTCAAAGATGTCTCTTAAATAACACAGGCATTCTTCAGACTGCCAGCCAAATGAATGGCAAAGTTCATATACTGCCTAATACTTATGTCCCCAGTTTGAAAAGGATCAACAGTTAGCTACTGTGACAAAGTTCCTCCTCTATCTTGGTGGGTCCTGCGCTTATTGGCAGATTTTCTTGCCTCAGAGATTCACCATGTGGGTTGGGGAACAGCCCAGAGACCTTCCCCTCTGGAAGAACCCACAGTCCAGGTCAATTGGGAGGTTTGGGGGGAACCCGGGCCCGCCCTCTACTCCGGGTTCCAGCCGAGGGCCCTGTGGACTGCAGCTGTCTATAGTGCCTCCTGTAACAGCTGCATGACAGCTACAACTCCCTGGGCTACTTCCCCATGGCCTCCTCCAAACACCTTCCTCATTCTCACCACGGGACCTTCCTCCTAGTGTCTGATAACGCTTGTGCTCCTCAGTCCTCCAAGCAGCATACCCTCTCAGCTCCTTGCACCTCTTGCTCCCAGCTCCTCACACTCACACCACAAACTGAAGTGAGCTCCTTTTAAAACCCAGGTGCCCTGATTACCCTGCCTTAATTGATTCTAGCAGCTTCTTCTTAATTGGCTCAGGGTATCCTAATTAGCCTGCCTGCCTTAACTGGTTCTAGCAGGTTCCTGATTACTCTAGTGCAGCCCCTTCTCTGGTCACTCAGGGAACAGAAAACTACTCATCCAGTGACCAGTATATTTGCCCTCTACCAGACTCCTGTACCCCACTGGTCTGGGTCTGTCACACTACTTAAAAGGTGGATGTTATTGTTGGTCAGTAATTTACATGCAGAACTATCAACTATTCTATTCTTTATAGGTCCTTATACCACATTTATCATCACAGTATCTGAGCACCTTTCAGTAGCGCCTTAAGCAATGTGGTTAACATTTGTCATGGGTTTGTTCTCTCCTCCTCTCCCCAGCAGTAGAATTGTGTGAGTGGAATGTTTTGAAATTTGAGGTTAGTGATGGTCCTTAGTTCCAGTGGGAGTTCATTTCACAATCTCACTAGCCCACAAGGAAGTTCTGTCTCACAGACAGATGGCTTTACCCATACTGTAAAGAGTTCCATTGTGCCAGAGAAGCCACGTTGTTGACCACAGTCTTCATCCTGGAGTTTTAGGGGATCTTTTATACATCTGGCTCCCAGGACATTGAGTTCCTTGAAGATAATGGCTGAGACCTTGAACTTGATTCAAAATTCTCTGTGAAGTGGGTGTAGAGAATGGAGAACAGGTCTGATGTGTCTTTGCTGAGGAGACATGCTGCAGTGTTCTGTACTAGTTGAAGTTTCCTAAGCACTGACATCTTCATGCCCAGGTATATCATATTGGTTTAATCCAGATGAGAGGTGATAAAAAGTGTGAATAACTGAGGTCAGGTCATCATCCACCAATATGGCATGGGTGTCTCCTAACCAACTGGAGACAGAGAAAAGCATTACTTGCAAATGCTGCTATGTGATCAAGAAGCACTCCTATGCTACAGACTGAACTGACCAATTGTGGGTGTGTGCCTTTCAGCCAAAGGAGACTGATGCTTTCCTCTGCCCACCCGCATAAGCTCTGTCTTGTTCGGGTTCAGCTTCAGCCAGCTGTTCTTCATCCATGAGCTGATCTCATCCAGGCTGTGGGCCATCTTCGTAGTAATGGTGTGGGTGTACGTGGTGAAGGTTAGGTAGAGCTGTGTTGCCCATTTGAGAGCCACATCTTTCTCCTCTCATGACATTCCTTTGGTCACCTGAGCAGGAAAAGCGAACAGGTAGAAGGAGATGCCAGGACTCGCCATGCCATCAGCTGTAATGAGTCCCACTTTCCTTGAATGTCAGGTGTCACTCTGGAGTCTAAAGGGGAGGAGAATGTGCTGCAGAGAAGCCAGATGCAATGTAGCCTTCACCCCTGCATGGACTAATGTGAGCAAGTGAAAATGGGGAGCTGCTCTCCTCTATCAGTTGCCTCCCTTCTCCTCCCACAAGCCACCAGGAGCAAGAAAGCAAAGAGTAGCTAGAGCGACCACATACATACAACTGTCTGAAAGTTACAGGACTAAGCATATTTTTAAAGGGAAACAACCTTAGTATAGGTAGCTGGAGGGGCTGGGCTGTTGCCAGGGCATTCTTACATTTGGGTGACCCCCAGCTGTCAGAGCAGTCTCTGAGGGGTCCGTGGGTAGCCAAGTGTAAGACACAGCAACCTCGAGGCTACTCTAATTTACACCAGGGGTTAGACTGGCCTCTGGATAGCCTCAGGATTGGAGGAACATAAAGGTTGGGGTCAGGGTTGCATAAAAGATGTCTCTGTCCTCCATCAGCTCCCTCCCACTCCCTTGCAAAGCCCAGCCCAGACAGACCAGAGACCGGTTTCAGAGTAGCAGCCGTGTTAGTCTGTATCCGCAAAAAGAACAGGAGTACTTGTGGCACCTTAGGGTACGTCTATACTTACCTCCGGGTTCAGCGGTAAGCAATCGATCTTCTGGGATCGATTTATCACGTCTTGTCTAGACGCGATAAATCGATCCTGGAAGTGCTCGCCGTCGACACCGGTACTCCTGCTCCGCGAGAGGAGTACGTGGAGTCGACGGGGGAGCCTGCCTGCCGCGTGTGGACCCGCGGTAAGTACCTTGTAGTTCGAACTAAGATACTTCGACTTCAGCTACATTATTCACGTAGCTGAAGTTGCGTATCTTAGTTCGAACTGGGGGGTTAGTGTGGACCAGCCCTTAGAGACTAACAAATTTATTTGAGCATAAGCTTTCGTGGGCTACAGCCTACTTCATCGGATGCATAGACTGGAACACACAGAGACCGTTGGCCATAACATTTTAGATTCAACTGGATGATATTTTTCTTTTCTTTGTTTTCTTTTTTAAAGAACAAAGTGTGGTGCTGCAGATAAAGAAGATGTCACAAAACATATGAAACCAGCAGACTTTCTAACTGTCATTTCCCAAGGCATCTCACAGAATTCTAGAAACTGAACATACTTATCACTTTTTTCTCTTGCTAGGATAATCACCGTGACAAAGATTTACAGAAACAAACTGTGCTTCTCTAGAAGAAAATTTAAATGTGATGGGCAATTTGCTGGACAAAACAAAACCACACAGCTGTGTCAAGGATTCTTAAGGAAAACAAGTGCTGTTTGTTAGAGACTGTATTAGAAGAATTAGAATCAGTCAAATGTGTTTGAAGGCATAACCCCGTGAACTCCATAGGAGCAGGGCCGGCTCCAGGTGCTTGGGGCAGCCAATGGAAAGGGGCAGCACGTCTGGCTCTTCGGCGGCAAGTCCCTCAGTCCCTCTCGGAGGGAAGGACCTGCCGCTGAATTGCTGATGAGGAATGAAGCGGCGGCGGTAGAGCCGCCGCCGAAGTGCCGCCGATCACAGCTTTTTAAAATTTTTTAAATTTTTTTCGCCGTTTGGGGCGGCAAAAACGCTGGAGCCGGCCCTGCATAGGAACAGGCTAAATTGAATCTGATTTGACTTGTTTCTGTACCATGAAAAATATGCACTACCATGTACCCTATCATCAAGTGAAGAGAGCCAACAAATGAAAGCAATAGCATACCAGGAGCATGATAGATGAAATGGAGTGTATGTAGTGCAGGGGGGACAAACTACGGCCCTCAGGATTGCCACTCCCATGGCACCACAGGCCCCGCACCGCTCCCAGAAGCAGCCAGCACCACGTCCCTGCAGCCCATGGGGGCAGGGGGGCAGAGGGCTCCGTGCGCTGCCCTCGCCTGCAGGTACCACCCCCCGCAGCTCCCATTGGCTGGAAACAGGGAACTGCGGCCAAAGGGAGCTTTGGAGGAGGTACCCACAGGCAAGGGCAGCGCACGGAGACCTCTGTCCCCCGCCCCTCAGGGGTCACAGGGACGTGGTGCCGGCCACTTCCCAGAGCGGTGCGGGGCTGGGGCCAGGGCAGGCAGGCAGGGAGCCTGCCCTGGCCCCAGTGTGCACCGCTGCCACCCCGGAACCACTCCAGTTAAGTGGCGTCAGGCCGAAGCCCGAACCCCTCCTGCACCCCGCATCCCAACTCCCTGCCCTGAGCCCCCTGCCTGCACTACGCACCCCTCCTGCACCCCAACCCCCTGCCCTGAGCCCCCTCGTACACTCCGTGCCCCTCCTCTGCCCCAGTCCCTGCCCTGAGCTCCCTGCCGCACCCCAACCCCCTGCCTTGAGCCCCCCGCTGCACTCAGCACCCTTCCCTGCACCACTGCCCTGAGCCCCCTCCTGCACTGTGCACCCCCTCCTGCACCCCAACCCCCTTCCCTGAGCCCCCTCGTACACCCCACACCCCTCCTCTGCCCCAACCCCTTGCCCTGAGCCCCTTCCTGCACACCACACCCCCTCCTACAGCCTACACTCCCTCCCGCACCCCAACCCCCTGCCCCAGCCCTGCATTCATGGCCCTGCATGCAATTTCCCCACCCAGATGTGGCCCTAGGGCCAAAAAGTTTGCACACCCCTGATGTAGTGTATTTAACTGATCATAAATCTAAAGAGGGGTAGCCATATCCACCATTCATCTCCTTCAACACACACCACCTTTCAAAATGAGCTTTAAAAATAAACACTTTCATAAGGCTGATGTCACTGGAAAAGAAAGCATTGTGTATTTAACAGAGAAATCCCACCGATTCCAGGCCCACATATGCTAATGAGCTACAGAGAACAAACACAAGCCTTCTGAGTCCCTAAAAATTAGAACAAGTAAAAATTACAAGTGAAGACCACTAGGAATAACAGAGCGGACTTTAGCATACCTAATTGCTTTTAGGTTACTCTTAGGAAAAGAGACCATTTCAAATTTTGATTTCAATCAAAAAAGTAGCAACTTGTCCCAAATTTTTTACCTTTTTTATTATGCGTTTTTTTAAATTCATGTTGGTGGGTGTTGAAATAAAATTGAAAGAGGAAAAGGGAAATAAAGGTAACCACTCTGGAACAAAGAAAGAATTTTAATTGCAATATTCAATACACACACATTTCTATGGATACGGGGGTGGCGCACAGTAAAATCACATCATTCATGACACAATACCACATTGTAAAATGGAGTGACCACAAAGTCCCATGATAATTCCTCTGATAATTCTGCAGTCATTGTGGGCCACTGGCATATGACACACTGACTGGAGGTCTAACTTCTGTTGTTGCATTGCTATGTGCCAACATCGTAGCTCCATCAATAAATAAGTCATGAGTCTGGAAGTCATGAGACCTAGGGTTTCTTCCTGGCTCCATTATGATTTGCTGTGTGATGCTCAGCAAGGCTTGGTCTACGCTACAGACTTATGTCGGTATAACTATGTCACTCAGGGGTGTGGAAAATCTAATGTGGATAACTAATGGACTGGAGAAAAGAAACCCAGATGTGAGATAATATATTTATTCTCCAACCACTCATGATGCAAGTTGTTCTCTGTATCTTTTCCAATTCAAAAGGCAAAATTGGCCAAATTCATCCCTGGTGTAACTCCACTAAAGTCAATGGAGTTGTGCCAAGGTTGAACATGGCTAATTCTCTAAGCGTTTCCTCTTCACCCTGAGGCAAATACCTTTATCTGCAAGTTGCAACTGAGCCTGGAAATCCCACCATTATTTCCTTTCCTTTTCCCCTCTTTGATATTGCACACTCTTCTCTTGTTTTCTCTTGCATTTATATTGCCAGTGGCCAACAGTTAGCAGTACAAGGAAGTCTGAAATAATGTAAAACCAGCTCATATGCTGCCTTTAAACCCAGAGAAGGAGAAAAGAAAGGAAGAAGGTTGACAGGTAGAAAGGTGAGATCTCTAAATGCTCCAGATATAATTCTTATTTGTCTGACAGTTGTACCTGGAGGCCCCAATGTGCTCGGTGCTGTACAAACACATAGTGAGAGACAGTCCCTGCCCTAAAGAGCTAACAGCCTAAAGAGCCAAGACAGACAGCAGGTGGGAGGGAAAACAGAGGCCCAGAGTATGAAGTGACTTGCTTAACATCACACAGCAGGACAGGAGCAGTCTGGACAACAGATCTCACGTCTCCTGGCTCCCCATTTGGTGCCCTCTCCACTACCCCATGCTGCCACAGAATATTGATCTGACCTCTTGCATGAGTCTCTGAGCTAACCCTCCAAGCCTGTTAACATTCACTTATCCCCAGGGTACTGTAGGCTATGACCTGCTTTCCTTTCATAGCACTCCCTAACTATAATCACTAATACGTGTTCCAAATTCAGACAAGTCCTTATTATGAGAGCTCTCTATGAACATGCACTTGATGTATCTTGTAGAAATGCTATGATTTGCAGGATCTCAGCATTCCCCAGTTAGCTGGCCATGCATCAGTAGGGCACGCCTGTGCCTTTCCAGTCAATCTCATGCTCTAGCCCATGGGATTAGTTGGAAATGATTAGGTGAAATGAAATTAGATGGAAATGATCAGCAGCTGCATTTCCCCTGTACTGATTTATTGTATGGCAAGTAGAGGGCTCCAGTAGGTGTCTAAAACAGTTGGCTTGAATAACAAGTTTAACTAATGTAATGACCACAGACTCCTAGAATGGTCCATATGTGCATGCCAGGATTAGGGCAGTTCAGATGATCTGATGTTAATAGAGAGGGAGGAGAACACAAAGGGATGGAAGCTCAGTGGGCAAGTTAGAGTTGCTAAAATATTTACAGGCTGCCTATTTTAATAGCAGCCGAGGATAGATGACAGGAAGGCTGCAGCACAGAGAAAAAGTTCAATCTGTGTATATTTCAGCTACAAGGATCAGCATTAGTGTTGTTCTTCCAGCCATAGAATTTCACCTCCCCCCTTCTCAATGCTTCCTCCTAATGTTCAGCTGCTAACCAGTTAGCCTCCTGCTCAGCGGCACACCTGCAGTGGCTTTCTCCTCAAACCGCTGCTCTGGAGTTTTAACCCTTTACTACAACTTATAATGCATCTACATTGCTCATTTGGGACCAGACTTTCCCCTCCACTTCAATGAAAAGAAGGGAAACAAAACTGTCAAATAGTAGCTGTGGGAGTGGGATCGTACAAGAAACCTGTGGTTTCCCTTTTCCACTGATTGCAAGGCAACCTTTGCATGGGTGCACCACTGTGGGTGGGTAGGGGGAAGGCTGATGACAGCAGGCGCTCAGAGGTCTCTGGTGGTTAAACCAGGAAACTGAGAATCAGGGATAGATTTCCTGTGTGATCTTAAATAATTTAATCTGTAGATAGTGAGGGCCTGGAAGACATCCACTTTCTGCTGCATTGTTACCCCTTCCAGCTTGTACAGATTCCTGGCATAACTTAAATGCCGATGCCATCAATAATTAACTTATGCTGATTTCCTGGTTCCCTCACTGCCCAGCACCCATCGCCCTCCTCTCACTCCCTGCTTGCCCTTACCAGGGCGGGATTGACAGCAGGGACACTCAGGGACATCTTGGTAGCAGTGCAGGGGCGCATAGCCTACATGGAACTTCGGAGATCCATGTGTTCCCCTCTTGGTTCAGTTCCACTAAGGGTGGAGGAGACAATGTCTGAAGAAACTATCAAACAAGGAGTGCCTACAACACACAATAAAGCAGGGTCATTGGTTGGGCCTCTCCATAGTCAGGGGACCTATTCTGTAACATTACTGTTATAATCTACCTTTCTTCCCACATTTTGCCTCTTTGGCTCAATCAGTCTGAGTCATGTTAGAAAGTCACCAGTTTGGAACTGTCAGGGCAACACATCAGCTGGCCATTAGAGTTCAAAACTATCTGTGCAGTTGCAATGTCTGAACTGGTTTAACCCAGCTTTAGGTCACATTTGACATGAGGGGTACATTTCTAAATAGTTCATAAAGGGTCAATAAATGATTAATAGATTTTATAAGCATGTTCCTGATGGTTGTATGTTCCAAGCACAGCAGCAGACTGTATTACAGGCAGGATTAAGCCATGGTTATAAGGAATTTATTGACCTATTGGAATCTATAACAATTCATTAGCCATTAATTTATGATTTGTAGAATCATAGAAATGTAAGGCTGGAAGGGACCTTGATAGATCAGCGAGTCCAGCCCCCTGCACTGGGGCAGGATTAAGTAAACCTAGACCATCCCTGACAGGTGTTTGTCTAACTTGTCTCCAATGGGGGAGATTCCACAACCTCCCTTGGAAGCCTGTTTCAGAGCTTAATTACCCTTATAGTTAGAAAGTGTTACCTAGTATCTGACCTAAATCTCCTTTGCTGCAGATTTGCTGATTACTTCTTGTCCTACCTTCATTGATGAATCTTTGCTAAATGTACCCTGAATCTAAAGTGTAACCCAGGTTTTCAAACACGGATTGGTCTGTAGTCAGAACAGGGCCTTGTTATTCAGCTCTTTTTATACATCAATGCTGAGATTTTCAAAGGAACCTACGAAAGTTAGGTGCTCATCTCCTATTGAATTTCAAGGGAAATTGGGAATCTAATTTCCTTAGGGCCTTTTGAAAATACACCCATCCCCCTCAAAAATATCAAAAAGGAAGAGGAAGTGATTCTATCAGAACAAGTAGGAATGAAACAATTGTAAAGGCTGACGCTGGGCAGAAATTGATCGCTTGACTTCTGAGCTCATGTATCTGTGAATTACAAGGCTTTAGCAATAAATCACCCTTGGATGACAGTTTATTTTGTGCTTCTGCTTAGTTAATTATAAGTGAAAGTCCATGGTTCATTTATAAAATTCATGGAACTCTTTTATAACATTAAAAGCTATAGGCTTTCAGAGCCACCTACGTGATCTGGATGCCCTATACACAGTCATTTTAACGCAAATTGTACATCCAAATCCTCTAGTCAGCATTGAAAATCTCACCCAGAGAAACTGGTGGGCAATAGTTTATTTTTAACACAAGGAATTTAGGCCCTGGGCCTTGGAATGTCATGCTTGCTGGCATTGTGTTGGTTTGCACCCCTTGGTATGGTTTCCAAGTGGCTGTAATATGCAGATATTGAAAGCTAGGATACAATTGTCTTGTAACTCTCTTTTATTCTGGGTTATAGTTTTCCATATTCCTTGTTTTTTTGGGGGGGTGGGGTTGTTTGTTTTTTGTTTTTGCTTGCTTGGGGGTGAAAAGGTTGAAGGGTGAAAATGACATTTTTTTCCTGGGATTCTCAGCCCAAAATAATGGAAACTTTTCTATGTAATATCTAAAGAGTGGTTGTTCTATGCAATAAGGAAACTGAAAAAAACTGGACATAATCACATGAAATGGATATAGAAAGCAGAAAGGAGAAGTCAAGAGGTCCCTATAAACACACACACACACACATATATATATATATATAGAAGACTGACAATGTGCTGGTGATTTGCAAACATCAAAGGAGATTTGGGCCAGGATCCTGCAAAAACTTATACACATGCTTAACATTAAGTATGCAAGTAGTCTCCTTGACCTCAATGGAAGTACGCACATGCCTAAAGTTAAGCATTTCTGCGAGTGTTTGCCGGATCAGGCCCTTGGCCTCTGCTATAACTCCATGTGTCCTCCTTCTCAACGCTTTTACGTTAACGATGTTGCAAGCAGTCCAGAGGACATTATGCTTATTTGATTTCCTTGCAAAAGTTAGTGGCCTTGGATGGAAATAACTGTAAGATGAGCTAGATGAGGGTATAGAACCCCCTCCTCCCCCAAATTATAAATATTCAACATGGCAGATTCCTTCTAAATGAAAAGCTACATTCCTTCCCCTTGGAAACAATCTTTATTCCAAAGGTAAGGATTAGCAGACTGAATTACAGGCTCAGAAAAACATTGTATCTCAGGTTGTTCTATTATTATTAATAATAATGGCAAAACTTTCCAGAGGAGCTCTCAAGATTTTTATCCGTGTGGACTGTTCTCAGTGGATTTCATGTCAGGACCATTACAAAACTCTTTGAGACTTCTTGTCCTCCTCCAAAAGAAAAGAAAATGGTTATAAAGGTTTGGAGGCCTCACAGAGCTCTGTCTATGCACAAGAAAAGAGCCCCAATTCTTACACCTACAAATCGCAGCTGTGTTTTGTCTGGTCAAAATAGAGTCATTGGATACTAAACTCATAGGCGCCAACTCCGTGGGTGCTCTGTGGCTGGAGTACCCACAGAAAAAAATTGTGGGTGCTCAGCACCCACTGGCAGCCCTGCAGGTCAGTGCCTCCCCCTCCCTCCTCCAGTGCTTCCTGTCCATTGATCAGCTCCTCCCCCTCCCTCCCAGCGCCTCCTGCCTGCCGCAATCAGCTGTTCCGTGGCATGCAGGAGGCACTGAGGGGGGGGGGAGGAGTGGAGACAGGAAGAGGTGGGGGGAAGGGCTGAAAGAGCGGGGTGGGGGCAGGGACAGGAAAAGGCAGGGCAGGGGTGGGGGCTTGGAGGAAGGGGTGGAATGGGGCGGGGCCTGGGTCAGGGGAAGGAAGAGGTGGGGTGGGGGCTTGGAGGAAGGGGTGGAGTGGGGGTGGAGCAGGGGGTCAAGCATCCCCCGGAATCTGAGTAAGTCGGAGCCTATGACTAAACTCCACTGTAGGAATTCTACACCACATCTTCTCCTGGTCCTCAGCATAGAGGGCATTTCCAGGAGAAATGGGGGGGTGACTCTCTGGAAATCCCAAACTGCCAAAATAGCCCCTTGGAAGCCTGTTTCTGAGGATCATCACTCACTGCATTCACCTGAAATGACACCAAAATGTGGAATCCAAAACCCTTTAGTTCTCAGGGTGAGGCTTGTGTGTCATCACTTCTACCTGTTCAAGGATTGTCATTAAACATACGTTCTGAAGCATGATCACTGGAAACTGTCTTGTACCAAAATTAATTAGTGTCCCCTGTCCCAGCTTCTGAAAAACATTCCAAGTTCAGCAAAGTGTCTTTGCATTTTATGGTCCTATTGCTCAGGGGATTCTTTTCAGGACATGTAAAACATATTTGTTAGTTTTGCCATACTGTCACTAAGCACCTGAAAAGAAAAATTACTCCAACCCTACCCCAAAAAGAAAGAGGCACTTGTACACATGGAAAGACGCTGAAATAAGGCTGTGACAGAGGTTCATAGACACCATGGATCCTGTTTAGAATTTCCAGTCTCACATTCCATAGTGCATTTGCGCAACAAGGGAGATTTTCAAAGGCGCAAATGGCAGTTAGGCTTTGAAAATCTCCCCCAATTGCCTTAGCATAAAACCCTATTACATGCAGCCATTTCATCTCTACAACAGAGCATGTCCCAGCACCCCTCTGCCTTCATAGACTTCTTACCCCTTCTGGGCCTCTGAACAGTGGTTAAAGAGGTGCTTTGCTACCCGCCCTTCCCTAGCTCCCGAACACAGGCTATAGTTATTCTACCTGCCTATCGGTTGAGGGCCTCTCCCCGTCATCTACAGAATATGATGGTCGATTTTTCAGTGGCTTCCTCTTCTGTTTCTTCAAAGCTCCTCTCTTAATCTGCCTCTGTCCAATGCAGTCGTGGTTATAACAGGTTTATATTCCTATGCACACTGATGAGGTAAGCCATGCTAAAACTCTGCAGCAACTCTGCGTGCCTAAAACATAGCACTCGAGTCACCTTTATACCACCTGGATTCAGCCTGCCCCTGCGACTGCTGTGGCCCTTAGCATCATCTGCAGCAGCCCCAGGAGTGGCTCAGGATTACAGCAGCCTCCATATAGCTGTCAGTGGTCTGCTCAGCAACCCAGAAAGGCTATAGCACTCATCACCAGGGCATGTCCTTCCTGTCCTGGCATGCCTCCTACATGAGGGGGCGGGGAGGGGAGAAGCATAGGGCTGCATAAACCAATTCTATGCAGCTCCTGTACTAGAGGTATTCTATCCTTGGCTGCCGTCAGCCCCTGGCCCATTTATACCCTCAGTACAGAGCATCAGGCATAGTCTGTGTTACTGAAGTATTGTTTGCTTCACTTGAAATGAGCCAGATGCAGAATGGAATATTCACTTACATCTTCTCCAAAGGGGGAAATACAATAAAATCATTATGAAAATATACGTATTGCAAGTACCTGTGGATATAAATGCCCAACAAAGCACGACTACAATCCTGCAGACACTAAGCCACTAGATTGAATTCACTGGCACCCCCAATTAGAAGAGAGAGAAGAAATTGTGCACCAGTGTGGTCATTCTACTTTTACACAGTGCAATGCCATGAGTTTTAATGGTGTCACACCAACATACAACTGGAGTAAGGCAGTGGTGGATATTTTTTATGTGCATTACATTTCATAGTAGGAACTTTCTTTCTCCCCCTCCCCACAGTGTCATTTTGGCCAGCTATAGTGTGGGATGTTTTCTTGCACCAGCTTCACACACTCATCCAAACTGTACAATGGGGGAGTTATTTGTATATATGATTTATTTATATACGGTATGATATATATAGATATATATATATATATATAGATAGATATATATATATATATATATATATATATATATATGATACTGCAAACAAAGTCTCATAAATACCCACTCTTTCCAAGCACCACTAGTGGGGAAACATTCTAGAGAAGAAGGAAACTGTATTAAGGTTGGTTGAACCAGTCTGGAAAAGATAGGAACTGGCTAAAATCTTTCACTCAAAATTAAAACTAAACCAGAAATAAGCTTTCAAACCAGCACAAAAGGTTATGGACATTTAGTCTCCCTCTTTGCAAACCTTTATACTTCTGGATGCTGAGCAGATAGGGAAAAGCCAAATCACCATGAGAACGTCTGTTTTCATGAGTTTCCCAGTCCAATTGTATAGGCTCAAAGGTTCAAATAAACTTGGCTAAACATCTGATGATAGCCGCTAAAACACAAGCAATTTTCAATGCATAACAACAATTTTATGGAACCTAAAACGCTTATGAAGAATGCTATTTTTCTGTGTCCATAGATGATGATTTATTAATATGTACACATACACAGAGTCATCATTATTAATTATTTGTATTGAAGTAGGACCTAGCAGCTCCTGTCATAAGCCAGGACACTCTTTTATATAGCACTCCCCAAACAACATCCCTATTTTGGGGCATTTATCCCCAGACTAAGATTCAAATCTCTGAGGCTCTCCAATTATGGTTGGGTTCTTTCCAGCCATGGTAGCGAAGTGGAGAAACTAGCTCTAAGAAAGAACTAACTACAGGATCGAGCCATATTCTACCCAAAGAATCTCCCTGATAAATCAGTAAGGATTAGCAGCCAAAGACTAGAGAGGGAATCTTAAATACACACTCTTTATTAGCCCAGCCACAGCTCTCTTTCGGTGCAGATTGAAAGCGGACACTTGAAGAATTGGGTTCTCTCATCCATTCTATTGACAAAGAGGTTGTATGAATAATATATATACTGTCAGGGCCGGCTCCAGGCACCAGCGAAGGAAGCAGGTGCCTGGGGCGGCCAATGGAAAGGGGCGGCACTCCGACCGTTGTTGGGGAGGCACGTCCAGGTCTGCGGCAGCAATTCGGCAGCGGGTCCTTCACTCCTTCCCTCCTCTTTGGCGGCGATTCGGTGGCAGCTCAATCCAGTTTCTCTCTTTTTTTTTTTTTTTTCCCTTCGCCGCTTGGAGCGGCAAAAAAGCTGGAGCCGTCCCTGTATACTGTAGAGATATAGTACCATCTAGTGGTTCTTTTCTCCACTGAGCTCATAAATTCTTTCAAGGAAAAACCTCCCAAAGAGTGTTTGCAGATCATACTGCTGAAAGATTTGGCAGGTGGAAGGGACTAGAGGCAGGCAGGCAGGCAACCTGCCTTCATAACAGAGTGTAGGTGTTAACAGGCCTCCTTGCTCCAGGAAATATCTTCTTGGGAAGTTCTGTGGGTGGAAGTAATGGACTGCTTCACTATGTTCTGCAGAAACAGGAACCTAGTTTGCAACCTGCCTCTTGGTTCTGGCCGTGAGCAGGTCAGCAGGCAGTATGTCCTGCTCCACGTGGATCCCAGGAAGCAGCCAGCATGACCCCCCCTCCAGCTCCTACGTAGTACGTGGAGGCGTGGCCAGGCAGCTCTGCGCACTGCCCCGTCCGCAGGTGCCGCCCCCGCAGCTCCCATTGGCTGCAGTTCCTGGCCAATGGGAGCTGCAGAGGTGGCACCTGCGGACGTGGCAGCATGCAGAGCCACCTGGCCGCACCTCGGAGCCAGAGTGGGGACATGCCTCTGGGAACTGCTTACGGTAAGCGCTGCCTGGAGTCTGAGCCCCTTCCCGCCCCCCATGACCCAATCCCCTGCCACAGCCCTGATCTCCCTCCCACCCTCCGAACCCCTAAATCCCAGCCCAGAGCCCCCTCTTGTACCCCAAGCCCCTCACCCCCCCCCATGCCCCAACAGCATGACCCATCCCTGATCCCCCTCCTGTCCTCCAAACCCATTGGTCCCAGCCTGGAGCACCCTCTTGCACCCCAAACCCCTCAGCCCCAGCCCCACTCCAGAGCCTGCACCCCCATCCGGAACCTTCACACCCCTACCCCGTACCCCCCAACCCCCTGCCCCAGCCCTGATCCCCATCCTGCCCTCCAAACCTCTTGGTCCAAGCCTGGAGCCCCCTCTTATAACCCAAACCCCTCATCCTCAGCCCCCCTGTACCCCAAGCCAGAGTCCCCTCCCATACCCTGAACTCCTCATTTCTGGCCCCACCCCAGAGCTCGCACCCGCAGCCCACACTACCTCCCGCACCCTTACCCCCAGTTTTGTGAGCATTCATGGCCCACCATACAATTTCCATACCCCAATGTGACCCTCAGGCCAAAAAGTTTGCCCACCCCTGTTCTATCACTATAAGGCATGTTTTTTAATCCTTTCATCATTCTCATGGTTCTTCTCTGAACCCTCTCCAATTTAGCTACACCCTGAATGAATTGTGGGCACCAGAACTGGACACAGTAATCCAGCAGTGGTCAGTACCAAATTCAGAGAAAAAAATAATCTCTCTCCTCCTATTCAAGATTCCCTGTTTATGCATCCTAAGATGGCATTAGCCCTTTCAGCCACAGTGTCACATTACAAGCTCACATTCAGCTCATTAGCCACCAAAACCCCCAAATCTTTTTCTGTCCCTGCTTTCCAGGCAAGAACCCCGCATTCTGCAAATACAGTCTACATTCTTTGTTCCTAGATGCGTACATTTACATTTAGCAATGTTAAAACATATATTCTTTGCTTGGGCCCAGTTTACCAAGCAATCCAAATTGCTCTGAATCAGTGATCTGCGCTCTTCATTTTTACCATTCCCCCAATCTTTATGTCCTCTGCAGACTTTATCAGTAATGATGTTATGTTCTGTATGGTATGACTTCAGTGAGACTACTCACTTCCTGAAAGTTAAGCATGTGCTTAAAGTGCTTTGCTGGGTTGGGGCCTCATTTAACAACTGATGATTGTTCCAGTAAGTGTTTGTGACTGAAACTTACATCACAAAGGAGTTCCAAGGGCAGTGTGTAAGTTTGTTGGCAAACAGTGATATTCACTTTGGGATCCTTATCCTACACACTGTAAATAAAGACTGATGTCTAGGAGAACTGGGTCTAACAGGCTATCAAAGTGAAGGTGTGCTAAGCATGAGAATGGCACATCAAGGGAAGCATTGCCACCCCTCCAAGAACAGCAGCTGCATCTTGCAAGGAGTCTGTGCAGATATGGCTAAGAGCAGTGCAGGCGTGTTTGTTTCTTTACTAGTCAGCCATGCTGTGTGTATTGTTCCAAATGGTGCTATATCCATCACAGCTTGTCTAATGGCACTATAAAACTAAAAACTGGTATTAGAGATTTCTAAACAACTCCATGAGCTGAAAATTACTGTTCAGAGAAGCAAATCTCCATGTTGACAATTTCACGATTCGCAGTGCACAGATTGTGTGCATTGGGATAAAATATTTATGGGAGAGCATAAAAACGTTGAGGAGTCCTTGTGGCACCTTAGAGACTAACAAATTTATTTGGGCATAAAAACGTTGTATGTTAGACAACGTATCACCCTTCAAACGCATTAGGAATATTCAAGAAAGCTAGCAGCAGAGCTCATTATGATCTTAACAGCCGCGTCTCGTGAATGAGGTATTTTATTGAAAGTCACAGCACCCACGAGCCAGCTAAGAAAAGAGCTTTACTGGGACTTCCTGCACAGCACCAAAGTTAATGCCACCATCATTTACAGACCCTGCGGGCTCAATTGTGCAGTGATTATTCTCGCAAAACATTCCATTGACAGTGATGTATGTTTGCTGGCTGAGTGAGGATTGCAGGATGAAGCCAATAGGCTGGAGTTCCCCCCACCCACAGAATCTTAGCTCTCTATCATTATAATGGGAGTGCCAGTGATGGGGGAATCATAGAATATCAGAGCTGGAAGGGACTTCAGGAGGTCATGTAGTCCAACCCACTGCTCAAAGCAGGCTCAATCCCCAGACAGATTTTTGCTCTGGATCCCTAAATGGCCCCCTCAAGGATTGAACTCATAACCCTGGGTTTAGCAGGCCAATGCTCAAACCACTGAGCTATCCCTCCCCCCAATATATAGGCAAAAAGTTGGAATTCTCCTCATTAAAGCTCTTTTGTGTCTTTTGCAGAGAAAACAAAAAATATCACTATTTAGGTCAGCTTACCAAGGCAGAGGCCAAGAGGAACTAGTTACACCTACTTTTTGGTTTGAGTTGTATATTCACCCCTACAAAGTATTTACCATTTTCCCCCACCAGTGCCATTTGATTTCTCAAAGTGTAGGTACTTTTCTGAAGAATACCTATATTAAGAATGACAAAATTAAGCCTTTTTAATAAGGAGTTCATGCTTTACAACAAAACAGAGTTGCCAAATGGTCATGGCATTGAGGTCATATGAAATGTGAGACGGTTTCACTGAAAGTCTAGGGAAAATGACTTTTCAAATGACATATGACACAACATTAAACTCCTGGTCTAGGAAGCGAGCTTCTTTCCCGTTAGGCTGTGCCTACATTGGTATACAACAAATTGTAAATGTGCTGAAAAATGCATTTTTCAGGGCACCAAATTTGTTCATGCATTTGGGTCAGATTCAACAAATAGTTATGACCCCAAAAAGGGGGTGGGGGAATTTCTTTTTTTTCCAAAAAAAAGTGTCAACGGTTTGGCTGAGCCATTTTGAAATACAGTAACTCCTCGCTTAACCCTGTAATTATGTTCCTGAAAAAATGCGACTTTAAGCAAAATGATGTTAAGTGAATCCAATTTCCCCATAAGAATTAATGTAAATGGGGGGGGTTAAGTTACAGGGAAATGTTTTTTGCCAGACAAAAGGCATTATATACATGTACAGTGTAAGTTTTAAATAATTTTAAACAAACAATTGAATACTGTACTCACCAATCATGATTGTGAAGCTTGGTTGAGGCAGGGGTATAGCAGGGTTGGGACGTGGAGGCTTGCCCTGCTCTGCCTGGCGCTCCTGCTGAGGAGCGGGGTCGGGGGCTTGCCCGCTCCCCAGCTGGAACATCAGGCGGGCAGAGCGGGGCAAGCCCCCACGCCCCAACCCCTCTCCACGACAGGAGCGCCGGGCAGGCAGAGCGGGGCAGGGTGAGCCAAACAATCTTATAACGGAACATTTCACAACTTTAAATGAATATGTTCTCTAATAGATCAGCAACCTAGTAACGAAACAATGTTAACTGAGATGACGTTAAGTGAGGAGTTACTGTAAAATGTTTTGACTTTTTGTTTGGAAATGGCATCTCATTTTGAAATTTTGCTAATTTTTAAAAAACAAAGTTCAGATGAAAAACACCCCAAAATGACCCCAAAGGATGTTTTTGTTTGTTTTCATTTTGGTGAGTAAACCAATAAACATTCATGTTTGGTTTGAACTGAACCAATTTTTTTTTTTTTTCCAGTTTGGCCTCTAAACCAAAAAAATCAGTTAGTCACTCACCACTAGTGTGAACACCTTTAGCTCAGTCTTAGCGGGTTGAACTATAGCTTAAGGTCTCTGCACTAAAGTCTTGTCTACACACATGATACCTTACCTTACCATGATATGGCCCATTGCACTGGGCAGTGGCTTCCTATTGTTACAAATAGTCCCTGTCTTCTCCAGCTTTCAGGCAATCAAATCATAACTGCCCCTTTGTGCCCAATTCATTTCTCATTCTGCCTTACTTCTCCATTCATTGCACTTAAGCTTTCCTTTATTTCAGCCATATTTGCTCATTGAGCCAGTGCCTGCAATTCTCCAAGTTCATAACATTTATGATTGTTCAGACTACAACCATACACTGCCATTGAAAAGTCTAGGTCAGAGGTTCTCAAACTGTGATCTGTGGACCACCAGTGGTCCGTGAGATCCATTCAGGTGGTCTGTGGATAGTTCCCTCTAAGGTGCGCGCCTGGGCAGCCGCACACAAGAGAATGAAGGGCCACCCACCTAATTAATGGTGCCACACCTGCGCGGCTCCACTAATTAGGTGCCTGGACCCTGGGGTAGATGCACATGTAAGGTGAGGGGGTGGCCTTGGGGGGAATAAGGGGTAGGTGGGAGCGGCAGTGGGGTGAGAAGAGGGGCTGGTGGGAATTTGGGATGTGCAGGGCTGTGGCGGCCAGAGAGAGGCGACTTTCCCCAGCTCCAGGGCTACGGCTGCCAGGGAGAGACAGCCTTCCTTCCCAGCCTCAGCTTTGTGGCGGGAGAGAGACTCCCCGCCTTCCCAGCCCCAGCTTGAGGGCTGCCACGACAGGGGAGAGACCCCTCTCCTTCCCAGCCCAGCTCGGGGGCTGCCACTGCATGGGAGAGAGGGAGAGACCCCCCTCCTTCCCAGTCCCAGCTCGGGAACTGCCACGGCGGGGGAGAGAGGGCACATCCATCGCATTAGAAAGGTAAGACTACTGATAATAAATTATGAGTTCTGTGCTTTTATTTGTAGAACAAAAACAAGTGAAAAGTTTTTTTATATATAACACTTTTATCCAAAGCGCTTTACAATAGTTAGCTAACGGTAAAAACAACATTTGGAAAGATCATTAAGTGGTCCGCCGAGACCCTCAGCAATTTTCAAGTGGTCCACGAAAAAAAAGTTTGAGAACCACTGGTCTAGGTTGAGCCTGAGTCTCTAATTTGGCTGGCAGGTGGGAGTTGATGAGGACACAGTAGCAGAGTATTCCATGCCATCGAGTGAGGGAGTATCCCATTGCACAAGTTTTGACTATGGAAAATTTCAAAAGCTTTGGTTTGTATGGTATCTGAATTGTCTCCAAACCATCTAAACCTCTTGGGAACATGAGATTGGATCAGTTGCCTCATAGGTGTGGCATTTTTACAAGACTTCCAGGACTTTCTGCATCCAGTGGGGCCAAAAATACTACAAAACCATCTTTCCTTGTGAGATTTGGGCACTTTGAGTGTGTGAGTTTGGGGGGAGGGGCAAAATGGAAAAGAATTTGATGGGGAAAGAAACCAACAACAAACTTTTAACATCAAAAGCAAATTATCTGGGTTCAAGGAATGGTTGAAGTTTCAGGTAGGTTCTTATTTTACCTGAACTGTGTTCCTCCATCTTATGTATTATATACTGAACCTTATTGCCTGATAGAGACATGGCATTGATAGGTTATGAGATGGAGGCTTGTTCATCCTTCCTGTCCTGAGAGAAGCTGTAGCATTTAAAGAGAAGTTATCAGAAATTCAACAGTAGGGAAAAATTTGCCTTTACAGAGGAGTATGGGCAAGCCTCAAAAGTTATGCTTCACAGGCCTTGGATTTCCTGGTCCAAACTAGGAAGGTCCCACAGTGGAAGTAAGCCTCAAAGATGAATTATATTGGACTTTGCTGAGGTCTTGGGCTTCATTTATTTAATCACAAAAATAATTAGCTTGTCATGGAAATATCAGGTTTATCTCAGCCGTCCCTTTCTTAAAATTTAGATTTTTACAAACTGCACCCATAGGTGCCCCTGTCAATCATTCTGCACTTCTCCAGGGCCCATCGTCACTGTGTTCAGGCAGGATTTGAAACATCTATGTGAGGGATAAAGGATGTTCCCTCAAATTAAGAAAGCTTCTCTCTCTCTTTCCAATATAAAGAATCATCCAGGAAAATTTCTCCATGAGCCACCAGTTGTCAGAGTTCATGAAGACATCGTTTTGTGGTTAGAAAACTCCTAAAATACCTCATAATCCTAACACTCCTTCCTATTTATTCCCAGTGATGTTTGTACATATTAAGATGTGTGCTCACTGTAAGTTATAGCTAAAAGCACACGCTGTGTTTGAGTTATTTTACTGGTGAAATTCTTTGTGAATGCAGGTGAGCAGAGCCGCAGAAAGGTCTTAAAGCATAGACCAAGGCAAACGGTGTGTTTAGTAAATTATGTATGTAACCCTTCTGCCAGGTGGAGTCGGCAGCGACCAGGGCCGGGGTCAATACCTAGAGTTTCCTTTTCAACAATACAACACAGAACCAAGCCCCAACTTAGTAACCTGAGAAAATTACACATCACCCCCTGGGTGCCTCTAGAGGCAAAACTTCCCCTCTCACAAGCACAGCGTCTGAGTGTAGAAAAGAAACTTTTAATGAAAGGAGGGAAGTAACTTGGCATTAATTTGGGGAAATATTGCAAGCAGGTTTGATAAACATAAAACCATTAGCCATACACCCACCCCCAAGTACATTGGGCAGTGTCTTTTTTACCTCAGGTTCTTGAGTCCGACAATCAAAAGTTCCTTTAATATGCCCCTCCCTTTCCCCTCCTCCCTCCACCACACCCCACTCACAGTTATTGGCCTTGGTCAGTGAAGACCCAGAGTTCAGAGGTGCATCTGCAGAGTTCACCTCCTACTCTGGCAGGGGGGGAGGAGAAAAGGCACCTTACTCACTCCGCCATCTGGGTGCTTCCTCTGGCACCACCCCACCCACCACGCCATTCCACCGGCCACCTGTTCTGCATGCCACTCTGCTGTCCACCCCGCCAGCCACTCTCTGTGCCACTCTGCCCTCCGCGCCACTCTGCCGTCCAGCACTGATGCACACTGTCATCTTCGAATGCCACCTGCTTCTTTACTGTGACCTCTGCACTCGTGCTCTTCACTGGCATCCAACCCCCCTGCTTAGTGAGTTCAGTTCAGTTGAGGGTGATCCCCTCAATCAAGACTGGCTAATTACAGTTCTGCTGCCCTTTACTCATACAATAAGGAGAACAACATTTAATGACTCCTGCATTCAATACTAAAGTGATTTGTAACCCAACACCAGCCAAAGTTGATCAATGCAGCTCTATCTGCTCATACTGAGGCAGAGTGGGTGTGTTCATGTAAATACAGTCTGGTCCTGAAGCCTTTTCCGCTCCCCAGCTCACCACTAGCTGTCTGGAGAGAGCTCATTCAGACACTGCTTACATGTAGAAGCAGCAGGGGAAATTCATTCCTAGACTGAGAAGTTATTAAAAGTGTAGAGCCAGGGACAGGAGTGGCGGAAGCGCCCTAAAAGTGTGTGGGGGGAGAGGGGAGGACAGAGGCACCTGAACTATGCCCTGCCCCTCCGTGCCACCCCTTCTTTCTGAGGCCCCAGCCTTGCATAACCCATGCTCCCTGAGCCCCATCCTCGCGCCATCCCTTTCCCCAAAACCCCACCTCCCGCTCGCTCCTCTCCACCCCTTGCCCCCACGTCGCTCGTCCTTATGGCTGGTAAAAAGTGATGGGACCATGGGCCCCTGCCCAGGGACCAGATCAGTGCTGCAGACACACACCCTTCTGTCCTGCTTTATATTTAGAACCTAATAAAGAATTTTTTTAAAAAAAAAAAAGGCAAATTATACAACCATGCAGTTTTAGGGAAACAAATGTGTCATTCAACGGAAGGTATAAATAATCACTTTATAACATAATGAAACTCTTCATCCGGTGGCTACAATGTAAACTGCTGTCCTGAGTCCGGTGTAACCACTGTATCTAGTTTATTATTCTCTTTTCCACAGAGGTGGATTCTTTTTGGGAATTAGGCCAGCTCACTTGATAGTCATATTTTCCCATCAGCTGAGATCAGTCACCGTACTCCGCACCCTCAATCCAACCCCTGTTCTTAACTGCAGCTGAGATTCTCCAGCAGTGATACTGAAACCACTTGCAGGAAGCACCTCCTAACCCACCATTCATGGACTGAGCAGGACAGAGGAAGGAGAGACAGGGCAATCAGAGACCATGTGATAGAAAAAAGCCTGATCTTCCTTTCTCCTGATGATTAAGCCACTTTCCCCCAGACTTTATCAGTTCAAAAACTTTATACACTAAGAGTTTATTCTGCTTCCCTACAACACACCCGCACCATTTTATATATGAGAACGGGAGCAATGCATGCATATAGACAGCAATATACACCTTTTAGATTGGGGTGGGCAAACTTTTTGGTGAGGGCCGCATCTGGGAATACAAATTGTATGGCGGGCCATGGATGCTCACAAAATTGGGGTTGGGGTGTGGGAGGGGCTGAGGGTTCTGTTGGGGGTGCGGGCTCCAGCGTGGGTCCAGAAATGAGGAGTTCAGGGAGTGGGAGGGGGCTCCAGGCTGGGGTGGGGGAGTGTGGGGGGGTGAGGGCTCTGGCTGGGGGTGCAGGCTCAGGGCTGGGGCTGGAGAGTTCGGAGGGCAGGAGGGGGATCAGGGCTGGGGCAGGGGGTTGGGGTGTGGGGAGAGGCTCAGCGGTGCAGGCTCCGGGCGGTGCTTACCTCAAGTGGCTCCTGGAAGCAGCAGCATGTCCCTTCTCCGGCCCCTACGCGGAGGCACAGCCAGGCAGCTCTGCACGCTGCCCCGTCTGCAGGCACCGCCCCTGCAGCTCCCATTGGAGCGTGTAGGAGCCAGAGGGCAGCTTCCGGGAGTCGCGTGGAGTGGCCCCCAACCCTGCTCCCCTGTTGGAGCACCGGAGGGGGGACCATGCTGCAGCTTCCGGGAGGCGCGTGGAGCAGCCCCCAACCCTGTGCCCCGGCTGGAGCGCCGGAGTGGGGCAAGCCCGAGACCCCACTCCCCAGTGGAAGCTTGACGGCTGGTTTAAAACGGCCAGCCCACGGGCCACAGTTTGCCCACCCCTGCTTTACATTTTCCTCTTGGTAGGAGGGGAGCTCACCTAAAGACACTGGGTCAGATCATGGTGCCCTTCCTCTCAGGGTCACTGGCTCAAATCAGTAATGGCAGAATGTCTGTACTATTTGATGACTTTTGACTGCTAGTCTGAAAAGAGCTGATGAGCCCCTCACCACTGGCACTTTTGCTGATAGTCTGCTGGGTATTGAGACTGACCTACTTTCCTTCAGCCCAAGAGGTGGTCTGACCCAGTCAGAACTGCAGCACATTGGCAAACATGAGGGGACTTGTACAGTTCCTGTGTACACAGGATAAAGTCAGACTTAGGTCTCCATGGCTCACAATGCGGCATTACCTTTGCCTTACAAATAGAAAAAAAGCCCAACAGAACCCCTCGGGCAAAGATTCTATAGTATATAAGAGGCACAGCATTAAACACATGGCACAGCGCCAGAGAAAGGCCCCTTTGCAAAGTGTAATGTAAAGGCAATGTGGGCCTTTTTGAGGAAAGAGGCTCTGATTCCACGTGCATTTTAATTTCAGGAATAGATTAGAACGTCTCACAAATTAGCTGTGGCAAAGAGAATGAGCTCCTCACTCCACGGCGGTGAGGTTTACCTTACACTGATGGAATGAGAAGGGGCCCCAATTTGTATTTCATCCAGCAGCCCCATAGCCACACGGTTTTAGGAGCTTCCAGCCCTTTATAATAGGAACCCATGGTAGGGGTTGAACATGGCCAAAAGCAAAAATAGCAGCACTCCTTTTATCATGCCCAGCAGCATGTGTTTCACTTCTACACAATATGGTGACAAAGGTTCATGGATAGGCTGGGAATCTTCTCCTCGCCCAGGCAGCTTTTACAGCACTCATCACTTTGACATTTACCAGAAGCCTGGGGGACAGTTTTCTTTTCCACGTGTTGCAGCCTGACCCTAACCTTGCAGTTCAGGCCTTGGTCTTTATAAAGATTACACTGCAATGGATACATCCTGAGGAAAGGGTGCAGTACGCTTTGTGTGACTGCTGTCCAAAACTCCTGAACTATATTAACCTTCTGCGGGGGCTTGTTGCGGGAAAGGGGGAAAGAGACAAAACCAATCCTGTATTTGTACTGTCACTGTTAAACAATACGCTGCTTGCACAACCTCCTGACTGTCTCTTTATCCTGGTCTCCACCCCACTCAGCTGGAGAGTTATAGCTCTAAGGGGAAAGTTTAGAGCTTTCCCTGCAGAATTAACCTTCACAGGGCTGAACCAGCTATTGCAAAACAGCAAGCCAACCAAATCATAAAGGGCCGATTTTCCTCTCAGATCTATGCAGTGGATCTCAACTCCACTACTGCTCTCTCCCCCTAAATGAGCCGAACTCCTGCTGATGTCAGTGAGACTCCCATGTACATGGGGCGAATGGAACGCCAGATGTGAGGTTTGCGGTGCAGGTTGGAGAGAATTTTGCTCATCAATTCGTGTCCTGTCAGCAGCATTTAAGGGTGGATCATGGTCCCTCTACAGAGGCAAGCATAGTTACTTAGGCCCCTGAGCCTGCTTCCATAGTAGTCACTGGAAGTTTTGCCTTAACATCAGCAAGCTCAGAGATGAGGCCCACAGGTGCAAAGAGAAAACAGATTTCATGTATGGCATGGCATAAGACATACAGAGGGCAACTTCAAGTTTAGACAAGAGAACACAGCTCCTACTTCCTAGGCCAGAAGAAGGCTTCTTTTGGCTTATGTAGCATTCTTGCTGCCATCCAAGGCATGCAGGGTCTAGATGAGATCAGTGCCCCAAAGGCATTCTAATTTCTGAACTTAAACTGAGCGAATATTTGAGTGGTCTAGAAGAAAGAGCAATGATGGTGTCGTAGAAGTGCTTTGGCCCAGGCTTCAATGAAAGTATAGAGGTAGTTCTAGTTTGACATCTATCACGTTTAATAACAACCCACCTTCACCACCCTTCCATGCACATTCTGCACTAAAGATTTACCCTCGTCACATGCCAAAAAGTCCTTGGTGGCTGTTTAATGAAGTGCAACTCTTTCCATATCCATAATCCCTTATTCCTTGCTCCAAAGTATATTAAGCAGCTCTTCTGTTAATGGTGCAATGAAATCCATATTGTTGCAGATTTGCAAATGTTTTTCTTGTCACACACTCTAATGTGAAGCACTGGTTTTTTTCTTTGTGTGTTCACACCAGGGCCAGCCCAGATAGAGGCTTCAAATTGTTTCAAAGCTAAGAGCCACTACTGCTTGTGGAACTCTTCTGAAAAATCTCTATCTGGGCCTGATTCTCATTTACACTTTGGCCCCTTCACACCAAGAAGCTTTAACATAGGTGTAAATACATGTAAGGGCCTGATGTAACTGAGAAACAAGCTTTTCTATTTTAAGACAATGCTGTTTATTTTCTTGCTATGCTTCCTCCACTCCCGCTCCTTTTATTACTAAGGAGATTTACATAAAACCAGGAACTTTCTTTCTTAAGAACTGATCCACTTCTTCTGTTGAAGTCATAATCCTGTGTTTCTGACAAGTGGTTGCAGTGGAGATTATGACGACAACTAATTATGAGTTCTTTACTAGGAGTCCTTGTGGCACTTTAGAGACTAACATATTTGGGCATAAGCTTCTGTGGGCTAAAATCCACTTCATCAGATGCATGGAGTGAAAAACACAGTAAGCAGAATATGTATTATAGCACATGAAAAGATGGGAGTTGCCTTACCAAGTGGGGGCTCAGTGCTAACGAGCCAATTCTTTTAAGGTGGAAGTGGCCTATTCTCAACCTGAATAAGTGGGAAGTGAATGAGTCACTACAAAAAGTAATTTTCCTTCTGCTGATACTCACACATTCTTGTCAACTGTTGGAAATGGGCCACCTTGATTGCATTGGCCGCATTAGCACTACAAAAGTAATTGTTGAGAATAGGCCACTTCCACCTTAATTGAATTGGGTCGTTAGCACTGACACCCCACTTGGTAAGGCAACTCCCATCTTTTCATGTACTATAATATATATTCTGCTTACTGTATTTTTCACTCCATGCATCTGATGAGGTGGGTTTTAGCCCACGAAAGCTTATGCCCAAATAAATGTGTTCGTCTCTAAGGTGCCACAAGGACGCCTCGTTGTTTTTGCTGATACAGACTAACACAACTACCACTCTGAAACCTGAGTTATTACTGTTATTCCTTAAAGTGCTCACAATATGTTCAGCTCAGTACAAAACTCAAAAGGAGGATGTGGCCTGTTCAAGTGGAATCTGGAAAAGAGCTCTATCCTAGCAGTCAGAGCACAGGGTAGGAGCCAAGAGGCAAGATTCTGTTCTGAGCTTCTAAGTGGTGCAGGTCAGATCTCTCAGACCAGGGGGAAGCAGAGCTGAAGTTACTTTAAGCTGCCTTTGTACCCTCCAAATTCTGGGATGCTCCAGGGGACAGAGTAGTCCCCAGTGTAATGTGAACAGGGCTCGGGGGCATTAGTTACTGCAGCCTGTCCCCACATGACTCTGAGCAGGAGTGCTGTCTGGAATCTCCATAGTAACACAAACTACAGCTCCCCTTCCAACTTCTAGTCACACTGGCACATCCCCTTATGCCAGGGTTTATGAAGAATTAGAAGGCAGCCACAAGCTGTCTACCTCAGTTCCTGCATCAAGGGACTTTTCCCCCAGCAGGATGCAGGGCTTCTAGAGCCCCTATATGCCAGTCTGCCCTTTAATCCAACCAACAGGGGGCAGAGCAGGTGTGAGAATTTCAACCAAGAACTTTCTAGCCAAGACTCTGACCCTAATTTCTTCTGTGGGGTCGTTCAAGTGGCTTTGGCTATGACTCCATGAGAGGATGAGCATCCTCAACTCCTTTTGAAGTAAACCCCTTGCAGGTAATTAGATTAAATTTGCTACATGCGTTTTTCCAGAAGTAAAATGAAAAAAATCCTTCCTACTTCACAGATGTGCTGATTAGCTAATGGTGATACAGTGCTTTGAAGATGGAAAGTGCTCGGGGTCATTAAATAGCAGAGGCCAAACAAAACCCCTTTTTTATGCAAAATCTTTCTGGCATAAAAAAGATAGACCAAAGTCACACAGGAAATATATATCAGCAGAATTGTCCTTTAAAAGGATTATTTGACAATGTTTCCCGCAGGGTCTCAGAGGCTTTTTAAAAGCTGGTGTTTGTTGGCAATATCTTTATCAGAGAAGTGGTTTCACACCACATATGATTTGAGGGAACACTTGATGTGGACGTTAGATTAATTATTGCTGTATTGCTACGAAATTTCCTTAGAAATTAGGGGTTTGCACATTTGGATCCTTACAAATGTCAGGGATTCCAGAGCCCTGCAGAGAAGCGAACTCAGACGATCTGGTGGTCCCTTCTGGTCTTAAATTCTATGACCCTCCTTCAAAACTTTCCTCAAAACTCCCCTTTGCTGTGAGGCTTACAAAAAATTGACTCTTGTTTGAGTATTCTTGTAAACATGTTGGTCCCAGGATATGAGCCAGACAAGGTGGGGCAGGTAATATCTTATATTGGACCAACATCTGCTAGTGAAAGAGAGAAAAAAGCTATTACCTTGTTTCTCTAAAACACCCAACTTGTCTCTCTAAAAAGCTTGACAATAGTTAGGTTGCTAGTGTGCTGAGGCCACTCCTATGAAGCTGACCTATATTGTCTCATTGTTTCCTTGAACATCCCCATTTGTGTGTATGCGTCCATCTGTTGTCTCGTCTTATACTTAGATTGTCAGCTCTTTGCATCAGGGACCAGCTTTTTGATCTGTGTTTGTACAAAGGGGCCCTGGTCCGTGACTAAGACTCCTAAGTGCTATAGTAATACAAATAATAAGTACTAATAATTCTCTGTCTAAACTACATGCCCACCCCAGTCAAGAATGCTCTTTTCCAGGAGTAGTGAATACTTCAGCAGAGAATTCACAGTGTTGACTAACATTAGTCAGAAATGGTTGCAAAACAACACTGACAAGTACATCCAAGTGTGTGACAGCATAGGTAAAATATGAATAGCTAGGAGGAAGAAAGAGAAAATGTGTATGTTATCAGGCCAAAGAGCAGTTTCTTGTTCAGTCCAGGAACCTCAGACTGTGCTCCTGGACAGAACGTTCACTCCCTGTTGCCAAAATGCCATAAACTGTAACATTTCAGCAAAACCTCAGAAACAGTGTGGTTGGAAATGCACATTTTCCACGTGTGAGGGGCATCTGAATAAGTGAATGAGTCTTGGACCAAGAGAAAGAGCAAACAAAGAAACAGGTTTATAGCTGGAGCACACTCCTTTCACTATTCCACTGAATATCCAAGACACATTTTTATTATTTTTTACCCACCTCTAGCCCCAACTGTGAAAGTAACATTGAATAGATACGGGAAGGAAGAGAGAGATGGGTCCCATCACAGAAGTCCAGAAAAAAAACATACGAGTCAGATTCTCAGCTGATCAAATGTAGCTTACCCAGTTTACACAAGCTGAGAATCTGGCTCCATGTTTTTACATTCTTGAGTTCCTCTAGCATCTGAACTTAATAAATATCTTCTTCCTTTGAGTCATTTCTTTACATTATGGTAGTGCCTGGAAGCCAACCAAGTTGGCACTCCATTGTGCTAAGCCTTGTGCAAACATAGAGCTCTGTGTAGCTCAAAAGCTTGTCTCTCTCACCAACAGAAGCTGGTGCAATAAAAGATATTGCCTCACCCAGCTTGTCTCTCCAATATCCTGGGCCCAACACAGGTACAACACTGCAAACATGAATAAAACAAACATTCCCATTTGAAACTATGCTTTGTTTTGCTTTTCAGTTGGCAGAGAGAAACCAGATTAGGAGATAAAGCATCAGCCAAGGGGAAAGTCTCAGGCCTTTAAATTTCTCATTGCAGACATATAGATTAATGCCTCAGTTTACCCACCTATAATTAATACCTTGATCCAAAGGTTTAAGTAATTATTGGTAAAACCTTTGGACTACTTGGATGAAGGTATTGTCTACGCAGTTTTTACATTTCCATGATCCAGGTTTTGGAGAAGGTGCTCCCATTACTACAGCATTACGATACAGCATTTTAATTTTTTTTTTAATGGAAAGGAGGAGTTATGTGAACATTGCCCCAGTGAAGGAAATGGCCTGAAACCATCCCCCGAGTCAACTGGTTTAGAAAAAACACTCTCAGCAACATATGGTCACAAAATCCTTTTTGATTGGGAGCAGGCTTTTGTGCATGTCATTAGTGTAGTACACCCAAGTGCCATCACATTCAATATGACTCAGAGCCACAGAGATGCCTAAAGATACATTTGACCCTCCGGGATAGCAGACTCTTCCCACAGTGCATGCGAAGAGAGAAAGCTGTCAGCACTGAAAAAATGATTAACTGTAGGAATATAATTATGAGCTACAAAAGAACTCTTTCTGATCTGAAGTAACCTAGTTCTATTCTGAGAACACTATGCAGCACGGGAAGGATAGTTTCCTAATCAAATTTCCATAGTTGTGATATCATTGCAACTCTGTGTACAATACATAGCATGCTAGCTACAGTCGCTTGTTAGGGTGGGGGAGGGGCAGAGAGACTGAAATATAGTGATTAAACATGGGTAAAATTATCTAGTCCCAGGTATCACATGAAAACAAGGATATTTTAGCACTGGCTCATAAATTGAATCCATCATTGATTTTTAGCATTTTCTATCAGCAAATGCTGTGACATTCCTTCCCAAGACAAAAGCATGAATTTTCAGTAGGCAAACAATTAATCCTCTTCAGGCCAAGTGACCACATACACCTCTTCCCCGATATAACGTGACCCGATATAACACGAATTCGGATATAACGCGGTAAAGCAGTGCTCTGGCGGAAAGGGGGGGGGGCTGCGCACTCCGGTGGATCAAAGCAAGTTCGATATAACACGTTTTCACCTATAACACGGTAAGATTTTTTGGCTCCCAAGGATAGCATTATATCGGGGTAGAGGTGTACATCGTTTCTTGTCTTCCATTTTAAGAAATGGAGACAATGATTTTTTCACAAATCCCAGAAAATGTTATTTTTTCCACCAGCAGCAAGAGGGATTTTTGCCTAGCTCTTGTACTGACGCTACAGAAAAAAGAACTCTTCCTGTAATACTGAGTAAACCCTTGCTTTAACTGGTGCTGCCCCCAAAGGAGGAGGAAAATGAATGATTAAAATGGTGGCTTTGTCTTTTCTCTATTAACTCAGGCGCTCAGAATTAATTGGACATGTTTAGTACTTCCTGAACATATCTGTCTTCTTAGGTCTCCATGATAAATGGTCTATAATTACTTAGAACTCCTGTATGCTTCTCTGGAACCTGCCATTAGCATTAATTGAGAGTCCCACATGTACAAGTATTGAGAGAATCACCTAGTTCTGGTACTGAGCACCTCACAACCTTTAATGTATTTGTCTTCACAACCACCCCTGTGAGGTAGGGCAGTGATATTAACTTCATTTGACAGATGGGAACTGAGGCACAGAGAGGCTAAGTGACTTGCCCCAGGGTACACAGGAAGTTTGTGGCAGAGCAGGGGACTGAACCGAGGTTTAAGTCACAGGCTAGAATGCTAACCACTGGACCACGCTTTCTCGCCTTACCTTTCACTGAACTCTGAAATCCTGCTTCTTTGGTGCTCGGACTCATCCTGAGATATTTTCTGTAAAGGAGGCACCTCAGCAACCGGTGGAAAGGATGTTGGGTCACATCTAAAGATGGTGATGAAATCTAATTTACCCGGACAGAGGGAATATCAATTTCCTTTGTCCAGGTAACAGACATTCGGGGTGGCAGGATAGAAGACAACGTGAAAGTTAGATGGCTCTACTGGAAGAAGAAAGTCTTAGGCCTTGGCCTCACAGGTGTGGGGCTTAGCTCTGCATCCAGATGAATTTTAAAGCCTGGCATTGAAAGCCTAGAAATCCATAGTTAAGTTTCCACAAAAACCTTAATTCTGACTCTATATCCCTGTCATTGTATTCCATACCTACCACCAGATGGGAAATGTCTGTTATGGGAGGGGGTTGGATCCCATTTTCATAGTTAGGAGACAAGCAAAAGGACTGGCCTTTGTCAAAGCTGAGAAGACTGTAGGGGCAGAGATGTAACACAATTTGAAATTTGTATACACCCTGTCTTCCTTCACACTCCTGCCATGCTTGTATATACAAGCAAACCTGTTTTTTCAAGCACCATATGACCACTAGCACAGCAGGTTCAAGTGGATACAGATCTAAACATGTTAAGAAAACCCCTGATGCAGAACAAAAAAGCCCTAATTAACCATTGTACAGTATGGTGCATACACTGCTATGTGTAGGAATCATCTCACCCCTGTGAGATAATCTCTGGGCATTAAGTAGAACTGTACTTATGCCACCTGTAAGAATTAACAGATGGACAAACTCTTCAGGGCTTACATAAAAGTAATTAAACAAATCCTCATAACGTTCACATGATTTCTCTTGCCAGTCAGGGCAGCTTGTAATAAACGTCGCCACAGGGTTGGAAAATTCGAAATCACCCAACCCAGACAGCATCCCAGAAACCTGGCAGAGTGATGCTTCAGGCCTGGTGTTAGCTCACCTTGTCCTTCAGGATATTTTATTAACCACAGCCTCAACCTCAGGGAGGAAAATCTGGAGACAGAGTCCCCATTCTATTCTCTGGCAGGCTCAGACAAAGGAAAAACTCACCCCGAAGAAAATCTTTTGAGTGCATCCACGTAATCTGAATTCAGAGGCAAGATTAACCCAAGCATTGTACTTTTCTATACATTTCTAGACCCTGAACTCGGCCCAGAGGAGCTGGGAGAGATCTGTTCGATGTGGAAATGAAGTTCACATGATTTAGTAACTTGGGAGACTTCAATCTCCATGTAAATAGCGCTTGGTTACAGCAGGCCAGCCCACTGTCTGAACTCTCCACTTTGCAGGTCATCATCAGACCCACACACAGCTGCCCATATTGCTAACTGCCATCTGAGGCTGGAGGTGGACACTAGAGACACAAGAATTGCAACCCTGCCCCAGGCAGAAATAAGAATTCTCCTCATCACAAGGCAAAAAGAAACCAACCACCATGGTTAATCCCAGCAACTCCTGGACACTGCTGAATACCGAAACACACACATAGGAAACTCTACTCATCCAAGAGGGCAAGGAATAGAAGAATAAGTGAATACTAAAACTACTTCCTGACTACAGCTACAGCACCCCACCTATGGGGAACGTCCCCCTAGGGTGGTGCAGAGTAATGTTGGGGGGGGGGCATGGTGGGCCCAGGTCAGCCCCCGTGGGGGATGGGGAGGAAGCACCACCCAGTCCCGTTCGGTGCCCACCGCTCTGCCCCCTGGCTCCCAGCTGCTGCTCCCCTCCCACCCCCAGCCTCGGCCCCCAGCCTCGGCCCCCGGCCATGGCTCCGTTCCCAGCCCGACCCTCCCCCAGCCGCAGCCCCAGCCCCCTTACCCCTGTCTGCGCCCTGCTTCCCCCTTCTCCCCCCCCCCCCCCCGGGATCCACAGCCCTGCTCCTGGCCCCGGCTCCCCGGGGAGGGGAGGGACTGTGAAAAGTTTGGGGACCACTGAGCTACACACACATTATCACCAAAGTGCCCTGTCCCAGCCCTCTGCCTGTGGAGACCTCCATTTATTTAATCAGATCTGCAACTAAAAAAAAAAAACCAGAGTGAGAAGGAAGAAAGCTAGAGCTTGTGGAAAATGAGGACCAAAGACAGTATTTATTGTTCTGGTGTATGATCTCCTCCTGCCCAGAGACAAGGGAAATATCATATACACTCAGCCTGCTGGACCTCCTTAACCTCCCCATGGCATTAGACACCAGTGATTACCAATTTCCTCCTGTCTTCAAGAAGCTGCAGGGTTGAATGAAGAAGTTCTGAACTAGCTCAGGTTCTCTCTCTCTCTCTCTCAGAGTGAACCCAGAGGGTCACTTTGGACAAGTGCTGCACCACCCACACAGTCCTCATCTGAAGATTGCTGCGAGGTTCAGTCGACCTTTCTCCACTCAGTATTTGTGCCTGGAGCTGGTAAGACACCGTGGGCTGAAGGACAAGCAGCACACAGATAACACTCAGATACTTCCTTTACATCACAGGAAACAGCATTATTCCCCAGCTTGCTCAATGCTCAGCCAAAATCCGCACCTGGGGGAAAAGCAGCTCACCAAAGCTCACCTGGGGGGAGGGATAGCTCAGTGGTTTGAGCATTGGCCTGCTAAACCCAGGGTTGTGAGCTCAATCCTTGAAGGGGCCATTTAGGGAACGGGGTAAAAATCTGTCTGGGGATTGGTCCTGCTTTGAGCAGGGGGTTGGACTAAATGACCTTCTGAGGTCCCTTCCAACCCTAATATTCTGAGGCCTGGTCTACACTACCCGCCGGAATCGGCGGGTAGAAATCGACCTCTCGGGGATCGATTTATCGCGTCCCGTCAGGACGCGACAATCGATCCCCGAATCGACGCTCTTACTCCACCAGCGAAGGTGGGAGTAAGAGCCGTCGATGGGAAGCCGCGGAGGTCGATTTTGCCGCCGTCCTCACAGCGGGGTAAGTCGGCTGCGATACGTCGAATTCAGCTACGCTATTCGCGTAGCTGAATTTGCGTATCTTAAATCGACCCCCCCCCTGTAGTGTAGATGTAGCCTGAGATACTTCAAACTAGCCTTCTGTGTGATGTGCCAGGCCCCTCAGTTTGAGTAGTTTCACAGCCTTGGAGTACTTGGTTCCTCAAAACAGGGTTTCTGAAGAGTTCAGTATACTACCAGCAGACTCCTTTTAATTGTTAATTTTTCTGGTAGCAAGGTCAGCAACAGAAAAGAACAAATGAACTATGTACTCTGCTGCCACCATATGGTCACAAACTGCAAACACATCAGACAAAGCAGCCCACTGGAATGAAAGGCTTTTCAACCTGAGAAGGGCCAGATCTTTGGCCCATGCTAACTTTGGCCCTGTGACACCATGAAAGAAATACAAAGGGACCATGAAGTACCCAATTATACCCTGCATCTCCCATCTCCAAAGGGGGCATACACAGGGACTGGGGCAATTTAAAGCAGCCTTTGAACCCTTTAAATTTTAAAAGAAAAAGGATGCAAATCCCAGCATTAGCATAGCCAAGCTACATGCAGTAAAAGCCTCCTTAGAAAACATACATTTCAGAGTGTGCAAAGTAATCCAGCCTTAACACTATGAAAAAAATATCAAACTACTCATGTGGGAACCTCAAAAGGTTCAGAGTAAATTATGAATTAGTATTCAAAGTCTGAACGCTTCTCCAAACATTATCTGAATTACAGCTACCAGGTACACCTTGGCCCCCCCCATCCCAACTTACCCCTCTTCCCAACAGGCCCTGAAAAAAGACCCTTCTCCTAGACAATCCTGAATCCTTTCCCTTATGTTTTCTCTGTTCAGGGCAGAGGAGCAATAATTCGCTACTCCCCCATACGGTCAATCTCTGGTTACTCAACACCTGTATGTGTTCAGGGGGAATAGCTCCTTCTTCCCCCACAAAAAAATTAGTCCTGAGATTAATTCATGAGAAAATTAGTCAAAATGGCCATGGAACCTGAAAGCCGCCATGCAACTTCAACCAAGTGATAAAATCCAGCTCAAAACATGAACACACCACAAAAACTGCTTTGATATGTCCACTGGCATTTACTTGGGGTGGGAGAGAAATTGTGCCCGACTTCAACTCCATTTTCACCAATGGGAAAGTTTTGCAAGATGGACCATTTTCACAGAAGCCTGAAAATGAAAAACAGGCTAATTTTAAGTGGGTTTTTTTTAATTTTTTAACAAATTTTTAAAACAGTCCTGCTAAAAACGAGTCACTTCCAGCTTTTGTCAATGGGTATATCTGTGACTATGTTCTGCCAGCCAAATTACTTTTAGGAATGTGAAAAATACCAGCACAGAAGCAATCTAGATGATGAAAGATTATAACATCAAAATAACCATTTCAGTAGGATGACAATACCACTACATACTTTAAAAAAGAGTTATGATAAAAATAGGTTTGCTTTATTTGTGCCTTACAGGAATATCCTGGCTCTAGAGCAGGGGTTGGCAACCTTTGGCACGCAGCTCGCCAGGGTAAGCACCCTGGCGGGCCGGGCCGGTTTGTTTACCTGCCGCATCCACAGGTTTGGCCGATCGCGGCTCCCACTGGCCGTGGTGCACCGCTCCAGGCCAATGGGGGCTGCGGGAAGCGGCGCGGGCCGAGGGATGTGCTGGCTGCGGCTTCCCGCCGCCCCCATTGGCCTGGGACGGCAAACCGCGGCCAGTGGGAGCCGCGATCGGCCGAACCTGCGGACGCGGCAGGTAAACAAACCGGCCCGGCCTGCCAGGATGCTTACCCTGGCGAGCCGCGTGCCAAAGGTTGCCGACCCCTGCTCTAGAGTTTAGCACAACTAAACAGATTAGCAGCACTGCCTTGGGGATTTTAGTGTGAAATTTCATTAGTACTAGCCTGATGACGCAATCAAAGTGCAAAACGTATTGTTCATGGGATTACCCATTTAGAGAGGAAATATGTTTATTCCTATTAGAACATAACATCATAACTCGCTTGTGTCTGTGTCACTCAAGGTGATTTGTTGACCACAACCATCATTATTTATCACCCTGTCTCTAATCGGCCTTTTTTTGGGACATTTATTCGCAGTGTTGTTGCAGCCATCTAGGTCCCAAGATATGAGAGAGAGAAGATGTGTGAGATAATTCCTTTTACTGGACCAGCTTGAGAAAGAGATGGTGAATTAACTTTGGAATCCTCAAGATCTCCTTGAGCCCTGCGAATCAGGTTTGTGGCTTGGGTAGGATACAGAATCTACTTTCTCTGCTGCCAGTTGTGGGGCTGAGCATCTTAAGCTTTAGTTGGTATTTATCAACGAATGGATTTCTATAAAAATTAATTATAAGCAGGCCATGATCTCTTGGTATATCCCAGAGACGTTTGTAAGCACAAATGTCGGTTGTTTATTTTGCCATAAAATACTTAATGGGCAAATTTCAGTGTTTTATTGTAATGGTTTTGACCTCAGTGAAAAACTCATAAGACTCCTTTGCTCCCTCCCTGCCTATCCCTGAGGCTTTCATCCCACCAAATGGCAAGTTCAGTTCCCTGACTAGCCAGCAGTTGGTCCACACCAGGCCAGCTTGCAGTCTCTTCGCCACACGATGAACACGCCCCACATTGCTTGACCATATTGTGGCCGCCAGGCCATACTTGACACCATTGGCTCTTTTAATCACTTCCTCTTCCGTGTCAAACAGTACCACACACGTCACGGGACCAAAGATCTCTTCTTGCATGCAGCAGGATTCATCCTTGACTTCAGCAATGACTGTAGGCAGCATGAAATAGCCATTCTGATTTCCAGTTGGAAGAGCCAAAGAATCCACTCCTTCTCCGCAGAGAATTCTAGCCCCTTCAGCTCGAGCCTTCTTCACATAATTCTTTACCTGGGGGAGGGCAAAACGTCAATGTGGGAGACTGAAAATGCTGTAAAGTTCACATTTTCAATACAAGATAAATCAACAGGGAATCTAGGAGCATTTCCCACTGATCCATGTTGGCATTTTCCCCCTGCCAATGACAGGGTCTCATTCCCTAGGTTTTGCAGCCAAGTATATGTAAAAAGAAGTCAGAGCATTTTTCCCTGTAAATAAACTGTTCCCTTTCTCTCATTAACCTGCTAGCCAAAACATGAATTTGTTCCTTCCTCTAAATACGTTTTGAAGGGGTGGAACGATAGTCACATTATTAAAGCACAGAAGACCTGACTCCTATCCTTTATGTGTTAAAGACTTCCCCTATGACCCTGGGCAACACACCACACCTCTCTTTGCCTCGGTTTCCCTTTGTGTCACATGGGAGCGATTACATTTTCCTACCGTACAAGGAAGCTCACTACATGTTGTCACAGTACTCAGACGCTACAGCGATGAGCACAACAGAAAACACGATCAATAAACCATTACAACAATTTATGTGGTTGCTGCTATCATATGCTATCTTGAGCATACAGGTCATGCTACTGATCTTGTTCTATCTACAGCTTTGAAACTACTGGGTGCTTTCTCCCATTCTAGGAATTCCACAAATAAATCACTGAGTTTTTTTTCGCTCCTTTCTTTTAAATGCTCTGTGTGAAAGAAGCCCTGAAAGGTGCCCAGAGAGACTCCCTGGGACTCAAGTCCTCCATGTAGCCACAGAACAGGTACAGCATAGACAGCGACAGTGTAGGGTAATCCACCAATATGTCTCATCACTGACCTGGAGGGCCCAGCATTAGGGCCCAGAGGAAGAGATCAGTCTCTTTGCCTATTTGAACCTTCTCTTTTGTGCGAGTTTGTCAGCATGTTACCAGCGCATGCCGTTTGCATCAGTGGGTTTTATGATATGAACACCTGATCTCCAGAACACTGACTGAGACCATTATACTCATTTCACATCAACCACCCAACAGCCACCAGATGGTAACTACTGTCATCCACTCATGGCCTAAGCGGAATTCTTGGAACTTGTGGACTACCAGTCTCCATGTATATACCATTACCAATTCCTCCAAAGCCACTCAGTATCCCAGATAAACTCTGCTTTTACATTCCTCAGTAGTTGCATTATAAATCAGATATACTGCAATCTAAATGCACCTTGTTTTATGAGGCAAATAAGTCATCGCTATGGGCCCAACACTTAAGTCAATGAAAATGTTGCCTGATTTGGCACTGTTAGATTCATTTAAGTACTTTCACAATAACAGCTTGACCGCTTAGTTTAAAATTATTTGTTCGCAGACTTTATTTTTCCTGGGGCGATGTGAACCTAACCCATACACAGCAGATACCTTAATCATCAGACACTTTTAATGATCATTTATGGGGAAATGACAGTGCGATTGGCATGGTACTAACACAGAAGATGACATGGTCCTCACCCCAGTCATACACAAGTCAACTTTTCTGGATCTCTAAAATGTGACTATAGTTCAGGCAGGATTTCCTCTGCAGTTACCTTTTCTAAATGTTCTTTACTTATCAGTGCCCCCATACTGGATGTGGGATCTGAGGGGCTCCCAACCTTCCACTTTCTGGCTTCTTCTACAAACCTCTTCAAAAACTCATTATAAATGCTCCTCTGAACAAAGATCCTGCTGGTGCAAAGACAGATTTCACCCTATCAAACATGAGGAGAGAAACAAAAATACTGTCAATTATTGCAATACTGTTACTTCTGAGTGCCCAGAAATGTGCTAGGCCCCTCACAAAACACGTAAAGACAGTCCCTACCCCACAAAGAGCCCAAACTAAATTTAAAGACACTCAAAATTGAGAGTCCTAAACAGACTGGAGGGGAGAAGGGGAGAAAGAGGACACAGGGACAATAATAAAATCATGCAGTCACTCAATAAGGGATGTAGACATCTTGACTGTTGAGTTTATTATTAAGTCTTGTTTTTTTTATCCTCCCCAACACTTCTCACAGAAACATTACTTTCCATGTCTGAATGATCACTACCTTGACATCATGGAAATGCTTTTTTTCCCCCCTGACTTGCCAAGTTATCTTCATACCCACTGAAATAATTTTCATAGGCTTGCTGATCATTGCTGAAGATGTTCACAAAGAATGGGAGCATCTACTAGTTGGATCAGGGGACTGGAATTCCTGGGTTTTATTCCCGTCTCTTGTATAAACTCATTTGATTCTGGGGAAGTCACCTGATCTCTCAGTTGTTTCCATCTAGATAAATTACTTATCCTCCTAGAAAGTCAATAAGTAATTTGTTTCCTATGGAGGACTGTAAAGTGTGTTGATATATTTGAATGAAAGACACTATAGAAGATCAAATTATTTACTATCATTGTATCTCTGCTCATGAATTCATGAAAACATCAACTTCATACGTTTCTACTTACATTCTGCTAATGATATGGAATCTTAACAAAATACCGTTGACTATTTAAGAGTCAGACAAGCACAAGGGCACGCACACATTGCTCTTTACACACTTAATGTGTAACAAGGTGAAGAGAGGAGCATCTCCCTTTACCTGATTTGCAAAGCTGGATCTCACAGTGGTAGGGATGCATTGGTCCAGATTAGCATCCTCAAAGATGATTGCAGGGTTCTTGCCTCCCAGTTCCAGAGAGAGCTTTTTGCAGTGTGGGGCACTCGTCTCCCTGATGTGCTGGGCCGTGAGCGTGCTTCCAGTGAAGGAGATCAGTGGCACGTCAGGATGCGAGACAATAGCCCTCCCAGCTTTGGGGCCAGTTCCAAACACAATGTTCACCACCCCTGGTGGGATTCCTCATGGGAACAAACACACAAAACACTCATGTCCTTTACTTTGAGGTAGTTAGGTTAATTTTGCACTCCCCTCAGAAGCCAGCAAACTACTAATAATAGTGCTACACATTAACGAGGATGCCCTTGACTTTAAGAGTGGTTGAGCAAAATAGGAGAAATAACTAGATAAAACACTGAACTATTGGGTTTTAATCTCTGTTCTTGTATTAGTACAGGTGGAGCTGGTAGCTCTGCCAATAGTTAAGGTTGCCTGACACCTCCCATTATAAGGCCCAGTTTTCAGTGGGCTATAACTTATGCCAAACTTTCACCATTAGGTCTGAAATTTTCCATGCTGGGTGTCTGCTTTAGGCTGATACATTTTTCTTTTTTTTCTGTTTTTTTTTTAAGTTTCAGCAAAAACAATTCAACAGTTCAGCCATTTCTGATAATTAATTTAAGAAAAAACTCATTGTTTTGCCTATGTTAAAGATATTCCTTCAACCATTTTCTCGGGAAGTTCTAGTACCTGCATACTTGGGGAGAGGGACTTGAAATTTGGCAGGGAAGTCCCTTTGATGTCAGAAATGTGCCTTTTGCTGGTGCTGTGAAAAGCTGCGCCCATCAGAACAAGTTATAAGACACTGAAAAAAATCACAGACTGCACATGGTCAGTGGAGGCTTGTTAACTGTGAATCTTTACTAGGAAAAAAAGTGTATTCTTAACTCGAGCTGGCTAACATGAACTAAAATCAGTGAAGAGAAGGGCGTTTGCAGCTTTCACACAAGTTAGCAGGTGGAACTGAAGACTACAGGGTAGCCTAGGGATTAACTTGACCTGCTAATTTGTATGAGGACCACTAAGTGCCTTGTCTTCACTAGGATTTTACCTTGTGTTAGTTAACTGGAAGTAGCCAGTTTTTCTTAGTGAAGACACAGCCTTAGAGTTTGGCAGCTCTATTCTCTGAAGCTTCCAGCTGTACTGAGCATGTTTCAACCTGGGGATGCAGGGGCAGAGCAGCACTTTCTCTGCAATTGCTGCTCCCAGCTACTGGGGACCAATGTGGCACCAGGCACAGGAACTGAGAACAGAGACTTTTTCCTATGCTCTCCACTTTCCCCCTGCTGGCGCCCAAGCACTGTGAAGGGAGAAACAGCCTAAATGGAATGCAGAGGTGAGGTGAAAGGAATAGATGGGGATGAGGAGCTGGTGGCAAGGGGAGGGAAGGTATAGGAGTAGGGTGACCAGACGTCCCGATTTTATCGGGACTGTCCCGATATTTCCTTGTTTGTCTCGCGGCCCGACTGATGTGCGGTCGGGACACTGGACAAACAAGCAAATACTCCGGAGCCCAGAAGTGCTCGCGCCCCCCCCGACTCCGCCCCCTCCTCCCCCCATTGGCTCCCTCCCCAAATCCCCGCCTCTTCCCCAGGCTCGCCATTCCTCCTCCCTCCGCAAGCTCTGGAGGGAGGCCCCGGAGACGCAGGGGAAGCGCGGGGCCAAGGTGAGTGAGAGTCCGGCCTGGCCCCGAGCAGGCAGGACTCAGTCGGGCGGTAGGGAGAGTAGGGGGGCGGCCCGTGGGGTCAGGCGGCGGCTGTTCTCCCCCCCTGGGCAGCGGGACTCAGGAGCAGCCGCTGCTGCAGCTCCCACTGCTGCGGGGGGAGGAAGCGGCCATGGCGCTCGGTGGCTGCGGCTCTGGCGCCCCCGAGCCCGGGCCTGCTGCGGGGACCCAGCAGCGCGCACGCTGCGTCCAGCCCCTGGCCAGTTGTGTCTGGGCTGCTGCCCAGCTGGTGCTATCCTGCGGCGGCCCCGGGGCGGAGGCATTGGCAGCCCAGCCCCGTTCGTTCCCCTGCGGAGGGGGCTGGGGCCTGCTGCCCCCACTCCGGGGCCGCCGCGGAATATCACCAGCTGGGCAGCAGCCCAGACGCGACTGGCCAGGGGCTGGGCGCAGCGTGTGCGCTGCTGGGTCCCCGCAACAGGCCCGGGCGGTTCAGGGGTGCCAGAGCCGCAGCCGCCGAGCTTGGCCATCAGCCGCTTCCTCCCCCCGCGGCAGTGGGAGCTGCAGCAGCGGCTGCTCCCGAGTCCCGCTGCCCGGGGGGGAGAACAGCCGCCGCCTGGCCCCGCGGGCCACCCCCCTACTCTCCCTACCGCCCGACTGAGTCCTGCCTGCACTCGGGGCCAGACCGGACTCTCACTCACCCTGGCCCCGCCCTTCCCCCAGGCCTCCCTCCAGCGCTTGTGGAGGAAGGGGGGGGGGTTTTTTTTGCTCTGCCACTTTTTTTTTTGCCCTGCCCCCCCTCCCATGCCCTCCTCCTTCCCCCCCGCCCCGGCGTCCCGATATTTGACTTGGGTGATCTGGTCACCCTATATAGGAGGGAGGCAGGGATAGAATTTAGTTCTCCAGGGCAGAATTCAACTGCCTTAACCCTGTAACCTTCCTTATCCTCCCGCAATCCCCTGCCTCATTCACTGTGCACCTTCCAACTTCTGCAACAAAGGAGGCAACAGACAGCAGGGGTCCCTGTGCTGAAGGCATTTCCAAATTACCTGCTCTATCCAGAAGTTTGCACATCATCCAAGCAGTGACAGACGTCATCTCACTGGGCTTGGCGATGACAGTGTTTCCAGATGCAATGGCTGGGGCTATTTTCCAGGTGAGCAAGTAAAGTGGCAAATTCCAAGGACTTATTAAACCAGCTACAAAGGAAAAAAGAAAAGGACAAAATCAAGAGGCCAAATGTATTGGGACAGGAGATATAGGGTGACCAGATGTCCCGATTTTATAGGGACAGTCCCGATTTTTGGGTCTTTTTCTTATATGGGCTCCTATTACCCCCCACCACCTGTCTCGATTTTTCACATTTGCTGTCTGGTCACCCTAATGGAGATCTGAATCGGATGCCCAGGCTTGGGACCTCCTAACCTGATGGAAGCCAAAGCTTCAGTACGGCAGGACAATAAAGGAAATTTTACACCCCTACCTTATTCTTAATGGTACAGTGAACCCTACAATAAGGGCCATTTCTAATGGCCAACGCCTTCTAAATAACCTGTCTAAACTATGCCAAACATTTACAGTGCAAATATATTTGACCACCTCAACTGGACAACTGATTCGTGGTGTACTTTTGTCCCAGCGTAGCAGAGAGATATTGAAGTAGGAGCTTTTTCATGCTCTACAGACAGGTCCAGGTGTTCAGAATTCACAATTCAATGATATATGCAAATTGAAAATTTTTGTTTTGTTTAACAAATATGCATCGATTGCCACTTCTGGCTCTTGTCAAACATTAGAGCTGAGTGCATCATGCACAATGAATAATTTACCTGATGAATTTAGTCCAGAATAATAATGAACAGACTGACTTCCTCAAATTGCAGTGCTATTTAAATTTATTCAATTACTATCTTCATGAATATTTTTACTTTGTGTATTTATCACAAATATTTGAAACCCAAGCTGTGATGCTTAGTTGTGATTGGTCATGTGATACTCCTTGTCGCTAGATAGGTCCATCAATTGCTATTAGCCAGGATGGGCAGGGATGGTGTCCCTAGCCTCTGTTTGCCAGATGCTGGGAATGGGGGACAGGGGATGGATCACTTGATGATTACATGTTCTGTTATTCCCTCTGGGGCACCTGGCTTTGGCCACTGTAGGAAGACAGGATACTGGGCTAGATGGACAGTATGGCCGTTCTTATGATTGAATGAGAGTGAACAGAGTTCCAACACAAGCACATGTAATGAATTTAAAATTTGATGTCTGAGAGTATTTTTGGTCAGTAAGACTCAGATTCTCATGGGAAGAGAACTAAACAGGTCAAATTTATTAAACAAATGTATTAAATAATCAAACTGGTATAAAAATATTTGCACCATTATTCATATAGCTCTAAAACAACACATGTATTCAAAAACAACAAGGAGTCTGGTGGCACCTTAAAGACTAACAGATTTATTTGGGCATAAGCTTTCGTGGGTAAAAACCTCACTTCTTCAGATGCATGTTGTGACGTTGTGCAGTCTATATGGTTTTATAAAAACTTGATAATAAGTCAATATAATGTAACTGGGATAGTTTTAGAAAAATTTGACAATAAGTGAATGTAACGTAACTGGGATATGCTTCATGCAAAAGGTCTCTTGTAAGGTATCATTACAAAGCTTATAATCTACTGAGTATGATCATCTGATTTGTATAAATGTACCACTCTTGTATCTAAAACTAGAAATATAAAATGTAACTCTGAGGGCCTATTGTAATTATGTAAAGTGTGGGCCATTAATGATGGTTTGGAATCTTGATGACTCCCATTAACCAGGACCATTGTCTGCAGATGGCTGTTTACCTGTGAGTCTCCCTGTATATGTGTGTGCTGGCAAGTGAGTAATGAAGTCTTGCAGTGACATGTGATCATGTCACCTGAACTGGAATCCATCTTTAACCTGGTGCTTTTCCAGTGGGGGTGGGTGAAAACCCAGAGGGACAAAGGGTTCCCGCCTTATGCAAAAGATATATAAAGGGGTGGAAGAGAACAGAGAGAGAGGAGCCATCATGGAGAATCCCCTAGATAACACCTAAGCTGGAACAAAAGCTGTACCAGGGGAAAGAATTGTGCCCAGGCCTGGAAGGTGTCCAGTCTGAGAAAAACTTACTGAAGCATCTCTGAGGGTGAGATTATCTGTATTTAGTTTGATTAGGCATAGATTTGCGCATTTTATTTTATTTTGCTTGTGACTTACTTTGTTCTGTCTGTTACTACTTTGAACCACTTAAATCCTACTGTCTGTATTTAATAAAATCACTTTTTATTTACTAATTTACTCAGAGTATGTATTAATACCTGGGGGAGCAAACAACTGTGCATATCTCTCTATCAGTGTTATAGAGGGCAAACAATTTATGAGTTTGCCCTGCATAAACTTTATGCAGGGTAAAACGGATTTATCTGGGTTTAGACCCCATTGGGAGTTGGGCATCTGAGTGCTAAAGACAAGCACACTCCGGTGAGCTGGTTTTCAGGTAAACTTGCAGCTTTGGGACAAGTGATTCAGACCCTGAGTCTTTGTTAGAGCAGACTGGAGTGTCTGGCTCAGCAAGACAGGGTGCTGAAATCCTGAGCTGGCAGGGAAAACAGAAGCAGGGGTAGTCTTTGCACATCGGGTGGCAGCTCCCAAGGGGGTTTCTGTGATCCAACCCGTCACACATGTATTCAAACTTTCTCTGACGTGACAGTGCCATCTTGTGGCTAGCTTTCCAAAAATAATGGATATATATATGTCAAGTATCAGGAGGTAGCCGTGTTAGTCTGTATCCACAAAAACAACAAGGAGTCCGGTGGCACCTTAAAGACTAACAGATTTATTTGGGCATAAACTTTCGTGGGTAAAAAACCTCACTTCTTCAGATGCATGGAGTGAAAATTACAGATGCAGGCATTATTATACTGACACATGAAGAGAAGGGAGTTACTTCAAAAGTGGAGAACCAGTGTTGACAGGGCCAAATCGATCAGGGTGGATGTAGTCCACTCCCAATAATAGATGAGAAGGTGTCAATTCCAGGAGAGGCAAAGCTGCTTTTGTAATGAGCCAGCCACTCCCAGTCCCTATTCAAGCCCAGATTAATGGTGTTAAATCTGCAAATGAATTTTAGTTCTGCTGTTTCTCTTTGAAGTCTGTTTCTGAAGTTTTTTTGTTCAAGAATAGTGACTTTTAAATCTGTTATAGAATGACCAGGGAGATTGAAGTGTTCACCTACTGGCTTTTGTATGTTACCATTCCTGATGTCTGATTTGTGTCCATTTATTCTTTTACGTAGGGACTGTCCGGTTTGGCCAATGTACATGGCAGAGGGGCACTGCTGGCACATGATGGCATATATAACATTAGTAGACGTGCAGATGAATGAGCCCTTGATGGTGTGGCTGATGTGGTTGAGTCCTCTGATGGTGTTGCTAGAGTAGATATGGGGACAGAGTAGGCAACGAGGTTTGCTACAGGGATTGGTTCCTGGATTGGTGTTTCTGTGGTGTGGTGTGTAGTTGCTGGTATTTGCTTCAGGTTGAGGGGTTGTCTGTAAGCGAGGACTGGCCTGCCTCCCAAGGTCTGTGAGAGTGAGGAATCATTTTCCAGGATAGAGTGTAAATCGTTGATAATGCGCTGGAGAGGTTTTAGCTGGGGGCTGTACGTGATGGCCAGTGGTGTGCTGTTATTTTCCTTGTTGGGCCTGTCCTGTAGTAGGTGATTTCTAGGTACCTGTCTCACTCTGTCAATCTGTTTCCTCACTTCCCCAGGTGGGCATTGTAGTTTTAAGAATGCTTGATAAAGATCTTGTAGGTGTTTGTCTCTGTCTGAGGGATTGGAGCAAATGCGGTTGTATCTTAGGGCTTGGCTGTAGACAATGGATCGTGTGATGTGTCCTGGATGGAAGCTGAAGGCAGGTAAGTATAGCGGTCAGTAGGTTTCCGGTATAGGGTAGTGTTTATGTGACCATCACTTATTTGCACTGTAGTGTCCAGGAAGTGGAGCTCTTGTGTGGATTGGTCCAGGCTGAGGTTGATGGTGAGGTGGAAATTGTTGAAATCCATGTGGAATTCTTCAAGGGCCTCCTTTCCATGGGTCCATATGATGAAGATGTCATCAATGTAGCGCAAGTAGAGGAGGGGCGCTAGGGGACGAGAGCTGAGGAAGCATTGTTCTAAGTCAGCCATAAAAATGCTGGCATACTGTGGGGCCAGGCAGGTACCCATAGCAGTGCCACTGACTTGAAGGTATAAGTTGTCCCCAAATCTGAAATGGTTGTGGGTGAGGACAAAGTCACAAAGCTTAGCCACCAGGCGTGCTGTGGCCTCATCAGGGATACTGTTCCTGACAGCTTGTAGTCCATCCTCATGTGGAATATTGGTGTAAAGTGCTTCCACCTGGATTTCAACAATTTCCACCCCACCATCAACCTCAGCCTGGACCAGTTCACAGAAGATTTTGAGGATGGGAAATGTCCTACGGTGGGAAGAGGGAACTTTTTAGGATAAATGTTGTAATTGTTCACTGATTTTGCGGTATGCAGGTGCCAGAGTTCACAGTGGAGTATCCAAGCTTAGCATGGGATCTAGAAGCAGTAAACATTAACTTTATGATAATCCTTTCTCCCCTTGCCCTTGAAAATGCTGCCTGAAGTTAAAAAAAATAAGCAGCAGAGCTCAAGGCCCCCCTTTTTCTTATTTTTTCCCCTCTCTTGGCAGACAGTCTGCCAAGCTTTTCAGCATTTGTCCTTTGAGAATACCCACCAATGCCTACTGGAGTTCTCACGGTGTAATGCATACAGTCCATGTGGTCCATCTGAGTGCATTCTGTGGTATGGTGAAGGACAGAAGATGCAAAGAACCGGAAGTTGTATGCTGCCCGTGGGATGTCCACTGTTCTAGCGAATGTAATTGTTTTTCCTGAAAGAGAAAAGTAACAAGCGTGCCGTTGTGTCATTATCATGCACTTTATCCCAGGGGAAAAACTAACATTTATATAATGCCATAAGTGTGCATACTGCTGTAAACACACAGGAAGACAAGCATCTGCCCTGAAGAGCCTCCAAATCAAACTGGAGCCCTGAACTAGGATTCCTACCCACTACCTAGGGAAGAACTTTGTTGGAGATGAGAAATGGTGAAGTAATTTGATGCCTGGAAAGCATCGTGAATAGCATAAGTACAAATTATAGCATAAACAGCCATTTAGATTATAAGCTCTTTGGGGGCAGAGACCATGTTTTTGTCGTGTGTGCACACATTGTGCCTGGCACAATGAGGTCCTGGATTCCTGTCTGGGAGCCTCTAGGCACCACTACCACTATAGATTAGATAGATGATTTTATAGTACATCCATAGGACTGGTAATGCTTCGCTCGTCGACAGCATCCTCTGTCTGGGGACCTCAAAGTGCTTTATGAATATTGATTAAATTTAGCCTCAGCCCCTCTGTGCCGCAGGTATTGCCATCCTTATTTTGTAGAGAAGGAAACAGAGGCATGGAGGAATTAAGAGGCCCACATTTTCAAAACCAGCCTCTAGTATTGAGTGCCCAACTTTAGAAACATAGCACCTCTGAAAATCAAACCCAGGGACTGTCTAGTTAGGCACACAAAATTTGTGGCAACTTTAAAAATTTGGCTCTAACTGACCCAATCACACCGACAGCCTGCATTAGAGTCAAGAATAGGACCTGGCCATTGTGACTCAGTTGTGATATTTAACAAGACCCTCCTTCTCTATAACCTCATTTGGGGACGGACAGCCAAAGAGATGGACAAATTGTGCCTTTACCTTGATCTTTTGATTCTGCTTGTGCAAATGCCTCCAGGTCATGCTCTATCAGGTCCGCTAACTTGTTCATTATCTGAGATCTTTCCTGAGGGCTTTTGGAGGACCAGCCTAGAAAGGCATCTCTGGCAGCGGTGACTGCAACTTCTACCTGAAAGAATAAAGCAGAGATGGCAAACTTCAAGAGTGCTTCATGGGGGGAAAACAATCAATAGAGCCATTGACATTTGAGAGAATAAGATCTTTTGAGTCAGTTTGTCCTTGCAGAAGGCTGTTCCTGCCTTACATTATAGTCTCAGGCAGTGTGTCCAGTTTGGCATCCCTCAATCTTCTCAAGAGACAACCCACAATCTAAGCAACATTATTAAGAGGGCATTTTTTCTTGATATTCTGCCTAAAATTTAACTCTCTTGTTTCTTCCAGTTATACTTGTTTTTTATCACTTCTTGATGCTTATAGCCTTCCATTTTTTTGTGATAGTTACTTCTCTTTTCCTTTTGTCCCAGTCATTTAAACAAATGAAACATATTTAGTTCTTTAAAATCTTTCCTGTATGTCAGTCCCTCTCATCTGGCTAATCATTGCAGTGGTGCTTCTACAAATTCCTTCCAGTTTCCTGACATCTGTCTAGGAACATGGGAGTTGCCATACCAGATTAGACCTGTGGGCCATCTACTCCACCATTCTGTCTCCAGCAGTAGCCAAAACAAGATGCTTCAGAGGAAAGTGCAAGCAATACAGTTATGAAATAACCTGCCCAAAGGAAAAGTTTCATGCTAATCCTGTCATTTGGAACTTCACTTATGCCCCAAACCAAGAGAATTTATCTCCCCTTCCAAAGCGCTTAGGTTTTTCATTCTTACTAGTGCGAGATGCCCAGGACAGTACACAGCATCCCAGAGGCAGCCTCATATATGGCCTATCTCAGTTCCTTCTAGGAACACTGCAGTACATTTTGCAGATGCAGGTCCCTCATTTGAGGCAGTGCCTCCCCCATTACCTTCTCTGACCTCTGCCAACCTCTGAGGAGGAAGGTCAGACAGAACCATTACATCATCTATTCTGATCTCCTGTGTATCACAGGCTCTTAAATTTCACCCAGTTACCCCCATATTGAGCCCTGTTTGGCTAAAGCATGTCTTCTAGAAAAGCATCCAGTTTTGTTCTGAAGACATCAAGAGATGTAGTTGGTAGCTTGTTCCAATAGTTAATCACCCTCACTGTCAAGGCACACATTTTTATTTTCAATTTGAATTTGTCAGGCTTCAGCTTCCAGTCATTGGTTCTTGTTATACCTTTCTCCACTAGATTAGACAGCCCTTTAATACCTGGTATTTTCTTCCCATGTAGGTACTTATACACTGTAAACCAGTCACCTCACAGTCTTCTTTTTGATAAGCTAAACAGACTGAGCTTCTTTAGTCTCTCACTGTAAGGCATTTTCTCCAGCCCTTAAATCATTTTTGTGGCTCTTTTTTTTATACCCACTCCATTTATTCAACATTTAAAATGTGGACACCAGAACTGGATTCCTGAATCAGTATCACTAACGCCAGTTATAGAGGTGAAATCAGCTCCTTACGCCTGTGTGCTACTTCTCTACTTATACATCCAAGGATCACCCAAGCTTCGAATGGCTTGTTGGTCTAGGGGTATGGTTCTCACTTAGGGTATAAGCAGTCCTGTGTTCAAATCCTGGACAAGCCCTTTTTCAGGCTGGAAATAGATGTAAATCTTTAACAGTGACAGTAATTATCCACTGGAACAATGTACCAAGGGTCACGATGGATTCGCCATCAATGATAATTTTTAAATCAAAATTGGATATTTATCTAAAAGATCTGCTCTAGAAACTATTTTGGGGAAGTTCGGTGTGGTACAGGAGAGCAGACTAGATGATCACAATGATCCCTTCTGATATTGGAATCTATGACTCTATGAAGCCCTTTTTTTGCCTCAGCGTCACACTGGAAGCTCACATTCAGTTACCTGTCCTCTATGCCTCTGAGATTCTCTTCAGAGTCACTGCTTTCCAGGATAGAGCCCGCATTGCGTAGGCCTTCATTCCTTACCTCTAGAGATATTACTTTCATTTGGCTGTACTGAAACATTTTGTTGGAATAGGGCCAGCTTCGCCAGCAATCCAGATAGCTCTGTACGACTGCCCCGTCCTGACTCTGCTAATCGTTGTGTCATCCACAAATTTTACCAGCAGTGATTTTATATTTACACCCAGATCATTGTTGAAAATTTTGAATTGCATCAGGCCTATTACTGATCCCTGCAGAACTCCATTAAAAGTACCCCCAGTTGAACGATTCCCCATTGATGACTATCTTTTTGATATCTGTCAGTTAGCCAGTTTGTAGTCTATTTAATGTCTGCTTATTGACATTGTATAGTGCTAATTTTTTAATCAGAATGTCATACACTATTACATCAAATGCCTTACAAAAGTCTTGTACATCTAGGCACTTACCATTATCAACCAAACTTGTAATCTCATCAAAGAATGAAATAAGGTTTGCTTGTCAGGACCTATTTTCCATAAAGCCATGTTAAATGGCATCAATTATATACCTATCCTTTAATTCTTTATCATCTGATTCCCCCATCAGCTTTTCCATTATTTTGCCTGGGATTTATATCAGGCTATAGTTACTGGGTTATCTTGCTTGCCCTTTTTGAATATTAGCACATTAGTACTCTTCCAGCCTTCAAGAATTTCTCCAGTGTTCCAAGATATAATTGTGACGGGTTGAATCACAGAAACCTCCTTGGGAGCTGCCACCTGATGTGCAAAGACTACCTCTGCTCCTGTTTTCCCTGCCAGCTCAGGACTCCAGCACCCTGTCTTGCTGAGCCAGACACTCCCATCTGCTCCAACACAGACCCAGGGTCTGAATCACTTGCCCCAAAGCTGCAAGTTTACCTGAAAACAGCTCACAGAAGTTTGCTTGTCTTTAGCACTCAGATGCCCAACTCCCAATGGCGTCTAAACCCAAATAAATCCGTTTTACCCTGCATAAAGCTTATGCAGAGTAAACTCATAAATTGTTTGTCCTCTATAACACTGATAGAGAGATATGCACAGTTGTTTGCTCCCCCAGGTATTAATACATACTCTGAGTAAATTACTAAATAAAAAGTGATTTTATTAAATACAGACAGTAGGATTTAAGTGGTTCCAAGTAGTAACAGACAGAACAAAGTAAGTCACCAAGTAAAATAAAATAAAATGCGCAAATCTATGTCTAATCAAACTAAATACAGATAAATTCCTCACCAGTTCCAGAATGCTCCCTTTTACAGGCTAATCTCCTTTTAGCCTGGGTCCAGCAATCACTCACACCCCCTGTAGTTACTGTCGTTTGTTCCAGTTCCCTTCAAGTATCCTGGGGGGGTGGAGAGGCTCCTTCCTTAGCCAGCTGAAGACCCCCAAATGGAGGGGTCTCCCACGGGTTTAAATAGATTCTCTCTTGTGGGTGGAGACCCCCCTCCTCCCTCCTATGCAAAGTCCAGCTCCAAGATGGAGTTCTGGAGTCACCTGGGCAAGTCACATGTCCCTGCATGACTCAGTCTTTACAGGCTGAAGCCATTGTCCACATGGTATCTTGCATGTCTCCAGGAAGACTTCTTATGTGGATTGGAGCATTCCAAGATGCATTGTTCCCCAAGTGTTTCCTGATCAGGTACTTAACCTGGCGAATTCCTTCCTAAAGAAGCTGACCAAATGCCTCACAAAGCTTACTTAGAAACCAAGCAAGCATACAGCCCATATTCTTAACCTCAAGTAGAAAATGATATATATGTACAAATAGGATGAATAGATATAGTAGACCATAACCTTTATGGAGATATATTACATGGCACAGGCAGCACAAAACATATTCCAGTTATGTCATACATACATTTATAAGCACCCTCCCCCCCATAAAGCCTTATGGGGTACACAGTCACAATAATAAAAATGAAAATCAGCGGGCCAGAGATCTATTCAGCCAATTCTTTTAGCCCTTTTGGGGGCAATTAATCCAGATCTGCTGATTTAAAAATGTTTATCCCTAACAGATGTTTTTAACATCCTCCTTTGTTAATAATGTTGTTCATTATCCTTTGTTCATCATCCTCACGATATAAGTACATGATATCCTGCTTCTTTCCTAATACAAAAAATATTATATTTCTGAATCATCAACAATTTCACCATCTCCATATAGTAATGAGTGTATACCTTTTATAGGATTTCTTTTGTCCCTAGTATATATAAAAATTCCTTATTGTCCTTAGCTCTGCCAGCCATGGAATTTTCCCTGGTGTCTTTAGCTTCCCTTTTCTATTTTTTACACTTCATAGCTTCTAATTTATAACGACTGCTATCAATTTCTCTTTTTATCCATTTCTTATAGGGTGTTTTTTTATTCTAATTACTGCCCTCACTTTGGCACTGAACTAGAATGGGCTTCGTTTCTTGATTGGGGACTCATGACTTTTGGCCATCTAATAAACTATTCTTAAAGCGTTCCCAATATTCATTCACATTTTTCTGTCTATATTTTTCTTCCCAAACAATTTCCCTCGGCTTTAGGAAATTAGCTCTTTTTAAAGGCACGTGCACGCGCACACACAGGTTGGGACTGCCCTCTCTTTGCCCATACTGAATGTAATCAGGTCAGTATCACTGGTATCAAGGTAACCACTAACTTCCAGTCCTATGATTAATTTATCTTTATCTGTCATGATGAGGTCCAAAATAGAATTGCCTTGGGTTGGGTGCAATACAGTTTATGTTAGGAAATTATCTTCTATGAACTCTAATGGTGTTTTACTACTGCTTGCATAGCTGCTGACGGGATTCAACATGTGTCACTCAAATCAAAGTCCCCTGTAACATACCTTTCCTTTTCACACATTATGGTGAGGTAATGAGCTTACCATTTAAACAGATGAGACAAAGGCTAGAAGAAATAGGGGCACAGAGAAGTGAAGTGTCCTGCACAAGGTCACACAGCAGGTCACTGGCTAAGCCAGGAACAGAACACAGGGCTCAGGACTCCCTATTCATTTGACTGCATTGACCCACCTCCAACTCCTTTTTTAAAATAACCTACTCTTTCACCCTTCCACCACTAGGTGCCATCCTGCTGCTGTGGCTGCTTCTCCCTTTCCTCTTTTCGCTGCCACTTCCACACCATGTTGTATGCCTCAGTGCAGTAGCTCATCAGAAGAGGAAGCTGCCTGATCCAGAACGAATTGCCCCATGTAGCAGCGAGAGATTCCCCTCTCCCTGAACATTTTGGTGATTTATATAGGGATGGGGTGCGAGCACTACAGAGGGATTCTCCCAGGCTGAGAGGGGAAGACAGCCTGAGGAAAAGAAAAAAAATGTAGGGGCAAGGAGGAGAGATGGGGAGAAGGAAATGGAAGGGAATTAGTCTAAGGAGAAAACAAAAAGGAAGAGGAGGAAAAGGAAGAAGAGGTACGGAGGTAGAAATACAGTGAGAGAGAAGGTGCAAAGAGTTATACAGAAAATAGACTGAAGTTGACTGAGGGAAAGAATCAGAGAGAGAAGGGGAAAAAACAACAATTGAGCCAAGAAAGACAATGTGTGTAATCAAAATGTAATGATAAACCTATTTTTATTTTCATACATACTTCCCCTGCCCTCCTCCTCCATATAAGAAAGTATAAGTAACAGACTAAAAACCAGAGAGAAAGCACAATTAAAAAAAAGCTGGATGTTAAAATGTTAGCCAAAGTACACACGGTAAAGTAAATTTGTTTCTCTCCATCAGGAATTGTAGGAGGACAAGATCCTTTAGGATAAAGGGGTTTTGCCAGACCTAGTTGTCCATGGGAACCTGTATGTGTTCCTGTATGTGAATGAGGGGGAATAACCTACTTAGTAGGGTTAAGTTTGATTTTGGCTGTTTGAATGTTTATATATGCGCATGTCCAGTGGGGAATATGGGCCCAATCCTGCGAACCCTTATGCATGTGAATAGCCCTACTCATATGGCCACTGACCCAGTACTGAAATCTAATACAGTAGGTGCTTATTTTCATTTTTAAATGTCTTAATATCTCTCCTAAAATGCAGGCAACTGCACCTGGTATTTCAACATTTTCCACTGGAGGACTCTAGACCCTCCCCTAACTCCCAGCTTTGTAGAGCCTCCCCACTTTTGTTCAGCAGCCCACAGGCCTAAGCAGAAAACATCACTAAGTTGATTGGTGCCTAAGTATAGTTCCTAAGGTGTATGCTGCAGCTGACTCAGAAAACTGAATGAGAAGTTAGTGTTCCTTCAAATATGCATTACCGTACACTTAGATATCTAGAATTTAGCCTGCTATGATGCCTCAACCTATTTTTGTTAGGTCCTTCTGGCATGCTCACAAATCTCCCTGTTACTGTTATAATTATTTGTGCGTCTACTTATGTGAATAAACAGAATGGGGACCCATGTAGTGTTTATGCATGAAAGAAACAATTCTTCGAGCACAAAGAGATTTTGGACTGACATGATTTTACATTAAGCATATTCTAGCAAAGCCAGCCTGGTTACACTTTAACCATTAGTTATCAGCACCTTGCAAATATTTACCCAACCAAAATTATGGTGCTAAAGGTTTCTGCTGAAAAAGGAAAATGAGATCAACATGATTGATACATATGTGAAAGAGATTCATGTACAGTAAAAAGTCTTTTAAAAAGACCACTTATTCTGAAAATGAAACAATATTGAGCACTTATTAGTCAACATTTTGAAAGCCTTTGGAGTGTAATATAATTCCTTTCTGTTCATCTGTCCCCTCGCTGAACCCAGTGCATTACATTGTACACACCTCTAACTTTGTTGCTTATAAACAGTACTTTGCCATAAAGTAAATGGCAGTTTCCAATATGAGTGTCTCGTTGCCCTAACAATTGATGTGGCAAAAAACATGCAGCAAAGATTAATTGTAGAGCCGAAAAGAAATATTGCATTTCTGCTCTCGTTGATTGGAGCAGGCTACTGCACTGTAAAGAAATCACATTCATGCAGCTGCACTAAAACGATTTGTTACCTTTTCGCCTGCAATATCAATGTTCTAAACGCTCAACATCCATCTGCAGAGATCAAACCTCAGGAAGGCTGTAAGATTTTGATCCTGTTTCATAGAAAGAGCCCCGGTGTGCAAAGTCCTTTGAAAGAGTAGTAGAAATTAAAGCTATTAAGGGAGAAGATATTCATTTGGATACAGTGTATCCAGGGCTGTTCATGAAGGGGGGATGAACAGCCCCTTTTTTCCTGACTCCAGTGTTGTCATCTGCAAACTGCTGATATGACCATTGCCTTCAACCTGCATTCTGCAAGACTCCATCCTCTGCTGGTGTAATTGACATACCTCCAGTGAAGTAATTGAAGCTGCACTGATTGACACTAGCTGAGGACCTGGTCCATAGCTTTTAATAGTGAACAGTGTGACAAAAAGGATTTGTTCCCGGAGCAATGTTACCTGGCCTTGTAGTAATGTTAAGCACTTATTCATTTAAATATCAACAATTAATCACTAGGACAATCCTCTTCCTGATTTCTCCACCTTCCACCCCACAAACAACTTCACTGAGGTTATTTATGTTCCCATTTTTTCTTCGCCTTCCGTTAGTGAAGCTGCTGTACTCACCTCTTCTTTGCCACTGTCTGGTACTCTGCAATACACGTCTCCTGTGGATGGATCATAGGAGTCTATGTAGGAGGGACAAGGGACAAATTTACCATTTATGAAGTTCTCCAACACTAAGAGAGTCTTTGGGCCAGCCATTGTCAGCAGCTGGCTTAATCTGTGATTTCTTTCAGCTGTCAGTTTATACTGCTGGTCTCATATCTAGTTACACTACAAGTCTGAGCTCCACCCCTTCTTTCTCCCTCTCCCTCTCCAGTGTGAGAGCGAGAAACCCGACAAATAACCCCTTGTGTGCCAACAGAAACAAAAGAGCAGAAAAAGGGTTGCTTTTCCTACAGCTCACCAAGAGTATTCTGTGTAGTGTAAGAAGGGTGGCAGGATCAGCAAAAATCTTGAAGGCAGGACAAAAAAGATGTAGAGCCAAAACTAGAACAGAGCAGGACAAACAGCGGGGGGGAAAGCAAATTGCTCCCCTCCAGTACATTTTCTCGCTTCTTTTTCAGTCTAAATGTCACAAGGAGTGGGACTTTCCCTCCTTCCCTTGCATAACTATTCCCAGTATAAAACACCTTCCCATCAGGAAGTTTCTTCTATTGTTTACTTAAGCAGTTTTGATTTACTTGCCTGAGAAATAGAAGCAGACACAAACGTTAATGTCTGCCGAGATTTTTCTCAAACTGTGCAGATTCTTTCAATAAGTAAATCCCTTGTCATCAAATTATACACACCTTCACACACCATCATATTGCTGTATTCAAAATGTTTTCCTCAACAACCCCAACTTCAAATTCAATGAACAGTGCTATAACAAAAAGGTTAGATGAGTACCTAGACAGCATGCCAACTGGTGTCGGAAGCCAGTACAATGGCCTTTTCATGTGTTTTGAAACTGGAAGGGCTGCAGGCAAACCTGCCATACGGCAGTTCTGCTGTACCCACTGGGCATCGAATCTCAAGCCTTACTGGACAGTATAATGGGGAGGCGCCACAGGAACTGCATTGTTGGGACCATGCACATTGCACAAGTGGTACACAATGAAGCCCCTACACCTCAGCCCCTGGTCGGAAAGATGGACTGCACCTCCCCACAAGCTGCATATACACAAACAGCACAACAGTTAGTCAGGCTTTGTGTGGCTACCACCTCACTTGTATAAAGCAAATACATATGATTTATTTACAGATTAGCTTGCTTGTTCATTTGCATTTTATCGTAAAAGTTATGTTCATGGGGATGGGGGGGGGCAGGGGAGAAGATCAAGTGGAATTAGTTGGTAAAGTTCATTCAGTACACAGGACTTCTGGGTTTTCCACTTTGCACTTATCCAGGGGTAAAATGGGGATTGGGGCCCAAGAAAAAAGAGCACATTACATGTAATAAAAGTACTTTTAGGAGGAATAAACTTTTTCACCTTTGTAATGCACCAATCACACAAAAGACCATGCGTTTTACAAAATAGGGGATATCCATGCAGCCATCCTACAAGGGCTTTACATTTTGCAGAGAGAGTTTTGTAAACAATGTGAGAGGTATTGCTCATCCCTAGAATTTTTCTGTAACTACATCCCTAAGACAGAGTATTGTTCTGTAATGAGAGTAATCTGGAGAGCCTAAAGCTACCAGCTAAAGAGATCTGGGAAATCCTCCTGAATTCTGTTTTTCGTATAAGAACTGGGAAACAGACAACACACAAGCAACACTTTCACTTTGCCCTCAGGGAGCCATGATTCACCTATCTATTTTAGGTACTATGCTAGGGCTTTGCAAGTCCATCTTCAATAGCAGACAGGGAAAAGATGGGGGTAAAATCTTGGCCCCATTTAAATTAGGCTAGAAATTCCCCCAGAGTGTCCAGATATTTGACTCAAGTTCCACTGAAAACATTTTACCATCATCTTCTAACCCAGAGGTTTTCAAACTGGGGGGGCACAGAGGAACATTTGGGGGGGAGCAGCAACCCACTGCCCCACAGGGTGGGACTCAGAAAAGGAGCACCACCTCCACCTCCTGACTCACCTCAATGAGCCACCCAAGCCAGTGAGTGTCAACGTCCACCGTGTCCATGCCGATTTCTGCTCCCGGAAGCCTCTGCACCCAGCGCTGGCTCCGCCCCCAGAGACCATCACACATGCCTTCCCCCACCCTGAAAACCCATAGGGGGAGGGGGCAGGTATTGTATCTATTTTTGTCTGGGTTGGGGGAATGCAACCAAAGATTGTAACTCAAAGGGGGCGGCGGGGGGGGGGGGGGGGGGCCTCAGCTCAAAAGGTTTGAAAACTACTGTTCTAACCCAAAACGTACAGAACTCTGGGACATGTTCTGCCTGAGAAATAATAGTAATATGGTGGAACCTGTACTTTTAAAATAAAAAAATCACTGATCTCGAAGTTGTAGCATGTCTTTTCTTCATCTTTTCCACCATTTATTTCTGTCCCTTGTACTAACCAGCTGTAACACTTGGGTCAATTTGCATTTTTAAGGAGAAAAGAGGCTATGATGTATATGGTTCCTCATGCACAAAAGTCAGGAACTTGAGTGAAATTTTCTTCCACTCCCAGCACTTCAGCTCTCCTGGGACTTCAGATCTATAAACAGTATTACCTTGGTTTTAAGTAAGTCTACTGAGGTGGCTCAGCACAGGTGTTTGGGAGTATGAAAGCTCTGGAATCTTTTCAGCCTCAGGACTGCTGCCATAGTGGTTTAAGTGCAACTTTAAGGACATGCATTGTTAAAGATCTATTGGAAGCCATAATTAATGGTACTGGTATAATGGATAATTCACAAGACAAGTGTTCAGTTTTGAGGGTAATAGGCCCAGAAACTTGAGATCAACATGGCCTCTCTGGTTAGAACCCAATTTTGGTTTACCTTGGGCCGAAACCTGCCCATTCACGCTGAGGATGTAGGCAAAACCATTCAAGTGCTGATAGCACTACTGTGCCAGTCTCGCAGTTCCCCCGAAGGACAGACAAGTTCTCCCACAACTGATGCAATTGACTGTGAAATAATATTAATGTCTCTTGCCACAGAGAACCATGGGATAAGCTCCCAAGGCACACACGGCTGAATACAAGAACAGTGATGACATTCATACCTGGACTAGGCTAACACAGGTGCCAATTACCCATATTAAACGTGCAGTGAAGACATATCTTTAGGCCTCAATTCTGCAAATACTTATGCACATGCTTAACTTGACACACAAGTATTCCCACTGAAGTTAATGGTATAATTCACATGTGTAAAGTTAAGCACTTGTGTAAGTATTTGCAGAACTGGGGTCTATTCATTTGATTGCAGTCAAAGTAACTTCCACCAGTATGAGAAGAGTAAGGATAGATGAGCATAGGTAGATGCCTATAGGAATGTTTTTGGGCAACCACTTGAATCGAATTATGAGCCCAGTCTTCAGTGTTCTTCACATCTCAGAGTATGTCTTCATTGCAGAGTTAATCCAGGTCATCGCATTCATGTCTGGGCACCCAGATCAGACTAGCATGGGTGGGAACAGTCGCACTGCAAAGTCCTACCCAAGTTACTGTGTCCTGCACTTGCTAGGACTTCTGGGGTCATATCCCATGGCTCTTTGTGATGCAGCAAGCTGAGTCACTCTGAGTCCCAATGAACAGTGGGAGAATTTGCCTGTCCTTCAGGGAACGCAGGGGGCAATTGTGGGAAGGCACTGAAGGACTATCAGCACTAGAGTGGTTTAGCATGCATCCTCACTGCAAAATAAGCAGGTTACCAGCCCAAGCGAAAACAGCATTCAAGCTATAGCCTGTACCCCAGGACAGGACGCTCGAGTTGAAAGAACCACTAAAATCGGATCACTGGGTTTTTCTGATGATGGGAAGGGTGTTGGTGCAATGCGCAAGTAAGAGCCTGGACTAACTCTGCAGTGAAGACATACTCTCACATGCTAAGTATGCAGTTTCTAGTTTTATTTTATGTTTACATAGAAACATTTTGTCCTGCAAAATTATACTCAGTTTAATGGAATTTAGCAAGGGTTTACATTAAATAATACGGTTTGAAGGAGGCAAAACATATTATGCTTAGACCAGGCTATTTTATTATATTTTTACACTTCAAAAATAAAATTAGTCATTGTTGGCACAGCTTCCACTACACATGAAATTAAACTTTCTTTTTTAAATAAATTTTGGGATGGGGAAATAATCTTGTGGATGACACTACTTACCATTCTCTGAAACTGAAGTAAACAGTTATTTTTTCCCCTGAAAATGCATCCATCTCAAACCTTAAAATATATTAGACCAATTAAGTTACTTTCTGGATTAATGTGCAGCAATGACCAAATCAAAGAAAAAAATGTAAACAGTCTATGGCTGGAAGTGGAAAGATGGTGAATCTTTATGAAACAATCTTTTCTTCTAATGCATCTTTCCAATCAAGTTTCCATAAAGCTCTGTGAGCTGCAAATGTGGGGTGAATTTCACACAAAGAAATATGGACATTTTTGAAATGAGATTGTGCAACATTAGCATTTCCATGTCAGTTGGCATTTTGTTTCCCAATAGGCAGAGACTGATAAAAAGTTCACTAAATGTCCAATGTGGATTTAATTTTTTTTTTTTTTTTTTTAAACTTAATTGCACTTAGTTCCTTCAACTGAAGTAACTGGATTCGGAAAGCAGTTTGGATGGCTGATTGCATTTTGGTTGGGTGATGGAAGTCTTAGCACCACTGTCATTCTTTAATCTAAAAAGAAGAAGAAAAGCTGTAGGTTTTGTTGTCATTTCATAAAGAAAACAAAACAAATGAAAATACTACGGCAAAAAACAAGAGACCACCACAAAAGGGTCATAATGTATACATAATGTATACATTTCATAGATTATCTACCGATATGTTTTCAGTGACAGTAGTCTGAATTTTCTCTGAAATTCTTTGAAACAGCACTGAGTCCTACAAAAAGTTATTTGCAAAGAAGAGCCTAACAAGCCACAAGCTTATTTAGGCCCCAACGTACAGGCACTTAGGCATGTGTTTAACTTTAGTACTATCAGGAGTCCCAATGGGACTCCCCACAATAGCGAAGTTAAATGTGTGCAAGTGATTTATAAGATCATGGCCCTAGCTCAGAGTACTGTGTAAACTGTAACAAGAAAGTATGTTAAGACACCTTTGTAACATAGTTCACAAAGCCTCACGAACTCTGGGAAATTGTTTTAAGCATAGGGATAAGAGTTCTAATTCAGGCTCTGTTACTGACCAATTATTAAACCGTGGGCTTCTGTATAAAAGTGGGATGATACCACCACCTTTCCATAACACACTAAACACAGCTGGAACTAGAACTCAGGTCCTACAGATCCAAAAACACAGGCCTCAAAAAAAGACGACTGTCAGTTTAGAAGAACCTTTATATTTTCAAAGGTGCAATCCTGATCACAGAAGGCAAAAAGCCTTTACACATGCGCAAAGTGCCTGTCCCTGCATCTTCTGAAGTTAACAGCAGAAAACGCTTACGGCCATCAGTGGGAGCAGGATTCGGTTTACAAGCCCTTTACATTCAGTGGGAGTAGGACTGGGCCCAAAGCTACTGGCAACAAAAATTAACAATGTTGCTTAATTGCAACCTCTTTTCTTTAAACATAGTTGGGGGGAAGTTTATCTTTGTGGAAACTTTGAAGGGATGGTAATAAGCCAATTTTTAGTTGGAGTGATATGAAGAAGAGACATTTTAAAATTTCAAACCATGGTTCTTTTCATTTAATGACCTGTAATTCAAAAAACAGTTTGACAAATTTTCCTCAAAACTCTGCAGAAATGTTCTCCTTTGTTTTCACAGTACATCTGGCAATTTTCAGATCAAATTAATTTTCCAATCCATAGTAATAGGGATGATAAAATAGGGCTGTCATGGAAGCTGACTGCAAACCTTTATTATGGAGAAGCTGCCACCTCTCCATAATCAACATTCTAGAAAGTCTGTTACAAAAGCATCGTACCTCTGTGACAACTCCTGCAGCTATAGTGGATCCGCTGTAGCGTAACATAAACCTTCCAAGTTCTTTAAAATCTTTGTACAATTCCAGGGCAACAGGCCTTTGTGTTTGTAGTTCTATTAAAGCATTCTGTCCTTTAGTCAGGACCCTGCAAATAAAATATTAAAACACCCAATTTTTATATCTATCAATATATCTATAAAGTAATAATGAAACATCTGTCAGCAGATGCAAAATTTAATCCAATTGCAAGTTATAGATTAATACATTATAAGGCCAGCAGGGATCACTATGATAATTGAGTGTGACCTCAGGTTTAACACAAACCATAAGACTTCCCTGAATTAATTCTTCTTTGAAAATCTTTTAGAAAAACATCCAATCTTCATTTAAAAATTTTGAGTGACAGAGAATCCACTATCCCCCTTGGAAAATTTCCCTCACTGTTAAAGATTTGTGCCATATTTCTAGTCTGAATTTGTCTAGCCTCAACTTCCAGCCACTGGATCTTGTTATACCTTTCTTTGTTGGACTGAAGAACCTTCTATTATCAAATTTCTGTTCCCCACTTAGGTACTTACAGACTGTGATCAAGTCACCCCTAACCTTCACTTTATTAAGTAAAATAGATTGAGCACCTTGCGTCTATCACTATAAGGCATGTTTTCTAATCCTTTAATCATTCTCATGGTTCTTCTCTGAACCCTGTACAATTAATATCCTTCTTGAATTGTGGATAGTAGAACTGAACACAGTATTCCAGCAGCAGTCACACCAGTGCCAAATATAGCAGTAATACAACCTTCCTAGTCCTACTCAATATTCCTCTGTTTATACATCCAAGGATAGCAGTAGCCTTTTTGGCCACAGCATTGCAATGGAAGCTCATGTTCAGCTGATTACTCACCCTAACTCCCAAGACTTTTTCAGAGTCATGGCATCCTAGGATAGAGAACCCCATCCTGTAAGTATGACCCACATTCTTTGTTCCTAGACGTTATGAGTGTACATTCGGCTGTACTAAAATGCATATTGTTTGCTTGCACCCAGTTTACCAAGCCATCCAGATTGCATTTGATTGGTAACCTGTCCTTTTCATTATTTGCCACTCCCCCAAATTTTGTGTCATCCACAAGCTTTATCAGTGATGATTTTGTCTTTTCTTCCAGGTCACTGATGAAAATGTTAAATGGTGTTAGGCTAAGAACCAATCCCTGTAGGACACCATTAGAAACACACCTGCTTGATTATGATTCCCCATTTACAATTACATTTTGAGACCTATCAGTTAACCATGCTTTTATGCCATGTTGATTTTGTATCAATCTAGTTTTTTAATCAAAATGTCATGTGGAACCAAGTCAAATGCCTTACAGAAGTCTACATATATTACATCAACATTATTATCTTTATCAACCAAACTTACGATCTTATTGAATAAAGATATCAAGTTAGTTTGACAGGATCTGTTTTCCATAAACCATGCTGATTGCAATTAATTATATTATTCTCCTTTAATTCATTATTTATCAAGTCCTGTATCAACCATGCCATTATTTCGGCCAGGAATGAAGTCAGGCTGACAGACCTATAATTACCAAGGTCATGCCATTTTCCCTTTTTAAATAGTGGCACAATATTAAGCTTTCTTTCAATTCTCTGGAACTTCCCCAGTGGTCCAATACTTATTGAAAATCAGCATTAATGGTCCAGAGAGCTCCTCAGCCAGCTCTTTTAAAACTCTTGTATGCAAGTTATCTGGACCTGCTGATTTTAGTAGCTGCTTGCTTAGCATTCTCAATTTCTGTTGAAATGGAAAGTATTTCGTGGTCATCGTATGATATGAATACACCATTTGGCTTTTTCTCCAAAGGAGAAATTTTTACTGAATACTTCTACCTTTTTTGCATTATTATTGAATTCTTATTATATTGTATTATTACTATTATTTCAATCTAGTAATGGACCAATACCATTGTTAAAATTCCTTTTGTTCCTAATACACTTTTAAAACACCTCCTTATTGTCCTCAACTCTGCTGGTCATAGATCTCCTTGTGTCCTTATGCTTCCCTTATCAATTTTCTACAAATCCTATCTTGGGATTTATATTCATTACTATCAACTTCCTCTTTTTTCATTTGTTATATATTACAGTTTTTTTTTTAAATAGCTGCTTTCACTTCCCTCTAAGTCTAAGCCAACCAATGCAGCCTTCTTTCCCAAATGAGGCTTTTTGGACATCTATTAAAATGTTCTTGAATAACTCCCAATTATCATTCATATTTTTCTGTTTAAATGATTTCTCCCAACTGATTTAGCTCATAAATTGTTTTCAGCTTTGTGAAATTGTCCCTTTTAAAGCAGACAACTCTAGTTAGAGAATTTTTGTAAACTCCAGCTGAACTAAGAACTCCCTGTGCATTTTCCTTTCAGATTACTTAAATATTGCTTCATCTATTCATGTTCTGAAATAAAATGTAACTTAAGAGCTCTCTCCCAACTTTTTATGCTATTACTAAATGCCCCACACTGTAGATAAATTTTTCCAGAAGATGGATGTGCAGTCTCTTTCTAAATTGCTGTTAATAATTAATGATGTTTCATTTACATAGCATTTTTCATCAAGATGCATGTCAAAGTGTGTTACAGACACTAGAAATTACAGGAATTAAATGCTTCAACATGTGGAATAACATGGAACAACTGTTTAACAGTGCACAGTACTACCACACAACAGCTTAGGGCAAAAAGGAAAAAATGTTGTGTCCAACTGAAACTACAGGTTGGATTTTTAAATTCAATCAAGCAGAATGTAATTACCCAAGAGGGATATTGTTTAAGCACCAAGGCTAATAACGCTACTCTTGTGAAAGATCAAAGAATATTTAATGACCACAAGCAGTAGGATCGCAGTTTTAAGTCTCATGCAAATGACAATACCGCCAAGCTGGGACACTGATTTAATACTGCTTTAGACAGATGAGTGGCCTTTACTGAATCACTATCACCTCCATTTTTCCCCTAGTGGTCACCCAACCAAGTAGTGAGTCAGCCTATCTCTGCTTAGCAGGAAAAAAAAAATCAGTGTGAGATGAGAGAGAACAGTGCATAATACTGAGGGGCATCAATGTCATCTCTTCTCTAGAGACAAAACTCACAAATCTTTTTTCTGGGATTCAGGATTTCCTCTGCATTTCTTTTCAGTGCGAGGTCCACTCTGGGAGTGGGCCATTTTGGTAATGTCACAGCCATGCAACAATATGTCAACCGTATGGCTTTAATCAACCAGTATCTAAAGCCATACTGTAGACCAGGGGTCGACAACCTTTCAGAAATGGTGTGCCGAGTCTTCATTTATTCACTCTAATTTAAGGTTTCGCGTGCCAGTAATATATTTCAACGTTTTTAGAAGGTTTCTTTCTAGAAGTCTATAATATATAACTAAACTATTGTTGCATATAAAGTAAATAAGGTTTTTAAAATGTTTAAGAAGCTTCATTTAAACAAATTAAAATGCAGAGCCCCCAGACCGGTGGCCAGGACCCGGGCAGTGTGAGTGCCATTGAAAATCAGCTTGCGTGCCCCCTTTGGCACGCGTGCCATAGGTTGCCTACCCCTGCTATATACTCTATCCTGTTTCAGGAAATAAAACTACAGGAGCATGATCTAGTGAACAGGGCACTGAGGTGGGAATCAGGGAATCCATGTTTTATTCCTGACTCTGCTAATGAACTGTTGTGTGACACTGGGCAAGTCAATTCACTTCTCTGTGCCTTAGCATCTGTAAAACAAGGATAAAGATAGATACTCACCTTGCTTTATAAAATGCTTTGAGCTCTACAGATGAAAAGCAGTATATAATATGTAAGTATATTATTACTTTATCTTTAAACAGAATATGTTCAGTAATAATATGATCCAATTGGTTTTATATTAACCAATTTGAATCTGTCAAATTTCTATTGTAATTAATGTTCACCTCACAAATACTTACTTAGGTTTTTTCTTTGTGACTTCGCCAGTACTCTTGTGAAGGATACTCAATAATCGTCTAATAGTGGCAGGCTCACTTACGGTTTGATAGTGTAAAAGCACCTAAAATAACAATAGTTTACTTTTTTCGGTCAGTAACTTACATTTTAAAATTCTACATTTACTCCTCCCTACATTTTAAGAGCTTGAAAGATCCTCAAAGTCTAAAGTTTGACTTCTGAAAAATTCTGTCTACTGATGCACATGCCAAAATAAAGAACTGGCCTAATAGTAGCACAACATGCTGGCATCAGTATAAAATCCCTTGCTTTACTTATGGACATTCCTCAGTGAAGCATTTGTACCTCATCTTCACAAACCCTCTCTGGGTACGTCTCCACTGCAATCTGAGGTGCAACTGCAGCACATGTGTTCATACCTGAGCTAGCACTAGCTCGAGTAACAATAGCTATGAAGCAGTGTAAACAAGGGATAGCCTCTTGAGTATATATTCAGGGTCCCAGGCAGACTTATACAACCCATACTGCTATGGCTACACTGCTACTATTACTCAAGCTAGCTAGATCCAAGCTAACTCAGCTGTATCAGTGCTTGCTGCAATGGCACCTCAAATTACAGTGTAGACATGAACACTGTTCTTTCAGTCAGAGCTTATCTCCTGGGGAGCCACATCCTGGACTTTATGGGATCTCTGTGGACATGACTGCTAGATCACTCTTACGGGTTATACTTTTACACATTACAATAAATACTTCATTTGCTTTTTAAGTTTTTCGGTTACTATCTATTTTTTAACCCTACCACATCAGTGCAGTCCTGTGGCAGGTACTGAGATTTTTAGGTAATTTACCGCCAGGTGCATTTCTACAATCACTCCTACATTGTCTTATTAATGACAGGCCTGGGTGAAACCAGTGGGTGTAATCCCCACATTCTCTGAACAGGGCATATCATCATATCAGAAACCAGCAGGCACAGGCATCTGCCTCCAAAGCTGTAACTCTGCATCCTCTTTAAACTAGAATCTGGAATTTCAAGAGAATGCCACTGATTTCGCAATTTTGTTTACTAAGTTTTTCCTCTCCCTGAGTATGAAATTCGTTTTTATCAACAAGAATACTGAGCCACCTAGAAAGAAAATCAGAACCTTCAAAGAGAAGAATATTTCAAGACTTACAGGGAATCCTTTAGTAATGGGGACATCAATATTAAAGATGAGGACTCGAGCTCTGAAACGAGTGCAGGCTTTGATGGGTTCCTTGAGACCACAAAATATACAGCCAACACTACAAGAGGAAGAAAAAAGACAAATATTCAGATAGCATATTGGAAAAATGTTAAGCAGTGTATTTTTAAGTAAACACTAAGTAAAAGAAGTGATACATTAATATGCTCTATGTGAAAAGAAAACATCACACTATTAAAGCACCGAGTCAAGTGCATTACTACAGGATATAAAAGCTGTTTTGTGGGTGAACACAAAGAATTATGGCAAGATCCAAATGGACAAGTACCTCCACTGCTCAAATTCTTCTGAAATGACATTATTTGGTGAGAAAAGACACTTAGGAGAATAAATTAGCCTGTCACCCAGAGGTCATCTCTCGGCAAGATGGGATGGGTAAATTTGCAGTGCTGCTGCCTATTATTTACCTGTTCTATGGCTTGAGGGCTTCAATCTCCAGCATTGTCAAACCTCGCAACTTTCATCAGCACTATGTTCAGTTGCAAAAAATAAATCCACCTTCATAATAGAGCTATATTGAATCTAAGAAGAGCAACGGGCAGTGTTAAATCAAGAAACCATGTTTCTGTGGGCAGTACTAACCAGATCTCCACTAACACAAAAACATACAGAAAAAAACCAATGCCCTATCGCGTGAGTACATCACTTTGTTACTCACGCACAATTACATCAGTTGTACCCTTTTAAACATGACCATAAAAAAAAACTTTGGTCAAGGGGTCTGGGCAATGCAACCATGCCCTAGGAATTGGACAGAACAAAATACCAACAATTTCAATAGACCTGAAACTTAAGGACCTCTACTTCCCAAAAATTTACATCACCCAAGACAAACAACCTACAGAACATGGACAGCACAAATCCCACACTAACTCCGTTTGACAACAACACGAGAACTTCTCAGAGGAATACAACCACTGCAGTGAAGGAAATCAAAAGAACTGTCTTCTTTCCTTTCATAAACAAAGTATAAATTTGCACAAATATAGAGGCTAGAAGTGTTTGGTCAGACAGCTTGAAAGATCCATGTGAGTTTGGCAGTCTGACCCGGAAGCAGAAAAGAAGCCATATGAATTAGGTTACCAACCATGTTGCATGAATAGTAATTTACAAATAGCCAATACTCATTGCAACAGTTGTGGCAAACACATTGTTAGAAATGAGTAGGTGAAATATGCTTATATAAACCATTTATTAAGTAAGCCCGGATCAATCAAGTTAATTAAAAAATTGACATCTGTTTCCCAATAATTTGGAAACAGGATAAGCGGCTAAATTTATTGAATGAATTGTTCAATACAAATAGTTTGGCCATTTTTAGTTACTGGTACAAGGCTTGTACGTGCTAGCAATTTAGACATGCTTTGTTGTCTGGATGATTTACAATTTGGTGAATTCTTGGTAAATCTTTTATATTATCTAAATTCTAAATATAATATTAGAGTAGTCTCTGAAGTTCCATTTAGCAATTAAGATGTATGTTTTAAGATTCCAAGAATGGGAAGCATAAGCAAAAGGCTTTTACAATCACTTCTGCCAGTATTAGGGTGAATTATTCACGAACACTAACAGTGTTCTTCTGAGGTTGCCGTTGCACATGCAGCAGATGTTTCCAACGTTTGTACATGCAGGCCAGGTGATATGCATCACTTTGGTTTTAAATATCCTGGTAACCAAATCATTCTTCAAGTAAACCGCTGACTGTAAAGTGTAGTAGTTAAAAGGTTTTTCATTAAAAACAAACCGTTGCTTAGACTGAAACTCAGATTTGGACTCACTTGATTTTGATGATATCCATGCCGGTCAAAGTGAGACTAACGTGATCTCCTGCTGCAGCCCAATCAACTGGTTCATCATGCAGTGTGATTCCTGGAAATGAGTAAGAACAGAACCTCACAGTGAAGTACCTAGGTTCTGAGCTACAAACAAACAGTTCTGTTTGGGCCATTTGTGCTTCATCAACCATTACTCATCAGTTTTCAATATGAATGGGCTGAGAGTAAAAGCTTTTGACTAAAAGCACAGAGGAAACAATTTTTTTTGTCAGGACTTATCGCTCTCACTCCACCCTGTATATTAATATGGCTTTGTCTAAGTCATGGGAGTGGACCTGCTGCTAGTCACACAGCGCAGATGATGCGGTCTCGAAAATACTACTGTGCACTAATACCACAGTGCTTGCCCCACCCATCCTCTGATGCACATGCATATTTTACACTGCCTTTCATGTTCCTTAATAGTTCTAGTGGCAACTTTCATTTACCCTAAGTGGGTTAGCGCTCTCTCTCTCTCCGTCACAGAAGAATGCAACAAATGACTTTGGGTTGCAGCATCATGTTATCTATTAGAAAGCATTTAAATAGGTATTCTATTCTGTTTGTGATATATACACTCCTGGGTGTAGACCAGTGGTCTCCAACCTTTTTATACCCAAGATCACTTTTTGAATCTAAGGGCAACCCAGGATCTACCCTTCCCCTTCCCTGAGGCCCGCTCCTTTTCCAAAGCCCCGCCCACTCCAATCCCCCCTCCGTCACTCATTTTCCCACATCCTCATTCACTTTCACCAGGTTCGGGTAGGGGGTTGGGGTTCGGGAGGGGGTGAGGGGTGCAAGCTCTAGGAGGGAGTTTGGGTGCAGGAGGGGGCTCTGGGCTGGGGCAGAGTGTTGGGGTACGGGAGGGGGCTCCGGCCTGGGGCTTGAGGTGTAGGAGTAGGTTCGGGGTGAAGAAGGGGGTATGGGTTACTGGCTCCGGGAGGGGGCTCAGGGTAGGGCTTGGGGTACAGGAGGGGGTATGGGGTGCTGGCTCCGGGAGGGGGCTCAGGGTTGAGGGTTGGGGTGTGGCCTCCTGCTGGGCAGCACTTTCCTCCGGCAGCTCCCAGGCAGTGGCAGGTGCAGCAAGGCTAAGGCAGGCTCCCTGCCTACCCTGGTCCCACACCGCTTCCGGAAGGGGCCAACGTACCCCTGTACCCCCAGGGGAGAGGCGGGGGCATGTGGCGCCGCGCGCAACCCCTCTCTGCAAGCCCTGCCCTCGCAGCTCTCCCGGCCAATGGGAGCTGCAGGGGCGGTGCTTGCAGGCAGGAGCAGCATGTGGAGGGAGATCCCTGCCCTCCCCCCTCTCCCCCGAGGCCACTTCCGGGATTGGCATGGGAGCAGGGTAGGCAGGGAGTCTGCCTTAGCAGCAGCCACACTGCACAACCGGAGATCGCGATCAACTGGGAGATCCTCTAGGATCGACCAGTCGATCGCGATCAACCAGTTGGTGACCACTGGTGTAGACTTATGGGTGAGAATAAAAAATTCATCATGACTTTTAAATGAATTATATTGATCAGAAGAAAGATAAGTGTTAGCAAATTTTTCATTTTATAAATACTGCACACATCCACAGACCTAGGTCTGTTTCACTGCAGATCACAACAATTTAAACAAAAAACATTTCATGTTAACATGTACCAAACTGTATTTCTTAGTTTGCAAATCTGTCTCTCCTGCTCCCTTCCAGAATAGGCATACAGTGTCATTCAAACTCAAGCATGTCAATGTCATGAGGAAAAAGCAACAGAGGGTCCTGTGGCACCTTTAAGACTAACAGAAGTATTGGGAGCATAAGCTTTCGTGGGTAAGAACCTCACTTCTTCAGATGCAAGTCATGAGGAACTACTTTGTTAAGCCATGTTGATAATTACTTCACCTACAGGTGGCACTCCCATACACAGATAAATGAAGTTCAGACTTTTCTTTCTGTTAGAAGTGATAAGCTAGTAGCATACAAGTTAGCATGCCTCAAGTTTGTATCGAAATATAAATATATTAAATTATTTTCTCCTCCTTACATGTAAGCATTTAATAAATGGCTCCAAATCCTCAGCTACATTTGAGCCACTATGTGATGCTCCAGCCCCAGATGGATCTTCCCAACATAGGATGGGGGATCCTCAGATGACGTAAACCTCTCATAGTAGTTTCTGTGCTACCTCCTCCTCTCCTGCAACCTGTGTAGGAAAGTGGCCAGGGCATCCCCGCACTTAGCTTGCATATAGCATACTCTGACTGCTGTAACTTTCCCTTGGACTCTAAGTTGCACTAGGAACCAGAGCAACAGAGTACACTGGAGAAAAGACACATATAAACATATGTTTTAAACCACTGTTATTTTTCATCTAGTTCAAATACACATAGCAGGGCATATCTACGCACTTTGCTACTGCAAACGGCATGAAGATTTTGTTGATTTTGTTCCAACACATAATAGTGTCATGTTTTTCACTTCTGTTCCATGTAATGGAGAAGTATTTGCACCTTAACATTTTTAAATGTACCAGCCATTACTTTGCATATTAATATGAGTGCACAAATATTTTGAATTTTTCTTCATGAGGGCTAAATTGTTCAGTCATTCGCCAGTGATACAAAACAAATAATAAATTTAGCATCGACTCTTCCATATGACCAAATCAGAAAAATGGGTTTTAATTTCCCCCAATGCTGAATACTATACACTTCATTGTTGACACAAATAGATATTCAGCAATTTTCCTCAGTTATGCAACTTTTTACCATCATCAGAAAAATACATCGAAACAAAACTTATTTTCAACACAAAATCATTCTCTCTTCCATTTGTTGATACAGGAATTAAGAAAATTGTGAAAAAATAAAATTAAATGCTGAAAACTTATCTGGCATATTTTGAAAGGGAAATATGATTTAATACTCTTTTGTTCCTTGAAATTTTTAAGACTGCAGAAATATATTTGCAATTCTCCACTGAGCACCTGGGATCCAGTTGGGCTGCTAAGTGCCTCCATCCCCAGCAAGGAATGTCTTACAGCACAACAGGATATAAAACACTTCAGAAGTTAAGATTTACCTGCAAGGGCTGTTTAAAACCCACACAAAAATAGCAATGCTCATAAGTAAATCTGACTACTAATGATTTTTTGTGTTTCATACATTTTATAGCTATTAACTGCAGAACTCTCATATTTTCACTGAAAAAATCATGAGGCTTACAAATTTGGAATAACTAGCACTGTAAAAAAGATGAAAAACCATATGAACTTTCACATATCTTTCAAAGACAGATATTTATACTGTCACATCTAAAATTCGTTTATGCTTTCACATGTTATGTTTGACAGTTAGTATCAGTTTGACAACCTGTTACCATTTCAGTAACTGTTTCTAGACCAGTATTGACCTGAAAGTAAACAAGCTTTTGAATACTTTACCTTTTGCAGTGCAAGTTTCATTGGGAGGCATAGCCAGAAGTCGGTCTCCAGTCTGAATATAGCCTGCTTCAATTTTACCAGTCACACAAAATCCTGATCCTTGGTCTGTAATAAGCATGTTAATCATTTAAAATAATAAAACAATTAACTATATGGTAAGGTGCATTTTTATATACAATTAACCCATTAGCAATGTAGACAGATTTTAATGTGATAAAAAGCATTTTTCTCAGCTGAGTCAGTATTCATTACTTGTAAAGTCACCAGTTTTACATCATACTGAAAACAAACCATTAATTCCAAAACCCCTTGATCTGATATTTTTCTTAACTAAGGGCAGAAACCCTGTACTTTAAAAGTCATGTGGTTGCATAAAAATCCAGTTTTTAGCTTTTTGATACAAGAATTAGATCATTAGCCTATTTGATTTTAAGCAGCCCAAACACTATTTACAGATAAAAAATATTTACTGAGACACCTTAATAAACCCTCATGCATGTTTATTGTCCAATGAACCAGAAATTCTGGAAGCTCTATTGGCATATTTTATACTCTCAGAAAGTCAGCTAAAGATTGGTTTGCTACCCAAACTTACCACAATAATGGTGGATGAGTGTAGCGTTTTTTATGAATAAAGTAGTATTGGATTTACAAAGTATATTTCTCATTTTGAAAGTCTATATACTGGTGGGTACATTTCTAGTCATATGAACGTTCACATTGGTTATTTATTAAAAAGTGAGCGGTATGCTACTGTTCTTGCTCTTACTGGTACACTTGAAGCAAGTTTTTTCTCCCAAACTATGGAGACTGCATATATGCAGGTATGTTTTGTTTCAGACAAAACGTCTTTTTAAACAAAGTTTTTAAAGTTTCAGTGTGCATCTGGAAACATTTCTTTTATGTATGTATGTTTGCTATATTCATCAGGGGGCATAGAATAACATTTCCTCCTTTCCTACTCATTGCCATTACTATACAGTGCTCCAGCATATGTACCTAGAGAAGCATTACCAGATGTGCCAATGGGCCATTTTTCCTTCCATTAGAGCAAACTTATAGATGAATTACTGTGTTGGTCAAATGATAAAAAACATATAACACCCCAAAAGTGTGGAAAGTGAGAGAACTGTGTAGGTTAGGGAAAAAAACTAAAATCAAAAACGATGAGCCCAAATTTCAAAGTTGGATGTGTTCAAAACTAGCCTTGTAGGCAAAAGTGTGATCTGTATGTGCAACTATAATAATATTTACTATTTAAACAACAGACCCTATATCTGTAAACGGGGACATACTTCCCATAACCACCACCAAAAATAAATTTGGCAACCGCAGATTTTTATAGAGTAGGTTTACTGAAATTATTCATTTTACTTCATTAGTATATCTGTAAAACTAAGCTCAATGCAAAATTAGTTATTGCAAATAATAAAGCCTTTCATCATAAAGGTTCTCAATGAGCTTTACATACTATATACATAAAGCAACACTGTAATGACGTTTACTCTGGTATGCAACACTCAGTACAGTCATGGTGGTGGCACTGGAAATTTTGGCCAAGGTACTGGGACAAACCCTTATCTAGTGTTACAGTATTTAACATGAGATCCTCAATGTTCTTGCAGAGCGGATAGGTACTAAGTTTTTTAAGGTCTCTTTGAAAAAGACCCATTCCCAATCTGCATGGACTGCATTTTTCTATCATTGCCAATATTTGAACCTGGTTCCATTTTCACTGGCTTTTTAAACCTGATGTTCAGATTACTATACTATCACTCTAATTCCAAGTATGTAAACACTATACAAACAATATGATAAATTCTTAAAGTTTCAACAGTAAAACAATACAATTTATGATGTAGCAATAAATTAATGGTTACTATGTCAGGTTGGATATTAAATCTCAGATCACGGTGTCACTTAGTTATGGTCTCAAGGAATAAGAACTGGATTGGAAGCCAGGACCCCTGATTTCTATTCCCCATTCTGCAACCAACTCATTGTATGACCATGAGCAAGTCACAATCTTTTACCTCAGTTTCTCTACCAGTAAAATGTGAATAATACATACAATAATAAACATGCTTTGCACACAGAAAAGTATAATCCCCTGAACAGACATCTCGTTACACTTATTTTATTGTCAGATTTTTAACAGTAATAAGAAATATGATTTTAAAATAATTTAAAATTATTTCAGAATATATACATACACACACACATTATGTGTGTGAGTGTGACAGAGAGAGATTTATTTACATCTTCAAAACGATTGGTCAAATAAAATTTATACACAGTAAAACCAACCTTTAAAAACGTCAGACACGCATAATCTAAACGGTTTATCCACTGATCTCTGTGGTGGCTTGAAACAATCTGAAAAAAAAAAAATTGATGATACCTTGAGATTTCCTGTATTTAGTAATCAAAATGACCATCTCACAATTTCTCACCTAAGTATTCAACTATATTGCATTGTATTTCTCCCCCCCCCCACTTCCCTCCCCCAAAAAGAACATTTTTGACATAAACAAGATTACAATGTACCAAATAAATATTAAATCAAGAAGAATGGCACACTCACCAATTTGTTCTAACAAACATTTTCCCTTATACCATTCAGTGAGTTCACTTGATTGACAGCTTGTGACTAGATTTTCACCACCAAGACCACTTGTAGGGATATAAGCTACATCGGACTCCTAATTAAGAAAACAAAACAAAACAAAAAAATCCTCTAAAATAAATATACAGTGTATCTCTAAAATGGTACCTTCATAAAAAGCAGCAGCAAAGAGCACATTTTCAATATTATAACTGTTTTTAAGCTTATGGACACTTTGCTTACTATTCCACATTTCCCTTGAACGAAAAAGCAAATATTTTGCCCGATAAGATAATACTCAGCCTCTATTAAGATGGACACTCAATTTATTCAAAATTTGAAGGCCTTTTTGGCTGATCCAGCTTCCTTCTATTTACTGTACATCAAAGCAATGAGACAAACACAGAAATATAGGTTACATGTCAAGGCTGCAACTTTATTAACTGTAATCAACAACTGAACTCAGCGAAGAACCCCTAAACCTATCCCTCAACTGGCAGGAATATTCCAGTGCAGGCTGCTAGTTTGCCACAATGGCATAGATTCACAGATTCCAATACCAGAAGGGACAACTGTGCTCATCCAGTGTGACCTTCTGTATAACACAGCCGATAGAACTTCCCCAAAGTAATTCCTAGAGCATATCTTTTAGAAACACATCCAATCTTGATTTAAAAATGGTCAGTGACGGAGAATCTTATTACAGCTCCTGGTAAATTGTTCCAATAGTTATTCACCTTCACTGTTAAAAATGTACACCTTATTTACAGTATGAATTTGTCTAGTTTCAACTTCCAGCCATTGGATTATATCATACCTTTCTCTGCTAGAATGAAGAGCCCATTATTAAATATCTGTTCTCATGCAGGTACTTATAGATTCTAAGCAAATCACCCCTTGCCCTTTTCTTTGTTAAGCTAAATAGACTGAGCTCTTTGAGCCTATCACTATAAGGCATCTTATAATCCTTTAATCATTTCTTTTGACTCTTCTCTGAACCCCCTCCAATTTATCAACATCCTTCTTGAATTGTGGGCACCAGAAATGGACTCAGTATTCCAGCAGCAGTCACACCAGTGCCAAATACAGAGGTACAATAACCTTTCTACTCCTATTTGAGGTTCCCCTGCTAATGCATCCCAAGATCACATTAGCCCTTTTGGCCACAACATCGCACCAGGAGCTAATGTTCAGATAATTATTCACCATGACCCCCAAATATTTTTCAGTGTTCTGCAAGAGGAGGTGCGGAATGTCCGGGAGAGGGATCATTGGGCACGATGAGAGCTGTGACAGGTAAGTCTGTCTCGGCCAAATAGGAGCAATCAGAATGACGTAGGGTACCTCTTTCGGGAAGCCCGACAAATGAAGCAACGACGTTCGTCACATCACCGCAGCCATGGAGATGGACTTAGCTGCCATGTCGAGAGCAGACTGCAGCAATGTCTTTGCCACTAATTGATCCTCCTGGATAATGGCATTAAATTGGTCGCGATATGTTTCTGGCATCTTTTCAATAAAGTCATTGAGTTTTAAGTAATTTATGTCATCATATTTCGCTGTGAGGGCCTAGTAGCTGGCGATATAAAATTGTAGAGTGGCTGAGGAGTATGCTTTTCTACCAAAAAGGTCAAGACGCTTGCAATCCCTATCCTAGGGAGTAGCCCTTGACTGGTGTTGTCAGCCCCAGGAGTTTACAGTGTCCACAATGATGGGGTTGAGTGGCAGATGGGAGGATAGGAATTCAGATTCCTTAGCAGGGACATAGTATTTTTTGTCCACTCGCTTGCAAGTTGGCACCACTGATTCCGGGTTCTGCCACACAGTCTTTGCCGGGTCTAAAATGGCCTCATTAATCAGGAGGGTGATGTTTGAGGAGGAGGTATAGTGGAGGATTTCAAGGAGTTGATAGTAGGTGTCCTTGACTTCCTCCAATGGTATCTAGAGAGTGTCTGCCTCTTTCTTTGCCAGCTCCTGGAAGGATTGAAAGTCGTCTGCCAGAGATGGTGGAGGAGGCATGACGGCTTCATCTAGAGAAGGAAGAGAATATGGTTCTCGGTACTGGCTTCCTGTTCCTCAATATCTTGAAGCAGTTCTGAAGCTCTGGATGCTGTGGTCAAGGAGGTATGTCTCGAGGGCTCCCAGGCAAGGCTTGAAGTCTGAGAGGCATGCTGGCGATGCACCACCCAAGGGTCCCAATATGGCCATTGGGTTGGTGGTGGCGCCCATGGGTGGCCGTATCAAGATGGTGTGGGGAGGGGCATCTGCGGGTATATCCAGGGGCTCTGGTGGTAGTGAGTACCATATGGAGCTTGGGAGGAGTACTGAAACACTGCCTCCTCTGGCTCACTGTCTGAACCCTCACTAGAGGGCAGAGGGCAAGGTATGGCAGTGGGGATACTTTCAGTGTTTGGTGCAGAGGTCTCAGTACCGAGAGGAGGGGAATCTGGTGCATTCAGCATGCAAGGGTCTCTGGAATGGCGGGAGTCCGCTGGTACTGATCATCCCAGCGTCAGTGGTGGAGGGGGATCTTGCCCGCACTGGTCGCTCCAGTACCGGGCAAGCCATCACTGGCATCTTTTTAGAGGACTGTTTACTCCTGTCCTTCAGTGCCAATGACTCGGTGCCCGTGCCCATCAGGTCCGGGACCTGTCAGTAGTACTGGTTGCTGCTGGCCTCCGTGAGCCATGGGTATCTTTGGTACCAAGACCATAAGATGGTTTCGGTGCCGAAGATACCGAGCGATATGGTGATCGCTTATGGCTATCTCAGGACTCACTGTGGGGACATCCCTCTCTCTTCTTAGATCATTTATGAGAGGGGTCCGCAGCCTGTTTCCTCGACCCACAGCCCTTAGACATAGAAGGCTGTGGGAAAGACTCATGTCTACAAGGCAACCGTGGTGGGAGAGCTGCCTCCATGAAGATGATTTTCTGGCAGACCTCTCTGTCTTTGTGAGCCAGAGTTGTTGACAAAGACCTCACATTTGTTGTATGAGGCAGTGAATGCACTGAGAGTGCTTTTCCGCAATCGGGATCGCCTCTTTATTAGTGAGGCATTTTTTGAAGACCGGCATACCGGGCACACCCCATTGGGGGGGGAAGGGTCCCCAACAGGGGAGAAAAAGCAGGCAAGAAATTAAAGTATTTTTCCCTCCCTCCAATAAAATAAGAAAGAAGAAGACTACAACTAGAACTAGGAGACTAACTATAGGTATGTAAAATAAAACGATAATCTTAATGGACTGCTAATGGCTCCGTCTCTAGCCAGGGGCTGTTGAGAAGGAACTGAGGGGTTTAGCCTGCATGCGCTGACTAGCGCAGCATGAGGAGATACAGCACATGTGCAGGCCTAATGGACATTGCTACCAAAATTCTCTGATCAGCAGCGCAGGGACGCAAGCACACCTACAGTGGAGCACCGATAGGGACACTACGCAAAGACGAAACCTCACTGCTTAAGACATTAATGCACATACCCCATGACAGATAATGCAATATCCTGGATAAACCTTACAGAATTAAGCTAAACCTTACTGAATTAAATGCAATACCTTTGTGGGCAATTGTATTAACAATGCAATTACTTATATGTTTTTGCGAGATTGTATGTAATGTCTCTAGGAGACGGGGGCATGCTATTGAAATTCCTCTGGTTAGCAGCCTCTCAAAGCTTTATTCTGGTGAAGGGAACCATTGTCTGGCTGATTACCTAGTCACAGTTTCTTCAAAGGTTCAAACTGGATTCTCAAGAGACCAGCAGACAAAGAAAGGAGGTTGGGATAAATAATCTGGTGGTGAACTGATTCAGGGCTTTTATTCCGATCCAGTAAATGGGCAGGACCTCCGGTCCACGGAAGGCCCCAATCCTTAGGAAAGCGTTGGAAAGATTTTGGCTACTTAGGCCCCATAAGACTGTGTTCTTGTTCAGAGCAAAGGGTGTGGTGAACTTTAAACCACAGGAAATCCTCTGGGCAGGGATCTGAAGGACTTCTCTTTATGTTGGAAGGGGTGATCTTTGGTAAGCTTATTAGCATGCATGTGGGCTCTTTTATTGTTTTTAATGTTTTCTCTGCAGTGCTTTTGCCTTAAGAATAAAATAGGCTTGATTAGAAAGAACTGTATGGTGATTTATAACTGGGGCAAATACATTGTGTACAGTCTCTGGGGAGAGAAGCAAAGCATGCCCTGCTTAGGCAGACTGTCTTTTGCTGGGAATAACACAGGGAAGGCAGGAAACTTGTCGGTCTGGAATACCCTGGTCAGATGGGAGCGAGATGGGGGTCTCTACCCAAGAAAGGCACCAGCTGCAGAGCCGGAAGCCTGAAAGTGGGTGGTCTTGCTGGACCATAGAAGGGAAATATAGGTGCAGTTGCCCTGAACTGTGACACTGTAACAGGGTCATCCAAATCCCCATCAATATACAAGGCAGTTGGCAGAGGGTGCTAATTGACTGAGTAGAGATACAGCTGAGGGGCTAATTGGGTGGAAGGAATCACAGCAACTGTGACTATATAAGCAGACAGGAAGGAAGTGCTAGGGAGGAGAGTAGGGAGCCTGAAGGAAGGCGGGACTGGCTGCTGCTAATCCTGTACTCTTCCCCAGAAGCAAGTGGAGGAAGCTGGCTACTCTCTGTGAAAAATATGTAAACAACACTCCCGGACGTGGCCTACTGAAGGGATGTAATAAAGTACAGGGGTGGTTAAGAACAGCTGGAGCAGTTACTGAGGCAGGAAAAGACTCTCAGGAGATCCCATGACACCTCCCACCCCATCATGCATGACAATGTCAGGACCAAAGCCTGCTTCCTTCTCAAATGAGAAGGGTCCCAAAATTGCACTTGCTAACTCACAATCTGTACTATCTTGCAACAGTCTACAGTAACTCCCCTAAACAAGACTTCTTGGATACCAGAAGGAAGATGTATAAAAAGTAGAAAGTGGTTTGTCAATTCTGTCTTGATGAAAACATCCCTTCCAGACTCCAAAGAAGGCAACTAGCCACAACTCTGGCATCCCAGGAGATCTAAAGGAAGAGGAGGCTGGGACTGCTGGAAGGGCACCAAACACTCGCTGTCCACACCTGACACTGCCTAAGTACCCACTAGTAGGGCAAGTGGGGTACAATTCAGACTCTGCTATGTCCCATGAACCCGCTAATGGGTTCAGCACAGGGGGCACAGCAAAAACCCAGACCTTGCTGATATGCCCAGGCAAAACTGATAAAAACTCATCCCACCTTGCCCCAGTGTACCAGCAAGGTGTGAACAAAGTGCCAAAGACCTGTGAAGGTATAAGGGATGGTATACCCCTCGGTTCAGAGGCTGGTGGCTGGCTAATTAAACCCTACCCATTGCACCTAGAAAAAGACTGGCAACTGTCTGTCTGTCTGTCTGTCACACACACACACACCCCAAGCGACCGTGAACCGTTGATCCTGCTTTTCATTAAGTAGGCTTGAAATAAAAATCCCACAGCAATGAATATGACTGAAAACTATCCTCCCTGGATTCTGTGAGGACCCTAGGCAGGATTTTCCCAGAGAAGGAGCTGGCTCTGCAGACACAAGCCTGGATCCACCTGGAAGAGGGTGCTGTATGGGAGGCCCCAATCCTTTACAAATCTCATAATCTTAAATTTACTTTACCTTAAAGCCAGCTTGTTTAAGAAACTGGCCAAGTTTACTGGTAATTTCCTGAAATCTCTCCTGTTGCCAATTGACCTAAAATAAAAACATATTTTGATAAAATACTGGATTTTGGCATATTCTTCTATACAAATTACATTGACCTCTTATACTGTACCCTGCCTAAGATCTTCTATGAAAACTTCAGTTCAAAGATTAAGCCTAATGAATACAATGTTCATAATGTTTCTTCCATATTTTGAGAAAGACAGCATAGAGCACACTATGAAAGAAGATGAACTGAGGGCCTTATTTCTACAACGTAGTATGTACCTGAATTCAATGGGGCTGTGTATAGGCACAGAAATTTGCACATCTGGAACAAGTTGTAGGGTAAATTTGCAGTTCTACTTCATGTCTAAGATACTGTAAATTAACTTGTTCATGAACAGTACCCCTGATTTTGCTTTTTAATTCACACAGGTATAAAGGCAAAACAAAAGCAGACTCAACAAGGATTTCTCTTAGATTAAACGTATTTAGTAATAAATTAAAACTAAAATGTAAAATAAGGGTAATATTAAATAAACAGCATGTTTTGAGCAAATGCAGCAGCATGCCTTACAAGTGACTCATTGGCACCCCAGGAGGCTCTGCAACTGTCATCAGGGTGACAATCCCCATGACAGAAGTTTACCCCAATAAATTTCAGCAGGATTAATTACAGAATACCCTTTGGGGAGATTTAAAAAAAACACAAAGGGGAGTTACGTGTCCAACTCCCATTGACTTTCAATGGGAATTTAGCACCTAACTACCCCTTGTTGCTTTTGAAAATCTCCCCCTTCCTGGTCGATATGCTGAGTTCATAGGCTTCAGAAGAATGTTTTCTTTCTGAACACAGACATTATGAGAGCTGGTAACTGTGTAAAGAATGAGGGAAGGACAAACCTTCTGGCCTCAGAACACAGATTCCCTTAATTTAGGGCACACAGGAAGGGACAAGACTGTTCACTAAAGAAAACTATTAAGCAAGTACCTGGTCCATTTTATTGACTGCAACTGCCAGTTGTGTTACTCCAAGAGAGCGAACCAATAACCCATGTTCTCGAGTCTGTCCACCAGTCTCGAACCCTGCTTCAAACTCCCCCCTGCTGGCATCCACAACCAAGATAGCCACATCAGCCTAGGTAAGAAAAAAGATGGTTAGGAAAATAATTTCTACAAGAGGAATGGATTATGGATAAATATGGTCCTGACTGGTCACACAAAAACACATCTTAACCTTCTATGCTCACCAAGAGAATATCAGCATGACTTCAGTTGAGTGAGGATTGATTTTTAGATCACTAATGTGGACAGGGAAACAATGAGACATGTACACCACAGTATGGTTAAATATAGAGACAGCAACTTTATTAAAACTATTAACCAGCTGGAGCTACTATTAAAACTACCTGACAGAGCTGTTCCAATGTGGATTTCAAATGGGCATCAAAGGGCCTGGGTTCTACTAACCTGAGAATGGGTATGAGGGCAACGTCTTCTCTGTGCTCTCAGGCCTGCCCAGGAACCCTGGCTCCAAGCCAGAGTCCCAATTCATGCCCTTTCTCCACACAAGTGATAAGAGGGATAAGATGAGGTGAGTTGAGCCACACACCAACTGACACAGAGACATATCATACCTCATCACTCTGTAATGTCATGCCAATGCCTAAGCACCCCTTAGGTTACAGGGAACTCACATCAGACTCTCGTTTAACCAACCAACCACACCTTGAAACTGCCAAAGCTGCAACAAATAAAATTTAACCCTCCAAATATCTACAGTTGCCCTAAAAAAAAAAAAAAAACTCTTGGGGCTGAAAAATGCATAAACTATTTTATTAGCACTGTGTACTATAAGACAGATCACGGCCTTTGATAGGGCTGCTTTGCATTTTGCAGAACAGCAGTTGGGGATTCCCTCAGAATGGCAAAACTCCCAATTACTGTAGAGCCATCAGAGTCTATTCTACACCACCTCTTTACAAACACGTCCTCATAGTGCTGGGAGCATGGCAATAGCAGACCTCCAGAAATCTCCGACAGCAGAATATCACTCAAGCCTCTAATTACATTAAAGGCTAGAATGGCCCCTGGCAGCCCTAAGGATGGAGGGAGTGTAAAGGAGGATTAAAGATTCCTCTGTCCCACCTAATCTTCACCTGCAGACCAAAGCTCTGGTGCATTTGAAGATCTGGAATTGCATATTCTCACCATGTTACTTACTTGTACAGTCACCAATATGAATCAATAATTTAAATAGAATTAAAGAAAACAGTACAGTTAAGTACAGCATTTTTCAGAATTTCTGAGATTAAAGATCCCCTTTTCTACTTTAAAAAAAAATCATGGACATTCTGTAACATGCATAAGCATCCACACCATAAAAAACCCCACATGCCAGCAGATCTGCCATAGACCTGTTATATGATTTTGGGCAACTCAATCTCAGTGTGCCACAATTTCTCCATTTGAAAAATTGTGATAATATCCACCTTTGTGATGCACTTTGAGACCTTACATAAGGCCCTCTATACCAGTATGGAGTAAGACTCATTATAACAAATATGACTAGGGAATTACTTTTCAAACAAATATATAGTAATGAGATTACAGCCAAAATTTGCTTCTTGCCTGTCACTGAAACTTTGGCAATTACGTCCGCACAACAGTTTACTCAGACTTTCCTGCAGGCCATTATAGTGTCAGTTTCTAAGGACAACTAACTGGCAAAAATGTAAAACGGACATTGTAAAATAGGAATTATTTCTAATATGAAAGAAAACATTACAACACATTTTAACTTCAAACATTCGAACCAGTAACAGGAATATGGACTGTATCGTGCACAGCAGAAGCAGCAGCTCAAAATAGTACTTTGTGCGAACCAAAACTGACTATCCTGACTTCTCTGTATGTAAATTATCAATTCTGTTAATAGCTGTTTTTTAAATTTAAATCCCTGCTTTTAAAGAAAAAGATTATCACATACATTTAAATGTATATAGCCATATATATAGCTTTGTTAATCTCTCTCATTCAATTTATTTAAAAAAATCTGTACAAAAGCTGTAGCTGCCCTTACTCTCAATCTTACAACATAAACACACACAGCAACACTGAAAAACCAAACATTCACAAAGGAACAAATTTAATTCAGCCCAGGCAGCCAGCAAGAAAAGTTTCCTTCCATTCCTCTTTATTCTGAGAACATACCCTCAAATCCTCTCCAAAAAACCCTATTAAATTGATGGTAGCTTTTGAAGCATGCCTGGTAGGTCATCAAATTCAGGCTATTTCAGACCACATTGCAGAGCAAGTTCCAGAGTCCCAGGACTCTCACAGAGAATACCCTGCTGGCAGTCCCCTTCATTTCATAACGGGAAAATCCAGCTCAAGCACCTCTGCAAGACTGCAACTGTGGCAGTATGTCAAGTGGTGATCTCTCTGGCAGGCAGGTCTCAGCCATTCAGGGCTTTAACATGAAACTTCACCCGGAGACCAACAGAAAGCAAATGCAAATCCCAGAGCACTAGTATCATGTGCTTCCAGCAAGATGGCCCAGTAAGCTAGCCAATGCAATCTGCACCAGCTTCAGTCTCCTGAATGTCTTCACCTGTATACCCACATAGTATGTTATCTGCTGTTTTCACTCAAAGCTTCTTACAACACTTTACCCTATAAAACTTTTTCAGCACTACCCGTTGAGCAGTACATACATTCAAGTTTGAATATTTAAAGCTAAGCTGTTCTTGGAGTTATCCTAGTGCAATAAAGTATTCAAAGTAGTTCATTAATAAACGTGAAAACCTTTTACCTCAATATAGTCGACTAACCTAAAATACTGCCTTTAAAATTTCCAGAAAAGAATGTCAGCTTTCAGTTTAGAAAAAGCATAAGATATTTCAGTTTCTAAGGCTTCTTTCCTTCCTGAAATAAAGACTTATTTTCCCCATATTTTTTCTACAGGTTAGGAAGCACAAAATAAATTTACATTTATGATATTTTGAACAGAACAGAATAAGATTAACTGATAATATGCAGTATATAAACTCTGTTAAAGATTCCACTACTTTTTTTTTTATTTAAAGGTTAGATTCAAATAAAGTAGAATACTAAATTATAAAACATCACATTATATTTGATAGGTGCAGTTAAGAAATGTTTGCTACCTGTGCAGCTCCTGTGATCATATTTGGGATGAAATCTTTATGGCCCGGAGCATCCATCAATGTAATAACTTTAGTCTTTGTCTCAAATTTGGTCATACCCACATCCATTGTTACTCCCCTTAAATAAAACAAACATGTAATACACCATTACAACTGCTTCCAAAGTTCTCCACACAAAGTTATTAGACTTAACAAATCAGAACACTGTGGCTGCTATTTGATTTAACCAGTACTAAATTTTGGCCAATTTAATAAGTCTATTTGTGGCACTGACTTTCCCTTTCATTGGAGAAACTATCCATCTGCATCAGAATTTCATCTTAAAGAAGTTAAGAAAGCATATGTTGCTGAGAGAAGTTTTACTCTTCTTCCCCTTTATATGCTGCTTTGCTATGTATAAAGATATTCAAATCTAATTCTAATCCAGGCAGGAGGGGAGATGTATAGTCACCAAAAAATGCAGATAGGAAAAGTACAGGTAAACGGTTGAAGTCCTAGAGGCTGACAATGACAGTTGTATACAATAATGGATTATGTCCTCGAATCAAAGAACAAGTAGCAAAGTTCAGAATTAACTACTAAAGCGCAAAGCAGCTGTCACATTTTGTAAGTCAGTATTTTGAAGTTCTCCGCCCCTGAAAAAATAGGCATCAGCAGCAGCAAGAGCACAACCAAGAAAAAATTACTACGTATACAACTATAGGAATAAGATTATATTTTTGTAAATGTCCCCCGCATTCACATATGCCTGTTATAATTCAGAAAGGGCAGAATAGTTCTGGACTCAATTCTAAATTTGACTAAATAGCACCCGTGGGAAATTGCCTTGGCCCATCCATTTTTTAATCATGACACCAAATGACAGCAAAGAACTATTTAAATATTTGAGGAGAGCTTCAGAACACTTTAGTTTTAAAATATTGGCTTGAGAATGGAAAAGGATGAGGGAAAAATCATTCAAGAAGTTCTTAGCCTGTTTTGAGGGTGGAAATTATCTAAGTTTCCCTTAAAACATGGAATAAATCTTTTATTTATAGAAATAAAGGCAAAAAGACATTGCTTCCATTATATACGTCCTGATGTTTAATAACACTTTCGTTTTAAGGCAACATTTAGAAATATTTTATTAACAGATGGCCAAATTCTATTTTCAAGGTTTTAAACTTTGAGACAAAAACCATTTTTCACATTTTTGTCTGCAACACTGATTTTTGGTTGACTGTTTTTTTTGACCTTTTCACACACAAGCCTGTATTGAACATATGTACGGGAAGACTGGCAAATGCAGAAGTTTAGTTATAGGTATGAACACTGTACAAGTTCATTTCTCTTTTATTTTTTAAAAAGCTAGTCTCTCTGCAGCCCACTCCACTCCCCATTCCTCTGCATCAGTTTACATTTTCAAGGTTATCTATGCAACCAGAGGAGCTTTAATACCATGATACCACGGGTGATGAGCATGACATAAAAATACAATTACATTAGATAAACAAATTTCTCTCTGTGGTTTTAAATGAACCCTAAGATACTGGTGAATACCACAAAAACTGTGGTAAGATATTAATTCTACAGTTTAGTTCATGTTTTTCTGAACACAGGTCATTGTCCACAGATCCAATTTATACAGTTTTAAAAAGCCATTTTATGAATTTTTTAAATTATCCACATCACTTCCTCCTCATGTATTTCCTCACTGTAATACAATTTAAAATGCATTACACAGAAAAAGTATTTACACATTTTATTTCAATGTAATATGCTACTGGCAGGGACTTTTCAAAAATAGTTCTAATATTAATTTAACGAGTCAGATATAATAGACCAAAAATGTCACCTTCCTTAAACTCCTCACATGTGCTGGTGCCTTGATCAAACAAATTCTATCAGCTCCTCATACTGAGGATTTTAACAACAACAAAAAATACCCAACTTCTCAATGGCATTCCATTTCCACAACCAAGAAAAGACACTGACTTTTCTTTCAATGGTGTAGATCTATGTACACAGAGGATGAAATATTTCCTACCCAACATTTTACTCTTAAAACATTTAATGTAGTAGCACATAGCTAATTAGTAGAATGACATTTAGTAACACGTTACAATCAGAGAGAACAGTAGTTCACACTAGAAGATAACTTGCCTACCTTTCTCTTTCTTCCCCAGTTTCATCCAAGACCCATGCATAAGCAAATGAAGCTTTGCCAGCCTTTTTGGATTCCTGCTCGTATTTGTGCATAGTTCGTTTGTTCACGTTGCCCAGAAGGTAGAGTAAATGACCCATTAGAGTACTTTTACCTGCATCAACATGTCCTAAGAAGGGAAGTAAGCATTAGACTACTATTACTAATTTACACATTTTAGACTTCATAATACAGCTGGAAAAGAAACACAGTGGCAGATAGGGGAATCTAATGCCCTGAAGTTTTGTTTCATGCTCATGCAATTCACAGAGTCTGATCATCATACATAGTAGCGGACAGAGAGAGAGGTTTTCTAGAAAGAAGAAATGGGTGAAGTTTGACAATGACCTCTGTTCTGCCAAACTCGTTAAAAAAAACGCTAAAAAAATGAGTCAACTTTAAAGTATATTTTATTTTGACAAGACGAGGATAGGGGATAGGCAGAAGGACTACTTAGTATTTTAGTCCATGCAGGTTAAAAGTGGCTCCCGCCACAGAGGAAGGGTAAAGCAGATGGGTTTTTAGTGCAATCTGAGATGTTTCCTTTCCTAAACGGAGGAGTGTCTTGCTTCTGCATCACTCCCAGACTCAACAAGCACACATTTCTGGCCCAAAATGTATTCAATTTGGAATTAAAATAAAGAAAAAAGGGTATTACCTATTACCACTAAATTCAGCAGCTGTTTTCCTCCTTGCCTCTTCTCCAGCTCTGCTTTCACATCTATTTGTTGTCTTGTCTTACTAGACTTTTTCACTGGAGTAGGTACTGTACTCTGCTCTTCTGGAATCTGAATTGTTTGGGATGGAAGAGCTGATTTAGAGACCAACTCAACTACTCCAGAAGTGACACTGGAATCTTCAGATGATGGTCTTTTTTGAGGTGTATTAGCACTATGGCCATTCTCTTCAGCAATCACACTAGGGAAAGCAAAGAGAAAACAAAGATTTATAGGGAATGTCACTGAAGCCCTACACAGCATCAGAGAACAAAGGGAGTTTCTCTTTACGTAGAGTCCAACCCTTCAAATTAAGAATCTCTGATAAGTAGTTAGAGACTATTAAAATGGAAGTGACAAACAACTGGACACAAACGACAGATACAGGCTCTGAATATCCTGCCTGAAAAGCAGTCTGAACAAAAGCAAAATAAGAAAGCATCCCATGTACTATTTGAAATTCAGGTAAGAAAAACCCTCTTCCTCATGGCCACTTCTTTTGATGGGGAGGGAAGAGACAGTTATGAGAAATGACTAATGAGGGGTTGTCTTTGCTGCAGAGTTAACTTGGACTCTTACCCGGAGGTTGTTCCTAACCTGGCTCCATACACAAGAACCTCTCACCCAACTGTGGTGGTGTTTTACAAACAGCTTAGCTGACTAGTCCTCGGGGATAGGTTAAAGCCTGAATGCTGCTTATACTTGGGCTGATAATGCACCCAATTTGTTGCATGCATGCAGGCTAAACCACTCGAGTGCTAGTTGTTCTCCAATGCCTTCCCAAAAGTCAGCATGGTTACCATGTTTATGGAGAGTTGTGTTGGGGAAGGTAGGTTTAATTAAAAAAAAAAAAAAGGAGGAAGAAGGATGGTCTTATGATTAAGGCAATGGCCTAGGATTCAGGACATCTGCGGGATGGGGTGTCTTCCCAACTCTACCACAGATCTTCTGTGTGACCCTGGTTACATCATTTCCTCTCTCTCTCTCTCTCTCTCTCTGACTCAGTGCCCCATCTGTAAAATAAAACTAACAATCCCTAATTCACAGATGTGTCATAAGGATAAATTCATTAATTAGAGTTGCTCAGATAGTTATGATGATGTCCACCACAGAAAAGCCAAACACAGTAAACAAAAACTGAAGACTGAAAAATTTCCCATGCTGGATTATACACAAAGCTTCAGAAAAATCTACTGATTCAGTCTCTGTGCATGTAAGCTGCCTGGTGAACAAGGATGGGATCAATGACCCCCAACTGGGCTTAAAAGAGGACACCTGAGCCCAAGAGGGGACAGAGAGCTGACAGAGTCAGGAGACGGACAGGTGAGAGCTGCCTGAAGAAGAGAGGAGAGACCCCGGAGCAGCAGCAGAGAGCTGGTACAGTAAGCGACTGGGAAGAGCAAAAGGTCGATGGTGAGGATTGGCTAGAGCTGGGGAACCCCTGGTAAGTTAAAGGAGAGCTTGTGGATCAGCCCCTATAAAGAAGGGGAAGAACCGGTTAAGAGAAGAGAGAAGCTGGTTAAGAGAAGCTGAGCCCAGTACAAGAGGGTTGATACTGAAGGACAGATCCAAGGAGCAGGGGTAGGACTCACAGGCAAAGAGGTCTGGTCAGTGAACGCTGCAGGGAGTTCTGTTGTGGGAGACATGACTTGGGGCTACGGGAGAAAACATGGGAGAGAAGCAGGTCTTGGAAATCTCAGGTAGTTGGCCTAGAGAATGGGGCCTTGACACAGGGGCTAAAAGGAACTGTGACCAAGTGAGTGATGACTCTCGGGTAGGTGATCTGGGAAGAGTGACCTTTGAATGGGATTGAAGAGCTTCTGCATAGTAAACATTTGTTTTACTTTAGGATTTTTAGAAGAACTGTTTTAGAGAAGATTTGTGGACTGCATCCCTTTAAATGAATAAAAGGGTACAAAATTGCCACTAAGAGAAAATATTACAGTGTAGCTGACTCATTTTCTGCCAGTTTTCAACCCTACTAGGAATCTCTTTCTTACTTTAGGCCAGTGTTTCTCAAACTGGGGCCGCCGCTTGTGTAGGGAAAGCCCCTGGCGGGCCGGGCCGGTTTGTTTACCTGCCCCATCCGCAGGTCCAGCCGATCGCGGCTCCCACTGGCTGCGGTTTGCCGCTGCAAGCCAATGGGAGCTGCTGGAAGCGGCGGCAAGTATGTCCCTCGGCCCGCACCGCTTCCAGCAGCACCCAATGGCCTGGAGCAGCGAACCGCAGCCAGTGGGAGCCACGATCAGCCGGACATGCGGACACGGCAGGTAAACAAACTGGCCCGGCCTGCCAGGGGCTTTCCCTACACAGGCGGTGGCCCCAGTTTGAGAAACACTGCTTTAGGCCAATGGTTTTCAAGCTGTGATCTGTGGACCTCAGGAGGTCCATAGATTATGTCTAAGATTTCCAAAGGGGTCCGTACCTCCATTTGAAATTTTTTTAGGAGTCCACAAATGAAAAAAGGTTGAAAACTACTTTGGGCTATTTTCCATGACACAAATTGTAGGGAACAATCTAACCCAGATTTTCTAACTCTTATAATTGTAGTGTCAGAGACGGAATAGTTTATGATCTAGTCAGGTCTCTAACTAAAAGAAATTAAGCCTGGTGAGGACCCACGTTGCACACCTGCAAAGGAAGTCTACCACATGCGATGCAGGAAGTGGCATTGGTGATTTTATAGGTCATACTCTTTCCTCAAATTCAGAACTAAACTAAATGGCCCAGTACTGTATCAGGGCAACGTGCTGCTGGAGGTGCCATCTTCCTGATGAGATCTAAAGCCAAGGCCCTGACCTTTGATGGTCATTAAAGACCCTGTCCGCATGGCTCCCCATTTAGATGTATGTGAGCACTTTTGTCTTGGTCACATTCCAACAAAATAAATTCCCCCTATAATTTAAAGTGAAAAAGCTATTCTTCATTTCCTGTGCTAAAGATCTGAAAGTAGTGGATCATCAAAACATTCATATTTAAAAGTAGTTAAGGGGAAAAAAATGACTGCATAGGAACTAATCTACAGAAAAATATAACGTCAGCCATCCATGCTTGCTTTTACTAGAAAATATTTCAAATTAGCACCTATTCTGCATTGTGTACCAAAGTCCTTCATTTTTTTTAAAGTTACTTAAACATATAGTATGTTGGGTTTAAACTGAATGCCTGTTCTGGAAACAAACCAGTACTAAGTTCATTTCATTCAAAATCACCTTCCCCAATTCCTGTCTGTTTAGACATTTATTTCATAAAACAAAATATATAATTAGTTTTTGCACCAAATACACATGCACAGAGAACTGTAGTGAGAGCGCTTTTCCCACTACCTGAACAGTAGATTTAAATAGCAGAAGTTATAAAGTAGGCCAAATCAGTTTTGACAGAAGTCATGCATTATTTCGGAGTTACATATGTATACATACTTTACTTGTATCAGGCTTTTCCGATCAAGATAAAGACGCTCTTCCCGCCTTTTCTCTGAGATTTTTTTAGGTACTTATTCTTCATAATTTTAACACCCAATGCTTTCAGACTGAAGCGTAACACTTGCACATATTCAAAAGAACAGATATACTTTATATTGGTCTCCTTATGACATTTAAAGATCTAGAGAGAAGTTCTTGCATAAGAAAAGAGGTCAAACTTGACTTTGTAGATGGCAACCCACTACCTTCCCTTTCATTGTCTGCACAACTTCCCATGCTAATTAAAAACAAAAGTTAAAAGTGAAGAAACTATATGAAACTGCAATTAATACAACCCCAAAAGCAGAATTCAGAAGTTTTTCTGCAGCTTTTCAAGCACGGTTCTAGAGATTTTTATACTAAGGCTACCCAAATACCAAGGCAAAGACAAAAAACCAAGAACACTGAACAACAGATTAAAAAATTAATCACAGGTTATAACTTTTTTATTGGCTTAACTATATTTATGAAAGTCTCAATTTCTTAGCAGTAATCTTTTATGGCTGTGTATTAATTAGAATTTTCTCAGAAAATTAGTCTTTGATAATTACTTAGAAAATGTAAAGCTTTATATTCTAGGGGATTTTCTTTCTTCAGAGTTCTGGGTGCAATTGCAAGTACAGCAGTCTTTAGGGATCTCAAAATGCACAGTCAGAGAGACCATCAATTTGTAAAAGTCATAAATCTCATCGCTGGCAGCCTATGTGTACAGCCTCAACTATCCAGACTCCTCCAGCAATACTATGATCCTTTTCAATGAGGCCACTAATGTCTGGCTGCCACTTCCCCTACTTATTCATTAGCTATTTGTCACATAAGTACCCTTACCTATAGTTCACTCTCCATGGGACTGAAGAAATTAAAAACAGAATGCCAAGTCCAGGGTGGGGGGGGTCACTCCTCTCTTCCAAATTAGTGGGAAAAAAGCTTACTGTTGGAAGTTCTCCCAGAAAAAAAGTCCTGCTGCCATGTGGCAAGGAGCTCTGCCTGCGTCCCCAGAGTGTCCTTCCCTGGTAATGCAGATTTGAAACAGTGGACATTTAAACAAAACCTTTCCTCATCTCCCTTCTGTGTGAGCTGCATGATGAGAACTGGAAAGGGGACTTGGGAAACACAAGGAGGGAAAGATTTTATAAAGGAGGGTTTGGAGACTCTTGAGGAGTGACACACTAGATGTGCTGGTTGCAAAGGGAGATGAAAGCACAACAGGGAAGAAAGGAAAGGAGGTGAGGAAAAAGGGGATGAGGGTAAAAGGAAGAGAAAAACTATAGAAAAAATGGAATGGAGAAGAATTATGCTGAGGAGCTGATGTAAGGTAGAAAAGAAATAAAGAAATGAGAAAAGGAAAGAAAAAACAAGTAAAGTCACAATCTTAAGGTTATTAAATGTATTCATTTATATACTTATATTTTGGTTTGGGTATAAACCTAAGAGTAATAAGGGGAGGGGAGATTTGGGATTTCAAGGATTAGGATTGGAAAAGCAGAAGGGAGAGTGATGGTGCAATTGAAGATGGGAGGAAGGAGAAAATGGACTTTGCAAAGTGGAGAGTCAGGCAAATAGGTTGGGGGACCTGCTTATAAATGGGACAGGGGAAACTGAGGAGCCTGGGAAATAGAGTGAGCGATTCCGTTAATCAAATCCAAGTTCTCAACTTGACCCAAAACTTTATTTCAGGTACTATGATGTCATTGCTAGAAGAGGAAGCACCACAATGACATTTTATCAAACACATGACAATATTGTCACAACATGAGACATTACTATCACTGATGCAACACCATCATGTGAATAGAAGCATCAAGATGATGAATCATAGCACCAAATACTCACGGAGCCTCAGTCGAAAAACCCAAAGCTGTATTTAAATTGATATCAAACTTCCCTCAAATAGGCAAAAAGCAAAAATCCATGAAAAAGTGAAGCAGTTCAAAACACAGTAGGATGTAACTATTTCATTAATTTATTGAAGGAAAAGAAGCTTCAGCAACCTCTATCTTGGAAAAATTCTCAAAGTGCTTATGCAGTTGAGTGTTCTCTTAAATAATACATGCATCCACCACTTTGTGATCTATGTACTTTTAAAGACTGATGTGTTAGAATGCCTGTCTGTCTCAATACTGCAAATTAAGTAAAATGCAATAGAAAACGTGCAGTTCCATCTGTTATGGTTTAACTATAAGAATTTCAGTTAAATATTCTTTGTAATCTTCCAGTCACGAGGGATACTAAACCTCTTTTGTACAGCAAGCTCTCTTTGGGAAACTTACATTTATTAAGGAAGCTCTCAAAATTAGTTTGCCCATTCCAAATTACAGCTACACAAATTTGGTCAGCATGGCTGAAATAATCATCCTCATTTGCTTACATTTGTTCTGGTTTCTTTCATGAATTCATGCACGGACAGAAAATGGTAATATTGTCTTTAGTTAGTGGAGCAGAGAAGCAGTTTGTCAGAAATGAACAAACCATATTTTTCCAGGATAATCCCAGTAAAATATTCACCAACCCCAAGAAAGGCAACCAGAACTCTATAAGCAATTCACAACTGCCAATAACCATCCGTTTTAATAAACTTTTTTAAAGAAGAAAAGATCACATTTTATATTAAGGTTCCATTTACAGAGTTTATAAAGGTTTAATAAAGTATTTATAAAATGTTTTAATAAATGCTTAATTGATTGTTATGGAGTCCAACAGATTGCTTATAACCTTCTAGAACACTGAAGTGCATTAATGGCTATAAGCACATGCTACTCATCTCTGTAGTGCACTTATTTTAAAACTATTTATTAACCCTTCGTAAGCCATTTATAAATGGAACCTTAACATCAAGACTGACTAAAGAAAGCTAATAAAGAATCTTTCATAGGTATTATTAAACTTTGCAATTCCCCGATCCTAAACATCATACTATTATGCTTTCAGTATTCCAGATCATACTAGTGTAAAAGAAAACACTGTAGTACAGAGACTCAGTGTTGGGGTTTTTTGTTTGTTTCTAGTTCAGAACTACATGTGTAACAGCTGCAAAGCAATGATAAGCTTGTAAAGCAACACTAATATTTTGGCTAACCACTCTGTGTCTAGCTACAGGCGCCGCCACTCGGCTTCCTACAGACTAAACTGTCCATTGTATGGCCTTCTCCAACCTGTCTATGCATGTAAAACACAAATCTTATTAACTAACCCTCCAAGAAGTGCTCCTTGTTTGCCAGGATGCTTCTCTAGCCTTCCAGCAGGACTCTCTTCAGATCTCACATCTTACATAATCAATAATGACTTTTCCATGACTCCACTAGAGTAAAACTCCATTAAGAAGGCAGGCTCCATTCAAATAATGGTAGCTTTTTGAACAGAACAAAGCCTTCCCCCATCCTAATTAGTTGCATCACTTCTATAATGCTCCCAACTATTTTTAAATGAAGTACTGCATGAGAAATTAAACCTCTCTCAGAACACTGAGCATTCAAACCCAGCTGGATGACAAGCAGCTACTTCAGAGTTAAGGACTGCTATAATACAAAACAGCACCACCACTAAAAGGGAAGCATATACAGTTCCACTTTAGGGTCACTAGAAAAGAGAAAGGGATAGTGACAACCCTGACAAAACTACTGATGATTTCAAAAAGAAAATGGACCACCAGCTGCCTATCCTGAATTTACTTTAGCCTCTGGATACGGGAGTAGTCTTCCAGAGTTTACCTCCCTGTTGCCCCAAGAAATGGACAATACAGGAACTCAAAGTGTGGCTGTTGTTCAATAGACAGTACATGCATGGTCAACTCCAAACTGCTTTTTTTATAAGAAGAATATTTTTAATTGTGATTTTTGTTAGGCACTTAAAAAACAAACTATTCCTACAATCCTTTTAGGACTGTTGATGGATGGAGAGCTTTATCACTTACATCTACTTTTTCTCTTTCTTTTTTAGAAACTTTTACTCAGAGCAACAAGTTTTACCACTTCCCATGCAGAACCACAGACTATAAAAGGTGCCATAGGAAACACTAGAGAGGGAGGGTGATCTTCTGTCCGTACTGAAGTAAATGAGAAAAAGATTTCACCCAGAGTCGCTGGTTACTATGAATATATGTGTGTCACTGGTCATATTTTAACTCTATTTCACAGATTCCCCAGTAGTACTGGCAGGATTTTGAAAGACTAAAGGAGTTACATGTTAGAGTCAACCTCCAACTCACAGATTATAAATTGCTCCAGGTAAATAGCTAAAAGTAGTTATTGCCACCTGATGGATATTCAGTGGCCTGTGTGAAATTATAGTCTCAGTGCAGTCCCCCATGAGTTGACACCATATTACAAAACCACTATCACAATTGGAATTAATTGCCCTTAGATAGCATGTTGGATGGACAGTATAGAAAATCCTATGACAGACAGAACTGCCAACTTTCTTGGCAGTTTTAGCAGAAGAAGAACACAAAATGCACATGAATACATTCTGATTTCTAAAATGATCCCTCCAGAGCAGAGTTGTACACACTGATGAGCTGTGCAGGGCAGTTTGTTCTGCTGGTTCTTGTGATGTCCTTTTTCTGATTCAGACACCTAACATGCTGCTAAATTTTTCCTATCAAATGAATGAGTTTTACTATGGAAGAAAGCTGACATCCCACACAATGCTCTCATAGCACAACTACACTCTCCTTTTATTCCTGATATATTTCTAACACTAAATCTTCCATTAACTTTCTTTTTTAAATACATAAAAGAAGAAATAGGAGATTCTACTGTTGCAATGTATGACACTTAGGCTTGGTCTACACTTACCCCCCAAGTCGAAGTAAGGTACGCCAATTCAGCTACGTGAATAACATAGCTGAATTCGACATACCTTACTTCGAACTTACCGCGGTTCAGACGCGGTCCACACGCGGCAGGCAGGCTCCCCCGTCGACTTCGCGGTACTCCTCTCGCCGAGCTGGAGTACCGCAGTCGACGGGGATCACTTCCTGGTTCGATTTATCGCGTCCACACCAGACGCGATAAATCGAACTCGGCACTTCGATCCGCAGCCGTCGAACTACCCGGTAAGTGTAGACTAGCCCTTAGACAGCTATTAGTCACTCACTATTAAAGATTCAGCTCTCTGAACTCCGAATTTATTTTCAGAACTGTTTTCTTTAATTTGTTTGGCCTTTAGTCTGTGAAAGGAAAGACTACTACTCTACAACTCCTAATTTAATCTGACCCTCCTAATTTTGCTCAATCGTATTATTTTAAAGCAATCACAAAAATGTCCAAATTCTGCCTTCTAATATGTGTATAGGCATCCTACTTAAGGCAATGGAAGCTGCATGTGCAATGGAGGGAAATTAGCCTGAAATGATTATTTTCCCCATAAATTATGTTCTCATTGTTTAAGCTATTTCCTTTCAATGAATAACCAATTATAGTTTTCGTGACTTGTCTCATAATTCCATTTAGAAAATTTATTTTTAAATAAACTAGCCTCCAGAAAGATTAGCGTTAGCATTCTATGAAGCGGATGTTTAAATAATCTGACTAGTTGATATCTCTGCACTATTCATAGTGAAAGGATTTGTTAAACTCACAACGTGAGAGGCCTTCTTCTGAAAGTAATTATGAGTCAAACAAGAAGCCAAGATGGTTAGTTTTGCAGAGTGTACACTAAAAACTCTGTAAAATATATATAAAAAAGAAGTAAACTTGCTACAGGTGCACCAGTCTGAAAGAAGAACTGTTAAAGTATCTTGAGGTATGAAGCTTGGTTTACCTTGGAACTTCAAATCCCATAGCTTGTTTCTTTCCAGACACAGTCATTTTGGTAACTTTCGGCACAATTTTAGAATCGATTCTGGTTGACTGGGAATCTCTTGGTTTTCCTAGCAGCAGAAAAATTAAAGTGTGAAGTTAAAATTGGAACTAACATTGATGGAATAATAGAAGATTTAACAAGTTACACGCCTAATGTAATCCATTTTTTGGCAGCCCAGAAAGTGTGAATTTCACACTTAAAGCAAAATAAAAACATTTTCATCTTGTATCTACCCATGGGACTACATAAACAAATGTATTTCCAGTGAAAGGCTCTATTGTTTCTCCACTGATTTAGAGGTAGATGGTGTCATTCAAAAGTTACAATTCATTTTATAGAGTTTTTCGAGAAGATTGAGGATATCTTCCCAGAGAAAATGAGGAATGAAAAAGAGGTTTTGTTGCTGATTCACTGGCTGGATGAGTGGAGTTGATTTGTTCTTGTTGAATGTATGTATCTTTTTTAATGCTGCTGGGTGTGTTATGCTATAGTAAGATTAAATGAGTGAGTTTCAGGTCACATATTTTTACTATTATTTAAAACTAAACAAACCAGACCAAGCATATAATAAGGTTTTACTTTGAATTATGTGAACTGGTATTCCAGCGGTCTTGCAAAACCTAAAAAAATTTCAATCAAATTCCTTTGAAGGCTGTACAAAAGGGTCATTGACCTCTGAAAGAGAAGAATCCACATTCCTAGCAACCTTCTTCTTAAGTCATGGCTCTGAGATGCAGTCATATTGTCCAATAAACCAGCAATTCTAATTTTCAACACCAAATGAACACTCTTTCTTGATGAATAAGTATTTTAATTGTTCTGCCTGACTATAGTAAGATGGGTTAAGAGTCATTTGATCCTACCACTCAATGGTTACTTTTTATTGTATTTTAAGCACGACAGCTATATCTTCAAAACCACACAATCAAATTGCTATACAGGTTATATATAATTGTGGTCAAGGCTCTTAAAGTTATGTTTCAGGTGAGGAAACAGAATACCACAGACAGTTCTTTAATAGAGAGCAAGCCAAAAGAGCATGTGCATTTTTTTAAGATCCCACAGCTGGTCACAATATTCAATATTTAATGAGTTTATCTTCATCTCTCTTTGCTCAATTTTCCCCACCTGTAACATGGGGATAATGATGCTCACTTTTATTTGTAAAGCATTTGGAGATCTATGGGTGAAAAGTGCTTATAAGAGCTAAGTATGATTAATACAAGGATTAATTTATATATATATATATATATATATATATATATATATATATATATATATATATATATGCTGAGAAAAACTGCACATTTTTAGATTTAAAAATCTTTATTCAAATATGAAAAATAATAATTGGTTTTGATCAAACACACACGCATCCAGAGTGGGTGTAAATAAGGGATAAAATAAAATAAAATAAAATAACGAAATGCAAGAAAATAAAGGAGTGATAGACATGAAAAGCTCAGAGTTACTTATGACATATGCATGAGATGCTATTAAATTTATGGATTATACACAAATAGGATGCAGCTAGTAATACATAAATTACACAACTGTCTAAAATAAATGGTGGGGATTGAAAACTTCTCACTTTTCATGTGTCACAGACCACTGGTTGAAAACAAAGTATTTGTTTGGTTTTAAAGCACTTACACGGGTCAACTAAAGACTAAACTGAGAGCTATTCAACCTGAAAAATTACATCATTCTTATTACTATTTTGCTTTTTCTCTTCCCACTTTAGTTCTGACATCTCTCTAGCAGCCATATCTCAAAATGCTTATTTAATTTAATTTTATTATTTCTTGACCCCATTAATGCCTTAAAAGTTAAAATTTAAATCCTAAAAAAAAATCTGATTCTAGAATCTGTAATTATATTTCTTTTTGTGGCTCACAGAAAACTAGTATCCAGCCCCCAGGGAAAAGTTTTAACATAAGAATGGCCATACTGGATCAGATCAATGGTCCATCTAGCCCAGTATCGTGTCTTCCAGCAGTGGCCAGTGCCAGATGCTTCAGAGGAATGCACAGAACGGGGCAATTTATCGAGTGATCCATCATCACCTGTCATCCAGTCCCAGGTTTTGACACTCAGAGGTTTAGGGACACACAGAGCATGGGGTTGCGTCCCTGATCAACTTAGTTAACGGCCATTAATGGACCTATGGTCTATGAACTTATCGAATTCTTTTTTTGAACCCAGTTATACTTTGGGCCTTCACAACATCCCCTGGCAACAAGTTCCACAGGTTGACTGTGCATTATATGAAGGAAGTACTTCCTTATCTTTGCTTTAAAATTGTTGACTTATTGATTTCATTGGGTGACTCCTGGTTCTTGTATTCAGTGAAAGAATAAATAACACTTCCTTATTCACTTTCTCCACAACATTAATGATTTTATAGATCTCTATCCCCCGTTGTCTCTTTTCTAAGATGAACCATTCCAGTCTTTTTAATCTCCCCTCTTGTGGAAGTGGTTACATACCTCTAACCATTTCTGTTGCCCTTCTCTGTACTTTTTCCAATTCTAGTAGAACTTTTTTCAGATGGGGTGACCAGAACCGCACACATCCTACTTCATCTCAGATCTGCTTTGGGTTTCAAGAGGGTGAAGCCTTAAGCCAGGCCTGCACAACTCGTAAAGCGGTGAGGGCCATATTACTCCAAAGAAAACAGCTGAGGGCCGAACCTCCCCGGCCCCGCCGAACCCCCTCCCAGTACCACCCAGGCACCCCCAAAACACAACACTCCCCCCCAGCGCCGCCCCCCCCCACGGAAACAACCCCTCCAGCGCTGCCGAAACACACACACCCCAGCACCGCCCACCCCCCCGCCAGCGCCGCCTGCCCCGTGGAAAAAAACCCTCCTTCCCCAGCGCCGCCCTGCTGAAACAGCAGTATTGAACCTTGGTAATATGTTATAGCTGCCCCTAAGGTAGTATAATTAAGGTAAAAGAAAAATGTCTTTTTGCTAGAAGTAGAATAAGATCTTCCCCCCACTTTGTGATCAATTGCCCTGTTGAATGAATGAGGTGTGAATGAGGAAGGTATGGAAGGCAACACCTCCAGACAGCTGCAACCCTTGGAGAGGGGATGGGAGCCAGACCAGATCAGTAGAACAGGTCAGCCACCGACTCGCCGCTCGCCTCCTCACTCCCCGCCACTGCCCACCCGCTCGCCTCCTCAGCCCCCCACCGCCCCGGCTCGCCTCCTCAGCCCCCCCTCCCCTGCCGCCAGCTCACCTGCCCCCCGGCCACTGCCCGCCTGCTCACCTCCTCAGCCCCTCCCCCCCGGCTCACCTACTCACCCCCCGCCACCGCCCACCCGCTCGCCTCCTCAGCCGCCTCCTCCCCCGCAGCTGGCTCACCTGCCGCCCTGCTACTGTCCGCCCGCTCGCCTCCTCAGCCCCCCGGCTCGCCTACTCACCCCCCGCCACTGCCCGCCCACTCACCTCCTCAGTCCCGCCCCCGCTGCCTCACCTGCTCCCCCACCACTGCCCGCCCACTTGCCTCCTCACCCCCCACCACTGCCCGTCCGCTCGCCTCCTCAGCCCCCCTCCCTCACCCGCCGCTTCCCTACTCACCCCCCGCGGGCCGCACAGTGAGCCCACCTACTCACCCCCCGCGGGCTGCACAGTGAGCCCACGCGGGCCGCATGTGGCCCCTGGGCCGCATGTTGTGCAGGCCTGCCTTAAGCCATAAGGATTGAGATCCCAGTCACTGACTGGAGTCACCCTGAATATGGACATTGGACTATAACCGATGGACTATTTCTAAAAGGACTTTTGGCAACTACAAACTCATCTCTGCTGTGTATCTGAACCTCAAGAATTGAATTCAAGTCTGTATGTATATTGATCTTTTAACCAACACTCACTCTCTTTTCTTTTTTAATAAATTTTAGCTTAGTTAATAAGAATTGGCTATAAGCGTGTATTTTGGGTAAGATCTAAGTTATAATTGGACCTGGGTATGTGGCTGATCCTTTGAGATTGGAAGAACCTTTTCTTTTATATGATGAGATAAGATTTTCAGTAATCATCATCATATCTGACGTGTGTGTCTGGACGGAGGCCTGAGGCTGGGTATTTTAAGGGAACTGTGTTGTTTGGACTTCTAAGTAACCAGTGAGGTACTATAGAAGCTGTTTTGTGCTGGCTTGGTAAACTAAGTATTGGAATATCCACCAGCCTTTGGGGTTTGTCTGCCCCATTTTGTTTGCAGTTCACCCTAACTGAGTGACCTCTTTGCTCTGCCTGAGCAGTTCAAAGGCTCTGCTACACAGAGAATTTGGACTAGGGTGACCAGACAGGAGGTGGGGGGTAATAGGAGCCTATACAAGAAAAAGACCCAAAAATCAGGACTGTCCCTATAAAATCGGGACATCTGGTCACCCTAATTTGGACTAATATTTACATCCTACTTGTTTCAATGGCAACTGGAAGCTGCAGTTACATCCCCTCAAACTGTTAACATCGCTATACACAACAACACTATAGATAAAGGGAAATTTTTTCAAAAGCACGTAAGTAATTTAGGAGCTTATGTTCAGTTTTCAAAAGTGTCTTAAACTCCTAAGTGCTTACAGCCAATGAGACGTAGACTCCTAAGTGTCTAAGTCAGTTTTGAAAGCGAGACAGGTGCTTCTGTAAATTTTACATCAATCTATATTCCCTTTATTTTACTTTTACATATGTGGGACTTCGATTTTCTACTTTTAGCAACTGTGTGTAAATGTAATGCCCTTACAGAGTGTAACACTGACTACCTTGAAGACTGAAGACCAGTTTAATCACAGAACAGAGCCAGCAGCAATGCAACCTTCCTCAAACATTCAGCATGTCTCTCTCAACCCTAACCTGGAAGGACCTCCTCTAAGAAGGAGAGTATGATTCAGTTTCAATGCCCATTCAGTCCTTGGACTCTCTGCTGAGATTACCAAAAATCAGTGGCAGTCATGATAGTGGCTGTGGACATCTGTGCACTGAAAACTCAGCATCCATTTCATAGATTCATATGATCATAGATTCACATATTCACAAATTCTAAGGTCAGAAGGGACCTCTAGTCTGACCTCCTGGAGGCCATAGAACTTCCCCAAAATAATTCGAAGCACGTATTGTATTGAAAAAAATCTATTCTTGATTTGAAAATTGTGATTGTCAAATATATTCATCAGAATCCTCCTGCCAGGAAATGAATTTAGATTCATATAAAGTACATATGGAAGATGTGAAACTGATTATTGGAAAGGATGCAGAGACCATGAGATATTTTCAGCGTAGACTAATTTCTCAGTATATTTTCTGTCTTTGTTAATAGCAAGCATTTGCCATTAAATACTTATTTAAACCTAAAACTAGAAGCCCTGCATATGTACTTTCCCATTATCTTGCAAATTACATTACTGTATCTCCAGTCTAGATAAATTATGCACTTCCAATCTTTAGAAGAAACATATACCAAAACCTAGCATTACTCAGCACTAATGTTGAATTAAACATTCAACAATTCAGAGAATGCAGAGTTAATGTTGAAAACTGAGCCTTAATTCTGCCCATGCTTGTGACATAAAATATCTCAGTATTACTATAAATGATTTGTCAAATATAATAAACCAGAATTTCTTACACATTTATAGAGAACACTACAGTACATGGTTTGGCATCTCAACAAGTTCTACAAAACGTGCCAAATCTGAAGAAATGATTTAGTAGCTTTTAATTTATGAATATTTAAAGTTAGTAAGGTCAAAATATTAGTTCTTTTTTTAAAAAATCAATTCAATCATTGAGAAGCTATGAATCATTTCAGCTTTGAATCAGTCTCACTTGTAGGTTCTGAATGTTTCAGTTAAGTTAAAAGGTGAGGAAGGATAGTCTTGTTCTTAAGGAATGGAATTGAGAACTAGATATTTTGGCTACCATTCACAAAAACATAAGAATGGCCATACTGGGCAAAGGTGCTGGCTTCCTCTAGGCCCTGGAAGTGCTCAACCCTCCGCTCCCTTCCCCCAAACTACCACCCTCGCCCTGCCCCAGGCCCCGCCCCACTCCACCCCTTCTCCTAAGACCCCGCCCCGCCTCTTCCTGCCCCTGCTCCACACCCAGCCCCTGCTCCACCCTGCCCCGTTCCGCCCCGTCCCACGAACCCAGCGCCTCCTGCACATCGCAGAACAGCTGATTGCAGCGAGCAGAAGGCGCTAGAAGGGAGGGCGAGTCGTTGATTGGCGGGGCTGCGGGCAGATTGGAGGCGCTGGAGGCAGAGGAGGGAGCTGGCTGCTGGTGGGTGCTAAGCACCCACTAATTTTTTTCCATGGGTGACACCAATGGTCCAAAGAGCCCAATATCCTTTCGTCTGAGAGTGGTCAATGCCAGATGCTTCAAAGGGAATGAACAGAACAGAGCAATCATCAAGTCATTCATCCTCCATCATCTAGTCCCAGCACATGGCAGTCAGAGGCCTAGGGACACCCAGAGCATGGGGTTGCATCCCTGACCATCTTGGCTAATAGTCAGTGATGGACCTATCCTCCATGCACTTATCTAATTCTTTTTTGAAACCAGTTATAGTTTTGCCCTCCACAACATCCCCAGGCAATAATCTCTGCAGGTTGACTGTGCGCTGCATGAAGAAGTACTTCTTTTTGTTTGTTTTAAACCTGCTGCCAATTAATTTTATTAGGTGACCCGTGGTTCTTGTGTTATGTGAGGGGGTAAATAACACTTCGTTATTAACTTTCTCCATTCACCATTCCTTGCTCTGTCTCAGACTTTCTATATGACCATGAGCAAGTAGTCATTTACACTTAGTCTACCTGTACTGTGGCAACAGTCACCAATGATGTAAGTACTACCAGACTGTGCTCAAACTCTGTGTAACATAAATCTGCTCCAGGTATGATTTTACAGCATCAAGAAAAAAAGCTTTACCCTTGACTACATTAGTGGTGCTGTACTGTTTGTAATAAGTCATTTTTTCTAGTACAGAAGCACCCTTTCTCTACTTAATATTTCCCCATCTGTAAAGTGACTATGATGATAACCAAGGGCCATGTCCACTAAATCCATCCCTTGTCACAGAATGATGCTCCAGAATCCATGCTATCATTTAAAAAAAGTTTCTATGCCATTACTATTGTAAAAACCTTCCAAACATGAGCATTGTGCAAGATAATGAATGCAGAGATGTCAGCCTGAGTCTAGTCTGTGTTTCACTTGTGTGAAGTGTGAATTCATCTCAATGAGAAGTTTACAAGGACATCTAGTCATGAAAATTTCAGTATCAATAGAGTTAACTATTTCACTGTTAATTATTATAACACCCAGCTCATGTGCATATCCAACAGCTTTCTCTGGGTCATAAATCTCCACTGTTCCTTACCCAACTGTAAGGACCTCCAGCTTCTTGACAACTTCCATAATATAATTATGCATTTTCCAATCAAAACTCTGCAGCACAAGGAAAATTAAAAAAAGAGATAATATAAAATTAAATGTTATAACAAATTAAGAAATGGGGAATATTATATTGATTTTTCATTTTTTGTTTTCATATTTAATTCAATAAAACACTCAATTTAATATATTTGAAGCTGCCACAAAATCTCCAGTCTGCTGTACTAGAATGCTGCCGAACTCAGGAATCTTACTGCACAATTTAGATCAAGATTGCCATGGGACCTTCAATGGCAATTACCTCATTTACAGGGATGCATTGAGGCCCACCTAAGAGTTTGTACAATGCTCTATAACCGTGGTCACCAACCGGTCAATAATGATCGACTGGTCAATCCTGGAGAGACTCCGAGTCGATCGCAATCTCCAGCCGCGGCTGCGTAGAGGGATCACCGGGGCGGGGGATGGGTTCTCCGTGCACTGCTCCTGCCTGCAAGGACCACCCCCACAGCTCCCATTGGCCAGGAATGGGGAGCTGTGGCCAATGGGAGCTGTGGGGGAGGTGCCTGCAGAGAGGGGTAGCATGTGTAGCGCGTTGGCCCCTTCCAGGAGTGGTGTGGCCACATGGTGCACTACTGGTTGGCTGGCTGGCTGGGGGATGGGAGGTGGCCCGGCTCATGATGGGGAGAAGGTGCCGATGTGCCTGAGTGGGGCCGGGTCAGGCAGGGAGCCTGCACCCCAACCCCCAGCCCCTTCCTGGAGCTAGCACCCCATACCCTGCCCTGCACCCTGAACCCCCTCCTGCGCCCCAATCCCCTGCCCTGCCCCCCTCCCAGAGCCAGCACCCATACCCCTCCTGCACCCCAACACTCTGCCCCAGCCCGGAGACCCCTCCTGCACCCAAACTCCCTCCCGGAGCTTGCACCCGTCACCCCCTCCTGCACCCCAACCCCCTGCCCCAGGCTCATCCCAGAGCCCCCTCCCACACTCCAAACCCCTCGCCCCAGCCCAGAGCCTGCACCCCCTTCTGAACCCCAACCCCCTGGCTCAGCCCAGTGGAAGTGAGTGAGCGAGGGGGGAATGGAGTGAGCGAAGTGGGGCAGATCTTGGGTTGCACTTACATTCAAAAAGTGATCTTGTGCATAAAAAGATTGTAGACCACTGCTCTATAAGTACAAGGTATTAAGGCCAGTCATCAATCTTGGGAATAGAGCTCAAAAGTTCAGGATTCTCAACCATGTGCTCTTTATGCCTCGTGACTCAGAATTAGGAGACCACTACTACCTCATCCTCAGATTTTACAATGTCCCTTCCAAACTTCCTAAAGTATTTGAAAGGTTTGCTGAACTTAAATCTTTAAAAGTTTACATTCCTCTGAAATATGTTTTACAATGTCCTCATCACTAGAAGGCACTACTGACCAAGCAAGAAAACTTAAAAACAAAGTCCACTGCACGAGAAACAAGTACCAGTTGGAACAAATAGGATGTGGTTTTCAGACAAATATACAAAGTAGTAAAGGACTCTAGGAAAGGAAAACTTAAAACATGAAACAGAACAGACTTTTCTATATTTGCCAAGAGGCATCAGCAGCTCTTTAAGGAGTGATAACACAAACAGCAAAGATACACCAACTAGCTCAAATTTCACACTATAAATATATTAATGTAAAATTCTGCTTTGCAAAGAAAGCTGTTTTTCTACAATTTTAACTTATACAAACTCAAAACTAAGCAATTTTTAGTAAAATAGTCAAAACATTGCAACCGAATACAACATTTATGAATAAAGTACTTGCAACGTACAGTTGATGCTACTGAACATCTGTAACTGAAAACTTTAAAATTTTAAACGGGGAGGGGGGAAAAGGCAGGGTAAGTCAGTCCCACAATATTGAGATTCAGCTACTCACAAGACATTATTGAAAACAATTCCTCAAATAAGAACACTGAGTTTTGTTTTTCTTTTTAAAAGAAAGGTTATTTCCTAAATACAAACCACAGACAGGGGTTTTCCAGGTAACTTAGGCTTGTTACCAACTATTATCTTCTCTGTAAGGTTTCAGTCAGTGAATATATGAAAATATTTTTTTAAATTTTTCAATGAAACTACCAGTGGGCATTTTCAGTGAAAAATGCTAAAAATATAACTCTATGCTTGTGCCTGAATATAGGGATATTTAATTTCAAGAGTGGTAAGGTTCTGTTTCAGAAGGTGATACAGGAGGGCACTGAAAACAAATTCCTGTATATCATTAGGATTAGTTTGAATTATCAGAACACACAGCATCCAATTGGATTTCCCCACATTACTTCCAGCAACAACTTAGGTCTTGAACAGTTCATTACTGTGCAGTATTATAGGCAGAGTCAATAGCATCCCTTACTATCAAAGTTGTCCAACACTTCCAAGTACATGACCCTGTTTTCAGTTGCTTATGACTTTGCCAAATTTCAGTTGTTTAGGCAAAAACTTTCTATGTCAGGTGTCTGCCTCAGAATGAATTTTTTAAAAAAATTTTCAGCCAAAATGATTCAGTTATAAGGCTAGTGAAAAATACATTTTGCCCATGTTAAAAAAATCCTGGCAACCTTTTTCTTTGAAAAGTTTAGTACTGACATGCTTTGGGGACTTGAAATTTGGCAGAGAGATTGGTTTTGTGTCCGGGACTAGCTTTTTGCTGTGAAAATCCACCCAAATCTGGCCCAAGTTCTAAGCTTTTGAAAAACTACAGTTGGCACATGCTCAGTATAGACAGACTTTAGCAGCAAAATTCCCCAGATTCCATCTGCACCGGGCATGCCCCAACCCGAAGCTGTAACTGCTGCTCTGAGGAGCTGTGTGTCACACCGTACTGGGTCCAGGCCAATGTTCCCTCTAATTTTTTACATCCATGTGCGGAATGAATTTTGTAATGTGCACCAATATGGAGATGATTTATGGCGGGGGTGGGGCTGAGGGGTTTGGAATGTGGGAGGGGGCTCAGAGCTGGGGCAGAGGATTCGGGTGCGGGGGGGGGTGAGGACTCTGTCTGGGGGTGCAGGCTCTGGGGTGGGGCCAGGGATGAGGAGTTTGGGGTGCGGGAGGGGGCTCAGGGCTAGGGCAGAGGGTTGAGGTGTGGGGGTGAGGGCTCTGGCTGGGGCTAAGGGTGCAGGCTGCCCTGGGCTGCCGCGGGGAGAGAGGACTCCCCTCATCCCTCTCTTGCCACAGCAGCCTGGAGCCGGGGGGAGAGGCGCCTCCCCGGCCAGGGCACCTCCAGGGCTGGGGCCAGGAGAGATCACCTCTCCCCGGCTGCGGCAGCTCCAGGGCCAGGGCCGAGCGCCTCTCCCCACCTGCGCACCCACACAGCTTATAGGGAACTTAGGTTCAGCCACCTGAACTAAGAGTGGGCAGATTGTCTTTCCTGTGCTCTCAATGACCCCCTTGCTGGGCTCACACACTGTGGAGGAGGAAATTGCCCAATTCAAATGCAGAGGGGACAAGAGGCACACCTGCAGGGGGGAGTAAATTAGGACAAAGTCTTGGGTGGGGTGAGGGAACTGGGAATGGAGGTTGGCGGGAGGGAGAGGAAAACTAATAGTTGTAGGGGGAAGACTGGCACTGAGAACCAGTGGGGTGCAGGAAGGAGGAGTGGAGGAGAGGTAGACAGATCTGATGAGAAGTTAGGATGCAGGGGGAGAACTGAACCTGACTGGGCAAAGAGATTGGGACAAGGAACTGGAGGGAGTGAAGGGGAGGGAGGGGGATTCATTAAGATTGGATGAAGTAGTACTGGGGACCAGGAATAGTAGGGCTAAAGAGGCGACTGGAGGCGAGGGTGGGGGAAGATAGAGACTGGATGAGGAGCTGGGATTGGGGGAGAACTGGCCAGGCAAGGAGACAGAAAACAAGGGGCTGGGGGAAGACTGGAACTGGGATGGGAAGTATGGAGGGGTGAGCCTAATAGGGCAAGAAGACTGGGATGAGAAATCTGAGAAGTAGAGACTGGAACTGACCAAGTGAAGAGAAAGGACGGGCATGAGGACCCAAGGGTAGGGAAGAGACAGGACTGGGACAGAGTCAGCTTGGAGGGAATGGGGCTGAGGGGTCACACCTGGGGGAAATTGGTAGAAGAGTCTGTGTAATTAGACATGCCCCTCCACCGACTGGAGTGGAATCCAGGATTTCAGAGTCTCACCATTCCTCTGCTGTCAGCAAAAGTCTGTGAAACCTACTGGCAAATTCCGTGTTTCATCCCCCTCTAGTGCTGGTCCCCACATAGGATGACAGCTTACCACTGCTATCAGTTACTCTATTAGCTCAAGCAGCAGAGGCCTGTACGATGAACCTAAAAATTCCAACCCTGTCAATGACCCACATGGGTGTCAAGATAATGCCACATAATGAAATTTTTATTTTTTCAGTTTGATTTTTTTAAAAACCTAGGAAATTGCATTTAAAAACTATATTAAAAATCATTATTAAAGGTTGTAATGTCAAATATTCAAAAGTTAGAAAATGCCAGAACTAAGGTTGCCTAGGCAACCTTAATTTGGCTCCTTTGTGCATATGCATTATGATACACTCTTTAATATACATGATCACATACCATTTTGTCCACAGGACTCTTGCCTCATTCCGTACACAGAATGTAGGGTGCTCTTTTAAGCAGCTATTCATATTTTTTTGCATCCTTGTTCAATGTGTCGCTTCATGCCTAATTTCTGTGCATTGTTCATGCTCTGTTCTGAAGACAGAATTATTCATTTCCTCAGAGGCTTTTTCTATGGTGCTCATCACAATAGTATCCAAATACTTCACAAATAAATAGATTTATTTTCCACAACAAGCCTGTGAAGTGAAGGAGTATGATTATTCCCATTTTACAGATGGGGAACTGTGGCACAAAGATTAATGTAAAAAGTATCCAGAAATTTTGGGTGCCCAATTTAAGATACCTAGCACCTGATTTTTCAGAGAACTTAGCATTATACAGCACTTTTTATGTTCAAAGCACAGCTCCCATTGACTTCAGTTGCCAGTGCTCAGTGCTTCTGCAAATCAGACTGCAGGGTCTCAAGACAGGCACCCAGAATATGAAGAACACAAAATTAGTGATCAGCTGGGAAAAGTCTGGTTTAAGTGGCTGCTTAGCACCACATGGGAACTTTGCACCTGAGACAGGGATAGAGCAATCTTCTCTGAGATCCTTCCTGTCCCAGAAACAAAGACAGTAGGCAGAAGTTTTTGGAAGTGAAACACTGGCTAGGTAAGTGGTGTAGGGTTTTAGTTTGGAAAACATTGGTCCACCTTCTATAGGGAGAAGGGGCTATATAGTTTGGACGCCTTCCAGACTCAATAGATGGGGGAATCAATTTCCTTGGGGACAGGCTGGCAAGAGAAGTCAGGAGAAGATGTGAGCATTCAGCACAAAATCAAGGATGAGAGAACAAAATTTATCAAGGAACCAAAGGACACAAAAATAAGAAATTCTTGCATTGCCTATATACCAATGCAAGGAGATCGGATAACAATCAAGAGGAATTGGAATTGCTCATTTAGGAGCGTGAATTTGATCTAGTTGGTATTACTGAAACATGATAGGAGGACTGCCATGACTGGAATGTTAAAATCACTGGCTATAACCCATTTTGAAAAGATCAAGTGAGCAAAAGGGGAGGTGGAGTGGCATTAGATGTCAATAATAAAATTAGATAGATAGATAGATAGATAGATAGGATATGATTCTTTTTGTTCCTGTTATCTATCTAACAATGATATTGGTTCATTACTAGATGGAAATGGTAGAATAAAATACAGAAATGGCGGAAGTGTTCAATAAATATTTCTGTTCTGTATTTGGGAGAAAAATAGATGAGATAGTCATATCATAGTCTAACACTCTTTCCATTCCACTAGTATCTCAGGAGGATGTTAAACAGCAGCTACTAAAGTCAGACATTCTTAAATCTGCAGGCCCAGATTACTTGCATCCAAAAGTTTTAAAACAGCTGGTTGTGGAGCTTGCTAGACCATTAATGCTGCTTTTCAATAAGCCTTGAAGCACTGGGAAAGTTCCAGAATACTAAAAGAAAGCTAACGTGCCAATATTTAAAAAGGGTAAACAGGATGATCTGGGTAATTTATAGGCGTGTCAGCCTGACACTGATCCTGCACAAGATAACAGAGAGGCTGATATGGGACTCGATTAATAAAGAATTAAAGGAGGGTAATGTATTTAATGACAATCAACAGGTATTTATGGAAAATAGATCCTATCAAACTAACTTGATATCTTTTTTTGATGAGATTACCAGTTTGGTTGATAAAGGTAATAGTGTTGATGTAATATAGACTTCTGTAAGACTCATAGACTTTAAGGTCAGAAGGGACATTTGACTTGGTACCTCATGATATTTTGATTAAAAAAAACTAGAAAAATACAAAATTAACCTGGCATGCATTATATGAATTACTGGCTAACTGACAGGTCTTAACATGTATATATAAACGGGAAATCATCATCAAATGGCTGTGTTTCTAGTGGGATCCCACAGGAATCGATTACTGTACCTATGTTATTTAACATTTTTATTAATGACCAGGAAGAAAACATAAAATCATCACTAACAGTTTGCGACTAACCAATATTGGGGCGTGGTAAATAATGAAGAGGACAGGTCACTGATTCAGCTTGATCTGGATCACTTGGAATTCTGGATGCAAGAAAACGTCTTGTGTCTCAATATGGCTAAATGTAAATGTATACATCTAAGAACAAAGAAGGTAGGCCACACTTACAGAATGGGAGACACTATCCTAGGAAGCAGGAACACTGAGAAAGATTTGGTAGTTGTGGTGGATAATCACCTGAACATGAGCTCCCAGTGTGGTGTGGTGTCCAAAAGGGCAAAAGCTATCCTTGAATGTATAAACAGGGAAACCTCAAGCAGGAGTAAAGTGGATATTTTACTTCTTTATTTGGCACTGGTGCAACAGCTGCTGGAATACTGTGTCCAATTCTGGTGTCCACAATTCAGGAAGGATGTTGATAAATTGGAGTGTGTTCAGAGAAGCTTGAGAATGATTAAAGGATTAAGAAATAAGCCTTATAGTGATAGGCTCAAAAAGCTCAATCTATTCATTTAACAAAGAGAAGGTTAAGGGGTGACTTGATTACAGTTTGTAAATACCTACATGGGGAAAAATATTTAATAATGGGCTCTTCAATTTAGCAGAGAAAGATGTAACATGATTCAATGACTAGAATTTGACCAAATTCCGACTGGAAATAAGGCATACATTTTTAACAGTGAGAGTAATTAACCATTTGAATAATTTATCAAGGGTCATACTGGATTCTTTTCTTTTCTAAAAGGCATGTTCTAGGAATTATTTTGGGGAAATTCTATGGCGTGTTATATAGGAGGTTAAAGCAGATAATCAAAATTGTCCCTTCTGGCCTTGGAATCCAATCCTCCCAGGTAGCATTCAACTGCCTTAACCATACCACCACCCTTTCTTTTCCTGCAATCCCCTGCCTCACTCACTACACACCTTCCAACTTCTGCAATAAATAAAGCAGGATCCTACAAACAATAATCTCCTTTCACTGCCCAATTCTGGTTCATCCAGAGAGCAGGTCCATCCTGTGCACTGAATGAGGCAAGCATCCTGTGGCAAAAAGTAGTATGAGCTCATGTAAGTACAGACTGTATTATAATGCATATGGCACAAGAGGGAAAAATTCTGTGACTTAATTTTGGCATTTCCTAACTTTTGAATGCTTGACTTTGCAACATTAATAGTGCTCTTTTAGCACAGTTTTTGTGTGTGTGATATGCAAATACCTTAGAAGCTCATTAAACTGGACTATATTTCAGTCACATATATGGAGCATCTGTATACCATACATGCAAATAGGAATAAGTGGTCTACTATTTCTCATTCACATCTAATATAGTATAAGAAAAGCACTGCTGTTAAGAGTATAATGCTTGTTTCCAGATTTCCAGTTTCATCAAAGCAGCACTCAAGTATACAACAACAACAAAGATCTGCTTTGGATGGGGCACACACATTTCAATTTCCCTAGAGTATGCACGCATATCAGCTGCCTTATCAGATGTTTCTGCCTTGCAGAATCCTAAAGGTCCAGTAGTGAGTGATGTGTCAGCCAAAATAATTATTTTTTCACTTGTCAATTTTCTAACAAGAAAGTTCCACTGGAATTTCTGGTGACAAACCACTGTAGTCAATGGACTAAAATCCAGTAATTAACATGATCACAAGGCAATACAGCTTATTCTGTACCTATGGAAAGTCATGATTTGTGGGATACATGCTTCTTTGCTAATCTGCCTAGTTAGGCTCAACAAGATCCTTTCTCAATCTATAACTCCCTGCATTTTATCTGAAGTCATAATTTGTTATAAACAATCATTTGTGCATTAAAAATTTACACTCTGTACATTTCTATAACAGAACACCACAATATCTGATTCTCACACAGACATACAACCACGAATCGTTAGTGGTGTTTTCTTATTCAACGTATTTTAGTTAAATGACTGTAATATGGCTTTCATTGAGATTTAGAAAAAACTCAGCCCAATATTAACTCTGACCATAAATGGGCACATAAAGAACAGACTCAGCATTATATGTGGGATAGCCCTAAAAAGGTATATCCATTAGCCAGTAACCTAAATTGAAAAGAACTGTATACAGTCGATGCAAATTAACAGAATTTCTGTTGAGACTTTGGCCCAATATGAGTGTGTAAAACTGAAAGTACAATATGTACAAACCAGGTACATTAAATGTAATTTCATTTCCAAAAATAATGCAGTTAGTAATGTCAGGTTTGATCTAAAACTTACATTACAGCACCAGAGGATGGTGCTATTAGTCTGTGTGTTGACAAAGTATTTTAGAAACAAAGATGTTAGTGTTTTATGCATATATAGGTATACCACTTATGTATATTTTTATTATTTGGATTACAGCCAAATATGCAAGGCGCTGTGCAAATATAAGAACTGTCCTGACCCAAAGCTTATACTTATGCACCAGAATTGCCTTCAGCTGATCCCAAGAAACTGATCAGCAGTTAAATTACTTAAATATATTTAAAGTGTGAAAGGTAGTGAAGTAGGATAATATTGGAATGAAGGTTATTTACTAAACAAAAAGCAAGATTACCTCAAATCTGCTCTTCAATTTATCTAACATTATTCAATAAACACCTTCCAGAAATGTAACACAGAAGTGGCATATCAATCCAAGTTGTAAGATATTAAGTACGGTAACTAAAGTTACATGATCATGTCCCAAAGAGCTAAGGAAAAGAAGATAATCGATCAGCACATAACTGATTTTTAAATTCCCAATCTGGAGACACCCTAACATATAACTGGTTTTAATATTTTACCTGATTTCCTTTAGGCCTTGTGAAGTTGCAGAACTTCCACTCTGTTAGTACCCTAGTGTGCACTCTACTGGTGAAATTACAACCACCCCGACCATGAATGGTCAAAGAGCTGACCTATCTGGGGGAAGTGAGTGATGTTCTCTTAGGGTACGTCTACACTTACCGGAGGGTCCGGCGGCAGGCAATCGATGTTCTGGGATCGATTTATCGCGTCTGGTTTAGACGCGATAAATCGATCCCGGATCGATCCCGGAAGTGCTCGCCGTCGACGCCGGTACTCCAGCTCGGCGAGAGGAGTACGCGGCATCGACGGGGGAGCCTGCCTGCCGCGTCTGGACCCGCGGTAAGTTCGGACTAAGGTACTTCGAATTCAGCTACGTTATTAACGTAGCTGAATTTGCGTACCTTAGTCCGAAGTGGGGGCTTAGTGGGGACCAGGCCTTAGTGTTACTTTTATCTTTGCTTTCCACTTTCTCTTATTTATTTTTACTACTTTGCAAAACCAGGTCATTGTGTATGAAAACTGCACTTACTTGATCCTCCACCACACTCCTCCCATAATTCAAAAGGTGCCATAGAGGCTGCAATGTCACTAGCAGAGTGCATGTTGAGGCATCTCACAGACTGGAAGACTTGTGACTTCAGAGAACTAAAAAAATAATCCAATTATATATTGAAAACTCTTCAATTTTTTTTAAAAAAAATAGAGTATTTTCAGGCCAGTATTGTCAGATATTGTCTCAAAAAAGAATAACGGCTAAAAATCGAAGTAAAGTAGTACAAACATTAAGATTCAAACAGCAATATTCATTTGGTGTGTTGCACACTTTTTTGGTAAGTTTAAAAAGTAATATTTTAAGACACACATTTAATCAGAAAAACCATGAATAACACTGGTGCAATGCAACTAGCTTAATCATCAGTGTTAATTTTTGCATTTCCTATTTGTGATTTTAATTGTGCAACTTTAACACTGAATTTACAGTGTTTTCCCGATTAAGTTGCTTAAGGTATTCTTCTAAAAAATTATGCAAATCTAAAGCTACCTGGCTTACCAACTTTACAAATGGCTAACAACATTCTGGACTCTGGAAAGCATTGGTGAGAAGCGTTGCAATAGTGAAGATGAGAGGAAATGAAACATGGCTAAGGATTTCATTTAAGAGAAAACTGAAGCTGCTAATGTAAAATGGCTATGGTTTGCAGACAGGTGAAATGGTAGGAAGAGGAGAAACACAAGTTCAGGAAGTGTACCCTGTGGATCTCCTCAGAGAAGGGGTCATTCTCAAAGACTACAAAAGAGAAATAACAGAAAAAGAACTATGTCATAAGAACGTAAGAGTGGGCAGATTGGGTCAGACCAACAGTCCATCTAGCCCAGAATCCTGTCTTCCTACAGTGGCCAGTACCAGACACTTCAGAGGGAGTGAACAGAACAGGCAATTTATGAAGTGATCCATTCCGTCTTCCAGTCCCAGCTTCTAGCAGCCAGAGGTTTAGGGACACCTAGACCATGGGGTTACATCCTTGCTCATCTTGGCTAACAGCCATTGATGGCCCTATACTCCATTAACTTCTTTGTTGTATCCTGTTATGCTTTTGGCCTTTACAAGATTGACTGTGTGTTGTACAAAGCAGTACTTACTTTGTTTTAAACCTGCTGCCTATTAATATTATTGGGTGACTCCTGGTTCTTGTATTACGTTAAAGGGTAAATAACACTTCCTTATTCACTTTCTACATAACATTCATGATTTTATAGAGCTCTATCATATCCCTCCCCCCAGACGTCTCTTTTAAGATGAACAGTCCCAGTCTTTTTAAATCTATCCATGCATGAAAGCTGTTCCATCTCCCTAGTAATTTTTGTTGTCCTTCCTTGTACTTTTTCCATTTCTAATATAACTTTTTACAGATGGGGTGACTGGGGGGGAGGGATAGCTCAGTGGTTTGAGCATCGGCCTGCTAAACCTCGGGTTGTTAGTTCAATCCTTGAGGGGGCCATTTAGGGATCTGGGGCAAAAAATCTGTCATTCAAGGTGTGGGTGTACCATTGTTTTATGTAGTGGCATTATGATCTTTTCTGTCTTATCTATCCCTTTCCTAATGGTTCCTAACATTCTGTTAGCTTTTTTGACTGCCACTACACACTGAGCATATGTTTTCAGAGAACTATCCACAATGACTCCAGGATCTTTCTTGAGTTGTAACAGCTAATCTAGACCCCATCATTTTGTGTGTATAGTTGAGATTATGTTTTCAAATGTGCTTTACTTGGCATTTATCAACACTGAATTTCATCTGCCATTTTCTTGCCCAGTTACCCAGTTTTGTGAGATCCCACTATAACTCTTTGCACTCCGCTTTGGACTTAACTATACGGAGTCATTTTTATCATCTGCAAACTTTGCCACCTCACTGTTTACCCCCTTTTCCAGATCATTTATGAAGATGTTGAACTGTACCGGTCCCAGTACAGATCCTTGGGAGACCCCACTATTTACCTCTCTACACTGTGAAAGTTGATAACTTATTCCTACCCTTTGTTTCCCTTTTACCCAGTTACTGATCCATGAGAGGACCTTCCATCTTATCCCATTACTGCTGACACTGGCATAAGAGCCTTTGGTGAGGGACCTTATCAAAGGCTTTCTGAAAGTCCAAATACATTATATCCACTGGATCACCATTGTCCACATTTGTTGACCCCCTCAAAGAATTCTAACATTGTTGGTACGTTTTCCTTTTACAAAAGCCATGTTGACTCTTCCCCAACATACCGTGTTTGCACCAAAGTGCTATTCTAATTTCCTCTAATCACCTTTTGCACGTCTTTGACAGATTTCAGTATAGATTTTCAAGAGAGAACCAGAAATGCCTACATCTGTATAGCGGCAATACCAAATGATGAAGCAGCCCGTAGTGTCAAAAGCTGCACTGAGGTAAGCATAAAAGTAGTACCCATAATCAACAAAAAAGTCACTGAAGATATGCTGGAGGGCCCTTTTGATGCTATAAGCAGAGAAAAACCGAAGAGAAATCTGTCAAAGATATGGTTGTGCAAAAGGTGATTGGAGGACATTAGAACAGCACTTTGCTGCAAAATGCAGTTAAAAATGAGGCAGCAGCTAATGCCTATGCATATCTTGGCCACAGGAGGGTCTAAGAGAATTCTAGCAAATTTTTGGGAGTTGAGGAAGTCAGAGAAAAATGGAATTGGTGGTAATCAAAATAATGGGAGTATCCATTTTGGGGAGACAGGATCAAATGTAAGAGAGAAAGAAAGGTAAAAGGCAATTAAGTTTTCTAACTGGAGTACAGTAAGCTCCAAAGGAGACAAGAGAGGAGCAAAGGAAAGGAGAATTTATTATTTTATAGCACCTGTAATGTGCTAACCAATTACGAAGAAAGTATGGTGGCATTAGGGCTGGATGACACTCAAATTAGGGCATTGAAACAAAAAGAAACCCCTCACACTTTGCCTCTAACTCTGAGAGGATGAGCAAAGAGGGTAAAAACAAACTGTTAAATATGATGGACATTTCTCTTCTTTTAGATAATCATTATCTGAGCTATACAGAACAGGCCCTTATAACTTAATGTTTATATAAAAGGATGAAAATGTGCTACCTATTGCATCTGGCATTTAAAAAAAAAATAACTACTGTATTTTGCTTACATAAATTAGTAGTATATAGAGCTAATTGAAAATTTTCAAAAATCAGTTTGACTAAAGTTTTGTAATATTTTTCAAAAAATTACATGTCTGATCAGGTCTAGTAGTAAGGAAAACTGTCTATACATTGACATTTTATATACATTAATAAATTATAATACCTCTCCATCACCACCCACTCCCTTTATAGGTAAGCAATACAGAGATGGATTCAATACAAGAACAGTTAGATTAGAAATACGTTTAGTGTTTGTAGTGGAGCAGTCACCCCGCTCCGGTTTGGGAGGGGTTAAAAACAGCCCTGGGAAAGGGCTGCCCCAGGAGCCAATCACGAGTGGGCTTGAGGCAGTCAATCAGGGCCTGGCTGGGCCAGTATAAGAAGGGCTCCTGGGGAGACGGAGGTCAGTCTTGCTTCAGAAGGACCTAGCTGCCTGGTAGAGACAAGGGTACCTTGGGCAGAGCAGTACTGGGAAAGGGCAGGCTGAGCTGGGGAGCTCTGGCCTGGCGACCTCCCAGGCTGAGGCCTTGTGGCAAAGGCCTGAGGAGGTAACTAGGGCTGCAGGGAGGCAGCCAGGGCAAGAAAAGGCAGCAGGTCCAACCCCCTTGCCAGTGATGAGTGACCATTTCAGACTGCAGTTTACCCCTGAGAGAAGGGGCTACATGACGACTGGCAGTAGCCACTGGGGCAAGGTGGGTATAGGGGGTTGGGGCTCCCCTGGGAGGGGAGAGACAGAATGTGGCGACACTGCTGTGGGGCAGCACCCCAAGGTAAAGGACACAGTGATCCGGGAGAGATGCGGAGTCTGAACTGGTGGAGATAGAGGGGCAGGTAAGGGCAGGGGAAAAACTGGCCAGAGGCGGGTGCTCCAGAGCTGGATGGGCTAATTCCCGGACTGACCAGCAGGAGGCGCCGCAGCAGTGAGTGCCCGCCTTACTACAGTGTTATGTTAAAACAGATTTAAAATGTTTTGTCAAAGATCATGAATGAGAGCTGGGATTAGCCTGTTACAAACCCTCTAGACCACCTGCTATATTCAGAATGTTTAAGAAACTATTGGAAACCTTCACCCTTTGGAAAATGTTTACGAAAATATTAACAGGCTTAAGTGATTTACAAGTGTCAAAATTAAGTTTTTGAAAGTTAAAGCCTTAACATTTAACAACTTAAAATATTATTTATAATATATGTAATACAGTGCTTGTGAAATGTAATCATTTAGTAATACCTATTAATTTTGAATAAATTTTAAATACTAAAGTAGGGGAAGATTTATTGAAGAACATTCTTAGTCTTTAAAGAACGAAAAAATTATGGTAAGAGGAAACATGGGAAATGCATTGTTTTCCTTTGCACATGTAAATTAGGTACAGTTAAACATTTCACACAATCTGTTCAAAATGAAGTTAGCTGAGAATACATATACCTTTTATAGTATTAGTTTTACTAAAGTTTAAAAAATATGCAGAAGATGTACAACAATTACCTACCCATAATCATGTAAGCTTTTTTTAAAAACAAAACTTAAGTGAATGGTATTGCTATATTTAAAACAGAAATGCAGAGACCTGCATTTTATTCATGTACTGAAGACTGTTTCCATTAATTGTTTCATGTTGTTTTCAGATATCGGAAGGGTTGTTTTGTGCCACTATAAGCTAGGATTTGGTAATGTCTCCATTATCAAATCCTGTTTTTTAGTAATTATTTGTTTAATTTAAAAAACAGCTATTACTCCATCCAGAGCAGCATGTATGTAAAACAAATGTCATAAAAATATTGAATTGTGAATATAAAATGAATATAATTAGCTTAACACATCTGGTTGCTATTATATGTAACACAATAAAAAGAAATAAAATTTGCCAAGTGAGGCCCATTATATAGTCCAGTCAGTTCTGGTATTTTGTAGATATATGCAACTCCAATAAATGGCCAGCACATGTTTACAGTATTTGCTTAAGGATTTTATTCCTCATGCTAATACATTTGTTCAAAGTATTTCAACATGTATTTGTATGATACAACCAAAGTCTATCAATAAGTGTTAAAACTCTCATACATTATGATTTTTATGCTGCTATGCCCTACACCAACTTTAATTTTCCCAATTGTTTTAAAATGCACAATAGTCCCAAGTCCTAGGCAGGGAACATGACATCTTTATACTTGAGGTGAAAATGACATAGGTCATTAGGAGGTTCACAATCCAAAATAAAATGTTATAAATTGCTTTGGAGCTGTAAACGGGGGAAGAAAAGCAGCTCTGACCACAGCTGCCATGCAATCATCTAAAGGCAGTTAGGTATCTAGTACGATCCCCATATTGTAAACTCAAATGAATCTGTGGATGCACCCTCTAATAAAAGATCTTTGCCAGATCTTCCAGTTGCTCTCTCCCAACCTGTCATCTTCACTTCATTATCTCAATTAAGTTTCATAACACCCCTCTTATCTAGGGATGTGCTATTCCTATTTTAAATTAGGAACATGAGGCTCAGAACCTTTCCTCAACGCTACTTCCCACCCCCATGATGGAGCCTGAAGGAGGAGGAAGAGGGAGGCTGAAATTCTATCTGCTTAGTGGACACTTCTCTGATGAATATCACCCCCATGTAACAGTTACACCCACTTAGAACAGGAGAAAGGGCAGAACCTAGAAAAATTGTGTTGTCCTGACCCTGCTACAAAAGAAAAAATTAGATACTCCAAACATGCTCTGGCATGATTGGATATTTAATGTACTGTAATTGGCTCCCAAAGACATTGTGAACCTTATTCACAGGGCACAAGGTCTGGGGATTCTCAAAGTGACACTTTACAAACAGGCTGACAGAAAATAGTTTGAAACAAGTCTCTCTTGAGACTAGTTTTAGTGCTAAATTGTTTTCCTCCTTGATTTAGAGAAAATGCCTTTGTTTTTAGTATCTCTTATCTGCCAGGTTAATAGGCTTGAAGATTCACTTTAACTTTTACCTTTCTTACCGCTCATTTCAGTGTCCTGGTATTTTTCTGAAGTAAAAAATTAAATCAACCAGTTTGCCACTCTCCTCTCTTGCATCCTCACCATCCTGGACTGTATACATATGCAGTACATTTGAATAAGAACAAAGTGCAGAGGAAGGGGAGGGCATTAAAAATACTGAGAAAAAGCTTAAGTATTCTTTGCTATTTAAATGTGTTAGTGGCAACACATTTACAGAAAAAAAAAAGATCTTTGAAATCTAGGTGTGAAACTGCTAAAGCTGCTTTGAATCTAACTTGCAAAACATAAAACCAAGCTGTATCAATGCAGCAGGCTGATTAAGCATAGCTGAGTTTATCTGCACTCAACAACTTCTGTGGTATTTAAAAACAATATATTAGCAGTAAAAAGTACACTGATAAAAATTCACACATCTCATTACTAGAACTATGGTGACAAATCTTAAATTATGCAAAAAGCTAGGAAGGCAGTTTTCTTAGACTAAGGCCTTGTCTACACTATGGGGGGGAGATCGATCTAAATTATGCAATTTCAGCTACGTGAATAACGTAGCTGAAGTTGACGTACTTGGATCTACTTACCACGGGGTCCACACTACATGATGTCGACTGGAGACGCTCTCCCATCGACTCCCCTTGCACTTCTCGTTCAGGTGGAGTACAGGAGCTGACTAGAGAGCGATCGGCAGTCAATTTAGCGGGTCTTCACTAGACTGGTTAAATCGACTGCTGATGCATCAATCGCCGCATGTCAAATCCCCGGTAAGTGTAGACAAGCCCTAAAATTATTTATCCAAACACTCAGATAGCACAGATTACATAGGTGGGACTAATGCATTGCATGAAAAATGCATGGTCCCATCAAAAAGCATAGTGTGCCACAGAAGCCACCAGCCAGACTGGTGTGTGCATGTATCAGAATTCTGTGGGGTAGCCACATACGTAAACATATGGTGAATCCACTGCTAATTTGACTTTTCAAATAACAGAATGGCTATCACTAGTAATCTGAAATATCAAACCATAATCTTAGATTCTGGTTGCATCTATCAGAAAGAGAGAGAGCTGGGGGTGGGGGGAGAGGGGAGAACAGGTTTGGAATCAGACTGGAGAGGAAGATAGGCTATGCTCAAAATGCCACCACCAAATGCCATTTGCTATTTTAAGTATCAAAGATTCAAACAATTTCATATTCACTTTTGTATGAAAACAAAACCTGTAAAATTTGTGTACAGAGTCTCCATCACAGAATCATCCTATTCATTATTATAACCCTATTTGAACAGAAATTTCAGAAATTAGTGTCTTTTGGGGTGGGTTCTTTATGTGCGTGGTCCCAAATTACATGTTTCTTTAAAGCATAAAGTAATCCTTACAGCATTTTTGAGTTATGAGTACTAAATTAAACGTTTTCCCTTAAAAATAATTTTATACTCAAAACTGTAAGACAACATTTTAAAAGTTGCTTTACTAAGCTTGGGGGGCAGTGGGGGAAGCATTTGAGCAACAACCAGCACTCGTTGCACTTAACTAAGACCAAATCTTCAAAGTGACATATCCTCCAATTTGTGAGATGAGTATGAAAGCACTATCATCTCTATTCTACAAATATAAAAGGACCTATTTAGAATTGTACAATGGTTAACTAGCAGCAATACGAAGAAACAAAAAAAATGCAGGCTGACTATCAGGAAAAGCTACCTGACAGAGATCTACCAGGCTGTGGAAATCCAATCACTAGTGTATTTTTAAAATGGACACACCGAAACATTAGAAAATATACCAGAGATGTATGACTTTGGGATTAAGAGTGGTTTATAGTCACGTAAGAAACCTATACTGTTTCTAAAACAGGATCTTAATTTAAAGAATGAAAGTATTTTTCTACTGTCTTTTCAGCTTTGTTGACTATTGCCTCCTTAGCCTATCCCCTTTTCCTCTACTATTCGGACCCCATCTTGCATTACAACTTCCTTTCAGTTGCTCTTCCAGTTTACCCCCAGATGTTTTACCCTGCTACCCAGCCTGCAAAATGCCAGAGTTCCTCTTCTGCTTCACTGCCTTTTTGTCCCCAACTTCTTCCTCTTCATCTGTTCCATTATGATGACTCTGTTGGCCATTCTCTATCAAAACTGAATTTATCTTGCATAGTTTTAAATAAGTAAATGTTTGAAAATGGAGCAACTATACATAAATGCCAGTGAGAACCAAGGTCAGCTGCAATCTCAAAAAGGACACTGTGTTCCACCCAGTTCCCAAACAGTAGCACAAATTTCTAGGAATTCTAGTTTCAATACTGACCAGCAACAGCTTGTACTTTTACTCTTTGGAAAATTAAAGTCAGGAGTCAAAGCCAGACACCGTGCAATCTCACACTCCTTTTAAATCCCTCTTGAATCCCCTCTTTTCCTAAAATCCATCAACAAATGACTTATATTAAAGTCAATATGGAGAAACTAAAATACATAGGATGCTACTTTAGCAATACTGGAAGCATATTAGTGCACTCATTCACATTCTTCTTTCCCCTTTGCCTGATATAATTTCCTCCAGATTCCTGTCTTCTTCATACTCAGTGTTTTGCTGTCATTTACAATTTTGAGGTCCTTTGCACCAATATAAATATATCTTAATTTCCATTTCTCTTTTTCACAAACTTACTGCTAATAGGGACTGCATCCTGCAATTAAGAGGGAGGTTTTCAGAAGCACTTAAGGAAGTTAAGAGCACAAATCTCTGACTTTCAATGGGACGTGTGCTCCTAAATCCCTTAGGTGAAAAAGCAAAAGGCACATTCAGAGAGAAAAGGAATCCTAAAAAAAATTGTTATAGTGGATAAAATACTGTGCATTTCTTCTTTGAATTTCTCTTCTTACATTAGTTCATGTTACAACTTTAATATGGCTTTAATGCTGACTCTGAATCCATGAAACTATTATCCAATTTGCCAGTTCATACAACTCTGCTGGAAAGATTTGAAGTTGAGTGAACCAGATGCAGAAGAAAAAGATAAATACAAATTCTTAGCTAATATTACTTAGGTTGTTAATGAGATCTTACACTACTTGGTGCCTGGTTATCACACCACAGAAAATGGTAACCCAGCATTAAAGCCGGTTATCAAACAAAGGGCTTGTCTACACTACCGCAAGTGGTCGATATAAGATACGCAACTTCAGCTACATGAATAGTGTAGCTGAAGTCCAAGTACTTAGATCTACTTACCGCAGTGTCTTCACTGCGGTAAGTCTGTCTTCACTGCAGTAAGTCGACAGCTGACGCTCTCCCGTCGACTCTGCTTGCACTCCTGCTTGGTGGAATACCGAAGTCGACCGGAGAGCACTCAGAGGTCGATGACGCAATAAATCGACCCTTGCTGGATCGATCGCTGCCCATAAAGGCAAGTAAGCATCAATTTTCTGGCTCTAAAAAATAAAATGAAGATATGATCTACCAAAAGGAAAGAACTTTCATGGGGAAAGAACAGTACTGTGGACATATACTGTAAACGAAACTATTATCTATTTCCAAAGTAGTAGTACATATGTTTTTAAAATTCTGAATAACTTTGATGCCAGCCACAGTACTCTGTCCATTTGTCCTCTTCACCCCTCCCCCATTTTCCAGCTTCTAGGCCAGGGGGATGGGGGGAGGGGAGCGGAGTGACGGGAGCGTGGGGGACAGCAACTGGAGAAAAATAACAGTGATTAAATACCTCTGCAAATCTTTTAAGACTTCCCAAGTATGACACCAGTAGATCTATATAGGAACTTACATTATCACCATATAAGTAGTAGCAAAGTGTTTGTTAGTAAGAAGAGACATGGAAATATATTAGAAAAAAGCATGGATAACACCCTCTATTTGTAATAAAAACAAAAAGTTACCTCTAGACCAGAATCAAAACTGAGCTGTGAGAATCTACCCAGATCAACTGTCTTTACAATATCAAATTACACTGTATAATAATGAGAAGTACAATGAACAAACTAGTATAGTGAGGTAAAGTAGCAGACAGCTAGAGCGAACACTTACAGCTCTATTCCCAGGTGCTGAAATAAAAGCTTCCTTAAACTACTGGTAAGGTTATAAATATATTACTTTAGGGAAGGTAACCCTAAGAAAACATAGCATTAAAAAATATCAAATATTAGAAGCTGGGCAATTCAAATCACACTTTGCCATGAAAAATGTTTACGTAAAGTAATATTATTGCAACTCCTAAGACGGGGTTCTCAAAGTGGGGGGTTTGGACCCCTCAGGGGGGTCGCGAGGTTATTATATGGGGGGGTCGCAAGCTGTCAGCCTCCACCCCAAACCCCGCTTTGCCTCCAGCATTTATAATGGTGTTAATAAATTAAAAACACTTTTTTTATATATTTAGGGGGGGTCACACTCAGAGGCTTGCTATGTGAAAGGGGTCACAAGTACAAAAGTTTGAGAACCACTGTGCTAAGATGTCTAGAACAGGAAAATTACAAGGGAAACAATTATCTCTCTGTTTTTCAGCTTACTTTGTGCATTGAATAGTCCTTTATGTATAGTGTCATCATTTCCCCTGTATTGCCAGGTTAGTCATTTTCCTCTGTTTATGTGGGTCAGCAACAGGGAAGAGAAAAACATTTAAAAAAATAGGAAAATGTGATTGTAAAACCACAAAGTAGAAGCAGGGACTCAGAAATGGCTATAGTACCTGAAATTATTTTAACTCTTTTTTGGAATTGATTAGATTCAAAGTTAACCACTCAATTAAGTTTAATGGTTTAAACATAGCAAAGTATGAAAGCAGAGCTGGGGCAACCCAAATGACCATAACTATTCCCTATCTTTCCCGCATTGTGCATCCTGGTAAACAGTAGATATGTATCTATGCTAAGTATCAAAGCTACTTGTACCTTACACTCCTCCCTATTCTTTGGCATTTCAACCAGGAAAATCTTATCACCATGTATTTTGACAGTCCACTTAAAGATTTTCTGTCTATCGCCATAAGGATATGCAGGGTCTGCAAAACATAAATATAGGACTTAAAATGGGACTAATGTACAGATGCTCACTGTGCATTGTAAAGGTTTGGAATGGGGGAAAATGTATGGGACTTATATGAAGGAACTACATCAGAAAGTGCAGATGAGGATTGGATGATTATTTCTTCATATAAAATGTGATATCAACAGAATGAATTGGAGTATGTTCTCTGGTGTAGATGTAGAAACATACGTAATGGGTGGGTAGTGCTTAAGTATGTCATGTATGATATAATGTACTAGAATATGTAGTTATTGCTTTCTATGAGGAGGATGCACAATATGCAGGCATAAAGCTGTCTTATGATGTAAACGTAGGTGGAGAAGAGAATACACTGAGAACGTCAAAGCCTTTTCTTTCTATCTGTATTGTAAGATGCATAGCACATTTGGGTACGAAGATACTTGAAACATTATTGTTATTTAAGTCTGTATTTGCACACTTTTCTTTTTTTTTTTTAAACTTACACTTAACTTTGCTTTTCCTGAGTTTGTACATTTTTTTTTTAAGCTACAATGTTCTTTTAGACTATCTTTCCCTTATGTTATTTATACATACTTACAATCTTAAGTCCAGTTTAAAGGTTTTTCTCCACCCCTGGGATTTCTTAAAGATTTTTGTCCTTTTGATACTTAGATATCTATTACTAGATTCAAAAGCTGGAATGTTTTTGTTTAGATTTGTGAAATATTAATGTGACATAAGCCTCTGTAGGCAGTAACATCTGCAAAGTGGAGCTCTTCTAATCTTTGGCTGCTTAGCTACACACTTCAGGAGACATCTGTGATCTAACAGCGATGCACAATAGTACCAAAGTTATGATGGACATTACCAAGTTTGCCTCAGGCCACATGACTTTCTGAAGATCCAGAAGGTCTGCCAGATCTCTGGACTTCAAAAGTGAAAAAGATTTCTTTTAATATACACCTCTACCCCGATATAACGCGACCCAATATAACACGAATTTGGATATAACGCGGTAAAGCAGCGCTCCAGGGGGGCGGGGCTGCGCGCTCTGGCAGATCAAAGCAAGTTCGATATAACGCGGTAAGATTTTTTTGGCTCCCAAGGACAGCGTTATATCGAGGAAGAGGTGTATAGAAAAAAGTAGCTCCATTCTCAAAAAATAATATACTTAACTCGGCCTAGAAACTTCAGATTTATTCTTTTATCCATCCTTGCTGAGGTTAGTAGTTTCTTTTGAGTGATGACATCACAAAAAAGGGACCTGGTAGGGTTTTTGGGGTTTTTTTCCCTCCATCCCCTACTTGAATTTTGTTTAAGTCCAATAACTTATAAATAAACTATCCATTTCACCTCAAAACTTTGCGGAAAAGTTCTTCGCTCAAAAATCACACACATGAAATATGAACTGTAGAGACTTTTCTGAGATACACAATGGAGAAAGAAAAGGCAAAATCAGCCTTATAATGGAAAGCTTCCTACATCCTTAACTATAGAAGGAATGTTCTCTTCCATAACCTTATGGAAATGGCAAATTATTCATTTATATAAGTGGTCTCTAAAGTGCTTACATATTGGCTTAGTTCTGCAGTGATCTATATGGTACAGTACTTTGAAATCATGTGATAACGCTATACAAGTTACTTACCTGTTAATTTCCTCTGAAATTTTCAGTCATTCTAGACAATAAGACATATGTCATCAACCAGTTGAAGACTGAGCTTACTACTCAAAATTTTTGACAATATTACTCTGAAGCAGATTAACTGATCTCCTGAGAACTACACCTATCTGAACAGCAGAGACAAAAATCACATAGAATGAAAAATTAACACCTTTAAGAAATACCTATGTCTATAAAAGGGAGAGGCTAAAGGAATGTAGTGCTCACGGAGGTGCTGGATTGACAACATTAAACCTTGTTCTCATTTTATCCACAGAAAACAAAATGCAAGCACGGACGCAATGTAAGCTTATCCTTCCTACTCTACACATTTTCTGACACCAATCTGGGGTGCAGAATGTTACTGTCTTAAAGAAAAATTCTGCTCTCAGACACTGCTGGTGGATCTTGATGCAAATAAGATGGGCTCCGTAACTGCACACACTTCCTGCTGACAGCAGGAGAAAAACTACATATATAAGGAGAAAAGCATACTGGAGTCAAGTTCCGCCATAGGCATATGAGAAAAGCATTTGGCTCCTACCAAAAAAATGGGGAGTGAAGTTTGTCATACTGTGGAAAAATTCAAAGAAATTAAACAGGTTTAAAAAAAATTCTCCAATCATACTTCTACAATGCTCCAGGAACCTCACAGTTTAGAGATCAGATTGATTCTTCGCTTCAGTGTATGGAACAAAAATGAAAATATTGTTCTCCTGAGGCAAACAGAAAATTAACTGATATACATACTAATCATCTGCTGAAGACATGATCCAGGGGGATACAAACAGAAGGCCACACCTGGTTATCAGGAACAGGAATACTGACTGTGCTGGAGATTTTTAAGAAGAGGTTAGTCATAGACCATCCTTGACAGGTGTATGTTTACTTGGTCCTGCCTCAGGGCAGGAGACTGGGCTTGAAGATCTCTCAAGATCCTTTCGAGTCCTACATTTCTAACTGGATATCAATTTAAATTTTATCCAGGTTCCTTAACTAAATACACAGTATTCATGTGTGCTATAGCTAGCTATATGACCTACTTTGTATAGATTGCTATTCTTTGTTTGAAAAATAAACTATACTAGTGTTAAAATGCTGCAAGGCAAAACTTCTCTCTCTCAGAAAAAAGGCTGGAGTGTCATTTTTTCCAGTGTAGGTGTACAGTATATATGAAGAGAATCTCAAAAAGGTATCTCAGAACATTTTAAAAGCTTTTCACTGCTGATGACACATTTTTCTGTGAAATAAGCCACTTCCTTTCTAAAGCCCACACAGTATTTTAGTGCAGAGATTCAGTAAGTCCTAATGTCGTGCAGACATATTTTCAGTACACAAAACACGAAGTCTTGAAATATCTCATTATATCCCATGATTTAAAAGCTTGTTGAATAATCAGTTATATTGGATTTCAAATGCTTTATATCAGAGCTAAAACATCAGGAATCATTTTTACACTTATTTATACAGCATCTAGCACATTACTAACTGAGGCATCTGGGTGCTACCATGACACATGTTTAATAAATAAAAATGTGACCAGTAAAAGACCATGACAACATTTCTAGTTTCCTACTGGGCAGATGTAAATGTGAAAATGATTTGCAGACTGCAATGGGTCAGAATAGAATGACCAAGCATGATAGTTCCTATATCTTGAACAAAAGCCTTAGGCATCTTAAGCAAACAAAAATATATCATTCACTATTATTAGTATAAGCTTCAGAACACTTATTTTTCCCTGTAATTCCTGGGAATCCTCCCTCGGGATGCAATGTCAAAGTCTAGCATTTGGATGTAAGTTTCTCCGGTTTGACTTAGATTTTTAGTTCCCATTATGAACTCACAAAGCAGCCAAAAGTTAATCATAGACTTTAAAGCCAGAAGGGACCATCTAGTCTGATCTTCTGCACATTGCTGGCCATAGAACCTTACTCACTCACTCCTGTAATAGATCCATAATCTCTAGCTGAGTTACTGATGTCCTCAAATCTTGATTTAAAAGACTGCAAATTACAGAGAATCCACCATTTATTCTAGATGAAACCAGCAAGTCACCTGTGCCCCATGCTGCAGGGGAAGGCAAAACAAAAAACAAAAAAATCCTACGTCTCTGCCAATCTGACCTGGGGGGGGGGGGGGGGGGGGAATTCCATCCTGACCCCAAATATATTGATCTGTTAGAACCTGCACACGTACAGAGACCCACCAGCCAGACACTCGAGAAAGAATTTACTGTTGTAATGCAGAGCCCTTCCCACCTAGTGTCCCATCTCCAGCTGTTGGAGATATTTGCTAATAGCAGGTGAAGCAGTGCCATATGCCATTGTAGGCAACTTCATCATACCATCTTCTCCATAAATGTAATAAGCTCAGTCTTGAAACAAGTTAGGTTTTTTTGCCCGGCTGGAAGGCTGTTGCAGAAATTCAGCCCTCTGATGATTAGAAATCAATGTCTAATTTCAATCCTAAAAACTGATGTCTAGTTTATATCCATTTGTTCTTGGGCCAACATTGGCCCTTAACTTAAATAACTCACCTCCCCCCTGGAGTCTATCCCTCTGATAGATAAGTAGACAGCACTCATATCTCCTCTGAGCCTTCATTTGGTGAGGCTAAACAACCCAAGCTTCTTAAGCCTCTTCTCATGATAGGTTCTCCATTCCGCTGATCATCCTAGAAGCTCTTCTCTGTACCTGTTCCAATTTGAAGTGACCTTTCTTAAACATGGAGGACCAGAATTGCACCTAGTATTCCAGATGAGGACTCACCAGTGCCTTGTACAATGGTACTAACACTTTCCTCTCTCTACTGGAAATAACTCGCCTGATGCATCCTAGGATTTCATTAGCCTTTTTCATGACCACATCACACTAGCGGTTCATAATCATCCTGTGATCAACCAATACACCCAGGTCTTTCTTCTCCTCTGTCGCTTCCAATTTATAGCAAAAAATTCTTGTTAGTCCCTAATTGCATGAGCTTGCACTTTGCACTGCCAAATTTCACCCCATTTCTATTACTCCAGTTTCCAAGGTCATCCAAATCATCTTGTATGATATTCCACTCCTTCTCTGCATTGGTAGTACCTCCTAACTTTGTGTCATCTGCAAATTTTATTAGCACACTCCCACTTTTTGTGCCAAGGTAATTAATGAAAATGTTCAATAAGATTGGTCCCAACACCGATCCTTGAACAAGTTCACTAAACCTCCCTCCAGCCTGACAGTTCCCCTTTCAGTATGACCCATTTTAGTCTCCCCTTTAACCATTTTTACACCCACCATTCAAGTCGCATATTAATCCCCAAATTGTACAAATATGATTATTTGCATTCCACTACAGTGCACTCGTGAATAGAAAGCTGTTGCAACTGCAACGCGCATCTGGAAGCATGAAAGCCAGACCATCAAGTGTCTGTCCCTGGATTGGGAAACCCGCGTCACCATGGAGCAAAGAAGTCAGAATCACTATAGTAAGCTGCAGGGGTTAGTGAAGGCACTTCTGTGGTATTTATCTGAGTGGTTGTTTCTTGTTCCAGTGTGTTGTCATACCTAGGCTATGCTGATATGCTGGAAATTGTTTATGGAATAGAACCGGGACAGGTTTTGATATAAAGAAAGAGGAAGGGAAGGGGTTGAGACAGAGGAAGGCGATTAACTTAGAATAAAATGTAGAGCTAAAAAATATACCACACATTTGCTTACTTTGCTTTTATGTTGCATCCTTCTCTTTTCCTTCTACCCCCCGCCGCCACCACCACCACCACTCCCCCTTTATCTGTATGTTGGAGATAGAAACTTTTTCTTCAGACATGTCTGTAAAATTCCCAGAATATTTGACATTAACAAAAATAATAAATTAGCAATTTATACTAATAAATGAATACTGTCTCCCCTGTAGTCTGTATTTCTGCTGGTGAGGCATTGAGGACTAGTGGTTAGGGCACTGGACTGGTCTGTGAAGACCTTGGTTCTATTCCCAACTCTGCCAACAACATGCCATCAGACTTTGGGGCACGCCTCTTCAATTCTCTGTGCCTATTTTTCCCCAAACCTTTGTCTTATCTATTTTGATTTTAAGTATTTTAGTGTAGGGATTGTCTGTTACCATGCATTTTATAGTACCTAGCAGAGTGAGGCTTCATTCTTGGTTGTGGTCACTAGTATATAGTGCTTTGTGTATTGTAAGTTAATAATTAATATGCATTAAACAGAATATCTTCAACCAGAATATTAAAGTTGTGGGGTCCCATGCGGAGCGGATAAAGCACACGACCAATGTGGTTGCAAGCTGAATCGAATCCTGTTTATTACAAACTTTCTTTTATAGTTTTTCTCAACATTACATAACACAATTAGGCTATAATCACACATCTACCGATTGGACAAGAAGGAGAATCATGTGTTTATCACATGTATAGCCCCACACCGATTGGTTCAACCGTTCCTTACATAAGGCCATGATTTATTACCTTGTTTACCTCATCTTATATAATCCCTAGACCACCAGGAGGCGCCTTTGTTTTACAAGGCCATGAGCCATTGCCTGGCAAGTGTCCCATTGTGACCTTTACCTTCTCATGGAACTTTCCATTAGGTTGGCGTAAGGATGATACATCCCCACATAAAGTAACAATCTAATTTGAAAAATGATTTTGTAAAAATGGATGCAGTAGAATTCCATTTTTATTGCATCAATAACTTGCAGATCAAATCTGCTGTTAGTATCAGCATTTTAGAGATGGATTCAGTGAGTCATGAAGCGATTAATAGAATTTAGGCACCAAACTCCCATAAGCACCTTTGAAAAATTCCAGCTATGTAACTTGCCCAACATTGCAAAGGCAGTGGCAAGGGATGTCCTTTATTGGGCCAGCAAATCAGTTGGGACAGAACAGCACAGAATGGCTTGGCAAAGAAGGCTTGGAGCATGACCCTGAAGCTGGTGATAAAACTGCACAACAGACCTATTGCTCCACTAGCCAATCACTGATGCTTCCTGGATAAAGGAAGCAGAAAAGGATCCTGAAGGAGTGGACAAGAAGATTTACAAGATTTTTTTTTTTTTTTTGGTCAACCCCAAAAATGTAACCCAAGATCTGACTTTTTCTGGTTCATGCATCACTGAAAATAAAAATCTTACGATCAGAAAGTTAACAATTCTATTAATGAGGCCCAAGATGGAATAGAATCTAGCTTACCTCATCAGTATGTATGTATGTGTATGTATGTGTGTGTTCTATAGTGCTAACAGGAGTAAAAAAAAAGTAATGAAAACATCTTAAACAGTAAAAAGCAAGTAGAAATGAAAATGAATATGCCTAGGAAGCACAGCCTTTTAACTAAGAGGGTGGTGCCATTTTTTACAGAAGCATTTTTCAGATTAGAATTATACTTGAAGTATTAATTTTTTTAAAGATTTCTCAGAGAAGTTATAAATATGAGGTCAATTTAATTTCAGTATAGTTGCAAATATGGGATCACACCCTGGATCAGTCTATTTCCAATGTTTCAGAAGGCAAAAGATTCACCTGAATAACTGTGCAATGCTACCCATTTGAAGGGAGAAAAAGAACCAGGCACATTAACACACTGAAATTTCAAGATTTTATTACCTTTGATTTCCTTAGATAGACATTTTAATGGACATAAAATTAACCATTTTTAACATTAACAGTATTTGCATCCACTTTCTTTAGCAATACATTTCACAGGCTGACTATATTCTATTAATTCTAAATTTGTCCTTTTTCCATCATGTAGTGTCTCTACAATCTCAAGAAAGGAAAAAATATCAAATTCTGCTATGCTCTTCATTAGTCTGGGATTTCTGTCTAGTCCCCTTATAATTCTCCTTCTCTACGTAATTTTAGTCTCTGCAATCTCTGGTGTACATCTAACCATATTCTTTGCTCTTCCCTAGAAAAACTTCACTTCTGTTTCCTAAGTTAAAGACCGTATGAACACAGCACTCTATTCAATGGTGTATCATTGTCCGACATAGCAACATGAAATGCAATAATTTCTATTCTTTAGTACACTCAAAGTTTCTTATTTGACCCTAACTGCTAATATACATCAGACAAACATTAAATTAGACATGTATAGCAACTTGTATAGCACAGCAACATTCTCTTGGAAGCACTCAAAGTGAGTGACCTCTCTGGAGACAGCAACTTAAAGGAGGAGAGGATTGGAATTCCAGCTGCACAGAAAATGTAGACTTATTTCTAAAGATACATTACAGCTGCAGAGACATATTCCCTTTTTTGCCCCCCATAGAAAATCCTGCAAGTTTAGCGGCAATAGCATATGAGAAGCATATACTATTGGTGCCCATATGCATTACCTTAAACTTAGTTAAGTTTATTTTATCTTCCATCATGATGTCCAATCTTCTATTCCATTTAAATCTACCTACAGTCTCTCTCTCTCTGTCTTACACACTTAGGCAAAAACTCATTAGCTCAATTTCCAAAACAATTCTGGCTCGAAACAAAGCTAGCCTCATTAAAAGTAGTACTGTAGCCTACTTGACTTTATTGTGAAGTTATACGTTTTCTGAACACATTCCATGTAATAACCGATGAATACATACTGTAGCACAGACTCAAGCTTTAAAATTGCTTTCTGCCCAAAAGCATATAATCTGTATCAGTGGTTCCCCAAAGTGATCCCTGAGGGTCTGTTGTGGGTTACGCAGGGGTCCATCTCTTGAGCCAGAGCTGGAATGTGCCAGAACAGCATGCAGCAAAAGCAGTGGAATAGAGACAAAATGGCATCCTCCACACACCATGACAGAGAGGTCATGATGGCTGGGGCATTCCCACGCTGGCGGGGTCATTCTAATAGTACCAGAAATTAAAGGGATCTAGAACATTTAGTCAGATGCCAAAGAGATCCTTGGCAGCAAAAAAGTTTGGCAGCTACTGATCTATATTATATAAAACAAACCAACCAACCTACATTAAAAGAAAATTAAAGCTACAAAATTAAGATAAAGAAGATAAAGTCTAGTGAAAAATACAGTTGAAATGCATGTAATTGGATTGGATAGGGCAGAGCACAAAATTCCAAAGATTACCTATCTCAGTTAGACCTTTGGGCACTGAAAAGTTAGGAAATGCCAGAATTAAGGTTGCCCCTGCAACCCTAAGTAGGCCCCCTTGTGTATATGCATTGTGAAAGTAATTATGACCACATACTATTTTTATGCTTCCTCCCAATGCCATTACAAAGCATGTCTTTCTAAAGAAATAATTGCAGGAATCATTGTGCAACACAGAATGAAACCGATAGTTCAGAACTTGGAAGAAGCATCTCAGTGTTCACAAGTATTCAGTACAGCTACCTATTTTCCAGAGCCACTGGTTACTCTATTTGTTTCGCAGAAAGGCTTATTTGCAGACAAGTAGTCTAGTGAAAAATACAGTTGAAATGCATGTAATTGGATTGGATAGGGCAGAGCACAAAATTCCAAAGATTACCTATCTCAGTTAGACCTTTGGGCACTGCAAAGAATACAGAAATTCTCATGAAGCAGTGTGATTCAGAAAGACTTGTGTGTGAAAACCTGTTACTTCTGGGTCTAAGATTCTGAGAATTTCATGAAAAGCTTTTAAAGTCATTTTATTTACATATTTAAAAGAGTATCAGATAAATGAATTGGAAAAAGGAATTATTCTGCATATGTCTATTCTCCAAATAAACCCCATTAACAAACAACCAGGTCTTTTAAGCTTATTGCACTTGCTTCTTGAAGGCAATAGAAAGTCTAAGGCAGCAAGCTTAAGACTTTTTCTTCTCAACTTTCTACAAGACAAAAGGAAACAGCAAAGGCAATCAGTCTTGATTCCTTCAAAAATGAACTAAATGTAAAATATGAACATGACAAAATTAGTCCACACGCCTGCAATCAACTCTGCATGGGTGCAAGGGGCCCATCCATGTGGAGCCCCACTGCAGAATCATTGTCTCAAAATGTAAGTTTGCTGGGTAAAGGACAGTGTCTTACTGTATCAACATGCTCAGGCCACATTCTTACCACTCTTCTGTAACACATTTTAAAAGGTAATTTACATTGAATATGCCATTTCAAGGTACTGCCTTTTTCCTTCAGACCTGGATAACAACGCTTATAAGCATTGATGTAATTTTTACATCTACGCAGGTATACTGCCATGGTTTAGGTTAACTACTTTTTTTTGTTAGTTTAAAAGGCATATCTGTTTGCCTTTAAGTCTCATGTTGCAACATCTCTCTTGACCTCAGTATCTTGTGGCAATTAATTCCACGGGTTATTCACGTATCATGCAAAGTAGTATTTCCTTTGGTCCACTTCAAACTGGTTGTCTTTCAATTCTTCATTGAATTGCCCTTGTCCTTGCATTATGTAAAATAGTAAGTGCCTGCCTGACCTTCTCTGTATTATTCAATATTTTGCGTGCCTCTTCCACATGCCCTCACACTCATTTCTTCTCCAAATTAAAGAGCCTCAATCTTTTCAGTGTCATACATGGAAGATTCTCCATGCCTTAAATCAATTTTGGCACCTGTCAGTGAACCCCTAGATATAATCTAGTATCTTTTTTGAGACAGTAACCAGAACAGAACACAATATGCCAACTGAGCTTGCACATTGCTGATTATAACATTATAATTTCACTATTCAGTCAGTTCAACTGGCATGAAATAAAACATTGATCTATGAATTTATTATAGTTTTATCTTCCTAGGGGATGCTTTTATTATACCAAATTACTTTGCTTTTCAGTGTTTTCTTTGCATAGCTGATAATTATGTAAGATGCATGTTCTACAATAAGAGCTATCCTCAGAAGATCCTGCAGTTAGTATTTTTGCATTTATGACAGTCTTTTTGCTCTATGAATGACTGTGAGGTGTCAAATTTAGCACTTCACTGAAGGATTAAATAGAACATGGACTGTGATAGAGCAGGCTCTTATTTAATCACAAACAGCTTTGGTAATCAGCAAGTTAACAGGGAAAATATGAAAAACAAGTTGGATAACTTTATTTAAATCTAATATATTTAATTTTTCTACTTTCTGAAAGTCCTTAGTGTACAGTTTTTATTTGCCAAGTTTAGTTACTGGTTCATGCAAATTACTATAGGTAGGGCCCTACCAAATTCAAGGCCATGAAAAACACGTCACAGACTTAGGCTTGGTCTACACTAAACCCCCAAATCGAACTAAGGTACGCAACTTCAGCTACGTGAATAACGTAGCTGAAGTTCGAAGTACCTTAGTTCGAACTTACCTCGGTCCACACGCGGCAGGCAGGCTCCCCCGTCGACTCCGCGGTACTCCTCTCGTCTAGCTGGAGTACCGCAGTCGACGGCGAGCACTTCCTGGTTCGACTTATCACGTCCAGACAAGACGCGATAAGTCGAACCCAGAACTTCGATTCCCAGCCGCCGAACTAGCAGCTGGGTGTAGACATACCCTGTGAAATCTGGTCTTTTGTGTGCTTCCACCCCCCCCCCCCCCAATATTCTACAGATTTCACGGAGGAGACAAGCATTTCTCAAACTGCGGATCCTGACCCAAAAGGCAGTTGCAGGCGGGTCACAAGGTTATTTTTTGGGGGGGAGGGGGGTTGTCACGGCATTGCCACCCTTCCTTCTGTGCTGCCTTCAGAGCTGGGCAGCCATAGAGCGGCGGCTGTTGGCCGGGCACCCAGTTCTGAAGGCAGCGCTCCGCCAGCAGCAGCGTAGAAATAAGGGTGGCAATACCATACCATGCCATCCTTATTTCTGCGCTGCTGCTGGCAGTGGCGCTGCCTTCAGAGCTGGGCTACTAGCCAGCAGCCGCTGCTCTCCAGCTGCCCAGCTCTGAAGGCAGCGCCACTGCCAGCAGAAGTGCAGAAGTAAGGGTAGCAGTACCGCAACCTGCTCTACAATAACCTTGTGATTCCCCCCCCCCCCCCAATACACACACACACACACACACCTCCTTTTTGGGTCAGGACCCCTACAATTACAACACTGTGAAATTTCAGATTTAAATAGCTGAAATCATGAAATTTACTATTTTAAAAATCCTATGGCTGTGAAATTGACCAAAATGGACTGTGAATTTGGTAGGGCCCTAATTATGGGACAGCATTCAAAAGTCACTTAATTACAAATTAAATCTTCCTATGTGAGGAGAGATGTTTAATCATTTTATTTCTGTAAAATTTAACCTTTCATTTAAAAAAAAGTTTCTAGCCCTTATGTTTGCAAAGATAACCTCCTGTACATTAATCCATGCAGCATTTTCTTGTTATGCCTGGAAACCACTCTAGTGTCTATGCTGTTGCTTATTGAAGAGCTATGAGCAGCAACATAGTGAATATGAAGACACTGATCATGTTCACTGCTGTTACTCTGAGTCTGGTGGACAACAGCAAAATTGACAATCATATCAATGACACTCTATTGCTACTTAGGAAAATTAGCCCAGCAAAAGCCCTGCACCACAACTATTCAGGAGAGAAGAGAACCCAAAAGCAACAATGATACCCTCGGCTCTCTGAAAACGGCCTGGAGGACAGAAGGGTAGAGTGGCAGAGATTCCGCACCTAAACAGAAGTCATGAGGCTCTGGATGAGAGCAGAGGGGGAAGGGATGCATGTGCAACCTTATCTATCATTTCCTGATTTTTGGATGTTTCATCATGCAACCTTAATTTCTCTTAACATAGTTATTTGGATGAAATTCCTAAGTTCTGTCAAACAGAAAAATAAATTCCATGACATGCAACTACTCATTTGTCTAGATATCACTGGAATCCTCTGTATCAGATTCCTAATAAGGTCTACAGGAGGGCATCCTACTCCAGCACACTTTAGACATGCCACAGGAGACCTGGACTCCTTAGGAGCTGTGCAGCTTTTACCTTGCAAGATGCATAGCGATTGAGGCAAGGACTATAACTGGTCTGCACATATATGCAGTAAAGCCTTCCTGAACTACATACACAAGCTGTCAAAAGAAGCTTATTTTTAATTAATGGAGAAAGTTAATTTTCCACTCGCCTTGTATTCAGCTTTTTTTTTGGCTCATTTTTTCCAAAACAACTACACCCAGAGGCAGACACAAAAGCCTGGAAAATTTAAGCTTGAAAGATAAAAGTGTCAGATAGTTATAAATGCCTGAACACCTGTACAACCTTAAATGTAGCAGTACTGATTGCCCCCCACTGTAATGTATGGTCTGAGGGCTGGTCTAATTAAGCTGAAAGTTGACCTAACTTATGCTACTTCAGTTACATAAGTTACTGTCGCAAAGTTCCTCCTCTGGTGGGTCCTGCGCTTATTGGCGGATTTGCTTGCCTCACAGATTCACCATGTGGATTGGGAAACAGCCCAGAGACCTTCCCCTCTGGTAGAAGCCACAGTCCAGGTCAATTCCTCCTGTGTCTGATCAGGAGTTGGGAGGTTTGGGGGGAACCCGGGCCCGCCCTCTACTCCGGGTTCCAGCCCAGTGCCCTGTGGACTGCAGCTGTCTAGAGTGCCTCCTGATACAGCTGCGCGACAGCTACAACTCCCTGGGCTACTTCCCCATGGCCTCCTCCCAACACCTTCTTTATCCTCACCACAGGACCTGTCTCCTGGTGTCTGATAATGCTTGCACACTCAATCCTCCAGCAATATGCCTTCTCACTCTCGGCTCCTAGTGCCTCTTGCTCCCAGCTCCTCACATGCACGCTACAATCTGAAATGAGGTCCTTTTTAACTCAGGTGCCCTGATTAGCCAGCCTGTCCTAATTGCTTCTAGCAGTTTCTTCTTAATTGGCTCCAGGTGTCCTAATTAGCCTGCCTTAATTGGTTCCAGCAAGTTCCTGCTTGTTCTGGAACCGCCCGTTACCTTACCCAGGGAAAAGGGATCTACTTAATCTGGGACTAATATATCTGCCTTCTAACACTCTCCTGTAGCCATCTGGCCTGACCCTGTCACAGAACGTAACTGAAGTCGACATACCTAAGGTTGACTTACAGCATGTCTGCACTGCGCTGTGTTAACAGGAGAGCGCTCTCCTGCTGACTTACCTTACACTTCTTGGGGACCTGGAGTACAGATGTCGACGGGAGAGCACTTCCCCATCAACTTAACGGGTCTTCACCAGACCCACTAAATGGACACTGCTGCGATTGATGCAGCAGTACCAATTTAGCTGTAAGTATAAACAAGCCCTGAGAATGAATGTCAGGCATAGAACTTTTTCTTTAGAGCTAGATGGTTATTTCATTAGTATCCTTTCCCTTCTACTTTTTGCTTAGAACATAGAGAAGCCTAAAAATTCTATCCATAATCTAACAGTGTGAAGGTTCTCAAATACATTTCTAAAAAAGAAACTATGACCTCTATACTGCACCTGGATTCCATATGTGTGGATATATTTGTCTGCATAGAGCCTCAGTCATTTCTGGAAACTTGTATGAGAACAGGGGTACATCTGTGCAAATCTAGTCATACACTGGGGCCTACCTCCTCAAAAGAAATGGCTAGTGCACTGCTAACAGCAACAAAATTTGTACAAGACAAACTACTAGCAAGAAATCATGTGTTATTTAATCAGTCTTTACGAAGTGTTTTATTTTTTTGTACATAAATGAAAAGCAGTATTCACAAAGCAATTTCATTAAAAAAAATATTAAATGACCCACTTAATTTTAAAAAAATTACATATAAAAACAATTTAATGTACAAAAGATACTTTACAACAGTCTTAACACTGTAAGCAGTATATTCCATGTAGCTTAATGCTTTCTTTCATGTCTACATTGTGTGTGCGCATAGACACAAATACTTTACGATTTCAAAATCTGAATATCAATATATAAGCAATTAATACAAGTGACCCATATACACACATGCAAAGTCACAGACTGGCTGCAAACTATTAAGGAAATATTTATAACAAACCACCTCCCTGACTATTTTATATAAAATGTAAACAAAGAGGGATTTCACTAACAGATTTTAATGTTCATTAGGTAGAAACATTTTTGGAACCAACCAACCAAATGCTATATGAAAATTCCAGGTGCCATAATATCATGCAGTAGTTTAAGAAAATTAAGAATTTTCTGTGGTGAACCACATAAACATAGTTCTTATTGAGTAATTTATTTATACACCCGTTTCAGTTTTAAAAATACAGTAACATGCTACCATTTAGTTAAAAATCAAAACTGTGGGTAAAATTTTCAAAAGTGCCTAAGTGGCACAGGAGCCTAAGTCTCATTGTATTCAATGAAAGTTAGGCTCCTAAGTGATGTAGGATGTCACTTTGGTGCTTTTGAAAATTTTACCCTCTGCGCGTATTTATTCAAGGATCATTTCAGGCTGCAGGATTACAATCTGGGCAGACAATCCCCACCACACGCTGCATGATTTTTATCCTGCTGAACAGCATTATGCATTGCATCTTCAGGATCACCAACAGTACTAATTCAACAGATCTGAGAAATATTAAGGGTTAGTCACCTAGTACTTACATGTAAAGTAAGACACTGAGGCCCCAATCTGCAATGACATCTGTGTGGGTGGACAGCCATATGTGGTTGGAGTCCGACTGAAGTCAATGGAGCGCTGCGTAGGCCCATGGGTTCATCTCCACAGATATCATTGCAGGACTGGGTTCTAAGTGCTGAATTCTTTCATCAGATACTTGCACGTAACTTGTGATTAAATCAACAGGAGTTCTGTGCAGGTATGATTTGTGCAGAATTTGGCTCTAAAACTGCTAGCAGCATCTAATGTTAAAGAAGGGTTTGGGAGAAGAGTAGCAAAGAGGAAATGAGAGAACAGAGACAACACAATAAGACTAGACAGAACAGGGCGAAGACAAGACAGAAGCAGCAGAAGCAAAGAAACAATTTATTCCACTAAATATAATAGCACTTCTTCCACCAGAGATTAGTAACACCTCCATTAGAAAAGCCAATTCAAGCCATCAGGAAGTAGCATGAACAGGAAAAGACCAAATCACCTAAAGTAAACTAAAAAAGACTGGGCCATTAAAAAAAAAAATTATTAAAATGTTAAACAATTTTTTCATCACTGGTAGCACACTATCCCATTTAAAATAAATTTGGAGATCTGTCTATTGCACAAATTCTTCAGATAAGACCTAAAATCTTAATGGGAAAAACAGATTCTGGGTATCAAGTAAAGGGCTGTTCATATTTAGAGAGACTTCAGAAAACAGCTAACTTGAATGAAGATTTTTTTTAAACATTTCTGAACTATTCAGTCAGTATTTTGAGCCAGTGAACAGCCTCACCATGATCTTCCTTGCTTGCTTACTGTTCAGCAAGTAAAACTGGAGCACTTACTATGAAAATCTGAAATGATAAAAGAACTAGCGTACTGGAGGGATTGCCCTGTGATAGCAACAAAAGTCATCTAGGGCTCTCTCTGTTTAAGGTGAGAGACAGCAGAAAGTTCTTCTCATAATTTGAGAGAATGTGACATCCTTCAGGAAAAGGCTCAAGAAACTGTTTCCATGTTAGTTTATGTTGGGAAAAATAGATATAATTTGTGAGCAGAATAGGAGGATGTTGGGTTTTATTTCTGCTCTTTGAGTTACCTAAACAAGCGATGTTTACATTAATTATGTTTTAACCTACTGAAGGCTCCTAAAGGCTTCTGGATAGGAGTGACTAAACAAACAAACAAAAATCAAGCTGATCAGTTAGAATATAAACACTGCAGGGCTACCATCTTTATTAAAAGGCACTAGAACCATGAACTCTATTCTGGAGAAGTTAGAAGATCAAAAATACTTCAATACAAAAAAAAGAGTCTGATACTCATATGTTTGAAGAATTCCCTAAATAGTGACAATTTACGAATGTCTACCAGCTAAACAAATTAATGTATAGTAAATGAAACCTGCATTCCAGTGCTTTCAAATACATTTTTATAACTAAACTGACATTACTACTTAAAGCTAGGAACAATTCTAAATATTAAGGTTTCTTTTTTATAAATCAACTTATTAAAGCTCCACCATTAAGATTTAACCCATTATTTCATAACAGTTTCCTGGTTATATCTGAATAAAGTTATGGTAAACTATAAACAAGCTTATTTTTCTAGTAATAATAGTACTTGTATAGGATATATTGCAGATTGACTGTTGAAAATACTGACTGGTAGTCCATGGATCCAAGTGAAAAACTACTACTATTTGACAAACACAAACACCTGTGTAAAGGTAGGACTACCTATAGACAGTATCAGAGTCCAATGACTATTAGATAAGAAATGAAGTTCAAGACCTGACTTTGGCCTCACATATTCAGACTCGAAATAACGAGCACTGGCTCCAGCAAGAAAAGAGAATGCAAAAATTACACATTTCCATTACTAAAGGCAACTTTTTCCTAAAAGGAGAAACAGCACCTATAGCTTGTCATTGCCTTTTCACTAGGCATGACTAATGACAAAGGGGAAAAAAGGAACGTTTTTCTTCCAACACACTTCAAACAGACTTAAAATAGGTGATGGATTCCAACTGGAAAAATTTTGATGAAATATATTCTATACACACAATTGTTTTCCAATATCCTTAAATGCCCAGTTTTAACACTTGGATGTTTTGAACAGATATAAAAACTGTAACCTTAAGTTATAGTAGTTTGCTGTCATAAAAAAGTCTGGTCCCACCAAAAAGCTAGCAAATGGCTTATCAGGTATAGTGGTCAATGACTGATTTTTCTGGGGTTATTTCTTTTAAATGACTGGAGCTTTTGAGAACATAAGATAATTTTCTAAGATTAGTGACATCACTATGACCAAAGTATATAAAAGAATAATGAAATTGAGAATGAAATTAGCAACAGTTGGAAATTAAACCGTGCCACAAGAGTTTAATTATGTAACGTACCAGAAACTTTAATCTTTAAATTTAAGTATATCTAATCAAATTAATCCAGAGCAATATCTATTTTAGGTTTTGTTCTGCAATATAACCAAACAGTAAAATAGAATGGTAAATCTAGGATTTTTTTTTTTTCAAATTAAGTCTATTTTTTCTTATTTAGAAATGTACTTTTGTACAGTAGTATTCTATATATGTGCAATTCCTACGTATTAAAGATTAAGACTTTGTGAAAATTAAAATATTGTATCTTAATGAAAAGTATGCAAAAAATAAAAATACAGACACTCAGTGCAGTAGTTTAAAAGTTCACATAATTTGTTGATCACCAACTATTTGTTGAGAATTATCAAATGTATAATTAAAAAATACAGAATGTGAATACTGGGTCATAAAGTCACACCATACAAAATTTATAAAATCATTTAAAAAGGCTCTGAAGGATAAATACTATTTCTTTCCCCTACTTTACACTATTCTCTCGTAAAGGCTCTTTTTTGTCCAGCTTTTACAATGTCATCAGGAGATGCTGATTTAAAGTCAAATGGTGTTATTGATATTAAAGGGTCACTTTCCTTATTTTTTACTTCTTGTACTTGCCTACTGTATAGGAAAGTCTTATGGATATCAATTGTGCGCCGTTTATATCCTTTTGGAGGATAACGGAGACACAAAGTTAAAGCAAAAGCTGACGGTCTGGCACAGAGAGCCTTCATCCATGAGAGAGAGAGATCCTGGCTCTTAGAAATACGTCCTTTTTTGCCTTTTTTATTTCCTTTAACTAAAATAATATTTTTTCCTTGCTTTGAACTTAAACCTTTAGTTTCTGGGACTATGGTATTTGACTGGCGTACTACTGCTTCTGCAGATACTTCTGGATTTTTTATAAGGACACTTAAGTCAATGTTTGTGTTTACTCCTGCAGAAGGCCACATTTCAGCTATACTGAACCTCGAATAGTCTTTTGCTTCTTGAGGCTTATCCACTTCAATGGTTTCTGCAATTAAATCTGAAAGTGACAAATCCTCAAGTTCTCTTACTGGAGAAGCCTGAGACAATGCCAGAGAAGACAGAGATCCAGTTAATTCTGACAGCCCAGTTGCAGCTTGATGTTGACCAGCTAGTTGTGACAATGGCGAGGATCCCAATTTCAAATCTATAAAACTCATAGATGATTGGTTATAAAGATCAGACAAAGAACAACAGTGGCTTGAATTACTTTCCTGGTGCTCTTGAAGTAGGTCAGCCAGTGATGGACCGCCAGACTTTGAAAATGGCAAACTACCCATTTCTGAAGATGAGATGTCTTGCCTGGTACTTTGTAGAAATGAAGGAAAATTTTCAAAATGCTCAGTCTTTCTATTCTGAGTACAGTTTATATCATTATCAAGTGCCAGTTTCCCTACAGCACTCATTAAGCCAAGACTACTATCCATACTTCCTTTACTATTATGATCTGAAGAATTTTGGGCCCCAAGCAGTCCCCTGTCTTGGAGGCTCAAATAATCATTAGTTATATTCTGCATCAGCAAAGATTTCAAGTCTTGTGATTCCTTGCACTCCAACTGCTTCCAGGCAGGATTTTCAGATTGACTAGCTTCTAATAATTCAGCACCTACACTAAAGCAAATTTTGCCTTCATTGCTGGAAATCAAACTTACTGTGCTGGTATTGTCTGGTAGTCGTACTGCTACATGTTTACTGACAGATTCATAACATGATTCTTCATACATATCATTACTGAGGGAAGAATATAGAACTCCTGAAGATTTATTAGAAGATTCAGATATTTTCTTTTCGATTGAGGATATATTAGAATGTTTAGCTTTGAAGAGTGTTTTGTCACTTAAAGTTGAAAAGTAACTAGGTGATTTAGTTTTGACTGTCAGGCTACTGAGCTCAGACATGTTGGTGTTTGCTGAAGAGTTTTCTATTAAGTAAGACAAGTTCTCTGAATAAGTAAAAGTTTCTGAACAAAGTAAATCTCCTTACCTTACAATAGCCAATAATTTTCAGATAGATGCACAGTCACAACGAAAAATTCCATTTTTTTAAGGAGACAGCAACAGCAAAGTTAAGAAGAAACATGAAAGGCATTTAATTACTAAATGTTACTTGAAAAATTGCATTGCATCATAGTCTCTATAATCAAATAGAACTGTGAGTTCTGAAGGGCATTTATTCAATCATTTAGGAAAATTATTACAATTATCCACCAAAAGAAACACTAAGTTAGTAAATGAATATCAACTCTTAAGATGTCTGAATCCACACAACCAAGCTATTGTACTAGCTCTACAAAAACAGTCTTGCTATATCACAAGCAAACATTTAAAATGTCTTAACATTTGCGGTCTCAAAAAAATAAAAAAAGTTAGCAGTTGGATAACTTAAGTAGTAACATAACTAAAGTATGTTAGAAAACAGAATTTCATTGGGAATTGTGGTTGCTTACATTTTGAATTTAGGTGGGAGGACCAAGTCTAAAACTAAAACTTGATTTTAAGTTTTGTAAAAACTACTGCTTCCTTTAAAGAGATGTTCTCTATATATCTTAAAACCATGAAATGTATTTAGAAATAGAAGATTGAGAACTTTGTTTTGTTTTCCAATAAGTAATCTTGATATAACGGTGCAAGTATCTTCCAGTTCTAAACTCGAGTATCCTATGCACAGCCAGTGAACTTTAATCTAAACCAAAACATAATTAAATAAAAGCATACCTTTTGTTGTCTTTCCTGTAATCACAGCTTCTTCATTCTTGGTCTTCACATTTTGCTTACTGTCTTGTGCAAGCACAAGATCCAAAGCCTTCTGTACATCAAATTTACTATTCAACACTGCTTCCACCATCACCTGCTCTGGTGCAGTTTCCCCCAGCACTTCTCTCATCTGGTCAAGGCACGAATAAAGACGAGCTACAAAAGACATCAGTAGTTATAAAATTATAAAACATGTGTTTTCACAAAATGGCATGATAAATTACTAAAACCATACTTGCAATACATATATTTGGGGTGGGGCAGAAATGGTAATTATAAAATCATTGCAACCTGATTTCTTCCTCTGGCAGGTTCCCTTACCCCCAGTACTGAAGAGTTTTTCAATTATTTCCCCAAAACATTACTACAAGAAATACATCTAATGGTTTTAAAATTGCCTTTAAAGGGCTGAACACTTAATTATGAGGTGTTACCAACATGAACAGTATTCATGCCGAAGAAGAAATGCAATTATTCAGCTTAAAACTATTCAAAGTAATTTGATAAGACCATGTGATATCCATTTAACAGCACATTTTAAGTGTTTACAGATACTGTATTTAACTTTTATGGTAAACAGCATCTTTTCAGGCCTTGGAACTTAGCAACTAATAACCATAAATGCTAGCATCTTTAGATTAATGCTTTAGCATTAAAGCTACCTGAAATCTTACCTTTCCTAGAACTGAGAGGGGTTTCTGGGTCTTAAAATTCATATTCTTTGAAGCCAGACTTCTCTATTAATATTGCGTACATTACAGAAAGTAAAGGGAAATGAAAGGGAGGCTGCAGAATAAAGTGATGGACAATCCTAAAAACAATAAACCAAAATCATAGAATCATAGGACTGGAAAGGACCTTGAGAGATCATCTAGTCCACTCCCCTGCACTCATAGCAGGACTAAGTATTATCTAGTCCATCCCTGACAGGTGTGTCTCTCTCTCTTTAAAAATAAGTAAATTATACTCTGTTTTAAACTGAAATTTCTTTTGTATATTCCTTCATTCCATTACTGGAGATTTTTAAGAGCAGGTCAGACAAAGTCGGTACGGTAATATCTTTTATTGGACCACCTTGTATTTTAAAAAGGACAGTTCAAAAATATCCTCACACTGGCTGTTTAGCACAGATCCCTACTACAGATCTCTTATATGTTTTAAATCAGGGGTCGACATCCTTTCAGAAGTGGTGTGCCGAGTCTTCATTTATTCACTCTAATTTAAGGTTTCAAGTACCAGTAATACATTTTAACGTTTTTAGGTCTCTTTCTATAAGTCTACATACAACTATAGTTTTGTTATATATTATAAAGTAAAGAAGGTTTTAAAATGTTTTAAGAAGCTTCATTTAAAATTAAATTAAAATGTAGAGCCCCCTGGACAGGTGGCCAGGCCCCGGGCAGTGAGAGTGCCACTGAAAATCAGCTTGCATGCTGCCTTTGGCACGCATGCCATAGGTTGCCTACCCCTGTTTTAAATCAATGCTACTTTATATATATATATATATATCCATTAGAATAGTATTTCCTACCTCTCCCAATGTCAATGACCTTGCCTTTATTTTCTAACATTACAAATATTTTACACATTGGTAAATGCCTCCCTTCCCCCCCTCTTGGAACTGCATACACAGAAACCAAACAATATTATCCTTGACAAAGATAAAAAATTCACGGTCACATACCCTTAACCCTTTGTTCAATCTAAGAAAATACAGTTGAATCTGGCTGTTATTCAACCCACCCCCACCACCAAAAAAAATCGTGGAACTGACATGGCATTTGCTGCCTTCACATTGTAACTCTCACATTGTTAATTCTCCTTCCCTTCCCCTACCTCCCCCACCCCGCCTGTGCCTGTCTTGTCTACTTAGACTGTCAGCACTTTGGGGCAGGGATCATCTCCTTCTCCATGTTTGTACAGTCCCAGCACAATGGGGGCCCTACTTGGTTGGCCTCTAGGCACTAGCATAATAAACATGACTGATAATAATTCAAATTTCTGATCACAGTGAGAGTTCTATGATGGAGAAGAAAACTTTCTTCATCTCCATTACAGGCACAACATATATCTTTCAAGATTTCTTTGCCACACATCAATCAGAAAGATGCAGTGTGAAACTTCTGATACTGTCTCTCTTCCCACTAACTTAATGATTTATCTGTTGCAGGTCATTTAAACACCAAGGCAAAGTTAATAATGTTCAGAATTTAGGAATAAAATATCAGTATTCAAGGACAAAAAGAAAATTACATCCTACTACTATCAATAAAGTGATCCATTATATTTACAGCATTAACAATCAGCAAGCCCTAAGTCCTCCATCCCCAGCAGAACAAAGCTGAGCCCTGACATCAAACAGGAGAAGGTAATGATTCTGACCATCCTCTTCACCAAAACGCTACACTACCAAGATTTAAAGCAATGCCAGCTTTACGTGCTGAGCCAAAACCCACATGACATGCCTCATGACTGCAATGGCAACCATAAGATCTTTGAAGCTCTTTTTAAGAGAAATTAAATGCAGAAAACTAAGATAACACAATATTAGCATCCCACAATAAATATTTTAATGTATCAAGAATCACAGAAAGGCTATTTGCCAGTAGCTGTGATTCTTCAGTCACCCTGTGCATTTATAATTGGGGGATGGTACCCCTGCCACCTCAAGCTCATGAACCCCTCTTGAAAATCCTATCTGTGGGAGCTGAATGATCATGCCCTTTTCGAAACATTCAGACTCTAAAGGGAGTGCAGCTCCCAGTTGCCTCAGTTCCTTCTCCTGAAGCACAGAGTCCTATGTGCATAGAGAACTGTCGGGTAAAAGAGAGGGGGGGGAGGTAAGTGTGAATGTGCAGAAGCAACTTTCAAAGAATCACTGTTACTGGGAGGTAATCTAGATTTTTTCTTCAATGGACCCCTGCACATTCTGACTAGTGGGGGATTAGTGAGTAGTACAGCACCAGCGGAATGTAGCCTGAAGAGTTCTCAGGAAAAGACTGCAGAACACCTCTCCAAAACCCATAGAGTTTACTGAGTTTATAAACAGAACTCTAAATAGCTGTTCTGTAGAGTTCAGCAACTGAGATAAGTCTAAGGCACCTCACAGACTCAGCACTGGCCTTACTGAGTGAGCCTTAAGCCCTGATGGGATGTGGACTTCAGCTATGTTATAACAAAACTGTGTAGGATCTAATCCTCTAATAATCTCTGGGTGAATGGCACTTTTCCCCATACAGGCTAAAACCATCGGTTGAACTGCATAAAGTTTAGTTATTTCCAAATGGAAAGAGAGAACCCTTTTCACAGTAAACATATGGAAACAAGCTTCACCTCCATAGGCCACGGGCTTAGGGGAAAGAGACAGGGAGCAGATGGATTGGTTGATGTGGATGTGTGAAACCACTTTGGGAATCAACTTAGGATGTGACTGGAGGACCACTGTGTCCTTATTCAGCGGTTCTCAACCCGTGGCCTGCATGCGGCCCAATTAGCACACAACTGCAGCCCAGCTCAAGTGCTAAAGGGCGGCCCGTGGGCTGTGGTCCGCCAAGTTCCTGTCTGCCCGCCGCAGAGGGATGCGGGCTGCCCCATTGTCCAGCATAGTGGGGATGAGGTCGGGGCTGCCGGCCCGCCCCTCATGGTGGGGGTCCAGGTCAGCCGCCCAGCCCCGCAAGCTCCGGGGTCTGTGTCTAGGGCAGCCGGCCCACCCCACGTGGCAGGAGTCTGGGGTCCAGGGCAGCCACCCGGCCTCGCCAGCTCTGGTCGGCTCTGGCAGGGGTCGGGTCCGGCAGCCGGCTGGCCCGGCCCCATGGGGGTCGGGGCGGGTGGGCAGCCAGTCCCGCGCAGCAGAGTTCTGGGGTTCAGGGTCCAGGCTGCAGCTGCCCTGCCACCTGGCCCCTGAAGCCCAGGTAACACATTGTGTATTAAGTTGAGAACCACTGCCTTATGTAATGTGGTATAAAAACAACAAGGAGTCTGGTGGCACCTTAAAGACTAACAGATTTATTTGGGCATAAGCTTTCGTGGGTAAAAACCTCACTTCTTATGAGATCAGTCATTACGATTTGTAATTCTTCACTAGCTCTCCTGATAGAAGTAATAGTCATGAGAAATGTAATTTATTTTATAAAGATAAATGTGTAAGGGTGCAATCCCCCCTAAGGCAATGTTTTCCAAACTTCTGAATGCTGGCTAACCTCTTTGGGAAAATGAAACCAACTGTGCCACCTCTGCTACACTGCCATGTGCTGTTAAAGAACTACATACCTTAAATTTATGCATCTTCCATGATTCTTACCCTCCAGGCACCATCCACACTAGGTCAGTGTTTCCCCAGAAAGAGTCACATGATAAGTAAGGCAGACCCTCTGTTCTTAGGCTTCACAATCTATAAAAGGCCTGTGATGGGGTATACATCGCGCACTTGCCCTTAAGGGGTTAATGGAGGCCAAATGGGCCAATTAACCTATTAGGCTGAAGGCTGAGAGAAAAGCCTTAATTAGAAGAAGCTCACCTTCTGTGCAGGAAATAGCAGAGCCTATATAAGCCAGGAGGCTGGCAACAAAAGAGGCTGCTGAGAAAGGCTTCAATCACTCCGTAGGAAAAGGGAAGAGTGTTTGGAGGCTACAGAGGCTACATAGGCTGCAGTTGTTCCCTGGGAGGAGGGAGTGCTGAAGCTGGCAGACCCAAAGATGTAAAGGAGAGCCCAAAGGTTAGGAAAGGGCTCAGGGAAATGCAGCAAGGTATGGAGTGAAACAGACCTTGACTGCTGACTAGAGGGTCACTGAACCAGAACCCGGAGTAGAGGGCAAGCCAGGGTTCCCAAAGCAGCCACTGGGGAAGTGGCACCAGCAGGGAAGTATGTAGGAAGATTGCCTGAGCCTGTGTGGGGAAAGAAACTTTCCAACCCCAGGAAGGGGAAGCCAAAATAGTGACCAAGCCAGAGAATTGGGGGGAGGGATAGCTCAGTGGTTTGAGCATTGGCCTGCTAAACCCAGGGCTGTGAGTTCAATCCTCGAGGGGGCCACTTAGGGATCTGGGGCAAAATCAGTACTTGGTCCTGCTAGTGAAGGCAGGGGGCTGGACTCGATGACCTTTCACGGTCCCTTCCAGTTCTAGGAGATGGGATATCTCTATTAATATTAAAAAAAGAAAAAAAAAAACCACAAAACTGAGTCACAAAGAGGCTGCAACAACTCCTGGGGCGAGACAGGAGCTGCAGACAAAGAGGCAGAGGGACAGTGTGCAAAAACAGGAAGGGGCGTTGACCTGGTAAGCTATTCCCCAGAATGACAAGAAGGAAGCGCCATACCTGCAGTGAATAGAGCACTCCATCACAAATAAGCAAGTCATATCCACAGGACCACTTCAGCAATTGGACAGGTCCCTGCATAAAATCCTTTCAAACTCACAAGGACAGAGAGGGAGCTGCCCCCAAAGTCAGAGACAGCATGCTCTTGGTGACAAGGTGAACATGAATGACCCTCAAATCCCATACTGGATGGCACAGAGACTGTTGCCAGTCCCAAAACGCAGATTCATGCTAGAGGATTTTGAAACTGTTCCGGGCAGAAGAGAATGTATCTAGAGAAGCTATAATAATAATAATGGGGGTGCTAATATTTTAAACGTGAGTTCAACACTGAGGCTCGAGGATGTGGACAGAGTCAAAGAGATGTGGATAAGAGAAAAGTCTGCTGGTGGTGCTGGGATCACTGCATTGTAGACTCTAGTGCTGGTGTGGTTGCTCTGGAGTATTATCCTTAGAATGGGGTCAATGTTTTTTTCTGTTTTGAGAGACATTCTCAGTACTAGATAAAGGATCTCTCTTCTCCTTTCTCTTGACAGGAAAAGTTAAGAGAAATTTGCCGAGAGATATATTAAAAGCATGGCAGTTTACACGGGCTGAGTCATCAGTGCCAGACTTCTGGGTTCAAGGAGGCATCATTTTTTCCAAAGGTCTGATAACAAAGTTACCCGGAGGCCCTCTGAAGTGTCAGGTTTTGTTGGCATGCTGCCAGAACCAGGTTAAAGTGCCAAACCTTAGGACTCTTAGCAAGGTTCACCAATGCAGACAACTCAGTGGTTTATTGATCGTCACATTAAATGGAAGAGTCATGGACTTAGACAAACCTGTGCTCAACCTCACTTAAAGTCTAGTGCTGAAGCCAGCATGACGGCAGATGACTTGGGCCATTATGTGGTCATAGGCTTCATCACCAAAGACAGACATTGTGGGCCCTGGATGGAACCCTGGCCTTCTGGAGTCTCAGCCTGTGCATTCAAGTTTTCTCCCATGAAGTATAGAGTCAGAACTGTCTGTAACAGGGTGGACACCCGCTCCTGCCCTGAGGAGTTTGGAACAGCCCTGGGAGAAGGCTGGGGCAGGGAAACACCTACTGGGCTGATTGGGGAAGTAGCTGCAGCTGGGCCACGCCCCAATCAGAGCCCAGCTGGCCCTATAAAGAGGCTGGGAGCCAGGAGCCTCTCTCTGTCTTCAGAGGGAGAAAGGCCTGGCTGCAGCGAGCAGAGACAGGGTACCTGAGTGGAGCAGGGCTGGGGAAAGGCTGAGGAGCTGGGGAGCTACAGCCTGGAAAGCCCAGGCTGCGGCCTACTATTAGGCCAAGGGGTACTGGGGGTTGCAGAGGGCAACCCAGGTGTAGGCCAAGGCAGCAGGTCCAAACCCAACCTTGCCTGTGATACTGCAGTCTGCTCCTGGGCGTGGGGGTAGATGGTGACTGGCAGTAGCCTTATTCTGAGGCGAGGTGGGGTTAGTGGGTGGGGGTTCCCCTGGGAGGGGAGACCCAGCGTGTGTGGGTATTGCCAGGGGGCAGCACCCAGAGCAAGGGGCACCGAGGTCCTGGGAGGGACACGGGGGCCAGTGCAGACGACAAGGCGGATCACCGGCCTGCAGCGGGCGCTCCAGAGGCTGGTGAGCTAATTCCCTAGACAACCAGCAGGAGGCGCCGCAGGGGTGAGTCCGACCCCTTACACTGTCCCAACAAGCTTGAGTTTAGAGAGCCATGCAAACCAACATTACTACAGAGCAGGCCTCTCCCAGGCAGATGAGACACTATGCATGCTCATCAGACTTCCCCCGAAAAATTGAGGGATTTCACAAACTCTTTGGGACACCAGGTGTAGAACCCCTGAGGTTTCAAAGAGACAACTATGGGGGGAGTATGATAGAGGTCTATAAAATCATGAATGGTGTGGAGAAAGTGAGTAAGGAAGTGCTATTTACCCCTTCACATAACACAAGGATGAGGGGGTACACAATGAAATTAATAGGCAACAAGGTTAAAAATAACATACAGAAGGACTTCTTCAGACAATGCACAGTCAACCTGTGGAATTCACTGCCAGGGGATACTGTAAAGGACAAAAGTATAACTGGGTTCAAAAAAGAATTAGTTAAGTTTATGGAGGATAGATCCATCAATGGCTATTAGCCAAGATGATCAGCAACTCAACCCTACGCTCAAAGTCCCTAAAACTCTGACTGCTGGAAGCAGGGACTGGACAACAGGGGATGGATCACTTAATAAATACCCTGTTCTGTTCACTCTCTCTGAAGTTTCTGGCACCGGCCACTGTTGGAAGACATAGATGGACCACTGGTCTAACCAAGTATGGCCATGCTTATATTTTTACGTAAAGTCATGCAAGTTACACAAAAAAGGCAGAAAACTCTCTCAAAACTACCAAAAATCCACTATTAACTACAAACACACACACACACACACACACACATATATATATAAGTTGAGAAGAGGTGCTAAGTAAGGGTCTGAGTGTACAGGCATGGACAAAGCAAAGGTTTCTGTATACTCTCCACCACAACAGTAAAGAAACTTATGATGTTAGAGTCAAAGATTACAAGACCATAAGGATCACCATTGTGATCATCTAGCCTGACCTCCAGTATAACACAGTTCACAAAACCTCCCCAAAATAATTCCTAGAGCATATCTTTAAAAATTGTCAGTGATGGAGAATCTACCGCAACCGTTGGTAAAATGTTCCAGTGGTTAATTACTCTCACTGGTAAGCCTTATTTCCTGCTAAACCCAGGGTTGTGAGTTCAATCTTTGAGGGGGCCACTTAGGGATCTGGGGCAAAATCAGTACTTGGTCCTGCTAGTGAAGGCAGGGGGCTGAACTTGATGACCTTTCAGGGTCCCTTCCAGTTCTAGGAGATCAGTATATCTCCATATATGTATTTTAACTTCCAGCTATTACATCATTATACCTATCTCTGCTAGACTGAAGAAGAGTCCATTATTAAATATTTGCTCCCCAAGTAAATACTTACAGACTAATCAAGTCACCCCATAACCTTCTCTTTGTTAAGCTAAATAATTGAGTTATTTGAGTCTATCACTATAAGGCATGTTTCCAATCCTTTAATCATTCTCACAGCTCTTCCTGAATTGTGGACACTAAAACAGGACACAGTGTTCCAGCAGCGACCACACCAGCGCCTAATATAGAGATAAAATAACCTGTTTACTCCTACTCGAGGTTCCCCTTTATGCATCCAAGAATCACATAAGCTCTTTTTGCCACAGCATCCCAATGGGAGCTCGTGTTCAGCTGATTATGCACTATGACTCCCAAACCTTTTTCATAGTCACTACTTCCCAGGATAGAGTCCCCCATTCTGTAATATAACCTCCATTCTTGTTCCTAATTGTATACGTTTACATTTAGCCATACTAAAACATTTTGTTTTCCTGCACCCAGTTTTCCAAACGAACCAAATCGCTCTTAATCAGTGACCTGTCCTCTTCATCACTTACCACTCCCCCAATCTGTGTCTCTTCTGCAAATTTTATCAGTGATGCTGATAGGTTTTCTCCCAGGTCATGGATATAAATGTTAATTAGCTCAGGGCCAAGAACTGATGCTGGAAACACACATGCTTGATGAAAACTACATTTTGAGACCTAACAGTTGGCCAGTTTTTAAACCATTTAAAGTACAAGACTTTAATTTTATAAGAGACTCAAGATGGGTGAGGTAATATCTTTTATTGCACCAACTTCTGTTCATTAAAGAGGCAAGCTTTTGAGCTCCACAGAGCTCTTCTTCAGGTTTAATCCAGACAGTTGGTCCAATAAGAGATATTACCTCATCCACCTTGTGGGTTTCATATCCTGTGACCAACATGGCTACAACAACACAGCAAACAACAAAAGTTAATTTTATATCGTTCTAATTTTTTTTTAAATCAAAATGTTGTGTGGTACCAAGTCAAACACCTTACAGAAGTCTAAGTATATTACACTAACACTATTACCTTTATCAATCAAACTTGTTATCTTATCCAAAAAACATATCAGGTTATTTTGACAGGATCTATTTTCCATAAACCCATGGTGATTGGCATTAATTACATTACCCCCTTTTAATTCTTTATTAATCAAGTCCCATATCATTTGCTCCATTATCTTGCCCAGGATTGGTGTCAGGCTGCCAGACCTATAAATTACCCAGGTCATCCCGTTTACCTTTTTTTAAATATTGGGACAACATTAGATTTCTTCCAGTCTTCTGGAACTTCCCCACTGTTCCAAAACTTACTGAAAAGCAACATTAACAGTCCTGTGACCTCCTCAGCCAGCTCTTTTGGAACTCTTGGGTGCAAGTTATCTGGCCTTGCTGATTTAAAAATATCTAACTTTAGCTTTTGTTTAACATCCTCCTGAGATACTAGTAGAATGGGAAGAATGTTATCGCCATATGATCAAACTATATCTCCCCCACCCACCCACCAAATACAGAACAGAAATATTTACGGAACACTTCTGCCTTTACTGCATTATTATTGATAATTCTACCATTTCCATCTAATGATGGATCAATACCAATGTCAGGAGTCTTTTTGTTCCTAACATTTTTAAAAAACAACTTCTTAGTGTCCTTAACTCTGCTGGCCACAAATTTCTCCATGTGTCCCTTAGCTTCCCTTATTATTCTACAATTTCTAACTTCCAATTTATATTCATCACTATGTAATTAATGCCAATATATATTAAAAATTTAAAAATTATTTATAGCTCCCTTCACTTCCCCTCTAAACAAGGTCTGTTTTACAACCTTCTTCCTCTATTGTGGCTTTTGGGGCATCTAGTAAGGTGTTCTTAAATTATTCCAAATTCTCATTCACATTTTTCTGATTAAATTCTTCCAACTAGCTGACCTGGCTCATAATTGGTTTCAGCTTTGTGAAATTTGCCCTATTAAAGCACCAAGTATATATATTACTGGTCTGGACTTTATTCAGCTTGCACATTATAAACGTGATCAAGTGACGATCAACCGTACTCACTCATACAGTCTCTTATACAAGTGCCAAATGGCATTACTCATGCAACGTCAGAGTCACAGTTTTCAACAAGGTTTGTGCAACCAGCGCACTGTTCCCCTTAAGTGGAAATGTACAGAGGCTCTCAAAAAAGATGATACAGTATTCAGAGCAAAGTTAACTTGGATAGGTTCTACATGCTGACTATTTTATGGTATACATTTAACAAACTACATATTTAAACAAGAAAACTAACAATGATACATGTAGTATAAGCAATGTGGCTAATTTAACAATAGTGTAGAAACCTTATCTTCCCCATAGTTAGTTAGTGCTAACAAAGTACAGGAGAAGGTAATGATGGGCGTCTTTCACAGACCACCAAATCAAACCAGAGAACAGGATGAATTACTCCTTAAACTCCTCCTCTGAAACGTGTGGAAAGAAAACTCTTATGGGAAATATATGCTGGAAGTCTCATGCAGATAGTAATTAAATATCATTAAAGTTTCTCAAACTTATTTAAGATGGTTTTCTAACACAAAGTATTGCACCCATGTAAGAACTATTTTGGACCTCATTATGGTGAATAAAGCTGAATTAATCACTGGACTCAGAGTTTCTGGTTGACTAGTGATCACTTATCATGCCCTGATTATATTACGGGCAAAAAGAGGATGATTCCAACCAGTAAAATATATACTTGGTACTTCAAAAGTGCTAATTTCCCAAAGCAGAGGACAATTATGAGCAAAATTGATTGGGAGGAAAATTCAGAAAGAAAAATGTCAATAAAAATTATGACCAAAAAGTTACAATTCTACTATCAAAAGAGAGGACAACTTTGGCTAAAACCTGGTTTACAGCCAAAGTGGAGGCAGTAATTAGAAATGAAAAAGCAATTTATAACACATGGGAAATAGATAGCAATCGATAAAAATTAGAAGATAAAAGTGCCGAAAATTGATATGGGAAGCTGAAGGCACCAGGGAAAAAATATATGCTTGGCAGGACTGTGGACAATAAAAGGTGGAGGTTTTATTTTTTTTGTTTTGTTTTAAGTATGTAAGCAACCTAAGTAATCCTAATAATAGAATAAGCCCATTACTAGATACAGATGGCAAAATTGTTAATTAGGATGCAGAAAAAGCAGGGCGTTCAATAAATCTTTCTGGTCTGCATTTGAAGGAAAAAAGGAAAAAAAAAAAAAAAGCAGGATAATGAATTCAAAACACATGAGGATGATGAAGTACCTTCCAGTCCCTTAGTAACCAAGGAGGGCATTAAACATTATTTACCAAGGATAAACATATTTAAATCAGGAGGCCCAGATGACTTGCACTTGGAAGACCTCTGGCCTGCTGATGTTAATTTTTAATATATCCTGTAATACAGAATAAATTCCAAAAGACTGGAAGAGTACTAATGTTGTGCCATTATTCAAAAAAGGGCAAATGAGATAACCTGGACAATGGCCCACTTAGACTGACATAAATCCCAGGCAAAGTAATGAAAAGCTGATACAAGATTCAATTAATAACGAATTAAAGGATAGAAATATAGTTAATGCCAGTAAACATGGCATTAGAGAAAAAAGGTCAAAAAATCTGATTTCATTCTTTGATGAAATTACAAGTTTGGTTGATAAAGGTAACTATGAAGATAGATGTAATATACTTACACTTTTGTATGGCATTTAACTTCATACCGCACGATTCCAATTAAAAAATTAGCACTATACAATATCAATAGAGCACACATAAAATGGATTAAAAACCGGCTGACAGATCTCAAAAAGTTTACAACAGGGAATTATCACTGAATGGGAATATTTCTAAAGGGGTTCCATAGGAATCGGTACTAGACTTTAGTCCACATTTTCATCAGTGATCTGGAAGTAAATATAAAAACACTACTGACAAAACTTGCCTGTGACCACAAAGATTGGCAGAGTAGTAAATAATGACCAGGACAAGGCAGTCACACAGAAAGATCTGTGTCTCTTGGTAAACTGGAGCCATTCAAACAAAATGCATTTTAATACAGCAAAATGCAAAAGTTATACAGTCAGGAAACAAGGAATTCAGGCCATATCTAAAAAATTGGTGGGGTGTCTGTATTCTAGAAATCAATGACTCTCAAAAGGATATAGGGGTCATAGTGGCCAAGCAACTCAACAGGAGTTTCCAGTGCAAAGCTGTGGCTAGAAGGACAAATGCAATCCTTAGATAAACAGCGGAGTTGTAAGGAAGAGTGGGGAGGCGATTTTAACTCTGTATGACACTGGTGAGACCAATATTGGAATATTGTACCCAGTTCTGGTGTCCACAAAAAAGAAGTAGCAGTGACTTGATTATAATATACAAGTACCTTCACAAGGAGAAAATACAGGGTACACTAAAGGACTCTTTAATCTAGCGGAGAAAGGCATAACAAGATTCAATAGCTAGAAACTGAAGCCTTCTAGAGATTATTTTTAAATGTATTATTAGATATGACCAATCCTTAGAATTCATGGGTGTTCTACTATTTGGCCCCAAAATGGTGGGCAGTTTGATAAAGTCAGTGAGTTAGTAATAAAAGTCGGTTACCAATAAAAGATAATTCAATATAAGAGGATTTCAATAAAGGTCTTTAAATCACAGAAGAATTAAAACAAGATTGAACTGATTAACTGTTCTTAACAATTACCTTGATCAACTCCAGTTAGCTGGTGATTGGATGTAATATTCTTGGCAGGTTCTTCTGCATCTTCATAGCCATACTCTTCTTCTAATCGCTCAGCAAATGCTGAGGGTTTGTCACGTCTTGAGTAAATAAACTGAGCAGCTACAACAACCAGGAGCAGAATATTAAAAATAGTTTCCCCTTCAAACAAGTATCCCATTGTTTGAATACAAAATCTAGCTAAAGAAAATATGTACTGATGGTAGCCTGCATTAATTAATTTGGAAAAAATAATCTCATTTTGTAATTATTAGCCTAGAGGACTGCACTGGGCAAAGGAGAGTCCATACTTAAATACTGCGGATGGCCCCCTTCCACCAAAAGAGAGACCCCATGCAGAAGTCAATATCCATGTACCTTTAAATATAATGAACAATTCTACCCAGTTCAGTATTCTGTAACAAAAAAAAAAAATCAAGTTTATGAAGACTTTCAAAGGCAACAAAAAAAAAAAAATTCTAGACCAAGAGTTCTCAAATATTTTTACTTAGGACTCAACTTATAACTTCATGACCCCAAATCTCAAGAAGTTTGCACTGTTTCAGCTTTAAAAAAAAAAAAAGTGCATTAGCCATAATTAGTTTGTTTTAAAGTCCAGTGTGGTGTAGGGTTAAAGTAGCATTTACTAGTTTTTATCTATTCATAACAAAGTTTATTCAATTAATTCAGCCCATTTTTCTGTTCTTGAACTTTAATTTTTACAAATACAGGCCATGAATCAAAGTACTTTAGCACATGTTTAAAATTTAAACACATGCATAAATCTCACCCCTAATAAGCAAAGCACCTAAATCATATGCTTAAATACTTTGCTGAATCCAGGCCCTAGTCATAATTCATAATTTTTCAAAGTTTATGTGAAGAAATTTCAGACTGGGAGTTGTCTGTGAACATTCACTACAACTATTTGCTATATTTTATTTATGGTGTGTGAGCAGGCTCTTGAGACATTTGGTTTTGTTTCTACTTTGTCACTGGATGGCTAAAGCTTTTTAAATGAGAAAAGCAAGCCTTGTCCACATACAAATATTCTAGCTTCCATGCAAAAACAAGAGTTCAGTGACTCCGCAAACATCGGTGTAATAATAAATAATAATAATTTGCACAAATGTTCACAAGTAGCAAAAACACACACCCTACAGATATGGTCAAAGAAAACAGCTATTCATTATTTGACCAAGTGGTCACATACACCATTATGTAATATTCGCACAACTCCAACTTTTATACTGAACACATACAAATTTGATAATTTCATCTTTTAAGAAGTTATAGTCTTATCAAATGTTTCTTAAATGCACATCACCCAATGTTTTATATTCAATCATCTTAGTTGCTGCAACTATTTGCAAAGCTATCTTTCTAGATGTAACCAGCATCAGGCACTTTTAAATAAAAGCTTACTGTTAAAAGATTTTGTAGGGTGCACACAAGCCCCAGCACAGCTATGCAACCCACTTGTTTAAAAACAGAATACATCTAGAGTGTCTTTTCATTTGTTTGTTTGTTTACAAGGTGAGATGACCTCACTCCTTACAAAAAGGACAAAAAAAACAAACCACCAGCAAAGTTTAAAACTGAACACAAAGTAATTTAATTTTAAATAGGGGAACATGACGAAAAATATTGTAAATACATATCTATGTCTGCAACTGCTTACTATAGAATAAAGAGTAACCAGAGTGACAAATGACCATATTTTTAAGGTTATTTAGTTGCCTAAACAAGCAGATGTGTGTCTACTGGGATTTTCAGAGGTGCCTGGGACCCTAATTCCAACTGATTTCAATAATGCAGCTAAATACTTTTAAAAATCTGGCCCACATACATTTATTCCCAGAATAAAGCTATGTTTTTGCAACTGCTGCTCCAATCACATTCCAAATATAGCACTACTCTGCCCGCCTTGCCTTGGTTGACTTCTCAGCTCTTTTACCCATCAGAAAATCCCAATCTTCTCTATAATTTATCATCTATATTTGTCCAAATTTCTCCAAATGAGACTTGCATAGACAAACATTTGAACTAACCTGTTGAAGGGGAAATACAACAATCATCTTCTACTGATTGGCCATAAAGATCATCATCTTCAAAATCTAAGAGGCAGAAACAGTAAGAATTAATCTGCATATAATTTATTTTTTAAATATTTAACAAGTATGGAGTGTTTAAAAGCAATTTCTTAAATATTTTTAAAAACCCTCTCCCCGATTATATCATAATTATTCCATTTCAATATTTCAAAGGTACATCAATAAAAATTGTCTTTTTAATCAGCTATAAGTAAGAATAGTAATATATGTATTGTTAATATTCAATAGACTATGTATAGGACAGTGAAAAAAATTCAAGAACCCTCTAATTCCTTTTCTGTCCCCCTCTAACATGGAACCTAAGCAAATCATGGGACTGTCTGTATATGAATATATATGAAATAAAACAATAATCAGCATCTTTCCTACTAGAATATTTAACTTCAAGGATAAATTTATAAAACCACATACCCAAAGTACTTTCATGTGCATTGAGTATTCACACACGCAGAATGGTTTAGTATAAGGTACTACAACAGAACACACGTACACAAAAGAAAATGTAACTACAACTGTACTTCTATTACTGTACTATATTATGTAACAGGGACTGGCAACCTTTGGCCCGCCAGAGTAAGCCCCCTGGCGGGCCGGGCTGGTTTGTTTATCTGCCATGTCCACAGGTTCGGCCGATCATGGCTCCCACTGGCCGCGGTTCACCACTCCAGGCCAACAGGCACTGCAGGAAGCGGCGGCCAGCACATCCCTCGTCCCGCGCCGCTTCCCGCAGCCCCCAATGGCCTGGAGCGGCGCACCGCAGCCAGTGGGAGCCACGATCGGCCGAACCTGCGGACGCGGCAGGTAAACAACCACACACACACCCCCCAACATGGTGCCAGACGCTTCCGGAAGCGGCGCAGGGCCTAGGCAGGCAGGGAGCCTGCCTTAGCGGCGTGGCGCCGCTGCCACCCCAGAGCCGCTCCAGGTAAGTGGTGCTGGGTTTGAGCCCACATCCCAACCCCCTGCCCTGAGCCCCCTTCCACACTCCAACCCCCTGCCCTGAGCCCCCTGCCGCACCCCACACCCCTCCTACATCCCAACCCCTTGCCCTGAGCCCCCTCCGACAGTCCGCACCCCTCCTCCACCCCAACCCCTTGCCCTGAGCCCCTTCCTGCACACTGCACCCCCTCCCACACCCTGCATTCCCTCCCACACCCCAACCCCTTGCCCCAGCCCTACATTCATGGCCCTGCATACAATTTCCCCACCCAGATATGGCCCTCAGGCCAAAAAGTTTGCCCACCCCTGCCTTATGTTGTGGTCTGTTCTCTCTCTCCCCTTCTCCCACTCTCATTTAAAAAAACCAACAAAAAAAACAATCAGTTCTGCATTTTTTAAAATGTATCGTCTCCTCATATTACAGTTATTCCAAGAATAAGACCTTTGCTGGCTTTTAGAGAAGGAATAGAAAACGTTTAGCACAGAGTAAGTGTCCTTCCAGCAATGTGATTGCTCATGTTTTTTGTAGGTTTTCCTTCTATTTCCTTTTAAATATGAATTACAATGTCATTAAGTAATAACCATATCCTCAGTTGAATAAACTCTTTGGCCTTCTTGGGAAGAAGCATGATCTATTTTGAAGGAATGAGCATAATATTGAGAGCCAAAATGTCCTGGCTCTTTCAATGACTGTTCCATCTCTTGCCTCACTTCTCCATCTATAAAATAGGAAAATACTATAAGAGTACTGAGAAGATTAACATAACAGCTGTATGGACATGTAAAGCTATGTAAGGGTAATATTAATTATTTCTAATAAATAAGTCTAAGTTTATTCAGATCAGGATATGGCTCTCAGAGCTCATTAAAAGGAAGCAAATTATGGAAAAGGCAAACTTATTTTCAAGGCTTAGTATTTACAAATACATAATAAACATAATTATAAAGAACAAAATATATACTAAAATATTGTTTAAAAGATGATAGTGCACACTCAACAATTTAAAATATTTATATAATTTGTTTTAAAAAGTCATGAAGAATGAAGTAGCTATAATGCTAACAAAACTATGCACACTCCTTAATAACAGCTTCTACACCAAAGCAAATGTTGTACCCTTCCCTACAAAAGGGACTCAGATCCAACTGGGGAATTAAAAGCTTATTGCTCGGACTACTTGATGTGACATGGACAAATCAGCTTCTGTAAAGAATAATCATACCTCTATGAGAATTCTTTGGGTATGTTAATAAGCCAGTGGATAATGGAGAACAGGTCGTCACAATTATTTGGACTTTCATTAACCATTTGACAAAGTTCCTCATAAGCAGCTGCTAAAGAAACTAAGTAGCAGCCATAGGGTGAAAAATAAAGTACGGTCATGGATTAGAAACTGGTTAACCTGGGGCGGGGTGAGGTCATTTTTCAACATGATCAAAAAACAGTGAGTGAAGTGTCCCCGGTTCCACACTAGGACTGGTGTTTATTAATATATTTCCTATTAATCTGGAAAGGGGGCTGAATGGTGATGTGGGAAATTTTGCAGATGAAACAAAATTACTGAATTAGCCAAGAGGTGAGCAAATCACGATGAAATTCAAACAAAATGAACAAATACACACTGGTAAGTGCAATTCCAGTGTTGACAAATGCAAGGTAACACACATTGGAAATAATAAGGTGTCAATACCAAGAGAGGGAAAATTGCCTCATTTTCCCTGTCTTGGTATTGACACTGCCTCATCAATTATTTGAAGTGGACCACATCCACTCTGACTGAACTGGACTTGTCAACACTGGTTCTCCACTTGCAAGGTAATTCCCTCTTCATGTGCCAGTATATTTAGGCCTGTATCTGTAATTTTCACTCCATGCATCTGAAGAAGTGGGTTTTTTTACCCACAAAAGCTTATGCCCAAATAAATCTGTTAGTCTTTAAGGTGCCACCAGACTCCAACAAGACAGATGGACCACTAGTTTGATCTCACGGTAATTCTTGTGTTCCTATCCCCAAACCAGCAACAGGTATGTCTAATTTTACATAAATATATCATCTAAACCAAAATTGCATTACAACACAAAAAACAACATTGATCTTCTCTTTGGACATTAACTACCAGATTTATTCATAAATAAGTGTGGCAATTACTACTATATTCATTTTTACCCATTTGAAAATAGCTCCCTCTCCTTTTGTATTTAAGATTTCTAATTTTTGAAAAGTAAAGGAAGAACAGCAGAATTATTAAAAATAAAGCTGACCCCCAAGCACTCATACTGCATCAAGTGAGCACAAGAATAGTTTGATTTTGCACTGGGAAGGAGATGGATTTTCTTCTTCTGTTTTCCCCTAAAATTTCCCAGTTTTTTCACATTCAATGCAGCTTTAGCAGAGGCAGCAATGATGGGAAAGCTAGTGTAGAGAAAGGGCTAATGCCTTCCTGTGATTTAGCCATGGAGTCGTTCAGATATGTACTAGTACTCAACCATGGCTACTCCTGGTAGAACTGAACCAGCAGCAAATTTTAGGACAGAAATACAGTAAATATACATATTAGATGTATAAATGGTCTTTCCTGTCCCTAATTTCCATGACGAATAATCTTCACTACTGGAATGCAAAAGATTTGATATGGCCAGTCTTGCAATAGAAGTGATTTTTTTTTTATTTACCTAGACAAAAATAGAAAATTTCATCATCTATCCAAAAAGTAAACTCACAGCAAAACCCAACTATGGTACAGGTAGCATGCCCCCATAATGTATGTCTCTGTGTGTGTGTATATGTACGTATGTGTACGCATGTATACATACACACACCCAAAACTAACAAATTTGGATACAACACAATTTGTAGACCAAATTTCTTATGTACATAACAAAATGTTCATTATATGCATATAGCAATTAAAGACTGCAATCCAGCAAACACTTACTCAAGTAACTTTAGATGTGTGAGTAGCGTAGTCTCAATTAAAAGGATTACTCACGTGTAAAGATATCCATGTGTGTTTGCAGGATTGGGACCCAAGTGTTTAATAGGAAAACTGAAAACCACTTAAAGGCAGGGACATTTGTAGAGTTTAGCCCCATTGCAGACTAGGTGAAACTGAGTTAATCTCCAAGGGGTGAAACAATCAAGCAGAGAAATCTCCAAGCAAATCTTAAGATTTGTCTATATTAGGTTAATTCGCACCAGTGATGCAAACTCCTAATGTAGATGCACTGATTGATGTAGTGTCACTTACACTGGTGTAGTTTACTCAAATAAGCTATAAACGCCACTAGTGACTGCATGACCTGAAACTCTTATTTTCATAATATAGTTTAAGGGTGAACAGATACAAATTAGACCTGAATTGCTGCAGGGAGCTAGAGATCCTGGTAAAAAGAAGTGCAAAATCATTATTTAAAGTCATTGATATAGTTACACAGGTATATGAGCACCTAATATAAATTGCAGTGTAGGTAAATGAGATAGTATATCAAAGAAAGCTGCACTAACGCAGGTGTTCGTAAGAATATAGTTATATGAAGGCAAACTTAAAATATACAGAGCCTTAAATACTCCCATCTTAAGACAAGTTGTCTGGAAACCAGCTGCTTTATTACATGCCCTGCAAATTCCCTCTTCAGGGATCTGCATGTCCTCCCCCAGAGATTAGGGACATCACCCAAACCTAAAACACAGAGGAAGGCAACTGACACCTCCTTGATGTTTCAAGTGGTTGTGATGTCATAAATTGTTCCGGGAGACACACTGAACACTCAGTGCACAGTGAGGTTAGGTGAAAATAAGCTGTCTTAAGTTAGCACTATCCACGTGAAACGTTGTCAGTTTCAAACAGAGCTGAAAGTTGTAAGGTACTACACCCGACTCTGTCTTCCCCTGCCAATTTCTGTGCTTTTAAAATGCGTTTCTACTTTTTAAATATTTGTCTCTCCCATGCCATGCTGTGAAAGTCCCACACAGCGATGGAAACGGGTGAACTGGTTTCCACAAGGGAGAGAATTAAACTGAGATCACTCGAACTGCTGTCAAATGCGCTCCCTAAACAAACCCTGAAAGTTAGAGTGAAAATTGCCCCCTCCAACTCCTACTCCCCTGAGGCCTAGCACCCACACATCCCATACACGCCACTCCTGTTCCCGGGGGCCTAGCCCCGTCCACGGCCTGGCGTACACACAGCATCCCCCTTCCCTCCCCCCAGGCCGCCTGGGAGACGTGTTCATGCCGCTGGCGCTTCCTGCCGCCAGGACCGACCGGGGGGGAGGGGCTGGTTACTGGTAGGGACCGGAGATGTGAAAGGCGGAGACTTCTCGCTACCTTCGTCGTAGTTATAGCCTCGGACGTTCCTGTGCCGGGCCATGGCGGCGGCGACGTCGCTCACACTCGTTGGCGGCCGCAGCCTTAGGCCGCCATCTTGGTCTCCGCCTGGCCTCGCCCAATCGCTGTGCGCAGGCGCCAAACAGCCTCCTCCCGCTCGTTTTGTCTGCGCAGGCGCAGCCCCTCGCCGACTGCCCAGCCGAAGGAGCTGCTCTGAGTGCGAGTTTTCCCCTGCCCCGCCCCCTCCGGCCCGTGCAGCCTGACCCCGCCCAACGCGGCCCGCCTGACAGCACAGCCCAGTCAGTGCTCCGCCGCCAGCCCCGCCCCCGACACGTGCACACCCTGCCAAACCCGACTTACATCAGCCGCCGCCATCCGCTGCGAGCGACCGCTCCAGAGCCCGTCGCCCCCGCACCCCTCTCAGATCCTCTCGTGCTCCCTGCGCACCCCCCCCCCGCCAGTCACTCCATCCACGGCCCTGCCTACCCTGACTGCGCTGTACCCCACCTGTACCCAACCACCCCATCCCTGCCCTACCCCCCACACAGACCAGGCCATCCCCAATCCCATGTACCGGCCACGCTGTCCCTTCCACACACACTGCACCCTGCCCATCTCCCCGGGTATACCGGCCCCCCTAGAACTGCCCAAGCTGTGCCACTGCCCTGACACACAGATCATCAGTCCCAGGGGCAGCAGGTTTGTATAATTTTTAGTGGTGCCCAGAACGGGTCCAAGTCCTGCTCGCCCCCCCTCCCTCCCCTCACTTGCCTAAGGCTCTGGGAGGGCATTTTGGTGTGGGAGGGGTGCAAGCTCTGGGAGGGTGTTTGGGTGCTGGGTGTGGGCTCTGGGCTGGGGCAGGGGGGTTGGAAGGAGGAGGGTACGGGGGGGCTTGGGGTGCAGGCTTTGGTTGGGAGTTTGGGTGCGGGAGGGGAGCTGGCTCTGGGAGGGAGTTTGGGTGTGGGACTGGGGCTGCTCAGCTTGGAAAAGAGACTAAGGGGGAATATGATAGCGGTCTATAAAATCATGAATGGTTTGGAGAACATATGGTTTCAGTCTGGACCTTTACTGATGCATATCAAAATGCTCTAGACCAGTGTTTCTCAACAACTGGTGCGTGGACCAGCGCCAGTCCCCGAGATCTCCCTGACACAGTTTAGGAATGCAGTAAGCCAGTCCCTGGTATCAAAACGGTTGAGAAACACTGCTCTAGATGACTAGGTCTTTTCAAATGTTAAAATCTGTGATAAATATTAAACACACTAAAGTAACAACATCTTTTCTATTTCATATAACACTTCTGTTAAACTTGTTCATCATATTTTTAACACAAATCTCATTAGTCTCTTACCAATTCATCATTTTATCACACTTCCTTGAATTTTGGTACCACTTTTACTGGCTTATTTATCACTTTTTTGATTACCCCTAATTTCCGGGGACAAAAACCACATATACTTTATTTGATAACCAAATATAACACTGTTTTCAAGACTTAGGAAGTTTTATTTAAAGTGAATAACTTAAATAATGGCACTAGAAAATATAAACATAACTACTCTCCGGTGCAGGAGAATCTACATAGTATGATCCTTACATGCCAATAACATGAAGCTTCCCTGAAGCAATAATTTTAATGGTAAAGCAGATGTAATCTTTAAAAAGAACCTGTAGCCTAAAATATTTCTTAGTTTAATGTGTAATTATCACTTAGCAGATAGTTTGAAAAGAAGACCTGACAACAGTACATTCCAAGGACAATAGCATGCAGAAGTATTATTATTTTTGTATTGCAGTAGGGCTCAGGAGGGCCCCATTTTTGTTCTATTTGGACAGCACCTAGCACAATGGGGTCTTGGTCTATGGTGAGGGCTCCTAGACACCACTGTAATACAAATAATAATAATAAATGTGCCATAGTCCTTCCCTAGGTACTGTTCACTCTGAGCCCGATATAAATATTTGGAGATGATGCCCAGCTAATGAACTGTTCAAGAACCATGTGACAGTGTCATATTTTCAAAGCTATATTTAAAGCTCAGCTAGTGGTATTCTTTTAAAGTGAATGTAATGCTCATGAAAGGGTTTGCCTACATTTGAAATGCTACAGTGGCTAAGCTGCGGTGCTGCAACTGCACCACTGTAGTGCTTCAGTGTAGACACTATCTATGCCTACAGGAGGGGTTCTTTCATCAACCTAGGACTGTCTACACCGGGGTTAGATCAGCTTAACTACATTGTTCAGGAATGTACATTTGTCACATCAGTGAGCAACGTAGCAGGGTCGACCTAACTTTTTAGTGTAGACCAGGCCAAAGGTACAAGACTAATAGCAAAGAACAAATTAAAACTTCTATCTAGCCACAGATCATGTGCAATATGATAGCAACAGTTCAAGCACTGTCACAGTATCCTGCCAATCTGCCTCCAACATCTTTAACCTGGAGATAGCACCTCTTGAGGTGAACAGGTTCATTCTCTATGATCATTCAGACCCTAGTCCCTTCACTGAAACTGCCTTGAACTGATATTTCTTATGTAAGGACCTGTGCACTAGGAACTGAATTGAGATCACCAATGTATTTCTCAGAGGCCATCAAACAGCCAGCAGATAGTAATGATTTTTGGTTATTATCAATTTGCTGATCTGAACTGTTGACCTAGAGGTATCCATAATACATCAGTAATCATCTGTCATCCAGCTTCCTGTGTTAGTACATTTAAAAAAGTAAATGATCATTTAATGAAATATTTCATACTAATTTACGCAGCTTATGTGATAAAGCTTCTGGATAGTGGTTTTTTTTGTTTTTTTAAAGTGTATTTTTCTTTTTTACTGTTTTTGACAAGTAAAATGTCTTCTTAGGATCTCACAACAAATTTTCAAAAGAACCTCTTTTCTACTCATCTTGTATAATTCTCAGTCCCCAAAAGGTTCACAACAAGATTACTCAGTAAGTCGACTGTGTTTAAATGTCTAACAAGGCCTTCAGTTTTCTGAACAGAAACAAAGGTATGAAAAATTGTACAGGCTACCTTCTCCTACCTGCTGTAGTGGAAAAACAGTCCCCACTCTTTCACAGGTTACTCAACCCTGTAACTGTCTAAAAAGCTTTAAGTATCAAGCACTCAGTACAAAGATTGTGCTTAAACACTCCTTTTAAAACCACAAGTAAACAGGGCATGGTTTGGAGAAAACTAATTCCAGATGGCTTACTGCACTGTAATGTGTCACTTTCGGGTTAAGTTTTAAAATATAGTGTCAATGTCACTAACTATGTATCTAACTGATAAATGATCTAAACTTCTCAAAAGATCTGTACCCATTAAATACATGAATATCTTTATTTAAAAGGACACTATCTAGCTCAGAAACTGGCTAGGAGACAAACAGAGTGGGAATAAATCATTTTGCAACACAATAAAAGGTTTACAGTGG